>NC_052150.1:163086624-164286624 GCF_902713615.1 Scyliorhinus canicula | reverse complement strand
GGGGTTCGATTGCTAGTGCAAAAATGAGCGGGGACAGTGAGCATCCCTGCCTTGTGCCTCTGTGCAGCTGGAAGTATTCAGAGCTGGTGGCTGCAAGAATGACCTCCGATTCTCACTTTACACAATCTGAAAGTTTATGGAGAAGGATGCTTTCAGGGCCTCTTCCATCATATTTATTTTTGAGATTTCTGCTGATTGTTTTGTTCTCTTTTGCTTTAGTTTTGCAGGTTCCATTGCTCTTTGAATAAACTTTGTAAGTGCACAACATATTGTAGTCATCTAGCACTGACCTCCATAAATGCATAATCTGCATAACTCTCCCTATATTTTCTGTTTTCATTATTTCTTGCCAATGGACTCTGCTGCTGATGGCTCCAGATTAAGTACTTGCAATGGCAGCCTGAGGTTGTTTAAAATACTTTGCCATTTAGAGTAATTTATTCAAACACTATCAGAACTCATTAAGGCACCCAGTACAGCGAAGCCCTGGCCAAGGGCCTCCCATGGAAGGCTAACTGTTCTTCCCTTTCCAGGTGACCAGCTGCAGTTGGCTTGATTTTCCAATGACGTCTTCCGGCACAAAAAATCAATTTAAACTCACACATGTGGTATAACTCCAGAGTAGACCAAAGACCCTGGCTGACTAAAGTTTGAAGCAGATATTTTCCTATCAGCTGCCGCAGCCAAATCCTTTTATTTATTTTCCATTGCCGCCACACAAGCCCACAGGAAGGGTATGGAACCAGGTTCAAATAGCTTGCACACAATCAGAAAGTAGTCATCAGATGCTATGCAGTAACAGAATGGAAATCGCCTCCATCATTAGCTACATGTGCAAGTGCATTGGAAATACCTTCTCATGGTGATGTGTATTGGGGACAATGGACAGTGACAAAAAATAACAATTTAACCCATGCTGCTGATGATAAGCTTATTTTGGGACTCCTGGGAGTATCTCTGGACATCTGGGATTCATCGACCTCAGTTTGAGAACAGCTAATGCGATGGATGGTTGCAACTTAAGATATAAGCGACCAAGTACCTCTGATGTTAGACTTCATGTGCCAGTGTTCAGTATAAAATGAAAGACACATCTGTGCTGCCAAACAGCAAGGAGCCATGTGACATCCCAATTGAATGGCAGAGTATTACTTAAATAGTGACTGATCGGGAACTGTTATCGTACAAAGGGCCCTGGGTCTGCTAATACACCAGTCATTGATATCACAAACCAAACTAATGGTATCCGCGACAGTATTCCAACTTGAAACAGCCAGTTCAGGAGGGTGTACAGTTTTGTTTTCGGAATGGTGGTGAGGAGTCACTTGAAACTCCAGTGAGAATAACCAGCCCAGTCATTGTGTAACAATTATTAAAGGTATTTATTAAATTTAGAAATAGAGAAATACACACGAACAGGGCTACAATGCTCTAAGTTAATCAAGTATATAAATCACTAAATACACAGAGTTTGTGTAGAACGTAGCCCTTGTTCCAAAATGTATCGATGATCCCTGAACTCCTTAAGACATCCCCTTCCCCAAAGCAACATCTAAATTAAATAAATCTATAAGTCAATTCAGCCTATAGTAACTACAAAATACATAGCTGATAATCAAGGCTGATAATCAAGTCTGTGAGACGTCTTTTCCTGGTCCAGTGCAGCTTTATAAAAATTGCCTTTACGAAGGCTTCTGCCTGGTCTTGGCTCTTAGATGCAAGCCTAGCCTCTTGGCTGTGAGCTGTGGACTAGCCTCTCAGGCTGTGAGATGCAAACTGGCCTGTTTGCTTCTGAAGGTTCCTGATAATCATACCTTTATCCCCATTGATTCTTATAGAATCAGACTGTACAGAAGAGGCCCCTGATATTGACCCTTCATGATAGGGGATCAGCTGCTTTATATCTATCCTGTCCATATCCCTTAATTGTATACACCTCAATCAGGTTCCCTGATTCTCTGCTCCAAAGAAAATGACTGGAGCTTAGCCAGCCTGTCTTCATAGCTAAAATGCTCCGTTCCAGGCAGCACCTTGGTGAATCCCCTCTGACCCTCTCTAGTGCAATCATATCCTTCCTGTAGTGTGGTGACCAGAACTGCACACAACACTCCAGGTTTAGCCTAACCACAGCCCTATACAACTCCAGCATAGGCTCCGTGCTCTTGTACTCTATGCCACGACTGATTAAGGCAAGTGTCCCACATGCCTCCTTAACTACCCTATTAACCTGTCCTGCTGCCTTCAGGGATCTGTGGGCAGGCACCCCAAGATAATTCTGTTCCTCTGAAATTCCTAGTGTCCTGCCATTCATTGAGCACTCCCGTCTCGTGTTCCTCCTTCCAAAGTGCATCACCTCACACTTTTCAATCCATCTGCCACTGATTTGCCCATCTGACCAACCCGTCAATATCCTCATGTAATCTAAGACCTTGGGCCGGATTCTCCGACCCCCCGCCGGGTCGGAGAATCGCCGGGGGGATGACGTGAATCCCGCCACCCGCCGGCTGCCGAATTCTCCGGCCTCGGGGTTTTGGCGGGAGCAGGAATCGCGCCATGCTGGTCGGCAGCCACTGGCAGCCCCCCCCCCCCCCCCTCCCCCCCGGGGCGATTATCCGGCCCGCGATGGGCCGAGTGGCCGCCCGTCTTTGGCGGATACCTGTCAGCGTAAATCATAACAGATCCTTACCAGCAGGACCTGGCTCCACGGGTGGCCTGCAGAGCCCCTGGGGTTGATGGTTGGGGAGTGAGGGGGAGGGAGGCGGGGGGGGGATCTGGCCCCAGGGGTGCCCCCACAGTGGCCTGGTCTGCGATCGGGGCCCAACCGATCCGCGGGTGGGCCTGTGCCGTGGGGGCACTCTTTCCCTCCGCACCGGGTGCTGTCAACCTGCGCCGGTGCGGAAGAAGAACGCGCCAGCACATGCGCTGGGATGACACTATGCAGCAACACGCGCCGGTGGGCGGAGGCCCTTCAGCACCGGCTGGCGCGGCGCCAAACACTCCAGCGCCAGCCTAGCCCCTGAAGGTGCGGAAGAATGCCACAGCTTCAGGGTGGCCTGACACTGGACTGGTTCACGCCACTCCTCGCCCCGGAGTGGCCCACCCCGCCGGTTCGCGGAGAATCCCGCCTCTTGTTCTTCACTGTCAAACCACCTACCATCTTTATGTCATCTGCAAACTTACTTATCATCCCCACCATATTTTCTTCTCTATCATTTATATATATATGTATATATCACAAAGAGTAAGGGACCCAGCACAATGGTATGCCACAGGACACCGGCCTCCAGTCGCACATACACAGCCTTCTACCACCGACCCGCTGTGTCCTATTACTAAGCCAATTCTGATCCAATTTACAAAGTTACCCTGGATGCTATGTGTTTTACTTCTTTATCAGCCTCCCATGAGGGGCCTTGTCGAAGGCTTTGATTAAATCTATATAATAACTACATCAACTGCACTTCCCTCATCTACACACCTGGTCACCTCCTCAAAGAATTTAAATAAACTTATTAGGCTGACTTCCCTCTGACAAGCCATGCTGACTGCCCCTGATCAAACCTTACCTCTTCAAGTGGAGATTTAATATTTTCCTATCACTGATATGAGACTCACTGGTCTGTAATTCCCGGGCTTATCTCTCCCACCCTTCTTGAAGAGTGGAACTACAAGAGCTATCCTCCTGTCCTCTGGTACCTCCCCTGTGGCCAAAGAGGATTAAAAAATTTGAGTCAGCGCCCCTATAATTTCTTCCCTTGTCTCCCATAAAAGCCTGCGAAACAAGCATTCTGTGTATTTGGCTGTCTGCCTCTCTTAAATTCCTTGATTCTAGAGATTAGCATGTGTATACCTGCAGTCTCTCAGTCACCTAGATAAGCTGTTTCCACTAATAGGCCGATTTATGCCTGATTCTGTCTAGATGTCTGCTAATCCCATTACTGGGAACGTCGCATCTCATCATGCCTTTGGAATGCTGGCTGCTACTGTCGCTAGGCATATTTCTACATGATGCTGAGCACATCACATCTTATCTGGCCTTGTTAAATTTGTTTTCCTACCATTACTAGGCAGATCCATGAAACTGAAAGCAAGCATGCAGGTACAACCAGCAGCCACAAAGGCAAATGGAATGTTAGGCTTCATTGCCAGAAGACTTGAGTACAGGAGCAAGGATATCTTACTGCAGCTGTACAGGGCCTTGGTGAGACCACACCTGGAGTATTATGTGCAGTTTTAGTCTCCTTATCTAAGAAAGGATATATTTGCCATAAAGCGTGCTTAGTAAAGGTTCACCAGACAGATTCCTGGGATGGCAGGATTGTTGTATGAGTAGAGATTGGGCCAACTGTATTCACTGGAATTTAGAATAATGGGGGGGGGGGGGGGGGGGGGGGGGGGGGGGGGGGGGGGCTGAAGCATATAAAATCCTGACTGGGCTGGACAGACTTGGTGCAGGGATCCTGTTTCCTCTCGCTGGGGAAGTCGAGAACAAGGAGCCACCATCTCAGGACATGGGACAGGTCATTTGGGACTGAGATGAGACATTTCTTGACTCAGAGGGTGGTGAATCTGTGGAATTCTCAACCCCAGAAGGCTCTGAAGGCCAATTAACTGAATATATTTAAGGAAGGATATAGATAGATTTCTAAAGTCTAAAGATGTCAAGGGGTATGTGAGGAGTATGATATTGAGATAGAGGATCAGCCATGATCATTTTGAAGGTGAAGCAGACTCAAAGGGCTGAATGGCCTACTCCTGCTCCTATCTTCTATGTTTCTATAACTTTGATTTGACTATTGTAATGGAGAAATACATGTGCTTTCCTATGATTTGGTTATTTATGTTGTTATTTATCACAGAACACTTACTTTTGCTGACTTAGTGACGCTCACCTCACTGTACCTGTTACTTCAGTCTCCTTATCAAGAGTCTATTCGTGTTACTTGCATGAAACTCTTTAAACCCTGGAGTTGTATATTTTTTCTGCCCCCTACCTGAATTTTTTGCACACCCCTCTCCCAGCCCCCTACGTATGGGATTTTTACCCTTGTCCCACCAGCATTATTTCAATTAGCTGTCCCTGGGATTTCTATTGGGGTCAATTTCTCTAATTCTGCCAGGCATCATTTCCACTCCACTCATTTACATTGCTTCATCAGGGACTCAGGGGCCAGGGCTGTTATTACAATTTTCCAAGTATAAACGATCGTGGGGAACCTCATCCACCTCCAAGTACTGGAAAATCAAAGGCAGTTACTTGTGATTTTCCGATAAGTGATGGATGTGGGGCAAAGTTCAAAATTAATTGCTTCTCATTTAAAGAAAATGCTACAAAACGCGACAAACAAAATGCATAATGAAAAGTGGTCATTCTTCTATGGTTCTATAAAACAGAAATTGTTACATTCTCTAAGTGCTAAAAAGAGAAAAGGAATGGAGGTACCGCATACTTAGATTTCTCATAAACACGATGAGAGATTTATTAGGAATGTTGCTCATACAATCTAAGATGGAGAACTGAAAGCCCTCGCAAAACACTCTGCTGACAAGACTACATATCACGTGACATTCCATTGAATCTACAGTGCAGAAGGAGGCCATTCGGCCCATTGGGTCTGCACCGCCTCCACCTTGCCCCCATAACCCAGTAACCCTACCTCACCTTTTTGGACACTAAGAGCAATTTATCATGGCCAATTCACCTAACCTGCACATCGTTTGACTGTGGGAGGAAAACGGAGAACAACTTTCTACCATTTTACAACAGATTCATATATCTTTTTACATATATATAACATAATAAGACCGTCTCTCAGGTGGATGTCTATTTCTTCTGGGTTGTACTTGACATTCTGGAACCTGGCTATTTAAGTGTCCCTGAAGTGTCCTCTTTTTCTTCAGTAGGTGGTACTTCCTATAAAGATACTCCAAAATACGTCTCTATTGGTTATTGAAAAGTCCTCAGAAAGAAATCTGAATTTGTTATGTGTTTGGTCTCTGTTCAGAAGTATCACTGTTCAGATTTTCTGCTGAAAATTCCTCTTGAGATGTTTCAGCAATTTCACGTTCATGGAGCTAGTAGTTGGTATCATGTCGTGGAACTCGTTCATCTTCCCGTCTGCACAGTGTTTGATATGGGACCTGTTTTGCCAGGATAACAGCAGGTAGCCATTTCTCATGGCAGTGTAGTTTCTTGTTCGCACTTGCTCTCCTTGAGTGAATACTCGTTTTTCAGAGTTTTGTTCCCTCCTAGCAATCTGTGCTTGTAGTTGTTTGTTTGATAATCGCTGAAGTATCAGGTGGTATCAAAAGGTCAGAATTTATCCTTAGTTTCCTTTTGAAAAGCAGCATTGTTGGTGAACTCTGTGTCGTTGTGTCTGTGGTGTTCTGGTATGACATCCATAAGTTATTCTCTTGTCTTAACAATGTACCTTGGTCCTTTGCCTTAATTGAATGCTTAAATTACTGTACAAATTGCTCAGTTAATCCATTTCATAGAATTTACAATGCAGAAGGAGGCTATTCGGCCCATCGAGTCTGCACCGGCTCTTCGAAAGAGCACCCTACCCAAGGTCAACACCTCCACCCTATCCTATAACCCAATAAACCCACCCAACACTAAGGGCATTTTGGACACTAAGGGCAATTTATCATGGCCATCCACCTAACCTGCACATCTTTGGACTGTGGGAGGAAACCGGAGCACCCGGAGGAAACCCACGCACACACGGGGAGGATGTGGAGACTCCGCACAGACAGTGACCCAAGCCAGAATCGAACCTGGGACCCTGGAGCTGTGAAGCAATTGTGCTATCCACAATGCTACCATGCTGCCCACAGGATGGTACGGAGCTGACTCTATGTGCTGTTTGCCATTTCCTTTTAAGCAGTCTTCAAACTCTTTGGAAGTGAACTGAGTACCATTGTCACTTACGACCTGCTGTGGTGTATCATATCTTGCAAATATTTCATCCAACTTCTCAATAGTTTGTTCTGTTGACATGGATTCACAATCACTACTTCTGGCCATTTAGAGTGTGCATCCACTAGGAACACCGCGTAATCTCTGTGTATTCCCTGCTGTGGCTGTGTTGACAATTCTCATGGATGTAATGGATGCAGTGCTAGAGGGTTTCTTAGTTTGCACAGGACTGACATCGCCCCACTTCCTCTTCAATTGGAGGATCCAGTCCTGGACATCAAAAATAACTGCATGCCAGTTCCTTCATCCTCACCAAACCAGGATGTCCCTCATCCAGTTGGTCAAGGACTTTAATACGCAAGCCTGCAGGAATAATCACTCGCCTTCCCCATAATAAAACTCCATTCTAGACTCAAGTCTTTTTGTGATGTAGGGCTTAAGATCTGGATTTTTATCATGAACACCTGACATTGTTCCTTTTGGACCATATTCATCACCTTCCCCATCACTGGATTGATTCTCGTTCTTCTCGTGTACTTGAAATAAAGTCACAGGTACATTATCCACACGTAAGAAATATAGGATGTTGACAACATTTTCTTCAGGTTCTTGATTGATTTGTAAAGGCAATCATGACAAAGCATCAGCATTTGCAGGTTGCGCTGATTTACGATATTGAATATTGTATGGGTGTGCTGATAATATCGAAGACCCGCTCTGTAACCTACTAACTGATAAGAAGGGATACCTTTATATGGTCAAAAGATTGTCGTCAAGGATCAGTGATCTGTCAAGAGAGTAAAATAGTGTCCATAAAGGTAGTAGTGAAATATTCTTACCTCGAAAGCGATACTGAAAGCTTTTTCTGGCTGAGCGTAGTTTGTTTCTGCACTCGTAAGAATTCGTGAAGCGAATGCTGTCAGTCCTTTCACTGCTGAAGGCATTATGTGGGAGGCAACTGCACCTACCCCATAGAGTGACGCATAGCAAGCAAGTTGTAACTTCTGCTTGAGATTGTGGTGAACCAATAGCTCTGACTTCCTTAAGGCTTCTTTTATCCCTTTACATGCACTTTTAAAAGATTTACCAGGATGTTGCCTGGTATGGAGGGCATTAGCTGTGAGGAGAGGTTGAATAAACTTGGTTTGTTCTCACTGGAACAAAGGAGGTTGAGGGGCAACCTGATAGAGGTCTACAAAATTATGAGGGGCATAGACAGAATGGATAGTCAGAGGCTTTTTCCCAGGGTAGAGGGGTCAATTACTAGGAGGCATAGGTTTAAGGTGCGAGGGGCAAGGTCTAGAGGAGATGTACGAGGTAAGTTTTTTATACAGAGGGTAGTGGGTGCCTGGATCTCGCAGGAGGAGGTGGTGGAAGCAGGGAAGATAGTGACGTTTAAGGGGCATCTTGACAAATACATGAATAGGATGGGAATAGAGGGATACGGACCCAGGAAGTGTAGAAGATTTTAGTTTAGATGGACAGCCTGGTCGGCGCAGGCTTGGAGGGTTGAAGGGCCTGTTCCTGTACTGTACTTTTCTTTGTTCTTTGTTCTTTTGAATTCTTCTGACCAGTGCCATACCTGTTTGGCACATAACAAAGTGTTTAAAGGCTTCAATTGTGTTTCTACCATAATAATTGATTAATCCCAGAAAAGACCTATGTTGATCACATTTTAAGAAGGTGGTGCTTCTAAGATTTCTGTCATTTTTTTAGCCTCCTTATATAAGCCATCCTTATCGATTATGCGACCCAGGTAGTTTACGGATGTTTTGAAAAAGTCAACTTTTCCTTTTAACTGGTTTTGTAGCTGTTTCAGTGTTGCTTCCAAGTACTTCAAGTGCTCTTCTTCATTGGAACCGGTGATTAAAATGTCATCTAGGTAACATTGTACCTCATTTAGCCCACTGAAAATCTGATCATTGGATATCTGAAAAAAGAGCAGGAGCTGAGGTTATCCTAAATGGAAGTCTCTGATAATAGAACAGACCTTTTGTGTCACTATAGTGAGTAATGGCTATTATGTTGCAGCCACATTCATTTGTAAATATGCCTGTGAGAGATCTATTTTACTGAATTTCTGCCCTCTGGAAAGTTCAGCAAATAAGTCTTCAATCAGCAGCAGTGGATAGTAATCTGCACACAATACTGGGTTAAAAGTTGTTTTAAAATCTCCACATACCCTTACAAAGCCATCGCATTTTAATACAGGAACTATTGTTGTTGCCCAATTACTTATAGTAACTGGTTCAATGACTCCTTTTTGGACTAGTCTTTCTACTCCTTCTTTGACTTTTGGTCTGATGGCATATGGTATGGTTCTAGCTTTGAGACATTGCAGCGTGTCATTTGGCTTAATTTTAAGTAGAAATTCAACTCATGTCAATGAGCCCTGTGAGTCTTCAAACACCTTCTTATACTTTCCCAGAAGTTGTAGGTCATTCACTAGTTGATTCACTGCTTCCAGTCCAGTTTAATTTTTCCCAACCATGTTCTACTAAATAAAGCAGGAAGGTTTCCATGGAAAATGTAGAGAGGCAATTCTGCTGTTTGTCCATTTACTTCTACTTTAACCATAATGTTTATTTTAATGGTACAACCTCTTCTGTGAATGTTCTTAGGATAACAGTTGATGTATTTAAAGATAGATGCTTTAACTAATGGTTATGGATTGTCTCTGGTATCAATGATACAGCTGCACCCATATCCACTTCAATTTTGATTTGATTACTATCAATTTTGGGAATGCCCAGAAACATGCACCAACAAGATGCCTAGTTTCAGCTCCTGAAGTTGCTAGGGTATATCATCTCCTGAGGGGTCTTGAACTTTATCTATTATCTCATAGACTGGATTAGTCCACTTAGATGTGTTTTTTCTTATCCACTTCTGGCGTTGGTGAATTTTGTCATGTCCAGCATTCTTTGGCAATATGGCCCTTTTACCAGTGTTCTTGCACTTATTTTTTCTAGTGACGTTTCTTGCACGCATTTCTTCGCTGAGTGTCCAAACTGTGTACATCATGACATGGTATCCCTTTGCAGTCTTGTTTCTGACAGTCTCCATCTTGTGGATCTTAACTCTAGCCCTTATGTGTGAAGCCTCTTTTGTTGCTAGCTCCATAGACGTGACAACTTCTGGAACCGATTTGACAGCTAAGTCGCTTAAAGTAAGCAGCTTCTTCTGAATAGCTTCATTGCGGAGTCCACACACCAGCCTATCAGGAAGGGTGTCATCAAGTGCACCAAACTTGCAGTGTTTTGCTAACCTTCTTAAAGTCACTATGAATCGTAAGAGCTTTCACCGTCTTCCTGACTGCGGTGGTGGAAACAAAA
This sequence comes from Scyliorhinus canicula, assembly GCF_902713615.1. Taxonomy (NCBI): domain Eukaryota; kingdom Metazoa; phylum Chordata; class Chondrichthyes; order Carcharhiniformes; family Scyliorhinidae; genus Scyliorhinus; species Scyliorhinus canicula. The sequence goes on along the minus strand of NC_052150.1, from coordinate 164,276,367 downwards.
CCTTACCACAGTTAATAGGAGTCTTGGTGAGAAACACCCTTCTAGAAATTTCATTAATTAATTAAAGGTCTTATTTCCCAGCTTTGCTGTAAGAATTAGGTTTTGTATTGCATAAAAGATGTATGCCCTTGTGGCAGCATGATGGCGCAGTGGGTTAGCACTGTGGCCTCATGGCGCCATGGTTCCAGGTTCGACCCCGGCTTTGGGTCACTGTCCGTGTGGAGTTTGCACATTGTCTGTGTGGGTTTCGCCCCCACAACCCAAAATGTACAAGCTAGGTGGATTGGCCACGCAAAATTGCCCCTTAATTGGAAAAAATGAATTGGGTAACTCTAAATTTTAAAAAAAAAGTTTTATGCCCTACCGAACTGAGAAATGGTGCAATCGTTAGGTCCTCTGGTCTCTGATTTACTAGGAGATAACATTGAAATCTCTTTTCGTACTAGTTCCAAGTCTCACAGTCTTCATCAACTGCGTCCAAGGTGCCCATTTTCCCCACCATTCCGGATATTGACTCCTGGGATCTGTTCTTCAACCAACCTTCCCCCCTTCTGTTTCTTTTGTAATGTATGCAACAAGAAATCTCCTGATCCACAAAGCAAATTTTCCTTTTACCTGACTGTGGTTTGACTTTTTCCACGAGCAGTGACATATACAGAGTTGGAAGGCTTTGAATCCCCATTCCCACAACCCGTTTAAATTCACTACGTGCTCTGTCCCTGTGGCCTAGAATCTACCCACATCCAACGGCAAGCACGTTTTCAAATCTGTTGTTCTGCTTACTCAAGGTTTTGCTCCGTTTTTCTTTTAAACCTTCTGCATTGGTGGCTTTTGCTTTGATCGACATATGAGTCTCGTCCCGAGAATCTTTTTCTGCGCTCTCATCACCATCTCCACTTTTCTTGTTGACAATTTTATGCTTCTGTCTCAATCTTTGTCACTAGTTTTCTCTTTTGTTATATTCTCCAAGTGCTGCATTGAGGTTGATGGAACCATCAATTCACTAGACACGTGCTTTAAGATATGAACAGTGGTTTTAATCTACTTACTACAGAGCCAGCCTGTTACCCGTTGAACTCTCGATGAACTGCAGGCTGGCTCTGGACAAGGGTATTTATACAGTAGTCCAGGGGGAGGAGTCGTGGGTGGAGCCACAGGTGGAGCCCTGTAAAAACGACTGAGCATTCCCAGATCTACTCCCCCTAGTGGTGGGATAATGGTACTGCGCTTACAATGGTATTGGTAGATACAGTGTGAATTACTAAGTTACATTCACCACATTCACCCCCTGCAAAAAAATCAAGTCCGGCGGGGGTGGTGGTCTACAAAGTAAGTCTGTCCGGTGGTCGAACTGTCCGCTTTGATCTGCGGAGCACCGGGGTTGCAGCCTCTTGCGGTGGCTGGATGGGTGTTGTGTGCTGGGGTACGATGGCAGACTCCAGGGTGGGTTGTGTCCGAGCTTCATACTCCTCTGGTTCGACCGGGGACTGGGGGCGCTGGGGGCTGGCCGGCGCGGGTGCACGGAACTGGTGGAGCGAGCTCGTGGGCTCGGGAGCGCGAGGGGGCAGCATCATGGGGTGTAGGGTGAGGGGTCCTTCTGTGGGGGTAGAGGGGGCGCTGGATCCGGCGGGTGCCAGATCCCGGAGGGATACTGTGTCCTGACGGCCGTCAGGGAACTCGACGAAGGCGTACTGGGGGTTGGAGTGGAGCAGGCGCACCTTCTCAACAAGGGGTCGGTTTTGTGTGCCCTGATGTGTTTCCTCAGGAGTACCGGGCCCGGTGTCCTCAGCCATGCCGGAAGTGAGACCCCCTTGGTAGTGCCCCTAGAAAAAATGAAGAACCTCTCGTGAGGGGTCTGATTGGTCGCTGTGCATAAGAGGGACCTAATAGCGTGGAGCGCGTCTGGGAGGACTTCCTGCCACTGGGAGACTTGGCGCTTTCTAGACCGGAGGGTCAGTAGGACGGTCTTCCAGACCGTTGCGTTCTCCCTCTCCACCTGCCCGTTCCCCCTGGGGTTGTAGCTGGTAGTCCTGCTCGAGGCAATGCCCTTGTCGAGCAGGTACTGACGCAGCTTGTTGCTCATGAAGGACGAACCCCGGTCGCTGTGCACGTAGCTGGGGAAACCAAACAGGGTGAAGATGCTATGCAGGGCCCTAATGACTGTGTGGGAGGTCATGTCGGGGCACGGGATAGCAAATGGGAAACGGGATAACTCATCTACGATGTTTAGAAAGTAAACATTCTTGTTAGTTGAGGGGAGTGGCCCTTTGAAATCAATCACGAGGCGTTCAAAGGGCCTAGAAGCCTTGACCAGGTGGGCCCTGTCTGGTCTATAGAAGTGCGGTTTGCACTCCGCACAGATCGGGCAGTCCCTGGTGACCGCTTTTACCTCCTCGTTGGAGAAAAGGCAGGTTTCGGGCTCTGATGTAGTGGGCGAGCCAGGTGACCCCCGGGTGGCAGAGGTCGTTGTGGATGACTTTCAGTCGGTCAATCTGCGCGCTGGCGCATGTCCCGCGGGATAGGGCATCCGGAGGCTCATTGAGCTTCCCGGGTCGATACTTAATATCGTAGCTATAGGTGGAGAGTTTGATCCTCCACCGAAGAATTTTATCATTTTTTATTTTGCCCCTTTACGAGTTATCAAACATAAAGGCAACCTGTGGTCAGTGATGAGGGTAAACCTCCTACCTGCGAGGTAGTGCCTCCAGTAACGAATAGCCTCCACAATGGCCTGTGCTTCTTTCTTGACTGAGGAGTGTCGGAGTTCTGAAGCGGAGAGGGTACGGGAGAAAAATGCGACTGGTCTCCCTGCCTGATTTAGTGTGGCTGCTAGAGTTACCTCTGAGGCGTCGCTCTCTACCTGAAATGAAGTGGATTCATCCACCGCCCGCGTGACCGCTTTGGCGATGTCCTCCTTGATGCCGTCGAAGGCCTGGCGTGCCTCGGCTGACAGGGGAAAAAGTGTGGCCTTAAAGAGTGGGCGGGCTTTGTCCGCATATTGAGGGACCCACTGGGCGTAGTAGGAGAAGAAGCCCAGGCACAGTTTGAGGGCCTTGGGGCAATGGGGGAGGGGGAGTTCTAAGAGGGGGCGCATACGGTCCGGGTCTGGGCTCAGGACTCCGTTTTCCACGACATAGCCGAGGATGGCCAGTCTGTTTGTGCGGAAAACGCATTTCTCTTTGTTGTAGGTGATGTTTAATTTCTGTGCCGTCTGGAAAAAACGGTGGAGGTTGGCGTCATGGTCCTGCTGGTCATAGCCGCAGATGATGACATTGTCCAAGTACGGAAACGTGGCCCGCAGCCCGTACTGGTCCACCATTCGGTCCATTGCTCGTTGGAACACCGAGACCCCATTAGTGACACCGAAGGGGACCTGGAGGAAATGGAAGAGGCGGCCATCGGCCTCGAATGCCATGTAGTGGCGGTCCTCCGGGCGGATTGGGAGCTGGTGGTATGCAGACTTCGGATCCACCGTGGAAAGGAGCCGATACTGGACGATCTGATTTACCATGTCTTCAATCCTGGGGAGGGGATACGCGTCGAGGAGCGTAAATCTAGTTATGGTCTGACTATAGTCGACAACCATGCAGAATTTTCCCCCGGTCTTAACGACCACCACCTGAGCTCTCCAGGGACTATTGCTGGCCTCTATAATCCCCTCACTGAGAATCCTTTGGACCTCTGTTCTGATAATACCCTATCCTGCAGGCTGTACCGCCTGCTACGAGTGGCTACGGGTTTACAGTCCTTTGTGAGATTGGCGAAGAGAGGAGGGGGGGATTCGCAACATAGCGAAGCTGCAGATAGTGAGTGGGGCCAGGGGCCCGCCGAAGCTGAGGGTGAGGCTCTTAAGGTTATACTGAAAATCTAGGGCTAATAAGAGTGGCGCGCAGAGGTCGGGCAAAACGTAGAGTTGAAATTTTGAGTAGCTAGCACCTCGGATTGTGAGTGTCGCGGCGGTGCGCCCCTGGATCTGGACCGAATGGGAGCCTGAAATGAGCGAGATAGTTTTCCGCACTGGGAAAACGGGGAGCGAACAGCATCTTACAAGGTCTGGGTGTATGAAGCTTTCAGTTCTCCTGGAGTCGAAAAGGCATGGCGTGTTGTACCCGTTGATTTGGACCTCTGCCATCGTATTTCGCTGATGCTTCGGGCGTGATTGATCCAGGGTGACTGCGCCAAGTTGCGGGCCACGTGACGAGCACCCGGGGAGGTTGTACTCTTCCAATGAGTTGTCCGAGCGTGGAGATGCAGGTCGGGCCCATGGATCGCACGTGTCGGGCGGCGAGGAAGATGGCGTCCAAGATGGTGGCCCCCATGAGTCGCACGTGGCCGGCCGCGTGGTGGAGGTTTGTCAAGATGGCGGCCCCCATGGATCGCACGTGGCAGGAGGGGGCGGGGTCGTGGCATAGGCCGCAGCGTTTCGGGCCCCGCGGGCCTGCGGGTGTGGGGAGCGATTACTTTGTGCCGCTGGGGAATTGGAAGCTGGAGCCCTTTTTGCGAGGCACATTCCCGCGTAGTGGCCTTTCCGCCCGCAGCTGCTGCAGGTCGCGTTGCGGGTCGGGCAGTGCTGCCGCAGGTGCTGATTCTGGCCGCAGAAATGGCAGGCTGGAGCAGCATAGTGGCTGGCTGGAGCAGCATAGTGGCTGGCTGGGGCAGCATAGTGGCTGGCTGGGGCAGCATAGTGGCTGGCTGGAGCAGCATAGTGGCTGGCTGGAGCAGCATAGTGGCTGGCTGGGGCAGCATAGTGGCTGGCTGGAGCAGCATAGTGGCTGGCTGGAGCAGCATAGTGGCTGGCTGGAGCAGCATAGTGGCTGACTGGGGCAGCATAGTGGCTGGCTGGAGCAGCATAGTGGCTGGCTGGGGCAGCATAGTGGCTGGCTGGGGCAGCATAGTGGCTTGCTGGGGCAGCATAGTGGCTGGCTGGGGCAGCATGGTGGCTGGGCGGCCGCGTGGCACAGGCCTGGGGAGTCACTGGTCGGGGGCCCATGATTGGGTCGCGGGGACCGTGGGGAACGAGGTGAGGCTGCGGAAGGAGACCTCCATCGTGGTAGCAGCTTCCACAGTTGTTTCTAAGTCTTGGGCCCCCTTTTCCAGCAGTCGTTGGCGCACATAATTAGACCTGAGGCCCGCTACAAAAACATCGCGTACAGCAAGTTCTCTATATTCAGCCGCGGTAACCGCTTGATAGTTACAGTCATTTGATAGATTATTGAGTTCTCTTAAAAATTCGGCGAGTGATTCTGTAGGCCGCTGGCGGCGAGTCGTGAACACATGGCGTGCGTAAACTTCGTTAGTGGGCCTTACATACATCTTATCGAGTATCGCTAGCGCTGCAGTATATGAACCGGCCGAGTTTAGTTGCGTAGAGATTCTGTGGCTCACCCTCGCGTGCAGTAGACTTAACTTCTGTTCCTGTGTTGTTTTGGCTGTGCTCGCTTCTTCCATGTAGGCCTTAAAGCACCGCAGCCAGATTTCTTTTGCATCTGCATCCTGTGGGTCGAGTTCCAGGCGTCCAGGCTTGAGGGCTGATTCCATGATCGATCCTGACTGTCCTTAAGTAGATTAAATTGATGGAACCATCAATTCACTCGACACGTGCTTTAAGATATGAACAGTGGTTTTAATCTACTTACTACATGCCAGCCTGTTACCCGTTGAACTCTCGATGAACTGCAGGCTGGTTCTGGACAAGGGTATTTATACAGTAGTCCAGGGGGAGGAGTCGTGGGCGGAGCCAAGGGTGGAGCCCTGTACAAACTCCTGAGCATTCCCAGAGCCACTCCCCCTAGTGGTCGGATAACGCTACTGCGCTTACAATGGTATTGGTAAATACAGTGTGAATTACTAAGTGACATTCACCACAGAGGTGCTACAAACTTGGGTTCTTCCCGATACGCCGAACGGTTTATTAGGAGATGTTGCTCTAAAATGGAGAACTGAAGCCTGCGCAAACACTCTGCTGATGTCACTACAAATCACGTGACGTTCCACCAGCAGTGATGCATTCCCTGATATTTAATAGAAATAAATCCCACTATTCTTATAAGTTCATTACTATATGGTGTCAATATGTTATCATGAATCTTAAAAGGGGGTAAAGAAAAGTCACAAACTACTATTTTACAGTTTATCCAGGAAGAAATTAAATAAAGACAAACTCATAGCTTGGTTTCTAGCAATATTAAGAATAAAAATATGCCTGCTCAAAGAAAGCTTCAACATACAACGCACAACATATTCTTCTTCTTAATTCTCTTCCCAGGCCTGCAGCAGACTAAACATGTGCTTACATCTGTTTCTCTGGCTAGATTTTTCTAGGTTGCTAGTGGCTGTAGCTTGAGGGACATCACTCCATATCAAACAGGGCTGACTTGGAGACTCTCCCACTCTTGCTGCCCACCATAAGCGTATTGGAAGGATTTACAGATCATTAATTAACCTGTTTGGTAGGGAGGGGTGTTCCCAGGCTTCTCTAAAAAAGAAATCTGCCCTCTTTGCCCTTAAGACACCTCATCCTAACTCATCCTAACTGAGAGTTGAAAGATTTTACAAAAGCATCACCGGATTAAGGTCATTGATCCGTACTTTATCTGGAGTAATGTGGTTATTTTTGGAGCCAATAACAAAGCTTTTGTCTTCAGCCAATTTGGACCTAGTAAGAAGTAAAATGGAACAGATGTGAGCTGCACTGCTTTACAAAAGGGGAGTGGACCAAGTATTGCAATGACTCTGACAAACGGAATCGCCCTGTACACAATGATTTAGAATCAGGTCTAGCGATATCACCATGGGAGACAGAGCATGCCCTGCCAGGAACTTCAGGGCTCATAGCTGCACAATTCTTCCTGCTTTAGTAGCCGCAGACTTCGCCACATCCTTTCTTTAACTTTTCTAATTACTTTTGCCTCTCTTCTACATTTTTATGGACTGATTGTTTGTTTCCACGTTATTAACCCTTAACTTACATTCTTATACAATAATTTTAAATTTAAATAGTTTACCCATGCAAGGAAGTCCATTTTTTTGGTGCACTGCCTCTATTGCTTGTCAGAATATTCTTTTTATATTTTGGTCAATTTACTTTTTCTCTATCAAGTACTAATATCTTTGACTGTTTCTTCCTGTCAGTAGGATTTTTGCTTGAACCTCACATTGACTCACTGGATCTTGACTTATGAATAAAAGAAATGAAAATCGCTTATTGTCACAAGTAGGATTGAAATGAAGTTACTGTGAAAAGCCCCCAGTCGCCACATTCCGACGCCTGTTCGGGGAGGCTGGTACGGGAATTGAATCGTGCTGCTAGCCTGCCTTGGTCTGCTTTAAAAGCCAGCGATTTAGCCCTGTGCTAAACTCTGTGCTGTTTAAAATGAACTGCCAATTCACAAGTACCACATTACATTACTGCACAAAGTCAAAATCTATCCTCTTGATTTCTAAGTTTTCATCTATACTTAAATTTGCTTCTTGCTCCAATACTTTTCCTATAAATAATTCTAACATTGTTTCTTTTCTTGTTGAAGTGATCTTGAAAGCAGTCTTGGACTCATTGTAGAATTCTCTTCCCTCATTTGCTATTTACTGTTATACTAGTCTATCTTTCCATAGAATTGTCCATTATTTTAGATTTGGTGCTTCTGACCTTTCAGTTCCCCAACATATTTCAGCCTCTATCTAGATCCTTTCCCCATTTTTCAAGCCTATAATATATTTCCAATAGAGTAACAGTTCCTGTCTTATTCCTTAAATCCAAGCCAATAGATTCAGCATTAGCTCCCTTGTATTATCTGTATGTTCCAGTGCTGCTAGGAAATGTTTGATTAATGCAGCCTTTTCCTTCTTTCCTGATCTGCGCCTCCTGAATGCTTTATAATGTTTAGCTCCCTGTCCTAACCCAAGCCACATTTCTACAGATACTGTTATATAATTGCACCACTTCCCCATCGGCAATGTGGGCTACTAATGCACCAAATTCACTCAAAATATTTTGTAAATTTACATACAAGTTTAACCTGCCTGTGTCAGATTAGTAACCTTACTCTTTTTAATCTCTCCTAATCTGTTCATTATTATTTTTTGGTTTATCTTTGCTGCTCTCCTTGCCCATTTTGCTTTCTTTCCTGTTTCTCAGTGCCCAGCATGTTCAGATGCCTCAATGTGGTAAAACAGTAACTATTATTTATGGGCGATACGATAGCACAGTGGTTAGCGCCAGGGTCCCAGGTTCGATTCCCGGCTTGGGTCACTGTCTGTGCGGAGTCTGCACGTTCTCCCTGTGTCTGTGTGGGTTTCCTCCGGGTGCTCCGGTTTCCTCCTACAAGTTCCGAAAGACGTGCTGTCAGGTGAATTGGACATTCTGAATTCTCCCTCTGTGTACCTGAACAGGCGCCAGAATATGGCGACTGGGGGCTTTTCACAGTAACTTCATTCAGTGTTAATGTAAGCCTACTTGTGACAATAAAGATTATTATTATCTAGCTGAATTTACCATTGTCACGTATGCGGGACTTGAACTGTCTGCAGTGAGGCAAAATACCAAAACCATAAAGCGGATTTTAATAAAACTTTGGATGTAATGAGACCCCTGTCCAGATTTTTAGTTTGGAGTTTTAGTTTGCTTGATTTATGTCATTGCCTGGCCTTGAAATCATAACATGGCTAATGCATGACTTGATGGGTAAATGTAGTGTATGGCTCATACTGAACCAAACAGTCAGAAAGGCCCCGCGTTAGATTTCTGATATTTGCTGACTTAGATGATCTCAGTCAGGATGGTGATGAAAGGACAATTAGATATTGTTCCTGCTTGCTAGTCAGATACGAAGGGTTATCACGCAGCAATACTTTGAGTCTCATCTTATCCATAAACAGGAACAGTTTCTCATTTCCAGCCTGTCAAAGCCTTTTATGATTTTGAAGACTCCTTATTAATTACCAGAGAAAAGAGCCCCCAGTCTATTCAATCTTTCCAACGAAAAAATAGTAATGTTCTCATAAATCCTGTCTGCACTGGATTCAAGAAAACACAGAGACTTCAGGGAGCTATGTTGAGGTCTTTAAAGTGATGGAGTACATATATTCAGTTCACATGGGTATACTATTTGAGTTTGATACATAGGGAGGATCAACAAACCTTTTTTTAAAAATAATTTTTATTGACATTTTTGAAAAATATATCAACAAAACAATACATAATAACAATAGATAATAATAACACCCCCCCGCACCCGTAACACGCATATAACAAACCCCCCCCCCCCCCAACCCCAATAACAACAGAATAATTAAGAATTTCAAATTAACTTAAACACTAGCCCCCTAAAACCGCCCCCCCCCCCACCCCCCCCCCCCCCCCCCCACCCCCCCCCCCCCCCCACCCCCCTTCCCCCTGGCTTGCTGCTGCTGCTGACCTAGCACCTTATCATTGAGCCAGAAAGTCGAGGAAAGGCTGCCACCTCCTAAAGAACCCTTGTATCGACCCCCTCAGGGCGAACTTGACCCTCTCCAACTTAATTAATCCCGCCATGTCATTAATCCAGGTGTCCACGCTCGGAGGTCTCACATCTTTCCACTGCAGCAAGATCCTCCGCCGGTCTACTAGGGATGCAAAGGCCAAGACATCGGCCTCTTTCGCCTCCTGCACTCCTGGCTCCACCCCAACTCCAAATATCGCGAGTCCCCAGCCTGGCTTGACCCTGGATCCCACCACCCTCGACACCGTCCCCGCCATCCACTTCCAGAACTCCTCCAATGCCGGGCATGCCCAGAACATATGGGCATGGTTCGCTGGACTCCCCAAACACCTGACGCACCTGTCTTCGCCCCCAAAGAACCTACTCATCCTAGATCCGGACATGTGGGCCCGGTGCAGCACCTTGAACTGGATGAGACTAAACCTTGCACATGAAGAGGAGGAGTTCACCCTCTCAAGGGCGTCCGCCCATGTCCCCTCCTCAATCTGCTCCCCCAGCTCCACCTCCCACTTAGCCTTCAGCTCCTCTACCGACGCCTCTCCCACCTCCTGCATTACCTGATAGATGTCAGACACCTTCCCATCCCCGACCCACACCCCCGAAAGCACCCTATCCCTTACCCCCCGCGGGGCAGCAAAGGGAACCCCTCCACCTGTCGCCTAGCAAACGCCGTGACCTGAAGGTACCTGAACATATTCCCCAGGGGGAGCTCAAACATCTCCTCCAGTTCACCGAGGCTCGCGAACCTCCCGTCAATAAACAGGTCTCCCAACTTCCTAATGCTCGCCCTGTGCCACCCCAGGAACCCGCCATCCATGTTCCATGGGACGAACTGGTGGTTCCCCCGGAGCGGGGCCTACACCGAGCCCCCCACTTCCCCTCTGTGTCGCCTCCATTGCCCCCAAATTTGAGGGTAGCCGCCACCACCGGGCTCGTGGTGTACCTCGTTGGAGGGAGCGGCAACGGAGCCGTTACCAGTGCCTTCAGGCTCGTGCCTCTGCAGGACGCCATCTCCATCCTTTTCCATGCTGCCCCTCCCCATCCATTACCCACTTGCGTACCATCGAGACGTTAGCCGCCCAATAGTACCCAGAGAGGTTGGGCAGTGCCAGCCCTCCTCTATCCCTGCCCCGCTCCAAAAAGACCCTCCTTACCCTCGGAGTCCTGTGCACCCAAACAAATCCCAGGATGCTGCTGTTCACCCTCCTAAAAAAGGCCCTCGGAACGAAAATGGGGAGGCACTGAAACAAAAACAAAAATCTCGGGAGCACCGTCATTTTAACGGACTGTACTCTACCCGCCAACGACAACGGCAGCATGTCCCACCTTTAAATTCCTCCTCCATCTGCTCCACCAACCTAGTAAATTGAGCTTGTGCAGAGTCCCCCCAGCTCCTAGACACCTGAACCCCCCAGGTACCTAAAACTCCTCACTGCCCTCTTTAGCGGGAGCCTATCAATCCCCTCCTCCTGATCTCCCGGTGTACGACAAACAGCTCACTCTTGCCCAGGTTCAATTTATATTCCCGAACTCAGCAAGAATCTCCATCACCTCCGGCATTCCCCCCCACCGGGTCTGCTACATACAACAGCAAGTCGTCCGCATACAGCGACACTCGGTGCTCCTCCCCCCCCTCGCACCAAACCCCTCCACCTCCTCGACTCCCTGAGAGCCATGGCAAGAGGCTCTATTGCCAGCGCAAAAAGCAAGGGGGACAGGGGGCACCCCTGCCTCGTCCACGGTGGAGCCTGAAGTACTCAGACCTCCTCCCATTTGTCGCTACACTCGCCATCGGGGCCTCGTACAGCAACCTCAACCCATTTACTAAACCCCACCCCAACCCGAACCTTTCCAACACCTCCCACAAGTACCCCACTCAACCCTGTCAAGGCCTTCTCTGCATCCAATGCCACCACAATCTCCGCCTCTCCTTCTGCTGCCAGCATTATTATCACATTTAGCAGCCTTTCGCACGTTAGTGTTTCAGCTGCCTCCCCTTCACAAAACCCGTCTGATCTTCATGTATCACCCCCGCCACACAGTCCTCTATTCTAGTGGCCAAGATCTTCGCCAGCAACTTGGCGTCTACATTCAGCAGTGAAATCGGCCTGTATGAACCGCACTGCAAGGGGTCCTTATCACGCTTCAGGATCAGGGAGATTAGTGCCCGAGACATCGTCGGGGGCAGAACACCCCCCTCCCATGCCTCGTTAAAGGTCCTGACCAACAGGGGGCCCAGCAGGTCCGCATATTTCTTATAAAATTCAACCGGGAACCCATCCGGTCCCGGTGCCTTCCCCGACTGCATGTGGCCAATCCCACTGACCAGCTCCCCCAACTCGATCGGCGCCCCCAGTCCCTCCACCTGCTCCTCCTGCACCCTTAGAAATCAGAGCCTGTCCAAAAAATTCTCCATTCCCCCTCCCACCGCCGGCGGCTCCGACGGTACAGTTCCCTATAGAAGTCCCTAAAGACCTCATTGACCTCTGCCCCCTGCCGCACCACATTCCCATCTCTATCTTTCACTCTACCAATCTCTCTAGCCGCGTCCCGCTTATGAAGCTGGTGCGCCAGCATCCTGCTCGCCTTCTCTCCATACTCATAGACCGCTCCCTGCACCTTCCTCCACTGTGTCTCCGCCTTTCTGGTGGTCAATAAATCAAACTTGGCCTGCAAGCTACACCGTTCCCCCAGCAATCCCTCCTCCGGGGCCTCCGCGTACCTCCTATCCACACTCAACAGCTCCTCCACCAGTCTCTCCCTCTCCCTCCTCTCCCCCCTCTCTCTATGGGCTTGGATGGAGATCAGCTCCCCCCGGGTCACTGCCTTCAGAGCCTCCCAGACCATCCACACCTGGACCTCCCCAGTATCATTGACCTCGAGGTACCTCTCGATACATCCCCGAACCCTCCTACACACCTCATCATCAGCCAACAACCCCACATCCAGACGCCAAAGCGGGCGCTGGTCCCACACCTCCCCCATCTCCAGATCCACCCAATGCAGAGCATAGTCCGAAATCGCAATAGCCGAATACTCGGCCTCCTCCACCTTCGGGACCAGTCTCCTGCTCAGAACAAAGAAATCAATGCGGGAATAAACCCTGTGCACATGGGAGAAAAAGGAATACTCCCGAGCCCTCGGCCTCCCGAACCTCCAGGGATCCACTCCTCCCATAAACCCCCTCAATACCTTGGCCGCCGCTGGCCTCCTGCCTGTCCTTGAACTAGAACGATCCAGTAGGGGATCCAGCACCATATTGAAGTGTCCCCCCCCCCCCCCCCCCCCCCCCCCATGATCAAGCCCCCCACCTCCAGGCCAGGAATGCGGCCCAACATACGCCTCATGAAACCAGCATCATCCCAATTTGGGGCGTACACATTAACCAACACCACCTTCTCCCCCTGCAGCTTACCGCTCACCATCACATATCTGCCGCCACTATCAGCCACCACCTCAGACGCCTCAAACGCCACCCTCTTCCCCACCAGGATCGCCAGCCCCCGGTTCTTCGAATCGAGCCCTGAGTGGAAAACCTGCCCCACCCACCCCTTCCTCAGACAGACCTGGTCCGCCACCTTCAGGTGGGTCTCCTGGAGCATGGCCACGTCCGCCTTCAACCCCCTCAGATGCGAAAAACACCCGGGCCCACTTAACCGGCCCATTCAAACCCCCTCACGTTCCACGTAATCAGCCGGATCAGGGGGCACCCCGCCCCACTCCCCCCTCCACTAGCCATAGCCCATCGACTGCTCACCCCTGGCCAGCACCCATTCGGCCCGCTTCCCACGCCGATAGAACCTCACCCCCGACCCCCCCGACCTGCACCAACTCTTCCCTGGCCAATCCAGCAGCAACCTGGTCCCCCCCCCCCCCCCCCCCATGCTAGGACCCCTCCTAGCCGCGACGCTCCCTCCACTGTACTCCCGTGAGCCAGCTGACTTCTGCTGACCCCGGCAGCTCCCGCCCTAACTTCGACCCCTCCCGATGTGAGGTCCCCCCTCCTCCCCTGCATCAGCTCCTTGGCACCGCTACAGCGCGGGAAACCCGGTCTAATAGCCACGTCCCTCGCCACCAGCTCCACCCCCCTCGTCCCGCAGCGCGGGAAACCAGAGAAAGCCCGCGCTTTCACACTGCCCCACCCCACCAACGCAGCTCACCAAACCGCAGTCCCAACCCAACCACCAACTCCATACTAACAAAGACACAGATCAACCACAAACCCCAGTACCCACCTTAGAACACAAAACCATAACCCACATCGTCCGAGAAGCGAGAGAAAAAACAGAAACAAACAGAATAACCAGCTACAGCATAAACAGTGATACAGAAATAGAAAAACTCCCCACGCCCCCAATCTCTAGTTCGAGTCCAACTTTTCAGCCTGCACAAAGGCCCATGCTTCCTCCGGGGACTCAAAATAGTGATGCCGGTCCTTGTAGGTGACCCACAGGCGCGCAGAGGCGGCAATATGCCGAACTTCACCTGCTTTCCATGGAGCAACCGCCTTCGTCCGGTTAAACCCGGCTCTCCGCTTGGCCACTTCCGCACTCCAGTACTGGTAGATAACGCACTACCGAATTCTCCCACTTACTGCTCCTCACCTTCTTGGCCCATCAGAGAACACACTAGCCCGGTCACTGAACCGATGGAACCGCACCAGCACCGCCCGCGGAGGTTCATTCGCCTTAGGCCGCCTGGCCAGCACTCTATGGGCCCCCTCCAGCTCCAGGGGCAGATGGAAAGATCCTGCCCCCACCAGCGAGTTCAACATCACGGCCGCATAGGCCGGCAGGTCCGACCCCTCCAGCCCCTCCTCGAGGCCCAGGATCCGCAGGTTCTTCCTCCGTGACCGAAGCTCCATCTCCTCAACCGATCTTGCCACTTTTTATGAAGTGCCTCGTGTATCTCCACCTTCCCCACGAGGGCCGAAACCTCCTCCTCGCGCTCAGAGGCCTGCTGCTGCAACTCGAGTATCGCTGCACCCTGGGTTGTCTGGGTCTCCAGCAGCTTACTCGTCGTCACCTTCAGGGATTCCAACAACTCCCCTTTCAGCTCCGTAAAATAGCGCAGAAGGGCCGCCTGCTGCTCCTCAGTCCACTGCCTCCACTCATCAGGGGCTCCACCGGCCACCATTTTGTCCACCTTCCCCCCGCTTTTCCAGGGGAGCTGCTGCCGTTTTTCTCCTCGCCCCGCTTCGAGTCCGCACCATAAATCCCGGGGGGTTTTGCTCCAGACCCCTTTGTCCACCGGGAATCGTCGAATCAGCGCCGTTTGGGGCCCTTAAAAGAGCCCACAAGTCCTTTAAAGCGGGAGCTGCCGAACGTGCGGCTTAGCTCCGCATAGCCGCAACCGGAAGTCGAGGATCAACAGACCGATTGTGTGTTGGAAAGGCATAGAGCTAGGTTAGATGCCATGAGGTACGTTTTGTAGAAAATAATCAACTGCTGGACTAAATTGCCAGCATTGACAATCAGTGCACATTTGTTACAAGTTTTCAAAAGAGCTGGATGAGTTCCTGAGAGTGACAAATGTACCCACTTGCAGAAGACAGGTGCATTAAAGAAGGCCTGGGGTTATCAATCTCCAGGATCTTTTATGCTAATTTCTGTAGATTGTACGGAACATCTCTGGCTTTATTCAAAATCAATAATGTTAAAGATTATGGCCAGGATTGTCCATTTAAGAGACTAAGTACTGACACCAGGACTGAATCGCTACAGTTCGAAGTTGGCGAAAGCGGTGCTGGTCTCTGAACAATTCAGGACATATTAATGGGCTAGCACTGGTGCCACGTGGAACTAGTGCAATTCCAATCAATGCCGGTGTCTGATTTGCAGGGTCAGGATTGGCACTGGAGAGCCTGGCAGGCTGCAGCCTTATATATGAACCCCAATCCCCACACATACTCATTTCAGCCAAGGTGATGTCACCCTGAAGAGTGGCCCTGCGATTCATAGATATGGAGCGGGAGACATTGTTGGATGCCATTGAGGAGAGGCGGGACACCCCCTTCCACGGGATGGGATGCAGACTGCCACCTGTTGACGTAAACCAGGCCTGGGCGCAGGAGGCATACAGTGTGAGCGCCATGGGCCCCACTGCCAGGATTGGGCAGCAGTGCAGGAAGAAGCTGCATGACCTCCTCAGGATGATCGGGGTGAGTCATTTCCTCCGTGCCCCTGACACCAACCCCTGTACAACACACCCGTAGTAACCCCTCCCTTTAGAGGGCGATTGAATGCCACCTGCCGGCGGCCCACACACACTCAACCCTGCACCACATGCCAGCACCCATACCACCCGCCACGGCTGGGTTCCCTACACAACAGGGCACCAGCCTGTGCTGCCCGTGCCCGAGTGTCTCACACTATGCATTGTCTGTCATCCCCCGAGGAGAAGGCAGACCACAACAGCAGAGAGAGAGAGAAGACCGGAGGGGGCCCACCGGAGGAGATGGTGGAAGCAGGGACGATAGTGACATTTAAGTGGCATCTTGACAATACATAAATAGGATGGGAATAGAGGGATACGGACCCAGGAAGTGCAGAAGATTTTAGTTTAGATGGGCAGCATGGTCGGCACAGGCTTGGAGGGCTGAAGGGCCTGTTCCGGTGCTGTACTTTTCTTTGTTCTTTGTTTTGTTCTTTGTTCTTTGCATGTGTTCAGGACTGTGAGATGGACTGGTCAGCATGCACACAGGGATCATCCAGACAGACGGTGGAGAGTGCTATCGAGGGCAGGAGTCAGAATGATGTGCAGCACCAGTGCTCATTGCAGAGCGGGTCGGCATCATCCTCCATCCCATGGACCAGACCCATGATTGTGCCAACCCAGGATCCACATCCAGTAATGAGACAGATAGGAAGCACAGAGAGGGGAACAGGGGCCGGGGTGGGGGCGGTGGATGCAGGAAGGTTTGCAGAGGGGAGAGTGTGATTGGACAGGGAGGGGTGCATGTGTGGGGTTGGGGTGGGATGGTGGCCTCCGGTGGCTAGGCCCCTAATCGATGAGCCTGATGGTGATTAGCATGTTCCGTGCACGGTTGCACTGGCCCACGGGTGTGCGGCCTTCAGTGGCTGCCCGAGCCCCATGACAAGCCAATCCTGGCCTTCCTCCGCACCCGCCTTGTCGGACGAGGCCTAATGTTCTTCCTCCTCCTCCAGTACATTGCCCACCTGCTGCCCAATGTTGTGGAGGATGCAGCAGGCCACCACAATGATGGAGACTCTCCCAGTGATATACTGGAGGCCCCTTCAGAACGGTCCAGGCACCTGAACCACATCGTCATGACGCTGACGCACCACTCAATCATGCCCCTGGTGGCTGTATGGGCAGCGTTATAGTCACTCTCCGTTTTGGTCTGTGGCCAGTTAGCCGTCCTCAGCCTCAACTGCAGTGGATAACCCCTGTCTTCCAGGAGCCAACCCTCTACCTGAGGTGCGCCTCGAATGTGTCAGGAACCATTGAGTGCAAAGACAGGAGCCAACCCTCACCCTGAGGTGCGCCTCGAATGTGTCAGGAACCATCGAGTGCACCAGGATGAAGGCGTCATGCCTGCTGCCTGGAAATCAGGCGCAGCTGGTGGAATGAGCAGCTGGTGGAATCCCTTTCAGCTTGTGAAGGCCACTCCTGTGGTGATCTTTGTGAGGGGATCTTTGTGAGAAGGCATAGTGATCACAAAGACACTTGAAGCTCCTTTTAAGAACTAAACTAAATTTATTTACACTCCTAAATTAGAGTTCAACACTTAATCCAAATAGTAAACATATATATAAGAATTAAACTACACTCACTAACACTATCTTTATCTACTAACGATGGCTATAATATCTTAACTAGCTCTGCAATATAATTCTAATCTTGTCGTCTTCATCTCTAATCCACCCTCTCCCAGAAGTCCAAGAGCCAGTGCAATATATAGTACTGTCCCTTAGCTCCCTCTAGTGGCCAGGCTTAAAATAACATTAACTCTTCACATGCTGTACGTTTGTACAATGTCACATCCACCTTTCCTTGAAAAAAAAAGTTCAATTTTGTTACATACAAGGTTGAATATCTATACATTTTCTGATTTAAATTATCATACAGCATGTCAACAATGATAGAAATAATGCTGGATTTGACATATTTACAGACTCAATCTATACTGAGGTTTCCGATGCCTTTTAGACCTTCTTAATGTTATGACATTGTCATTTGAAATGTCGGGTACATTTGACAATAAAGTGTTTGGAAAGGCATTGGTAGGAAATATAAGTTCTCGACTTTAGCAGATTCTGTAAATGTAGCAGGTTGTTTAAGTTTCAATAAAGCTCTTCTATTTCTACAAAAAATCTTTCCAAATTCTGTTCTGATTACGTATGAACTTGGCGTGATTTTATTGAGTATTTTTGCAATGTCCATCCATCCACCTTCAGGATTGCGAATGCGTACAATATTACCTCCTCTGAGTGGAGACATTTGGTTTGGAGTTTTTGTCGTACTATTTCTTTTGCTTGTTCTTTGGTTGCTGCATTTTCTGATGCACGACCTGTTCATCCTCATTTGGAACAATTAGCGTTGGTGACGTTGTGCATCTTCTCCTTCCCATCAATATGTGTGCTGGAGAAGAACCTGATGACAACGGTGCAGCCCTGTATTATAACAGTGCTAATGTCCGGATCTAGGATGAGTAGGTTCTTTGGGGGCGAAGACAGGTGCGTCAGGTGTTCGGGGAGTCCAGCGAACCATGCCCATATGTTCTGGGCATGCCCGGCACTGGAGGAGTTCTGGAAGGGGGGTGGCGGGGGATGGTGGTCGAGGGTGGTGGGATCCAGGGCCAAGCCAGGCTGGGGACTCGCGATATTTGGGGTTGGGGTGGAGCCGGGAGGTGCAGGAGGCGAAAGAGGGCCGATGTTTTGGCCTTTGCGTCCCTAGTAGCCCGGCGGAGGATCTTGCTGCAATGGAAAGATGCGAGACCTCCGAGTGTGGACACCTGGATTAATGACATGGCGGGATTCATTCAGCTGGAGAGGGTCAAATTCGTCCTGAGGGGGTCGGTACAAGGGTTCTTTAGGAGGTGGCAGCCTTTCCTCGACTTTCTGGCTCAATGATAAGGTACTAGGTCAGCAGCAGCAGCAACCCGGGGGGGAAAGGGGGGGGTGGGGTTTAGGGGGATAGTGTTTAAGTTAATTTGCTTATTGTTAATTTATTCTATTGTTTATTGGGGTTGGGGGGGTGGGGGGGGGGGTTTGTTATATGCGTTGTTACGGGTGCCGGGGGGTGTTTATTATTATTATTGTTATTATTGTTTTGTTGATATATATTTTTCAAAAAATTCCAATAAAAATTATTTAAAAAAAAAACAAAAAAAACTTTTTAAAAACTGCTAATGTAAAGTCCTTTTTGTCATCCATTGCTTTTTGAAAGGCTGCTTCATAATTCCCACCTCTTTTTCAGCTTTCCCGTTTGCTTGTGGTTATAGTAGGCTAGAATTGACATGTGTGAAGTTGTATTTGTTAGCAAATTCTAACCATTCCATGCTGCTAAAACATGGTCCATTGTCTGTGACAACAGTAACCGGTATGCCATGTCTGGCAAATCCATTTTTTGTTGCACAGACAACTGAATGCGTTGTTGTGTCGGATAACGTGATAACCTCTGGAAAATTTGAATAATAGTCAATGATAATTAAATAATCACTCCCTCAAAAATAAAATAGATCCCTGGTGACTTTTGCCTAAGGTTGAGTGATTAGGTCACTTTCAACCAAGGTTTGCTTACATTGTGCTAGTTGGTGCATTTGGCACACCCGACAATTTTGAATGTAGTTGTCTATATCTCTGTTGATTCCCAGCCAATACACCCATTGCAGTGCTCTCAATAGCTTGATCTCCCTCATGGATTTGTTCGAGAATGTTTTGTCTGAGACATAATAGAATTACAATGCGGTCCCTTTTCAGCAAAACGCCATCTATGATTGTCAGGTCTTCTTTGATGTTGCAAAAGTTTGCACATTTTTCTTTAGGCTATCCAGTACGTAGATGTTGTATCACTTGCAGAAGTGTTTTATCTTACATGTAGTGATCTGTACATCTGTACATACATCTGCACATACACCAGGGACTACAGACAGATGTAACAGCCACAGCATCACCAGAGCGCAGCATCAGAGATGGGTATAAAGGGTCCAGCCCAAGGGAGGGTCTGCCTCTTTCAGAAGCACAAGGCTAGTGAGCAGCAGCAGACAGAGACAGCTCAGCATAGGCAGTTTACCTTAGCTTCACTGGTCATACCTCTTGACTGTATTATATCTAGTTAAGCTCTGGAAACAGAACAAACCCACTAAATAAAGTATTTGTGTTAACTGGAAGTCTACAATATTTATTCAGACTTAGAGAATAACATATGGTACCAGAAGTGATTTCAGAAAACTAGCTAGATACCAGCAAGAGAAGAAAAACTTAAACCGGATATTCGACTGTGGAAGGCTTTGCAGCAAATGGATCCTCGACTACTAACTGATTCGATGGAACTTGTTGGAACTCCATGGCAGCTGGAGACAACCGGTAATTTAAGATATAACTGGAAATGTTTGAACAGCTGTTCCAAATATTATTACAGCTAATGATTAAGCACTGCCTCTGATGCAATGAAAATAGCCCTACTACTCTCAACAGAAGGGCATGAAGCTAGAGAAATCTCTAATTGCTTTAATACTGAGAAGGTGAGGACAACACCAAATTAGAAGTTATACTCAAAATATTTGATGACCGCTGTAACAGTCAGTCTAGTGAGATGCTGTAAAGATATAACTCTTGTCAGAGAAACGGAGGGCTTATCTCTGATTTTATTACAAATCTCAAGTTAATACCACAAGGCTGTGATTATGCTGATTTCAGAGACACTGTGATAATGCATCAATTAATTTCTGGACTATCTGATAAAAATTTGAGGGAAGAACTTTCACAAAATAAGTATCTAACTCTAGAAATCATTATACAAAAATGCCTTGCTTATGAACAAAAACAAAATCAATACTTTGCGTCTCTACAAACACAAAATCATCATTTAGAAAAAAAAATCGTTAAAAGTGGCACGAACACTCACCACGAGGCATAGGCAGAGTTGAATCGGAGGAAGACAGAGGTGCTGAGCGGCAGGCATCTTGAGAAAGGAGCTGCACATGCGCAGTTGCGAAAAGTGCGCATAGTACAGGAAACCCGGAGTGGGCATGGGCAATCGAGCCCTATGCATGATGTCACGAGCATCATGATGTCAGAGGACCAGGGCCATGCCCACTTAAAGGGAAAATGCACGAAAATGAACAAAAAGAAATTTAAAGCTGCAAAACCCAATTTTCTTGCCTCAAAAGACAGAACAATGCCCGAACTTACACCAGCAGTTGAAAATAACTTTCACAACACCCTGGAACAAGCAGTTAGCACCGCCCTAGAAGATGATATGGTCCTTGTAGACTACGACTCAAATGAAGATTTCATCTTGGGAGATGGCTACCCCAGTACCAAATCCGAACTGCGACTAGAGGTGTTGTACCGTGAAGACCCCGACGATGAGTTCTTCGGAATGGGGAATCTTCAGCCCAGCAAATATCACATCCCGATTCGTGAGTGAAGGTTTGTGCTGCGGCCTGACGCCAAGAAACAGAGCGTGGTCCATGCACCACGAAGGGTCCCAGCCTCCACATAAGAAGATGATTTGTTCATTGAACACAAAGAGAACGATCACAACTCCGAAACAAAAAGCGATGTTTTGTCTATCGAGCAATATTGTTGCTCGTTTTGGTGAGTGTGCTTTACACTCAATTGGCTCTGTTTTATTACCTTGCTCTAGAGTCGCCAGGTATCTTTATGATACCACCACGAGGTTCAAGTTCAAGTGCTGATCAATGACTCAGTACACCAGTTAGTAAGGTTCAAATTAAAACACATTTGTTATATACACAGTCAATCGCTACTCATAAATACTTCAAAACTAAGCTACTTCTACCACTACAGGCCAATACTTATCTTCTGGAAAAGGAACCCACTGGGTCAGAGAACAATGGCCTCTCGTTCGATCCTGAGACTGCAGGCTTCCAGCTGGTACAGACTAAGGGTTAGGAGCGCCTATCTCGTAGCGTGCGTTGACTGGACACTTACTTGTTGGTGCAGCTGCTAGGCAGTTCAGGGTCAAGTGTTGTTTCGGTCTGCTGTGTGACCCTACCGAGAAGTTTATCGAGAGAAACTGCCAAGAGACCAAATTGAACTTGGGACCTGTCTTTTATAGGCCCCAGGGGCTTCTCGCCCTTTTGGGCGGACCCCGTACCTGACTCCAATCGATTGGATCTCGTACCAATCGATTGGTTTGAATTCTCCAATACTGGGGCTGTTTCCTGATCGCTGGGCGGTCCTTGAGTGCTCGTTAGCCTCTTTTGTCTTGGACTCCTGCTGGAGCCGAGGAGTCTGGTTTTACCTCGATTATCCTAACTGTTGCTATTGTGCCTGGGAATCGCTCATTAATATTCAGATTGCTGGTTTCAA
Source organism: Scyliorhinus canicula (assembly GCF_902713615.1). Taxonomy (NCBI): domain Eukaryota; kingdom Metazoa; phylum Chordata; class Chondrichthyes; order Carcharhiniformes; family Scyliorhinidae; genus Scyliorhinus; species Scyliorhinus canicula. The sequence continues at coordinate 164,254,367 of NC_052150.1, read as the reverse complement.
TGCTGTCTGCTTTCTGCAACTCGAATATACAGAAGACCTCTGCAAACTGCTTGTTTTCTCATACTGTCCAATTTTCCCTGCGTTCTTTGCGAGTCTCCATTTTAAGTCGGGAAGTGGCCAACCCAGGTGGCTACAAAACACACAATATTACTCAGACATGGCTGAGTTATTTGGAGATCCTGATCACAGCATCAGCAACATGGTTGAAAAGCTCGATACGACTCTTCTCATGGTAGATGAATCCAATACCATGGTGCCATGGCAGATCGTCGATACATTGGATGACAGCAATACCCAAGACGAAGACGACGCCACACAGAGAGCACAGAACAACTCCGTTGAGAGAGCACAGGTCGGCACCACAGCGAGAACACTGCATGACTCCACAAAGAGAGCGATGACAGACTCCACAGAGAGAGAGCGATGATAAACTCCACAGAGAGAGCGATGAAGGACTCCACAGAGAGAGCGATAACAAACTCCACAGAGAGAGCGATAAAGGACTCCACAGAGAGAGCGATGAAGGACTCCACAAAGAGAGCGACCCAAGCCTCCACAAAGAGAGTGACGCAAGCCTCCACAAAGAAAATGATGCAAGCCTCCACAGACAGCTTGGTGACAGACTCAAAAATGGAAGCAGGCAAACGCTCCATAGCGAACGCCATGCATGTACAAGACCATGAAGATCTATCAAGCTTATTTGAGCCACCAGAAGAAGACACTGAATGTCTACCAACTGTGTGAGACAAGTGACGAAGACATCACAATTCCCATACAGGATGTGCAGGATCACAGTGAGACTGACATATCTCAGCTCGTCTGCACAGAAGCACTCAATAATCAAAGGACGGCCACCTATGAGTCCAGAGAGACCACGTCAATTGAAATCTTGAAGATTTTGACTCCAGAAAAGGAGCACCACGACCCACAACAAAATGAAATCGTGAAGATTTTGACTCCAGAAAAGGAGCAAAAAGAGATCACAGATGATTCAAATGAACCTGAAATGACTCCAAAAGAGGAGCACCTAGAAATCAATGATGATTCAAGTGAACCAGAAATGACTCTAGAAGAGGAGTGCCAAGTAAGCAAAGAAGAGGAATCGAGTCCACCACAAATGACTGATGTCACCAACATCAATGCAGCATCAGATCATTCTCACAATTCTCAAGAAGATATGCTCAATGTAGCAGATACCACAAAGGACACTGACACCAATAACTGTGACAATGACTCAAATCATCCACATGGCACACTTATTGAGCGCAACAAGAACAACAAAAACCACAAGAAGCACAGCAGAAACAAGAACAACAACAGCAACAACAAAACAACATGCAGTGCAACAAGAACAACAAAACCAACAAGAAGCATCCCAGAAACAACAAGCACAACAAGAAAAAGAACAAGAATAAAAGCGAAAACAACAAAAACAGAATCAACAAGCGCGACAAAAAGAGCAACAAGAACGACAACAACAAGAACGGCAACGAAAACAACCAAGACAGAAACGACAAAAACAACAACAAGAACAACAACGAAAACAACAAAGACAGAAATGACAGAAACAACAACAATGAAACAATGACCTGTACAACATAGTTACAACTCTGCAAGTGAAGGACAATGCCACAGCACACTGCAAAACAATCACAAGACTACAAACATTCCACGGCATGCTAAAGAATCTCATGAATTCAAATCTGCTCCAGAACAAACAAGCAAAACAGCTTTCACGAATGATGACATACAGAATCAATACCACAAACACAGGAAAAAGTCAAGGCAAGACAACGGTGCGACACAGAATCGCTACCCGCAATCAAATGGAATAGGGGAAAAAGGTGTCCACATTATTAAACGACTCATCAGCAAAGCAGTTGAGTCACATTCCGACATCAACCTAGCTCTGATATCGTACCGAGCAACCTCATTAAGCTCAGGACTGTTGCCAGTGCAAATACTCTTCGACAGAGACATCCGGACAACCCTACCGCCAAAGCAATTCCAAGACCCCGGCAACACACCGGTTCTTGATGACATGCGGGCACTATGCTCCAAACAAAACTATACTATGATCAACATGCAATCCCACTCAAGCCACTGACAATAGGTGACACCAGCAGAATCAGGGACCCAGAAGGCGGATGGTCTGAGTCAGCTACGGTGATCAGGCAGAAGGCACCGCGGTCCTACATTGTCTGCACGAGTACTTTTTCACCGTAACCGCCAGGATCTATTAGAGATTCGACCTACAATGCCAGTATTTCCCACACTGGACTTGACCGAGTCTATTTGTTCACAGGACGTTCCTCACCACACAACGCCAGACAGTACTCTTGATGACATAAAACCATCATCCCTACTACCACTGTTAAGACGCTCCAGCAGAAGCCGTAAGGCACCCGACCAGCTAGATTTGGAACGACACTTCAACACCTGCACAAGACGAATATAGACATTTCTCATGATGGACTCACAACACAGTTAATTGTTTCTGTATTACTTTTATCATTTTCACAGTGTGTAGATTTGCATATTCTCACCACTTGTTATGTACAGTTTTCTTGAGGCCAGTCTAGAAAACATGTCCAATAAAAGGGGGGGGATGTAGTGATCTGTACATCTGTACATACATCTGCACATACACCAGGGACTACAGAGAGATGTAACAGCCACAGCATCACTAGAGGGCAGCATCAGAGATGGGTATAAAGGGTCCTGCCCAAGGGACGATCCGCCTCTTTCAGAAGCACAGGGCTAGTGAGCAGCAGCAGACAGAGGCAGCTCAGCATAGGAAGTCCATCTTAGCTTCACTGGTCATACCTCTTGACTGTATTATATCTAGTTAAGCTCTGGAAACAGAACGAACCCACTGAATAAAGTATTTGTGTTAACTGGATGTCTACAATCTTTATTCAGACTTATAGAATAACATATTACAGGGTTTCTGCCTTGATCATTTGTAGTTTAGCATCTGTTACAGGTAGCATTTCTGTAATGAAATTTCCTTGTGCTTCGACACTTAGTACAACATCAACAGCTTTGTCAAACTTGTGCAACGTGGCTCTGGATAACGTATCCACAAGTACTAATTCTTTACCTGGTGTATAAATTAGTTCAAAATCGTATCGATGTACCTTTATCATTATGCGCTGAAGTCTCGGCAACATGTCATTTAAATCCTTCTTGCTGATGTTCACCAGCGGACGATGATCAGTCTTGACGAAGATGTTTGGTAGTCCATAGACATAGTAGTGAAATTTATTGATGCCTGTCAAGAGACTTAGACATTCTTTTTCAATTTGAGCATACCTTTGCTCAGTCTGCATCATGGAGCAAGATGGATAAGCAACAGGCTTCCAAGAATCATCGTCTACTTTTTGTAGTAGTTCTGCGCCAATAACATTTTGGCTGGCGCCTGTCGATATTTTAGTTTCTCGTGTTTAGTCATAAAATGCCACTCATCTGCAAGTTGTGAAATCCAGATAAATTCAACATTTTTCCTTACCAGGTTGACAGATTTGGAATGAATTTTCCCATGAAGTTGACAACACCTAACATTCTTTTTTAAAAATTTAGAATATCAAATTCATTTTTTCCAATTAAAGGACAATTTAGCTTTGCCAATTCACCTACCCTGCACATCTTTTGGGTTGTGGGGGTGAAACCCACGTAAACACGGGGAGAATGTGCAAACTCCACACGGACAGTGACCCAGAGCTGGGATTGAACCTGGGACCTCGGCGCCGTGAGGCAGCAGCACTAACCACTGCGCCACCGTGCTGCCCTACACCTAACATTCTTGATAAAGCTTTATTTTCATTTGGTGTTTGCATTTGACCAACAACTTCAATCTTTGATTGGTCAGGCTGCCCTCCATCTTTTGAGGTTGCGGGCGGGATTCTCCGAACCCCCTGCTGGGTTGGAGAATTGCCGGGGGGCGGCGTGAGTCCCGCCCCACTGCTCCGACGCCGGCTGCTGAATTCCCCAGCGCCGTGTTTTTGGCGGGGGTGGGGATCACGCAGTGGCCCCCCCCCCAGCGATTCTCCAGTCCCTGATGGGCCAAGCGAACGGCCCTTTTTGGCCAGTCCCGCTGGCGTGGATTAGACCAGGTCCATACTGGAGGGACCTGGCTCTGAGGGAAGCCTGCGGAGTCTCGGTGGGGGAGGGGGGGGGGGGGCACGTGGGGATCTGGCCCCGGGGGCGGCCTGGCCCGTGATCAGCCTGTGCTGTGGGAGCACTCTTTCCCTCTGCGCAGGCCTGTGTAAAGCTCCGCCATGGCCGGCACGGAGAAGAAACCCCTGCTCATGCGCAGGAATCACGGCAGCGGTTCTGGGAACACGCTGGCGCTCCTGCGCATGCGCCGACTCGCGCCAGCCAGCGGAGGCCCTTTGGCACCGGTTGGCACGGCGCCATCCACTCCAGCGCCGGCCTAGCCACCAAAGGTGCGGAAGATTGCGCACCTTCCAGGCGGCCCGACGCTGGAGTGGTTCACGCCACTCTTTGGTGCCGGTATGGCCCGCCCTGCTGGATACCGGAGATTCACGGCCTACATCTCCCAAACAATTAACGGTTGGATCTCCGCAGCCCGACGCCATAATCATGGTCGGGGCGGTGTATCCATTTTGACGCCATAATCGGGCCCGACGCAGTTCCGGTGATTCCCCGGGCACTGAAAATCGGCATCACCGCAGATTATGCCGTGCGGCGGGAGGCCCATTGCCAGAGGCCCGCTCAGCAAACCTCCACTACCGACTGGCCGAGTTGCCGACGGCGTGGAACTAACCACTTATTGCCGGTCAGGATGCTCGCATGGCAGATGCGGTCTCAGTGTGCGGCCGCCCTGGTCGGGGCGGGCGGATTGGAGACTGGGGGGGGCCCTGTAGGTGGCATAGGATTAAATGTGCGGGGGTTGAGGCTCAGGCACGCGGCCGATCGGGCATTTTATTTTTTTTGTCTGGCTCCACGTTCCGAGTCTGCCGTGGAGCGCTGCATGGCCGCTGGGGGTCATTATCATGCGCATGCACGGCCTCTGACCCAGACGTATGGCCACCCGTACCTGCAGCACAAGCTGTGAGGTTCACTCCGGGTCCTTGCTGAATTCTATGAATTCGTCTAACTTTTTTCAAGGAATTTCGGGAGAAAAACCCCACTGGTTTTATGCCGGCGTGGGGCCATAGTTTAATTTTGGGAGAATTCAGCCCTAAATTTTTGAATACCAAATTGGCATTTGTCCTTATTCAGAAGTCAATCCTGTTGATAACTTTAAGTAATCTCTCACAGTGCACTTTCTGTGTGTCGGAGCATATGATGACGTCGTCAACGTACACCCGTGCACCTTGAATTCCTTCAATGATGGTTTCCAACGCACGGTGAAATATTTCAGAAGCTGAAATGATGCCGATGGCCAGTCGATTAAAACAATACCGACGAAAAGGAATGTTGAAAGTATGGAGTCGTTAACTCTTATTATCGAGACGGAGTTGCCAAAATCCCTTAGACGTGTCAAGCTTGGTAAAGTACTTGGCATGCGCCATTTCCGTGGTTGTTCTTCCCATTTTGGAATCTGATAATGTTCCCTTTTGATGTTATTATTTAAGTCCTTGGGGTCTATACAGATTCTCAGGTCCCCATTTGGTTTTTTAACACAGACCATTGAGCTTACCCAATCCATCGGTTCAATAACTGCCGATACGATGCCATTTTGTTGTAACCTATCAAGTTCTGCTTTGAGGCGGTGTGTCAGTGGAACTGATCCTCGTCTGGGCTCATGAATAACAGGTTTAGCATTCTCTTTTAACTTGATGCTGTAAGTGAATGGCAATGTTCCCATTCTATTGAACACGTGTAAAATCTGTCACGATGTTCTCAATCCTGTCAGTCAGTGAATGACCTAACGATTTGGCAATATGAATTCTTTGTATTAAATTTAATTGGATGCATGCTTCCACTCCAATGAGTGAAGATTTTGTGGCTACCATGATTTCAAAGTCAACTGGAATTCTTTTATTATGGTATTGTACCATTAGGCAACATGATCCTTTGATAGCTATTGCATTACCATTGTGGTCCATGAGTTTGCAGGTCGATTTTTTAAATGGAGGGCTGTCAATTCTTTCAACAGTTGTAGTTGTTAACAAATTAGCTTGTGCACCCATATCCAATTTACATTGTATTTTAGATCCATGTATATCTATATAGTCCAGTCATCATTTACATTTGAGAGTTGCATTATTTCCTTATCAGCAGTATGTAAAATATTAACTTTAGTTATTGCTTAAATAATAAAAGTATCCTTTGCAGGAGGTGTAGTGGAATCAATTTCTAAGTGTGAAATATTTTCTTCATCCACTGTGTGTTTTACACTATAAACCTTTTTGTTTGTGGGCTAAACAGCTGGCTTGTAATGCAGAACAAGACCTGCAGCGCAGGTTCAATTCCCGTTCCCGGCCTCCCCGAACAGGCGCCGGAATGTGGCAACTAGGGGCTTTTCACAGTAACTTCATTGAAGCCTACTTGTGACAATAAGCGATTATTATTATTAATAAGATGTGCAGGTTAGGTGGATTGGCCACGCTAAATTGCCCTTAGTGTCCAAAAAGGTTAGGTGGGATTACTGGATTATGGAGATAGGTTGGAAGTGTGTGTTTAAATGGGGTGTTCTTTCGAACGGCCAGTGCCGATTCGATGGGTCAAATGCCCTCCTTCTGCACTGTAAATTTAATGATATAAGAATTAAACTATACTCACTAACACTATCTTTATCTACTAACTATGACTATCATATCTTTTTTTTTTCAATTAAGGCGCAATTTAGTGTGGCCAATTCACCTAGACCATAGAACATACAATGCAGAATGAGGCCATTCGGCCCATCGAGACTGCACCGACCCACTTAAGCCCTCACTTCAACCCTATCCCCCAAACCCAATAACCCTCCTAACCTTTTTTGGACACTAAGGCCAATTTAGCATGGCCAATCCACCTAACCTGCATGTCTTTGGACTGTAGGAGGAAACCGGAGCACCCGGAGGAAACCCACGCAGACACGGGGAGAACGTGCAGACTCCGCACAGATAGTGACCCAGTTGTGAATCGAACCTGGGACCCTGGAACTATGAAGCCACATTGCTAACCACTATGCTACCGTGCTGCCCATGGTATGTAATCTGATATGTAACCTAACCTGCACATGTTTGGGTTGTGGGAGTGAAACCCATGCAGACACAGGGAGAATGTGCAAACTCCACACGGGTAGTGACCTAGGGCTGGGATTTGAACCCAGGTCCTCAGCGCCGCAGTCCCAGTGCTAACCACTGTGCCACGTGCCACCCCATGACTATAATATCTTAACTAGCTCTGCAATACACTTCCAATCTCGTCACGCAGCACCCTCCTCGATTTCCGGCTGACGAGCGATTCTGTGCCTGATCGGGCTTTGTGATGCTGGCGTTGTTGGACAGAGAATCCTACCGTATATTTTTACTTTGTTCAGCATGATTGCAGGGAAGCATGGGAATGGAAATGGGGATAAAAGTGTATGTAATCTAACAATAGGAGAGGACTGACTCAATATGTCCTCCTGATCTTTTTTTCAAATATTCATACCTGATGCGTCAACGAACTGCAGATTTCAACTATTCCTAGTATGCTGGACCATTCTGCTGTTTTGGTACAGACACAGACATTCAACCTAAACACCTGGATTCAATCTCATCTGAAAATCACACAGGCAAAAAAAAATAATACTTTCAGTATGTCTAGAATGTACCTCCGGCAGCTTGGCAATTCTACCACAAAGGGAAAATGAGATAGAGCAAAGAGCCTCTCAATGGCACAAACAGTAAACAGTAAGAAGTCTTACAACACCAGGTTAAAGTCCAACAGGTTTGTTTCGAATCACTGGCTTTCGGAGCACTGCTCCTTCCTCATTCACTTACAGTGCTCATCCCAGTCCAATGCCAGCATTTCCACATCACAAACAGTTAAGGTAGTGAATAGCTGAGACAATAAGACCGGACAATGTTCCACGTTCAATTGCTGGACTGCGCAGATTTAATTCATCGGGTGGACAATCCATATTTATGATCAGATCGGCGGCGGCGCCAGTTTTACGTAGGTTGCTCTGCCCCCGCCCAAAACAGCATCATCGCAGCGCACGAAGCAGCCATTGGGACGGCTTCAGGACATCACCTGAAGGCCCTCCCCAATGCTCCGCCCCCCGATGGGCTGAGTTCCTGACGGCACGGTTGACTTTTGGTCTCAGCGGTCAGGAACCCGATGTGGGGCCTGCGGTCTGTGTCCAGCGGCACCAGTCGGGCGGAAGCCATGTTGCTGGCCGGGGAGGTGGGGGGGGGGGGGGGGGGGGGGGGGGGGGGGAGGGAGGTCTGGGAGGACTGGTGGGGGATGGCCATGGGGTGGCGAGGGGGTGTCCAGGGGGTCACTATCTGACAGGTCGGGTCCACACATGGCCGGCACCATGGTGTACGGCGAAACCGCTGCAGGTCGTCGCCGTGCGCATGCACGTCCATGGAGCCGGCAATTCACCTGCGGTTTATTTTTTGGAGGCCAAGCATTTTATGTGGTGCGGCTGCTAGCCCCTCACCGGTCACAGGATTGGTGCTGCGACTGGGCCGATGTTTCCGACGTAAAACGCCACAGATCCTCCGCACATAGCCTCAAAATCGGGCCAGCCCGTTGTGTTTTGATGGGAATTATTACTCAGTGCTCTAGTTCTTGCTCACTACCTGAATGGTGTTGTTGTACATACATGTGGATGTCAACTGAGGACAATATACAGGCTGTTTGTGATCACACCATTGCCCCTCCACTATCACACAGCTCAGTGGGACAGCACACACCCAGTTGCATTCTTATTAATCTAATGATAGTCAGAGTATCACTTGATTTGCTTTTCTTCCCACTTCAAGCATCAGTACATCAGGTTTCCCCAAAGGGTCTATTGTTAGCCCCTCCTATTTCATATCTATGTGCTGTTCCAACCAAAAGAATATGTGTACACGGAGGACACCCAATTCTATATCGCCATGTCTTTTGACAGCCTCTATTGTCAGACTGCTTGTCTGACTTCCAGTACTCGATGAGCAGAAATATACTGAAATTAAATCTTGTCTTCAGTCTCTGCTACAAGCACCATTCCCGAGTCACTGACTCTATCCTTCTCCCTGCAACTTTCAGTTCCATTCACAACTTATTGTCACTGTCTGTATGGAGTCTGCACGTTCTCCCCGTATCTGCGTGGGTTTCCACCGGATGCCCCGGTTTCCTCCCACAGTCCAAAGATGTGCAGGTTAGGTGGATTGACCATGCTAAATTGCCCTTAGTGTCCAAAAAGGTTAGGTGGGTTTACGGGGATAGGGTGGAGATGTGGGCTTGGGTAGGGTGCTTTTTCCAATGGCCGACTCGATGGGCTGAATGGCCTCCTTCTGCACTGTAAATTCTATGATTCTAACTCCTCAGGTACTGAAGATGCCTGTGTCCGTATGCAGCAAAATCTGGACAACATTCAGCCTTGAGCTGAGAAGTCATCGACAAAGTGCCATGCAAGGATGAATACTGATTGTGAAGAATAAAGAGAGAATCAATGATCTGTCGCTCCTTGTGGCGAAGAGAAGCAATACTCCTGCCTCTGATTGGAGGCTCTATGTCACTTGGACCTTGTTAACGGGATGTCTGATAGATAAGGGTGGGATTCTCCGTCTGCCGAGGCTGAAATCAGGAAATGCGATTGGGCGGAGAATAGCGTCCTCCGCTAGAATTGCAGCAGGCGCCGATTTGACGCCAAATTGCAATTCTTGTCACCTCAAAAATGCTATACGTGCATCTTATTAGTGGGCCCACCCGCGATTCTCTGCCTCTGATGGGCCGAGTTCCTGATGCCGTGGTCCACATGTGCTCTCAAAAATCGTGAATCTGGCGTGGTGACTGCTGAGAGAGAGAGAAGAGGGAGGACACAGAGAAGGGTGACTGTGGGCTGCCAGGCTGGCAACTGGCCGTGCTGGCTTGGGTGGAGGGGGGGTTCTTGCCATGGTCAGGGAGGGGGAACAGGCCAAGTGTGGTGAGCCACGTATGGCTACGTAAGGCTTTTGTATATATGTTCACTATTGTTCTACTGTTCTACTACTATCATTATCTCCACTGTTGTATATACTTACTGTTATTGCTGTTCTGTTATTGGTTGTTGCTGTTGTACTGTTGGAATGTTGTGATTGGTGATGCTGTTGGCTCCGCCTGTGGCTCCGCCCCTCTGAGGAGGTTTAAAGCTCGTCGATCTGGGGCAGTCTTGCACTGCGGGAGGAGCTACAGGTTGGCACACTTTTAGTCTATTAAAGCATCAGTTCACTACTACTCAGCGTCTCGGCTGAATTGATGTCCATCAATTTAATAGACTAAAAGTTTTTTTGATAATGGATGCTGCCCTCAAACCTGAACGTCTCAAACTGGACCCACAGGCCGCTGAAGCGTCAGCTATCTTTAAGCATTAGCTCAGTTGCTTCGACGCCTACCTCGACTCCTCGACTGCTGTGGTTTCCCCGGCACTCAAACAGCATCTCCTCAACACCCGAGTGAGCCACTGGATCTTCCAGTTAATCAGGGATGCGGCCTCGTATACGGAGGCTGTAGACATATTCAAGGGACAGTTTGTGAGGCCGGTCAACGAGGTCCTCGCTCGACACCTCCTGACCAAGCATCGTCGTCGCAGGGTGAGTCGCAGAATATCTTCATGAATTGACGGTATTCGCCCACAGTTGTAACTGCCGTGCGGTCTTTGCATCGGAGCATTCAGAGCTAATGATTCAGGACACTTATGTGGCTGGAGTCCAGTCCAGCTATATCCGGCAGCGCCTCCTCGAAAAAGGGGCTCTCGACCTCGAGGTGACAGTGAAGCTGGCTACCTAATTAGAAGTGGTTTTCCAGAGACTGGAGGCCTTCCCGTCTAACCACGCAGCATCCTCTGGGACGTCAGAGGCGAAGCCATCACCCAACCCAGGCGTACCTCACTCCTGCGCCGCGTGGCTGCCGGCCAGCTCCGGAGGACCTTGCTGTTATTTCTGCGGGCAGGGCCAGCATCCCCGGCAGCGCTTCGTGTAATGAGTGCAGCAAGAAAGGTAATTTTGCGAAGGTATGTCTGATCCGCTCTAAAGCCCCAAAATCAAAAGCCTGTCAGGGCCCGCCTGAGGCTCACAGACCTCGCAACGTGGCATCGTGCCTGCCGGAACCGCCCACTTCCGACGCGTTATCCGCCACGTGCGACCCGTGGGGGCCGCCATCTTGGCCGCCGTCGTCGACGTGGCCCGCCGCATGCGACCTGTGGGGGCCACCATCTTGGCTGACATCGTCGACGCCACCATGTTGCGATCACGCTGCTGCCACAGATAGTCCTCCGCATTACCTCAGCTCGGTCCAGCTCAACCAGTCCCGCCTTACCATCTGCGAAATTCTATGATGGCCGTCAAACTCAACGGGCAGGAGGCGTCCTGTCTCTTCGACTCCGGGAGCACAGATAGTTTCATCCACCCGGATATGGTAAGCCCGCTGCTCCCCCTGGGTCCTCCCCGTCTCGCAGACTACAGCCCTCGCCTCCGGTTCGCAGTCTGTGCAGATCCGGGGGTTTACGTCGCAAACCTGACACCCGGGTCACCCGGCTTCTTCACTTCGTCAAGGCCCGCAACCTGCCCTACTCTACTGAGGATGTCAGGGCTGTGACCAGGGATTGCCAAATCTGTGCAGAGTGCAAGCCGAACTTCTATCGGACGGACAAGGATCACCTGGGGAAGGCCTCCCGCCCTTTTGAACGCCTCAGCATGGACTTCAAAGGGCCACTCCCCTCCACTGACCGTAATGTGTACTTTCTCAACGTTGTTGATGAGTACTCCCGTTTCCCGTTTGCAATCCCTTGTCCTGATATGTCCTCTGCTACTGTCATTAAGGCCCTGGGCAGCATTTTCTCCCTGTTTGGTTTCCCCGCCTATATACATAGCGATTGGGGCTCCTCTTTTATGAGTGATGAGCTGCATCAGTACCTGCTCAGTAAGGGCGTTGCCTCGAGCAGGACTACCAGCTGCAATCCCCGGGGGAGCGGGCAGGTGGAGAGGGAGAATGCTACAATCTGGAAGGCCGTCCTTCTGGCCCTATGGTCTGGAAGTCTCCCAGTCTCCCGCTGGCAGGAGGTCCTCCCTGACGCGCTCCACTCCATCCGGTCGCTTCTGTGTACTGCCACAAACGAGACCCCTCACAACCGTCCATTTGTCTTTCCCAGGACGTTGATCTCTGGGGTCTGAGGAGCGTCACAGCAATGTCCAGGTGTCTCTGACACATGGCTGCCTGTGAGGTGGCAGCCCTGTCCTGGGCCTCAGCCAGCATCTGCACAGAATGCCCAGGCCTTGGACATGCTGATCTACAGCTGATACCGTCGCCCCCAATGCCTCCACCGAGGATGCCACACGTGCGGTGTTGGTCTGGGTGACACGCATGGTTGGCCGGCGCCACCTCCTGCTCCTGCACGCATTAAACTTCTCCACTTGTGCCCGCAGGTGCTCGCCAACATCTCCTCATGTGGTCCTTAGCTGTCTGATTGTATCTCCACTGTAGTTGGGACTGGGTGTTCCAGAAGTCCGGGACCCTTCTGGACAGCAGCCAGTTCCTTGTGTCAGCTGCCCTCCGGCCGTCCGGCCCTCGGGTGCTCCTACCTCCACCTGCTGTACCAGATGCGATGTGTAGTGCGCACCAGATAGTGTCCCAGGAGCCTCTTCACTAATGTGCCCAATCGAGGTGATAGTCTCTCGGACGGTGGAGGGTTTTGGAGATAGCTGTAATGGAAATTCACTGTCAACCTCCGACACCTCCACTCTGGGGTGTCCTGAGTCTCGGGGGGAGGACTGGTGACCGAGCTTCTCTCCCCGTCAGTGCTCGGCTGACCGGGGAGCACCGGCTCTGGCAATGGCTGGGGACTGGGGCTGCCAGATGAACCCCACCACATTCCGACAGATCTTGCAAGACACAAGACAACATGCATGATTAGACCACGGGCCTGGGGGGGGGGGGGGGGGGAGTGGTGGAGGGTGAGGGTGGTGTGGGCTGAGAGAGGGGTATCGACACATGAGTCATGGGTAACCGTAACTCCACACCGGTAGTGACCCAGGGCTGGGATTCGAACTCGGGTCCTCAGCGCCGTAGTGCCAGTGCTAACCAATGCACCACATGCTGCACTGAGTTCTTCTATCTTGCTCACTAGGTGTGAGATTTGATTCTTAGACAGACTGTCAACATATATATGCTTGTTTATTAGTACTACCTCTAAACAGGTTACAGGATAGTCATGTAGCTCTCAAGCATGATCCCAATCTCTCTCTTTTGAGAGTCTAACATATGATTGACTAATGTAGGTGGCACATTATCATCCACATCATAGATTAGTGTATCTATTTGTTAACCTTTTATACTACATGTATTTGTTCACACTCCTATCCACAAATCCACTCTAGAAAGTACATAACAGAAAGTACCTTGATATAAATGGACACTATATTGAAATATTATGATTTGAAACAGCCTCATTTCTGCTATTGCATTAATTCATTTATTTTACTAATTAATCTGTTATGTTATAATAGAGAAGTGAGAATTTTTTCTTAATTCTTTCATGGGCTATGGGCATCACTGGCTGGGCCAACATTTGCTGCCCATCCCTTTGGCGTCTACCCATTTCAGAGGGTAGTTAAGAATCAACAAATCGATATGGGTATGGAGTCACATGTAGGCCAGACCAGGTAACGACAGCAGATTTCCATTCTTAAAGCAAGCCTAAAGTATACATAGAGTGGTATCCCAAAGCAGCATATCAAAGCCAAACGGGCGCAGTGGATGTTGTTTGAGATCCAAAATGGGATCTGCATCATGTATGAACGCTTCTTGGGTGAATCGCGCTAGATACCATATTGATGTGGAAGTTAGCGTGCTTGCTGTGAGTATCCACTGGAGGGTAGGCAGATCTTAGTATCATCCAGTGTGAAATACTGATTTGCTGCTAGCACTGCCACTTTGGGGCTCAGCTGATGTGGTCTCTTAATTATACATGGCTGAACCCGTAGTGAACAGCAGGATGTATCCCAAATCACCACTATTTCAAAGGATCACCAATTATTTACAAGTTAGTAGGTGGTTGATTCACTTTGGTTGTTACTTCAATTCTGCAAGTATTTGGTGCTATCTATAGTTGTTTAAAATTGTAAAAATCTGCATGGTAGGTGTGGTAGCTGTTGACTGCAGGCTTCTAAGCAATCCATTTGCTCCTAGACATGGATGCAGTACTGTATTAGGTATTCCTCTTTGGAGTGCAATATAACTTGAAAAATATCAGAGGCCTTGCAGATCCTACTGGACGAGAGAGGAAGAGGAGGGGGAGGAGGAGAGGGAATAAAGATACTCAGCAGGTAGCCATATCTTCCCAGGATGTTCAGGGAGCAATATTCCTGCCCGAATCTCAGTGAGGAACATTTTTGTAAGATGTTTGTGCCTCTGTTAGGAAATTGTTATTTATTATGTTATATTTTGTTGTAGTAATGTTATTTAAAAAACTCCGGGTTCAAATACATGCAGTCAGTATGTCTGCTAAAGTTGTGGTTAAAGAATCATAAAGGTGAGGTAATCGTTGATTTTAATCATTTACTTCTTTACAGAGACATGGCTAATGGAACATTGTTTTGATTGTTGGAAGTTCCCTGAGGTGTAGATAATTTATGAGGGTCATGTTGAGTCTTCGCTAAGCAGGTCATGGAACATCTCAGTAGGAGGAGACAGAAGAATGCTTTGTGCTTGGGATACAGATGATGTAATTAATGGGAGGTACCAGGTCTGTCTGTCATCTTGCAGTCTCCTTTAAGAATTTAAGTTGAAAAGCAGTTTGACATACCAATTGAGTCTGACAAGGAAGATTTTCAGATTGTCCCTGAAAGGATTGCTCTCTCCAAAGGTCTGCACTGATAAGCAAGTTACCTTGATTGTTAACTTTACTTATAAGTGGCAATTGAACTGTATTGGGTTGCTTAATAGGAATATACAGTGATGGATGTAGATAGAGAATGAAAGTTACTTTTCCTTTTATTTAAGAACTGTTTTGACTGTGGTTTGAAAAGCTATTACTGTTTTGCTATTGCAATTCATTCTGAGTTTAAATTAAAGTTTGTTTTAATATACAATATACCTATTGGTCAGTGTTATTACTCGTGTGGTTTAGTATTCTTCTCTCACAATCTTAAAATATGGCCTTTGCTATTCCTTTTCCTGTGTTCTAATTTCCTTAGGGCCTTGCAGGTTGTCAGAGCAGTCCAGTATTCTATAGTTCTGCAGGTTACTGGGAATGCTGAGAGGCCATACCAGGGGAGCGGCAGCGGCTCCATGGAGCACAAACTTGCAGTCATCTCTCAGGAAGATAGCATTCCAGCCTTCCACCCCTGCCAATTGGTCACTGCCTTTCCTATTGCGTGTCAGCCAGGCAGCCCAGACCTCTGCCGAGCATACTGAGATGATGCAGTCCACACCTGAGCTTTCTCAGTCTAAAACCTGGGCATCCTCCAAGTCCATCTGCAGTCTTTAGCACAGCAAATAAGGAGTCTTTCACCAGCTATGCTGCAGCCACTGGGTAGCATTGCATAGGTTAGGCAAAAGCAAATGGTTTGCACAATAGTCGGTGTAGCAAACTGTGAGATGTTGCAAAGATTCATAAACATGAAGACATTTCACCTAGCATTCTCACCTCTGAACGCTACTCCAGGAGTTGGGCTTATCAATCACAGCTGGCATTTCAGTGCCGTGTGGAAGATCTACAGAATTGTCTCAGGTGCTGTCTCTCAGATGAAATGTTAAACTGATGTCCCCGCCGCCTGCTTTGGTGGATGTAAAACATCTCAGTGTCCTGGCCAATATTTCTCCCTGAATCAACATCACATCATCAGATTATCTGGTCATTATCAGATTGCTGCTTTGAATTTTCTGGACAAAACAATTGGTTTCCATGTTTTCTGCATTACAACAGTGACTAGAATTCTAAACTACTTAAATGGCTTTAAATCACTTTGAGAAGTCTGGTAGCCATGAAAGAGCTCACTAGGGCAGCCTGGTGGCCTAGTGGTTAGCACAGCTGCCTCACAGTACTGAGGTCCCAGGTTCAATCCCAGCTCTGGGTCACTATCCATGTGGAGTTTGCACAATCTACCCGTGTCTGCGTGGGTTTCGTCCCCACAAGCCAAAAATGTGCAGAGTGGGTGGATTGGCCACACTAAATTGCCCCTTAATTGGAAAAAATAATTGGGTAATCTAAATTTTAAAAAAGAGCTCTCTTAATGCACGTTGTTATATTTTATTTTTCATTCATTTCTTTTTTAAACCCAAATTTGCTGTCCCTTATCCTGAAGTTATGCTCCCTAATTCTAGACTCTGGCTATAGGATTATTGGGAACATAGGAGCAACAGAAGGCCATTCAGTCCTTCGGGCCAGCTCTGCCATTCAGTATGATCTGGTTGTAGTGTCAACTCCACTTTGCTGTCCACCAAAAAATGATCTGACTCTGCCTTGAATAAATTCAATGACCCAGCCTCCACTGCTAGAGCAAACATCACTTACCCTGTCACACCCTTTCAGGATCTTATGTTTCAATGCAATCACGTCTCATTCTTTTAAACTCCAGGCTGTATTTTATTCAATCGCTCTTAATAGAAAACAAAATACCAAAAGCAATCCAGTGAATATTTATTGCGCCCCTGAATATAGGGCTGGTTTAGCTCAGTGGGCTAGGCAGCTGGTTTGAAATGCAGAACAAGGCCAGTAGTGCGCGTTCAATTCCCGTACCAACTTACCCAACCAGGCTCCGGAATGTGGTGACTAGGGGCTTTTCACAGTAACTTCATGCTTGTGACAATAAAAAATTATTATTATTATATGCAAGTATATCTTTCCTTAATTATTGAAACCGTGTGCAATTGAGCAAAATGTCTTTACACTGGTGCTCCAAACCACTTAAAATAAATCATACCATTTGCTTTCATAATTACTTGCTGTTCTTGTATATTCATTTTTGTATATTTTGTATAAATTATGAGGGACAGTAAAGATAGAAAGAAGATTGTAAAGAGAGAAAATGAAAATAGAGTGGCAGTTACCATAAAAAAGAAATTAAAAATCTGCCGTGTAAATTGTGAGTGGGTAGTAAGTGGTGGGGTGAGGCCCTTTAGGATGAAGAGAGTGACATATTCTTATAAGCGCAGGCAAGGCTCGTAAATTTAATGACTACTTTGTATCTGTGTTTATCAAGGAAGAAAATACTGACAAAGTATTGAGCAGTGGAGATGATAGAGGTAATGGATGGAGTGGTAATTGATAGACAGAATGTAGTGAAAAGGTTTCCTAAGCCTAAAAGAGGGGATTAGCTGCCTGCATACAAGGTTATGAAAAAGTTGATGTGCAGATAGCCGAAGGACTTGCCATATTTTACCAATCTTCCCAGATACTGGGGAGGTGCCAGATGGTTGGAAAGTTGTAAATGTGACACCCTTATTCAAAGGTGTAAGGATGCTCCAGGTGACAACGGGCTGGTCGATCTCACATCAGTGATGGGTAAAGTTTTACAAACAATAATTGGGGAAAATATCAGTTGGCGCTTGGAGGGGTTTTGAGTTATTTAAGGAGAGCTAACATAGGTTTATAGAAGGCAAATTGTGTTCAACTAATCCAATTAAATTTTTTAATGAAATAACAGAGAAGGTTGATGAAGGAAATGTATTGTCGATGAAGAGAATGTATTGTTGTAGAAATGGATTTTAAGAAAGTGTTTGATAAAGTATCACTATATACGAATGACATTGACCATCACAAGTTGCATGTTGGAAAGGAGGGACTGCAAGTATTCTGCACACAGCTTGTGCTAGTTGGTGCTGGACTCCTCCATGCTCCATGCCTTTGACCCAAGGCCCTCTGGCAGATTTCTCAATGCACCACATATTTTGTTCTGTTTATGCATCAGCTCCGGCATGCAGGCATCTGCACAATCCTTGCCCTGACTATATGCCACGTGTGCCCAGAATCTTACCATATGCAGATCCCACCTTTACCCTATTCTCCAAATGGCTGTCTTACCAGGTTGCACTCCTTTGATATCTGGGAAAAAAGGTACAGGGGTAAGGTTTAGTGCTGGGAGGGGAGAAAAGGAAAAGGTACATGATTACACCATCTGTAACCTGTAAATCATAAGTGTAGGATTAAAAGGAAGTGGGATGTGAGAAGAAGGGACAGATATGTGTATACTGTCATCTTTGGTGGTTTCAGCACTGATCATGGCCTCAGCAACGGTACCCTAAATAATCACCAGCATCATCTCCTCCATAGGGTCAGGATATGCAGGCATGCAAGTCCCCCTCTGGATTGTTCATATTTCATCTGATTATGTGTCACCTTGATTTCTGAGAGGGAAGTGTTTTAGCCAGTGTCATGCAATATGTTTGGCTGATGTGGCTAGCTAGCATTGTTGCCTAGATGGTAGGTGGTATGTGGAAGCTGTGGGTATGAGGCTTGCAGCAGTGCTAGGATTGTGAATGTGCAGTGTGGTACATAACCACAGTGTGGGCAGCACGGTACATAGTGGTTAGCACAATTGCTTCACAGCTCCAGAGTCCCAGGTTCGATTCCCGGCTTGGGTCACTGTCTGTGCAGAGTCTGCACGTTCTCCCCGTGTGTGCCTGGGTTTCCTCCGGGTGCTCCGGTTTCCTCCCACAGTCCAAAGATGTGCAGGTTAGGTGGATTGGTCATGCTAAATTGCCCTTAGTGTCCAAAATTGCCCTTAGTGTTGGGTGGGGTTACTGGGTTATGGGGATAGGGTGGAGGTGTGGGCTTGGGTAGGGTGCTCTTTCAAAGAGCCGGTGCAGACTTGATGAGCCAAATGGCCTCCTTCTGCACTGTAAATTCTATGTAACTATCAGGTATTCAGTCTTGTTAACATTTGTTGGCAGGTGAATGAAGGACTGAATGAATTGAGCAGTAGCTGAAGCTAGAGGTGCATCTGGTAGGAAATGGTGTTTGAAGATGCACTGATCTTGACCACTTTTGCTAGGTCATTGTACTTCTAATGGTATTGTTACCAAATCTTTGCAGTTCGACTGCTGCTGATTTGTTTGCACCTCGTCCACCAAAGCCTCTGGTGCAGCGTCTGAAAACTTTGGCGCACGTTCTCTCCCATCTTGCACCATCCTCCTGTGTCTTCTAGGCCAGTATCAGTTGTAGAACGGCTTATAGTCCACATTCCCAATTACACATACTCAAATTTCAGCGGTGCAGGCTAGCTTTAACTGCTTCTAGCCCCAGTGTGGTTGGTGTTGGCTGCATGTTACAGTCATGTTAATCAGCAAGAATCATGATGTTGATGTGCTGCCTACATTACATGAACAGGCATGAGTCAATTGTACAGCAGTCCCTGCACCTATTTTCAGAGGCTATTGAGTTTAATTCTCTAAAGTCTATATTCCAGGTGCCAGTAGTATTCATTGATGATACGAGCTTATCATACTAATGAACTGTCAACTTTCCAAAGGACAGGCATGATTCATCACGTCCAGCTGGAGTAATGGGATTTATGTCGCTCTCATAGGCCTTGTTGCAGCTCTCAGCAAGATTTCAGCTGGCCTTACCTTTCCTGCTTCCACATAATACTTAATGATTCCTACCTGTTTGCAAGAAAAGCTGATTAATGACTAAACTGATGGTGGATGTCCAAACATATGATGTTGATTTACTTCAAAGTCCAGTTAACTTAAATTTGTGAAATGCCTTTGTGCAACCTGTGCTACAGGTGTTAAACAGTAATGCTGCATGTCTGAAATGCCATCCTTCAACAATGTCATGTTATTTCCTTGCCTGATTACATGCATGTGTACGTTCTTTAGTTTCCTGATCGATCAGTATATATGAGCAGGATAGGGGCCCCTGTGCACCTTAACATCAGGAGGTGTGCTTACTGCAGCAGACACTCCGCAATTTGGCAGTTTCAAACATTCCATGCTTCAAAATAATTTTTTTTTTATTGTCACAAGTATGAAGTTACTGTGAAAAGCCCCTAGTCACCACATTCCGGCACCTGGTTGGGTAATCTGGTACGGGAATTGAACTCGCACTACTGGCCTTGTTCTGCATTTCAAACCAGCTGCCTAGCCCACTGAGCTAAACCAGCCCTATAAATTGGGCAGAGATGTACAAAATCAATGAAAACATAATTCTTTTTAAATACAGAAAGCTACATTGAAGGAAGTGCAAGCATGCACATCTTTAATGAAAGCAGGAAAGCACAGATGTAACAATTTTACATTTCTGTGGAACTACTGGCAGAGAGGAAAAAGCGACAAATGGACTTTGATCTGCTCTCCACTGGGAAAGCAGTGCACCAGCTCCGCCAGACACAGGGGACACTTACGACCATGGGGACAAGGCCAGCTGCCTGCTGGCTCACCAGCTGAGGAAGCAGGCAGCCACAAAGGAAATAGCTCTGCTGAATCTGTAGACTAGTAGCAGCATCAGAGGAGATTAACAAAGCCTTTGCGAACGTCAACCGAGAGCTGTACACCTCCGTGGCCTGGAGGGAGACTCGACGATGAAGCAGTTCCTTGACAGACTGGACATGCCGGTCGTGGGGAAGGAAGGGAGACGGGGCCTGGAAGCACCATTAGAACTGAGGGAAGTAGAGCGGCACAATGGCACTGCTGTCTACGGTGCTGAGGACCCGGGTTCTATCCCGACCCTGGGTCACTGGCCGTGTGGAATTTGCACATTCTCCCCATGTCTGCATGGGTTTCAGCCCCACATTGCAAAGATGTGCAGGTTAGGGGGATTGGCCATGCTAAATTGCCCCTGAATTATTTGGTACTCTAAATTTATAAAAAATAGAACTGAGGGAGTTCATGCAGAGCATCAACTTAATGCAGGCAGGGAAGGTGCTCGGGCCGGATGGATTCCTGGTGGACTTCTACAAAATATTTGCGGAAGCATTGGCCTTGCACTGGCGGGAGATGCTCGTTGATTCAACATCAAGGGGAACCCTGCCACCAATGCTGGCTCAGGCCTCAATATCATTGATCCCCAAAAAATATAAAGACCCGATGGAGTATGGGTCATCTCGATCCAACTCACTCCTTAATACTGATGGTAAGATCTTGGCGAGGCAGATGGAGAGCTGTGTACTAGAGGTAGTCACGGAAGATCAGATGGGATTTGTCAAGGGCAGGTAATTATGAACGTACATCAGGATCCTGCTGAGCATGCTCATGACCCCTTGCAGGGAGAGCACACCGGAGGTGATCATCTCCCTCAGATGCAGAAACGGCCGTAGAGATGGTCGAATGGAAATACCTCATAGAGATACTGGAAAGATTTGGGTTTGGGCCAGGGTTCACTTCCTGGATGAAACTACTGTACAGCGCTCCATGGCGAGTGTACGGACGAACATCATCTCTGAATACTTCCGGCTGCACAGAGGCACGAGGCAAGGATGCCCTTTATCCCCCCTACTGTTCACCAATTGAGCCATTGCCGATCGCTCTCAGAGTGGCGAAGGGGTGGCGAGGTATCCAAAGGGGAGACAGAGACCATAGAGTATCACTCCATGCAGGTGACCTGCTCCTCTACCTCTCGAATGCCTTGGCTAACATGGAAGGAATAATAAAATTCTTGAAGGAGTTCGGAACCTTCTCAGGTTATAAACTTTACCCAAATAAGAGCAAAATCTTCCTCGTAATTCCACAGGGGCTAGGAGCAGAGCTGGAGAGGCTGCCGTTCAAACTGGCCCAGCCCAAATTCCGATATCTGGGGATCCGAGTGGCCCAGGAACTGGACATTGATCCACAAATGGAACCTGACGAGTCTAATGGAGGAAGTTAAAAGGGACCTGCAGTGGTGGAACTTGTTCCTTCCTGACAGGGAGGTGGTGGGGGGAGTGCAGACGATCAGGATGAACGTGCTGGCCAGGCTACTCTTCCTGTTCTGATCCCACCCGATCAATAAACTAATCATGGCGTTTGTAGTTTGGGGAGGGAAAGAGCCCGAGGATTCGGAAGATGATCCTGCAAAGGAGAAATGTGGGAGGCCTGACCTGGCCCTCCCGAACCTCCAGTTCTATCACTAGATGGCCACTGCAGAAAGGGTACAGGGATGGATTAAGGAACCAAGAGCAGAATGGGTCAGAATGGAGGAGAGTTCCTACATAGGGACATCCCTGCGAGCATTGGCCACGACCACACTCTCTACCCCCTAACCAAATACAGTGGAAGATCCCACACTTTGACCGTGGAACCAAATGCGACATCACTTCAGTCTGACTTGAGATGTCCCCCATGGCCCCTCCATCTGCAAAATACACAAGTTAACTCCCACGACAATGGGCACCTCATTGAAAAGGTGGAGACAGGATGAGGGGATACTTACAGTTAGAGACATGTACACAGAGGTCAGAGTAGCGACTCTCGGGGAGCTTACGGACAAGCACCAGTTCCCAAAAGTCCAAAGCTTCCTCTGGAAGGAATCAATGACATTGCCCCAGATACTGGGATGGACACTGCTGGACAGGTTACTGACTGCCGACGAACTAGGGGAGGGGAATTGTGCGGCATGTACGGACAACTGCTGGAGGAGATACACTCACCCTGGATGAGACAAGAAGGAAGTGGGAAGAAGACTAGGCGGGGAGATAGGGGAAGGACTCTGGATCATAGAACAGTACAGCACAGAACAAGCCCTTCGGCCCTCGATGTTGTACCGAGCATTGTCCGAAACCAAGATCAAACTATCCCACTCCCTGTCATTCTGGTGTGCTCCATATGCCTATCCAATAACCACTTGAAAGTTCCTAAAGTATCCGACTCCACTATCACAGCAGGCAGTCCATTCCACACCCTAACCACTCTCTGAGTAAAGAACCTACCTCGGACATCCCTCCTGTATCTCCCACCCTGAATCTTATAGTTATGCCCCCTTGTAACAGTTACATCCACCCGAGGAAATAGTCTCTGAACGTCCACTCTATCTATCCCTCTCATCATCTTCTAAACCTCTATTAAGCCACCTCTCATCCTCCTCCGCTCCAAAGAGAAAAGCCCTAGCTCCCTCAACCTTTCCTCATAAGACCTATCCTGCAAACCAGGCAGCATCCTGGTAAATCTCCTTTGCACCCTTTCCAATGCTTCCACATCCTTCCTATAGTGAGGTGACCAGAACTGCACACAGTACTCCAAATGTGGTCTCACCAGGGTCATGTATAGTTGCAGCATAACCCCACGGCTCTTAAACTCAAGCGCCCTGTTAATAAATGTCAACACACTATAAGCCTTCTTCACGGCTCTATCCTTAAGTGGCAACCTTCAGAGATCTGTGGACTTGAACCCCAAGATCTCTCTGTTCCTCCACATTCCTCAGAACCCTGCCGTTGATCCTGTAATCCGCATTCAAATTTTTGCTACCAAAATGAATCACCTCGCACTTATCAGGGTTAAACTCCATCTGCCATTTTTCGGCCCAGCTCTGCATCCTATCAATGTCTCTTTGCAGCCTACAACAGCCCTCCACCTCATCCATTACTCCACCAATCTTGGTGTCATCAGCAAATTTACTGACCCACCCTTCAGCCCCCTCCTCCAAGTCATTGATAAAAATCACAAATAGCAGAGGACCCAGCACTGATCCCTGTGGTACACCGCTGGTAACTGGTCACCAGTCTGAAAATTTTCCATCCACCACCACCTTCTATGTGATAGCCAGTTACTTATCCAATTGGCCAAATGTCCCTCTATCTCACACCTCCTTACTTTCTTCATGAGCTGACCATGGGGAACCTTATCAAACGTCTTACTAAAATCCATGTATACGACATTAACTGCTCTACCTTCATCTACACACTTTGTTACCTCCTCAAAGAATTCAATCAAATTTGTGAGGCAAGACTTACCCTTCACAAATCCATGTTGACTATCCCGGATTAAGCTGCATCTTTCTAAATGGTCATAAATCCTATCCTTCAGGACCTTTTCCATTAACTTACCGACCACCGAAGTAAGGCTAACTGGCCTATAATTACCAGGGTCATTCCTATTCCCGTTCTTGAACAGAGGAACAACATTTGCCACTCTCCAGTCCTCTGGCACTATCCCTGTGGACAGAGAGGACCCAAAGATCAAAGCCAAAGGCTTTACAATCTCATCCCTTGCCTCCCAAAGAATCCTTGGATATATCCCATCTGGCCCAGGGGACTTATCAATCCTCGGGTTTTTCAAAATTTCTCATACATCCTTCCTTAGAACATCTACCTCCTCCAGCCTACCCGCCTGTATCACACGCTCATCCTCAAAAACATGGCCCCTCTCGTGATGAACACTGAAGAATAGTTTTCATTCAACACCTCCTATTTCTTCTGACTCCATGCACAAGTCCCCACTACTGTCCTTGACCGGCCCTACCCTCACCCTGGTCATTCTTTTATTTCTCACATAAGAGTAAAAAGCCTTGGGGTTTTCCTTGATCCGACCTGCCAAGGACTTCTCATGCCCCCTCCTAGCTCTCCTAAGCCTGTTTTTTAAAGCTCATTCCTTGCTACCTTGTAGCGACCCAACTGAACCTTGTTTTCTCATCCTTACATACTCTTCCTTTTTCCTCTTGACAAGACATTCAACCTCTTTTGTGAACCATGGTTCCGTCACACGGCCATTTCCTCCCTGCCTGACAGGGACATACCTATCAAGGACACAAAGTATTTGTTCCTTGAACAAGCTCCACTTTTCATTTGTGCCTTTCCCTGACAGTTTCTGTTCCCATCTTATGCTCCCTAATTCTTGCCTAATCACATCATAATTACCCCTCCCCCAATTATAAACCTTGCCCTGCCGTAAGGCCCTATCCCTCTCCATTGCAACAGTGAAAGACACCGAATTGTGGTCACTATCTCCAAAGTGCTCTCCCACAAACAAATCTAATACTTGGCCCGGTTCATTACCCAGTACCAAATCCAATGTCAGCTTTCTTGTCAGCCTATCCACACAGTGTGTCAGGAAACCCTCCTGCACACACTGTACAAAAACTGCCCAATCCGAACTGTTCGACCTATAGAGGTTCCAGTCAATATTTGGAAAGTTAAAGTCAACCATGACAACTACCCTGAGACCTCCACACCTAACCATAATGTTTTGCAATTTCTTTCTCCACATCTCTATTACTATTTGGGGGCCTATAGAAAACTCCTAACAATGTGACCGCTCCTTTCCTATTTCTAACTTCGGTCCATATTACCTCAGGAGGCAGATCCCCTTCGAACTGCCTTTCTGCAGTCGTTAAACTATCCTTGATTAACAATGCTACTCCTCCACCTCTTTTATCACCTTCCCTACTCTTACTGAAACATCTATACCCTGGAACGTCCAACAACCATTCCTGTCCCTGTTCTAACCATGTCTCCATAAAGGCCACATCGTAGTCCCAAGTACCAATCCACGCTCCATGTTCACCTACCTTATTCCAGATGCTCCTTGCATTGAAGTAGACACACTTCAACCCATCTTTCTGTCTGCTGGTACACTCCTGCGACCTTGATACCCTCCTCAGTACCTCACTACTCTCAACACTGGCTTCTGGACTACAGCTCGTTTTCCCAGCCCCCTGACAAATTAGTTTAAACCTCCCCGAAGAGCCGTAGCAAATTTCCCTCCCAGGATATTGGTGCCCCTCTGATTCAGGTGCGAACCGTTCTGTCTGTACAGGTCCCACCTTCCCCAGAATGTGCTCCAATTATCCACGTACCTGAAACCCTCCCTCGTACACCATCCCTGCAGACACATGTTTATCTGCACCCTCTCCCTGTTCCTCACCTCACTAGCACGTGGCACCAGCAACAAACCAGAGATGACAACATAGTTTGTCCTGGCTCTCAGCTTCCACCCTAGCTCCCTAAATTCCTGTTTTAAATCCCCGTCCCTTCTTTTACCCATGTTGTTGGTACCGATGTGTACCACGACTTGTGACTGTTCCCCCTCCCCCTTACGGATTCTGAAAACACGGTCCGAGACTTCACGGACCCTGGCACCCGGGAGGCAACATACCAACTGTGAGCCTCTTTCGCTGCCACAGAATCGTCTATCTGTCCCTCTATCGAGTCCCCAATAACTATTGCTCTCCTGCTCTCCCTCCTTCCCTTCTGAGCCACAGCCAGCGCCAGTGAGGTGGGGGGAGAACACAGGACCAGTGACAAAATACAGGAAAAGGAGGAATGGGGGAGCGGGGGGGGGGGGGGGGGGGGGATGATGGGACAAGGTGGGGGGGCGGGGATAAAAGCACCAAGAGAAAATACAGGACAATAGGAAAGGGGAAAACCGCAAGGGACACAGGGCAACAAAAGAGCGCACCCAGTGGATGCGCCCCACCTCTCCACAACAGGTCAAGTGCTGGGAAGCAGGCCACACTGGGACTCTTTCCCCCGCCCCCGCAGCTCTGTGGAGGATCCTCCCCAGGAGAGCACAATCAGCTACGAGCCCCCACATGACTCAGTGGCCCAGCCAGCGCACAACAGCAGTTTTAAAATTTTTTATAAATTTAGAGTACCCAATCAATTGTTTCCAATTAAGGGGCAATTTAGCATGGCCAATCCACATAGCCTGCACATATTTGGGTTGTTGGAGCGAAACCCACGCAAACACGGGGAGAATGTGCAAACTCCACATGGACAGTGATCCAGAGTGGGGATCAAACCTGGGACCTCGGCACCGTGAGGCAACAGGGCTAACCCACTGCGCCACCATGCTGCCCCTCAACAGCAGCTTTTTGTTCTTTGAAGGCACTTTTTCTGAATTTGTCTCAATCACCTTGTGCCCTCAACCTCTGGTCAGCAGCAGCAGCAACCTGGGGGGGGGGGGGGGGAAGGGGGGGTTTTATTGTTTATGTTAATTAAATTTATTTTGTTGTTCATCGGGTTTGGGGGGGGGGGGGGGAGGTTCATTATATGCGTTGTTACGGGTCCGGGGAGCGTTTATTATTGTTCTGTTATACATTTTTCAAAAATGTCAATAAAAATTATTTAAAAATAAAAACCTCTGAATCTCGTATGACAGGTCCCACGGGTGGAGATGATACACCCTATGTACAAAAGTTATACCTACAGTGAGTTTAAAATTCTTTTAAATACATTTTTTGACCTTGGAAAAAGAAGAATTAGTCACCATCAGCTGTTAGAAGGGAGCAGGAGGTGGTGGTTATTACTGTTGGGGTGGGTAATTATTGTTGGGCTGGTGGGAGTTTACATGATTGGTTAGGGTTTTAAAAAATATATAGTTTTATTATGACGCTGTACTGTGCCTGAGCTGCGTTCTGGGATGTTTGATGTCGTTTATTATCAGTGAAAAATCTTTAACAAAAATCATTTTTCAAAAACGACCGTTTCCTCTCCACACACGCTGCTAAACCTGGTGTTTTGTTCCAGCACTTTGTTTTTATTTCTGGATATAAGTATGGTTGCTTTGTGGCTGGGGATCTTTAGTGAGTCAGTTTGCCAGAACTGGAGTATATCTAGAATATGCCTGTCATTCACTAATAAACTAACTTAACACTGCATCAAATGCTCAGAAACATGGTGTGATAACTGTAAGATATTCAAAGTTTTAACTTACATTTGTCATCAATGTCTGGGGAAATTGACAGTTAACTTGAATATTATCCTATTCAAGCTGCAAACACTATGAATTCTTTCTCATTTCATGGTAGCTTTATCCCCCCCCCCCCCCCTATTCCTTTCTAGTTAATTCCAGAGATTTGCTACAGTTTTCTGGGTGGATCTCTGCAATCCAACACTTTGATTAATTTTTGAGTTGCTCCTGTTCTGTTCTTTCGTAGTCATGGTCATATTGGTCCACCCGAGGGAAATAATAGGGCACGATCTTGCTAATTGTTTTCAAACAAGCTGCAATAGCCTCTGTTGTGAAACCAAATAGGAGGACAAGGATCATGCAAGTAGAACTGGCCCAAAGTTGGATCTCTGTGTCTATTCATATACCAGTAACACCGTACCATATACCAAATAACAGAGATGCAAGAGTGGCTTTTTGGATTAAAAGGCAATTTGCCACCTTTATTTTGTCAGCTTCTAGTGCCTACTGATAAGCTTCAATTTTCACAAGTACATATTTAGAAGGTACAACTAGCCCTGCAGTAAGCAAATCAGAACGATTGTTTGTCCTTCGCAAATACAGATAAGTTGAATTCAAAATACAAGGATAGCTCGTAGTAATTTCTTCAAGTCAAGATGCACAGTACAAAAGGACTGCACAGTTTAAAATAGCTTTGCAAAGCAAGACGATAGAGCAGATTTTAGAGAATAGGTAGAGTTGATTCTGGAACAACTTTCTCGTCTCAATACCCAAACTTTTACATCTGTGATTGGTGTTGAGTAATCTAAAATTAATTTCATTTGACTAAAATGTCTGTCCGTTAAAGATGAAACATTTCAGTAACTTTCCACTGATGAAAAGCTTACTCAGCAGAAATTGCTTTCCATGTGGTGATTCTGTGGTTACCATGGACATGGAACTGGATCCTAGCCCTTGCAAACTTTTGTAGTTTCATTATCGGATTTTTTCACAAGCTCTCAGCATTTTCTGCTATTATGTTTAATATATAACTTTAAAATCTTAGTTATTATGATTTATTTCAATAATCTCTCCCTTTAACCCCTTTTTCCTCTAATAAAAGGTCAGTTTCTATCACCCAATTACAACAGACTTACCACGATCGAAAGATTATTCAGTCAAAACTTCAGTGTGCCCTAGGGATTTTGATCATTCACAAACTCACTGGTGTCGTGACCACCTTAATACTTAATGGTCTTGAAAGAAATAGTTTTCTCTTACCTCATTTATAAAAAAAACTGAGGATTTAAAAAAAAACTTTGCCCTGTACAATAAATAAGAAAATTAAAATAGGACACTAACACATAAAGGGCTAAGTTTACTGTGTAGTTGCCCAAATTATAGCAGTTACTGTACCGGGTGTTACATATTTGTGAGGTATTCTGCTGTTAGTCTATTAGTTTGATGCTTCAGAGAATTGTTCCAAAATGGTTGAACAAAAACACAAATGAGAATTTTGAAAATCAACGAAATTATTTTAATATTCTCCAATAAAAAAAACATGGACCATTTATTGCTAAAGATATTCTATACAGATAAAATTGTTGTTTTGGAAAATTAGTACTCAATGAGAAGCAATTTTACAATAAGATTTTGTTCAGCTTAGAAACAAGTTTAAATAACAAAACAGTCATAAAGTTAGCTCAAGTGCATTAAGAAAATAATTCAAGAACATTTTTCAACAGTATTTTTATTTCGGACCAATTGCCAAATTATAATAAATAAGAGAACATGGTGTTTTATGCACGAGGAATTGTTCATTTTTCATGCAATCTAACAAGCAGAATTTAAATGCACATGAACACTGGCAAACGGTGTAATTTTGACACAAAAGAAAACAAATCTTGGCAATTTTATTTAACAATACAGCTGGGTAGCTTCAGAGATAAGCTGCGTTAGCCAAAATTTGGATTAGTATTTTACCTTTGTATAGCTTACATTTGAGAATGTAAACTGCAGAATTCCAGTATGTTACAGGCAGCCACATACTCGGGTGTTTCAAACATATTGTAATACACCACAAATGTAAAACAAAGTTAAGCAAATGGCTCTTCCAAACATATCCATGAATCTTCTCCTCCACCCCACAAGAGATCACTGTAAAAGATAAAGTTTTTAGTCACTGTCACTGCTCAAGTTCATGGGATGCTGAAGATAGAAAATTCACTGACTGCGCCCAACTACACAGGATACTGTCAATCCTGTTTATATTGAAGTTAAAAATGCATGTGCGTTATTTAAAGGGAAACTATTTGTGGGGAGAGGAGGGGGTGGGAGTGTTCAATTTAACAATTTTCCCCTTCCTTCCCAGTTCCATCTATGACCCACAGCATGCAGCTTTGATCTGATCCCTGCTGATTAAAAAATAGCATTTTGTAATGGGTTCCCCCGAGGAGCACAGCAGAATGGTAGTGTGTCCAAGCAGATGTGCTCCACTGACATCACTAAAAGGATTATATACAACAAATATGCTATCAGCTGGAAGGTTTTCTGCATAGAAAAGGTCCAGCTGGCCACTGAGGTTTCTTTGGTCATGCACACTACATCGGAAATCATTATTCTTGGGAGTCATTTTCGACGGCGAGTTCTTTGATGATGTAATGGAGCACATCCGTTTGAATGAATTATGTTGCAGTGCTCTGCAGAAGGGTCCCCTTAAGGTGAAAAGTTGTTTTTAAAACATTCGCTCATTATGCATTGTGGATGTACCTACACCACACGGACTCCAGTGGTTCAAGAAGATGACTCACTACCACATTCTCGAGGACAATTGGGGATGGGCATCAAATGCGGGAAAACTGAAATTGAAACAAAAAAATGCTGAAGAAGCTCCGCAGGACAAACAGCATTTGTGAACAAACAGAAGTGACCTTTTGTCAACTCAGTTTCTCGCCACAGATTCTGCCTGACCTGTGGAGCTTTTCTTGCAATGTAAAAAAAAAAATTTTTCTTATCAACAATTTGGACAAGAGGTAATTTTAGAACACAAAACAAATTTTCCAATTTGGCAATGAGTCTGCTTCCTCTGCACTGCCACTCTGTAAAAATAAATTGATTTGAATTTTCCAGTGAAGAAATGATTATAGTCTTCTAAATACTTCACTGGTTGTCCTAATTTCGACGCACATTTGTGGGGGTATGGGTACATTCTTGGGATATGGCCAAAGATTCTGGCCAGCATGCCTCTGAGTAGGGGGCCTACAAGTGAGAGCTGACTTTGATCTCGCATTGGGCCTTCCAAAGGCTGCAGCAGGTTTAGTAGCATATGGAATTGATTGTCTTAAATTAGGAAATGTTGAGGGGGGAAAAAGCATGTCATCTTCATGAATTTCACGTCAGCCCATTTAAGGCCGACATCCCACTGGGGTCTACAGCTTTGACTGTTATTGGCTAGGAGTCCTTTTCCATTACAACTCTGGTGGCATAGAGAGCACCCAGAATTATAGGACCCAAATGTGCACATTGCTCTTACATCATTATTTTACAGAATTGTGATTTTAAATTTCGAGGATGATATAATGAAATAACTTAATTAAATCGATGACACATTTCCCATTTTGATGGGTAATCTTTTGATTTTAACAATGAAGGACAGTGACTTGGAACTTTATGATTGGTAGTATAATCAAGGTCTGCAGTTTCTTAAGGACTTCAGGGATGCTACATTCCAGTTAGCAGCGTCTGTGTACAGATTTTGATAAGTAGTGCAGCTTACAGTATTTGGAATTTTGTTTGGTTTGATTTCTTGGAACTAATTTAAAGAGGGTGATCGGTCTGTGTTCCACATGAGCTCTATATATGGCCACTTTGTTTGCA
The DNA here is from genome assembly GCF_902713615.1 of Scyliorhinus canicula. Classification (NCBI taxonomy): domain Eukaryota; kingdom Metazoa; phylum Chordata; class Chondrichthyes; order Carcharhiniformes; family Scyliorhinidae; genus Scyliorhinus; species Scyliorhinus canicula. The sequence goes on along the minus strand of NC_052150.1, from coordinate 164,222,840 downwards.
AACAACGCTTGATTGGAGTATCATCAGTTCGCACCATTGGATCCTCAAAGCCCATGACAACAGCAGTTCCTTCGACATACATAACCTTTTGAAGAACAGAAGGAACATCATTTCAATAAAGTAGAAAAGTGTTTGGTTGATCAGAAATTATTTATTTTTTTGACATACAATTACATATTATTTTAGGATGGATAGTACACTCCAAAACACTTGCATCTTTTGCATGTGAAACGTATAAACAACTCTATGAGCAGGGAAGCCTTCAAAGAGAGTACACGCAGCCTTTTCTATCTTAACTGTTTTAATGCTGATGACAGCTGTGCGAGGTATACTTAATCTTCTGACCTACAAGTACACAGCAAATGAAAGGAAAGAGAAAGATCATGAAGATTCCAAAACAAGACGTGAGAGTTCTTTCAACTCCCAAGCTAAGAGGTTGGATGCATGGCAAAAGGTCACTGTGGCCTGTTTTCTTTCTCTGCAGTATAATTGTTCCCAGTGGTTGGTAAAGGTTTGTTTAACATAATAAAGATGAAGTGTTTAATCAACCTGTTTTTCCTTTAGTGGAGAATGTACCGTAACCTTTTTGGGGAGTAGTAGTAAGTTGAAGACTGAACTTTGTAAAAATATATCCTTTTCTTTCCTGACTCTTTGCCTGGTTTTCTGAACCACCTTGTTAATACCGTTCTAAAAACCACGACTTGGGTTTTCAAATACCACTCTCGAACCTCATAATCTTATATTTACACCAAGTTGTCTATTGTTACAATTCACAATTCTTTGATAAGTGCATAGCACGAAATGCAAATTATTTACAACATCAAATATTTTAATACACATTTTAATAACAAAAGCCCCAATTTTCACTTATTGCACCCAGTCAGAAAGTACACTAGTCAGACATCCCATTCGATTTGACTTCAACAGAGATGAAAATGGAGCAAGATGTATTGGGTTTCCAATTCCACTTTGCATACATCCTGCTCTCACCAACAGTGTTTGGTTAAAATCAGTGCTTAAATGATTTCAAAAATGAATCTTTCCTTTCTTGCCTTCCGAGTTTATCTTGGGAAAAAATTGCAGGGTTATGTTGAAGAGCTGGCGAATGGTCTATTTGCATAGCTCTTTTAAAAAGCTTGCACTGCATGGTACGATGGGCTAAATCACCTCTTATGTGTTGTATTTCGGGGAAGTGGTGATGTAGTGGTATTGTCACTGGACCAGTAATCCAGAGGGCCAGGGCAATGCTCTGAGGACCTGAGTTCAAATCCAATCATGGAACCATGGAATTTACAGTGCAGCGGGAGGCCATTTGGCTCATCGAGTCAGCACCAGCCCTTGGAAAGAGCACTTTACTTAAGCCCACACCTCCACCCTATCCCCGTAACCCCACCTAACCTTTTTGGACACAAAGGGCAATTTAGCATGGTCAATCCACTAACCTGCATATCCTTGGACTGTGGGAGGAAACCGGAACATCTGGAGGAACCCCACGCAGACACAGGGAGAACGTGCAGACTCCACACAGACAGTGACCTAAGCAAGGAATCGAACCTGGGACCTCGGAGCTGTGAAGCAACAGCACTAACTACTGTGCCACCCACCAGATGGTGACATTTGGACTATTATTATGCTTTAGGGAAGGAAATGTGACTCCAGGCCCTCAGCAATATGGTGGACTCTGAAGTGGCCTAGCAAGCCACACAGTTGAAGGGCAATAGTTTTTAATATGCTCAGCAGAACCTGTGGTTTGGATAATGCCAGCAAAATTAACTGGGGTCAAACTCTCAAATCATATTCATGAACTTTATACAATTGGTGTTGTACAAAAAGATGAGGTTAATACAGATAACCACATCACACTCAATATATGCATATTCAAATCATGGGTTTCTAAAGTGGCAGGAAGTGTAGGTGATTAACAGTTAAGTTCTTGTCTTGCCTCACCTTTTCACTGTGGTTAGACTGCTTCAACCCGTTGTAGTGATAAACAGTGAATGAATCTGGAATGGTAGATTCCTGAAAGCACAGCAGAATGGAGAGACTTTTACATGGATTTTTTAACTTTTGCTTTCCAAAGTGCACTACACAGCTTTGGGGTTTAACTCTACTTGTCACATAAACATTAGGCAAGTCACACAATAATTAAAGCAGCAGCTGTTGACAGATCTAATTGATTAGCTGCTTACTACAAATAAATGTTTATGGATGTAGTGCAAAAACATTCATTAAACCCGGAAAGCAAGATGGCGATGCATGCAGCAACTGAAGGACATCTGTAAATTCAGGTCCAGAGTTTCTGCTTGATTGGGTTGGTTTTTCTGCACAATTCGGCTGAAGTAGGTGTATCTGGTGCAGAAGATCACTGCCTTCATAGAGCCACTTGGGCTTCCACAAAACTGGTCATCTTTCCACCTCCGGCACACCCTGCCACCCCACCCCACCCAAACCCTTGCTTCTCACCACAGGATGGATTAAATCAATTACCATTAGGAGTTTCTGCTAATTGTGCTGGTTTCCAAGTCATTGCGGAGGCTCTCGCTGGTTCACAAGGAATGTTTCATAAACTTTTGAACACAATTGTTTAATTTACTAAGAGGTTGGCTCCTGAACCCCAATATAACTGGAACTTTTTCTGCTAATTAATTAGAACACATTTTCCATCATTTACCATTGGGTTACAACAGGTGATGTATTGACACAGAATACAAACCCATTTTCAGCTGCACTATTAAATATATCAAGCAATATTTGAAAAGCAAATTAGGTTTTAAAATGCTGTATGACTGTGTTGGTTCATGGCTAATTGCGCATTTGGCAATATGTAATAATAATCTTTATTATTGTCACAAGTAGGCTGACATTAACACTGCAATGAAGTTACTGTGAAAAGCCCCTAGTCGCCACACTCCAGCGCCTGTTTGGGTACACTGAGGGGGAATTCAGAATGTCCAAATTACCTAACAGCATGTCTTTCAGGACTTGTGGGAGGAAACCAGAGCACCCAGAGGAAACCCACACAGACACTGGGAGAACGTGCAGACTCCACACAGACAGTGACCCAAGCCGGGAATCAAACCTGGGGCCCTGGCGCTGTGAAGCACACTGTGCTACCGTGCCGCCAGTAAAGGTGAGCGAGAAATTCGACAATAAAAGGATGCAATTTTGGTCACAATTTGTATCTGGAGTGCTGATTGTGTCCAATGTGAAAATGGTACCCTTATATGTTTTATTAAGTATCCCTTTGTTATACATGTTAGCTATTTATGGTAGTGACATTTTAAAAAGTATAAAACAAATAAATTACAATAAACACGGAAATATTAGAAACATTTAGCAGGTCAAGCAGCATCTATAGGGAGGCAAACAGATTTCACGTTGATGACATTTCATCAGAACTAGAAGATGCAAGACATCAACAGCTTATAATCAAGTACCAAGTCTGGGAAAGATAGGGATGGGGAGGACAAAGGGGGAGGTGTGTGATAGGATGGAGGACAGAGTGAATGAATGACAAACATAATGATAGTGCAAGGTAATTGGACAAGTAAAGAAACAAAAGAAAGATCCATAGAAGGTGCAAATAGCTACAGCAGAATAGCTGCAGGGCAGGGAAATGTTGAAAATCTCTCCAAGAGGTGGCTCTTGTGACCTGTGAATGTGAAAGAGAAAGGTGGGTGATAGCTGGATTGAATGTAATGGGAGTGGAGGAGGTACGGGCTGGTGCTGGGAGTGGAGATTCTCCCATCGGTACATGGCAGGCAGGGTGGTCTGCACTCTGGAATCTTCCAACCTTTTGAGCCATATTCCCAGGGCTTGGATCATTTTCCTCTGTAGATTTCCATTATCGGCAAAATTGAGCTTTTTACTTTTTCTAACACTCCCGTAAAAACGTCAAACCAAGTTATCTTTTCATGGTCAATCAAGATTAATATCACATGCTGTCTAAATTGCAGTGCACCCATGATTTTCTGACAAGCAAGCCATCCACTGCTGTCGAGGTTAGGACTTTGGAAATTTCTTCCCTCTTAAGATAGTGTTCCAGATCGGTTAAAGAAACTCTTAAATTTAAAACCTGAATAAAGCTCACCAAAACCCACCTTGCTCTCTCTCTAGGTCAGAAGAGACCACCTTAGGAAGTTAGGGGGATATTCCGTAAAGAAACTCCAAAATGTGTTTTGAACATTGCATAAAGGTAATTAAACCGAAAATACATTGTTGCCTCATTTAATTAAACCTTTCACAACTGAGAACTTTGAAAATATCTAATAAAAGGTAGTCAATAACAAAACACAGGGTACTCATTGAAATCCGATAACTACAATAAGAAATGCATAAAATGAGACTCAACTATTTAACGAGATCACTGTCTGCTTAATGGCTAATATCACAGGAATAAAAACACTGATCTCAGTGAAACCTGAACAAGAGTGCCAGATGTATTTTTGGTTATAAAATATAAAGCCCTTTTGTTGTTATGCTAAGAAAACTGCCAATACATTGAAATAATTAAAAAGGATTTCATTGTTCCTTCTTCACCCTTCCAATGCCACCTATGCTATAAGTTTTTAAAAATAAATTTAGAGTACCCAATTCTACTTTTTCCCAATTAAGGGGCAATTTAGTGTGGCCAATTGACCCACCCTGCACATCGTTTTGGGTTGTGGGGTGGGGCCCACGCAGACAAGGGGAGAATGTTCAAACTCCAGACAGACAGTGACCTGGGCCAGGATCGAACCACGGTCCTCAGCGTCGTGAGGCAGCAGTGCTAACCATGGTGCCACCGTGTTGCCCACCCATATTATAAGTTGAGAGAGCAGACACCGACTCCTAGCTTTCTGCCTCGTCTGCCTTGAACATAAACAGGAGCAGGAGTAGGCCATTCGGCCCCTCGGGCCTGCCTCACCATTCAACAAGATCATTATTGATGTGGTTGTGGCCTTAACTTGCACCATCAGACACAAAATACTTGTTCAAAGTCTCTGCTATTTTCTGGTTTCCAATTGTCAATTCCCCGGTCTCATTCACCATAAGGGACCAATACTCACTTTAGCTACTGTTTTCCATTTGATATACTTACAGAACCTTTTCATGTGCATTTTTATATTTCCTGCTCGGTTCCTTTCGTACTAAAATTTTTATCTTTTTAAAAGCCATCCTTTGCTGCTTTGTAAAAAAAATCCCAATCTTCTGACCTACACTTAACCTTTGCAGCATTACAAACATTTTCTTTCAATGCTATAGCATCCTACATTCCCTTAGTTAGCCATGTGTGGTGTATCCGTTTCATAGAGTCTTTATTTCTCAATCAAAGATATTGTTATTAATAACTATGAATCATCTCTTTAAATGTCTGCCATCAATCCACTTTGGCTAACTATTTCTTCATTCCCTTGTATTTTTATATGGTGCAAGACACTAATTTTAGATCTGAATTTCTGACCCTCAAACTGAATGTGAAATTCTATTGTGCTTGCCTAGGAGATCCTCTACTTGGAGATCATTAATTAATCCTGTTTCACTGTAGCTGGGTCAAAATCCTGGAACATCCTGACTAACAGCACTCTGGGTGTAACAACATCACATTGACTGTAGCAGTTCAAGAAGCCACTCACCACGGCCTTCAAGGGCAATTTGCGTTGAGCAATAAATGCTGGCCTAGCTGGATTAGCCAGCAATGCTCACATCACACAAATTAATTTAAAAAAATTTACACATCATCAGGCCCAATGCAGTTTATTCCCTGGTTGGTTCCAGAATATATTGTTTCAGAAACTGTCCAGAATACACTCCATAAACTAATTCTCCAGGCTCCTTGCAAACTTGATTCATCCAAACCATTTAGAGATTAAAATTTCCCACGATTATTGCAGTACCTTTCTTACAAGCCCGCATTGTTTCTTAATTTATACTCTACATAAAGCTACTGTTAGGAGGCCTATACACTACTCCCCACTAGTAACTTCCTTCCTTTGCGATTTCTTATGTCCACCCAAACTGCTTCAATAGCTTGATTGCGTGAACCAATATAAGTTCTCATTATTGTACTGATCTTATTCTTTATTAACAGAGATACGAATCCTTTTCTTCTTTGTCAATCCACAATGCCAAATAGCCTTGAATATTCAGAACTCAACCGTTGTCACCTTATAACCACACCTATGTAATGGCCATCATATTCATTTATTTCTACTTGTGTTATCAATTCATCCATCTCGACACAAATGCTGCAGATAAACAGCTTTTTATTTTGTCCTTTCACCATGTTTCCCTATCTGAGACCTCCGTTGGTACACTCTCACATCTGCTCTGGTTATAATAACTGCATTGCTACCCTGCATTATTGCCCAGTTCTCTAACTTTCCAAGTGTCTCTCACGGGAACCCTCCGTAGCCCACTATTTTGTTTAAAGCCCTCTTATAGCTCTAGTTGTGATTCATCAAGATTTTCATGCTTGCGTGGGTACAGCCCCACATTTCCCCATTTCTGGTGCCAGTACCTCTCAAGTCAAAACCCACTTCTCCTATACCAGTCTATGAGGCACGCACCTAACTCTGACCTTATTTACCCTGTGCTAATTTGCTCGTCACTCGGGTAGTAATCTTTGTAGTTCTCACTTTAAATTTAGTTCCAAGCTGCTCACACTCTTTCTGTTGTACAGTGATAACTTCACTGGTTCACAAACGTCCTCATGACAGGGAAGTTTCTTTCCACTTAGTGCTCATTGATTGATTCATTCATTTATTGTCACATGTACCGAAGTACAGTGAAAAGTATTTTTCTGTGGCCAAGGGAACGTACACAGTACGTACATAGTAGACAAAAAGAATAATCGACAGAGTAACAGTGACAAATGGTACATCGACAAATAGTGATTGATTATAGTGCGGAAGAGCCAAGCAAAACAAATACGTGAGCAAAAGCAGCATAGGACGTCGTGAATAGTGTTCTTACAGGGAACAGATCAGTTTGAGGGAGAGTCATTGAGTTTAGTAGCTGTGGGGAAAAGCTGTTCCTATGTCTAGAAGTACCATCACAACTGAGATCAATACAATTCCAAAAGGGGAAATTACAACTATTATTCCACAGCTTCACAAATCGTATTTGCATTAAATTTAGATTAAAAAATTAATTTTCAAAGAATGGAAATGGGTAATATTTTATAAGGACATTGGTGAATTATCACATTTTTAAATAAAAAGTTATCAAGTGACCATTCCCGTAGACCAATGTGAGAATAATAATTACAATCCTGTGAAGGTTAAGGCTAGAGCTATCAGGATTAAACACTTCCTTGGCAGGTGAACTTCTGCTGTAAACTTGTGTTGAAACCATAACTCTGGTTAAAAATGGCAAGCTGTTTCAGTCACATGGGCGACAGGCTAAGTGGCATGGTACATTTTTCTTTATCTCTTTCCCTTCCAAAAATGTTTTTCTTTATCTCTTTATTTCTTTCTTCACAGCTTTCCTGACTGAGATTTGATAACTATCTTGGCATTCTCTCACTCCCTGTAGTAAAATAAGGTAAGAAAATTGCTACGATTTGCAGTATAGCACATAGAAACATGTGATTAATATTCTGAGGGAAGGAAGGAGAGAGGAAAAGAACATCTCATCATGTGAGGTTCTGCAAGCATGTGTAGAAGTCTTGTAGGTTAGATTAAACTCGTCCACTTGAATAAATTATATAGAATTCTGAATGCACAAAAGAATAAAGCTATTTTGAGCCATGCAAATGGAAAAATATCTGGCATGTGGTTTGCTTTCTGCGAACATTTTGAGTTTGAAATTAAATCAAATGGGAAATTAATTTTAAAAATAGAAATCAAGTAGTCACCAAGTGATGCTTGTGAAAACGGTTATTAAACAAAGAACAAAGTACAGCACAGGAACTAGCCCTTCGGCCCTCCAAGCCTGCAACAATCATGATGCCCTAACTAAAAACAAAAAACCTTCTGCCCTTACTCAGTCCGTATCCCTCTATTTCCTCCCTATTCATGTACCCATCCAGATGTTTCTTAAATGTTGCTACTGTGGCTGCTTCCGCCACATCCTCTGGCAGCGCATTCAAGGCACCACCACTCTCTGAAAAACTTACCCCGCATATCTCCCTTAAACTTTCCCCTTCTCACCTTGAACATGTGCCCCCCCCCCCCCCCGTTGTAATTGACACTTCCACCCTTAGGAAAAGCCTTTGACTATCCACGCCGTCTATGCCCCTCATAATTTTGTAAACCTCTATCAGGTCTCCCCTCAACCTCCATCTTCCCAGGGAAAACAATCCTAGTTTATTCAACTTCTCCTTATTGCCAACACCTCGAGACAAGGCAACATCCTGGTGAACCTTCTTTGCCCTCTCTCCAAAGCTTCCATGTCCTTCTGATAATGTGGTGACCAGAACTGCATGCAGTACTCCAAATGTGGTCTAACCAAGTTTTATATAGCTGTGACATCATTTCCCAACTTCTGAACTCAATGCCCTGGCTGATGATGGCAAGCATGACAAATGCCTTCTTAATCACCTTGGCCACCTGTGTTGTTACTTTTAGGAACTGTGGACCTGCATGCCCAGATTGCTCTGTATGATGCTTCTAAGGGTTCTGCCATTTACAGCATAATTCACACCTAGATTTAATTCTCTAAAATGCATCACCTCTCATTTGTCCGGATTAAAATTCATCTGCAATTTCTGTGCCCAAGTCTCCAAGCTAACTAGATCCTGTTGCATCCTCTGACAATCCTCAGCACTATCAGCAACTCCAGCAATCTTTGCATCATCTGCAAAATTGCATATCAGACCACCCACATTTTCCTCCATTTATATATACTACAAACAATAGAGGACACAGCACTGATCCCTGCGGAACACCACTAGCAACAGATCTCCATTCTGAAAAACACCCTTTCACCACTACTCTGTTTTCTATGACCAAGCTAGTTCTATATCTATCTAGCCAGCCCACACTGAATCCCATGTGATTATAGTTTTTGTACCAGTCTGCCATGTGGGACCTTATCAAATGCCTTATTAAAGTCCATATAAACTACACCGACAGCCTTTCCCTCATCAATTTTCTTTGACACCTCTTCAAAAAACTCAATCATGTTTGTGAGATACGACCGTCCCCGTACAGAAACCATGCTGCCTGTCACTAACTAGTCCATTTTTTACCAAATGTGAATATATCCTGTCCCTCAGTATCTTTTCAAAAAGCATCCCCACCACTAATGTCAGGCTAACCGGCCTATAATTTGCTGGATTATTCCTGCTTCCTTTCTTAAACAAGGGAATAAAGTTGGCTATTCTCCAGTCCTCTGGAACCTCGCCTGTGGTCAAAGAGAACGTGAAGATATCTGTTAAGGTCCCAGCTATTTCTCCCCTTGCCTCTCGCAGTAACCTGGGATAGATCCCATCCAACCCTGAGGGTTTGTCTACCTTAATGCAATTTGGGATACTCAACACTTCCTCCTTTGATATATTGTCATTCTCAAGAACTTTCACACACCTCTCACAGACCTCAACATCTGTCATATCCTTCTCTCTGGTGAATATCGATACAAAGTACTCATTCAGGATTTCACTCACTTCCTGTGGTTCCACGCATAACTTCCCTCCATTGTTCTCGAGTGAGTCTACTCTTTTCCTTGCAGGATTTCACCTACTTCTTGTGGTTCCACGCTTAACTTCCTTCCTTTGTCCTTGAGTGGGCCCAGTCTTTCTCTTGGTACCCTCTTGCTCCTAATATATGCATAAAAAGCCTTGGGATTCTCCTTCACCTTGTTTGCTAAAGACATTTCATGGCCCCTTTTAGCACTCCTAATTAAAGTTCCTTCCTACTTTCACTGTACTCCTCAAGGGTTCATCAGTTTTTAGATGCCTTGACCTATCTTATGCTTCCTTTTTCCATTTGACCAAGCTTAGTCATCCATGGTTCCCGAATCCTAGAATTTCCATCGTTCATTTCAATCAACTGGCCTTTAAAAGCCTCCCACATGTCAGATGCCTTCAAATAGCTGCTCCCAATTCACATTCCCCAGTTCCTGTGTAATTTAGATGTAATTAGCCCTCGCCCAATTATGCACCCTCGCCGAATTATGCACCCTCGTCCAATTAAGCACCCTCGCCAGCAGGCCACTCTTGTTCTTATCCATGACTATTTGAAATCCTATGGAATTATGGTCACTAAGCCCAAAATGCTCCCCCACTGAAACATCAATCACCTGGCTTGGCTCATTTCCCAATATCAAGTCTAGTATGACCCGCTCCATGGTTGGATTGTCAACATACAGTATCAGAGCACAGCGGTGGCATAGCGGTTAGCACTGTGGCTTCACAGCACCAGGGTCCCAGGTTCGATTCCCTGCTGGGTCACTGTCTGTGCGGAGTCTCCACCTTCTCCCAGTGTCTGCGTGGGTTTCCTCCGGGTGCTCCAGTTTCCTCCCACAGTCCAAAGACATGCAGGTTAGGTGGATTGGCCTTGCTAAATTGCCCTTAGTGTCCAAAAAGGTTAGGAGGGGTTGTTGGGTTAGGGTGGAAATGAGGGTTTAAGCGGGTCGGTGCGGACTTGATGGGCCGAATGACCTCCTTCTGCACTGTATGATCTATGTTCTAAAAAGCCCTCCTGGACACATTTAACAAATTGCTCTCCATCCGAGCCCCTGCCTGTAAGCGATTTCCAGTCAATATGGGAGAAGTAAAAATCACCCATCATTTCACCGTTCATATTCCTGAGCTCCACCCATAATGCCTCACTACAAGATCCATCCAATGTGTCCTCCCTCAACACAGCTGTGATCTGCTTCCTAATTAGCAATGCAACTCCTCCACCACTTTTGTTTCCCATTCTGTCCTGTCTAGAACAATGATATCCCGGAATGTTAAGCTGCCAATCCTGTCCCTCCTTTAACCATGTCTCTGTAATTGCAATTACATCGTAGTTCCATGCAGTAATCCAGGCTCTCAGTTCATCTCTCTTACCTGTTATACTTCTTGCATTGAAGCAAACGCACTCGAGACCTACAGTCCCGCTGAGCCCTGTGGGTTCCCTCTGCCTGCTCTTACTCTGCGCTATATTTATCTCAGTCTCACTTTTCCCCCCAGTCTCGACACTTACTGGCCTTCTGTACCGGTTCCCACCCCCCTGCCACACCAGTTTAACCATCCCAGCATGCACTAGCAAACCTCCTGCCCAGGATATTCAATGTCAACAAACAAATACCTTCACCATTTCCTCATGGGGATTTAAATTGGACCTTTCGTATTTATTGTTCTAAGTTATGAATTTACAAAGGTTCAAGACTTCTTTTGCTGACCACCCAAATTTAATTTCTAAATGTGAACTTCTATCGAGGTTAACTAGATCACATACTGTGCTGGTTCAAAAGGTATCCTTTTTCCCGCACAGTACACAATACAAATTTTAAAATAGCTTGGATTTACAATTTAAAACTGTCTCTTTGTAGATAATGTCAAAAGGGGAAACTCTTGAGTATTAGTTCATGTTTTCCACTGGTGCCACATTTATATCAAGAGTCAAATAATGAACAGTACAGCACAGATAGTAAAACCAGCAAATTCCATAAGAACAAAAAATCTAAATGTGGACCCAACATCACTTCTTTGAAAGTTAGCAAACCGACTTTACAACAATTTTAACCCATTCACTTGGGCTCAATATTAATGAAGGAAGAAGAGTGTTTCTTTTTGTGTGGCAGGGGCAAAAGAAAGGAAGAGGAATAAAGCACTAACAATTATTTGATTAAAGGATCAACAAAAAAGCATACAGGGCTCAAGAAACAATATTTGCCAAACCAGAACAATAGGATTGCATAGTTTGAAGTAGGATTAACTTAATGAATAACTTCATTAAGTTATTATCTATTTTGTTAAGCATTGCAGAACTTTGCGTTAACAACACCTTGTATTTATATACTGTCCTAAAATATTCCAAGGTTCAGCACACAATCTGACATAAGGAGGCATTAAGGCAGACAATCAAAAGCTTAGTCAAAAATGTAGGTTCTCAGGAGCATGTTAAAGAAGAGAGGTGAGGTGCAAAGGTTCCAGGAAGAAAATCCAGAACTTTGGTCTTTGGCAGTTGAAGCATGGCTGCAAATTGTGGTGTGATTAACATAAGGGTTATTAAGAGGCTAGACTTGGAGCCGCCGAGATACCATGGAAGGTTGTAGGGCTGGAGGAGATTAATAATAATCGCATATTGTCACAAGTAGACTTCAATGAAGTTACTGTGAAAAGCCCCCAGTGGTCACATTCTGGCGCCTGTTCAGGGAGGCTGGTACGGGAATTGAACCTGCGCTGCTGGCCTTGTTCTGCATTACAAGCCAGCTTTAGCCCACTGTGCTAAACCAGCCCCTGTTACAATGATGGGGAGAACTTAGGCCATGGAGGGATTTGTGAACAAGGATCAGAATCGCAAAATTGAGGCATCAATCAACTCTGAGAAAATGTAGGTCAGTAAGCACAGGTGATGATGGGTGAATGGGTCATGGTACAAGATATAATATGGTAGAGTTTTGGATGACCTCGGGCTTTTTCTGGGTGCAACATGTGAGGTAACAAAGATATAGATGAGGGTTTCAGCTGCAACTGAGTGGAGGGCGGATGCAGAATTGGATGATATTATGAAGGTAGAAGTGGGTGGTCTCCATAATAGCAGGGATGTGTGGTCAGAAGCTCATCTCAAGGTCAAACCCTAGATTGCAGCTGTGAACAGTATGGTTTAGTCTCAGACAGGAAGAGATAGAGTTAATGGCTAGGAGTAGCATTTATATCGAAGACTGAAAGCATCGGCTTCACTTTTCTCAATATTCAGTTGGGGAAAATTTCAGCTTATCCAGTACTGGATTTTGGGCAAGCAGTCTGACAATTTAGAGACAGGGGCATTGTCGGGAGAGGTGTTGGTGAGGTAGTGCTGGGTGTCATCAGCATATATAATGTCCTTTAGGGAAGGAAATCTGTCGTCCTTACCTGATCTGGCCTAAAGGAAGCACACAATAGGTCTAGGCATCTCAAAACTGACGAAGCCTTTGAGGAGTACAGTGAAAGTAGGAAGGAAATTAAACATGGAATTAGGAGGGATAAAAGGGGCCATGGAATGTCTTTAGCAAACATGGTCAAGGAGAAGCCCAAGGCTTTTTATGCATATACTAGGAGCAAGAGTATAAGCAAGGAAAAGAGTAGACTCACTCAAGAACAATGGAGGGAAGTTATGCGTGGAACCACAGGAAGTGAGTGAAATCCTGAATGAGTACTTTGTATCGATATTCACCAGGGAGAAGGACGTGACGAATGTTGAGGTCAGGGATAGGTGTGTGAAAGATCTTGAGAATGTCAATATATCAAAGGAGGAAGTGTTGAGTATCCTAAATTGCATTAAAGTAGACAAGTCTTCGGGGCCGGGTGGGATCTATCCCAGGTTACTGTGGGAAGCAAGGGGAGAAATAGCTGGAGCCTTAACAGATCTATTCGTATACGAAAGAGAAAATGCTGGAAAATCTCAGCAGGTCTGGCAGTATCCACAGGAGAGAAACGAGCTAACGTTTCAAGTCCAATGAGTCTTTGTCAAAGCTAACAGACAGAGAAAGTGGGAAATATTTATACTGTGGAGTGAGAATGAAAGATGAGTCATAGCCACAGAAACCCAGGGAAACCAGGTGCTAATGGCACAGAAACCAAGGGGAAAGAGTGCTAATGGCTGTCCCCAGAGAGGACAAAAGATGTGAAAGGTCAAACAGCAGGAAACTAACATCAGAGGATGAACTGTAGATGTGGGGGGAGGGGAAGGGGGCAACAAAGAGGAGAAACGGCAAGGAAGTGGTCCCTAGTCACTAACTAGTCAGTTTTCCTCCAAATGTGCGTATATCCTGTCCCTCAGTAACTTTTCCAAAAGCTTCCCCACCACTGATGTCAGGTTCACCGATCAAAAATTTGCTGGATTGTCCCTACTTCCTTCCTTAAACAAGGGAACAACATTGGCTATTCCCCAACCTGTGGTCAAAAAGGATGCAAATATATCTGTATAAAAGCAAATTACTGCGGATGCTGGAATTCTTTGGGGTGACAAAGAAAGTTGATGAGGGAAGCGCTGCCGATGTAGTTTATATGGACTTTAGTAAGGCGATTGACAAGGTCCCACATGGCAAACTTGTACAAAAACTAAAATCACATGGGGTTCGGAGAGCAGTTAACGTGGGAAAGGAAGTTGGTTGAGTGAATTGTGCAGAATAGCCAAGGAAGTTGGTTGGCAGTTTAGTAGGAGTAGGGTAGAAGGAGCAGGATGTGGGAATTGTGGACACAATGAGCTTGGGAGAGAGCATTGAGAGAGATGAGAGAAACAGAAAAGGTGCCAGTTCAGGACTAGGGCAGGGAGAACCCTAGAATTTGGCCCAGTGGGTTTGAAGATGGGAGGAAAGCAGCAATGGCAACTTATTGGATGGTCACAATCCTGGTAACATGGAGGTCCATGAGCTCCTCACACTTGTTGGAGCTGAAGATGAAGGAGACAGGGAAGAGGAGTTAAGAAGATAGTCCAGAATGAGAGAAGTAGCTGAGGGTTATCATTACAATCCAGGATGATTCTGGAAAAGTGAGAAGATTTGGTAGATACAATCATGACCCGATGCATCATCTCTGAAAGTGAATGTTCAAACCTTCTACATTCACGTCTGCATCCTTTAGTCTTAAGGGCGCAGAGATGAGGGTTGTATCAGGGCAACAAAGAGTGTGAAAGAATCCTGGTTTTAATGGTTACAAGGATGATGTTGAACACATTGGTAGCAGTGGAATGCCTTTTCAAATTTCCTATGGAGTGGTTTATTAGTTTAGTAAATATATTGCAGTGATAGTTCAAAGGAAAAATGCAATTGGAGACTTCTAATTATATTGTAATCGCCTAGACCTACAACTCCACTCACCTGGCTGCCTCTGCATTCGAGTTCCTTTTCTCCCTTGATGTCTACAACCACAAACTCCGCAACCCATATTCAGTTACCGCACTGATCCTGCCCTCTCATTGGGCAGCACGGTGGCACAGTGGTTAGCACTGCTGCCTCAGTGCCAGGGACCTGGGTTCTTTTCCAGGTTGTTGTGACGACTGGGTTTTGAAAGTACAAGAGTCATTGAATTGGGAGATCTTTTTGGGAGTGGGTGGTGCGAGATGGAGAAAAGTGCGGTTGGGTGCGGGAAGAAGCATAGGGTGCAGAAAGCCATTTGGCTCATCGAGTCTGCACCAACCCTCTGAAAGTGCACCCTATCTATACCCACACCCCAACCTATCCCCGTAACCCAATAACCCCACCTAATCTGTCGGGGAATCTTATTGAAACTTACACGATACTGCGAGGCCTGGATAGAGTGGACGTGTAAAGGATGTTCCCATGTAGGAAAAACTAGAACTAGAGGACACAATCTCAGACTAAGGGGATGATCCTTTAAAACAGAGATGAGGAGGAATTTCTTCAGCCAGAGGGTGGTGAATCTGTTGAACTATTTGCCACAGAAGGCTGAGTGTCTTTAAGACAAAGATAGATAGGTTCTTGATTAATATGAGACCAAGGGTTAAGGGGAGAAGGCAGGAGAATGGGGATGAAAAAAATATCAGCCATGATTGAATGGTGGAGCAGACTCGATGGGCCGAGTGGTCTAATTCTTCTCCTATGTCTTATCGACACTATGGAAAAATTTAGCACGGCCAATCCACCTAACCTGCACATCTTTGGTCTTTGGACTGCACCTGGAGGAACCCATGCAGACTCTGGGAGAACCACTGCACTGGACTGTAAATTCTATGATTCATTAGAAACGCCAGATTGCATTTTTCCTTAGAACTGTCTTTGCAAAACCAACAAACCACTCCACAGGAAATTTGAAAAGGCATTGCTCTCAATTTTCTTCCCATTCCCATAATGAATAACGGAGAGAGAAAATTAGTGACTCACTGAATTACTCCATAGCATCTTCAATTTAATACTAAAGAATGGAGACTGCTTCCCAATAAGTTGAAATTGATTTTTAAATTTTCTGGTTTTTCTACTGGTTATGGTGACTTAGCCGAGCCCTAGAATTCTGCAATACAACAAACTAACAACCAAAATATATGTGTTTTCTTCACAACCTGCACATATTTTGTTAAGAGAACTAAATAAGATGCTTTACCTGCTCAGGAAAAAATTCTTGTAGAAATGTTCCCAGTAAGATTATTCCTAGTCCTTCAGGGTCTAATTTGTTCTTCATAATGTTTACACTGAAACAGAGAAAACATTTTACTGAAAGCCATATCTAACAATGTACGCAAACTATGAACAGAGTTTTCAGTTCTGGATTGTGCAAAATATTGCACAACAGTTAGCACTGTTGCTTCACAGCTCCAGGGTCCCAGGTGTGATTCCCGGCTTGGGTTGCTATGCACGTTCTACCAGTGTCTGCTTTGCATTTTCCTCCAGGCAGTCCGGTTTCCTCCTACAAGTACGGAAAGGTGTGCTTGTTAGGTGAATTGGACATTCTGGATTCTCCCTCAGTGTACCAGAGCAGTCGCCAGAGTCTGGCGACTAGAGGATTTTCACAGTAACTTCATTGCAGTGTTAATGTAAGCCTACTTGTGACAATAATAAAGATTATTATTGTTATATACAATGCCACCTGATTGCTTCCAAAAAATAAACCAAATGATTCTGGACATGTCACACATTGATTTATAATAAAGTATATGATTTTGTGAATCTTTTTTTCATAAATCAAGAATAATTTGTATTCATTTAGCTCCTTTGCTGTTGTGTGTAACTCAAGATACTTCAGAGGAGAAATGGATGCCAAACAGGATTAAGGGTAACATTTAGGGAATGTCTCAAGACACAATTTCAGGCATAGGTTTTCAGGAGACTTTAGAAGGTGGTGAGAAATTGTAGGAGCTGAAGAGGCAAGAATGGCTGAATGCTCTCCTAATTATAGGGGAATGAATGAAATTTAGAGGTGTGGAGCAGACAACCCAGGACAGATTACTTCAGCAGGGTTGGCAAAATCCAGGAGGAATTCATAAATGGAGAGCACTTTGAATTCAAATTAAAAGCACATTACTGCGGATGCTGGAATCTGAAATAAAAACAGAAAATACTGGACAATCTCAGCAGGGCTGACAGCATCTGAGAGAGAAGGGAACTAACGTTTTGAGTCTGGATGACTTTGTCAAAAAGAAATTTCAATTCAACAATTCAACAAACAGATAGGGGGCAAGCACAGGGTTTACGGCTGGGCAGGCTTAGTGCATGATTGGTCGGCAGAGTTTTGGAAAAGCTGGGAGTTTATGACAGGGGTTGCTTAGGATGTTGGCAAGGGGGCACTGGAGAAGTTAGGTATGGAGATATGAAGGCTTGGATGTGGGTTTTTAGCAGCGATGGAATATGAGGGCAAAAAGAGGTGATGCTGCCTACATAAAAATAGCCTTGTAAATGAATCCAATACAGAGGTTGAGGTCAAACAGGAAATCAAGACTGTGTCCAATTGGGCAGATCCTGAGCTGTGAAGGATAAGAGTGCCCAGTTTCTGTTGGGATGTACAGGATGAATTTGTTCCAGCCATTATTAAAAGTTAGAAAAATTATGGTTCAATCCAACACTTCAGGCAAGCAGTCAGGTAGCATCGGAGTTTGTGGCGTTGAAGGTGATAGTAAAGAGGCAGACTTCGGTTGCTGAAATTTAAGAGCAAACTAAAACATACTGTGGTTAAAGAGCAGCGCCATCACAGGAAATAGAAGCAGTGAAGGAACCATAGAGCACTTCCAAGGACTGTGTGGGGTAAAATCACTGGAGGCAACGTGCTGGCTATGTTTAGTCAGTAGGAGTGGGACCAATTGAAGAGGGTTGATTACAGAGCTGGAGGAAGGTGAAAGAGACAACCAATTGAACACAACTGAATGGCCAAGGAGGACAAGGAGAGACATTGTGCCCTAGTCATAAATTGCAACAAAGGATGACTTTGACCAGAATGGGCTTTTTTTGCTGCAGGTGGTTCAGAAATTGGACAGAACAAAGAATGCTGTCAATGCCCACAAGATGTAGCTGCAGATGTAGTGACTTACAAACAATATTGAAAGAAACAGCTTTGCCTTTCACTTCATGTAATGTCAGCTTTGAACGATGATGTAATGCACTTTTTACATACTCCAAAAAAATAATAATTTTGGGAAAATGTGATGGAAACAAGGGTGAAAAGGAGGTTAACTGGAAACCGGGGCATGGAAACGGCAAAACATGAGGTACACAGGTGAAGCTTTGAGCAATCAGTTGTTAACGGAAATGGGACAGGGTGGATTTAATTATTTTCTGAGCTACGGGTGGCACTGGCAAGGAACAGCAGATCTGATTGCACCAGCTTTATACCTCCGCTGACATTGAAAGATTCATCGTATTGTGAAAGACTCGCTCATATTGCGTAAGAAAGCAATAATAAATCGGACAGCAAGAATTGCAGAATGGATTAAGAGTTAAAAAAAAAGAAAGCATGGAAGTTACATGATTTACGGAAAGCCTTTTTATTTGATCTTCAATTTATTATGGGAGGAATCATTGAAATTAGCAATCAAAGCTAAGTTAGGGCTAACTACTGTGGCTATTGGCATGCCAGTCTTTAATAGCAACGTATGGTTTAGAATTAATCCACAGCAAATAAATCAACACTCTGGACTTTGGTATAAATGAAGTGGTCATAAACTAGGTAAGAAAAAGATGGAATTTGATTTGATGCCTGAGGATCTACAAAAATAGCCATTTCCAAATAAACATAAACACTTTTAGATTAATTTGTGTAACAGAGCTGAAGTATCATGAAGGTCACTTGGCCGCCGCAAACATAACTTGTGTTTATGCTATTCAAATCTTTGCCCTGCTCCTCATCCCTCTCTCCACAGTAATGATGCCAGAACTAAACTGCTGTTAGCTTTTTTGCCAGCACAATCTGGTACTATTCAAAACTATTTGCTTTGCATCGCCTTTTTTGGGAGAAAAACTCGTATCAGGTCATTTGTGTTTAACTTATGAAAGCAAAGACAAAGTAGAATCCAGAGATTCCATTTGTCAGAGTTTAAAAATTATACTGCCTTGTGGAGAGGAGATAAAAAAATCCTATGATTAAACAGGAGACGTGTTCAATGTGCTTTCCATTCAACAGGATTTTAATGTTGATACTAAAGGCTAGCACACAGAACAATACTTCCCACTGGTAAACTGAAGTGATGCTTATCCAAGGCGTTTTTTATTTGCTTAAAGAAAATGTATTTATTTTTTGCTTCGGGGAATATTAAGTTATGTGAAAACTGTGGAATTCTTCTAAGTACGGGCAGAACGGTGGCGCAATGATTAGCATAGCTGCCTCACAGCGCTAGGGATCGGGTTCAATTCCAACCTCGGGTGACTGTGCGGAGTTTGGACTTTCTCCCCATGTCTGCATGGGTCTCTGCCTGGATTTCCCTCGGGGCCCCAGTTTCCTCCAACAGTCCACAGATGTGCAGGTTAGGTTGATTGGTCGTGTTAAATTGCCCCTTAGTCCAAAGATTAGGTGGGATTATGGAGTTTCAAGGATAGGTCGGGGGATTGGGCCTAGGTACGGTTCTCTTTCAGAGGGTCAGTGCAGAACCGATGGGCCCATTCTGCACTGTTGGGATTCTATGGTTCCATGAGCACACTTTTTTTTTTTTTTTTTTTCCATGAGCACACTTGAGAGTTTTTCCAATACAGCTACTTTGAAGAAACAGACAAACATATGAACAAAAGGGCAATCTAGGTACACTACGGGAGAATTCAGAATGTCCAATTCACCTAACAGCACACCTTTCGTGGGAGGCACTCTGGAGCACCCGGAGAAAACCCATGTAGACACGGGGAGAATGTGCAGATCCACACAGACAGTGACCCAAGCCGGCAATCGAACCTGGGTTCCTGGCACTGTGAAACAATAGTGCTAATCACTGTGCTACCGAGATAGTGAAACCTTGCAACGGTCTCACAAATTGACAATAATTCTAACTTATGGAAGAATGAAGAGAATGGTTTAGCGCAGTGGGCTAGACAGCTGGTTTGTGACACAGAACAAGGCCAGCAGCGCGGGTTCAATTCCTATCAGCTGAGAATTCTGAATTCTCCCTTTGTGTGGCCGAACAGGCGCCAGAATGTGGCGACTATGGGCATTTCACAATAACTTTATTACAGTGTTAATATAAGCCTACTTGTGACAATAAAAGATTATTTATTTATTTCAGGAATATGCAAGGAAATTCCACCGGAACATTCTACGGCAATCACAAAAATACCAACAGATCACGGTCAACCAGAATATAACAACAGAGGTGCTTAATTAACCCACCAACTAAATATGCCCAATTATTTTTGGTAGCATTAGAGTGTTAGGACCAGAAAATATAATTTCTATCAATCGGTCCAGTAGTTATATATTTCCTACTCCACTTTATCTTTTATACCATGCAATAGCCTTTTCTGTGGAATATTTATTCAAAACCGTCTTGAAATTCATTCCATTCTCCACTTGCATTGCTCCAGATTGCTACTCTTATTCATTAACCTCAACGTAAATAAGTTGTATGCATTCACATTCTTGCATTTAAATTCAAATCCACAACCCTTTGTCTTTGAATTTGCAAGGAAAATTTCTCTAGGATGCGGTATCCTCTTCGAATCTTAACTATCACAATCGCATTATCTGTAAGCTACATTATTCCAACGTAAATATCCCCAGTACCCAGAGTCTTTCAACATGTTCAGGTGTCCAATTCCATGTATCAAATTGCTCGTCTTTATTAGTAATCCCTTCAAAGTTAGATACCTCAGATGCAAAGTAGTGACTAGAATTACATTTGTCAATTTATAACATTGGCAATAGCTCACTAGTAGTTTGAAAAAAACTGATGTATAGCCTAAAAAGTTAATACAACTAAAATATTGGCCAGTAATATGCAAGGATAAAGTTAGATTGGAAGGATGTGGATTTTAGAATAACCCAAGACACTGGTACAACCAGCATTCTATCACATTTATTGCAGTATGCAAGAGCCGACTGAGGAACAGTCATGATTTATTAGCTACTGAGGCAGGATGATTCTGAAGGTTTATTGGGTATGGGATTATCCTTCTCCTCATTAAGCTTGGTATCTAACATTTGATTTGGATAATTTTTTTAAGTTCTGGAGCCTACCTTATGAGTGCTCATTGCACTGTCATCTTAAATCAAATAAAATGCATTGCCACTCCATGCTCATTCCATACTTCATTTCTAATCCTTATGATTCCATAATGCAATGATACGCATTATTAAATAAAATCAGTTCATGAATTCAGAACAGGGAATATCTCCCATAACTTAAAAGAGCAGTGTTAACCATAACTGAAGAAAATAAATCAACTGTGTCTGCGCGAGTTTCCTCCAGGTTGTTGGGTTACGGGTATAGGGTGGATACGTGGGTTTGAGTAGGGTGATCATTGCTCGGCACAACATCGAGGGCCGAAGGGCCTGTTCTGTGCTGTACTGTTCTAAATCTAAATCCAACAGCTGGACACACTATAAGGTTCATTTCAGGAATATCAACAGTCTTCATGAGAGTTTTGGCAGTTTGTTATATAATCTCTTCCTGTTAATTCGAAATCATTTAATTGCTAGGAGAAAAATTTGAATCATCGTCAAGTTGCAATTAAGCAATGTTAATAGAACAGCAGAGTTTCTTTTGCACAATTTTAAATCCAATTAATAGACAATCTGAATTAAGCAACTTCAAGTAAAAATGAATAGATTATATAGAAATTATTTGGGAGAAACATTTACGAAACATACTTTGTAACACACACCACTACTGCATTCAAAATATTTTTTGCCTCAAGTTTGCATACAAGCAACATGAAGAACAGCTGATTAATTCCAGTCCCATCTGGTTTTGACAAATAGTCCCTCTTTCCAGATCCAGTGAAAATGGTTGATTTTTATTGGAATGCTGACAGAATAGCAGAGAGTGAAATGCTTACAGTTGGCGTGAGTGCTGCAGTTTTATATCTAATGTAACAGCATTATTTTTAACTCCTATCTGGATTACGTCTATTCCTACTGATACTGATTTTGCGTACCCTCATGTACATTTCATTGAACAAGAAACAAAAATAAAGTTTGGTTCAAAATTGAAATGCACACCATGCTCAAGGTAGTGGAATAGAAAAGCATCTTAATATAATTAGAAAGAAATCAAGCTACCAAGGGAAATGCACAGAAGTTAAGAAAACATCTTGCACATTTCAGCAGTTTTGGACACAAAAATGTTCGATTTAACCACTCCAATACTGTTTACAAAATGTTACGAGTTACAAACTGTTGGCTGAGACATCGGACAATGTTTAGAATGTAGCCAAGAACATAAATGGAAAAAGAATGATTGATTTGGAACATTAGTTGATTGTTCTCTCTCAGAACTAAGTAGACCCCAGAAAAGCAAAGCAGTGTGCTGTACTTGAGATAGCTGCCCGCGTTTGCCCTCCCCCAAGTATTCTGCCTGCCTCCGGAATACGCCTGGCACCTAAATGGTGAGAGCAGTCTGAATGAGAATAAATAGGTCAGTTGTAGATAAACTTCTACATACGATTTAGAATCAAATGGGTGAGTCAGAACAGTGCATGGATTTGTAAAGATGCTTGGCTGGTTGAAATTTGAGTACATCACAGATCGAACGATAAAGATATGGCAGTGGATGTCTCATTGTTGGACTTAATGACAATAATCTTTACTATTGTCACAATTAGGCTTACATTAACACTGCAATGAAGGTACTGTGAAATTGTGGAATGTGCTTAAAAAGACACCAGTTAAGACAATTGTTGCAAATACATGATATTAAAGATAACGCAGCCACATGGAGGGTCGTCTGTTGGAATTAACACAAAAAAAACAATTAAAGAGTTGAGGAACATCAGATTGCTGATACAAATGCTTTAAAGAGCGAGTGCTGGTGGAAAAGGACACCAAAAGATCAAGCGGACCCTTGGCTTTGGGTTATCAAATATAAAAGGCAGAAATAATGTTGAATTTTCTAAGATATTGGTTATGCCACAGTTGAAGGAATAAACAGCTGTACATTCAAGTCAGAAAAGTGGCACATTGTACTTATCCAGTTCTACAGTATTCACTTAATTTAAAATTAAGAGTTGTCAACAAATTAAATATACAAGGAGGCAAATTACCGATTTATTGTTAACTATAAATTCATCACTTTGTTTTAATGTTTTATGTCACAATACTGTAGGGAACACTTACTATTCAGGATCTGACACCAAGTCTAATGCTTTCATCACATCCTCCAGCATTGTGTCTGGTACAAATCCGTTATCTGTAAGGACATAAAAAAATCTTTGATGGAAAATAAACTGGTAACTCCATAATGACTGATGGAAAAATATTAGTTCCAATTTATCATTCTTTGCCAGTGGAACTGACGGCCAGAATCCTGAACCATAAGAGTTTTGCTGACAACCCATAGCAAAGAAGTTAGGGCTGTCAAGGTATTCAAAACTTTAATTGTTATTAAAATTTGTATCTCAATTAATCTTGGTCTGAGCTGCACATTTAATTCGCAAAATAGCTGCATCCATTTCAAGTTGATGTTATGACAAATGCTTTATCATCCAAAAAGCAATACTGCATAAAAACCTTGGAGGAAGAACAGCTTTGCATCTGAATCACTGCAATACTTGTAGACCATGAATGGGAATCCTAGTGAGAGACCTGTGGGAGTCCATTGCTCAGTGAAAGATGGTCTGCAGCTGGCTTCTTGCCCTTTGTCCTTCTCTTCTTTCATGGGAGATGGGCATCACACTGGCTAGGCAAGCATACATTGCACATTCCTAATTGCCCTTGAGAAGGGAGTGAACCGCCTTCTTGAACCACTGCAGTCCATCTGGTGGGTACACTCAATGGGGTTAGGAAGGGAATTCCAGGTCTTTGAG
The DNA here is from genome assembly GCF_902713615.1 of Scyliorhinus canicula. Classification (NCBI taxonomy): domain Eukaryota; kingdom Metazoa; phylum Chordata; class Chondrichthyes; order Carcharhiniformes; family Scyliorhinidae; genus Scyliorhinus; species Scyliorhinus canicula. Next base: position 164,198,837 of record NC_052150.1, on the reverse strand, counting down.
AACAACAGTGAAGGAATGGCAATATAGTTCCAAATCAGGTGGTGGTGAACTCATGTGCAATCTGCCCTTGTCCTTCTAGGTGTTAGAGGTCAAGGGTTTGGAAGGTGCCTGAAGTTGCTGCAATGCATCTTCTAAACGGCATACAGCACTGACAGACACTGTTGCAGTCAGTTGACTGATAGTGGTGAATACATCAAATGTACATAATGGCAGCACATGTACAGAACATTCAAAGTGCCTGTACACAGATAGGCCATCAGAACGGCACAAGCATGAGGTGATGAAGTTTTACAAGAGGGATGGGGAGCGGCATTACAGACTTATGGCACAATTCTAAAAAGTGTTCAACAACAGTGGGGGGTTGCGTGTGCATTGATCTTTGAAGGTGGCAGGTTATAGTGGGAAGGGGTTATTCAAGCAAATTGAATTTTGAGCTTCGGAATTGGAGACTTTGGGTATAAAAGGTTATGCAGAATTGACATAAAGCTCCAGTTATGTCCCAAGTACTGCATCCAGTTCTGGTCATCACACTTAGGAAAAGAAAGAGTGCAGAGGAGATTTACTAGATTGGTGCCAGGAATGAGGGGTTAAGTTAGAAATGGCTGAATGGCCTCCTCCTGTGACGTAACTGAACTCTATATGACATCTGAACATGCACAGAGACAGCATCTTATTTGCACATTCAAGATGCACTGCAGTAACTCACCAAGGTTCCTCTACCACTGCCATCCAGAAGGGCAAGGGCAGCAGATACCTGGGAACCCCATCAGCTGGAGGTTCCCCTTCAAGTCATTCACCACCCCGACTTGGAAATATATTGCTGTTCCTTCACTGTCGCTGGGGTTACATCCTGGAACTCCCTCCCTAACTGCACAGTGGGTGTGTCTATACCTCAAGGACTTCAGTGGCACAAGAAGGAACTCACCGCCATCTTCTGATGGGAAATAACCAGCTATACCCACATCCAGTAAATGGATTAAAAAAAGACATAATGACTACAAAAAGGAACATATTATATGCAAAAAACAATAGGTTTTGCTCATGCACAGGGCTTGTGGGGAGGAATTTTATGGCCGCCTGTTGGTCCTTGAGGTACTTTAAGTGTAATCTCCACAAATTATACTAGAAAATGAACACGTTAATCAGAGTTGAACTTCAATTAATTGATAGCCCTAAGATGAATGATTTCAAAAGGCTTATTATACAGGCATAATGCGTGTCAAGAAAAGTTAATGAAAGTATGTAAAAGTGAATAAACATGTTAAGCAAAGACCACTCTGTACCACCCGTGATATAGCTAGGCTAGCTGTCAGAGGTGCCATTTATTGTATATGATGTATTAATCTGTGGCTGCCTGTCCTCGCATGGTGGATCCCATGGAATTTTTTGGAAGGGAAATTCTACCTGGTGAATATTATTAATTGATCAACATCAGTCAAATAGACTACCCTGTCATTATCACATTGCTGTTTGTGGGACCTTGCGGTGCACAAATTGGCTGTTATGTTTTTACAACAGTGACTTCAGTGGGATTTGGCAGTGCAGTGGTAATATCACTGCACTAGTACTCCAGCAGCCAAGGCTAATGTTCTGGGTGCATTGGTTCAATCCTATCACAGCAACAGATGGAATTTAAATTTAATTAATAAACCTGGATTACAAAGCGAGTCTCATTAATGGTTACCATGACAACTGTCATTGTTTTATGTGATTCCAGTCCTATGGCAATCAACTAACTGTTCTCAAATGGCCTAGCAAACCACTCAGTTCCAGGGCAATTAGGGATGCAGCAAAAAAACAGCCTTTCCAGCAATACCATATTCCATGAAATAAAACAAACACTTCAAGAAACAGTCAACTGAGAAGTGTTTTGGGACACCGAGGCTGTGAAAGGTAACATGCATTTTTTTTTGCACTTTAATTTCACTGCAAGAAGTTTGCTTTTCAGAATGCGTATGACCAATTTTTTCTAATCATGAATATAACAATTGTATCTATTTGAGTTCAGTGGTAATATCCAGTGGGCAGCATGGTACCACAAGTGGATAGCACTGTGGCTTCACAGTGCCAGGGTCCCAGGTGCGATTCCCCACTGGGTCACTGTCTGTGCGGAGTCTGCACGTTCTCCCCGTGTCTGCATGGGTTTCCTCCGGGTGCTCTGGTTTCCTCCCACAGTCCAAAGGCATACAGGTTAAGTGGATTGGCCATGAAAAATTGCCTTTAGTGACTAAAAGGTCAGGAGAGGTTATTGAGTTACAGGCATAGAGTGGAAGTGAGGGCTAAGTGGGTCGGTGCAGACTCGATGGGCCGAATGGCCTCCTTCTGCACTATGTTCTATGAGTCCTTTGATCGCGTTTGCAACATCATAAACACAGCTGAAAGATTTCCAGAACTTGAGTATTCCTGAAAAAAAAAGATGTTTTGTCAAAGCTTTTCATCTTGTACTCATCAGGACAATCATGAGAATACCAATGTCAGGGAAAACAAAGTTATACTGTATGAGGAGAGTACGCATTGGTTGGCAAGCGGACTCCCATTGGTAGAGACATTGCCATGGAGAATGCATCAGTTGATGGTGACTGACAATTAACTCCCAAGCGGTTTTGCGATTCCGTGATTGGACAACATTTGCCAATAAATCTCAGTGCGTTAAGAATTATGTTGACAACCAATTTTAAAAAATGATCATTGGGCTCGCAGTGTGGCACATATGCATGTCCTGGAAGCCACATATATTAATCACCAGGGCCCTGTTTTTGGCAGACTGAAAGAATATGTACACACAGTGACCATGTTTCAACTAAACAAATCTCACTTCACTCCTCAGGGGCAATGCCTTGACCGATCAGAGTCAAGCTGCCTTTACACAATGTTTGGCAGTGAACTGTCAGTTACCATCAACAGGTGCATTGTCCACAACAATGCACTGACCAACTGGAGTCCACTTGTCAACCAATCAGCACTCTTTTCTCATACAGTATAAATTTGCTGATTTCCCTTACATTGATATTCTTGCGATTGTCCTGATGAGTTCAAGCCAAAAAGCTTTGACACAATGTTTAAGCAATTTTCCAGAAAAATTCCCCATGCTTGCTCTTTTGAGCAAAGTTAAAGCATTATAACAGGGCAATATTTAGGAAATATTTCAAATGCGCAATTTCTTTGTATTTTACAATTGTAATCATCAGCTGCCACCATTAGCCTCTCGTGGATCCTTCCTTATTTCCTTTTCACTAATCAATATTCTCAGCCTCATTTTGTCCTCTGGTGGCAGATCTCCTACATCTGCTTTGCTGAAGCTACCTCAAGGGTTAATTGCATTAGGCAGCGGTGCTTGCAAGGAATGCATAGTGAGAGTATATCCACAACTGCCTATTGATGGACTCGCTGCAAGCAACAATTCCTGCCCCAGATTGTGGGATCAGCCTTATAACATTCAGATGGAAAGTCTCTGCTAAGCAAATAACTGGAAATTTGGAATCTTTCTGATGAAGTTAATAGAGATATATCCGACTGATGATTGAAAAGAAAACATATAAGCTTTGAGGGAAATAAATGCAGTCGAGTCCCTGAACTGCAAAAGTCCTGAGTGATCTATTTAACAAATGATTCTTCAAGTTGAAGGCTCCAATTAATAAACCATATGAGAGGTAACATACAAACTAACTATGGAACAATATGAGAAAAAGGAATGGTGAGTGAACATGACTGAACTATGACTTTACTAACCACTATCTTCCTCCCTAACAGAATTACTCCCATCAAGTTTTTTGCTTTGATATACTTGCATCAGAGAACATTGCCGTTTGATCAATGACAAACACAATTGTTTGAGTTCTCTGCATTCTTGGGATATTTTGGTGACATTAACCACTTCTCCTAATGCTGTCTTTGCTGAACAATTTCCATTCATCAATATTTAAACTTTGTTAATGTATCCTGTGGATCCTTAGGTGATCATTGATAACATCAGAACACATATTTCCCCCAATTCTGATGTCATAAAATTGTAAACAGGTCTATTTGTTTTCTGCATCAATCAGTTTTTGTACGTTGAGATTACATTTGCTCCCCTCTAAACAATATGCATAGATGCACATTGGGGACAACTGTCAGCAAACTTTATTTAAAAAGAATTCACGAGTGGTATGTAGTACTGAAATATATTAGGAAATTTTTAAAAATGTATGCAAATGAGTTAGTAATTTTTGAAAAGTTGGACAAACTCCGTGCTTTTCAAATGATTTTCTACAGCCCTCCCAAAATTTAGTTGAAGTGGGAATAAGACTTGAAAAGTTGTGATCCAAAGCCATTAACTGGGCGCAATAAGCTGACATTGACTGTAAGAATGAAGAATCCGGAAAGCAAAGTTGCTAGCATATGGCTCATGAATAATTGTGATAGCAGAAATTAATTTAAAATAGGCAACATAAAATACTTGGGATGGAGTACTCATGACTGAACAAATAAACAATGATGTCTCAGTCATGAAAAACCCAGTGCCATTATAATCGCCGAATCTTTTATGAGGAGCTTTTCAATCAGTCTCTGAACTCGGGGCAAGACCCCCGAGTTGTTTATATAAAGCCCCAAGTATACATCAGCTAAAATAGATCGGCCACATCCCCACACCATTAGTTCTGTAAAAATTGTAAACCATTACAAACACAGCAACGTTGACAGACCCTGCACAAAAGCAAAATGCTGCTGATTGTGGAAATCTGAAATAAAAAGAGAAAATACTGAAATAATTGGGTCGGACATAATCCGTGGAAAGAGTTAATGGGCTGGATTTAGTCCTACCATCACAGCACCCATTGGTGGGTCTGGTTGTTCGGGATCTGACACATGTCCGTGTTGGTGGCCTGAACCCAATTATATGGCAGCAAGTTTACAAATGGAGTCAATGCACATTTGCTGCTGGGTCATGCAGGAGGGGAAGCCTGAATCATTTGAAGGCCCATGAAGGGTCTGGCACCACATTTAAAGGCCAGGCAACTCTATGCCGAGTGTTGGAAATCATCTTGCAAGCTTTTTAAGAAAGCTTTGCAGTTTAAATCTCTAATATCTGTATTTCTATTGGACCAGCAGCATCACACAAGATCATTCGGTGGAATCAACAGGTTCAACAGAGGACAAATGTTACACTCCAGCCAACGCACATTACCTCCAGTGCTTGAGGATGAAGGAGGATAAGGTGGATGAAGCTGCAGCAGACTCTACAAAACTCAGCCCAATGTCTCAGGTCAATGATTTTCAATCAGAACTGACCCCCTTCATTTGAAACATTAACCATTTCTTTCTCCACGATGTTGCCTGACCTGACCCAGCATTTTCGGTTTGTATTTCGGCTAGACCTAGCGCTCCTTTAACAAAAGGAGGTCCAAATTACTAACAAAATATATAAACAGACTTCTCTTTTGTCTCCCATCAATTTCATCTCAATTGTTTTTCTTCGCTGGTTTCCTCCTTAACCACAAACCTCCTGTGGCCAAATGGCATCACAAACCATTTTGTTCATCACCCATTCGGCCCAGTTACAAGAGCAATGCCCAAATGGATCCATGTGATGGTCTCATCCCTGTATGGAAATGCTAATTCCTCACCCAAAACTCACAGAGTGAAAGACACCTCTTACCCATGACCATAGCCGTTGAGAAACTAATTTAACCGGTTTAGTAAATTTCATTTGATTGTCAGTTGCAACACTCTGTACAGTCATGACTATAAAAAAAGGATAGTCACTTCATATAGTTTGGAATGACAGACAAAATGTCTTCCACCTAAACTGTACCTCAAAATATTATTGCTGCACATGCACTGCTTGGTCTCATTACAAGTATGTACAGTAGCACATCATTAACTGCTTTTGCACTTGTTTTACGCCATATTAGTCGCACCAGCTTCCGATTGATGATCTTTACCACCCTTGTACGAAGTAGAACTCCAAGATCATTAAAAGCTAATGGAATACTGTTGCTTTGTGACGGGGCTATTGAACACTATATTGCGAATCTATATAGTCTCTATATTATCAGGTGGATTGAGGCAATATGTTGAACAGCTCAGTGTCACTGGCATCTTGTCTGGTCTGACAAAATATAACTGCAAAGGAGTTTAAAAATTGTAGTTCATGCAGTTAGAACAGAGGAGATTATGGGAGGATTTAACAGAATTGTCGGAAATTATGTAAGAATGGGGCAGAGCAGAGATGAACAGACTTGTTTCGAATTGTGCTGGCTGGGGTCTTGAATAAGGGACATGAATACAAAATTAAGATCAAGAGAACAGAGAGCATCAACTCTGGAAAGTTGATTTTACATTTCAAAGGGTATTCAGGAATACATACTTAATCTGATGTCCTTTTGGAAAACTACATGACCAAGAGTCTCCACTTGCCATCAATAAAATTATGTGAGGCTGCCATGACATGCGATTCCACCAAAGGTGGCAATGTTTGCACATTTAATTTTTTTCTTTTGTTCACTTACTAGCCCAAGACTGGTTACCTGATTTCTGAAGCAAGCTCAAATTTGGGAAAGTGCTAAACAGGGACCTGGCTGCTGTTACCTCATTCCCATGGCCAGTTCATATCCTTGGATATTAGTTTCCTCTCCTCTCCCAACTTATTTGGAGATCAGCTGATGTCTGGAATTATAAATGTAAACAATCACTGCACTGCTCACACATGTACAGTGCTTCTTTATGGTATGTTCCTTTTTTAAAAAATTAAGATTTCTTCAAGCAGTCTGTGGGTAGCAGCAGGATATAAAGCATTCACAGTGGTGATGCTAATTGGGGATTGGCCGGGGGGTGGGGGCATTCTCCACTCTCTTTAAACATTCTCCACCAATGGATAAACTGAGAAGGCAACACGAAGAGCAAATCCTATGCCTTGCATTCTAGAATGTTCTCAGATCTAAAATACTCCATACTTGTCTATTCCAACTCAATAGCTCATCTGGCTAGCCTCTCACCTTCCCACATTAAAATACCTGAACGCATCCCAAACTCTGCTGCCCATGTTCTAACCTTTGGGCAGCACGGTAGCACGCTTCACAGCTCCAGGGTCCCATGTTTGATTCCCGGCTGGGTCACTGTCTGTGCGGAGTCTGCACTTCTCCCCGTGTCTGCATTAGTTTCCTCCGGGTGCTCCGGTTTCCTCCCACAGTCCGAAGACATGAAGGTTAGGTGGAGTGGCCATGATAAATTTCCCTTAGTGACCAAAAAGGTTAGGGATTATTGGGTTACGGGGATAGAGTGGAGGCTTAAGTGGGTCGGCACTCTATGTTCTGTATCAAGTCATATTCATTGACCCCCCCCACCATCTCCATGTTCACTGGCAAAACATCGACTTCCCATTCCAAGGACGGACAAGCGGGCATGAGAGAAAGATGCTGAGTTGAAATGGCAAGGGAGCAAGGGATCAGAAGGTTTGGGGTGGGAGCAAGCTTGTGCACAGAGCAAAAATATTCTGAATAGTAGTCACCCAGTCTGCGCCAAGTCTCTCCAATGTTGAGACAACCAAACTGGAAGAACACCATAATTGTCCATTGTAGCCACTGTAGCCACCTAAAATGGACACTGAACCAAACAAAATGGAGAATCGCTAAGACTGTAGGGAAAAACAGTTTAGCCAAGGCAAACAGCCTGCAAACACTCATTAGCATTTTGCAAGCAGCAAAACCAGTTTCTGGCCAGGTGGAAGATCTCCAACCAAAGGTGATAATGGCAGAAATTTCTACATACTAATGAGGCAGTCCAGATCTAGGCACACACAATGGCAACATTTGGGTTTGAATAAGATACTTTAAGTGGATGTCTAGACAGAGCGGCACCAGAAGTATCCACTATAGAAACCGCCCCCACCATCGAGGAAGACCCTCACATTGGAGGAATTCAAAAGATATCGATTGGAAGCGATCCAATCGATACCTAAAGGTAAAGCCCGCCCAGGAAGAGGGAAGGACATTGGGGACCCCTATAAATATAGACCCCCACACATGGTCCTGTCTGTTGTTTCGTGCTCCGGCTTTGACCAAGACCTCCAACGTGTATCCTGACTCCAGCCGTTGAGCACCAGCCGCCGAACCGTAAGTGCCAATACGACGCTCGCTACGCGAACCAAGCCCGCTAGACCCCCCAGTGACCAGCACGCTTTCTGAAGGTTGCAGACCAAGACCGGGACGAAGGCCTCGCTCCCTGACCTTGCCTGTTCCTGTGTAGTTAAGTATTCTGTTTGCTTAGTTTAATCATAGCTTAGTCCCTTAGTGTGTGCATGCGTATTTATTATAATTGTATAATAAATATTGATCGTTTGGAACTTACTAATCGGTGTATCGTTTTATTACTTTGAACCTGACCTTGGAATATATGTGAGTTGTCTATATGGCAACTGGCGACTCCTGAGCTGAAAATACATAGACAGAGCCTAGTGGTGTTAAGCACACGGCCTTTAACACAGGCAAGTTAATACACCCCAATAAACGCGTTTTACACCCATAGCAAAACGTGCAACACCATATCACAGCCTTCTGGGCTCAACATGGAGTTCAACAAATTCTCCCCTCCCATCTTTACCTCCTTTTTGTTTTTTGATTTCCTTGGTTAGTCAAATTCTAACCTCTCCTCCCCTACAAGGCCTTCTGCTCCTTGTTTTCAAGTTTGCTTTCACTGAGCACTGTTTATTATTCTGATTAACACATTCCGCTACCTTACCATAATGGCACTATCAGCACTTCTTCAGTCATTAATACTACCATTAACACCCACTTTGTCTCATGGTACATGACATCTTTGTCAATCTCTCCTTTTCTCTGACTGAACCCTGTCCTTCTATTCTGCACCACCTCCTCTGTCCCCCTTCCCAACTATATAATTTATTACATTTCTATTCTTCCGTCAGGTCTGTAGAAGTCATATGGAGTCGAGACGTCAACAGTTTCTTTCTCCACAGATACTGCCAGACCTGTTGGGTTTATGAAGCATTTTGCTTTTGTTTCGGTTTTCTAGCATCCACAGTATTTTGCTCTCCTCGGAGAGGATTCTGTCCGATTATTCTTGTGTGAAGTATCATATTTCATTTCCTTGTTAAAGGGACTATATACATTTAATTTGAATCTTTACACATATTATCTACATTGCTAAACCCTCCCCCCCCAGCATTTACTTCGTTTTCTGCTTCTGCAGAATTTAATTTACGCGGTTCACTGCATATTTCAATTTATTTCCAAATTCCAACTTTTCCTCTTAGTGGCATTAAGTGGTATGCATGTTTCAGTGTCTGTTGTGCATTGAAAAAGTATCAATCCAATCTGCTGATGCTTCCGATTTGCAGCTGTATGGTGCAGTTGCATTGCACATTTAGCGTGTTTACTTTTTACAGGACTCAAAACAGAAAATTATCTGATTAAGTACCTGAGGTGAAAAGGATTACATAATACCCAAGCATTTCACACTTTAATTTGGGATAAACAGTGAAAGGTGCGAAATTGATTAATGAGCTGCAGAACAACAGAGATTAGAAAAATGGTGTCACTAGATGCTAATTAAAAATCAGCACAGCAGCTATTAGAGCCAGGCAAGAGGAAGAACAAACTGGGCAGGACAGAAATATTTGAGTGGTCATAAAATCCCATACAATTCACAGCTCTAAAATTATGATGCACGAGGCACCTTGGCAGTAGCTCGAAGTATCAACTGATTATTGCATATTTTTGAAAGATTGGCTTGTTATATACTTTCTGGACTAGTCTAGATAGTAAATACAATTCAGCTTTGCTCAGAAAGTTTCTGAATGGGGTCGCCTTAAAGAGCAACATGTGACATGCAAGCTCAAGTGACTCAATGTTATATCACAATTTAGATTTAGTAGTGTGCTCCAATGCTTCTTGTATCAAACCACTCACCCACTCTGGAAAAATCTTTTTTTTATTTACTATAATCTATTGCCACTTCCTTTGCCTTTTGTACCATCAAAAGATTTTGATGTGGAGATGCCGGCGTTGGACTGGGGTGAGCACAGTAAGAAATCTTACAACACCAGGTTAAAGTCCAACAGGTTTGTTTCAAATACGAGCTTTCGGAGCACTGTTCTTTCCTCAAGTGAATGAAGAGAATTAATAAAATCTTCTGTCAATTAATCTCGGCTAGATTGCCCTCCAAACTATCACGGGCCTTCCTTTTATTCTTTCTTCCCCCTCTCCCCCTTTCACTTGTTCAAAGATGGTTCTGAAGAAAGGTCCTTGACCTGAAATGTTCACTCTATTTCTCTCTCCAGAGATGCTGGGAGCCCGGAATATTTCCAGGATTTTCAGTTTTCATTTTATGCTGTATTGACAAGTGTTGCTCAAATCAACAAGCACAAGATAGAAAGAGTTTCAATTTACTCATGATTAAATACCAATTGTTTTGGATAACGTATGAATAAAATGAAGTAATGCCAACTACAAAACAATTGTATCCAACTACCTATAATAGAATAGATATGCATTGCATTATTTGTTCATTTGTATTGTGTAACTGAAATGGAGTGGACAAAAAGCCAGACCGACAGCAAAAACTGTACTTCTCACTCCTGACTCTCATTCTCGACTGAGTTAATCCCAGTTTTGTTTTTCCATTTGTATGATGCAAAATGATACGCTACTGGCTTCAGTTTATTGGTAGTCATCCTTAGCACACAGTAGGGCAATATGTCTCAAAAAAGACTCTACTGGGGTAAGGCAGGAAATCTCTAAAGCAGCATGTCTTAAAATGTAGCATTTGCCTCATCATTCACCAGTATGATTTTTGCATTCACTAAAGACAAACTAAGTTGTATGAAGGATACAACTTGGAATGAATAAAGCAGATACACAAGAGGGAACAATGAAACTCCAGGTTCATTCCATGTGTAATACAACTGGATTCAAAAACTAGTTAAAAGTTTTAAAATTTTCATGAATTAAACTCAACACGTAATCGTGCTCTCATCCAGAAATTGTGTATGCTGCTTAAACATATTGAACTACTCAGAAACAATGTTGTCTGTTAAAATAACTACTCACAAAAATACTCTGGGCACTTTACTACCGTCAATTATAGCATTCAATATATTTGGCATTTGCTCTGTTTTGGCTGAAAACAGTTACTGCGAAATGTATTAAAAGCAGCAGCAAAATACATTAAGAGCTCAAAATTGAGTATGTAGCATAGTTGGGTCGACTTGTGTTGGTCAAAGAATAAGATCAGACTTTCTGTCTGCAATTATCAAGGGCAATTCTCATTAACAAACATACTTTACAGTCCTGGACTATATTTGAACTGCTATAGCATATCCAAATGCTGCAAAAACGTAACAATAAATCACCGTCTACACAAAGTGACCAGTATATACATCTGGTTTTACATCTGTTTTATTGTGGACCAATAACATTTTGTCGTAAAGAATGAAGAGAACATCCAATATGACAGGCACCTAATTTAGAGATTATCTGAATACAATGAATAAACTGCAGGTCAATGACAGCAAGACATCACAATCAACTGATTGTGCAATATCCAAGAGTGGATTTACCACATGGTAAATTAATTCTCCAACCAATATTGAAAGGGATTTAAAAGTTCTCCCCAATATCTGTTTGGAAAGGAGAGCTTCAGAAGTATATTCCTTTCAAAAGAAAACTATATTTTATTTTTCCTCAAGGCAACCAGCTATGTCAAGTTTCATTGCTTTCAACCTATGGCAACATCACTGAAGAGTAGCTGCCTGTGATTAATTTTAATAGGTGTTTTTACTCAAAATTTAAGTTGGCCTTTCATTTAGCAATATGTGCCCGAAGGATAGGAGCTGTAATGCAAGGAAATAAAAACGCGTATAATAGAATAAAGCTAACAATCACTGGCTGCTGTCCATTAACAAATAACTGCTGGATATTCAAAAAGCGTCACCTCAGCTTAGTACTGGCACTCTTGCATAAATTATAAGATGTTATGGATTCAAGCTCCATACCACAGGCATTAGCAAATAATCAGTTCTAGTGCTTCACTGCAATACCAACAGTGTACTACACTGTTCAACGTGCCATCTTTCAGATGAGATGTAATGCGATGCCCCATCTGTCCTCTAGATAGACACAAAAAGATCCTCTGCCATCATTCAAAGAGGGGTAGGTAAGTTCTTCCATGTTCGGGTCAACATATAACCCATAAATAATTAAAACAGATTTAAGGTTTGGGCAAGAGATGCAAGGGAGATGTGAAGCAGAACTGTTTTATGCAGCAAGTGGCAATGAAGTGGAGATGATGAATGATTTCTAAAGGAAACTGGATTGATACATGTGGAAAATGAACTTGTAGGGCTATGGAGATAGAGCAGGGAATAGGATTGATTGTTTACATAAGCAGTTTCAAATGTGAATATGAGGGAGAAGCTGGAACCAGGTGTAATGGTATTACAATTAAATAAAGGTAACTACAAAAACATGAGGGGGAGCTGATCAGAGTTATTTGGAAGTGGAGCCCAGCAGGGAAGACAGTGGAACAGCAATACAGGAGGTTTTGGCGGTTATTCGGGAGGCACAATAGAAATTCATCCCAAGGAGGAGGAAATTTGCAAAGGGGAGGACGAGGCTTATGGCTGATGAGGGAAATCAAGGACAACATAAAAGCAAAAAAAAAGCATACAAATTGGCGAGGATTAGTGGGAAGCCAGAGAATTGGAAAGCTTTTAAAAGCGAGCAGAGGACAACTAAAAAAGCAATAAGGGGGAAAGATGAAATATGAGTGTCAGCTAGCTACTAATATAAAAGAAGATTGGAAGATTATTTATCCAATATATAAAAGGTAAGAGAGAGGCAAGAATAGACATTGGACCACTGGAAAATGAAGCTGGAGAGGTAATATTTGGAAATAAAGAAATGGCAGAGGAACTGAAAAGGTACTTTGCACCAGTCTTCACGGTGGAAGACACCAGTGGCATACCAGAACTCCAGGAGAATCAGGGGGCACAGGTGAGTGTCATGGCCATCGCTAAGCGGAAGGTTCTGGGGAAACTGAAAGATCTGAAGGTGTCTTTTAAATAGGGCACCTCGTGTGCCCTAATCTACAGGGCTACGGACCACATGGGTGGGTGAATCTTTTTTTTGGCTGGCAGACATGATGGGCCAAAAGGTCTCTATGTGCCGTAAACCTATCATTCTATGATCCTCAGACATTATAAATCAGCAAGCCCAAAACATAAAATGTAAATTAGGTTTTAATCATATAAAGGAAGAGGAATAAAAAATTATAAAAAGATAGGATTGTGGCAAGAGAGAAAGTTTTAAAAAATGAATTAACATATTTTCTTTCAACAAAATTGGACTACAAAGATTTAGTTTAGCAATAATGGTTATCATGCTATTAAAAACATTCTTACCCCTGAATACAGCAGCTACAACCTTTTCAGTCAGTGTGTGTGTGGAAGTGGGCTAGTCCAGCAAGTTTAAAGAGTTGCATTTGTTTCAGTGCAACAGTGCATCCTGTGGAGGAGTGGTAGATCCTCAATAGCAACTTCTGGATCTGCACATTTAACTACACATGCTTCCCTCAGTAATTCTTATTACAAACACCAGCTCACTATAGTTTGTAAGAATGGAAAAGGAAACAATAGTTAAGATTTTAACATGGCAGTAAAAGAACAGCAGGTGTGAGAACATATGAGGGCCATTAGATGATGACAGGAAAAATAGTTAAGGCCATTAAAAATAAACATATGACGAGTTCTCTACATAGTGGTGGTGGAGAATATAAAACAAAAATGCAATGCTCACCTACTTATGCTGCAGTTGGGTATTACGCACAATTTTAGGCACTCGATCATAGGAAACAAATACAATAGGTAGGGTGCAGTAGAGGTTCATTAGAACCTTGCCGGTAATATGGAGTTTTAGTTATAAAGTGATTGCAAAACTCAAGAGATTTTATTCCATCTGTGTTACTTGCCACTTGTCAGCCCAAGCCTGGATATTGTCCAGGTCTTGTTGCATTTGGACATGAAATGCTTCAATGTTGGAGGAGTTGCTAGTAGGAGTTGCTAATGTTCAATAGAATATTGTGCAGTCATTTGCGTAAATCTCCACTTCTGACCTTGCAACATAAGGAAGGTCATTGATTAAGCAGCTGGTGATAGTTGCGCCTAATACAAAGGATGTTTATTGTGGTTGTTGGAGGTCAATCATCTCAGTTGCAGGGCATCACTGCAGAAGTTCCTCAGGGTAGAGTCCTAGGCCCAACCATCTTCAGATGCTTCATCAATGACCTTCCTTCCATCATAGGGTCAGAATATTCACAAATAATTACACACCTTGCAGCACCATCACAACTCCTCAGACACTGAAGTGGCCCATGTCGAAATGCAGCAAGACCTAGACAATGCCCAGGCTGGAATGATAAGTGGAAAGTGACATTCACGCCACAGAAGTGCCAGGCAATTACTAACTTCAACAAGGGAGAATCTAACCATTGCCCCTTAACATTCAACGGCATTACTATTGCTGGATTCCCAACTATCAACATCCTGGGAGTTACTAAGGACCAGAAACTAAACGGGGCTCGCCATATAATATAAAAATAATAATCTTTATTGTCACAAGTAGGCTTACATTAACACTGCAATGAAGTTACTGTGAAAAGCCCCTAGTTGCCACACTCCGGCGCCTGTTCGGGTACACAGAGGGAGAATTCAGAATGTCTAATTCACCTAACAGTGCTAACCACTGTGCTGCCCTGTTGCCCACATAAATATTGCGGCTGAAAGAGCAGGTCAGAGGCTAGGCATCCTGTGGCGTATTCACTTCCCAATTGCACGACAAGGCACAAGTCTCCCACTTGCCTGGATGAGCACAGCTCCAGCAACACTCAAGAAACTCAACACCATCCAAGACAAAGCAGCCCACTTGATTGTCACCCCATCCCCAAATATTCACTCCCTCCACTACCGATGCACAGTAGGCAAGAGAGTGCACCATTTAAAAGATGCACTGCTTAGACTGCACCTTTCAAATGCACGACCTTACCATCTAGAAGGACAAGGGCAGCAGAACAAGGGAACACCACCACCTGGACGTTCCCCTCCAAGTTACTCACGATTCTGACTTGGAAATATATCTTCCATTGTCGCTGGGTCAAAGTCCTAGAAATCCCTCCCCAACAGCACTGTGGGTGTGCCGAGACCACAGGAACTGCAGTGGTTCAAGAAAGCAGCTCACCACCACCATCTCAAGGGCAATTAGGGATGGGCAACAAATTCTGGCCGAGCCAGCAACACCCACATCACATGAACCAATCAAAAAGATGGAGTTCTTTGCCACAAACCATTTTTGAAGCAAAATCCATATATTCATTTTAAAAATGAGAGCAAGATCAGCAGATCTGTTTGTGCCATAACATTCTCTCTTTCCTTTTAGTTTTAATGTCTGGTAAGCACAGGATTAGGGTGAGCTGTGATCTTCCCCTTCCCAACACTACTACTTCAGCAGGTCAAACATGAGGAGTCGTCTCTTGGATGTGGTACTCCAGGGTTGTCAACACTCATAAGACTATATTCTGGTTGAGTTAGCAGCTCTAGTAGAGGAGAGTTAGAGATAAACAATACACTTAATCTAACCAAGTACACGCTGTTCAGAGGGCAGAACGGTTTGTTTTGTCTTCAGCAAAGTATTTCTTGATAGTAATCAATGCTCTAATCTTAAAACTATGTAAAAGAAGTGCAACTTCCTCAGCTTCAAAATAAAAGGACAGACTAACATTCCCTACCCTACCTTTGTTTCTGTGAATATATTTCAATTATTCTCACTCAAACTATACCTTGTTTCTGAGACCTTTTAAGGACTCGTGTCCATATGAAATAAAAATTACACTGGCTGCATGCAACCTCAAGAAAAGTGCTGGCATGTAGCTCAGGAAAAGTTCTGCTGAACTTCTGCACTGCAGAACATTAATTCATATCACTACTGCATAGCTGGAGGGTAGCCAACACAAAGTTTGTTGGTTTTGGCAAGGCAAACTGTACAATTACTAGTCTCCATACTATTCAGTACATGAAATCATATGCAGCCAGGTATCACTGCATACTCTGAAGTTTTACTTTCCTTAAAATAAGTCAGTTAGGTTGCCAGCGTGCACTAATGTCCTAGGCTGTCAAGTTTTTGAAGGAGCTGATGAGGTTCATTTTGGTTTGTACCCATTTCCATCAGCAAAAAAAC
Source organism: Scyliorhinus canicula (assembly GCF_902713615.1). Classification (NCBI taxonomy): domain Eukaryota; kingdom Metazoa; phylum Chordata; class Chondrichthyes; order Carcharhiniformes; family Scyliorhinidae; genus Scyliorhinus; species Scyliorhinus canicula. The sequence goes on along the minus strand of NC_052150.1, from coordinate 164,182,611 downwards.
TAACATTTTACTACAAAGTCAAGTGAATGAAGCAACTCTTTCAGCTCATAACTTTAAATAAGTCATATGCAGAAATACAAAGAAATTAACTTTTTGGAGGATATATGAATGAGCAGACTGCATCCTCAAACTAGATTGGGATTCCTAGTCCACCGACAATGCTGCTAGGCCACTGCGTCCCTTATGTATGAAAATATGACAGTAGATTTTGAGTAGCGAGAAAAACTACCACATGAGCTTTACCCCATCTCTCTTTCTTCCGAAACCTCTCTCATCAAAGTTGTAATTTGAAAAATTCACCAGAGGACATCATTGCTGCAAACTGAGAATTCAGAGGGGAATTCTGAATTGTTAGCAAAACAAAGGCAGTTTTAAGGGATTGATATTTTTGTTAGACATTAGAAATAAGGGATAGCTTTAAGTGGGTTAATGGTGTGAAGAGTAAATAAACCAGTAGTGGTTGCTTAGCAACTAGGGCCTTGTAACAGAGAAGCTTTTAAGTTTTAGTTTAGTTAATTTGATTTCAGTTGTAGATAGAGAAGGCAGCTCTTAGCACTGCTCGAAGCAGTTGCTTTTAGAAGGCTAAAGAGAGAACAGACCTCTCAGCCTTGCTAGAAGAAAAAACATACTATGGGGTAATGGTTAAGAAAGCAGATGCCGCAAATCTAAAGTCCTGCTAGTTAAGGAAACTAGATAAATTTAGAGAAGTTAAAACAAATCTGGAGTTAATGGAACAGAGGAAACTGGGAATCAGAGCAGATTACTGTTCAGTAAAGTCAGAGTTGAAAAAGTATTGGATCATGAGAGGTCATAAAAATATCTGCAGCAGTGCCAAGGTTTGTGAAAAATTATAAGTTTGGGACACATTATTTAAAATAATTGTAGAAATAGGTGGGGGCTAGACCTCTGAATTTGTGTAAAAGCCTTTAAGGCAAAGGAAATATTAAGGAATAGGTGCAAAACATGAAAGCAATACCTAAATGGAAACAGCAGCGGAGGGAATGAATAATTTAAAAGATTTGAAAGTGTGACTTTTGAAAACGGAATTTGAAATTACTTGTGTGGAAGCCGCAGTTCAGTGAGACGGGGTGGTGGTCGGGGGGGGGGGGGGGGGGGGGGGGTCACAGAATCATATGGGGGGCCTTAGGAGAAATCCACTGTCATTCACAATCATCGTGTGTACTCGAAAGGGATTTTGTGTTAATGAGGCCACTCTAATTTAAGAGACTCTTTATAATTTATGTTAATCTTAAAATCTGGGTGTAATTGTTAAGATAAGGGAGGAGTAAAGGAGTATCGTATCATAATACAATTTTTTCATGTTTAACAACTGTTTATCTTGTTGTTAAAACTGATTAGCAATCCTGTGACTCTGTTCCTCTGTATTTTATTTTTTTTTAAAGTCAAAGTTACAGACTTTCGAGCCAGGGTTCCATTTTGGGATCTTCCTGTCCAGTTATAAAACCAACCAGAATCGTAACAAAATCAACACCACTCCAGTGAGAAACCCCAAGAACCAGCAGCTACTGTGGATCGGGACCAGACAGCCGTAAACAAGCATTTAGACACTTGGGGATTTAAAAAATATATACTTTACTTGGCCAAGTTTTTAATATTGTATACTCCGTAGAATTTTACTTTTTTGCATATTTGGCCAAGTTTTTAATATTGTATACTCCATAGAATTTTACTTTTTACATATTTGGTGGGATTGCGTGCATTAATAGATAGTTGGATATAATTGTAACATTTCAAACCTTTTGCTAATAATTTCTGCAGCTTTAGTGAGTTTTAGCAATAAAACTTTTGTTAACCCCAGTGGGTTCCGAGGTGGGATGGGTGTAAAATTGCATGGATGGGATTCTCCCTGGGATCCAACCCACTCGGGCCGGACAATTTTATGGTGGGGCAGGCAGGGTCTCTGATGGGAAGCCTCCTCATGCCCCTATTAAAGTCTTTAAGTGGCCACTTAATGGTCTTTTTCCAATCCAGCCTCAATTTATAGACTGGCACGTACCAGTTGGATTTCGATCTTGGGCGGGAGGGGGTGGGGAGAGCCTCAATCTGAAAGTCCCTTCAGATTTAGGACGCTTAGTGACCTAGGAGCCCCAACCCTTCCTGCCCCACACCCCTAACACACGCCTCATCCCAGTACCCCCAAGGACATCCCAGGACCACTGGTACTGGCGTACCAAGTGTGGTCCCAGGACTTGAGCTCATGCACAACACTGCAATGCCATTTCTCACCACTGATTGGCCAACAGCTCTCCAAGATGTCCACTCATTGATCAAGTTAGTGTAAAATGGCAGCAGGCCATAGAGGGCTAAATCGCTGGCTTTTAAAGCAGACCAAGCAGGCCAGCAGCACGGTTCGATTCCCGTATCAGCCTCCCCGAACAGGCGCCGGAATGTTGCGACTAGGGGCTTTTCACAGTAACTTCTTTGAAGCCTAGTCGTGACAATAAGCGATTTTCATTCATTTCATTTTTTTTTAAGGCTTGTTAGAGTGGCGAGGTTGCATTCTTGCATGCCCAGTCGACACTCAGGATGGCAGGCCATGGCATAATTTTACAAACGTTCTCATCTTTCGGCTGACAAGAAAAGCCTAAATCTCAATGATGAATTGGAATTGATGGTGCATCGTAAATAGACACCTGTTTTGTTGTTATGTCAAACTTAAAAATGTTAACTCCTTGTGGGCTGATTCTAATTGTATGTCTTTAAAGAAGTGTTGTTTCTGTATCTAACCATGTTTAACGCTACACAACTATGCAGCATGTTAGTTTTAATCTACTGGAGGACAAGCAAATGTGGTAGGAAAGCTGCTTAATTTCTCAGTAATTGATATACAGTGATTGATATACCGTGATTGGAAATTAATTAACAGTTGTTTGGCAGTACAAAACTTGAGTATTGTTGAAAAAAAGGCATTTTGTCAAGGCTTTACATCTTGCATTCATCAGGAATGATTAATTAATTGTTACATTCACACATGCCAATCGGATCAGTTCATATGGGACTTACAGTCTGTTTATGGAAGCTTGATTGGATGTTGGGAAAGCTGAACTGAACAGGTTTCAATACCTGCTTTGCCACTGCCTCAGGAAGGCCAGGATTCTGTTCCAGAAATCCTGTTATCCCACATCAATATGCTACAGCTCCTCAACAGATATGCAAGCCATCTTCTAAATGTAAGCTGATTAGATACAGCACTTTCTCAGCCACCAAACTCAACAACTGCTACTGTATTGTCAGATTGCATGCCCAAGCTTTCGATACGCCAGAACTTTTGCCAGCAGCAAGACTTGTCTGTGTTGCTTTAAACAGAAATGGTGCACATTAGCTCACGGGTTTCATTCATCAAATTTCATTATCTTTTTGTATATTCTAACCCATATCATCCGTTTTACATTCCCTGATAAATACAATCAGGTATTGTTATTTACAGTATTGGAATGGGTGGCCTTTAGTGCAATTCCCCTCATTCTGCTCCAACATTGATAGTAGAAACATCAGCTGTTATCATCCTGCACTCAATAACTCTGTTCCTAACCCCCCATCGACTTCACTGCAACTCTGTCCACCTAGAAAAGCCTCCTCAAAAACCCCCCGTCTTTCATCCAAATTTTTCTCAACTTCTTTTGCTCCCCCCTCCCAGCTTCATGCAGTGACATGGGACATTTTGCTGTACAAACTGTGCAAATTTCAAAAATTAAAACACAATTTTAATTAATCAACTGAAAGCTGCATTCATAGAATCATAGACTTTACAGTGCAGAAGGAGGCCATTTGGCCCATCGAGTCTGCACTGGCCCTTGGATAGAACACCCTACTCAAGTCCACGTCTCCACCCTATCCCCATAACCCAGTAACCCCACTTAACCTTTTTTGGACACTAAGGGCAATTTAGCATGGCCAATCCACCTAACCTGCACATCTTTGGACTGTGGGAGGAAACCGGAGCACCCGAAGGAAACCCACACAGACATGGGGAGAACGTTCAGGCTCTGCACAGACAGTGACCCAAGCCAGGAATCGAACCTGGGACCCTGGAGCTGTGAAGCAACTACACGGTAGCTGTGCTACCGTGCTGCCCCTGTATGCATTCTGGTGCATAAAATTGAAAATGGTGGTCAAATTGATCTCAGTGGAACAGTAAGCTGTACTGAAAGGCAACTTCAGCAACAAAATCAATTCCTACAACTTAAAAAAAAACTTCTGTCCTGATCTGCAAGCAACGCCACAGGACTAAAAGCACAATCTAAAAATCAGTATTGGAGCACAATTTGTATTTACAGTTGTACTAATCTAGGGGATGCAGCTCTTTTTAAAAAAAAAAGAAAAAGCTCTATTGGGAATCCAATCCAAAAATGCTATATTTAATTTGGGGCTGAATAATGACCCTGTGATTAAAGCCCTTCCCATTATTTGCTTATGTAGTGATCCATCCAGATTAGATATTTGTTATACATTCCTCAGTAGATACCACCAGATTGCACCAGTTTAAGTATCTGAATGCTTGCCCAGCATGTGAAGTTCATTTCCTGCCAGTCCAGCACAAGTCAGCAGTATTTCTTTTCTCCTACCCACTTCATTCTGTAGTTGATCAACGCTTATTTCTTTCAGTGGGCCTGATTTTAAGGAATCAATTTACATTATACTTGTATGTGGCATCTGTTGAAGCATATAATAAACATTTATGGAGATTTAGAATCAATTTAGTAGAGAATTATGAATGCAGGGATTTTGATTCCGAAGAGTCATATCTGACTCAAAACATTAACTCCGTTTCTCTCCACAGATGCTGCCAGACCTGATTTTCCATAACTTTGCTTTCATTTAATTCCAGAATTTTTGATGCAGTTTAGACCTGAGTAGGTATAGGTAGATTTTACAAATTCTTACGTGGGAGTTATTTCTAATCGATTTTCCATACCACCTCATTTACATTGCTTTTGCTGCAAATTTGGATATGTGTGGGGAACAGACAAGTGATGGGAACAGGAAAGGGGAGGGGAAAGTCAGAATTGGATGATGAACATTGTAAAGATTTTAAGACAGGATTGATGGTTCCTGAGCAGTCCCATACCCCTCAAGCCTGGATAAAGTGTTGCCAGGCAAAAAAGGAAAGGCAACTCAAGACACAGGCATGAATCTGCACTCAAACAACTTACATCTGGACTGATGGCTAAAGTTCTGCTCAAAATGCTGGCAAGGAAAGCTGACGTCTGTGACAATTCATGCTCCCATTATCCTGAATTAACATTGGTTCATCTTACTGTGCTGAAAAGATGGAAAATTCAGAATGTCCAAATTACCTAACAGCACGTCTTTCGGGATTGTGGGAGGAAACCCAGAGGAAATCCACGCAGGCACAGGAAGAACTTGCAGACTCCACGCAGACAGTGACCCATGCCGGGAATCGAACTTGGGATCCTAGCGCTGTGCTAACCACTGTGCTACCGTGCCACCCATGGTTACATGCGACTCCACAGCAATGTGGCTGACTCTGAAATGACCTCGTGAGCCAGTTATACTAAATCACCACCAAGACAAAAAGGAATAAAACTGGATCGACCAAGACACCGAAGATGAGATATGCACATCCAGACTGCAAAATCCTCCTCAATAACATTGGGGGGTATATGTCAAAATTGGAATAGCTGTTCCACAAGCAACAGCCCGACAGACACACTCACCAAATCATATCTTACAATGTCCCAGATGCCACCTGTCCCACTGGCAGGACTGACCCACCAGAGATGGCTGTAGGGTTTAAAGTCAGGGGAGAATTGCCCTGGGAGTCTTAAACTTTGAAGTTGTGGAATCAGGTAAAACATGGGAAAGAAAACATCCTAATTACTACTTACTGCAAATGCATCAATACCCCTTCACGTTGAACGCCAACTAGAAGAAGCATGGAGGGTGGCAAGGGCACAGAATATACTCTGGTGACGGATTTCAATATCTATCACCAAGAGTGACTGGGTCATATGACTAATGACCGAGCTGGCCAAGTCCCGCAGACAGCATGGGCCTGTAGCAGTTGGTGAGGGAAAAACCTACTTGACCTAGGGTTCACCTATCCAGTCTTCATACTGAGGGTACCACATTGTGTTGTGTGGCACTACCACTAGAGGGGATAGGTTTAGAACAGATCTAGCAGCTCAAAAGTGGGCATTCATGAGGCACTGCAGAACAACAGTAGCAGAATTGTATTCAACCACAATCTGTAACCTTCCAAACCCACTTAGAAGGGCAGCAGATGCATGAAATACCACCACCTGTAAGTTCCCCTCCAAGCCACACACTATCCTTGATTAGAACTATACCGCCGTTGTAAATGCTGGTGGACAATTAAATAACTAACATTCCCACCCTCTGTGATGGGGAAGTCCAGCATATCAGTACAAAAGGAAAGGCTGAAGCATTTCAACCAATTTCAGCCAGAAGTACTGAGTGGATTATCCATCTCAGCCTCCGCCTGAGGTCCCCAGCATCACAGATACCATTCTTTGGCCAATTTGATTCACTTCACATGGTACCAAGAAACAACTGAAGGTAATGGACCCTGATAACATTCCTGAAATAGTGAAGACTTGTGCTCCAAAACTAGCCATGTCCCTTGTTTCAGTACAGCTACAACATTGGCATCCACCCGATGATGTGGGAAACTGCCCACAAAGAGTGGGAAAATCCAACCCAACCAATTATTGTCCCATAACTCTATTCTCCATCAGTAAAATGATGGAAAATATCGTCGACAGTGTTATTCAGCTGCACATAGTCACATATAACCTGCTCAGTGATGCAGAGTTTGGGTTCTGCCAAGGCCACTCAACTCCTAACCTCATTACAGTTCAATGGCCCAAACATGGACAAAAGAGCTTAACTCAAGAGGGGAGGTGAGAGCATTACCTTTGACTTCAAGAAACCAAAAAAGGGAATCAGGGGGAAATCTCTCCACTCAGTGCAGTTATACCTAGCAAAAAGGAAGATAATTTTGGTTATTGAAGGTCAATCATATCAATCCCAGGACATCACTGCAGGAGTTCCTCAGGGTAGTGTCCTAGGCCTAACCATCTTCAGCTGCTTCATCAAGGACTTTCCCTCCATCATAAGGTCAGAAGTGGGGATGTTCACTGATGATTGCACAATCAGTACCATTCTAACTCCTCAGATACTAAAGCAAGATACATATGCAGCAAGACCTGGACAACATTCAGGGTCAGGCTGATAAGTGGCGAGTAACATTCATGCCACACAAGTACCAGGCAATGACCATATCAACCCACCCAGAGACAATCTCATCATCACCCCTTCACATTCAATGGCATTACCATCACTGAATCCCACACTACAGTCTGTGGGGTTACCATTAACCAGAAGTGAACTGGACCACTCTGGCTACATGAACAGGTCAGAGGTTGAGAATTTTCTGGCGAGTAATTCACCTCTTGATTCCCCAAAGCCTGTCCACCATTTACAAGTCTCAAGTCAGGAGCGCAATGGAATACTCTCCACTTGTCTGGATGAGTGCAGCTCCAACACATTCAAGAAGCTTGCCACCACCCAGGACAAAGCAACATGCTTGATTGGCAACCACCCACCACAATAAACATTAGTTCCCTCCACAATCGATGAATAGTGACAGCAGTGTGAGCGATCTACAAAATGCACTATAGCAGCTCACCAAGGTTCCTTCAACAGAAACTTTCAAATCTGCAACCCCTACCACCCAGGAGGTCAAGGGCAGCAGATTCATGGAATCACCTGCAAGCCACTGACTTGGAATGGCGAGTTCATTCACTGTTACTGGGTCCAAATCCATCATCCAGACAAGTCCTAAAACTCCATCACTAACACCACTGCAGGTGCACCTATACCACATGGACTGCAGTGGTTTGAGGCATCTCACCATAACCTTCTCAAGAGCAATAAGAGATGAGCAACAAATGCTGGCCAGTCTGGAACACCCACATCCCTTAAAAAAAGAATAAAAGGACAGACAAGGCCTAAAATAGCTGACGGCTCCAATATTGGAACTGGAGCAAAGGAAAGTCAAAGTTGAAGAATTGGTGTCATAAGAAAATTAAGAGCTGGAATTTACATAGCTCACAATGGTGAAGCCATGAAGAGTTTTGTAAACAAGTTTGAGGATTTTGAATTAAATGCATCATGAAAGCTAAAACTAATGGAGAGATCCGTGCCACAAATACAAGGGATGTCTGGCCTGTTTTTTTTTTTTTTTAAACAGAAAGGTTGGAAAGAGCTACCAAACAATATCTGCGACTTGTGACCACATTCAAGCAGCTAATTTGTCCAATTAAGCTTATAATAAGAGTTCATTTGGAATCAAGTTGTTACCTGCCAGTGCCGGCAACCATTTGAGGGCATTTAAAAAGTGCATTTTTCAATTCATTGTATATTAGTATGGAACCTACAGAGATAGAAATGCTGGACAAGTTTAGCTCCTGCACTTAGATAGAAACCCATGTGTACTTCAGCTTACAGTATGACATTATTTTTCTGTTGAGGAACTGGTATAAGAGACATCTATTTCACATTTTTGAGTCAATATTTGTAAATTGCTTCACACCAATACTGACTGACGCCACCTTCAAAAGGTGGAGGCAGGACGGGGGGACACTGACAGTCAGGGACCTATACATGGACGACAGGATCGCAACACTGGACGAACTGACAGAGAAATTTCGGCTAGCTGGGGAGAACGAGCTACGGTACCTGCAGCTCAAAAACCTCCTACGAAAGGAGACAAGGACGCACCCACAACCGCCACGACAGACACTACTGGAAGACCTACTGGACGCAAGTATCCTAGAGAAAGGGAACTGTAGCGACATGCATGACCGACTGGTAGAAAGGGACGACACCGTACTGGACGCAACAAGAATGAAATGGGAGGACGACCTGGGGATTGAGATAGGGTGGGGACTCTGGAGTGAAGCACTGCATAAGGTCAACTCCACCTCCACGTGCGCAAGGCTCAGCCTGACGCAACTAAAAGTGGTACATAGAGCCCACTTAACAAGAAACCGTACGAGTAGGTTCTTCCCGGAGGTGGAGGACAGATGTGAACGGTGCCAAAGAGGCCCGACCAACCACGCCCACGTGTTTTGGTCTTGCCCCAGACTTGTGGAGTACTGTACAGCCTTCTTCGAGGATATGTCCAAAGTGGTGGGGGTGAGGGTGGAGCCATGCCCGATAGTGGCGGTCTTCGGGGTTTCAGACCAGCCAGATCTATTCCTGGGGAGGAGGGCGGACGCCCTTGCCTTTGCCTCCCTGATCGCCCGCCATAGAATCCTGTTTGGTTGGCGGTCAACAGCACCGCCCAGAGCTGCAGACTGGCTGTCCGACCTCTCGGAATCTCTCCAAATGGAGAAAATCAAATTCGCCATCCGAGGGTCAGATGACGGCTTCCACAGAACGTGGGAGCCATTCATGCAATTGTTCCGGGACCTGTTTGTGGCCAACGAACAAGAGGAAGAATAGTCGGGCGGCCAAGAATCAGGGGAAAATGGACGGGAATCGGGGGAAGGTAGGCCGGGGGCGGGGGGGGGGGGGGGGGGGGGGGGCTACGGGTTCGTTATGGGGGTTTGATGGCTAGCTAAGGCCCAAAACCAATCTGTAAATAATTGCCTATAAACATGTGCCTCGGCCATATTGGGAAATGTAAAATATGTATGCCGGCTAAAGGGGGCGGCCACAGTTGTTATTATGAAGATGCTTACCTGTAAATATACATGTTAATTTTTGCGTGTTTTTTTTTTCCTTCTCTAATAATTTGTAATTTGTTGGATATAAAATATGAAAACTCAATTAAAAACATTTCAAAAAAAAAATATTTGTAAATTGCCATTTTAAAAGTCATATGATATTTTGCTGCCAATTGTCATGCCACAGTCGCAGGCTCTGACCACTCTGGTTTCACGGAGCATGCTCTGTCCCAGCTCTCTCCCAATTTTGAAGACGCATGAGAACTCTTGCGTGGTATAGGATATCCAGTAGTAAAAGCAATTTAAATGAAACTTGGGATGTTAAGAAGCACTCTCAGAACTCTTACAAAAGGAGATGAGAACTATCTTTGGCTATTATTTAAAATACAAAAATCGGAGCATGCAGATTGAGAAAGGCAGACAAAACCCAAGCTGTTTTGGGAAGAAACAAAATCAATTACCTGGATCATTTGATCGATCATTCGGATGAAACCTGGGTGACGCCCAACTATAATATTACGCAGTTGATATGGCGTATCGAGGGAAAAGAGCCACACCAAGACAAGCCACAGAAACATTCCAGTGCTTCATCACTTCAAACCATTTTGCTTTTTACTGTGCACGACCAGCTAGGGTACTCAAGAACCAGCACTTCAGTAAATACATTGCTGCTTCAAATTATCAAAATGGGAGGTGGTGGGGTCTCGGGGGAGGGGGCGGAGTCTTGGTGTGTAGGGGCGGGGTCTAGTGGCAGGAGGGGGTGCGGTCTGGGGTGGGCAGGGTCTAGGGGTGGATCAGGTCTCAGTCACTGCCATTTATTAACTTGTATTAAATTGGGCGGCATGTGGCGCAGTGGATAGCACTGGGACTGCAGTTCTGAGGACCCGGGTTCGAATCCCGGCCCTGGGTAACTGTCCGTGTGGAGTTTGCACATTCTCCCCATGTCTGCGTGGGTTTCACCCCCACAACCCAAAGATGTGCAGGTTAGGTGGATTGGCCACGCTAAATTGCCCCTTAATTGGAAAGAAAAATAATTGAGTACTCTAAATTTATAAAAAAAAAACAAAAAAAAAGAAACTTGTATTAAATTGGCATAGAGCACGTTACACCAAACGACTGTATACCCGTACAAAGTTTTCACAAACCTCATCAGAATTCATCAACTTGCATTTATGATATAATTATAACTATAAATGGGCCAAAGAGCTTCACAGAGGGATTAACATACTGAGAGACAATTATTCCAAAAGAGAGACTACTGACCCAGACACAGATTGGGTATTTTAAGTTTAAAATTTGTATCTTTCTTTTCTCAGATCATATTTGAGATGACTATTACTATGCTTGTTCTTCTCACAAACAGTGAGATCTTTTGTGCAATAGTTTATAACATAAATTTGCAAGGGTCTATGAAAAAATTATACGAAGAAATTAAATTAAAATAATTTTACCTTCAGGATCATATGTTTGGAATACTCTTCTAGCTTGTTCCCAGGGAGATTCTGGGGCAACTAAGGACATTTCCTACAGGAAAAAAATACATTGTATAAAGATTTACAGTTGTTAAAAATTCATTTTTCTCCTTAAAACACAGAAAAATATAGGCATCAACAAACACAAGACTTGCATTCTATACTGCACAATTTTGATAAAGCATTTAACAAAATATTCCATTATGACACGAGAAAATATGAATCATAGCATTGTGAATGAAAAGTACTCTTCTGTACACAATGAGAAAAAGTCTGAAGTTATCCACTTTGACACAAAATGCAGAGTATTTCTCAAACGGTGAGAGAGAATGTTGTTGTCCAAAGGTAGAAGTTTTACAACACCAGGTTAAAGTTCACCAGGTTCACCTGAGGAAGGAGCAGTGCTCCGGAAGCTAGTGTTTGAAACAAGCATGTTAGACTTTAACCTGGTGTTGTAAGACTTCTTACTCTGCTCACCCCAGTTCAACGCCGGCATCTCCACATCATGGTTGTCCAAAGGGACCTAGGTTTTTGTTCCTGAGTCACAAAAAGCTATCATGCAGCTGCAGCAAGCAATTAAAGTGGCAAATGGTATGTTGTCCTCCATCGCTATAGGATTAGAGTACAGGAGTACTTGGCGAGACCGCACTTGGGAGTTTTGTGTAGTCTTGGTCTGCTTAATTAAAAAAAAAAAAATTTAACGTACCCAATTCATTTCTTTTTCCAATTAAGAGGCAATTTAGCGTAGCCAATCCACCTAACCTGCACATCTTTGGGTTGTGGGGACTAAACCAACGCAAACACGGGGAAAATGTGCAAACTCCGCATGGACAGTGACCCAGAGCCGGGATCGAACCTCAGACCTTGGTGCTGTGAGGCAGCAGGGCTAACCCACTGCGTCACCGTGCTGCCATCGTCTTGGTCTCCTTAATAAGGAAAGATATTTTTGCCACAGAGGGAGTGTAAGAGGTTCAGCAGATTAATCCCTGGGATGGGAGCTTGCCTTATTAGAAACTGAGCCTGTATTCTAGGATAAAAGCAAATTCCTGCGAATGCTGGAATCTGAAATAAAAACAGAAAGTACTGCACACCTTCAGCAGGTCTGACAACATCTGTGGAGAGAAAAGGGAGCTAACGTAGAGTCTGGGTGACTCTTTGTCAAAGCCTGTATTTAGGCCTGTATTCTCTTCAGTTTCAATGAAAGGTGATCTCATTGACATTGACTAAATTCTTACTAGGCATGACAGGGTAGATGTAAATACGATGTTTTCCCCTGGCTGGTCTAGAACTAAGGGACACAATCTCAGACTAAGGAAAATGAAAAATGAAATGAAAATTGCTTGTCACGAGTAGGCTTCAATGAAGTTACTGTGAAAAGCCCCTAGTCGCCACATTCCGGCGCCTGTCCCGGGAGGCTGGTACGGGAATCGAACCGTGCTGCTGGCCTGCTTTAAAAGCCAGCGATTTAGCCCAGTGAGCTAAACCAGCCCGAGCATGCCACTGAAGAGTGAGGAGGGCGAGAAATTTCTTCACTCAGGTGGGCGAATCTTTGAAATTCTCTACCCCAGAACTGTGGAAGCTCAATCATCGAGCATGTTCAAGATAGAATCGATAGGTTCCTGGATACTAATGACATCTCGGGGTATGGGGATGGCACAAGAAAGTGACCTTGAGCTAGCTGATCAGCCGTGATCTAACTGATGCTCAACAGGCTGAAGGGACTACTTCTTCTCCTACGTTCCTATTTCTGGAAATTGAATTCCTGAATATGGTGTGCATGGTTTAAAAAAGTTTGTTCACAATTAAATGAAACATTCCAAAAATTCCCAGTCATGTCAAAACAATATACCCAGTCTCAATGTCAGCCAGCAGCTTACTTTCTGGTAAATACCTAAAAACCATGATATTACTTTTTTATGGAAATAAATAAAATGAGAATTGTACCAAAGTAATGAAATATTTAGTTCAGTTTCTAGTGCTGCGATAGCTATAAATCATTGGCGCACTATTTCTGCAATCTGTTTCAAGTCTTCTGGGTATCATTTCCGGTGTTCGTTGCCCTGAGACAATCTGGATTTGGCATTAAATTTATACATTTTAGAAATGGTACTGCTCCAAGCCTCTGTCCCTTTCAACAAAAGCACATACAGTTTCATTCCCTGCCAGATCGAAATACATTTGACATTTACTGGAACATTTATAATTAAAATGTATAATATGGCAAACCCTCATCGAGCTTGGAACAAAGCCCATTTTTTCCATGGCATACAATAACTGCAATATTCAGAAAAGTAACCTAAATTACATGAGACCCGAGGCATTTAACACCAATGGAAGCTGTGTGTAATTTAACTTCTAGCATGCTTCCCTGGCCTTAAATGTATGCAACATGAATGTGGTCCCATTGTCATGAAATTTTAATAATGAGATCAGAAAAACAGTAGAAAAGTGATTTGTTTGGGATCAATTTTCTCTCATTCAGGTTAACTTCTTTCAGGACTAAGTTTCATAATTACATATTGCCATCTTATACTTCGTGAAAGTGGCAGTTCATTGTGTCTGCTCAGACAACAGAGCAAGTTAACAGAGTACAGGAATCATTACAAAGTTGAGACCAATCCCAATCTCAGTCAATGTTCACATACAGGAATCAAAGCTGGAACCTTCAGCACTGTATGGTTCAGTTGTATTAAGTCTTTAATGGGAAAACAGAGGAGGTACACATGTTACAACTTCACTTCCTGGTTTGTGAAAGAATTTGGCCTCTTGAAAATGCTGAAAGGATACTTTAAAGTTACATTTTTCTTTAGTTACAATCACATGGCACCTGATTTGCAAGCTCACTCTTGATCTTTTCAATTATGCATAAGAAATTCAGCATGTCCTTGAATATTGCCAAAGCAAAATTCAGGTCAACCCACACCTGGCCAAACAAATATTCCAGGTCCCAGTCGAGGGAGAGACTCATGAGGGAGTGACTGATGTAATAAAGTAGTTCTATATTCTGCAACTTTTGACATACAAGTCGGAAGATTGTTCTTCTTAAATTGTACAAGTAATGAAAGGGGTAAGATTGGGAGTAGTAGCAAGAGCTTCAATAGAGGATTTGGCTCCAACAGCTCTACACTTAGCATAAAAGAATAAAAATGGCTGGCTAAAGGAAAAAAGGCCAGTCTAGCTTCCGAAAGGATGCATTATACAATGGCCAGACCAAATATTGAAAAAACCTCACAAACGTGATCTGAGGACTACAGATCTATAATTATAATCTTTAGTAGGCTTACAGTAACACTGCAATGAAGTTACTGTCAAAGTCCCTAGTCGTCACATTCCAGCGCCTGTTCGGCTACACAGAGGGAGAATTCAGAATTTCCAATTCACCTAACAGCACGTCTTTTGGGACTTGTGGGAGAAAACCAGAGCACCTGGAGGAAACCCATGCAGACATGGGGAGAACATGCAGACTCCACACAGACAGTGACCCAAGCCAGGAATCAAACCCAGATCCCTGGCACTGTGAAGCAACAGTGCTACCGTGCTGCCCTGCAATCTGTCAAGATTAAATCTTACTTGCAAAGAAAACAACTTTAAACAAGAATTCATATTTTGTGTTCCACAGTATTTCACCTCGAACAGAACATAGAAGTTTGATGAGACAGAAGTAAAAAATTAAAATTAAATTTAAAAATATAAACCGTCACCTTCCTGCACAGTTCCACAGAAGTCATATTGGACTTGAAATGTTAACTGTTTCTGTCCCCATTGATGCTGTCAGACCTCCTGAATTTTTCCAGTGTTTTTGGTTTTTATTCCAGATTTCCAATATCCGAAGTATTTTGCTTTTATTACCCCAGCTTCTCTCATCTTTCCATATAACTATTGTACTCCATAAATAAAGCCAAAGGTTTCATGTTTTTTTAAAAATTAAAATGCCTTCTCAGTTAGTGCTGCCATCTTTAATGATTTGTGTACTAAACCCCCAGGTTCCTGCACCCCCTTTAAAAATGTACAATTTAGTTCATATTACTCTCTTCATTCCTATCAAAATGCATCACTGCACACGTGACCTAAATTTAACCTGCCACGTGCCTGCCTATTTCACCAGCCTCGAGTCCCCCTGACATTCATTGCTATCCACCTCATTGTTTACTAAACTTCTGGGTTTCGTGCCATGTTCAAACAATGAAATTACGCCGAGTATACCCATGTCATTTATGTATAAAGAGCAGCAGTGGCCACAATAAATATTGGGAAATACCACTGAATAAGTATGTAAGAAAAATGAGGAGACCATACAGCACCTCGAGCTTGCTCCACCATTCAACACGATCAATGAAATGAAATGAAATGAAAATCGCTTATTGTCACGAGTAAGCTTCAAATGAAGTTACTGTGAAAAGCCCCTAGTCGCCACATTCCGGCGCCTGTTCGGGGAGGCTGTTACGGGAATTGAACCGTGCTGCTGGCCTGCTTTCAAAGCCAGTGATTTGGCCCTGTGCTAGCACGGTAGCATTGTGGATAGCACAATTGCTTCACAGCTCCAGGGTCCCAGGTTCGATTCCGGCTTGGGTCACTGTCTGTGTGCAGTCTGCACATCCTCCCCGTGTGTGCGTGGGTTTCCTCCGGGTGCTCCGGTTCCCTCCCACAGTCCAAAGATGTGCAGGTTAGGTGGATTGGCCATGATAAATTGCCCTTAGTGTCCAAAATTGCCCTTAGTGTTGGGTGGGGTAACTGGGTTATGGGGATAGGGTGGAGGTGTTGACCTTGGGTAGGGTGCTCTTTCCAAGAGCCGGTGCAGACTCGATGGGCCGAATGGCCTCCTTCTGCACTGTAAATTCTATGATAAACAGCCCCTCAAGGAGGGTCTTTTGCCTCAACTCTATTTTTCTGTCCATTTCGGATATTTTTCTGTCCATTTCGGATATCCCTCAATGACCAAAATCTGACTATGTCAGTCTTAAATATATTCACCGATGGCTCATCCATACTATCGCAGTAGAGAATTCCAAAGATTCATACACATCTTAGTTATAAATAATGTAAGGGTCCTTCCTGATGATTTCCTTATTTCCTATCTCTTTTTTTGCTGTTATCATTTTGATTCATGGATGCTCAATGGACATGCATCCTTAAGTCAAGCAGCAGAGAGAATGGGGAATTTAAAAAGTTGCAACATAGTATATGGTACTAGCTTTCGAGCAGCTGAACTCAGACTTTGTGGCACCCGAGAGATTGATTGGATGGTGGTAAATTAATTGACCAAAAGGTCATATTCTGCCTGGTAACAAATAGTGATTAGATCCTGCCTCAGTGGAATGATTTCCAGAGACCTAAGGAAAGCAGAGTTGGTCCCGGATGCTCAAGGAAGGAGCTGTGAGCGCCTTCTCTCCCCTTTTTCTCTCTCTTCAGAAATGCTGTGAGCTGCTGTATTTATGAACCTACAGAGAAAACATTAGACTGGAAACAGAAATCTCAAACTGAAAGCTTTGAAGCAAGGTGTGTTAGAAACAACCATCTGAAACTTAACTTTTTTATTTTGCTTCTTATTTTACACTTTTCTTCTGTGTGTGTGCGTGTGCCTGTATATAGAGGGTGTGTGAGTTAAAGTGGGTGTGTGGGTGAGGGAGATTAGGAATTAGATGATAGTTAACCAGTTGTATTTACTGCAATGGTCTTTGTTATAAATAAAAAATAATTTGTGTTCAAATTTACAAACCTGATGACTGTAATTATTGGACAGCCAAGCGTTGTCAAAGACTTCGGGTATTTTTCTAAGAATCTGTACTTTTCTTTGTTCTTTTAGGATGGGAATAGAGGGATACGGACCACGGAAGTGTAAAAGATTTTAGTTTAGGTGGGCAACATGGTCGGCACAGGCTTGGAGGGCCGAAGGGTCTCTTCCGGTGTTGTACTTTTCTTTGTTCTTTGTTCATTGGTTAATTCAATTGTGTTGCGACTACGGGTCATAGGGGGCTGGAATTGACCTTGTTGTAACAGTATCACCTCCGTATCCTCAGGCTATTCCCCCAGATTCTGGTTTATCCAACTAGGAAAATAGCTTGTGCCTTCCGGTCACGCCTCTCCAAAGTCATATATGGTTCAACGAGATCACTTCAGCCTTCTAAACTCTAGATAATATACACCAAATTTACTCAGCCTATCATAGGACAACCTGCTCATCCCAGGAAACGATCGAGTCAACCTCTGTTATAACATCTGCAAGACAAGTACATCCTTCCCCTAGATATACCTTCCTCCAGCCCTGAAAAATCCACCATTCACCATTATTGCCTATTTTATGTCCCTTAGCCAATTTTGTTATGTTTGGTAATGGTCTAGACATGATCCCTGCAAGAGGCTAATAATGGGCGCTAGCTGCTTTCTTATACTTGGAAAATTAACTTGGCCAACACATTATTATTTATTGTTAAATAATTGCAATGAATTCCTAAAACCAACAGTTTTGCAATTTCAAAAGTACAAAGATCAAGTATCTAAAAAATAAAATGGCTTGGGACTTGCATGGTTTGAAATAGTTTTAAGGACAGGCTATGTAGAAAGTTTGTGGGTGATGCAAGTGATTAAAACTACTTAAAACCTGAACTAAAGCCAGTTTCTTTAGATAGCAACACAGTATTATTCAACTATCAACTTCAGTTCTTGGCCTTGAATGACGATTACAAACGTTTTTATAACAAATAGACTCTGGCAATGAAATTGAAAAAAAACAGCAGTGTTATCGGATTAGAATGTACATCACAGGATAGTAGAGAAAATAAGAGAAAAATCCAGCCATTCCCCCGCTCACTGATCATTAAGGGATTGTACATATTTCCACCACATTCCACCCAATTACCTTGCACCATGTAAATATACATAAAAAAATAAGGAGATAAAAATGTTGATTTTCTTGACGGATATACTGCAGAATTCCATCTGTCTGCTTAGGTGGATGCAAAAGATCCCACAACACTATTTTGAAGAGATCTGCCTGGTGTCAAGCCAATATTTATCCCTCAATTATCAGAAAAGACAAACAGATTATCTGGTCATTATGACATTGCTGTCTGTGGGGGTTTGCTGTGGGGAGATTAGCTGCTGCGTTTCCTGCTTTACAACTGTGACTTCACTTCAATACTTTGTTGGTTCTGAGGTGCTCAATGGGTGAGTAAAGGGACATATATGCAAGTCTTTCTTACTTAAAAAAAAATTAAGAATTGAACAGCCCGCAAATTAGTCACACTGATGTCCATATGCGGATCCCAGAATATGCACCTGTTTCACAAAGCTCTACACCAGAATCACCAACTTGAAACATTTACCCCTTTTTGAACAGCTCTAAGGAGCATATTCAATTCAAATTGTTAATGATAATGGTTGCTGCACCAGCAAAGATAGCAACAGAGGTCTTGTGTCATTTTCAGCTTTGTTTTTCCCCATCATATGTGCTTTATGAGCAAGCATGCACTAGAAGAAAAACACGATTGTTGCAAAGTAAAGGTAAAAGGTAAAGCCGCCATAGTCCCAGATGACCACAGGTTGTTTTCCCCTTTGAAGGGGAACTAACTAGTGGTGATTTAACCTGAGGATCAGCATATCTCAGGCGAAGTCAGGGCCTTCTATGTCACAAGGTACCAGTTGGTTCATTAACATTCTTGAAGGTAATCTGCTTGCCTATCCAAGCTAACATACGACTCAATCCAACACAATGTGATCCTCTGGGTAACTAGTGATGGGTAATAAGTATCACCTTGCTAGTGTTACCCATATTCCAAAACAAATATATAAAAATAACCTGGCAATTATACAGCAATTGTAATCCTACCTTACATTTAAAAAGGTCCTCAAGTGCTTCAGAGCCAAATAATTACCTTGGAACGGTCACCACTGTTGAAAGCAACAAATTTCTGCACAGCAAAGTCCGACAAACATGAATCAGTCACAGTTAATCCATGTCTTTAGTGATGCTGATTGGGAAATAAACACTAGCTGGACATCAGGAGAATCCCAGCATTCTTTGTGACTGATGCCATGGTAGCTTTTACATTCACCTGAAAAGACCTTTGTGCATCACATTGTCTAAAGAGTAGCACAAGGCAGCATTTATTAGGTAATTTTACTGAAGTGATGACATACTTAAATTCTGGGGTCAGGTTTGAACTCAATGCTCTGTTGGCACCAGCTTGCTTTTAACAGCATTTTTTGGAGGCTGCATACATGTGAACAAACATTAGTATTTTTGGTTTAGGAGTACAAATGGGACCCAAAAGACCTTTAACAGCTTTAAATGTTAGTATTTCTGCAACTCCATTTTAAACAGCAGTCCATCATTTACATGTTGCCAATCCCTTGTGCTAAAGCATATTGCTGTGGGTAGTCCTGGCTTTCATCATCCTCTTCCTGCTATTTCACTGAAAGCAAGGATGTTTAGAGAACAAAGACTCTACTACAGCCATGAAACAAGAAGTCAATGACGATCCACATCTGAAACATTAACTCATCTGCTGTTTCCATAGTTGGTGATTGACCTGCTGAGTTTTTCTAACATTTTCTGTTTGGGAATTCTAGAATTTGTAGTTTTGCTTTTGTTCCAAAATAGTCCTGTCGTTGAAAATAAATAATCTAGTTTCTTCGGACTGCTGAATCAGTTAATTCTTCCAATTCTCAGAGGTTTAGGTACTTGGGGATTCAGGTAGCGAGGGAATGGGCGGGGCCCCATAAGTGGAATTTAACAAAGCTGGTGGAGGAAGCCAGGGAGGATCTTAAGAGGTGGGATACACTGCACTTCACGTTGGCGGGGAGGGTCCAAGTGGTGAAAATGAATATTCTGCCGAGGGTTTTGTTTATCTTTCAGGCTCTCCCGATCTTTATACCAAAGGCCTTTTTTCGGAAACTGGACACAATCATCTCTGACTTTGTATGGGCAAGGAAGGTGTCGAGGGTGGGGAGAACTCTGCTACCGAGGCAGAGGCAGCAGGGAGGGTTGGTGTTGCCAAATTTGCTTCATTATTATTGGGCGGCGAATGTGGACACGGTGCGTCGGTGGTGGGAAGGAGAAAGGGTAGAGTGGGTTAGGATGGAGGAGGAATCTTGTAAGGGGTCTAGTTTGAGGGCTATGGTGACGGCAGCATTGCCAATGGTTCCGAGTAGGTATTCAGTGAGCCCAGTGGTGAGTCCACGGTGAAGATATGGAATCAGCTGAGGAGGCATTTTAGGGTGGAAGAGATGTCGGTGCTAACGCCACTGTGCGAGAATCATGGGTTCGAGCCGGAGGGGATGGATTGTGTATACAGCAGGTGGAGGGAAGTGGGGCTGTTCAAGGTGAGGGATTTGTATTTGGAGGAAGGGTTTGCCAGTCTGGAGGAGCTAAGGGAGAGGGTAGAGCTGCCGAGGAGTAGAGAGTTCAGGGATATACAGGTTAAGGACTTTGTACGAAAAGTCTGGAAGGGGTTCCCTAGATTGCCGGGATTCACCCTGCTGGAGCGACTGCTGCTTCCGGAAGTGGAAGGGGAGGGAAGAATTGGGGATATATATAAGTGGCTGGGTGAGCAGGGAGGTGACGATCAAGGAGAAATGGGATGCGGAGTTGGGAGGGGAGATCAATTGGAGAGTATGGAGTGAGGCACTGTGAAGGGTAAACGGGACATCCTCTTGTGCAAGGATGAGCCTGATACAGTTTAAGGTGGTGCACAGGGTGCATATGACTCGGGCGAGAATGAGTGGGTTCTTTCAGGGGTTGGCAGATGAGTGTGAGAGGTGTGGGCGGGGCCAGCAATTCATACGCACATGTTTTGCGGTTGTGAAAAATTGGGAAGATTCTGGGCAGGAGTGTTCGCGGTCTTAGCCAGGATAGTGGAGGAGGGAGTGGACCTGGACCCTTTGGTGCCGATATTTGGGGTTTCAGAGAAGCTGGAGCTCATGGAGGGGAGGAAGGCCGATGTCTTGGCCTTCGCCTCTCTGATTGCACGCCGACAAATTTTGCTGGAGTGGCGGTCAGCATCGCCACCGGGGGTAGCAGCATGGTTGGGTGACCTGTACGACTTCCTGCAGTTAGAGAAGATAAAGGATGAGTTAAGGGGCTCAGCAGGGGAGTTTGAGAAAAGGTGGGGGATGTTTGTGACCGTGTTTGAGGAGCTGTTCGTCGCAGTGGGGGTGTGAAAAAGGAGAAAAAGCTGTACAAACTGTATAGTTGATTGTTGGGAAGAATGTTTCCCGGGGTGTTTATTTGCTGTAACCTACTTTGATACAAGTTTGAATAAAATGCGTTTTTAAAAAAAAATTCTTCCAATTCTCAAATCAATATATATTTCAAATTCAGTGCATCCATAAAACCACATGCAAAGGAAAATAGTTACGGCAACATGTAAAAATCACCATTCATTTTGAAAAAAACATTTGTGGGGAAAACCATTTACTATATAGATTGTTGTCCTCTCTTATAAGATATAAATGCCATGACCAGGTTTAATGGATACTGGCAGCTCGTTGCTCCCTCATCCAAGTGGATAATCCTCAAGTGATTCCTGTCCAATCTGTATCTGCAGGATATTAAGGGATCAAACACATCCAGCCAAACTCAAATATATACTATCAGCAAAGATCATTGGTCAGCAATCAAGCAGAGACTCAGTGATGTTGCTTGTAGGAGCATGTGCACAAATAGGTCAGTAGGTTCCCTACAAGACTTCAATGGTGTTTCATTGGTTGTAGGGTGCCTTGGGATGCCCCGAGGTCATGAAAGGAAAAAAAAAATTTCTATGCCTGTTTAGCTGCAGTTAATTATTGACCATGAAAAATGGGTAATTGAAAACGAAGCTTTGAATGTGGGGTATTTTTATGTGCTCAGTATGATCAGGCATGATCTAATAAAGCTTCAGGAAGCGTGGAGGTTTTAAGAATTGTAGACATGCTTAAAAAGTAAATTCACTAATCCTTTTTATTCCCATTAGAGAGTGGTGTTGATAGGTCACATGGATCAGAAAATCAGTAGGAGCCAGAATTGCCAGCCTCCCTCAAGGTTCAACTGTTCAGCATCAAGCAAGTGCTTGGTTCTGGGACCCCTGTGAGCCAGAGGACTTATGAATATTTCGGGGCAGATGGAAGACATAACATTTAATCACTACTGAACCTCCCCCAACACCCAAGATAATCAGAAAGCTCCAATCCAGACTGCCTGCAGTGCAACCACAGGCCCACAAGCATGCAGTTGTGCTCACATCTCTCATTTAAGTTGTAGGCACAACTGCTGCACTTAGAATTTCTGAAGGCAGTCACATGAACTAAGACATGAAAAAAATGTTTCTCCTTCACAGCTGTAGCAAACTAAGCAGGCACAGCTCCAGGGTCCCAGGTTCGATTCCCGGCTTGGGTCACTGTCTGTGCGGAATCTGCACGTTCTCCCTGTGTGTGCGTGGGTTTCCTCCGGGTACTCCGGTTTCCTCCCACAGTCCAAAGACGAGCAGGTCAGGTGGATTGGCCATGTTAAATTGCCCTATGTGTCCATAAAAGAGATTTGACATGGTTACTCAGTTACAGGAATGGGGTGGACTTCAGTAGGGGGCTCTTTCGAAGGACGGCTGCAGACGCGATGGGCCGAATGGCCTCCTTCTCCACTGTAAATTCTATGATTCCTTTGAGAAAAAGTTGCTATTCTCTCGTGCCACAATTCATTGTCTATCGTTTAAACAGCCTTGTACTTTATGTAATCACAATTACAGATAATTGATTGATTGATTGAATTATTGTCACATAAGAACATAAGAACTAGGAGCAGGAGTAGGCCACCTGGCCCCTCGAGCCTGCTCCGCCATTCAATTAGATCATGGCTGATCTTTTGTGGACTCAGCTCCACTTTCCGGCCCGAACACCATAACCCTTAATCCCTTTATTCTTCAAAAAACTATCTATCTTTACCTTAAAAACATGTAATGAAGGAGCCTCAACTGCTTCACTGGGCAAGGAATTCCATAGATTCACAACCCTTTGGGTGAAGAAGTTCCTCCTAAACTCAGTCCTAAATCTACTTCCCCTTATTTTTAGGCTATGCCCCCTAGTTCTGCTTTTACCGGCCAGTGGAAACAACCTGCCCGCATCTATCCTATCTATTCCCTTCATAATTTTAAATGTTTCTATAAGATCCCCCCTCATCCTTCTAAATTCCAATGAGTACAGTCCCAGTCTACTCAACCTCGCCTCATAATCCAACCCCTTCAGCTCTGGGATTAACCTAGTGAATCTCCTCTGCACACCCTCCAGTGCCAGTACGTCTTTTCTCAAGTAAGGAAACTGAACACAATACTCCAGGTGTGGCCGCACTAACACCTTATACAATTGCAACATAACCTCCCTAGTCTTAAACTCCATCCCTCTAGCAATGAAGGACAAAATTCCATTTGCCTTCTTAATCACCTGTTGCACTTGTAAACCAACCTTCTGTGACTCATGCACTAGCACACCCAAGTCTCTCTGAACAGCGGCATGCTTTAATATTTTATCGTTTAAATAATAATCCCGTTTGCTGTTATTCCTACCAAAATGGATAACCTCACATTTGTCAACATTGTATTCCATCTGCCAGACCCGAGCCCATTCACTTAACCTATCCAAATCCCTCTGCAGACTTCCAGTATCCTCTGCACTTTTCGCTTTACCACTCATCTTAGTGTCATCTGCAAACTTGGACACATTGCCCTTGGTCCCCAACTCCAAATCATCTATGTAAATTGTGAACAATTGTGGGCCCAACACGGATCCCTGAGGGATACCACTAGCTACTAATTGCCAACCAGAGAAACACCCATTTATCCCAACTCTTTGCTTTCTATTAATTAACCAATCCTCTATCCATGCTACTACTTTACCCTTAATGCTATGCATTACATGCTATGCAGTACAGTAAAAAGCATTTTTCTGCGGCCAAGGGAATGTACACAGTAGACAAAAAGAATAATCGACAGTACGTTGACAAATGGTACATCAACAAACAGTGCGGAACTAAGGGCCAAACAAAGTAAATACATGAGCAAGAGCAGCATAGGATGTCGTGAATAGTGGTCTTACAGGGAACAGATCAGTCCAAGGGAGTGTCGTTGAGGAGTCTGGTAGCTGAAGAGAAGCTGTTCCTATGTCTGGATGTGCAGGTCTTCAGACTTCTGTATCTTCTGCCTGATGGAAGGATCTTGGAGAAAGCAAAGCCTGGATGGGAGGGTCTCTGATAATGCTGACTGCTTTCCTGAGGCAGCGGGAGGTGTGGACAGAATCAATGTGTGGGTGGCAAGTTTGTGTGATGCGTTGGGCTGAGTTCACCCCACTCTGCAGTTTCTTGCGATCTTGGGCCGAGCAGTTGCCATACCAGGCTGTGGTGCAGCCGGATAGGATGCTCTCTATGGTACATCTGTAGAAGTTTGTGAAAGTCGATGCAGACATCCCCAAATTCTTTAGCTTCCGAAGGAAGTAGAGACATTGTTGGGCCTTCTTGACTGTTGCATCAACGTGAGTGGAGCAGGTTTAGACTGTCGTTGATGGTGACCCCTAGGAACTTAGAAGCTTCAGAGCCATTGATGCAGAGGGGGGGGGGGGGGGGGGAGGGGAGATGTCACGCTACGCTTCCTGAAGTCGATTATCAGTTCCATGGTCCTTCCAACATTTAGGGAGAGGTTGTTTTCGGTACACCATGCAACCAAGTGATTTATCTCGCTTCTGTAATGTGATTCGTCGGATACAACCCACCACAGTCGTATTATCTGCAAACTTATAGATTGAGTTGGAGTTACATCTTGCCACACAGTTGTGTGTGTATAGGGACTACAGTAGTGGACTGTGCACACGTCCTGGCGGGGTCCCGGTGTTGAGGACTATTGTGGAAGAGGTGTTGTTGCCTATCCTGACAGATTGCGGTCTTTTGGTGATGAAGTCAAGGATCAGCTGCACAGCGAGCGGTCAAGTCCAAGATTGCAGAGTTTGGTTATTAGTCTCGTTGGGTAATGTGTGTTGAAGGCAGAGCTGTAGTTTATGAGCAGCAGTCTCACGTAGGTGCCCTTGTTGTCGAGGTGTCTGAGTGTTGATTGTACAGCCAGGGAGATAGCATCTGCTGTGGACCGGTTGCTGTGAAGGGCAAACTGCAAAGGATCGAGACCGTCTGGGAGGCTGGCAGTGATTCGATTCATGACTAGCCACTCAAACCATTTTATGATAACAGTGATGTCAGGGCCACCGGTCGGTAGTCGTTGAGGCACACTACCTTGTTCTTCTTTGGTATTGGCATTATGGTGGTCTTCTTGAAGGAGGTGGGGACCTCGGAGCGGAGGAATGAGGTGTTGAAGATGTCTGCGAATACATTCGCCAACTGGTCTGCGCAGGTTCCAAGTGTTCGCCCAGGGACTCTGTCGGGGCCCGTCACATTCCACGGATTCACTTTCAAAAAGGCGGCACTTACCTCTGAGGCTATAGTAGTGGGTATGGGTGTGTCCAGGGCTGTTGGGGCGGGTGGCACTGATGCATTGGTTGACTGCTCAAAGCGGACATAGAACTTGTCCAGTTCATCGGGGAGCCCCAGATATTCCACCTGGCCTTGCTTTGTAGCAAGCGGGTTTGTGTCATTGGCCTGGGTCTCTAGTTTGATGCGGTATTGTCTTTTGGCATCCCTGATGGCTTTCCGTACATCATACCTGGATTTCTTATAGAGGTCAGGGTCGTCAGAATTGAGGGTCGTCAGAATTGAACGCCGCCATCCGGAACTTCAGCAGGGAGTGAACCCTTAGGTTGAGCCAGGGTTTCCGATTGGGGAACACCCGTAGTGTCTTCTTTGGTACACAGTCCTCGACATACTTACTGATGAAGTCTGTGATGGTGGTTGCGTACTCATCCAGGTTGAATATGGAGCAGTCCACAGACTCCAAGCAGATAAACCAATTCAGTTCCAATAATGCAAACTAAAAGCCATTTACAAGTGCAGTTGAAGGCAAATTATGGATGGTTATTTCACCACCATTTTATACACATAAACCTGCCATGTCACAATCACACAACTAACTCATGCAATTGTAGATCTTACTTATCTACAAAACGTGTTTTAATTTTACGTCAATTATTTCCAATAAATCAAATGAGACCTAATTTTTTTTAAGCTAGTTTGAGGTTTTGTTCAAAACAAAGATTAAAAAAACAAAAAAATTTGAAGTACCCAAATCATTTTTGTCCCCCAATTAAGGGACAATTTAATATGGCCAATCCACCTACCTTGCACTTCTTTGGATTGTGGGGGCGAGACCCATTCAGACACGGGGGGGGGGAAAGGAAACGTGCAAACGCCACATGGACAATGATACGGGGCCGGGATCGAACCCGGGTCCTCGGTGCTCTGAGGCAGCAGTACTAAGTACTGCGCCATAGTGGCGCCCTAAAATCTCAAGACTTAACTAGCAAATCTCATTGTATAACCTCCAAATTTTTAATTCACGCAGAATTGGAACAAGTGAAATTTTTTCTAAACAGGTTTCAGGATTCATTTAAAGAATCTATTCTTCTTTATTGGCACCTTTCAAAGGAAGGCAGTGTTTTTTTCACAATATCGCAGAAGAAATCTTTTCACGACATTTGGGGAAAAAAGAAGAAAAAATTGACTTGCCTCTTAACTCCAATTAAGACATTTTTATCAACCAAGTTTTTAACAAGTGTGCAGTTTAAAATCAAGGAGAAAGGTGGGGGAAGGGAGTTTAGGAAAATGTGGCCTGCAGCTGTCACTTCTGCCAGGCTCCTTATTCCTTTAAGCTCTGCCATCTGTGTTTCTCTAGTAATAGGTCTGTGTTTAGGAAATGGGGATAAAGTGACGCTACAAATAATCAATGAATGATTTCCAAGGTTTTTCACCAACTTTGCAAGATATCCTGAATGCAGCTTTTGGATAGGAAGAATCTGCATGACAACCGTGGGCAGCACGGTAGCATGGTGGTTAGCATAAATGCTTCACAGCTCCAGGGTCCCAGGTTCAATTCCTGGCTGGGTCACTGTCTGTGCGGAGTCTGCACGTCCTCCCCGTGTGTGCGTGGGTTTCCTCCGGGTGCTCCGGTTTCCTCCCACAGTCCAAAGATGTGCGGGTTAGGTGGATTGGCCATGCTAAATTGCCCGTAGTGTCCTAAAAAAGTAAGGTTAAGGGGGAGTTCTTGGGTTACGGGTACAGGGTGGATACGTGGGTTTGAGTAGGGTGATCATTGCTCGGCACAACATCGAGGGCCGAAGGGCCTGTTCTGTGCTGTACTGTTCTATATGTTCTAACACTAATACATTACTTAGTACATTTTACAATTAAGCTAGCAGGAAAAAAATCAAAAACAGGCTGATTGTGCAGAGAGACTGACTGCAAATATATATTTTAAAAATTTAGCATTTCCCCATTTAAATCCCATTTGATATTTGCATTACTCCGGTGTTACTTTACATACTACAGGTTTCACTTGCATTTAAGGACAAATTCCACATTTTAAATAGATGGCTTACTAATCCTACCTTAATAACATTGTTATTTTTTTAACATCTTCTGACAAAGTTCGAATCCTTTCCCACCGATTGCCCTTTGAATACTGGTATTAGCTCAAAAGCCTTTGTACTTCACTAAGGTTGCTTCAGTTATTTGACTCATTAAATAGGTACCATCACAATGCCAGGCTTGAGATAAATGTTTGTGGAACAGGTTTACAACAACATTGAATTGATCATAAAGTAGGAGTGAAATGTGATTTTTAAAAAAAATTTTGGTAATTAGAACCAGAAACCTGAGAAGCTCCATTTTATGGGTGCAGAATGAGCTCAATCTTCTCCTAAACTATGATCCCACTAACAGAAACTTAGCTCAATTCTCCTAATATCAATAAAACTGCATAAAGTGGGAATTGTTGAGACCAACACTTGCAGTCTAAATGAAACCAATGGGAAAATTGCTTGTTGCAGAGAGAGAGTGCATTCATGGGATGTGCGCGCAGCTAGCTCTGTGTCCAACACTGAGGAAAACTCTGTGCCACCACCTCTGCTGGGTCTGTCCTGCTGAAGGGTGATGGTCGCGTCTGGATGCTATCTTTAAGTCATGATTCTGTGAGTCTGACTATGTCAGGCTGTTGTTTGTCCATTCTGCGAAACAGCTCTCCCATTAAGGGAATTAGTGCATTAGTAAGGCTGACTTTGCAGGGTCGACAGGGCTGAGTTTGCTATTGTGCCTCGGTCAATGCCAGGTGGTCTAACCGGTTTTGTTCCTTTTAGCGGTTTGATACAACTGATTTAGCCACATTGTTGTTGATCTGGAGTCACATGTAGGCTGGATTCCCTTCCATAAAGAACATTAGTGAACCAGATGGGTTTTTATAACAATTGACAATGGTCATCAAATAACACTTAATTCAAGATTTTATTGAATTCGAATTTCATCATTTACCAATGTGGGATTTGAAGTGTTGGCCAGTGTAGGCTTGAGAGATGAACAGACACTTCCAACACTGATGAAGGTTCAAAGATGTGCGGATTAGGTGGATTGGCCATGCTAAATTGCCCGTAGTGTAAGGTTAATGGGGGGATTGTTGGGTTACGGGTATACGGGTTACGTGGGTTTAAGTAGGGTGATCATTGCTCGGCACAACATCGAGGGCCGAAGGGCCTGTTCTGTGCTGTACTGTTCTATGTTCTATGTTCTAACTCAATTTTATTAACTACTTCTAACTAACTAACACACGATGACTGTGGGTCTAAATAATGCTAACTTAAACTAGAGACCAAAGCCTTGTCCGAACCAGTTGATTCTCTCAGCACGTGTTGTGAGTTTGTGCTGGGTTGAATGAGTTCCTGTTACACCCAGAGGCAGAACCCAGAATGAGCGGGAACCGTGGTGCCCTCTTGCCTTTATAGTGTGTGTATTCTAACTGGTGATTGGCTGCGGTGTTTGTACATGTTGATTGGTCCCTGTGTGTGTCTGCACCATGATATATTGGTATATATTATGACAGGATTCAAACCTGCCCCCCCCCCCCCCCCCCCCACCCATGGCAATACCCTGGGTCTCTGGTACTAGTCCAGTAAAAATGCCACTATGTCCATACACTGCACATCTGGATTTAAGATGTTCTTATATAAAAGATTTATGTTGCAGGGTGGGAAGCAGAATTACAGAGTTAGTTTACAATATCTTTACACCACATAAATGTACATGCAATCTAGTTCATCAATGTACTGTAATGAACTGTATCGAAGAGTGTTAACTACCTTAGCCTGCAGTGAAAAGCACTGGATAAAATGGCAGGGACCAGAGCTGCAAGCATCAGTGCTGTTGCAGAGTGAGCAAAGATAGGCAGTCGGTAGAAAGGGAGAAAATAAATAATTTAAACCATTTTGCCCCCAAGCACAGAGATTAGCTATTCTTGCACCTCTCAGGACTAGTTACAAATCTATGGTGGATTGACAAGATTAAATAGTCTCCTCTGTCAGCTCTAAAACCTGAGCACCCAAGATTGACATTAAACAAAATACTTCAGCTCACACACTGTTGCTAAGAATTGACAGTTATTTGGATAACTGGAGTAGCTATATTGCTGCAACAATCGTAGTAAAATATTTATGTAATTAAAGCCTGTATGTTTGGTGCAGATCCAAAGGCTGAAAGTACACAGATTTTTAAAAAGCATATGGAACATATGAACGAAGCAAAAATTAAATTTTGAGAAATTAAACTCTGTTGGACTAAAACTCCCAAAATTGAAGTATATATATGTTTACTTGATTCTCTCTGGGGCTATATTTATTTATTTCCACCTCTAGGAGCTCAGACGGCCAACTCCACATGTTGTTCCAGCCTCAGTGGAGCAGGCTCGAGGGGCCAGATGGCCTATTCCTTCTCCTAGTTCTTATGTTCTTAGACTCCTGTGCTTCTTTGGCCATATGCTTTACACAAAATGTGTACTTTGAGCCCAATAGACTTCAGCAGAGTTAACCTGCTCCTTTCGCAACTGGCCAATCTCTCCATGCAAAGATGAGCAGGACAATTTGTTGCACTGATAAACAGAAACAGTTAAAGGGAGAAAATGAAAACAAAAGCAGAAAGGAATGAAAATTTAAAAAATGGCCAGAGCTCGAAAATGAGAAAAAGGCCATTTTACAGCCTCAGCAACACCTTCAGCTGAAAAGTAAGAAAGGTCAAGAATCTTTGCATGGCGCCCAGTGAATAACAGGACCCAGTCTCTCGAGTTGAATTTCTGCTCATAACTGTCAAGAATGAACTGGTATGAGCAAGTAACAAACTTAATTTTGTCCAAGAATTTCAGGTGTTCGTCTTAATAAAAAAACAACAGGCTCACAACTGTCCTTTGCATTGTCTGCAAGCATGAGAGTTGCCATTTATGGAATAGCAAGCATTCTCCCTAACATTTCTCCCTAAGTAGCCTAAGTTTCATTTTAGAAAGATGCAAGAGCCCAAATCCAATCTCTAAGTTTATAATTTCCTTCACACAAATGTTACTAAGGGGCCTAACACCCATTTCAGAGAAAACTGTGCCAAATTGAGCTCAGCCAGTGGCCATCACCAAAAC
This sequence comes from Scyliorhinus canicula, assembly GCF_902713615.1. Lineage (NCBI taxonomy): Eukaryota > Metazoa > Chordata > Chondrichthyes > Carcharhiniformes > Scyliorhinidae > Scyliorhinus > Scyliorhinus canicula. The sequence goes on along the minus strand of NC_052150.1, from coordinate 164,151,840 downwards.
TGCAAACACAAACAGCTCAATATGAGTGACAGTGCTCCTCCCAGCTCCGTAGCACCACTCAGAGCCACTACCAATCTGTAATTCCCTATCCAGCAAGCTTGGGGAGAATGAGGACTCCTGGTGACAAAGTGACCCCTTGAAAATGGACAAGCACTTCCGGTTGCGGCGATGCGGAGCTAAGCCGCACGTTCGGTAGCTCCCGCTATTTTTGGACTTTCGGGCTCTTTTAAGGGCCTGCAGCGGTGCTGGCTGGACTTTTCCCCCTGGTGGGAACACATCCACTGTGCTCATCTGCCAGTGGATGGACTGGACCAGGAGCGGGACGATCATAAAAATCGGCTTTGGAGCAGAGAAGCGTGCGAGGCAGGAAAAACAAGATGGCGGCGGGCGGGGAACCGGCAGCGTGGCACCGGTAACGTGGCAGCAGTGAGCGCAGGAGCAGCAGAAGCAGCTCCATCGCTGCTTCAGAGGGAGCTGAAAGCTGAGATCCTGGAGCAGTTTAAGACCTCGCTGGACAAGCTCATGGCAACTCAGGCGGCTCAGGGTGCGGATATCCGGGGGCTACAGCAAAAGGCCTCGGAGAGCGAGGACAAACTCCTGGGCCTGGCAGTGAAGGTGGAGTCGCACGAGGCGCTTCACAAGAAATGGCTGGCAAGGATGGAGGAGATGGAGAACCGCTCCCGTCGGAAGAACCTGTGGATTTTGGGCCTCCCGGAGGGGCTGGAAGGTTCAGATTTGGGGGCCTACATGGTTGTGATGCTGAATTCGTTAATGGGCGCGGGGTCGTTCCACGGACCCTTGGAGCTGGAGGAGGCCCATCGAATGCTGTTGAGGGAGCCCAGGCCGAACGAGCCGCCTAGGGCGGTGCTGGTCTGTTTTCATCGCTTCGTTGACCGTGAGTGTGTGCTGAGATGGGCGAAGGAGAGGAGCAGCAAGTGGGAGAATGCAGAGATCAGGATCTATCAGGACTAGAGTGCGGAGGTGGCGAAGAGAAGGGCTGGTATCAATTGGGCGAACGGAGTGCTTCACAGGAAGGGGGTGAAGTTTGGCCTGTTACAGCCGGCTCGCCTCTGGGTCACTTACAAGGACCGCCAGCTCTACTTTGACTCTCTGGAGGAGGCCTGGGCCTTTGTCCAGGCAGAGAAGTTGGACTCGAACTGAGGACTGGGGGGTTGGGGAATGATGTACATAGTCCGGAGGCGCTGTCCTCCTTGGTATCCTTTCGTTTTTATTGGCTGTGTTTGATGTTGCCTTTTCGCTGTACTGCTTTTTCGCTTTTTGGGGCTGTTATTTATTCATTGGGGTGCTTTTTAGTTTTTTCACTGGTGGAGGGTTGGGGAGCTGTTCGCGGTCCCGCTGGGTCAGGTGCCCGTCTTTTTCCCACGTGTCGGGTTGGGGGGGGGGGGGGTTTGGGTTGGAAACGCGGGCTTTCTTCCCGCGCTGGAGGAGGAGGGGCCGGCACTGGGAGGGGGGATTGGTGGTTGTGTTGCATCGGGGGGGTCGTCGGGATGGCGGGAGCAGCCGGGGTCAGCAGGAGTCGGCTGACTTACGGAAGTACAATGATAGGGGTTACGCAGCTAGGGGGGCCCTGGCTTGGGAGGGTGGGTGGGCTCGGGGGGGGGGGGGGGAGTACCGGGTTGCTGCTGCAGGGGCCGTAGGGAAACGGCTGGTGAAGGGATAGGCTGGGGGTGGGGGTCTGCCACCATGGGGAACGGGCCTGGGGGGTTCTCTGGGCACATAGTGAGCCGAGGGAGGGCTATGGCTGACCGGCGCAGAGGGAGGGGGCAGACCCCCCAGATTCGGCTGGTCACATGGAACGTGAGGGGGCTGAATGGACTGGTGAAGCGGTCCCGGGTCTTGGCACACCTGAAGGGGCTGGGAGCGGACGCAGCTATGCTCCAGGAGACGCACCTTAAGGTGGCGGATCAGGTGAGGCTGAGAAGAGGCTGGGTGAGACAGGTGTTTCACTCGGGGCTTGATGCGAAGAATTGAGGGGTGGCGATCTTAGTTGGCAAGAGCTTGTCGTTTGTTGCGTCGTATGTGGTGGCGGACAGTGCAAGTATATACGTAATGGTGAGTGGTAGACTTCAGGGGGAGCGGGTGGTTCTGGTCAATGTGTACGCCCCCAACTGGGACGATGCGGGCTTCATGTGGTTAATGTTGAGCCGGATCCCGGACCTGGAGACGGGGGGTTTGATCTTTGGAGGGGACTTTAATACGGTGTTGGATCCGGCTCTGGATCGTTCGAAGTCTAGGACGGGCAAGAGGCCGGCAGCAGCCTTGGCGCTGAGGGGGTTCATGGATCAGATAGGAGGGGGGGGCGGAGGTCTTTGAAGCCGGGGAGGGGTGGGTGGGCTAGGGAGTTCTCCCTTTTTTTCCCATGTCCACAAGGCTTATTCCCGGATTGACTTTTTTGTTCTCAGCAGGGAGCTAATCCCGAGAGTGGTGGGGGCGGAGTATTCGGCGATAGCCATATCTGACCATGCTCTGCATTTGGTGGACCTGGAGCTGGGGGAGGGGAAGGATCAGCGCCCGCTGTGGAGGATAGGTGTGGGGCTTCTGGCAGAGGAGGAAGTATGTGGGCGTGTCCGTAGGGGTATAGAGGGGTATTTGGAAGCCAACGATAACGGTGAGGTGGAAGTTGGGGTGGTTTTGGAAGCGCTGAAGGCAGTGGTTAGAGGGGAGCTGATAGCCATTCGGGCGTACAGGGAGAGGGTTGAGAGGGAGAGGCTGGTGGAAGAAATGGTAAGGGTGGACAACATGCGGATGTGCCGGAGGAGGGGCTTTTGAGGAAGTGTCGCCGTCTCCAAGCGGAGTTTGATATACTGACCACCCGGAAGGCGGAGGCGCAGTGGAGGAGGGCGCAGGGGGCGGTATATGAGTATGGGGAGAAGGCAAGTCGGATGCTGGCCCACCAGCTCCGGAAGCAGGAGGCAGCGAGAGAGATAGGGGGAGTCACAGATGCAGGAGGGAACTTGGTGCGGGGTGGCAGGGACATTAATGGGGTGTTCAGATCCTTTTACGAGGGGCTGTGCCGGGCGGTGCCCCCTAGGGAGGTGGGCGGGATGGACCGTTTTCTGGATAGGCTGGAGTTCCCAAGAGTAGAGGATGAGCGGGTGGAGGGACTGGGGGCCCCAACCGAGTTGGAGGAGCTGATGGAGGCGCTGGGGAGCATGCAGACAGGGAAAGCACCGGGACCTGACTGGTACCCGGTGGAGTTTTACAAGAAGTTTTCCGATCTGCTGGGCCCGCTACTTGTGAGGACCCTGAATGAGGCGAGGGGGGGGGGGGGGGGGGGGGGGCTCTGCCCCCGACGATGTCTAGAGCAATAATTTCACTGATCCTGAAGCGGGATAAGGACCTCCTCCAGTGTGGGTCTTACAGGCCGATTTCGCTCCTCAACACGGATGCAAAGTTGTTGGCGAAGGTACTGTCCAGAAGGGTGGAGGATGTGGTCCCGATGGTTATCCATGAGGACCAAACGGGGTTTGTGAAGGGGAGGCAGCTGAAAGTTAATGTACAGCGGCTTATTAATGTTATGATGATGGCGTCGGCGGCTGGGGAGGCGGAAATAGTAGCATCGATGGATGCTGAGAAAGCTTTTGACAGGGTGGAGTGGAGCTACCTGTGGGAAGTGCTGAGGAGGTTCGGGTTTGGTGAGGGATTCATCAGCTGGGTGAGGTTGCTATACAGCTCCCCGGTGGCGAGTGTGGTGACGAATGGGAGGAGGTCGGAGGACTTTTGGCTTTCCCGGGGGACGAGGCAGGGGTGCCCCTTGTCTCCCCTGCTCTTCGCGTTTGCGATTGAGCCCTTGGCCATGGCTCTGAGGGATTCGAAGAACTGGAGGGGGATTGTGCAGGGAGGGGAGGAGCACCGGTTGCCATTGTACGCAGATGATTTACTGTTGTACATCGCGGATCCGGCGGGGGGTGGGGGGGATGCCAGAGGTGGAAGATACTTGGGGAGTTTGGGGACTTTTCGGGCTACAAGCTCAACGTGGTAAAAAGTGAGCTGTTTGTGCTGCACCTGGGGGACCAGGAGAGGGAGATAGGACAGCTCCCATTGAAGAGGGCGGAGAGGAGCTTTAGATACCTTGGGGTCCAGATAGCTAGGAGCTGGGGGGTCCTGCACAGGCTAAACTTTTCGAGGCTGGTGGAACAGATGGAGGAGGAGTTCAGGAGGTGGGACGCACTGCCACTCTCTTTGGCGGGCAGGGTCCAGTCGGTTAAGATGACGGTGCTCCCGAGGTTTTTGTTTCTTTTCCAGTGCCTCCCCATATTGATTCCGAAGGCTTTTTTCAAGAGGGTGAATAAGAGTATTCTGGGGTTCGTGTGGGCGCGGAAGAACCCGAGAGTGAGGAGGGTATTCCTGGAGCGAAGAAGGGAGGCAGGCGGTTTGGCGCTGCCCAACCTGTGTGGGTATTACTGGGCTGCGAATGTGGCAATGATTCGCAGGTGGGTGATGGAGGGGGAGGGTGCCGCATGGAAGAGGTTGGAGGTGGCGTCCTGTGTGGGTACGAGTTTGGAGGCATTGGTGACGGCCCCGCTTCCACTCCCCCCGGCAAGATATTCCACGAGTCCGGTAGTGGTGGCGTCCCTCAAAATTTGGGGGCAGGGGAGGCGGCACAGGTGGGGGGGGGGGGAAGTGAAGGCCCCGATACGGGGCAATCACCGGTTTTGCACCAGGGAGAATGGATGGTGGGTCTTTGAGTTGGCATAGGGCAGGCATCAGGTGGATGGGGGACCTTTTCCTATACGGGAAGTTCGCGACTTTAGAGCAGTTGGAGGTGAAGTGGAGCCTACCCCCTGGGAATGCTTTCAGTTATATGCAGATTAGGGCGTTTGTTAAGCGGCAGGTGGCGGAGTTTCCGCTGCTGCCACCTAGGGGGGTGCAGGATAGGGTGCTCTCGCGGACGTGGGTCGGTGAGGGGAGGATCTCGGCTATTTATCAGATGATGCAGGAAGAGGAGGAGGCCTCGGTGGAGGAGCTGAAAGCGGTGGGAGGAGGAGATAGGGGAAGAGATTGACGATGGGACGTGGGCGGTTGCCCTGGGGAGGGTGAACTCATCCTCTTCTTGCGCACGGCTCAGCTTAATTCAGCTGAAGGTGCTGTATATGGCGCACATGACTGGGGCCAGGATGAGCCGGTTCTTTGGAGGAGGGGGAGGGCAGGTGTGGGAGGTGCTCGGGAGGCCCGGCGAACCACACACACATGTTTTGGGCATGTCCGGCGTTGGAGGGGTTTTGGAAGGGGGTGGCGGGGACTTTGTCCAGGGTGGTCAGTTCCAGGGTGGAGCCGGGCTGGGGGCTCACGATCTTTGGGGTAGCATCGGAGCTGGGAGTGCAGGAGGCGAGAGAGGCCGGTACCCTGGCCTTTGCGTCTCTAGTAGCCCGGCGTAGGATTCTCTTACAGTGGAGGGATGCGAAGCCCCCGAGCCCGGAGGCCTAGATCAATGACATGGCCGGGTTCATCAGGCTGGAAAAGGTTAAGTTTGCCCTGAGGGGGTCGCTACAAGGGTTCTTCTGGCGGTGGTAGCCTTTTCTCGATTTCCTGGCGGAGGGGTAGAGAGTGGTCAGTCTCAGCAGCAACCCGGGGGGAGGGGGGGGGCGCGTAAGGACGGGTGTGTTCGGGGTTTGTTAAGGGGGTTTGTTTTTGCGACGGTGTGTTTGCTATTTTCTTCTTTCTTGTATTGTTATTAGTTATTAATTTGTTACTTTGTATTGGGGGGTATTTCTTTTTCTGTTTCTGTTTATTTTTACACTTTGTTTACTTTAACTGTTGGGAGAAAATTTGTTGTTGAAAAATTTGAATAAAAATTATTTAAAAAAAAAGAAAATGGACAAGCTGCCTTTAGAGCTGCGATAGGTGCTGTCAGCTGGCCCAATCTATCCATGACGTCCAATTTAGTGAGATTTTCAGGTCTTCCAGTTCAGGCGCAGTTTTTTTTTGCAGTTAGTTAGGAATAATCAATCTCTACCCTATTTACTGTGGTTTAGACTGTAATCAGAAAGGTTATATATGCATGCCTGCAAAGAAGAAAGGGCAAAAGATATTATTGCCATGACTGCATCTACATCCTTTCCAAAGTAAATTCTTTTCCTCTTGCCAACTCTAAAAATTCAACCTACTACTTCTGGCCAACTGGATGGGTTCATTCCATACTTTAAAAAAAATCCTTACATGGACTTTAGCAATGTTAGTATTCAATAGAGTAACACTATGACTGATCTCCAAAAACATGCTGTTTGGTACAGCATGTTCTAGAAACAGGATCATGCCATTTCCCTTCAAATTGCATGAACCCAATCTGCCATCTAAGACTTTTTGTTTTAAATATAGAGGCAACCTTTATCAAAACTGTTATTTCGGGTTTGCACTGGCATGTTAAATAAACTCAATTTTAGTTCCAATAAAAACATACTTCATCTATAAAATCTAAAAACAAAACACATACCGGTTTCTAGAATTACTAACTCTATCCAAAATTACTTATTACCAGTGCAATTATGTCTCACTAATGCTGGAAGTCACACAATGTCCAAAATAAGTTCCACACTAAAATAAGGGAATCACTTTAACCAGAAGTTATTGCAAACATCAAGAAGAAAACTCCAAACAAATACATTGTCTTTGGGTGTCGAAAGTAAGGTAGGTGCATATTGTGGGGGGCACAAGTTTAAATCCCCCCCCAGCAAAACTGGGAAATCGGAGCGTAACAATTGTACGAGTACGTAGTGACATGATGCAAATACAAAGACTCAGAACCAGCCAGCATTAATTCAAGGGCCACTATTCATGACAAATTTGTTTCACGTTGTCAGAACACTGTACATAGATGCAAAACAGGAAATTTTATATGCAGCAAATTTAATCTCTTGGAATTAAGTAGAGAAATGGAAAAGAACTGGACAAAGTAGGTTGAATTGCAAGTTTGACAATTGAGTTGCAAAGTAAAATGTCCTGAAGTTACAACTGTTATGCTTCTTAACCAAAGTGTCACCCTAAATTTTGAGATTATATTTTTACACTCAGCACGCAAGACTTTAGCACTAAATCCTTCATATCTTAAATTTCTCAAGAGGTGACAACTTCAGAATTTAAACATTGAGGATTTTTTTCAAGGGGTCAGGATAAATCTTCATTTAGAAAGATATGGATTAATTAATGACAGTCACAGCTCAGGTATCCTAAAAGGTCATGCCTGACTAACATAATTTTATGAGGACGAAACGAACAGTGTCAATGAGAGTAGTGCATTTGATGTAGTCTGCAGAGATTGTAACAGATTTTGATATGGTCCCACATGGCCGACTGATCATGAAACTAAAAGTCCATCAGATCCAAAACCAAATTGGCAAGCTGGATCCAAATTTGGCTGAGGTTTTTGTGGCTGCTTCCAATGCTGCTACCCGAGGGTCAGTACTTGCTTTTTGTGGTACATATTCATGATTTCGACTTGAAGTAAGGGGCATGATTAAGAAATTTGCATACAATACAAAAATTGGTTATGTAGTCCATAAAGAAGAAGAAAGCTGTAGACTACAGGAATGTATAATTGTCTAGTCCGGTGGACAATTTAACAGGAAATGGAGTTCAAGCCGCAGGAAGGCAAACAAAGGAATACAAACGGATAATAGGATACTGTGATGTATAGAGAAGCAGAGGGACCTTGGGAGTGTATGTCCACAGATCCTTGGAGGTGGCTGGCAGGTGGAAAGCTGGTTCAAGAAGTGATATTTCTGAAGGGCAACTGGAGATGGGCAATAAATGCTGGCCTAACCAGTGACGCCCACATCCCGTAAATACATTTTTAAAAATAGCCTGTAAGACGACGAATTATACTAGAACTGGACAAAAAGTTGGTTATGCCAGAGCTGGAGCACTGCATGTAGGTCTGCACAACTGGATAAATGTGATTGCACTAGAGGGGGCATACAGGTGATTTGAGGGAAGACTGCATTGACTAGAGTTTTCATTTGCAGTACAGGTGGTTGAGGGAGAGCTAATTGAAGTGTCTAAATTGAAAAATCTAGAATGCATAGGAAGATCCTATTTCCCTTGGCTGAAGGGCACTTAACCAGCTAAGAGGTTCACAGGAGATTTGAGGGGACATTTCCTCACTTACTCACTCTTCCAACATCTTCCATCAGGCAGAAGATACAAAAGTCTGAGAACATGCAGGAACAGATTCAAAAACAGCTTCTTTCCCACTGTCACCAGACTCCTAAATGACCCTCTTATGAACTGATCTGATTAATACTACACTCCTGTATGTTTCAGCCGATGCTTGTGTCTCTTATTTACATTGTGCACCTTGTGTTGCCCTATTATGTAATTTATTTTCATGGACTAACTGATCTGTTTGAGCTGCACGCAGAAAAATACTTTTCACTGTACCTCGGTACACATGACAATAAACAAATCCAAATTGAAAGCACTTGTGCAGAGACTTGTACAATCGTAAATATTAGATTTGGTTCTTACTAGTGTAGAAAAACCTTACTGATTTGAATAAAATTCTATCCTGACTTATTTGGTTCATTCTTTCTTTTAAGCTTACGACATTAGTAGGGCAGCATGTTAGCAGTAGTTAGCACTTTTGCTTCACAGTGCCAGGGATCTGGGTTTGATTCCAAGCTTGGGTCACTGTCTGTGTGGAGTCTGCATGTTCTCCCCGTGTCTGTATGGGTTTCCCCCCACAAGTCCCGAAAGAGGTGCTGGTTAGATGAATTGGACATTCTGAATTCTCTCTCTGTACCCAAACATGCGCTGGAGTGTGGCGACTAGGGGCTTTTCACAGTAACGTCATTGCAGTGTTAATGTAAGCCTACTTATTATTATTGGCCCTACACTGTTTGGAGATCAAATGGTCTCCATAATATATAATAGCATTTACAGTGCAGAAGGAGGCCATTTGGCCCATCTAGTCCGCACCGGCTCTTGGAAAGAGCACCCTACCCAAGGTCCACACCTCCGCCCTATCCCCATAACCCCACCCAACATTGGACATGAAGAGCAATTTAGCATGGCCAATCCACCTAACCTGCACATCTTTGGACTGTGGGAGGAAACCGGAGCACCCGGAGGAAACCCATGCACACACGGAGAACGTGCAGACTCCTCACAGGCAGTGACCCAAGCCGGGAATCGAACCTGGGACCCTGGAGCTGTGAAGCAATTGTGCTAACCACAATGCTACCGTGCTGCCCTCAATGGATATTGTAATATCTTTTCCTCAAACCAATTTCCTCTTCATGAGGACCAAAAGAAACTTCAAATTTGATTTAGAATCAGTCACAAGTAAGAAAACTCCCTGGTTTTTCAGATAACTTCAGCCGATAGTTTAAAACGGAATATATGCCAATGCTGGAATAAAGAACTAATTTACACTCAGATTAATTTACTGGATTTGCACTTGTTGCACATTGGTGTTCTCTGGAATTCCAGTACAGCATGAAAGGGAGAAACATTGACAGCCAAAGTGTAAAATGATTTACTGTTTGCAGCAGGCACTTTTATAACTTGCCAAGACCCTTTTGGAGGTCTGTTCTGAACCAGGAAAGGCAGGACAAATCCAACCCGGCCAATTACCACCCTATCGATCTACTCTCAATCGTAAGTACAGTGGTGGAACCGGTCATCAACAGCACTTACTCAGCAATAACCTGCTCACTGATGCTCAGTTTGGTTCTGCCAGGGTTTGGAAGGTGCTGTCTCAGGAGCCTTGGTGAGTCCCTGCAGTGCATCTTGTAGATGGTACACAATGCTGCAACTATGCATCAGTGGTAAAGAAAGCGAATGTTTGTGGAAGGGGTGCTAATCAAGTGGGCTTTGTCCTGATGTTGTCGGGCTTCGTGTGGTTGAAGCTGCACTCATCCAGGAAGTGGAAAGTATTCCATCACACTCTGACTTGGACAGGCTTTGGGGAGTCAGGAGATCAGTTACTCGCCTCAGGATCCCTAGCCTCTGACCTGCTCTTGGAGCCACAGTATTTATATGGTAGTCCAGTTCAGCTTCTGGTCAATGGTAACCTCCAGAAGGCTGATCATGGGGAATTCAGGAATGGTAATGCCACTGAATGTCATGGGGCGATGGTTAGATCCTGTCTTGTAGGAGATGGTCATTGCCTGGCACTTGTGTGGCCCAAATGTTCCTCGTCAGTTCAAGACTGGATATTGTCCAGGTCTTGCTGCATTTGGACATGGGCTGTCTAAGTATCTGAGGAGTCTCGCATAGTGCTGAACATTGCGCAATCAAGCAAACATTCCCACTTCCAACCTTATGATGGACGTATCTGAAGATGGTCGGGCAAATGTTCATCCTGGAGTTCAGTTACTAGTGGTGTACCGCAAGGATCTGTTTTGGGGCCACTGCTGTTTGTCATTTTTATAAATGACCTGGAAGAGGGTATAGAAGGATGGGTTAGTAAATTTGCAGATGATACGAAGGTCGGTGGAGTTGTGGATAGTGCTGAAGGATGTTATAGGATACAGAGGGACATAGATAAGCAGCAGAGCTGGGCTGAGAGGTGGCAGATGGAGTTTAATGCGGAAAAGTGTGAGGTGGTTCACTTTGGAAGGAGTAACAGGAATGCAGAGTACTGGGCTAATGGCAAGATTTTTGGTAGTCTAGATGAACGGAGAGATCTCGGCATCCAGGTACATAAATTCCTGAAAGTTGCCACCCAGGTAAATAGGGCTGTTAAGAAGGCATATGGTGTGCTAGCCTTTATCAGTAGGGGGATTGAGTTTCGGAGCCACAAGGTCATGCTGCAGCTGTACATAACTCTGGTGCGGCCGCTCCTGGAGTACTGCGTGCAGTTTTGGTCACCACATTATAGGAAGGATGTGGAACCTTTGGAAAGGGTTCAGAGGAGATTTACTAGGATGTTGCCTGGTATGGAGGGAAGGTCTTACGAGGAAAGGCTCAGGGACTTGAGGTTGTTTTCGTTAGAGAGGAGAAGGCTGAGAGGTGACTTAATAGAGACATATAAGATAGTCAGAGGGTTAGATAGGGTGGACAGTGAGAGTCTCTTTTCTCAGGTGGTGATGACCAACACGAGGGGACATAGCTTTAAATTGAGGGGTAGTAGATATAGGACAGATATCAGAGGCAGTTTCTTTACTCAGAGAGCAGTAGAGGTGTGGAACGCCCTGCCTGCAACAGTAGTAGACTCGCTAACTTTAAGGGCATTTAAGTGGTCACTGGATAGACATATGGATGAAAATGGAATATAGGTCAGATAGGCTTCAGATGGTTTCACAGGTCGGCGCAACATCGAGGGCCAAAGGGCCCGTACTGTGCTGTAATGTTCTATGGTCACTACTCTGAGGAATGCTTGCAGTAATGTCCTGGAACTGAAATGATTGGCTTCCCACAATCACAACCACGTTAAGAACTTGGTTGGGGCTGGCAAGGGTTTCAGAAACAAATAATAACAAAACGATAATCAGAATCTGGACATCAGCCTTCTGCCAGTCTCTAACAGTTACATGATTGGCCTTGGATACAATTACGATCTTAAAACTAAGTAAAGTCAACACTTTGGGGGAGAGAACTGAGAACCTGAGGGATCACCACACCTCAAGTGAGGACTAAGGTTGAGAAGGTGGGCCTTCATAAATAACAGCCAGTACGGGAATTGAACCCTCGATGTTGGCCTTGATCTGCATCATAAACCAGCTATCCAGCCAACTGAGCTAAACCGGCCCCCAGTTATGATCTTAACATTCCTGGTGACAGCATTTGCTGGAGGAACACTTGTGGAGGTAGGAGGGAGAAAGAGAATGGGATGACTGTAATCATACAGAATTTAGTTACAGCACTAGAACGTAACGATGCTTGTCACAAATTATGATTCTGTACCGGTAATTCTCTCAAAACAGCATCCATTTGTCATTCCTGAAAGAAATCTGCAGTGTATTTTTGTTTCTTGATATCAATCGTAGCTTGAGCCAGGATCAATAAGACCCTTCAAAGAGGGGACTGATCTTGCACCTGATTTTTACCTATCATTTTAGGGTTGAAACAACACTCCAGTGAGACCAACAGGATTACAAATCACCAACGTAGCACATTTTATATGAAGCACATGAAGGGAGCAGTGTTTAAGTGAAATCTATCCTTTCAATACTCCTAGTATGCCTCTCCTAAGTTTAACTCACTCGACAGGTTAGCAATTCCTGAACTAGCTGGAATGATTCTTTTAAAGTTGTGCACTTATATTACAACTGGCAGATTCTTCCATCTCCCAACTTGTTTCTAGACTGTAACTCAAGACCACACATATAAAATTGGAGATTTAGCATGGAAGCAGATCAATTGGTCACAAGTACTTCAATATCCAGATATATCTTCTTCGCTCCTTTTATATGGTCATTGTTAGCGAAGTAGGTATCGCTGATGTGGAACAATGTGTGAACAAAGACAGCTTTCTAATCCTCTAAAGAGCGTAGGGCAAGAATATACCCGATGGGAGTAAAATTATACAGTTTTGAAGTACCACTACAGTAGAACAAGGGTGAGTGTGGATAATTTGAACAAAAGACCACTAAAGGGATTAGTGTAAATGTAGTAAGCCACGAGATGCCATTAGTCATAATGCACACTGATTTATATCCAACAGGAATTAAAAATACTCTTCTTGCACTAGTATTTGAAATGAAAATGAAATGAAATGAATCATAAAATCATAATGAAATGAAAATTACTTATTGTCACAAATAGGCTTCAAATGAAGTTATTGTGAAAAGCCTCTAGTCGCCACATTCCGGCGCCTGCTCGGGGAGGCTGGTACGGGAATTGAACCCGCGCTGCCGGCCAGTATTGGTCTGCTTTAAAAGCCAGTGATTTAGCCCTGTGCTAAACCAGTCCCTAAACCAAAAAGAAGAATGCTTCAGAGAATAAAGCTTCTCAGTCTGACTGTTAAGAAAAAGTAATGAAAGCAGTTTTAAAATGTAATATCCATTTATTGCTCATACAAATTGAAACAATTTTCTATGTAGCAATGATTGTTTGAAATAATGAGTTCACTGATGGGTGAAATATTGCCACAATTGTTAATGGTGTGCACTGTTTAACGAGAGTGTAAAACGACAGATGACCATTTATACAATGCTTTGCTTATGAGGCAAATGTAGAACAAAAGTATTTGCTTTGAGCCAATCCATTCCTTTCCCTATTCCCAGTAACTGACACCCTCAAGATCTCCCTACAGCAAAGCTATCAATGCGATTGCAGACAGCTCTGTATTGCTGCAGAAAAACGTTCTGGCCGCTGGTGTGTTTCTCCAACTGCCCTCACCTGAAAATGAATCTGCTGCATCCCGAGTAAGGTCAGAGGTGAGACTTCTAGAGAGGAGAAAGACCCTCTAACCATCAGCAGTGACAATGTTGGGATGTAAAACTCATCAATTCCCACCCAACATCAAAAGCCTACTTAAGATAACTCAAAAAATTACTCAATGTAATTGAGAAGAAAGACATTTGATACCGCAGATTGGTTTCATCTCTGTCAGCACGCTCATCAATTTTATCTAATGCAACAGCTGTCACAGCATGTCTTTGCTCAGTAATAACAAAAGACTATTGGGGCATCTTAGACACACTGGAGACTGGTCGAACAAATGCCACTGAGATTTGTTCAGTTCATTGTGACATACTTTAGATTAGAGGCATATAATCTGTTATAATTTAACATTGTACACGAGAAGGCTGCACAAAGATTGTGAGGGTTATGATCAAGTCAAAGTTTCCTCACACTTTTGACTCCTTTCACTGTCACCTTTCTGGAACTATGAATACCCGATTCTGAACATTCAAAATTTTCTGCCAGTGTTAAATAAATATCGTGCATAGTAAACATACAATGTTATTGTAAGCAATTTTTCAGACAAAGATCAACTTCCAAAGTTGGACATTTCCTATACCACACAAAAATACAGAACAGAAATGAGTGTAACATTTCCATTCAACTTAAGATACAAACATAGCTCCATTAAAAGGGAAATAGGAAATTGGAAACTATAACAAGATTTTAATATAACTCTTGGATCTGTTTTACAATAGGAGCAGCAACAGAAATAGGTCTTAGCAACTCTACTGAACGAACATGGAGAAACCTTTGAAATACCATCTCGTATTTCAAAATGTTCTCAAAACATAAACTAAAGTCACCAAAACATTCCCAAAATATAGTATCGGTCACATTCAATTAGGTTCCATCAGAACTCAAGCATGAAATTGCATTCACTCAACAGTGCCATCCAGAATTTATTACATACATAAAACTAAATGTTAAAAAGGCATTGTTTCATTCTCAGTCCATGTGCATTACTTGCAAGTCCAGCATTACTGTCCATCCTTTGTTACGCTAAGGTGGTGGTGGGTTGTCATCAACATCTGGGGTTTAATATAACTGGTTAACTTACTAGGAAAATTGAAGGGCAAGTAAGGCTCAACCACGTTGGAAAATACATTAAAAAAGAACATATTCAAAGGTACAAAATTATTCTCCACACCTCAGTTCATTTGGTGCAGGTTTTCCCCCCTTTTCACCCCTCCCTCTTGCCCCACCACCCACAACAAACAGTTCCTACAACATCGTTATGAACAGTCCCCACCGCATCTCAAAGCCCTCTGCTGATCCCCTCAATTCAAACTTGATCTTTTTCAGCTGGAGAAAGCCGTACAAGTCCCCCAGCCAGGCCGACAAACCTGGCGATGCTGTTGACCGCCCATTCCAACAGAATCCTTCGCCAGGCAACAAGAGAGGCGAAGGCCATGACGGCAGCTGTCCTCCCCTCCATCAGCTCCGGCATTTCCGAATCACCAAATCTCGCCACCATAGGGTCCGGCCCGGCCTCTATATCCACAATCTTCGATAGTGTCCAAAACAACCCTTCCCAGTAGCTCTCCAACTTCTCACAGCCCCATATTTGCTGGTCCTTGCCCACACTTCTCACTTGTCTGCCACGCACTGGAAGAACCCATTCATCCTCGCCGAGTCATTTGCACCCTATGCACCACCTTAAAGTGAGTCAAACACATCAGCGCCCGAGGAGGTTGCATTCATCCTGGGCAACATCTCACTCCACATCCTATCTCCCAACCTAGCTCTCCCTGCCATTTATCCTTAATCCTCACCACTTGTTCACCCCACTACTCCACCAGCCACCCATATATATCCCCAATCTTACCCTCTCCTTGCAAATCCGGGAGCAGCAACCACTCCAACAGTATATACTTTGGCAGCTTAGGAAACCAACTCATTCCTTCCGCGCAAAGTCTCTCACTTGCATATATCTGAACTCGCTTCCATTCAGCAGGTGCACCCTCTCCCGCAGCTTTTCCAGACCTGCAAACCTCTCTTTCGGATATAGATCCCTTGCCCTCTCCAACCCCACTTCCGTCCATTTCCTATACGTGCCATCCGTCTCCCCCGGCTTAAATCTGTGATTCCCTCACAGCCGTGTCAGCATTGAAATCCACTCCATCCTAAAGTGTCTCCTCAACTGGCTCCACACCGCAATCGTAGACTGTACCACCAGGCTCACCTTGAACTTTCTCGGTGCCAGCATAAGGGCTGCTGTCACCATGGCCCTTAGGCTGGAACCTCTACAGGACTCCTCCTCCATCCTAACCCACTCTAACCTCTCTCCCTCCCACCACCACCTCACCTTCTTTGCATTCGCCGCCCAGTAGTAGTGCAACAAATTTGATAATGCTATGCCCCTTTCTACCTTTGCAGAGGGCCCTCTTCACCCTAGGGGCTGGTTTAGCAGTGGGCTAAACAGCTGGCTTGTAATACAGAACAATGCCAGCAGCACGGGTTCAATTCCCATACCGGCGTCCCTGAACAGGTGCCGGAAAGTCCTCCCTAATCTCCTCCACCAGGTTACATTTATGCATCATTGCTCACTTCCGTCACCTGAATCCCCAAATACCGGAACCTGTCCCTGGCAACCCCAAATGGCACACCCCAAGATTGGCTCCTGACCCGCAGCATTCACTGGAAACACCTCACTCTTTCCGACATTCAGCTTGTAGCCCGAGAAGGCTCTGAACCTCTCTAGTATGTCCATAATTCTCCCCTCCAATGGGTCCAACACAAACAACAGGTCATCTGTGTACAGCGACACCCGGTGTTCCCTACTCCCCTTTGCAATCTCCTGCCACTTTACTGACCCCCTAAGGGCCACCGCCAAGGATTCCTACCGCCAAGGGTTCTTATCGCCAGCGCGAATAGCAGTGGTGACAGCAGACAACCATGCTTCGTTTCCCTATGCAACCCAAAGCTCCGTGAACTCATCTCATTTGTTTGTACACTTGCCACTGGGGCCACGTACAACAGACGCACGACACCACAAACATCAGCCCAAACCCAAACCGTCCCAAAATCGAAAACAGGTACCACCACTCCATCCGGTCAAAAGCCTTCTCCACGTCCATAGAGGCCACTACCTCTGGTACTCGCGCCTTCGACGGGATCATGGTCACATTTAATAATGCTTTATGTTACTGGAAAGCTGCTTGCCCGTTACAAAACGCATTTGGTCCTCTACAACCACTCCCCGGAACGTATCCTTCCATCCTCCCCACCACTAATTTAGCCAACACCTTCACTTCCATGTTCAAGTGATATGAGCCTATATGACCCACACTCCAACTGGTCCTTCCCCTTCTTCGGAATTAGCGTGATCGATACCTGGGTCAGTGTCTCCGGTAGCTCCCCCTTTTCCAGTGCCTCGCTAAATATCCCTAGTAAATGTGGTGCCAACTCAGTCACTAACTCCATATAGAACTCTGCTGGGTAACTTTCCGCCCCAGGGTCTTCCCCAAGTTGATCCCTTTTATGCTATCCATCATCTTTCAGCCACAGCGGCTTCTCCAGCGCCTGCCTCCTCTCTTCATCCAGCCTTGGGAATTCCAGTTAATCCATATCCTCTTCCTCACCACCACGATCGGCCCTTTATAACTTCTCGTAATAATCCTTGAATGCCTCGTTCATCTTCCCCGGCTCCGTCACTACCTCCCCATTCCCTGTCCGCACCTTCAGAATTTCCCTTGGCGCGACCAGCCTCTGTAGCTGATGGGCTAGCATATGGCTCACTCTCTCTCCATATTCATACGGCACCCCCCTCGCCCTCTGTAGCTGCCTCACTGCTTTCCCCATCGTCAGCCTGTCAAACTGCTCCTGTAACCTCTCTCTCCGCCAACCCTTCCTTGGTAGGTGCATTCGAATATTTCCTGTCCACCTCAACTGTTGGGTCCAACAACCGCCCCTACTCCTCCCTCCTCGTCCCATCTCTGTGCGACTTAAACGAGATAACCTCCCCATGAACCACTGCCTTCAACGCCTCCCAAAATGTGGCCGCCGATACCTCCCCATTCTGATTCAACTCCACATAGTCTCTGATCACTGATTGCATCTTCGCACAGAACCCCTCGCCCACCAAAAGCCACGAATATAACCTCCATCCTGGTCTCTGCTACTGCCTTGAGCTAAATCTAAAGTCCAGCCAATGCAGCACATGATCAGAGATCAGGATTCCTGTGTACACCGCCCCCTCCACACCCACCGACATTGCTTGGCTCATTACGAAAAAGTCATTTCTGGAGTATACCTTGTACACGTGCGTGAAGAAGGACTACTTACTCTCCTCCAGGTTCCTAAACCTCCACGGGTTCAACCACATTAGTGTGGGACTGGAATCACGTATTGACCAAACAGGCTAAAGACAGCAGATTGAGTTTCTAAAATTTCCAGCATGGTTACCTTTGAAGATATCAGCTATGATTTTCAAAATTTCCAGATTAAAAAAAAACGGAATTGAAATTTGCAAACTGCCATTGATTCTGAAATCACGGTGACTCAAAGATTACATGACAAATACAGATGCATGCAAGATTGTAACTTTGGTTTCCTGTTAACTTAATGAAGTTCATCTAGGGACCATCTGAGTCATACACACCAGGAAGGGTCCAGGTTTGACCTCCTGATTACACGACTATAAAACTTAATCCTTAACATCAAAGGTTTGCTCTGGCTACCCTCATTACAGGTGGCTACAGGGTATTACATTTGTTTTCAGTAGGTCAAGAAAGAACTTTTTAAATACTGGAAAAAATCCTGTCAATTTTACACATTTTCCTCTTAACCTTTCCTCATGCAGTGAAAGACAAGATCCAGAATAACACGATATTTCAAATGTGGACTTGTATTGAAAGCCAGGTGAAGAAGATAGGATCTAGCCCAAAGTGGAATTTGGCACATGTTGTAATAGCAGTAAAGTGGAAATTGATTTCCTTTAAAAACATATGTGATAAAAGAGCTCTTATTATCATTGACTATCCAGAGCCATCACATAAGCAATAAGAATCGTCTCATGGACTCAAGCTCAGTTAGTGAACTAGAAAAGGGACAATGATCAGAGGGAGGAATGTTGCTGACTGCATGTGGCACATGGATAGCTACAAGGTAATGGTTACACAGAGGAAGGGATAAATGGGCATTGATGCACTGAGAGACCGAAACAGTCAAGGTGAAGTAAAAAGGAAGGTAGAGTGTGCAGGAACCAACTGAGATCTGCATTTCACTGATAGATTTTAGTGTTGGATGCCAACAGTGAAGTGTAAATCTGAAGTAACACCAGAGTAGTGTAGAGAAAGCGCTCACAAGTGAGGAAGAGCAGGCGAGTAAAACGTTGAGTAAAAAAGTAGTAAAATGATTAGAGAATTCCATCATTAAAAGGCCTGACAGCTTCTCCTGCAGCCATGACAAATATGCAAATACCTTGGCTGTTAAGAGTGCCACTCCAACAACCAGTTTCTCCGATCTAACTGTGTGGGTGGCACAGTAGCACAGTGGTTAGTATTGTTGCTTCACAGAACCACGGTCCCAGGTTCGATTCCTGGCTTGGGTCACTGTCTGCAAAGTCTGCACGTTCTCCCCATGTCTGCACGCGTTTCCTCCGGGTACTCCAGTTTCCTCCCACAAGACCTGAAAGTTAGGTGAATTGGACATTCTGCATTCTCCCTCTGTGTACCCGAACAGGCACCAAAGTGTGGGGACTGGGGGATTTTCACAGTAACTTAATGCAGTGTTAATGCAAGCCTACTTGTGACACCAGATAATTAAAATCCCACATCCCTGAAACCATTCTGATCTTGTTTGCACCCTTTTCAAGGATCCTCAATGTACTTTCTCATGTCTCAAGATCAAAACTGAATGTAAATGCCATCTGTGGCCTAGCTGGAGCTTTATCCAGATTCCAAGAGAACCATTGGCCCTGGACCCTGAATATAAAAGAGTTCAATAGGAGGAGAGAGTAGCTAGTCATTTATTGCATTAACATCTGTACTGCCTTGTGATGCAGAAATCGGTTGACTAAGGTAGAAGCTGTCAGGCCTTTTAATGCTAGTTACTTCAAAAGTAACTGAATGGCTGAGAAATGCTTCAGAATGTGGAGCACATACAAGGAGCTCCATAAATTATTGCTCTTTAGTATATATAGAGAAAAAAATCAAATATACAAATAGTCAAAAAGCAAACTCAAAGGGAGCAGGGGGATAAAGACAGACATACTTTAGGCAAACAGGAGTCAAGGAGGAGAGAAGAAAACAATGGACGGGAAAATGTACTGAGGAGTACAAATGGATCAAGGATAGCAGGGCTTTATGTGAAATATGCAATTTATTAGACGTCAGGGAACATGGCTGCATGGAGGAACAGAGCATTGTAATCTTGTCAGAAACTTGGCTTCAGTCACCTCTGGAAATAATCATTCCCAGATACAAAATATTTACCAGCCATAGAGAGAACGTGTTTATTAATAGAATTATAGTTTCATATTCTTTTATTGATTGACATCACTACCATTGAAATCAAAATCTGCTATTTATGAGACTGCAGTTGCAGCATGTACTGTCTACAGAATGCACTCTAGCAATTCATCTTTCTTTGGCAGCCTTCCATCATGACACAGTCAGTTTGTACCTTGTTGGTCGACACTTAAACCTGGTGTGTGGCTCAGGGGCTCCACTGTGGCATGGCAGTCTTTGCCGGGTATTTGCTGCCGATGAGGACAGAGGACTGAAAATTTGCAGGATTTGCTAGCCATCTTTTCTCTGGGCTCTCTTCTCAGCCAGTTCAGCTTTCGGCTTTGGCTTGCTTCTTCCAGTGCTCCTCCAGAGCTCTTGGCCTTTGGCAACTGCCTGCCTGTGTCTTTTAATCAATAGAATTTACAGTGCAGAAAGAGGCCACTCGGCCCATCGAGTCTGCACCGCCTCTTGGAAAGAGCATCCTACCCGAGGTCAACACCTCCATCCTATCCCCATAACCCAGTAACCCCACCCAACACTAAGGGCAATTTTGGACACTAAGGGCAATTTATCATGGCCAATCCACCTAACCTGCACATCTTTGTCTGCTATCTTCACATTTCACTCCCTGGCATCCTTCTAGTGCAGATATCAATACCAGAAGGTCATGTGCCACTGGCCAGTTCATTGTACAGAAAGACTTTGGGTACATGGCCGTGGCTGAACTGGCGCATCTGATGAACGTGGCTGAACTGGTGCAGATGTCACTGACTTAGTAATGAGTGCACACCGATGGAATTAGCTTGTTCCAGGACCTCAGTTGTTCATGTTGTCCTCCCAAAATGTTCTAAGGATACACCGGAGGCAGTGATGATGGAAACTCTTCAGTTTTTCTCTTGTCTATCCTACGCTGTCCAGGTCTCACCACTGTAGAGGAGTGAATTGCGGATGCAGGTTTGACAGACTCAGAGTTTGGTCAGGTTGCTGTCATACAAAAGTGTCTTATTCTGCTTGGACACAACAGCTGTATTCTTTGCAGATGTTATTTTGCATCAAGTGACTGATAGTCTAGGCTCCATAATCACAAGCAATTAATACCACTGTCACATTGTCAATGCTGATTGATAGTGAAATAATAACATCCTGTGACATGAAATTATCTTCCTGATGCTGATGGTCAAATCTAAGTTTTTGCAGGAGTGAAAGTGTGTCCATTTGCCATTAAAGGTGTTCCCCGGTGTGGAATGCTAGTGGGGCACCTTTGGTATAAAGTAAGTCTGATTAGGAATTGGGCACTGTTGTCTTGAATCAAAGGCAGGAAAAAGCTGAAAGCTTTCCATCAGCTTTGGTATGTAAATGGACACCCTCTGAAGATGAAGGCATATGACAGCAGCAAAGAGAAAATATGCCAAAGAGTGTCAGCACCAGAAGGCAATCCTCTTTGACTCTACAATGAATATCAAAGGATTCCAACTGCACTATCTTAGCCGATCTAACCCATCATGTTATGGAAAGAGATCACACTGAGCAACTCCAGCAGACAGTCAAATTTCTGCAGCAGCTTAAATAGGCTATCTCTGCTCATACGGTTGAATCCATGGTGAGAGTGACGACAGTTGCGTCATTTGTCAATTCAGAAGATCATATCAATCGTACATTTTCCAGTTCCAAAACCACAATGGGATTTGGGATAGAAGTATTCAGTCAGGATCTACAATTTCACAGTGCCAAGATGGACAAGGACTTATTCCACGACACTTAGCAAGGAGATGCATCGATAGTTGGTGCTGCTGCAGTCACCCTTATATTTATACAGGGTCACAACCTTTGCATCACACATATCCTGAAAAACTGCTCCCTTCCTTCAGCAGAGACAGAAAACTTCAGATGCTGTAAGAGGGCCGGATTCCCATGCTTAATGGAGTTGTGTACAAGGCAAATGAGTCAAAAGCTTTGCTAAGTTCTTCCCCTGTAGATTCGCTATCAAGCTTCTGCGACAGGCGGGACTTCTATGGTGTCCAGAGCTTCCTCGGTGACTGCATTTCCCCTACAAGTCAATATGATGTTTATTTGAAATGAAAAATGAAATGAAAATCGCTTATTGTCACGAGTAGGCTTCAATGAAGTTACTGTGAAAAGCCCCTAGTCGCCACATTCCGGAGCCTGTTCGGGGAGGCTGGTACGGGATGACCACCTCTTTTGCATTTGTTCGCAATGCAGCTGTCTTCTTTGCTCAAGCACCTGTTACCTTTATGATTTATCATAATGCTCCTAGCATTTCTTGTATAGAAGGACATCTGGATATTCTGGCATAGCTATAACCAGTAGTCACTGGTGCAGTGCCTTGCAGTCTATTGAACTTTTACTTTTTAGCAGCTCTTAATGCATTCAGAGTCTTCTCACACAGAACTCTGTTGCAATCAATGAGAGTGGGCTGTTAAGTAATGGGTTAAGAGACATTGCAATTAGTTGTCTCATTTATGTTAAGTGTTCAATGATTGTCTCATTTATGTTAAGTGTTCAATGATTGACACTGATATGTAAAGGGGCTTCAGGTGGCCTCTGGATCTGGTGATCTGTAGAGTTCTGTGCAGAGTGAGTTTGAACCATTAAAGGTGTGTTGGTGAAAAAGGAGCTGAACTCTTGCCTCTTCATACCACAGCATCTAATACATCTAACTTGGGCCTCTTGGCTTCAATGACAGGTTCCGTTACAGTTATGTTAGCCTCAAAGCAGTGTTCTTTCTTCTAATATTTTGAGAGTGCAGTGCTGAAAATAGTATCCCGCAATATGCTCCATTTCACTTCTGCACTGCGTGGGAAATCCAGAAAGCACCTGTTTTAATCAAATTGAGGAACTGCAGGTTCATATCTCAATAGGCAGGATGGCTGACGTTGATGGGAGGATGGCATTTCTGCTTTCATTGAAAAAATGTTGAGGATTGCATCCTAACCCTGGTGTACAACAGGGAGTGGTTTGCATCAGTGTGCGCTGATAATATTTTGATTAGCGACTAGTGATAATCAAGCCCAAGGTGGAGCCTGAAAGGGGCTGGGGAGAGGGCCTAGATACGAGACTCTAGAGTTAAAGAACATTAGAACAAAAGGTAGTTCTGACCTGAGGTGGTTACTTTGAAGATGCTTGTGACGTCTGTGTTGAACTGGGAATCTACAACCTTGGTTGAAGATTTTAAGGGGAAATCTTCCTGGAATGATGGACTAGGCCCAATAAATCGCAATCCTTATACAAGTCATTGAAACAATAGGCCAACCAAATGGTTAATAATAATAATAATACTTTTATTGTCACAGGTAGACTTACATTAACACTGCAATGAAGTTACTGTGAAAAGCCTCTAGTCGCCACATTCCAGCGCTTGTTCGGGTACACAGAGGGAGAATTCAGAATTCTCAGCCGGTT
Organism: Scyliorhinus canicula; assembly: GCF_902713615.1. Taxonomy (NCBI): domain Eukaryota; kingdom Metazoa; phylum Chordata; class Chondrichthyes; order Carcharhiniformes; family Scyliorhinidae; genus Scyliorhinus; species Scyliorhinus canicula. The sequence continues at coordinate 164,128,600 of NC_052150.1, read as the reverse complement.
TGGGAATTAAACCCACGCTGCTGGCCTTGTTCTGCTTTACAAACCAGCTGTCTAGCCCCTTGAGCTAAACCAGCCCTAATCTTCTAATTTCTGATAACTTGAACTTTGGAGTTTCATTCTTTAGTAAATACCTGGGTTTCACATCTCAAAAAATAAAAGCATGACTGGTCTCCATCGAGATCATAATACTATCTTACACCATGTGTACTTATGCTCCGAATGGCATCTCTCAGCCACATGATCTTGACCACCAAAATAGACAGCAAAGCAATATCATGGGAACACCACCTGAAAATTCCCCTCCTAAAATGATCTTGACCAGGTGGCACGATGGCGCAGTAGTTAGCACTGCTGCCTCACGGTGCCAGGGGCCCGGGTTCAACCCCGGCCCCGAGTCACTGTCCGTGTGGAGTTTGCACATTGTCCCCGTGACTGCATGGGTCTCATGCCCACAACCCAAAGATGTACAGGGGAGGTGCATTTGCTGCGCTAAATTGCTCCTTAATTGGAAAATAATTTTTTTAATGATCATAACTTGGACATATACTAGCGTTCATCACCAGTGGACTAGAATCCTGGAATTTCTTACCCACTGCCGTTTGGAAGCACCATTACAAAAGGGCTCAAACAATTCAAGATGGCAGGTCACCTTCGCCAGGCAACGTGTGAGAGTGATGGTCATTAAGTGCAACCATACCATCGTCATCTAATGAACAAATAAAAAGTAGAAAAGGGAACCTGGAAATGGACAAAGTGCTCTTTTTGTAAGCCAAAATCCAATTTCCTGCTTGTGGACTGCCTTCATTTAATCCGTTCACTATTTTCTACTGACACAGCTAAAACATTTTAGTTTCAAGTGGGAATAAAACTGAAAATCAGTTCATCCAGATGTTCACCCTCCAACCCACATCCCATATTGTAACTGTTTTTATTGCCTTACAGAAAAACACAGCTTTCAGGGAAAAGAAGTTCATAAGGTTCATAAGATATAGAAGCAGAATTAGACCATTCAGCCCATTTTATCTGCTCCGCCATTCGATCACGGATGATATGTTCCCTCATCTGTTACTTACAATGCTACAGACCAAGAGGTGAATTGTAAAATCAACCAGAGCATCTCCTCCCTAGAACACATGATTTAGGAGCCTCCTGAGCCCAAACATGTGATCATGTGATCCCATCACGGCCTCAACTCCACTTTCCTGCCCGTTCTCCATAACCCGTCACCCCATTACCAATTAAAAATCTGTCTAACTCCTCTTTAAATTTAGGCACTGTCCTAGCATCCACCGCACTCTGGGGTAGCAAATTCGACCGATTCACAACCCTTTGCGAGAAGTAGTTTCTCCTCAAATCGCTTTTACATTTACGACCTCTTATTCAAAGACTATGAGCTCTCATTTTAGAATACCTCACTAGAGGGAGCATCAGCTCCACGTCTACTTTATCCATTCCTTTTAGCATCTTGTGTACCTCAATTTGATCTCCCCTCATTCTTCTAAAGTCTAGAGGGTATAGGCCTAAATTGTTCAATCTCTCCTCATACTACAAACTGCTCATCTTTGGAATCAATCTTGTGAACCTCCTCTGAACTGCCTCCAATGCCGACCAAAATGGTGCACAATTTAAATCGGTGCTTAAAATATCTTGTGATGGTATTTTTCAAAAGAGACTAGAATTCCTCTTTAAAAACACAAAAATGAAACAGGCACATTTGTCTGATTCAACAAAACAGAGAAGGTTACCTTTGCAAAGAATACAGTTAGATGGGTTTCACTGCCGAGTATCCAAACGGGAAATTTAGGGGATTTCAGGAATGCTCCAACCTAAAATTAAATGGAAGACAGTTTAAAAAAAACTACAATGGCACATTAAACACAATAAAAAGTTTCTACCGATGAGATATATCCAAAGTAGCATCTAACTTAACCTTTTATTACTCAAGTTACATCAACACCTGACATTACAGGTGCAAGTATTTAAGAGTTACAAATACAAGCCTACAAAATAATAGAGCCCATTTCTAGTTGTTGAATATGCCAGTAAGTGTAAACTCAATTCCATTATATATTTAAATCTTGAAAATCTAATTTTCAACAGAAAAATAGTGCCAATGTTCAGAAGTCATTTGAACCTTAAAAAAATCTAATTGGCACCTTCAGGGAACAAGTACATCTATCCAAAGAGATATAATGTACAATTACGGGCGGCACGGTAACACAGTAGTTAGCACTGTTACTTCACAGTGCTAGGGTCCCAGGTTCGATTCCCGTTGTCTGTGCGGAGCCTGCACGTTCTCCCCCTTGTCTGCGTATGTTTCCTCCGGGTGCCCCGGTTTCCTCCCACAAGTCCCAAAAGACGTGCTTCTTAGGGAAATTGGACATTCGGAATTCTCCCTCTGTGTACCCGAACAGGCACCGGAATGCGGCGTCTAGGGACTTTTCACAGTAACTTCATTGCGGTGTTAATGTAAGCCTACTTGTGACAATAAAGATTATTATTAATTCCATCATAGCTGACTTTCTGCAACTCATTGATCACCCTGATCAGTGAACACGGCAAGCTGGAGAATGCAATGACCAGTCAGTGATATATTGCAGTGGTTTCCCTTCATCTATTCCTGGATCTATTATTTTTGTGCTTCTTTCATGTCAGCTGCTTGTTACTTTGTCCTCTTCTGCTTCTTTATCTGTTATTTTGAGTGGGTGGGTAGGTAGTAAGCTATATTGTGGTGTGGCAAGCCAAGCGACTATCAATGGCTGATTTGTGGAGATAACATGGAACTAAGTGTAGGGTGGGATCAATCCCGAGATCAGGTATATTTTCTGTTCTTGTCGGGTTCGATCTGGATTGTCTGTCTTGTGGGGACAAAGAATTGGATTCAATTTGAACTTGAATTGCTTTTTGGAACAAGCAAGGAGATGGATTAAGGGTTTGCCCTGCCCACTCTGCACATTGGCTTTGTAACTTTAAGGAATATATATATATTTTTTAACTCTGGTGACACAGTGGTTAGCACTGCAGCCTCACAGCACCATGGACCCGGGTTCAATTCCAGCCTTGGGTAGCTGTCTGTGTGGAGTTTGTACGTTCTCCCAGTGTCTATGTGGGTCCCTCTGAGTGCTCTGATTTCCTCCCACAGTCCAAAGATGTGCGAGTTAGGTGGATTGGCCATACTAAATTGCCCCTTTGTGCGCAAGGATGTGCAGGTTAGGTTATAGGGATAGGGGTGGAAGTGGGAGTGTACATGGGTAGAGTGCTCGTTCGAAAGATTGGGACAGACCTGATGGGCCGAATGGCCTCCTTCTGCACAGTATGGATTCTATGATTCTCTATTCCCTGTTATCATAGAATTTACAGTGCAAAAGGAGGCCATTCGGCCCATCGAGTCTGCACTGGCTCTTGGAAAGAGCACCCTACCCAAGGTCAACACCTCCACCCCATCCCCATAACCCAGCAACCCCACCCAACACTAAGGGCAATTTTGGACACTAAGGGCAATTTATCATGGCCAATCCACCTAACCTGCACATCTTTGGACTGTGGGAGGAAACCGGAGCACCCGGACGAAACCCACGCACACACGGGGAGGATGTGCAGACTCCGCACAGACAGTGACTCAAGCCAGAATCGAACCTGGGACCCTGGAGCTGTGAAGCGATTATGCCATCCACAATGCTACCGTGCTGCCTGTTGTCTTTGAACTGTTTAGTCCTTTACCGTCTCTTCTTAGTGCCTTCTAATTCCAGTCTTTATCACGTCTCTATGAAACCTATCTGTTCAGTTCCTGTATTGTTTCTCCTCCTCCTTAATTAAAAAGTGCTCAAAAGCTAAAGGGAATTCAGTATGCCCACTGGAAATTGTGACATATTCAACATACTTATAGATTGCACAATTCAAATTCAATTCAGTGTCAAAACTCTGGGCAAAAATATTACCTTAATCAGACACTTGGGAAAGATTGAAAATTTCAAATAAAATCTTTGATTAAAAGGTACTAATTACCACAAAACAATTTATAGAACAAACCATTCTGCTGTGATGTATACATTTTTTTATTTTACTTGTTCAAAGCCCTATGTTGGCCATTATAAATTTCAGCTGAAATAAAATGATGCTGAAAAAAAGGGGAGCATTTTGATCAACTTAGGGAAACGAGAAATGTAATGGGTGATTACTATAAATTATTGAGTAACAGTGCCTTTACCATTGAAAATACATTTAATGCAGTCACAGTGCCAAATCCTGGAATAACTGGTAGTTTCAATGAAATGCTGGTATTTGGGATCATAATGCATGGTCAACGAACAGAACTTATTGAAACTAAAATCCTTCCCTCAACTTATTTTAATTCATGGTACAAATGCAGAACATGAAGATAACTAGATTATGGCACAGACCGGAGTCAGGTCATTGACAGTCAGGTACATTGTTCAGAGTCTCCATCTACAGCACCCAAAACCTGGTCTGGGTTGAGTCTCTACGCAAGACAACATTGTTCGCTTCTGCTCGAGTCTCCCAAGAGAAACACAACTGGGATTGAGAATTTGGGAATTGAAGATTTAAACCTGCATCCAATCACAGAGTTGTACATTTGAACACTTCCATCTGCTGTATAAAATATATTCACCAGTAACTTTCAAAGCTTAAAATAAGATGAAGCACAGGCCTGTACAAAGTAGTTTGGCCCGATTCACTGATACAGATTTTGGAATACAGGGCTAAAGGAAAGGTGGCAGACATTTTGAACCACTGTTTCAAAAAAGTATTTTCAAAGTTCATACCAGGAAAAGTTGTGGGACAAATTAGATTTCTATAATTGGTGAAATGTGTCCAGTTGTTTACACCAAAAGCATTTGGCACAATATGCTTTAAATACCAAGCATTTCTAGCAGTTCAGTAAAGCTAGGAATTAGGATATCAAAACGGAATGTAACAAATTTGCAAGAGTAGCCCCACTTGAGCATCCCACAAAGTTGACGTAGCCATCAAAACTAAACATATGCATGTTTTATCTTCTCATTCTGTTGAAAGGAAAGATGTTCTGAAAAACACAAATTACTCCATTCTTCACTTCTTATGTTCTAATCCCATGCACATTGTATAAAATCAGCAACAGAATAGCACTTTTCTTTTGGATATCAATGCTTACGTGCTTTATACTCAGTAAACATTTTGGCAAATAAATTTTATTTTCAGACCTGAAACCCTAAGCCACTGTGAACACACATTGGGTTGGATGTTACAAATAATTTCATTAGCTAAGAGCAGAACACATTTATCACAGTAGTACTGAATTCCCGAAGTGGTTGTGCTCATTCATGATGCTTACAAAGGCACCAGTGATTTAATTTTATTCCATCAGCCTTGTACAGTGGCCTCTAAAATATTTAACACTGGGTTCCAAGTGGAAAGATTGACTGTTAATCCACTGGCGAGCTATAAAACACTCATCTGCAATTTCTCCTTGCACCTTTTCTTTTGAAGGCCTTGCTAATCACGTGGCACATTTGGCAGCAAGTGTCAGTAGATCAGTTGATCACAGATATCACAGGCATAAACCTGTCAATCTTTAACAAACATCTAAACATGTCGCATTTCCAGCAGGAGTCACTGAGCAATTATCCAGAGTGGCAAACATGGTTAACTTCCCTATACCCAAGCCATGAGGTGAACTGTACCAGCCATGCAGTTATTCTAACTGAGAACAGGTAATTTGACAAAGGCTAGATACAAACAATCCTCAACTTTATGATGTACAAGTTATGACAAACGGCGCCTAGAAAATTTACAAATTGACACCTTGACCAAATTTAAGACTTTGGTTTCGACTTTACAAATTCAAATTCATATGTGCGCATTAATATCCTGCGCCGCCCACTTCCCTGACTTGAGACATTCTGGTTGCTGGTCCAATGCATTTTTACTTGGTGAATCTACATGTTTCCAAACCTTTTCTTAAAATTTGTATTTTATGATATTAATTTATTGCTATATTAATCGACTCGAGTACTAAATTCTGGGTTATTTTGGTGAAAACAGGGCATCAGGTTCAGGAACCAATCCTTATGTATAACATCGTTGCTATGGGAAGATGTGATTTTCAGGAACCAATTGTTTTGTAAGACTGCCTGCATTGAACTTGGACCTCCCTGACCCATTCAATATTTTAATCAGCATCTGAACAAAGCAGCATTTTTCACCTGTACATTTATGCCAAGTAACTATGGAGAGGGCAGCACGGTGGCGCAGTGGGTTAGCCCTGCTGCCTCACGGCGCTGAGGTCCCAGGTTCGATCCCGTCTTTGGGTCACTGTCTGTGTGGAGTTTGCACGTTCACCCCGTGTTTGCGTGGGTTTCGCCCCCACAACCCAAAGATGTGCAGGATAGGTGAATTGGCCACGCTAAATTGCCCCTTAATTGGAAAAAATGAATTGGGCACTCTAAATTTAAAAAAAAGTAACTATGGAGAAGTTTGCACTTCCCATTTAAAAATACATAAATTTGAAGCTAAGCCTGCAAAATCTGATCAGTAAATGTTTACTCAAACTACTCGAACAGTAATAAGTCAATTGCCTCTTCATCTTTCCCCAGCCAGTCTTGCTTTTTAAGGACTAATTAAGGAAAGAATTCTAAAGTGACTTTATAAAACTTCGCAGTTTTGTGGTGCTTGCAGAAATTTCTAGAATAGTCCAATTACTTAGACTTTTGAATGATTGTGTACCAACTGACTATTTGAAATTTATTACAAATTTATTTATTATGCTAAAAACCACTCCTGCGCTGCAAACTATCAAATTCCAGGTGCTTACCTTACAATAGCGCAAGGATTCCATTAATGTCAGAAAACCAACAGTAGATTGATTTCTTATACCATGGAGTTCTGAAACAGAACAATTATAGCATTGAGAACTAAGGCACAATGGTTTCAGAGATTAAACAAAATTGTCCAAGACCAAAATAAACTATAAAATAACATTCAAATTTTGAATTGATATTTTATATTAAAATGACAAAATATTGTAGCTCTTGGTAAAGCACGAATAGAACAGGCAGAATATTTAAAAGTACAGTTAGACCATATCTTAAAAAAATTATGGAGCATCTCCATATATACATGCACCTTGCTTTGAGAAATTAGTTAAGAGAATCTTAATTTCTCAAGCAAAGAAAAGTATGATCATCGGAATGGTGGTGACTAATTTTCATAACAATAGTTTTATAAAAATTTTCAATAATTACAACTTGTTTAGGGAAAGTTGAACTATTTACTGATGGGTAACTGAAATGGGTTATCAGAAATACTGCTCAAAGCCATGACACTGATCAATTTTAACAGCTAGCTGCTTTAATGCAGAACAGAAGGGTTGACAAAACAGTGTCTTGTAACCATGTCTCTTGCACAACTGCTTCAGCCACCTTTTCCCCAGCCAAGTTAATACTCCTCTGAGCTAGTTATTAATAGGTGTAAAAGAATGACAATATTTACAGCAATTTTATTTCCTTTTGAGACTTAAATTGGATTCACCCTACGGTATCACAATGGATATTAGTGTGGAAGATCTCTTAGTGCAAACCGTTCACACAATGCATGAGCACTTCAATATTTTACATTTGCTTTAACTAAGCAGCAACCAAACAGATATCAATTTTATTCCTCAAGTAGTTACAATACATACTCAAATTTGATAGGCAGGAACAGCAAATCTATCACAGATGACGAACCTACACTGTCAAGTTAGAAAATGAGGCTGATAACATACATACACCAGGTAGATGACCAAAGGTATTGAAACATTCAACAAAATGAATTAAGTGACTTAATCCTATGCACAAAGAACAAAACATTGCCTTGAATTTCACGGTAAAAATCGAAAATGCTTAAGATGTACAGTATTCAAATAAACAAAATATACAAACTTAGTGTACTGGTTTGTAACTTTAATATAATTTTAATTCAATATTCCACCTTAATATCCTGCCCACCAGTTACCTTCTGAATTTGTCTATTTTTGTTATTACATCAGTGTTACTATTTTCCATGTTTTTAACTCTATTACTTAGTTTATGTATGAACATTTTGATGCAAGTTACACTACGCTGCAATTTAGCCTTTGGGCTGCAAATGTGCTTCTTGAATGAAATATTCCCGTCAAAGTGCCATTACCAAATCTCTATTGCTGCAGGTTTGTCTCATTAAATGGCAGAACACTGTCTCAATACCATTGAAAGAGGCATATAAAACACTGATAGAATCTTAAAAATATGAAAATGATCTTAATGCATGTGTCATAAAGCACAAATTTAAAAAGTTTTTATGAAAATCAAAAGCAATTATAATATAATAATCTTTATTGTCACAAGTAGGCTTAACATTAACACTGCAATGAAGTTACTGTGGAAATCCCCTCGTCACCACATTCAGACGCCTGTTCGGGTACAGAGGGAGAATTCAGAATGTCCAATTCACCTAACAGCATGTCTTTCGGGACTTGCAGACACGAGGAGAATGTGCAAATTCTCGCAGACAGTGATCCAAGCCGGGAATTGAACCTAGGACCCTGGAGATGTGAAGCAATTGTGCTAACCACTGTGCTCCCTATTTTTTTGAACATCAAAATTAAATGCGTTCCAGCTTTTAGGGATCAGGCAGCGTTGACTGCTGTGTTTTTGAATAAATCAAGCCCTGATGGAAGCACAATCAAAAACCTCTGGTGCCACCTAGAGGTCAAATCATTGGATAAAAGCAAATTACTGCGGATGCTGGAATCTGAAACCAAAAGAGAAAATGCTGGAAAATCTCAGGTCTGGCTGCATCTGTAGGGAGAGAAGAGAGATAATTTTTCGAGTCCGGATGACCTTTGACGAAGGATGACATCTACTCAGGGCCACAAACCCTTTGTGACTGAACAGGCAGATTCTGGATTCTTTGGGCGCAAGGGACAGGGAGCCCATGACATGGTGGAGTCCAGAAAGCAGACTTTGCTTCCTTTCCTTTCCTTCTCTGCTGCCACTCTGCTTCATCAGTAAGAAGTTGCGACTCAAAGCATGATGAGGCTTCATGGAACAAGTTCTGAACTGCTGTAATGTAGGAAAGGCAGCAACAAAGCAAGGACATGTGCGAGGCAGGTTTTTTTTACATAGAGGGTAGTGAGTGCCTGGCAGGGCCGGCTCAAGGCACCGGCAACTCGGGCAGTCGCCCAGGGCGCCATGTGCTAGGGGGCGCCAGACTCGGGTCCCGCGCATGCGCAGTTGGGCCGGTGCAACCAGCGCATGCGCGGTGGCCGCACTCCCCCAGGGTGGCCGCACTCCCCCAGGGCGCCCCCCCCCCCCTCTGTCCGCCCCCCCGCTCGGTCCGCCCCCTCGCTCGGTCCGCTTCCCCCCCCCCGGTCTCGGGTCCGACCCCCGCCCCCCCCCCCCCCCCCCCCTCGGGTTCGCCCACCCCTCGGGTCCACCCCGCCCGCTCGGTCCGCTCACCCCCTCGGTCTGCTCTCCCCCCCCCCCTCGGGTCTGCTCCCCCCCCCTCGGGTCCGCTCGCCCCCCGCCCCCCTCTCGCCCCCGACCCCCTCTCGCCCCCGCCCCCCTCCCTCTCGGCCCCGCCCCTCCCTCTCGGCCCCGCCCCTCCCTCTCAGCCCCGCCCCTCCCTCTCGGCCCCGCCCCTCCCTCCCTCTCGGCCCCCCGGCCCCTCCCCTCTCGCCCCCGCCCCCCTCCAAGGGCGCCGAAGTTCAACTTGCCGGGGCGCCAGCAACCCTAGGGCCGGCGCTGGTGCCTGGAACATGTTGCCAGGGGAGGTTGTGGAAGCAGATACATTAACGGCGTTCAAAACGCATCTTGACAAACACATGGATAGGATGGATATAGACGAAAACGGCACAAGGGAGTGCTGAGGGTTTTGCCAAAGGTTGGTATCATGGCCAATACAGGCTTGGAGGGTCGAAGTGCCTGGTCCTGTGCTATATTGTTCTTCGTTTTTTTGTTCAATTTGCATAAAGATAAAGCAAGCTCCCACAAACAGCAATGAAATAATAATAATCATTACTGTCACTTGTAGGCTTACATTAACATCGCAGTGAAGTTAATGTGAAAAGCCCCTTGTCGCCACAACCAAATAACCTGTTTAATAGAACCACATAAAAGTTTCAGCACAGAAATGGCCATTTAACTCATCACGTCTGCACCAGCCAAAAATAAAGAAACTATCCGCTCATTTTTATCCCAATTTCCAGCACCTGGGCCATAACCTTGCAGGTTACAGCACTTCAGATGCAAATCAAAATATCTTTATAATTAATTGAGCATTTCAGCCTCAACCACCGATTCGGGCAGTGAATTGCAGATACCCTCTGGGTGAAACAATTTTTCTTCATATCCTCTCTAATCCTTCTACTGATCACCTTAAATCTATGCCCTCTGGAATTGACTCCTTAGCCAAGGGAAAAAACATAATGATATATTAGGTCTTTCCTGTCCACCCTATCTAGGCCCCTCAATTTTGTACAGCTCTCCTCTGTTCTAATCTATCCAATCATCCTTCGCAGCTACAATTTTCAAGCCCTGGCAATATTCTTATAACTCCCTCTGTGTTCTTTCCAGAGCAATTATGCTCTTTCTGTAATGTGATGACCAAAATTCCAGTTGTGGCCTAACCAGCTTTTAAAAAAATTTGTTCATCAGATCAGCATTTATTGCCCATCCCCAATAACCCTTGTTCAGAGGACATTGAAGAGTTAACCACATTGATGTGGGTCCACAGTTATATATAGCGAGACCAGGCATAGACGGGAGATTTTCATCTTCAAGGGACATTGGTGAACCAGATGAGTTTTTAAACAGCAACTGCTTTGTGGTCAGACTTTTAATTGCAGATTTCTATTGCATTCAAATGCCACCATCTGCCATGATGGGATTTGAACCCGACCCTCCAGAGCATTATCGGAGGTCTCTATAATATTAGTCCAGTGACAATACCACTATGCCACTACTTCCCCAGCATTATGGGTGGCATTGCAGCATAGTGGTTAGCACTGGTGCTTCACAGCACCAGGGACCGGGGTTCGATTCCCGGCTTGGGTCACTGTCTGTGCGCTGTCTGTACATTCTACCCATGTCTGCATTGGTTTCCTCCGGGTACTCCGGTTTCCTTCCACAAATCCCGAAAGATGTGCTTGTTAGGTGAATTGGACACTCTGAATTCTCCCTCAGTGTAAAAAAAGGCGCCAGAGTGTGGCGACTGAGGGATTTTCACAGTAACTTCATTGCAGTGTTAATGTAAGCCTACTTGTGACACAAATAAAGATTATATTCCTGCTTGGGGCTGGTTTAGCTCACTCAGCTAAATCGCTGGCTTTTAAAAAGCAGACCAAGCAGGCCAGCAGCACGGTTCAATTCCCGTACCAGCCTCCCCGGACAGGCGCCGGAATGTGGCGACTAGGGGCTTTTCACAGTAACTTCATTGAAGCCTACTCGTGACAATAAGCGATTTTCATTTTCATTTCAATACCTCATCCAATAAAGGACTGCCATATGCTTTCTTATCACCTATCCACCCGTCCTGCCACCTTCAGTGATCTGTGGCTTCCACTACCTCTCTCAATATCCTCCCATTTACCAAGTGATCCCTTGCTTTGTTTGCCTTCCCCAAATGCATTGCCTCACACTTCTCTGGATTGATTTCCATTTTGCCACTTTTCTGCCCACTCAAGAAACCATTAATGTCATTCTGGTGACAACAGCAATCCTCTTTACTATCAACTACACTGCCAATTGCTGGTCATCTGCAAATTTCACAATTCTGCCTCCTGCATTTAAGTCCAAATCATTAATACATACAACAGCAATGGTTGAATGCTGAGCCCTGTGGAACACCACTAGAATTTGGAAAAGTGATTGGGGGATAACTATTGGTTCGGACAAGGGGATTACTCCAGTGATCTTCTTTGAAAGAGTCATGGGATCTTTTACGTCCATCTGAGGGGGCATAAGGGATTTTGCTTTAATGTCTCACCCAAAAGGTGGCACCTCCAACAATGCAGCATTCCTTCAGTGCTGCTTTATAATAATAATAATCACTTATTGTCACAAGTAGGCTTTAATGAAGTTATTGTGAAAAGCCCCTAGTCGCCACATTCCAGCGCCTGTTCGGGGAGGCTGGTACCGGAATTGAACCCCGCGCTGCTGGCATTATTCTGCATTACAAGCCAGCTGTTTAGCCCACTGTGCTATACCAGCTTTGATTCTTGTGCTTAAGTTCTGGAGCTGGACTTGAACGCAGATCCTTCTGATTCAAAGGGAGGATTAAATGAGCTCCAGCTGACATATGACGTACTATGGATGAAATGTTTCTTACTTAACTATGTCAAGAACAATAATTAACAGATGCAATTTTTACATGGGATAAACACAAGTACAACCAAAGTACTGCAAAAATGACAAGAGGATTTATTGTAATATCAATCACTTATAATATGTAATTTCTCCCAGTTTCCTCAAAAGGTGACAAACCCATGCTGAGGTATTGCTTGAGAGACAATAAACTCTGTAAAATCTTGCCTAATTGACTGCTCTTGATTTATCAATCTGGACAGCAAAGAGACCATTGAATTCTGTGGACTGTTGCTTTTGAGACCAACCCTAATCAACAGAAACCTTAGAGTGGTATAAAATTGTCCATTAACTAACCGAATAGCAATATTCCCTACTGTCACTCCAACTGGGACTGGCTAATCAAATACATATCAGGGACATTCTTGTTACATACAATCAGCAAACCATAAGGTACCAATTACCATAGAGCCAGCATTTTCTTTTGTACAAAAGTTACATTTTCTTTACTGGAATGACTGCTGCCCATCCCGGTCTTGGCCATTGCTGCCATTGGCAGGACAGAGCTGTTGGCTAATCAAATTGGTCAGCAGCTCTTGTGGCATTCCGTCGAAGTGAGGGGCAAATGTTCTGCCTCCAGCTAATTAACATTCCTCGGAAGAAAACCCAGCTTCTGAAAAATCCTGCCCAATATGTGAGGGAAGAATTGAGCTAGAGTACACTAAATTCCTCCTGGAACTCATGGATAGTTATCAGAAGTAAGGCCCTAATAAATATCTCCTCCACAATTCCAGGTCGTGTATCAACCTGGAATTAAAACTGACCATTTCAGATCTGTTTGATACAGGAACTCATTGGATAAATGAACCCAGCAATAGGCCGGTGTCGGTAATATTTTGATGAGCTTTAGAAATAGATTGAGGCTTGTATTTAATAGACCCTTGAATAATTTGGATCTTTGTTCTTTATTGCACCGTTCAAACTATCCACTTGGGACAACTTAAAATCTGCTGCGATTCTTAGAAAAGACTCAACCACAGAGCTACAGTTGAAGGCTGTCTTTTAGCTCTTCCATTCAGAAAGAAACTACAGGCCCCATCACTGAATTCCATTATTTATTAATTCATACTCAGATCTTTGAAAGAGCTTTCCGATTAGCCTCGCTCTTTTTCTTTCCCAGAATCCTACAACATCCTCCTGTTTAGGTATATATCCAATTCCCTTTTGAAAGTTATTATTGAATCTGCCTCAGCTCCCCTTTCAAACAGGGCAATCCAGATCATAACAGCTTCTTCATTAGACATTCTCATTTCCTCTCTGGTTCTTTTGCCAATTACCTTGATCTGTGTTCTTCAGTTACTAACTCTTACTGCAGTGGACAAGTCTCCTTATTTACTTTATCAAAATTCTGCAAAGTGGTCTACTTACATCTTATATGCAACATATTTTGTTTGAGTTTGACCATACAAAATTGATAGCACATTTGTTACAATTTTAAAAATGCATTAAGCTTTGCATCCATGTTATCAATTTAAATTCAAAACATGAAAGGATCTCAGTACTGATTCCTGGGACACTTTGCGCCTGCTGCTTCCTATTATCTAACCCATTTCTTATCCAATTCCTAATTTTTAAGCCTTGAATTTTCACTGTTTCAAGCTTAGGTAGTAGTTATGTGAACATTTATCAAAAACTGCAACAAGATAGGATTAATTGGTGACCTCGGTGAAGGCACTCTAAGCAGTAGCAATTAGAATATGATTGAATTGTATATTCAGTTTGAGGGAGAGGAGTGGGTCTAAGCCTAATATTTTAAATTGAAATAAGGGCTAGATAAATGAACTGGCAAATTAGTTTAAGGGCTAGGTCAATAGAGATGTAGTGGCAGATATTTAAGGGGCTATTTCAGAATACACAGAATAGATACATTAGAATTAAAAAAAATTCCAAAGGATCACATTAAAAAGTTCAAGATAGTATCAAACTTGAAAAAGTGTACAATTGAACAAGGATGGGTAGCAGATGAGAAGATTGCACAGAATATAAAAATAGCAAAGAACAACCAAAAGATTGATACGGTAAAATTAGTGCACAGAGAAAGCTAGGTAGAAATATAAAGACAGATAATACGGTTTATAGACAGTTAAAAATGGAAGAATTTAGCAAAGTGAGTGTTGGTCCGATAGAAAATGAGTTTGGAGACTTAATAATGGAAAATAAGGACATGGCAGATGAATTGAACAGGTATTTTGCATTGGTCTTCACTTAGAGGACACAGTAATATCCCAGAACTGACTGTAAATCAGGAAATGGAAGGGAGGAACTTGGGAAAATTGCAATCACCAGGGAAATAGTAATGAGCATATTGTACAGGCCAGGGCCGACAAGTCTCTGGGTCCTGATGCACTTCACCCTAGGGTCTTAAAATAAGTGACTTGTTAGATGGTTGATGCATTGGTTTTAATTTTCCATGGGTTTGGAAGGTGCAGTCAGCCTCTGATCTGTTCTTATAGTCACAGTATTTATATGGCTAATTCAGTTCAGTTTCTGGTCAATGGTAATCCCCAGGATGTTGATAGTGAGTGATTCAGTGATAGTAATGCCATTCAATATCAAGATTCCCTCCCTTGTTGGAGATGGTCATTGCCTGCCACTTGTTTCTCAAATGTTACTTGCCAGCTGTCAGCCCAAGACTGAATATTGTCGAGGTCTTGCTGCATTTGGACATGGACTGCTTCAACATCTAAGGAGTCGTAAATGGTGCTGAATATTGTGCAGTCATCAGCAAACGTCATCCCCACTTCTGACCTTCTGATGGAAGGAAGGTCAATATGAAGCAGTTGAAGATGATTTGGCCCAAGTCAATTAAACACACAACCGTGAGACCTAAACATAAACTGCTCACAGTAATTCAATTAGATTATGACTTGCTCAAAAATATATACAAGAATATGTACTAGAATTAGTATATCATGGCATTATCATCACTTAAACAAAAATATTCAAATGTGAATCTCAGATACTGCAAACCAGTTAAAATTAACCGAGTGTTAAAAATAAATATATGAGGAGAATCTTCTGAAGGAACATATATTTTATAAATACACAAACTTACTCATTCCAGAACACTCTCGGTCTCCATCCCATACATTCAGTACTGCATATCCAGTCAGCAATAAATTGATTAGACTTTGGCTGAAAGAGGAAAAAAAGCATTCAACTCAATGTTCAAAGTAAAGTGGGGAAATAATAAGAATCAAGAAATATTCCGGGCGTGATTCAACTAAATGGGAACTAAATCCTGTATTGAGCAATTTAGCCACATGAGCCAAGTGCTCACAGCACGGAGAAACACACAGCTATACAACGCCACTCGCATTAAATAAGGGGCCTCAGCAGGGAACGCTGGCCTTGGTCTCACATAGCACCATTACCGCTCGGCCCCATTTCCGCTCGTCGGAACCCCTCAGAGTAGAGAGAGATCAGGATGCCATTTTTAAATGGCAGCCCGAACTCTGAAGCCCCCCGACACGACATCTGACCCCCCCCCCCCCCCCACCCACCCCCAACACCTACACAGGGCACCCCCAGCCCGACTGCACCAGCACAAAAAATGTCAGCTTGGAACCCTGGCTGTGCCAATCTGGCAGTACCCCTGCCAGCTGGGAGTGCCACCTGGACACCTTGGCAGTGCCAGGCTGACACCCAGGTGGCAGCGCCACAGTGGCACCAGCCGCACTAGGGTAGCACCTTGCCCAAAGGTCATGCACCTAGGGGCCTCTGATCCCCTGGGTGACCCCGCACGAGTGCCGCTCTGTCTGGTCCCCCGTTGTGGGGACCAGAACGGATTGGTACTCGCCCAAGGTCTCTGAGGTCTCCCAACACCTCAGGTACCTCAGGGAACTGCATGTTAGAGTGAGACTATGCAGATTTGCTAAAATGTGGTCCCACCACAAAGGGCAGGATTTACATCGCAATGTCTTGCGAGGCATTGCAAGCCAGGTAGATCCCAGGAGTAGGGTCTCCCTGCTTTTGTCGGCCATGCTGTGCCGCGGCAAGCTGCTTTTCAGGCACAGCGTGGCCATTAGATCGTGCCCATCATTGCATCAGAGCCAACCCTACTCCAAACTCCAATACAAATGATAGAGGCAGTTCGGAGATTTCACTCAGAACAAACTAGGGAGTGGAGAAATGTGCATACCGAAGTGCATTATCTTTCAACAGTAAAAATTTTAACTTAAGTACTCAACCATTGGTTAATAAGACGTACAATAAAATAAAACCAGAATGAACTGTGGACTACTTTAAATGGAAGCACAGGCAGACCATTTCTAAACTTCCCCTGGTAACAGTGACCAACCCAAATATGATACCGAATGCATTAACCAATGTAACACAAGAATTAACCCCTCTTAAAACTAATCAATTAGCCATCATGATAAGCCCAAGCTAGAAAACAAAACTATCCTCTTATTTTTAAAAGTAGTTAAACTCTGGGTTACATACTGTAGGTAACAAACTACTGTGCAGGTACATATTTATAGCTAAGTGTCCTCAGGTATCAGAGCACCCCACACAAAAAAAAATAATTGAAATAAATCACCATCCAAAATTCAAGAATGTCTAAAAAGGAAAGACCAAGCGAGCACTCACAGCGATATACACACTTCGATTGGCCACCCTATAAGCCTCTGCCCAATCATGAGCAAAATTATACACTTTAATACTGCCAACAGACAATATTTACTCTCCAATAAACCACTTATTGAGGCTTTGAGTTCTGTCATAATCACTTGGCTCTAAATTTCACCAGCGCTTTCTCCTAGGACATGCAAGGTCTCAATGTTAAAGGTGAGGATGGCGCTCTCAATGTCAAGGCAGCATCTGACCAAGGAGTCCGAGCA
Source organism: Scyliorhinus canicula (assembly GCF_902713615.1). Classification (NCBI taxonomy): domain Eukaryota; kingdom Metazoa; phylum Chordata; class Chondrichthyes; order Carcharhiniformes; family Scyliorhinidae; genus Scyliorhinus; species Scyliorhinus canicula. The sequence continues at coordinate 164,111,376 of NC_052150.1, read as the reverse complement.
AAATGAGGGCCAAAGCTAAAACTCTCCAGTGGTTAGCCATATCTAACAGAAAGGAAGGCAGTCCTAGCTGTCGAAAGCTAAGCGAGCGATTCAGATTATTGCTGGAGTTTCTTGGAGAGGTGGTATTTCTTGGAGAGGTGGCCTCAGGCGAAGATCTCAACTGCTTCAAGTGTCCTTCTCTTCATAAGATTGGCAGTGATGTTATTTTCTGATAATTCCACAATGTTCAACTACATTCTGAAAGTTTCAAATAATAAAAAAGCCTATGCCAACCAGACACAGGACAACAGCACCTCGTACATATGAAACATTTCAACAAAGTAAAAAATCCCAAAATACTGAACAGTGGTATAAGAAGAGCAAATTTGACAGAGTCACATCAGATGATGTTAGGGCAGATGGCCAAAAACTTAATCAGAGGTAGATTTTAAGGAGTGCCATAAATGAGGAAAAGATCAAAAAAACAGTTTACAAAGGAAATTCCAGAGGTTAGCGCCAAGGCAGCTGAATCTGGACAGCATCCAAGTTCAAGTTAACAAGTGGATCATTAATAAAACAATGTCAGTGTCCACAGAGTGCTGCAGTGTTTAGCACGACTGCCTCACGGCACCAAGGACCGAGGTTTGATCCCGGCTCCAGGTCGCTGCCCGTGTGGAGTTTGAATATTCTCCCAGTGTCTGCGGGGGTCTCATCCCCACAACACGAAGATGCACAGGGTAGGTGGATTGGCCACACTCTCTTTGCCTTCTAATTGGAAAAATAAATAAAACGTCAGGAAATGACCATCAAATCCTAGCTATCTGCCCTGGACCTTCATCAGTACCGTATCGCCAAGTCCCTTAACATCAACAACTTGAAGGGTAGGATCTGTTACAATGCATCAGTCACATCGCCAAGATGGTTATAAAACAAGATAAAGGCTTTAAAGGCTGTGTGTACTACTGTTTAATTCTTAATGCTCCATAGCCTCTTCACCACCTTGAAAATTTAATCAGGAATATGTTGAATGTTTTCACCTAATACAACTCGCAAGGAGTTTGACACTACCCAGCTGCTGGAATTTGACTGATCAACAAACCCATCCATTGGACTTCGTATCCATCTTCTCCACTACTGACATGTTGCGCCTGCACTATACGCTATCTATATAGGGCAGCAATATTATGAGAACACTACCTACAAGTGCCCTTCCAAATTGCGTGATGAATTGCCATCCTCTCACTGACCCAGAAACATTCTCCTAGAATCCTACCTAATGCAATTATAGGAGCACCATCACAAAAGATTCAGTGGTTTAAGGAGGAGGCCCACTCACACCTTTATAATTTACAAACACAGCCTTGCCAGCATCACTCATATGGCAAGAATAAAAAAGCAGAGAAAGAGAAGGATGAGACACAGGTGGCAAAAAGGAAGGGAAAAATCAGCGAGATGGTGGGTGTGAGGATAGATGTCAAGGCAAAGGCAAGATTTGAATGTCCAGTGGTAGTCAGGATTTAGGAAGGTCAGACAAAAAGGAAAAGGCGGTAGTGCTGCATTGCTGGTTAAAGAGGAAATTAATGCAATAGTGAGGAAGGGTGTCAGCTCTGACAATGTAGTATCAGTATGGGTGGAGCTGAGAAACACTAGGGTCCAAAAAAACATTGTTCCCGTTGTATATAGACCCCCAAACTGTAGTGGTGATGTTGGGAATGACATTAAACAGGCAATTGGAAAAGCATGGGATAAAGGAACATCTGTAATTATCAGTGATTTTGAATCTGCATATAGATTGGGCAAATCAAATTAGCTTAGAGGAGGAATTCCTGGAGTATATACAGGATGAATTTCTGACTAATTACGTTGAAGAACCAACTAGAGAGCAGGCCATCCTAGACTGGATACGATGCAATGAGAATGGAATCATTGGCAATCTAATTGTCTGAGACCTCTTGGGAATGAGCGACCATAATGTGATAGAATTTTTCATCAAGATGGAGGGTCAAGTAGCTGATTCTGAGACTCAGTTCCTGAATCTTAATAAAGGAAACCATGATGGTGTGAGGTGCAAGTTGGTGATGATAGATTGGGAAACTTCACTTAAAGGGATGACAGTGGATAGGAAACGGCAAACATTCAAGGAGCGCATGAGGGAACTGCAACAATTGTTTATTCCTGTCTGGCACAAAAGTAAAATGGGAAAGGTGGCCAATCCATGGTTTACAAGGAAAATTAGAGATAGTATTGGATCCAGGAAAGCATACATATTGGCCAACAGGTCTGAAGGTTTGGGAGCAGTTTAGAATTCAGCAAAATGGACCAAGGGATTAAGATGGGGAAAATAGAGTACGAGAGTAAAGTTACATGGAATGCAAAAATTGACTGAAAGTTTTCTATAGATGAAAGGGAAGCAGATTGGTGCAGACAAATGTAGGTCCCTTACAATCAGAAGCAGGGGAATGTATTATAGGAGACAAATATACTTGGGGGCAGCACGGTAGCATGGTGGTTAGCATAAATGCTTCACAGCTCCAGGGTCCCAGGTTTGGTTCCCAGCTAGGTCACTGTCTGTGCGGAGTCTGCACTTCCTCCCCGTGTGTGCGTGGGTTTCCTCCGGGTGCTCCGGTTTCCTCCCACAGTCCAAAGATGTGCGGGTTAGGTGGATTGGCCATGCTAAATTGCCCGTAGTGTCCTTAAAAGTAAGGTTGGGGGGGGGGTTGTTGGGTTACGGGTATAGGGTGGATACGTGGGGTTGAGTAGGGTGATCATTGCTCGGCACAACATCGAGGGCCGAAGGGCCTGTTCTGCGCTGTTCTATGTTCTAAAGAAATGGCTGAGCAACTAAACACACACTTTGGTTCTGTCTTCACAAATAAGGACACAAATCAGATACCAGAAATGTTGGGGAACGCAGGGTTTTGTGAGAAGGAGGAACTGAAGGAGATCAATATTCGTAGAGTAACGGTGTTGGGGAAATTGATGGGATTGAATGCTAATAAATCTCCAGGGCCTGATGATCTGCATCACAAAGTGCTTCAGGAAGTGGTTCTAGATATAATTGGTGGTCATCTTCCAGGATTCCATAGACTCTGGAACAGTTCCTAAAGATTGGAGGTTAGCTAATGTAACTCCACTATTTACAAAGGGATGAAGAGAGAAAACAGGGAATTATAGACCAGTAAGCCAGTAGTGGAGAAAATTCTAGAATCCATTATCGAAGATTTTATAGCAGAGCACTTAGAAAATAATGGCAGGATTCGACAGATTCAGCATGGATTTATGAAGAGGAAATCAAGCTTGACAAATCTACCAGAATTCTTCAAGGATGTAACTAGTAGAGATGACGAGGGAGAGCCAGTGGATGTGGTATATTTGAATTTTCAGAAGACTTTTGACAAAATCCCGCATAAGAGAATAGTGTGTAAAATTAAAGTGGATGGGATTTGGGGTAGTGTATTGAGATGGCGAGAAAACTGATCATAGAACATACAGTGCAGAAAGAGGCCATTTGGCCCATCGAGTCTGCACCGACCCACTTAAGCCCCCACTTCCACCTTATCCCCGTAACCCAATAACTCCTCCGAACCTTTTTGATCACGAAGGGCAATTTATCATGGCCAATCCACCTAATGTGCATGTCTTTGGACTGTGGGAGGATACCGGAGCACCCGGAGGAAACCCACGCAGACATGGGGACAACATGCAGACTCCGCACAGAGTGACAAAGCGGGGAATCGAACCTGGGACCCTGGCGCTGGGAAGCCACAGTGCTTTCCACTTATGCTACCGTACTGTCCCCAACTGATTGGCAGACAGGAAACAAAGAGTAGAAAACAATTCTTTTTCAAATTGGCAGGCAGTGACTAGTGGAGTACCGCAGGGAACAATGCTTAGACCCCAGCTATTAACAATACATATTAGCGATTTAGATGAGAGGATAAAATGTAATCTCTCCAAGTTTGAAGATGACACAAAGTTGGGTGATTGATTCTTATTGTCACATGTACCAAAGTACAGTGAAAGGTATTTTTCTGCGGCCAAGAAAGCGTATACAGTACGTACATAGTAGACAAAAGAATAATCAACAGCGTAAATTAGCAAATGGTACATCAGCAAATAGTGATTGGTTACAGTGCGGAACAACGGCCAAAGAAAAGCAGCATAGGGCGCTGTGAATAGTGTTCTTACAGGGAACAGATCAGTCCAAGGGAGAGTCGTTGTGGAGTCCAGTAGCTGTGGGGAAGAAGCTGTTCCTATGTCTGGATGTGCGGGTCTTCAGACTTCTGTACCTTCTGCCTGATGGAAGGGTCCGGAAGAGGGCAAAGCCTGGGTGTGAGGGGCCTCTGACAATGCTGTCTGCCTTCCTGAGGCAGCAGGTGGAGTAGACAGAATCAATGGGAGGATGGCAAGCTGGTGTGATGTGTAGGGCTGAGTTCACCACACTGCAGTATCTTGAGATCTTGGGCCGAGCAGTTGCCATACCAAGCTGTAATTCAGTCGGATAGGAGGGTGAGCTGTGAGGAAGATGCAGAGATCCTTCAATGTGATTTGGACAAGCTGAGTGAGCGGGCAAATTAATGGTAGATGCAGCATTATTTGGAGAAATGGGAGGTTATCCACTTCGGTAGCAAAAGCGAGAAGGCAGACTATTATTTGAATGGCTATAAATTAGGAGAGGGGAATGTGCAATGAGACCTGGGTGTCCTCATACAGTCACTGAAAGTAAGCAAGCAGGTACAGCAGGCGGTAAAGAAGGCAAATGGAATGTTTGTCTTCATAGCAAGATGATTTGAGTACAGGAGCAGGGTTGCAATTAGTGAGGCCACACGCTGAAACCTGTGCGCAATTTTGGTCTCCTTATCTGAGGAACGATGTCCTTGCTCTTGAGGGAGTGCAGCAAAGGTTTACCAGACTGATTCCTGGGATGGAGGGGCTGATGTATGAGGAGGGATTGAATTGGTTAGGATTGTTCAAAGAATGAGGGGGGGGATCTCATAGAAACCTATAAAATTCTAACAGGACTAGACATGGTAGATGCAGGAAGGACGTTCCTGATGGTGGGTATGCCCAGAACCAGGGGTCACAGTTTGAGGAAAAGCAGGAGACCATTTAGGACAGAGATGAGAAAAAAAATCTCTTCACCCAGAATTTGTTACCACAGAAAGTGGTTGAGGCAAAAACATGTTTTCAAGAAGCAGTTAGATATCGCACTTAAGGCGAAGGGGATCGAAGGATTTGGGGGAGTCAGGGGAGAAGCAGGAATAAGCTATTGAGTTGGATAATCAGCCATGATCATAACGAATGGCAGAGCAGGTTCGAAGGGCTTCCTCCTGCTCCTATTTTCTATGTTTCTATTTGGGACTGGGGTAGATGCTTCAGCCATTTTCCCTTTCAAATGTTCAAAAATCTCAGCTCTTTTTTTCTTGTCCAGCATTATTCCAATTCCCAAAATGACCATCAATGATAGACAGTGGGCTGGAATACATTAAAATAGTTACTACTCTGGATAGCCATCCAGTTATTCCTGCGCAGACCAGATCCTCACCATGTTTAGTTAAAATTACGAAGGGTGGCTAAGACTGCCCCAAACATATGGAATAGCATCTTTGTTCTACTTTTGGAAAGCAGGGCAATAAAATAAACTCATGCAGTTAAAGACAATTTGTTTGTTAAGTTATCACAAGCTCTAATGCCATACTATGCAGCTGTTCTCAAAAGGACCAACAGAAATCCTGTTCATTTTGAAGTGACTGACTCTAAAGGGAAGTTGAAAGCTCTCTGTGTTAATAAATGGCTTCACGTAATTTTACAGTAAATTAAAAATTGGTATCTATGCAAAACAAGTGTGAAACTACCTTCCATGACCATATACAGGGTCAATTAAAGGTTCAGCTGTATCTTCAATTTCATTTCTAATGTTTGCAATGCCCTAGAAAAGAAAATAGAATTCAATTGAGAAAACAAAACACAGTAACGCAAGTTGTGAAACAAAGACTCGGCAAATAAAACTAGCTCACTCACATTCTAAATAAATAAATAGGGCTGGTAAAGAAGCAGCTCTCAATTATTTAAAACATAATTAAGACAAATTTGAAAATAAGATGTATCTAGTTAATATTGATTTTTCAGTTACACAAGGTTAGGTAAAATTCCAAATGATTATATATTAGATGAAAGATATGCCTGGTCATAAGTCAACAAGTGTTTTAGTTGGTCTCTCTTTGGTCTGAGGTGAGGAATTGGAGTAAACCAACCTTTGTTAAAATGACAGAGTAAAGAAAAAGGAGGACTCCAAACCGATTCTTCCAAGTTGAATACTGATCCACAATTGCCTCTTTCAGCTCAGCTACAGTTGCATATGTATGTTTTCTGAAAAAGTATTTAAATTAAAGATTTTAAAACCTTAGAATTGATTATTAAGTCCATAATTAAAATAAATTCATCTCTGTAAATAAGAACTTCTATACAATGAGACGTGAGTACTGTCAACAAGCAAGATGCAATGGAGGTCACTGAATATTTCATGCTTCAAAAGGAATTGAAATATACTCAAGACATTAAATAAATATATATTTTTTTGTTACTTTATCAGAGTTCCAAAGCCAGAGCTCAGAGTGTGGATAGGGGCAAACCCCTAATCCAGCTCCTTGCCTGCTCCAAAAAACAATTCAAATTGAATCCAAATCATGGTCCCCACAAGAGAGACATACGAGATCCAGGCATTACACCTGACCTCACGCTCACCTCAGCCAAAAATCCGAGAAGTGATATTAAATAAATAGTAAACCATACAGTCTGCACAACGAATATTTTGTGAATCTCAAATTATTGCAGCTATAGAAGCTCCAGGTTTTATGAAGAAAACTCAAACTGATGAGAGTAAGCTGGGCAACAGGAAGGAAGGAAGGACGGATCAACAAGCTAGTTTGGATTGAACTGAAGATCAGAAAACAAGTAGTTAAAAATAAATAAGTCAATCTAGAGTATAAAGGATGTAATTTGCAATATAACCTGTGATTTGAGCAAACAGTTGTTCATTCTAACTTTGGTCGCAAATTCTTTTCTTTAAATTTAGAGTACCCAATGATTTTTTTTTCCAATTAAGGGGCAATTCAGTGTGGCCAATCCATCTAACCTTCAAATCTTTGGGTTTTGGGGGTGAATCCCATGCAGAGATGGGGAGAATGCGCAAACTCCGCACGGACAGTGACCCAGGGTCGGGATTCGAACCAGGGTCCTCAGCGCCACAGTCCCAGTGCTAACCACTGCACCACATGCCACCCTGGTCGCAAATTCTTAATTTCAAATCATTAGATTGTAAAATAACAATCCTTAATTTTAATCAGACAAGCCAAAAAGAATTTGAAATAAAGTTCCATTCTGATATATATAGTTGTACTGCAGAATGGATTAAGTTGGACTGCAGAATGGATTATGTGCAATGTGTGCATTATCAAACAAACTTGAAAATCATGCTCTTAAATGCTCTCAACAAGTCTCACAAAAACATTTGCAAGACTGTAAATTCATATAGGTTATTAGTGTAAAAAAGACAAGCATATCCTTTTCGTAATTCCAAAGACTACTCCCTGGGGATCAATGCTGTCAGAGCAGTCTTCTGTCAACTTTGGTATTAAGTGATGATCCAAATGAATACAGAATGATGTGCCAATTTGGAGCAATATTCTCCCCCCCCCACCCCAACCTCGCAGATTTTCAGTCCCATTAAACTAGGTTACGGGGTATGTGTGTGCATGTGCATGCTGTGTGCATGTGTGTGTGTGCAATCTTTCCGACAGCATCCAACTAACTAGAAACAGGGGAGTAGAAAATTGACCATCGGGTTTTGGAAAAGATGGCAGCTTAATGACAGCACAGGTGCAAATGAATCAAAGTTTGAAAAGGAAAGTTGGGAAAGCTGTTGGGAACAGGACACTGCTGATTGGCTTCAGGCACACAAATAGCATTTCTTTTATTCCCCTGGAGTTATCAGTTTCAGCTGCAAAGTAAGGAATTGATCCAACAACTGGGCTGAGGGCAAAACTGACAACTACTGCTTGCATATTAGTTCTACTCCATTCAAAGATGCTTCTGATTCAAACATAGACAGCTGCGACATTTCAGACTTCACTTAAAATGTTTCTGTAATATGGACTGCAAATCGGCAAGTGCTCCAAACTGCTGTCATTTGGCTTACTTGATTTATCATAGAATCTCTTGCATATTACATCTTCTTCCAAACCTTTTTACAGAAAGCTGACAGAAACCTGAAACCCCAGATCTGCTCTGGGTAATGGTCCCATTAAGCAGTCAGAATGTAGGAAATGAATAGCCCAAGAGATAAAGTGCAGAATTTTAAAAGCATGTATTTCCTTCATAAACAATGAGTCTCAGCTGGTTTAATGTGTGTTAATTTTAATATACCTTTTACATGTATATTAAAAGCTTATGTGAATACAAACACATCCATATGGTTAAAATGTAGAAATGCAAGATATTACAGTCGAAAACAATGCAGCTGACCAGGTAAACTTTATAGACTAAAAGAAGAGACACAACTGAGTGTCATCTTCCATGAAAAGCTGGAGATATTGATTCTTCTCTCTCCTCCCCAAAGATTTTAAGTTCTAAATTAGTCTTGTAGACTTTGTGAAACCTCTCCACTCAAAATTGATGCATAAGGTTTGGTAGCACCTCAAAGAATATTCAAAATATCTGAAATTAAACATGGTTTTAATGGCAAGGTTTGAAGTCATGCCCATGTTACCACCACACCCCCCCCCCCCCCCCAACCAAATCAAATTTTCCTCACCCACCACCCTGGGAATTACAGGCCGATTGTTCTTACCAGGAGAACAAACTGATTCTCCTTTCATCCCTCTGCAAGTTGTGTGCCCGTGTTGAACATCAGGAGATTTAAAAAAAAACATAAACCCATGGATGCTGGAAATCAGAAATAAAAACAGAAAATGCAGGCGCCATTCAGGTCTGGCAACATCTGTGAACACACTCTCTGCAGGTTCTTCCAGAACTGCGGACTGTTTCCTCCATTTTCTGTTTTATAAAAAGTACTTTATAAAAAAACATTTTCAGCAGCAGTTTCAAGTTCCACTAAATATATGTATTTTGTTATAATTATAAGGTTTAAAAGATATTTTGGGAAGGTGTCTTTAATTTAAGATGAAATGACCTGTTCAAGGAACTTGGATGCTGGGTGCTTTGATTGTTAGAGTGCAAAGGTGGCTCAGATTGTTTTACTGGGAGAAAAGTGCCAAGTGTTTACACTCGGAGACAATGGCAGCAGCTGCGATGCTAACAATGGAAAGGTTGAGAACCTCCAAAGTTCCAGAAAATCGTCAAGAATGGGGGGTTGCAAAGAGTTTCCCGTTAAATGGTTAATTTACTTCTAAAATAAAACCGTTTGAATCCAAGGATACCTAATCAGCATTTCCACCCAGACACAAGGCCCATGGGATTCAGGTTACCATGAAGATGGGATTTGAGAGAGGAAGAGATATTCCTGAAAATTTACAGACAAGGCCAGTCTGCTAGGACCAAGAAGAAGGAGACAAGCTATAGACAGGAAGATGTTGTGGCTCATCATGCAGGGATATGGGAGCTCATACTCAAATTGGAAAGACTAAATTCATGAGGAGTCAAAATGAGGCTGGAAGCTTTGCTGAGTTTTAGTTGGAAGAGAAAGTCTCTAGGAAAACCCACACCATGAAAGAATATTCTGGAGTTACAAACTTCCAGGCTGATAAAACGAAGGATCAGGAGTACACCCTCAGGAGTTAAGAATCATTTTGGACTGGCTCTTGGGACAATGCAATGTGTAACTGTGAAGTGTATTTTTGGTTGCGCTAAAATAGAAAGGAATGTTCTGTTTTGTGGTTTAATGTACAAATTGCCGAGAGAGGTAGTGTTTAGTCACAAGAATTTTACTGTAACAAAATATTAAAAGCACTAAGACGTGAAACCATGTTGGTTCACCCTTTCAGCTATCAGAAATTCAAATTTCTTTTTAAAAGTAATCAGTAATCACAGAAATGGCAACAAATTCAACACTGTGCAAATCAAATTTTGATGTGAATTCTGACCTAGTTAAACAAATATGAAATCAACTTTAAAATTATTTTAATAGGATTCTAAAAGAACATTTGAAGATTCTGAATCAAATTTTCAAAGTAAGTACAATATATAACATATTAATTATATTTTAAGGGTGATAAATCAGATTGAAGGTTTGTCTGAATAGTCCATGACTAGCTTGGCTATATAGACAAGCAAGGGTCCCCAGTTACAATTCATAGTCCACACCCAGTTACCTAATCTCAACCTGGGCAGCGGTCATGGTGCTACGATTGGGTGCAGTGGCCTCTCTTGGGAACACATTTCATACTGCAGATAGCTATGCAGCAGTACCAGCTGGAAGTACATTGACTTGGACACCTGTGCACCATGGCAGCACTTTGCGTCAAGGGTCATACCAGGCTTTTTGGGCAAGGTATAGAGATCATCTTCGGCCTAGGGAACCGTATTCCAAGAAGGAGCTAACATCTTCAGAGGAGATGTGGAGGACATTGATCAAGAAACACTAGGTGGTACATAAAAACATTTTTTAACATGAGACAACATAATGAATAGTCATCAATGACCACTTAAGTTTCCTAGTAGCGGTGAGTTACTTACTGAATCAGTGCATGAAATCTCTCAGAGCCAAGCTCCTCTGCAGCCAAGGCAGCTATACATAAAACCAGACACTTTTCAGCACCACAGACAGCAATAAAACAAACAAGATTATACATTGCAAAGCTCAATCACAAAGCATTTGGTATTAAAGGTTAATTGATACAAGTGATCAGTTATTCTTTAAGCCATTTCTTTAAAAACAAAATAAGCATCTCCAGAAATAGCTTGGCATTTAAGACATGGCATTTAAGACATTGCATTTGACTGAATTTTTAAATAAACTTCAACCAAACAAATGAACTTCAACTAAACACAATCATCGACGACAAAAAAAATTGACACGGAGTTGAAAGAAATGCTTTCAACTTCCGATTATACTCTAACTTATTAGCATAAATGGATATTCCCAACTAATTATTCTGCAAAACAAACATCTTCCAAATCTTAAATAAATACACACGATACTTAAAAATTCATATTCCTGCATTAACGTAATTTGCCTGCAATGAGTGCAAAGTCGATTAAATTAAGCATTACTGCATCAGTTCTATACAAACAAGATAATATTCTAATAAGCTTGAAAACAAGTTAATTTCTCATTAGATTATGTATTTGAATTGTGTTTAAATTTCAATGACTTATTTCGCATCTTTAACATAAAATCTACCAAGGTGCTTCACAGGAGAATTATAAAACAAAGTATGACACCAAGCCACAAGGAGATTTTAGCTCAGATGACCATAGGTTTGCAAAAGGAAGCGTACCAAAAGCCTCCTTTCCTTCAGGTTCCATTGCACCATATGGATCTGGCTGCACCAGAAAGCAACATCGAGTCTTCCGTCATAATGCCAAATTGCTCATTATTCCAGCATCATCCTGAAATGCAAAGATAACATCCAGCTTCTTTTCTCGACTGAAAACATCTACTTACACTCCTCTGTTTTCCACCCTCACCTCAACTGTCCAAGGAGCTCATGGACTCTGTCACTAAGACTGAAACCACTCAATCAATCCTCCCTTCCACTAGCTCATCAAATCAAACTTCCCCAAACGTTCCCAGTCGTGAAATTGCATCCTTCTCAACTTTCTCTCTCATTTCGTCTCATGCTTACTCAGAGCTCATCTTGTCCACATGACCCACCACCGGCTCCTTTGACCTATTCCTACCATATTGCCGACCGCCCAAAATGGCCTTCCTCTCTCCCACGTGAGCTGATATTGTTAACAGTTCTCTTTTCTCAGGGAAGCTCCTAGTCAGCTTAAAATCGGCCATTGTGCTTCTCTTTAAAAAAAAAAAGACCCCTCAATCCTTGAAAACGCCCCAACTCTAACCTTCCTTTCCTCTCCAAAGTCTGAATATGTTGCATACCTATATTTGCCAGTACTCCATGTGTGGATTCCTCCAGTCAAGCTCCCTCACTGTCATGGATCCACAACAGCTCTTCTAAAAGTCACTAACAGCATACTATGTGACTGCAATAAAGGTAAATTACCTCTCCTCATCCTTCTTGACCTGCCTACATGCCTGGTCACACTATTGTCCTCCAACCTGATCCAGCTGGGTCTGCACTCATTTGGTACCATTCTTATTTCCAGAATCAGCTAATCACTTGCATTGGCTTCTCTTTCTGATCCTACACGGTCTGGTAACCCACAATGATCTATCCTTGGCTTCCTCCCATTTTAATCTGCACACTATCCCTCATTGACATATCGAAAAATGCAGAATCAGTTTCCATATTTATCCTGAGGACCCCCAGCTCCACTCCAACCTTCCCTGCCTTGACTTCTCCACTGTCTCTAAATTGTGGAGAATGCTTTACCAACAGACAAAATGTCTTTCAATTAAGTGTTGGGAAGGCCGAAGTCACTGACTTTACTCCCTGCTACTAACTCCTAGTTTGTCCCCTAGTCGTTGACTGCATTTCTTTGCGTGGCAACTGAGTCTGAACCAGACTATTTGCTGCCTCGATGTTTCATGTGATCCTGTTTTCTGTAACATCACGGTTCTGTCAGTGCCTCAGCTTATCTGCTGCCGAAACACTCATCCGAAACACTGTTACCTCTAGACTTGACTATTCCAATGCATGCCTGCCTAGCCTCCTCCATCATACCCTCCCCACACTTCAGATCAGCCAACCGTCCACTGTCCATGTTTCAAGTCCAGGTCCAGGACACACTCACCCATACATTTAAAAAAAAAATTTAGAGTATCCAATTCATTTTTTCCAATTAAGGGGCAATTTAGTGTGGCCAATCCACCTACCCTGCACATCTTTGGGTTGTGGGGGTGAAACCCACGCAAACGCGGGAGAATGTACAAACTCCACACGGACAGTGACCCAGAGCCAGGTTCAAACCTGGGACCTCAGCACCGTGAGTCAGCTGTGCTAATCACTGCGCCACCATGCTGCCCCACTTCACCCATACTTGCTGACCTCCACTGTCTCCTGGTCAAGCATCACCTTAATTTTCAATACTCAACTTTGATCTCAAATGCCTCCATGACCTTGCTCCTCCCTCTTATTGCAACATCCTCTAGCCACACCATCTGCCAAGATGTCGACATTCCTCTAATTCGGATCTCTTGACCATCTGCAATTTTAATTGTTCCACCAGTGCTGCCATGTCTTCAGCTGTCAAGGGCTTATGTTCCAGAATCCTCTCTAAACTTCCCGATCTCGTCCCTCTTAAGACACTCCTGAAAACTGACCTCTTTGATGAAGCTTTTGGTCATCTGCACAGTGTCAAATTTTGTTTTAAAACACACCTGCGATGCAACTTGTGGCTTTTAATATTAAAGTGCTTTGTAAATTTATGTTATTGTTGCATCACATCCAAGGGTAATTTGGTTCTCTTTTAATGGGCACCTAGGGACTCTAAGAACTGTGGGATAACAATCAAGAACAGTAGCGCATTCCTTTTTTTCACTCTGGCTACTGATACCAACCCTAGCACCAGATCTGCTAGTCCATCCAAGATATTCAACTCAGCGCAGTCCAGGAATTGAAGACGAGACCAAGAAGTCCTTTCAGCAACTAGTTTTACCATCAGAAGGCAATACTCTCACTGAACTACTCTGAATTCCAACATCCATTCTGTATCAAATTCTTGACGTGTCAAGTTTAAAAGGAGCCTGGAGGAGAAGTTTGCATTGGCGGATTTCCATATCTGCAGGTACGGGACTTTCTGCATAGACAGGTACCAACCTTCCCACTCCTGCCGCTAAGGGGATTCAGGGTAGTTTCCAGAGGATGGATAGATGAGGGGAGCGCGTCTGACATTTATAAGAAACTTATGGGATCAGAGGAGACACAGACTGAGGAGCTGAAGCAAAAGTGGGAGGAGCTGGGGGGAGAGATAGAGGAGGGTCTTTGGGCGGACACGTTGAGTAGAGTCAATGCGACCACAACTTGTGCCAGACGCATCCTGATTCAATTCAAGGTTGTTCATCGGGCTCACATGACAGTGGCCCGGATGAGCAGATTCTTTGGGGTGGAAGATAGGTGCGTAAAATGTGCGGGAGGGACAGGGAACCATGTCCACATGTTCTGGTCATGTCCAAAGCCGAGGGGATTTTGGCAGGGGTTTGCAGATGTCATGTCCAAGGTATTAAAAACAAGGGTGGCATTGAGTCCAGAGGTGGCGATTTTCGGGGTGTCGCAGGATCCGGGAGTCCAGGAGGAGAAAGAGGCAGACGTTCTGGCCTTTTCTTCCCTGGTAGCCCGGAGGCGGATATTACTAGCATGGAGGGACTCAAAGCACCCGAAGTCGGGGACATGGCTATTGGACATGGCTAGCTTTCTCTGTCTGGAGAAAATTAAGTTCGTCTTGAGAGGGTCACTGTTAGGAGAATAAATCGCCCGGGGGGGGGGGGGGGGGGGGGGGGGGGTTAGCATAGATTAGTGGGTTAATTAATGGTGGGACCTGTTGGGGAGGGAGGTGGTATTTGCAATATGTTTATATTGTCATGTACATTGTTTATATTGCTGCTGTTACAATGCCAAAAAATACCTCAATAAATGTTTATTAAAAAAGTTTAAAAGGAGCCAATGTCTGCACTAACTTATCAATAAACTGAAAGGGAAAACTATTCAGTCAAATTCACAACAGATAAACAGCACCTGAAAGAAATTTATCCTGTTACAGATCGGTCCTGCCCAAATTGAGTACATCTTTCTCCTAATGTCTAAATTTACGAAAACTAATATTTATCCATTCAGCAACTTCTACTTTTCTCTAACAAATGTATTGTGGGACATAATGCATATTAGAAGGCAAGGCAGTCACTGTATCGCCATGATTACAGATGATTTTGGTCACAGCAGCCATGGAAAGCCAACTGCCAATCTTATTTCACAATGCAAGGTATGAAATGGAGAATAAAATCACCCAAATCCATCAAGATCATATCACTACAAAAAAGAGCATCCACAACTTGAAATTAAATCCACTGTCTACTCAACAAAATATGTAGATAACCCTCATATTTTCTTGTTATACAATACTCTTGCCAAAGGAACACTCCAGTAAATTATCTTGCAAACAACTGCTTAGTGCAACATAGTAGCACACAAGTTCTCGCTATCCTAAAAAGGGAGCAAGACCCTAACAATAACTTTAGTTATACATGGCATTGATGCTTGGATTGCACCCTTGATTAAAAAAACTGTTTATAAACCATTTAAATGATTTCCACAAGTTTTTGGTATGACACTGAATCAGTCTGTGTTCAAAAACTACTCTCCTCAGGTCTTCAGATTTTCCTGGCAGTGCAAAACATTGCACAATTCCCAGATGGACTGCCCTAAAATCTCACAAGTAGTTACACTTAAATAACAAACATCAAAGCAAAAAATATTGATTCACAAAACCTGGATCCATCATATTTTCTCTGGATCATTTACATTTGAAAGATTAGATATTTCCATTCTGCAAATCACAAATACAGAACAGCCCTATTACGATTTTTTAAAAGAATTTGAAAACACATGCAAACTGCATACATTAGGCAAGCAAAATCGCTTCTTTTTAAAAAGGAATGAAATATTCACCATCATATATTATTATTTATCCAAAAAGGTGGTTTCTTACAGAGCTGTTCCTCTTCAGTCCCCTGACTGGACTCTGGCTGATTTTCAGAAATACTGGCATGTTCCTCTGATGATTTTTCTTTTGCCAACATTACCAAACAGAAGGGAGTGGTGTTGTTCAATCTAGCAGTTTCTAGAATTTCACTCAGAGTGAGGCAGAAAAGATTCTTATGTTCTTCATCTAAAATGAACAGAAATTTAAAAGCTGTTTTTAACAGGCATAACCAGTCAAACAATCATGAAAAGGTTAACAACATGAGGTACGTTCATACATTGGCAGAACAAAGAACAATACAGCACAGGAACAGGCCCTTCAGCCCTCCAAGCCTGCACCGATCACGTGTCTTATCT
The DNA here is from genome assembly GCF_902713615.1 of Scyliorhinus canicula. Classification (NCBI taxonomy): domain Eukaryota; kingdom Metazoa; phylum Chordata; class Chondrichthyes; order Carcharhiniformes; family Scyliorhinidae; genus Scyliorhinus; species Scyliorhinus canicula. The sequence continues at coordinate 164,095,261 of NC_052150.1, read as the reverse complement.
AGACCAACCACCTGTATCCTTCTATACCCTGTCTGTTCAGGTGCCTATCCAGATAAGTCTTAAAGGTCGCTAACAAATCTGCTTCGACCACCTCACTTGGCAGTGCATTCCAGGCCATCACCACCCTGGGTAAAAAAACTTCTCCGCAGATCTCCATTGAACCTATCCCTCCCCCTCACCTTGAATTTGTGTCGTCTTGTAATTTTCAATTCCGCCCTGTTTAAAAGCCTCCAACCATTCACCCCTAATAATTTTATAAACGTGGACATTTCCTTTTAATTGACAGAGGGATATGGAGGGAGCAGAGAAAGTGGCAGAGTTAAACATGATCTAAGATGACAGCCGTGGTATTGTATTACTACTCTCACCTCTGTAGATGTCAGTTGTGGGCTCACATTCCAATACAGAATGCAAGTTATTTTTGTTACATACATAACAATGTTTCCCCGAGATGAGATAACACTATAGGTTATAAACATATCTTCAAGGACTATATGTATATATATATAAAATATATATTTAAATTTGGAAGGACATTGCATTATTTGGGCACTTGGAAGGTGACTTGGATCTTTTTTAAAAAAAGATCGTAAATTCACCTAAGACTGTCAATGACTAGGAAATCACATGATGGCTGGGGGTGGGGGGAGAGGAGAGAGAGAGAGAGAGGTTAGAGAGAAGAAAATTACCTGCTTGTGTGCACAACAATTAATTTAACTGATTGGGGAAAAACTGTTTAAAGGCTTAGTGATTTACTGGAAGTCACTTGATGGAGATGAGCTCTTAAGTTTTGAGCTTTTTAGAAAAATTCAGTTCAGAATGAACGAAGGCGGCGAAAAGCGGCCCAGCTCGCACTCATTGTCTTGCCTGAAACCGTGCGATTATCAGTACTTAGCCAGGAATCCTTATCTCCAAATTAACTCTTACCAACTTTTACAGATGCACCATAGAAAACATCTTATCTGGCTGCATCACAGCCTGGTATGGCAATTGCTCAGCCCAGAAGCACAAGAAACTTCAGAGAGTCGTGAACACAGCCCAGTCCATCACACAAACCTGCCTCCCATCCATTGACTCCATCTACACCTCCCGCTACCTGGGGAAAGCGGGCAGCATAATCAAAGGCCCCTCCGACCCAGCTTACTCACTCTTCCAACTTCTTCCATCGGGCAGGAGATACAAAAGTCTGAGAACACGCACAAAATGACTAAAAACAGCTTCTTCCCCGCTGTTACCAGACTCCTAAAGGACCCTCTTATGGACTGACCTCATTAACATTACATCCCTGTATGCTTCATCCGATGCCGGTGCTTATGTCTTTACATTGAGTACCTTGTGTTGCACTATTATGTATTTTCTGTTATTTCCTTTTCATTTCATCTACTTAATGATCTGCTGAGCTGCTTGCAGTAAAATACTTTTCACTGTACTTCAGTACACGCGACAATAAACAAATCCAATCCATATGACATAAGAGCAGAATTAGCCCACTCGGCCCATCGGGTCTGCTCCGCCATTCAATCATGGCTGATATTTTTCTCATCCCCATTCTCCTGCCTTCTCCCCATAACCCATGATCGCCTCATTAATCAAGAACATCTGTCTGAAAGACACTCCGTGATTTGGCCTCCACAGCCTTCTGCAGCAAAGAGTTCCACAGGTTCACCACTCTCTGGCTGAAGAAATTCCTCTGTGGAATCTCAGTGGAACTTGGAAACACGAATGGCTGAGACAAGGAAGATTGATCTGGCTTTTTTCTCCTCCACACGGAAGCTCCGTTGGCAAGAACCTCCAGGCATCTATTGGAACTAGCAATCTGTCATTACACAAGGGAGCACCTGATCAACAGCATTGAAACCTTAACTTTATCGTTTACTCTAAGTATTTTCTCCAACTGCCCATTTCTGCTGAGACGCTAGTTGTTTGCCTTTGTTTATGGGCGTGCTTGCATGCATGCATAGATCAGAACACTTCCAGATTACAGGTTGTGTTAACCAGTTCTCACAACTTGCTATAAAAAAAGCTTTGTTACAACAACTCTGAGTTTATAGAAAGAAGCCTGGTTTAAAGCCATTTTTAATCCTGGGTCGAACAGTTGCAAAGTAATTGACCATTTTGATGGGTAAATTAAACTTTTAAACTAATGGTGCGACCTGTGGAATAGTAGGCCTAGATAATCTGCACTCTCCTCACATCCCAATTTTAATGTAGTAGATCTGTATTATTTACAATTCTAGTGCAGTTGGTTGAGCGATGAATGTTGCTCTGGACACTGGGAGAAACTTTTTTGCTGATATTTAAAGTGTCATGGAAGGACAGCACGTGATGCAGTGGCTAGCACTGCTGCCTCATGGCGCCAAGGACCCGGTTCGATGATCAACAGCATTGAAACCTTAACTTTATCCTTTTCTCAAAGTATGGCAGAACCTAGCCCCGGGTCAGTGTCCGAGAGGAGTTTGCAATTTTCCCCGTATCTGCATTGGTCTCATCCCCACAACCCAAAGATGTGCAGGGTAGGTGGATTGGCCACGCTAAATTGCCCCTGAACAGGAAAAATTAAAAATCAATCAAGTGTCATGGAACCTTTTACATTCATCTATAAAGGCAGCTGAACTCTTAATTCACTGACTGACAAAAACAGCAGTGCAGTTGACAGTGCAGCCCTCTCTCATCGCTGCTGAGGCTCGTCAGTCTCGATTACGTATTCAATATTTGGAATGGGGGTTGATCACCCAAGGCAATACTACAGATGCTGCCATTAAAAAAAGTGACACAAAAGTCATGACAAGTAGTAAGGGGAGGAACTGGAGTTACACATAGCCCAGGATGGGCAAATACTGCAGGATTCCTTCCCTTTCGGTTATTTATGAACCATTTGGGTTTTTATATATTCTACTATTGTTTTTATTATTGTATGTCAGCCATGGTTCATGCAAGCATACTTATCTGTGAATCACAAGGCTCCAGATTCAAGCCCCAACACCCGGTCTTGAGCACAAAAGTCATGCTCAAGTGCAGTACCGAGGGAGCACTGCACTGTTGAAGGTGCCATCTTTCAGATGCGACATTAAAACAAGGTTCCATTTGCCTACTCGGGTGGATGTGAATGATCCCATAGCACTCCATGTCAAAGAAGAGCAAAGGAGTCATCCTCGGCATCTTGGCCAACATCTATATCACAGATTATCTGGGCATTATCACACTGGTTTGTGGGAGCTTACAAGGTGTAAATCAGCTGTCGCATGCCCTACCAAACAACAGTGATTCAAAGAAAAAGTACTTCACTGGCTGTAAAGTGCTTTGAGATATTCGTTAGTCGGGAAAAGCACAATACCAGTGCAAGGCTTTTTTAATTTCTGGATTTTAAAAAACGTTTTGTATTACAAAATAAAATTCTAAAACTGCCACGGTACGATTCAAACTATAAGCAGATTTGAAATGTAAAGCTCACTTTTAAATTGTGAAGCAGAATGTTACACTAAGCTTGACGTGTATATTAAGCAATATTAGCTTGTAATGGACTGCACCAAATACAACTCACAAGCACAGGTATTAGAATTAATCTTTTAAACATCTGAACATTGCAGACCTTGGGTGAATTGGTGGGGTACTATACCTGCACAATCTCGCCAATTTGGTTTGTCAGATTTGAACAGGAAATTCTTTAGAAGATAGGCCTGTAAGAGGTACACAAAATAAATCAGTGAAAAGTTGAAAACATAATATGTAATACAAGCCATCAATTAGCAGATATTGTAAACTTTTCTCTCTCTTCACATGTAGTCCCTCTCTTTAAATCTGCCATCACCACTCTCCTCAAGAGAACTCTTGACTCCCACCATCCTGAAAACTACTTCCCTATCTCCAACTTATCTTTTCTCTTCAAAGTCCTTGAATGTCTCCCAAATCCACCGTCATCTTTCCCAGAACTATATGCTTCTATTCCACCAATCAGGATTCCACCCGTCACAGTGCCGAAACAACTCTTATCAAAGTCAGAAATGACATCCTACATGACTGCGACAAAGGTAAATTTACCCATCTAGCCCTTTTCGACAGTTGACCATATCATCTTCCAATGCTTCTCTATTGTTCAGCTGAACGGGACTATTCTCACCTGGTTCCATTCTTATTCATCGAATCACATTGAGAATCATTGGCAATAGTTTCTCTACTTCCTCCCACAACATTCCCCCTAGCGTCCTTCAAGGATCTATTATTGGCCTCTTCTTAATTTTCAATTACATATGGCCCTTTGGCAACATTATTAAAAAGCACAGTCCAATGCCGGCATCACCACATCATGGTTAAATTATCAGACTGCTTATCCAACAAGGTTAGGTGGATTGGCCTTAGTGTCCAAAATTGCCCTGTGTTGGGTGGGGTTACTGGGATAGGGTGGAGGTGTGCGCTTGGGTAGGGTGCTCTTTCCAAGATTCGATGGGCCGAATGGCCTCCTTCTGCACTGCAAATTATATGATTCTATGATTCATTACTAGATGAGCAGATATTTTCAACAACTAAAGACTGAGAAGACTGACGCCGTTGTTTTTGTTCCCTGCTTCAAACTCCAAGCAGGGGAGGGGGGGAGGGGGGGGAGGGGAGGGAGGGGGGAGGGGGGAGGGGGGAGGGGGGAGGGGGGAGAGGGGGGAGGGGGGAGGGGAGGGGGGAGGGGGAGGGGGGAGGGGGAGGGGGGAGGGGGGAGGGGGAAGGGGGAGGGGGGAGGGGGGGGAAGGGGGGAGGGGGAGGGGGGAGGGGGAGGGGGGAGGGGGGAGGGGGGAGGGGGGGGAGGGGGGAGGGGGGGGAGGGGGGGAGGGGGGAGGGGGGACGGGGGGGGAGGGGGGAGGGGGGGGAGGGGGGAGGGGGGAGGGGGGGGGAGGGGGGAGGGGGGGGAGGGGGGAAGGGGGGAGGGGGGAGGGGGGGGAGGGGGGGAGGGGGGAGGGGGGAGGGGGGGAGGGGGGAGGGGGGAGGGGGGGGAGGGGGGAGGGGGGGGGAGGGGGGAGGGGGGAGGGGGGAGGGGGGGGAGGGGGGAGGGGGGAGGGGGGAGGGGGAAGGGGGGAGGGGGGAGGGGGGAAGGGGGAGGGGGGGGAGGGGGGGGAGGGGGGAGGGGGGGAGGGGGGAGGGGGGGAGGGAGGGGGGGGAGGGGGGGGAGGGAGGGGGGGGTGAGGGGGGGGGAGGGGGGGGGAGGGGGGGGGGGGGGGGAGGGGGGGGGGAGGGGGGGGAGGGGGGGGGGAGGGGGGGGGGAGGGGGAGGGGGAGGGGTTGTTGGGTTACGGGTATAGGGTGGATACGTGGGTTTGAGTAGGGTGATCATGGCTCGGCACAACATCGAGGGCTGAAGGGCCTGTTCTGTGCTGTACTGTTCTATGTTCTACTGACTCCATTCCTCTCCTTGAAAAACAGTCGAAGATTCATCCACTTTGTTTGCACCCTTGGGGTCACAATTGATGCCGAGATGAGTGTCCAGTCTCATATTGTTGCCATCACCAAGACAGAATCATTCCTCTAATTCCGACCTCGATTTTAATCGCTACACCATTGATAGATTTGTTTCGAATCACTAGCTTTCGGAGCAGTGCTCCTTCCTCAGGTGAATGAAGAGGTGGGTTCCAGAAACATATATATAGACAGAGTCAGAGATGCAATACGATACTTTGAATGCAAGTCTTTGCAGGTAATTAAGTCTACAGGTCCAGACTGAGCAACTGGAAAGAGGGATAATCACAGGTTAAAGAGGTGTGAATTGTCTCAAGTCAGGACAGTTGGTAGGATTTTGCAAGCCCACGCCAGATGGTGGGGGGTGAATGTAATGAGACATGAAACAAGATCCCGGTTGAGGCCGAACTCACGTGCGGAACTTGGCTATAAGTTTCTGCTTGGCGATTCTGCGTTGTCTCGCATCCCAAAGGCTGCCTTGGAGAACGCTTATCTGAAGATCAGAGGCTGAATGCCCTTCACTACTGAAGTGCCCCCCCGACTGGAAGGGAACATCCCCGCCTGTAGCCCCCCCAGAGGTGCGGGGGCGCCGCTGACTTTTTGGTCGTAAGACGAGACGCATCCTCCAGACATACCTGCAGAATCGGAGAATCCAGCTCCTTATGTGACTCAGCATCAGTTAATGTTTTATAATGCTCCTGTGAATTACCTTGGAACGTTTTATTACGTGAATGGTACAAAATATAAATTATTTAATCAACAGTCTACCTGAGCAACAATGAAACAAAGAAATAATGGATAATTAGCAATAATGTACCACTTCAATAGTGGGATCCGTAGAAACTTAGTAGCAATGGGTATGCCCATCAAAGCCCAAATCTAATCCTAATGAATCACATGGAAAAGTGCAACTTGTTAAAACTGGGGATGAGATTATTTCTCAAAATAATTTTAAAGGAACACCTAAAATGGCTTTGACAAAGTTTCATCCGGACTCGAAACATTAGCTCCAACCACTCTCCACAGATGCTGTCAGAACTGCTGAGATTATCCACTATTTTTTGTTTTTGTTTCAGATTCCAGCATCTGCAGTAATTTACTTTTACCTAAAATGGCTTACAGTACTGCCTAATAAATACTAGCTAACCTAAATACTTCATCACCAAGTCAATTTTCAGCAAAATATTGAACAGATTGATAAGCTACTACTCGATTAACTGTACCTGAACAGGTGCAATTACTGCACAGGGGCCCCCTTCAAATTGTTCCAAGGCTGTAGATTCAGATTGACTTAAAACAAATCCTGTAAAGGAAATTTGAAAGTTTAATAAAATTGTGAATGGAGACAACAGTCCACGATATGTCAGTTGGTAATGGTCTGCTATGACAGCTAAATGTGGGGAATACTCTAGTTTGATTCTAGGACAGTTCTTGAGATTGTGATCGCAATCACAACAATAGTTATGAAGGTCTATTTGGCCTCGACATACTGGCTAGCAGAGTCCTTGATTTCAATTTGAAAATGCAAGTGTGTAGGTGTCACATTACAGGAACGGATGCAGCTGCAATGAGTCCCATAGTTAAACAAATGACAAAGCATACACATCAATGATAATTTGATAAAGCACTATAAGGCTTTATAAACAGCACTCTTTTGAAATATACGTCATGATTTAGATAGCACTTTCAAAAATCCACAAATTCCCAAAGCACAGCAATCAATTAAAAAATAAGAAAAAATCTTTTTGTGTCACAAGTAGGCTTACATTAACACTGTATGAGGTTACTGTGAAATCTTAGTCGCTACATTACGGCACCTGTTCGGGTACACAGAGGGAGAATTCAGAATGTTCAATTCACCTAATCAGCACGTCTTTTGCGACTTGTGAGAGGAAATTGGAGCAGCCGGAGGAAACCCACGCAGACATGGAGAGAACATGCAGACTCCGCACTCACAGTGACACAGGCCGGGAATCGATTAGGTTGTTTGCAGGTGCAGGCCCTGTTGTAATGTAGGATATGCACACAGCACAATAGCAGTGCAATAATGATCAGCTGATCCATTTTAGCGGTGATGGTTGAGGGCTTAATATTGCTAATGTCACTATGGAAACTCTCCTTATCTTCATCAAAAGCATCGCAGAATCCTCTGTTACCCAATGACAGACAGGGTCTTGGTTTAACAGCTCATCCAACAGATGACACCTTTTACAGTCTCAGTGTTGCACTAAAGTGTTACCCTAGATTCTATGCTCAAATGCAATGAGGTTTGAATGCCATAAGGATTAAGTTGGCTATGGAAAACACAAGGAACAATCTAGAGTAAGATTGAAATGAACGTTGCCATTGCCCTCGAAGACATAGGCTGCCCTTCCCTTTTGAGAGGAATCTCACTGGTGGTAATTTAACCTGAGGGTCACCACACCTTGGGCAAGGGGCAAGGTTGAGAAGGTGGGGCTTTCATGGATAACCTTAGCCCAGTACAGGAATTTAACCCGCGCAGCTGACGGCGCTCCACATCACAAACCAACCTTGCAGCCAACTGAGCCACCCAACCCCCGAATAAGGATAATTAACTGGTGAAAAGCCAACTTCAATGGGATAAGAAAGGACATGAGCTGAATAAATTGGAGTCAAAGGTTTTCAGGAAAAACAGTAAATGAACATTGCCTGCATTAAAAGAGATAATTTGGGAACATTTTAGGTATATTGTCTCAAAAGGGAAACGCAGGTCAAACAAATCTAGGCTGAAAAAGAGAGACAGAAATTAGTGGCAGCACGGTAGCACAGTGGTTAGCACAGTTGTTCACAGCTCCAGGGTCCCAGGTTCGATTCCCGGCTTGAGCCACTGTCTGTGTGCGTGAGGGTTTCTCCCACAGTTAGGTGGATTGGCCATGATAAATTGCCCTTTGTGTCCAAAAAAGGTTAGATGGGGTTACTGGCTTACGGGGATAGGGTGGAGGAGCGGGCTTAAGTGGGTTGTTCTTTCCAAGGGCAAGTGCAGACTCGATGGGCCGAATGGCCTCCTTCTGCACTGTAAATTCTATGATTCTATGACAATTCTATAAAATTATGAAGAAAAAGTGTGAAGATAGCTGTCGCATAGAAAATACAATGGAGGGCCAGACTGAATACAGAAGGTTCAGAGGGGAAAGAGCAAAGAAGGAGTATTAAAAATGGGAGAGACTGGCAGCCAACATAAACAGGAATCCTAAATCATCTATCAGCATTTAAATGGTAAGAGGAGGGCTGGGATGACTAGGGACCAAAAAGGAGATTTACACATGGGGCAGAGGACATAGCTGAGCTATTAAGGAAGGCGTTATCTATACCTTAGTGAAAGAGAAGGTAATTCAGACACCAAAAATAATTGAAATTGATGAGGTGGTATTGGATTGGGTGTCGTATTTAAAAGTAGATAAAGCGCCAGAATCAGATGAGGCACATCCAAGGATACAGAGGGAATTGACAGTGGAAATTGCCAAGGCACCATCCATAATTTTCTAGTCTTCCTTAGACTTCGGGGTGGTGCCAGAGGATTGGGGAATTGCAAACATTACACCCTTGTTCAAAAAACGGAGTGAAGTGAAGCCCAAACAAATACAGACCAGTCAGTTTAAGTTTGATGGAGAGGAAATTTTCTGAAACAATAAATCAGGATAAAATTAATAATCACATGAACAAATTCAGGTTAATTAAGGAAAGTCAGCATTAATTTCTGAAGGGAAAGTGGTGTCCAACTAACTTGGAGATTTTTGGAGAGGCTTGGGAAGGTAATGCTGTTGATATGTGTATAGACATTTGATACAGCGCGGCACAGACTTGAGAAAAGTTATAGCTCACAACATGGATATGAAATTGGCTGAGTGACAAGAAACAGAGTGGTTAATCAAGAAGTTTTGTCATTGAGCTCCCCAGAGTTGGGACCTTTGTTCTTCCTGATATATATTAATGACCTAAAACTTAGCGTACAGGGTACAATTTCAAAATGTGTTCATAATATAAAACTTGGAAGGATTGTGAACAGTGAGGATACAAAAGTCTGAGAACACGCACTAACAGATTCAAAAATAGCTTCTTCCCCACTGTGAACAGACTCCTGAATGGCTCTCTTATGGATTGAACTGATCTCTCTCTACATCTTTTCTCCTCTTGTAGCACTATACTCTAGTCCAGGGGTGGGCAAACTTTTCCGTGCAAGGGCCGCATTCAGAAATTCACAATTCACAAAGGGCCGCATAGTATATTAAGTAAAATAATTACTTCACCCGGTTATGATTGTGGGCGCCTCATATAGAACATAGAACAGTACAGCACAGAACAGGCCCTTCGGCCCTCGACGTTGTGCCAAGCAATGATCACCCTACTCAAGTCAACGTATCCACCCTATACCAGTAAGTAACCCAACAGCCCCCCCACCCATTAACCTTTAAAAAAAAATTTGAAAAACAAAACCATTTAAAAAAAAAAATTCTTTTTTTTTTAATGACTTGGTGGGCCGCAGAAATACCTTTGGCGGGCCGCATGCGACCCGCGGGCCGTAGTTTGCCCACCCCTGCTCTAGTCCATGCTTAACCAGATGTTGATGTCTGTATATTTACATTATGTAGTTATATGTCCTATGTTTTTCATGTATGGACGATCTGCCTGGACTGTGTGCAGAACAATACTTTTCACTGTAACCTCAGTACACGTGACAATAAATCTAAATCAAATCAAGATGTTGTCAAACTTCAAAAAGACATAGCCAAGTTGGTAGAATGGGCCGGAAGGTGGCAGATGAATGAAAATGAAAATCGCTTATTGTCACGAGTAGGCTTCAATGAAGTTACTGTGAAAAGCCCCTAGTCGCCACATTCCGGCGCCTGTCCGGGGAGGCTGGTACGGGAATCAAACCGCGCTGCTGGCCTGCTTGGTCTGCTTTAAAAGCCAGCGATTTAGCCTGGTGAGCTAAACCAGCCCCTTGATGAAGTTCAATGTGGAGAAATGTAAAGTGATTCATTTTGATAGGAAGAACACGGAGACACAATATTAAATAGAGGGCACAATTCTAATGGGGTGCAGGAACAGAGGGACCTAGGTGTATATATATTATATCATTGAAGATGGCAGGACAGGTTGAAACAACAGTTAATAAAGTATACAGTATCCTGGTCTATTATAGGGGAATAGAGTGCAAGAGCAAGGTGGTTATGTGGAACATATGTAAGACACTATTCAGCCTCAACTAGAGTATTGCATCCAGTTTTTAAAAATATATTTGTTCACTGGCAATGAGTGTCAATGGCAAGGCCAGCATTTGTTGCCCATCTCTAACTGTCCTCGAACAGAATTACTTGCACAGCTGTTTGAGGGCATTTAGGAGTCAACCAAACAGCTGTGGATCTGAAGCCACGTGTAGTCCAGAGCAGGCAAGGAAGGCAGATTTTCTTCATTGAAGGACATTAGTGAACCAGGTAGGTTTTTAAAACATTGGTCTATAGTTTCACAGTCACCGCCATGGAGATGAGATTTCAATCCTAGATTTGGTCATTTTACTTAAACACCACCAGCTTCATACTTTTTGTCTACTGTGTGCGGACGGTGTACGTTTCCTTGGCCGCAGAAAAATGTTTTTCACTGTACTTCAGTACATGTGTCAATAAATCAATCAATCAATCAGCTGCAGTGGCAGGATTTGAAGCTGTGCCCCCAGAGGATGGTCTGTGCCTCTGGATTTCTGGTCCAATGACATTACACAGTCCAGTTGTGTGTGGGGTGCTGCATTTTAGCAAGGAGGAGAAGGCATTGGAGTGCAGAAAAGATTCACAAGAATGACTCCAAGGATAGCAAACCTACAATGACAGTGGCTGACATTGTCCAGTGAAGCGACAACGAGAAATTAAGGGATTAAAATAACTGGTTGGGGCAGGCGGGACGGCAACTGGGTAGTATGGAGAAAAATGGAACACAATCAGAATGATGTGGCATTCTGGTGGGGGGGGGGGGGGGGGGGGAGAAGGAGATTTAATGTGAGGGCGAATAATGGGTGTGGGGCGTGTTTTTAATGCTGAGCTGGCAGCCTCAGTGAGATGGGGTAAAGTTGTATTTGTGCAAGGACTCAGTCAGCCCGGGGTGGGGGGTTGTACTGGGGCTGGTTCCCCGGCCAGGGCAGCACTGGGGCGGGGTCGAGGGCCGGGGTGGGGCTGCTACCTTGGGTCCATCTCCGAAAGACGGAATCGGACAGGGCATTGTTCGGGCGCTTCCCCCACACCAGCTCCGCCAGCTCGATATTATACATGTCCCAGCCGGAGCTGCTCTCAGACAGCTGCTGTATAGAGCCGCCGCCGCCTCCCGTCCTCTCGTTGTCCCGACTCCCCTTCAGGCTCCGGCCGCCGCCGACATTTCAGAACTGGTATACATCCGGGAACCTCGTCTCAATAGAACCGGAAGTGCCTGGAACACGCATGCGCCCGAGGAGACCAGTGAGCGGCGGGGTTAAAGGGCAGACCTGCTGCTGTTTGTCTCTAGTCTGTTGTCTGGTGCATGGGGCTGTGTGGTGGAATGCACTTGCTAAAGACAAGTCAGTGGTAGTTTACTGCTTATTTTTTTCCTCAGATCTAGTATTCCATACTAGAAATATGCTGGTTTAGCTCAGTGGGCTAGACAGCTGGTTTGTGATGCAGAGCAAGGCCAGCAGCGTGGGTTCGATTACCGTACCAACTGAGAATTCTGAATTCTCCCTCTGAACAGGCACTGGAATGTGGCAACTAGGGGCTTTTCAAAGTAACTTCACTGCAGTGTTGACGTAAGCCTACTTGTGACAATAAAGATGATTTATTTGTTTACATGTTACCAGACACCTAACTGACCCTCTTATGGACTGACCCATAAGACATAGGAGTAGAATAGGTAGAATTAGGCCAGTCGGCCCATCGAGTCTGCTCTAGTTAATGACACAATTAATACTACACTCCTGTATGCTTCACCTGATGCCGGTTATGTATTTACATTGTGTACCATGTGTACCCCTATTATGTTCTTTTATTTTATTTTATTTTCATGTACTAATTGATCTGTTTGAGCTGCTTGCAGAAAAGTACTTTTCGCTGTACTTCGGTACACATGACAATAAATCCAATCCAATCCATACATTCTTCATGTCATTAAAGACTTTGCAAAGATCTAAAAGGGTCCTCCCAGGTGTGCAGGAGTGAAAGTGGATGTTATATAGCTCTGTCCCTGTGGGGGGTTGTAACAGAATTAGCACTATCCTTAGAGAATGCTGAGAACGGGGTCCAAGAACTCCAAGGAATGATGGACAGTCGTGTTCTCAGGCTGGGGGGGGCAGTGAGATGGACGGACCCTCAGGGAGGATGCTCAAACAAAAAAATCCCAGGGTCCCATGTGCCTTACCCACCATCATCTCAGCCAGGACATCCAGGCATCTCAAAATACAGTCAAATATAATCCTAGAGGTACCAGGGAAGCCATCCCAGAGGACTTCAAGTGTCAGACGTGGGCCAAAGAACATGGCCCAGGCAAGGCTAACAGAATCAGCAGTACGCGTGCCACCCAGGCCGGAAGCCAAACCCAGACCCTAAAGTCTATCAGCCTGTAGAGGATGATACAATGCAACTAAACTGCACCATCACCCCTAAGGTTATCCCGGTAAAGATAAAACTCTTAGTCAACAGCCATTCCTAGAAATGGAGCTGAATACGAGAGCTGTCGTTTCCATCGTTGCAGAATAGACCTTCTGACGTCTCCGGATGGGCATCTTGCCTCTAGGTCTGTGAGACACCGGGCCCAGGTTGGCCACATATACAGGGTAACCTTTGAATATTATGGGAATCACTATGACTCTGGTTACCTATGGACAGGAGACGGTGCGACTCCCGCTCATAGTTCTACAAGGACCATGACCCAGCCTCTTGGACAAACACTCCAGAGGATCATCTGGACTGGCTACAAATTTTAAAATTAGGAACCAGTGGACTGGATGAGGTTATTGGCAAATTCCCTGAGGTATTCCAAGAAGGCTTCGGGATATTGCTACCAGTGCAGTTTTCAGAGTGTGCTGCACCAGTCGACCCTGTCCTCAAGCCCAACATGTCAGTCTGCCTTTTTGGGGACTATAAGCTAACGACTATAAGCTAACAACTAATAAAGCCTGACAGATCAGTACCCCATGCCACACATGGAAGTTCACATGCCAAATTGGCAGTTTTTCAAACCTTCACCAAACTAGGTATGAGCCAAGCCTACCACCATTAGAATTAGACAAGTAATCCAAGAAGTATTACTTGTGATGATTAACGCCCATAAAGATTTATAAAAATACATATGCCTGCTCTTCAGAGTCTTTTTGGATGTACTATTTTTCAACATGTGGTGGAGAACATTCTCCAAGGGCTACCAAAGGTAGCAGTATACTTAGATGATGTACTAAACACAGATGCCATTGAAAACGAGCACCTAGAAAACCTGGAGGAGGTTTTGAGATTATTTTCTGACACTGATGTCCATCTCAGATGAGAAAAATGTGTGTTCCAGGCAGACGAAATGATCTAACTAGGGTATTGAGTTGATAAAAAAGATCTACTCCAGTTGAAGATTAAAGTTAAGGACATCAAAGAGGCACCAACCCCGTGATGTATGATGGAATTAAAATCTTTCCTAGGCCTCATAACTGCTATGGGAAATTTATCCCAAACTGGCCATTTTATTGACACCCTTGCAGGCACTGTTAATGAAACATCAAAACTGGTTGTGGCAGGGGCCGCAGGATGAAGCCTTCACAAAGATGAAATGGCAGTCATTATCATCAAATATCCTGGCTCATTACAACCCCAAGAGAGAGCTGGTATTAACATATGTTGCCTCTCCAAGTGGAGTAGGTGCAGTCCTTCTGCATCGGCAGAGCGATCACACAGAGACCATGGCATATGTATCCAGAACGTTGGTAGATGCGGAAAGCCGTTTATTCCCAGATTGCAAAGGAAGGTTTGGCTGTTATTTTTGAATTGAAGACATTCCCCCATATGTCTACGGCTGACATTTCACAATCAGAACAGACCACAAACCCCTGCAAGGCCTTTGTAAAGAGTATAAGGAGATTTCCCCCATCGCCTTGGCTTGGATCCAACATTGGGCATTATTGTTAGCGGCCTAAACATACTCTCTCAAGCATTGCCCAGGAACATGCATTGCCAATGCAGATACTCTGAGTCGCCTCCCACTGTGCACAAGCTTGGCCCCCTGCTGGCATTGGAGGACATTGAATTTTCTGTCATTGAATTTCCTGGATACCTTCTCAGTAACTGCAAAACAGATTCAAGAGTGAACCCAGAAGGTACCCACGCTGGCAAAATTGCACCATATGATCCTCAGTGGCGGAATCCGACAACACCCTACGGATGACATGAAGCCCTTCCTCACTAAACGACAAGAGCTGCATATAGAAGATGGCACCATCCTGTGGGAAACCGGAGTACTGTACTCATCCTCCATCCAGATCGGTACCCAATCCTTTTTTTTTGTAAAATATTTTATTAAGGCATTTGTGATTTTATAACAGTAACATTAAACCATATACAAACAACTATAAACATAGTGCAAAGATCCTCCACCTCCCGCACAGGTCCCACCTTCCTAGAACAGTAATCTAGACTAAACCCCCCCCCCCCCCCCCCCCTTCTGCTGACAGTTAATTTTCTCGAAAGAAGTCGACAAACGACTGCCACCTCCGGCGAACCCTAGCATTGACACTCTTAGGGCGAATTTGATTTTATCAAGACTGAGAAGGCCAGCCATTTCATTGACCCAGGTCTCTGATTTTGGGGGCTTCGAGTCCCTCCATGCTAATAGTATCCATCTCCGGGCTACCATGGAGACAAAGGCCATGATGTCGGCCTCTCTCGCCCCCTGGACTCCCAAGTCCTACAACACTCCAAAGATCACCACTTCTGGACTCGGTTAGTTTCTAACACCTGTTTTTAACACTGTGGACAGGACGTCTGCAAACCCCTGCCAGAATCCCTTAAGCTTTGAACATGCCCAAAACATGTGGACATGGTTCGCTGGCCCTCCCGCGCACCTTGCACATCTGTCTCCTATCCCAAAAAACTTGCTCATCCGGGCCACCGTCATGTGTGCCCGGTGAATGATCTTAAATTTTATCAGGCTGAGCCTGGCCCATGATGTGGACGTGTTGATCCTGCTTAATGCATCCGCCCAGAGACCTACCTCTATCTCTCCCCCTACCTCCTCCTCCCATTTATTCTTTACCTCCTCTGTCTGTGTTTCCTCTGACTCCGTGAGTTCTGTATAGATATCTGAGGCCTTCCCCTCTCCCACCCATACCCTAGAAATTACCCTATTTTGTATCCCCCGAGGCAGTAAGAGTGGGAAGGTTGGAACCTGCCTTTGCAAAAAGTCCAGAATCTGCAGATATCTAAACCCATTCCCTCCTGTCAACTCTAACTTCTCCTTTAACTCCCTCAAACTGGGGAAGCTCCCATCTATAAACAAATCTCCCATCCTCCCGATCCTTGCTCTCTGCCATCCCCGAAACCCTCCATCTAGTCTCCCTGGGGGAAACCGATGGTTGCTACAGATTGGAGCCCAAGCCGATGCTGCCTTCGCTCTCACATGTTTCCTCCACTTCCCCCAGACTCTCAGGGCTGCCACTACCACTGGGCTTGTGGAGTACCAAGAACAGCAGAGTTGCTGTGATCAATGCCCCTAAACTCGTGTCCGTACAAGATGCTGCCTCTACTCGCTTCCACACCGACCCTTCCCCCACTACCCACTTCCTAATCATGGCTATATTTGCCACCCAGTAATAGTTGCTAAAGTTCGGCAGCGCCAACCCACCCTCCCTCCGACCATGCTCCAGCATCACCTTCTTCACTCGCGGGGGTTTACCCGCCCTCACAAAACCGGAGATCACCTTATTTACCCCCTTGAAAAAGGCCTTTCGGATAAAGATGGGGAGGCACTGAAAAACAAACAGAAATCTCGGAAGAACCATAATTTTCACTGTCTACCCTCCCCGCCAGTGATAACGGGAGCATATCCCACCTTCATAAGTCCTCTTTCATTTGTTCCACTAACCGGGTCAAGTTTAGTTTATGTAACAACCCCCAGTCTCGTGCCACCTGGATCCATAAATAACGGAAGCTTCCTCCCACCACTCTGAACAGCAGCTCTCCCAGTCTCCTCTCCTGCCCCCTTGCCTGCATCTCCCCTTGCCTGGATCGCAAACACCTCGCTTTTCCCAATGTTCAATTTGTACCCCGAAAAATGGCCAAATTCCCCATAAATCCTCATGATCTCTCCCAGCCCCTCTAAGGGTCGGCAGCATATGGAGCAGGTCATCGGTGTATAACGGGACCCTGTGTTCCACCCCATCCCGGACCAGCCCCTGGAAGCTCTTAATGCCATAGCTAGTGGCCCAATGGCCAGAGCGAACAGCAATGGAGAGAGGGGGCAAGCCTGCCTAGTCCTCCGGTGCAGTCTAAAATAGCCTAACGTCAGCCAGTTCGTTCGAACATTCACCTCTGGTGCCTGGTACAGCAGTCTGACCCAGTCGATGAAACCCAGACCAAACCCGAACTGCCCCAACACCTCCCACAGATAGTTCCATTCCACCCGGTCAAAGGCCTTCTCTGCGCCATTGCAACCACTATCTTCACATCCTTTCCCTCTGGATGCATCATGATTATATTCAAGAGCCTTCTAAAATTGGCCGTTAGCTGCCTACCCTTAACGAACCCTGCCTGGTCTTCCCCTATCACCCCTGGGCCACGGTCTTCTATCCTTGAGGACAAGATTTTTGCCAACAGTTTGACATCAACATTCAACAAGGAGATAGGCCTGTAAGAACCGCATAGATCAGGGTCCTTCTCCCGCTTCAGGATCAGTGAGATTGAAGCCTGTGACATTGTTGGGGGAAGAACACCGTGCTGCCTTGCCTCGTTAATCGCCCTTACCCACAGTGGGCCCGGCATCTCAGAGAACTCCTCATAAAACTCCACTGGGTAACCATTTGGTCCCGGGATCTTGTCTGACTGCATGGTCTCCAGTCCATTTGCTATTTCTTCAATCCCTATCGGGGCTCCCAGCCCTTCTACCAACCCTTCATCACCTTTGGGAACTCCAGCCCTCCCAGAAATTGCCTCATTCCTTCCACTCCAGCTTGGGTTTCCAACTCGTATAGCCTGCTGTAAAACTCCTTAAACACCCTGTTGACCTCTGCTGGGTCCAAGATTGTGTTCCCTCCTCTGTCCTTCACAATCCCTACCTCCCTAGCTGCCTCCCTTTTCCTGGTGCGCCAGCATTCTACAAGCCTTCTCTCCATACTCATATATCGGTCGCCTCACCTTCCTCAACTGCTCCACCACCGTCCCCATAGATAACAAGCTAAATTCCACTTGTAGCCTCCATCGTTCCTTCGGTAATCCTACCTCCGGTGCCTCGGCATACTCCTATCTACCTGAAGTATTTCCCCGACCAACCTATCCGCCTCTGCCCTCTCTTCCTTCTCCCTATGGGCCTGAATCAAAATCAGCTCCCCTCTGACCACTGCCTTCAGTGCATCCCAAACCATTGCTGCTGAGACCTCTCCTGTATTGTTAATTTCCAGGTAGTTCTGGATGGATTCCCTCACCCGCCGCACACCCCCTCATCCGCTAACAGTCCTACATCCAACCTCCATTGCGGGCGCTGACCACCCTCCTTGCTCACCTGTAGGTCCACCCAATGTGGGCCATGGTCCGACACAGCAATCGCCGAATACTCGGTGTCAACCACCCCCGCCAGTAAAGCCCTGTTCAAAATAAAAAAGTAGATCCGGGAGGTTACTTTATGTACATGTGAGAAGAGAAGAAGAAGAACTGCTTCGCTCTTGGCCGCCCAAACCTCCATGGGTCTGCCCCACCCATCTGCTCCATGAACCCCTTTAGTTCTTCACCATTGCCGGCATCTGCCTGTCCTTGAACTCGACCGGTTCAGCCTTGGGTCAATGGCAGTATTGAAGTCCCCCCCATGATCAGCTTGTGTGAATCCAGATCCGGGATCTTCCCCAACATCCATCTTACAACATCCCAGTTTGATGCATAAACATTCACAAGCACCACCGGCAACCCTTCCAGCTTCCCACTAACCATGATATATCTACCCGCCATATCCGTAACTGTTCTCCCCGCCTCAAATGACACACACTTATTAATCAGGATGGCGACCCCTCTAGTCTTTGAGTCCAACCCCGAGTGAAATACCTGCCCGACCCATCCCTTCCTCAGTCTGGTCTGATCAATTACCCTCAGGTGTGTCTCTTGTAGCATTACCACATCCGCCTTCAATCCCCTCAGATGTGCAAACATGCGAGCCCTCTTAACCGGCCCATTCAGCCCTCTGACATTCCATGTGATCAGCCTGGCCAGGCAACTTCTCACCACCCCCCGCCCCTGCTGATCAACCATCCCCCTTTCTAGGCCAGCCTCCATCTCGTGCCTCGTGCTCCCTCCGGCCCGCTCACAGGTAGCCCCCGTCCCCGACCTCCCATTTATTCCAAGCAACTGCCCCTCCCCTGTCAGCAGAGCAATCCCCCCCCCCGCCATGAACAGCGCAATCCCTGGACACTCTGCTCACCGCACTGCTTACCATCTCACTCACCCGGACACTCTGCTCCCCGCACTGCTTACCAGCTCTCTGGCCTGGACACTCTGCTCCCCGCACTGCTTACCAGCTCTCTGGCCTGGACACTCTGCTCCCCGCACTGCTTACCAGCTCTCTGGCCTGGACACTCTGCTCCCCGCACTGCTTACCATCTCATTCACCCGGACACTCTGCTCACTGCACTGCTGACCATCTCACTCACCCGGACACTCTGCTCACCGCACTGCTTACCAGCTCAATGACCTGGACACTGAGCTCACTGCACTGCTAACCAGCTCTGTGGCCTGGACACTCTGCTCACCGCACTGCTTACCAGCTCTCTGGCCTGGACACTCTGCTCACCGCACTGCTTACCAGCTCACTCACCCGGACACTCTGCTCCCCGCACTGCTTACCAGCTCACTCACCCGGACACTCTGCTCCCCGCACTGCTTACCAGCTCAATGACCCGGACACTCTGCTCACCGCTCTGCTTACCAGCTCACTCACCTGGACACTCAGCTCACCGCTCTGCTTACCAGCTCAATGACCTGGACACTCAGCTCACCGCACTGCTTACCAGCTCTCTGGCCTGGACACTCTGCTCACCGCACTGCTTACCATCTCACTCACCCGGACACTCTGCTCACCGCACTGCTTACCAGCTCAATGACCTGGACACTCGGCTCACCGCACTGCTTACCATCTCACTCACCCGGACACTCTGCTCCCCGCACTGCTTACCAGCTCTCTGGCCTGGACACTCTGCTCACCGCTCTGCTTACCAGCTCTGTGGCCTGGACACTCTGCTCACCGCACTGCTTACCAGCTCTCTGACCCGGACACTCTGCTCCCCGCACTGCTTACCATCTCACTCACCCGGACACTCTGCTCACTGCACTGCTGACCATCTCACTCACCCGGACACTCTGCTCACCGCACTGCTTACCAGCTCAATGACCTGGACACTCAGCTCACTGCACTGCTTACCAGCTCTGTGGCCTGGACACTCTGCTCACCGCACTGCTTACCAGCTCTCTGGCCTGGACACTCTGCTCACCGCACTGCTGACCATCTCACTCACCCGGACACTCTGCTCACCGCACTGCTTACCAGCTCAATGACCTGGACACTCGGCTCACCGCACTGCTTACCATCTCACTCACCCGGACACTCTGCTCCCCGCACTGCTTACCAGCTCTCTGGCCTGGACACTCTGCTCCCCGCACTGCTTACCAGCTCTCTGGCCTGGACACTCTGCTCCCCGCACTGCTTACCAGCTCTCTGGCCTGGACACTCTGCTCACCGCTCTGCTTACCAGCTCTGCGGCCTGGACACTCTGCTCACCGCACTGCTTACCAGCTCAATGACCTGGACACTCAGCTCACTGCACTGCTTACCAGCTCTGTGGCCTGGACACTCTGCTCACCGCACTGCTTACCAGCTCTCTGGCCTGGACACTCTGCTCACCGCACTGCTGACCATCTCACTCACCCGGACACTCTGCTCACCGCACTGCTTACCAGCTCAATGACCTGGACACTCAGCTCACTGCACTGCTTACCAGCTCTGTGGCCTGGACACTCTGCTCACCGCACTGCTTACCAGCTCTCTGGCCTGGACACTCTGCTCACCGCACTGCTGACCATCTCACTCACCCGGACACTCTGCTCCCCGCACTGCTTACCAGCTCTCTGGCCTGGACACTCTGCTCACCGCACTGCTTACCATCTCACTCACCCGGACACTCTGCTCACTGCACTGCTTACCTGCTCTCTGGCCTGGACACTCTTCTCACCGCACTGCTTACCATCTCACTCACCCGGACACTCTGCTCCCCGCACTGCTTACCAGCTCTCTGGCCTGGACACTCTGCTCACCGCACTGCTTACCAGCTCTCTGGCCTGGACACTCTGCTCACCGCACTGCTTACCAGCTCACTCACCCGGACACTCTGCTCCCCGCACTGCTTACCAGCTCTCTGGCCTGGACACTCTGCTCACCGCACTGCTTACCAGCTCAATGACCTGGACACTCAGCTCACTGCACTGCTTACCAGCTCTCTGGGCTGGACACTCTACTCACCGCACTGCTTACCAGCTCACTGGCCTGGACACTCTGCTCACCGCACTGCTTACCAGCCCTCTGGCCTGGACACTGTACTCACCGCTCTGCTTACCAGCTCTCTGGCCGGGACACTCGGCTCACCGCACTGCTTACCAGCTCACTCACCCGGACACTCTGCTCACCGCACTGCTTACCAGCTCTCTGGCCTGGACACTCTGCTCACCGCACTGCTTACCAGCTCACTCACCCGGACACTCTGCTCACCGCACTGCTTACCAGCTCTCTGGCCTGGACACTCTGCTCACCGCACTGCTTACCAGCTCATTGACCCGGACACTCTACTCACCGCACTGCTTACCAGCTCACTGGCCGGGAAACTCTGCTCACCGCACTGCTTACCAGCTCTCTGACCCGGACACTCTGCTCACCGCACTGCTTACCAGCTCTCTGGCCTGGACACTCTACTCACCGCACTGCTTACCAGCTCACTGGCTGGGAAACTCTGCTCACCGCACTGCTTACCAGCTCACTGGCTGGGAAACTCTGCTCACCGCACTGCTTACCAGCTCACTCACCCGGACACTCTGCTCACCGCACTGCTTACCAGCTCTCTGGCCTGGACACTATGCTCCCCGCACTGCTTACCAGCTCTCTGACCCGGACACTCTGCTCACCGCACTGCTTACCAGCTCACTCACCCGGACACTCTGCTCCCCGGACTGCTTACCAGCTCAATGACCCGGACACTCTGCTCACCGCTCTGCTTACCATCTCACTCACCCGGACACTCTGCTCCCCGCACTGCTTACCAGCTCAATGACCTGGACACTCAGCTCACCGCTCTGCTTACCAGACCTCTGGCCTGGACACTCTGCTCACCGCTCTGCTTACCATCTCACTCACCCGGACACTCTGCTCCCCGCACTGCTTACCAGCTCAATGACCTGGACACTCAGCTCACCGCACTGCTTACCAGCTCTGTGGCCTGGACACTCTGCTCCCCACACTGCTTACCAGCTCAATGACCTGGACACTCAGCTCACCGCACTGCTTACCAGCTCTCTGGCCTGGACACTCTGCTCACCGCACTGCTTACCAGCTCAATGACCTGGACACTCGGCTGACCGCACTGCTTACCATCTCACTCACCCGGACACTCTGCTCCCCGCACTGCTTACCAGCTCTCTGGCCTGGACACTCTGCTCCCCGCACTGCTTACCAGCTCTCTGGCCTGGACACTCTGCTCCCCGCACTGCTTACCAGCTCTCTGGCCTGGACACTCTGCTCACCGCTCTGCTTACCAGCTCTGTGGCCTGGACACTCTGCTCACCGCACTGCTTACCAGCTCTCTGACCCGGACACTCTGCTCCCCGCACTGCTTACCATCTCACTCACCCGGACACTCTGCTCACTGCACTGCTGACCATCTCACTCACCCGGACACTCTGCTCACCGCACTGCTTACCAGCTCAATGACCTGGACACTCAGCTCACTGCACTGCTTACCAGCTCTGTGGCCTGGACACTCTGCTCACCGCACTGCTTACCAGCTCTCTGGCCTGGACACTCTGCTCACCGCACTGCTGACCATCTCACTCACCCGGACACTCTGCTCACCGCACTGCTTACCAGCTCAATGACCTAGACACTCGGCTCACGGCACTGCTTACCATCTCACTCACCCGGACACTCTGCTCCCCGCACTGCTTACCAGCTCTCTGGCCTGGACACTCTGCTCCCCGCACTGCTTACCAGCTCTCTGGCTGGGACCCTCTGCTCCCCGCACTGCTTACCAGCTCTCTGGCCTGGACACTCTGCTCACCGCTCTGCTTACCAGCTCTGTGGCCTGGACACTCTGCTCACCGCACTGCTTACCAGCTCTCTGACCCGGACACTCTGCTCCCCGCACTGCTTACCATCTCACTCACCCGGACACTCTGCTCACTGCACTGCTGACCAGCTCACTCACCCGGACACTCTGCTCACCGCACTGCTTACCAGCTCAATGACCTGGACACTCAGCTCACCGCATTGCTTACCAGCTCTCTGGCCTGGACACTCTGCTCACCGCACTGCTTACCAGCTCTCTGGCCTGGACACTCTGCTCACCGCACTGCTTACCAGCTCTCTGGCCTGGACACTCTGCTCACCGCACTGCTTACCAGCTCTCTGGCCTGGACACTCTGCTCACCGCACTGCTTACCAGCTCAATGACCTGGACACTCAGCTCACTGCACTGCTTACCAGCTCTGTGGCCTGGACACTCTGCTCACCGCACTGCTTACCAGCTCTCTGGCCTGGACACTCTGCTCACCGCACTGCTTACCAGCTCTCTGACCTGGACACTCTGCTCACCGCACTGCTTACCAGCTCTGTGGCCTGGACACTCAGCTCACTGCACTGCTGACCATCTCACTCACCCGGACACTCTGCTCACCGCACTGCTTACCTGCTCTCTGGCCTGGACACTCTTCTCACCGCACTGCTTACCATCTCACTCACCCGGACACTCTGCTCCCCGCACTGCTTACCAGCTCACTGGCCTGGACACTCTGCTCACCGCACTGCTTACCAGCTCTCTGGCCTGGACACTCTGCTCACCGCACTGCTTACCAGCTCTCTGGCCTGGACACTCGGCTCACCGCACTGCTTACCAGCTCTCTGACCCGGACACTCTGCTCACCGCACTGCTTACCAGCTCACTGGCCGGGACACTCTGCTCACCGCACTGCTTACCAGCTCTCTGGCCTGGACACTCTGCTCACCGCACTGCTTACCAGCTCACTGGCCGGGACACTCTGCTCACCGCACTGCTTACCAGCTCAATGACCTGGACACTCAGCTCACTGCACTGCTTACCAGCTCTCTGGCCTGGACACTCTGCTCACCGCACTGCTTACCAGCTCTCTGACCCGGACACTCTGCTCACCGCACTGCTTACCAGCTCTCTGGCCTGGACACTCTACTCACCGCACTGCTTACCAGCTCACTGGCCTGGACACTCTGCTCACCGCACTGCTTACCAGCCCTCTGGCCTGGACACTCGGCTCACCGCACTGCCTTCCAGCTCTCTGGCCGGGACACTCGGCTC
This sequence comes from Scyliorhinus canicula, assembly GCF_902713615.1. Lineage (NCBI taxonomy): Eukaryota > Metazoa > Chordata > Chondrichthyes > Carcharhiniformes > Scyliorhinidae > Scyliorhinus > Scyliorhinus canicula. The sequence goes on along the minus strand of NC_052150.1, from coordinate 164,071,027 downwards.
ACCGCACTGCTTACCAGCTCACTCACCCGGACACTCTGCTCACCGCACTGCTTACCAGCTCTCTGGCCTGGACACTCTGCTCACCGCACTGCTTACCAGCTCACTCACCCGGACACTCTGCTCACCGCACTGCTTACCAGCTCTCTGGCCTGGACACTCGGCTCACCGCACTGCTTACCAGCTCACTGGCCTGGACACTCTACTCACCGCACTGCTTACCAGCTCATTGACCCGGACACTCTACTCACCGCACTGCTTACCAGCTCACTGGCCGGGAAACTCTGCTCACCGCACTGCTTACCAGCTCTCTGACCCGGACACTCTGCTCACCGCACTGCTTACCAGCTCTCTGGCCTGGACACTCTACTCACCGCACTGCTTACCAGCTCACTGGCTGGGAAACTCTGCTCACCGCACTGCTTACCAGCTCACTGGCTGGGAAACTCTGCTCACCGCACTGCTTACCAGCTCAATGACCCGGACACTCTGCTCACCGCACTGCTTACCAGCTCACTCACCCGGACACTCTGCTCACCGCACTGCTTACCAGCTCTCTGGCCTGGACACTCGGCTCACCGCACTGCTTACCAGCTCTCTGGCCTGGACACTCGAATCACCGCACTGCTTACCAGCTCTCTGGCCTGGACACTCTGCTCACCGCACTGCTTACCAGCTCTCTGGCCTGGACACTCGGCTCACCACACTGCTTACCAGCTCACTGGCTGGGAAACTCTGCTCCCCGCTCTGCTTACCAGCTCTCTGACCCGGACACTCTGCTCACCGCACTGCTTACCAGCTCATTGACCCGGACACTCTGCTCACCGCACTGCTTACCAGCTCACTGGCTGGGAAACTCTGCTCACCGCACTGCTTACCAGCCCTCTGACCCGGACACTCTGCTCACCGCACTGCTTACCAGCTCACTGGCCGGGACACTCTGCTCACCGCACTGCTTACCAGCTCTCTGACCCGGACACTCTGCTCACCGCACTGCTTACCAGCTCACTGGCCGGGACACTCTGCTCACCGCACTGCTTACCAGCTCAATGACCTGGACACTCAGCTCACCGCACTGCTTACCAGCTCTCTGACCCGGACACTCTGCTCACCGCACTGCTTACCAGCTCTCTGGCCTGGACACTCTGCTCACCGCACTGCTTACCAGCTCTCTGGCCTGGACACTCTGCTCACCGCACTGCTTACCAGCTCTCTGGCTTGGACACTCGGCTCACCGCACTGCTTACCAGCTCTCTGACCCGGACACTCTGCTCACCGCACTGCTTACCAGCTCACTGGCCGGGACACTCTGCTCACCGCACTGCTTACCAGCTCTCTGGCCTGGACACTCTGCTCACCGCACTGCTTACCAGCTCACTGGCCGGGACACTCTGCTCACCGCACTGCTTACCAGCTCAATGACCTGGACACTCAGCTCACTGCACTGCTTACCAGCTCTGTGGCCTGGACACTCTGCTCACCGCACTGCTTACCTGCTCTCTGGCCTGGACACTCTGCTCACCGCACTGCTTACCATCTCACTCACCCGGACACTCTGCTCCCCGCACTGCTTACCAGCTCTCTGGCCTGGACACTCTGCTCACCGCACTGCTTACCATCTCACTCACCCGGACACTCTGCTCCCCGCACTGCTTACCAGCTCTCTGACCCGGACACTCTGCTCACCGCACTGCTTACCAGCTCTCTGGCCTGGACACTCTGCTCACCGCATTGCTTACCAGCTCAATGACCTGGACACTCAGCTCACTGCACTGCTTACCAGCTCTCTGGCCTGGACACTCTGCTCACCGCACTGCTTACCAGCTCAATGACCTGGACACTCGGCTCACCGCACTGCTTACCAGCTCTCTGGCCTGGACACTCTGCTCACCGCACTGCTTACCAGCTCAATGACCCGGACACTCTGCTCACCGCACTGCTTACCAGCTCAATGACCTGGACACTCAGCTCACTGCACTGTTTACCAGCTCTCTGGCCTGGACACTCTGCTCACCGCACTGCTTACCAGCTCAATGACCCGGACACTCTACTCACCGCACTGCTTACCAGCTCACTGGCCTGGACACTCTGCTCACCGCACTGCTTACCAGCCCTCTGGCCTGGACACTCTACTCACCGCTCTGCTTACCAGCTCTCTGGCCGGGACACTCGGCTCACCGCACTGCTTACCAGCTCTCTGGCCTGGACACTCTGCTCACCGCACTGCTTACCAGCTCACTCACCCGGACACTGCTCACCGCACTGCTTACCAGCTCTCTGGCCTGGACACTCGGCTCACCGCACTGCTTACCAGCTCTCTGGCCTGGACACTCGGCTCACCGCACTGCTTACCAGCTCACTGGCCTGGACACTCTACTCACCGCACTGCTTACCAGCTCACTGGCCTGGACACTCTGCTCACCGCACTGCTTACCAGCTCACTGGCTGGGAAACTCTGCTCACCGCTCTGCTTACCAGCTCATTGACCCGGACACTCTACTCACCGCACTGCTTACCAGCTCACTGGCCGGGAAACTCTGCTCACCGCACTGCTTACCAGCTCTCTGACCCGGACACTCTGCTCACCGCACTGCTTACCAGCTCACTGGCCGGGACACTCTGCTCACCGCACTGCTTACCAGCTCACTGGCTGGGAAACTCTGCTCACCGCACTGCTTACCAGCTCTCTGGCTTGGACACTCGGCTCACCGCACTGCTTACCAGCTCTCTGACCCGGACACTCTGCTCACTGCACTGCTTACCAGCTCACTGGCCGGGACACTCTGCTCACCGCACTGCTTACCAGCTCTCTGGCCTGGACACTCTGCTCACCGCACTGCTTACCAGCTCACTGGCCGGGACACTCTGCTCACCGCACTGCTTACCAGCTCAATGACCTGGACACTCAGCTCACTGCACTGCTTACCAGCTCTGTGGCCTGGACACTCTGCTCACCGCACTGCTTACCTGCTCTCTGGCCTGGACACTCTGCTCACCGCACTGCTTACCATCTCACTCACCCGGACACTCTGCTCCCCGCACTGCTTACCAGCTCTCTGGCCTGGACACTCTGCTCACCGCACTGCTTACCATCTCACTCACCCGGACACTCTGCTCCCCGCACTGCTTACCAGCTCTCTGACCCGGACACTCTGCTCACCGCACTGCTTACCAGCTCTCTGGCCTGGACACTCTACTCACCGCACTGCTTACCAGCTCACTGGCCGGGAAACTCTGCTCACCGCACTGCTTACCAGCTCTCTGACCCGGACACTCTGCTCACCGCACTGCTTACCAGCTCACTGGCCGGGACACTCTGCTCACCGCACTGCTTACCAGCTCACTGGCTGGGAAACTCTGCTCACCGCACTGCTTACCAGCTCACTGGCTGGGAAACTCTGCTCACCGCACTGCTTACCAGCTCACTCACCCGGACACTCTGCTCACCGCACTGCTTACCAGCTCTCTGGCCTGGACACTCGGCTCACCGCACTGCTTACCAGCTCTCTGGCCTGGACACTCTGCTCACCGCACTGCTTACCAGCTCTCTGGCCTGGACACTCGGCTCACCGCACTGCTTACCAGCTCACTGGCTGGGAAACTCTGCTCACCGCACTGCTTACCAGCTCATTGACCCGGACACTCTGCTCACCGCACTGCTTACCAGCTCACTGGCTGGGAAACACTGCTCACCGCACTGCTTACCAGCTCTCTGGCCCGGACACTCTGCTCACCGCACTGCTTACCAGCTCACTGGCCTGGACACTCTGCTCACCGCACTGCTTACCAGCTCTCTGGCCTGGACACTCTGCTCACCGCACTGCTTACCAGCCCTCTGACCCGGACACTCTGCTCACCGCACTGCTTACCAGCTCACTGGCCGGGACACTCTGCTCACCGCACTGCTTACCAGCTCTCTGACCCGGACACTCTGCTCACCGCACTGCTTACCAGCTCACTGGCCGGGACACTCTGCTCACCGCACTGCTTACCAGCTCTCTGGCCTGGACACTCTGCTCACCGCACTGCTTACCTGCCCTCTGACCCGGACTCTCTGCTCACCGCACTGCTTACCAGCTCACTGGCCGGGACACTCTGCTCACCGCACTGCTTACCAGCTCTCTGACCCGGACACTCTGCTCACCGCACTGCTTACCAGCTCACTGGCCGGGACACTCTGCTCACCGCACTGCTTACCAGCTCTCTGGCCTGGACACTCTGCTCACCGCACTGCTTACCAGCTCTCTGGCCTGGACACTCTGCTCACCGCACTGCTTACCAGCTCTCTGGCCTGGACACTCGGCTCACCGCACTGCTTACCAGCTCTCTGACCCGGACACTCTGCTCACCGCACTGCTTACCAGCTCACTGGCCGGGACACTCTGCTCACCGCACTGCTTACCAGCTCTCTGGCCTGGACACTCTGCTCACCGCACTGCTTACCAGCTCACTGGCCGGGACACTCTGCTCACCGCACTGCTTACCAGCTCTCTGGCCTGGACACTCTGCTCACCGCACTGCTTACCAGCTCTCTGACCCGGACACTCTGCTCACCGCACTGCTTACCAGCTCACTGGCCGGGAAACTCTGCTCACCGCACTGCTTACCAGCTCTCTGGCCTGGACACTCTGCTCCCCGCACTGCTTACCAGCTCTCTGGCCTGGTCACTCGGCTCACCGCACTGCTGACCATCTCACTCACCCGGACACTCTGCTCACCGCACTGCTTACCAGCTCAATGACCTGGACACTCTGCTCCCCGCACTGCTTACCAGCTCTCTGGCCTGGACACTCTGCTCACCGCACTGCTTACCAGCTCAATGACCTGGACACTCAGCTCACTGCACTGCTTACCAGCTCTCTGGCCTGGACACTCTGCTCACCGCACTGCTTACCAGCTCAATGACCCGGACACTCTGCTCACCGCACTGCTTACCAGCTCAATGACCTGGACACTCAGCTCACTGCACTGCTTACCAGCTCTCTGACCCGGACACTCTGCTCACCGCACTGCTTACCAGCTCTCTGGCCTGGACACTCGGCTCACCGCACTGCTTACCAGCTCTCTGACCCGGACACTCTGCTCACCGCACTGCTTACCAGCTCACTGGCTGGGAAACTCTGCTCACCGCACTGCTTACCAGCTCTCTGGCCTGGACACTCTGCTCCCCGCACTGCTTACCAGCTCTCTGGCCTGGACACTCTGCTCACCGCACTGCTTACCAGCTCTCTGACCCGGACACTCTGCTCACCGCACTGCTTACCAGCTCACTGGCTGGGAAACTCTGCTCACCGCACTGCTTACCAGCTCTCTGGCCTGGACACTCTGCTCCCCGCACTGCTTACCTGCTCTCTGGCCTGGACACTCTGCTCACCGCACTGCTTACCAGCTTCAGCCCCCCCTGACCAAGCCCAACTCCTGTGAGGGAAATCCCTCCCCACCCCATTCACCCCACCCCACACCACCACCACCCTAACCTCCACCACCCACCACCCCCTAACCTCCACCTCACCACCCCCCACCCCAACATCCACCCCCCCAACCTCCCCCTCCACACACCCCACCACCCATCCAACTCCACCCCCTCCACTCACCCCACCACCCCCCCACCCCCCCCAACCAATCCCACCACACCCCCAACCTTAGTGTTGGGTGGGGTTGCTGGGTTAATGGGGATAGGGTGGAGGTGTGGACTTGGGTAGGGTGCTCTTTCCAAGAGCCGGTGCAGACTCGATGGGCTGTGTGGCCTCCTTCTCACTGTAAATTCTATGAACTATTATTCCATTATACCAGGTAACAATACAAATATATAGGGCAGTATTCTCCATTTGGGAGGCTGGGAGACTATGGGCGGGGTTCTCCATTCCCCGATGGCGATTTCATAATCGGCGATTGGGCGGAGAATCCCTTTTTACGATGGATTCGGGGGTGGCGCCTGTTTTTAGATGCTCTAACCCTCCAAAACGGCGTTATTGAGGAGCGTGCTGCACACCGTTGAGATGGTCTCAGGTTGTCCCCTGAAGGCGCTCCCCAAATGCTCTGCCCCCGATGGGTTGAGTTTCCGACCGCGTGGTTGACTCATGGTTTCAGCGGTCGAGAACCCAGCATGGCAGCTGCGGACTGTGTCCAGCGCTGCCACAGTCGGATGGGAGCCATGCTGCTGGCCAGGGGGGCTTTGCGAGGGCTGGGGGAACTGGTGGGGATGGCCAGGGTGTGGCGAGGGGTTGTCCAGGGTGAGGCGAGGGGTTGTCCAGGGTGCACTATCTGGCAGTTTGGGTCCGTGCACGGTCATGTTATACAGCGCGGCCACTGCAGGTTATCGGCGTGCGCATGCGCGGCCACGGACCCTGCAATGCTCCAGCGGTTTTTGTCGTGGAGACCGGGTATTTTACGTGGCGTGGCTGCTGGTGGCGGCACCAATTTTTCCCATGTAAAATGCCACGGATCCTCCAGACATAGCCTCCAAAATGGAGAATCCAGCCCCATGTTCTCCCGCTGGAGCTGAATCACATCTAATTTGTGTTCATGCTCGGAGCACAAATCTGGAAACGCGTCACAATCTTTAGCAATGCAAACTTATGCATCGCGAGGTTGGTCAGGGATTCCATAGGGGATCCCGCTAGCGGGCCGGCATTCTGAGCGGGCGGCCTGAAAGCAAGGTCCCACTGCCAGACCCCCCCATCCCACCCAACGCAGTGCAATTTGTTCTGATGGGCAGCATCTTTGCAGAGCTTGGAAACTCAGAAAAATCATTTGCTTTGTATTACTGTCCCTTTTCAAACTATCTTCCTCACTGTACCTTTTAATTTTGTGTCTGGAAAAGTTGCTGACTCTCTTAATCTCTCACCAAAAGTGAAATGACTAGGACGATATGTTAATCGCAAGACCGGTGTTGAACAGGACGCACAATCTGTTCAGCGAGAGATAAATTTGGAAATATTATTGCTCCTTTTCCTTTTCTATGATAACTATTCCACCAGAGGGAGCTGTTGTATTTGTGCGGGAACCACTTGCGCCTCACCTCAGACTTGAGACAATAAGTAGTGATCGGCAGAACATTAATTGCCAAGCTACATGTAACTTTTTTATGCTAATGGGTGAAAGATTTAGCTCATTAACAGTGTAACTGAAGCTATTGAAGTTAACTTGTTTAAAGGCAATTTGCTTGAATTCAAAATAAAAATTGAAACTACATTATGAGATCAAATATTTATATATTTCTGCAAAATGTTTCAAATATAATGACTATTATATATTGTGCTATTTTGCTCACTAGTCGAGATGGTTTATGGTGCTATTATGCTATATACAAAGAAATAAATTATTATTTAAAAAAAATAAATTTTAGAGTGCCCAATTAATTTTTTCCTATTAAGGGGCAATTTAGCATGGCCACCCTGCACATCTTTTAGGTTGTGGGGGTGAAGCCCACGTGGACACGGGGAGAACATGCAAAATCCACACGGGAAATAAATTATTTCAGCAAGGTCATATTGAGTCCTGACGATGGCTATGCTGAACACATGCATTTCCATCAGATTACTGGAAAGGAAGTGGCACAACAAAGGTACTGCAAAGTTGATGATTAAAGATTATAAAAAGCAGGAGGTGGTAAGTATTAATCTTTGAAGGCTATCTAGGCTGCATTTTATGTGCTTCAAATGCTGTGTGGTGAACCTTCATGGCATATGTTAGTCCTGTTCAATATTATAATGTTTTAGGTGGCTAGTGTTTGGCTGTGTTGTCGTCAATTGTTTGTATTCTCATTGAATCTGTTAAGTGCAGAAGGAGTCTCCGATGGCTCGGGAACCCCAAAGGGTGCCTTTCCACCTGGTCCAAATTTGTGTGGACCAGTACTGAACGGCGCTCGACTGGGGACTAACGAGGGAAGCAGGTAGATGCTGGGAGCCTGATATATCCAGGGTGAGTGCGCCCAAGTGGCTTTTAAACCTACTTAGGTGTGCGAGGCTTGGTCATGCTCATTGTGGGCGGGATCCTGATCGCGATGCCTCGCGAGACTTGGGTAGATTTTGCAAGGCATACTGGCTGTCAGGAAACCCGCAGGAGGCCTCTCCAAGCATCTACCAGCCGTGTCATGCTCCCAATTGCGCCCTAGATTTTAAATTTATTTTGCGGGGGGGATAAAATTTATCCGTTCAATTTAAAGTTGTTTGAAACATTTTCAGTGAAAATTTTTGTCAGCGGGATCTTCTGGTCCATCGGCAGGACACCCACGCCAGCGGGTTTCCCAACAGTATGAGGCAATCAAAATGGCCATCAGTGGGAACGGAGAATCCTGCTGCCAGCCGGTGGGGTCACTGAAAAACATGGCTGGCAGACCAGAGAATCCTACCTTTATTTTTGGAAAAATTTTGGTTAAGCCTGAATAGACTTAAGAAAACAACAAGAGAATGTGAAAGTTGTTTTAAAGATTGTTGTTGCTTAGTGCCACTGTATCCCCTGTTTTAATGTTCAAGGGAGTGCTTTTAATACTGATTTATATTATTGCAATCATATATCCCTTGACTGTTTTTGGTAATCTTTAATCATCAACTCTATTAATCTTCTTGATTAATAAGGGGATCAGGGTTATGGGGAGAAGGCAGGAGAATGGGGATAAGAAAAATATCAGCCATGATTGAATGGCAGAACAGACTCGATGGGCCGAGTGGCCTAATTCTGCTCCTATATCTTACGGTCTTATGGTCTTATGCAGTGATTTTGTGGAAGTACTGTATTGCTTCTGTCCAGTGGATCTTGTCAAAGTGCATGGGGCGGCACGATGGCACACTGGTTAGCACTGCTGCCTCGCAGCTCAAGGTCCCAGGTTCAATTCCGACCTCAGTTTACTATCTGTGTGGGGTTTGCACTTTCTTCCGTGGGTTTCCTCCGGGTGCTCCTGTTTCCTCCCACCGTCCAAAGAAGTGCAGGTGAGGTGGATTGGTCATGCTAAACTGCCCTTTAGTGTCCAAAAGGTTAGGTTGAGTTACTGGGTTGTGGGGATAGGATGGAGGCGTGGGCTTAATTAGGGTTATCGTTCCAAGGGCTGGAGCAGACTCGATGGGCTGACTGGTCTCCTTCTGCACTGTAAATTCTATGATTCTATGTAATTAGCATAACTGTTGTCAGGGCTCAATATAACATATGGCTGCAATAAGTCTGTCAAATAATTTAATTATTTGTATATAGGATAACTTTAATTAGTACCATTTCAAAACATCTCTATTAGTATACTGTAAGTTTAGTATACTAATTGATACCTTAGCCATCAGCTGAGTTACATGTTTCAGGGTAATCTTTCTTTGTGTGTGCTGGACAGCAGTGCAGTGTAATCTCCAATTTAACTTTTGTGATGGTTTAACAGAGATTACTAGCAAGGGTATCCAGAAAGTTCCCAATGTTAATTAACTATTCACAATGATGTACAGGGACAGACAGACATGAAGCACCTTGAAGGACATCTCCTCTGAGCTTTAGAGAGACATCACCGATGATGCAAATTAGCATAATAGCTATTAATCTTTTATGCAATCCCCCTCCCCTCCAATCTTTAATAATTAACATTAGCTATTTAAACATCCTACTTCACGTTCCCCCTCCCCCTCAAAATCTCTTGTGCAAATGGAGTCAACCTTCAACTATGCTTTCAGCTCTCTTAGAGAACATGTGGGACACAATTTTACTAAATGGGAACAAAGTCCCATAACGCGCACATCTAACCACCTGTTCCCCAGCATTCGCAGTGCCGTGAAACACAATGCTATAAAATGGAATTTGCGTTAGATGGGGGGTCTCAGCAGGAATAGCGAGGCTGAGGCCGCACATAGCCCCGTTTTGCGTACTGAGGAGCTCTCCGTGCCGGAACTCCTCTGTGTAGTGAGAGATTCGGACGCCATTTTTAAATGCGCCTGATCTCCAAAGGCCCTGACGTGAACCCGACCCCGCTGCACCCATTTCCCCCACCTCCCAACCTCCCATGCAGAGCACCCTCAGCCCAATCAAAGAAATGCCAGCTTGGCATCTTGGTGGGAGCCTGGAACTGCCCCTACCATCTGGCAGTGCTCTCTGGGCACATTGGCAGTGCCAGGCTGGCAGTGCCAGGGCACCAAACTGCCCAAAGGGCATGCACCTGGGATCCACTGACCCTTTGGGAGACCCCCTCGGATTTTCAGCGGGAGCAGGGACCTGTTGCGAAGGTGAGTGTAAACCTTTAAATTCACTTACTTTACAGCAGGAGCGGCCTCCGGATTTTCTGCGGGAGCAGGGGCCTGTCGGGAAGGTGAGTATCTGTATAGAGTGTAAACCTTTAAATTCACTTACTTTACAGCAGGAGTGGCCTCCGGATTTTCGGCGGGAGCAGGGGCCTGTCGGGAAGGTGAGTACCTGTATCTAAGTTGGGCGATGGCTAAACCCGAGACACTACACTTGTAGTGTCCCCATCCTTCCACCTCCTCTAACCTAAGGGGTTGAGGGAATATCAGATAAGCTCTGCCTTTCTTTGTCTTGTGTGTATCTAGAGGGGATGGCAGGGAAGGCAGTACAATGCTCCTCCTGTAGAAAGTTTGAGGTGAGGGACGCCGTCAGTGTCCCTGCTGATTTCATCTGTGGGAAGTGCATCCAACTCCAGCTCCTCAGAAACCGTGTTAGGGAACTGGAGCTGGAGCAGGATGAACTTTGGATCATTCGGGAGGCAGAGGTGGTCATAGATAGAAGCTTCAGCGAGGTAGTTACGCCAATGAATAAAGATAGTTGGGTGGTGAGAGGGGCGAGGGGGAAGCAGTCAGTATAGGGATCCCCTGTGGTCGTTCCCCTTCGTAACAGGTATACCACTTTGGATACTATTGGGGGGGATGACTTACCAGGGGTCAGCCATGGGGTACAGGTCTCTGGCACAGAGTCTGCCCCTGTTGCTCAGAAGGGAAGGGGGGAGAGGAGAAGAACATTAGTCATTGGAGACTCCATAGTTAGGGGGATAGATAAGAGATTCTGTGGGAACGAGAGACTTGTGTGTTACCTCCCAGGTGCCAGGGTCCGCGATGTCTCGGATCGTGTTTTCGGAATCCTTAAGGGGGAGGGGGAGCAGCCCCAAGTCGTGGTCCACATAGGTACCGACGACATAGGTAGGAAAAGGGATAGGGTTGTAAGGCAGGAATTCAGGGAGCAAGGGTGGAAACTTAGATCCAGGACAAACAGAGTTATTATCTCTGGGTTGTTACCCATGCCACATGCTAGCGAGTCAAGGAATAGGGAGAGAGAGCAGTTGAACACGTGGCTGCAGGGATGGTGCAGGAGGGAGGGTTTCAGATTCCTGGATAATTGGGGCTCATTCTGGGGTAGGTGGGACCTCTACAACGGGATGGTCTACACCTGGACCAGAGGGGTACTAATATCCTGGGGGGGAAAGGTTGCTAATGCTCTTCGGGAGGGTTTAAACTAGTTCAGCAGGGGATTGAGAACCTGAATTGTAGCTCCAGTACACAAGAGATTGAGAGTAATGAGGTCATGAGTAAGGTTTCAAAGTTCCATGAGTGTACCGGCAGGAAGGAAGGTGGTTTAAAGTGCGTCTACTTCAATGCCAGGAGCATCCGGAATAAGGTGGGTGAGCTTGCGGCATGGGTTGGTACCTGGGACTTTGATGTTATGGCCATTTCGGAGACATGGATAGAGCAGGGAGAGGAATGGTTGTTGCAGGTGCCAGTAAGCTCAGGGAAGGTGGTAAGAGAGGGGGTGGGGTGGCAATGTTAGTCAAGGACAGTATTACGGTGGCAGAAAGGACGTTTGATGAGGACTCGACTACTGAGGTAGTATGGGCTGAGTTTAGAAACAGGAAAGGAGAGGTCACCCTGTTAGGGGTTTTCTATAGGCCTCCGGAAAGATCCAGAGATGTAGAGGAAAGGATTGGAAAGATTATTCTGGATAGGAGCGAAAGTAACAGGGTAGTTGTTATGGGGGATTTTAACTTTCCAAATATTGACTGGAGACACTATAGTTCGAGTACTTTAGATGGGTCCGTTTTTGTCCAATGTGTGCAGGAGGGTTTCATAGAACATAGAACATAGAACGATACAGCGCAGTACAGGCCCTTCGGCCCTCGATGTTGCACCGACATGGAAAAAATCTAAAGGCCATCTAACCTACACTATGCCCTTATCATCCATATGCTTATCCAATAAATTTTTAAATGCCCTTAATGTTGGTGAGTTCACTACTATTGCAGGTAGGGCATTCCACGGCCTCACCACTCTTTGCGTAAAAAACCCACCTCTGACCTCTGTCCTATATCTATTACCCCTCAATTTAAGGCTATGTCCCCTCATGCTAGCCACCTCCATCCGCGGGAGAAGGCTCTCGCTGTCCACCCTATCTAACCCTCTGATCATTTTGTATGCCTCTATTAAGTCACCTCTTAACCTTCTTCACTCTAACGAAAACAACCTCAAGTCCATCAGCCTTTCCTCATAAGATTTTCCCTCCATACCAGGCAACATCCTGGTAAATCTCCTCTGCACCCGTTCCAAAGCTTCCACGTCCTCCCTATAATGAGGCGACCAGAACTGTACGCAATACTCCAAATGCGGCCGTACTAGAGTTTTGTACAACTGCAACATGACCTCATGGCTCCGGAACTCAATCCCTCTACCAATAAAGGCCAACACACCATAGGCCTTCTTCACAACCCTATCAACCTGGGTGGCAACTTTCAGGGATCTATGTACATGGACACCGAGATCCCTCTGCTCATCCACACTACCAAGAATTTTACCATTAGCCAAATATTCCGCATTCCTGTTATTCTTTCCAAAGTGAATTACCTCACACTTCTCCACATTAAACTCCATTTGCCACCTCTCAGCCCAGCTCTGCAGCTTATCTATGTCCCTCTGTAACCTGCAACATCCTTCCGCACTGTCTACAACTCCACCGACTTTAGTGTCGTCTGCAAATTTACTCACCCATCCTTCTGCGCCCTCCTCTAGGTCATTTATAAAAATGACAAGCAGCAACGGCCCCAGAACAGATCCTTGTGGTACGCCACTCGTAACTGAACTCCATTCTGAACATTTCCCATCAACTGCCACTCTCTGTCTTCTTTCAACTAGCCAATTTCTGATCCACATCTCTAAATCACCCTCAATCCCCAGCCTCCGTATTTTCTGCAATAGCCGACCGTGGGGAACCTTATCAAACGCTTTACTGAAATCCATATACACCACATCAACTGCTCTACCCTCGTCTACCTGTTCAGTCACCTTCTCAAAGAACTCGATAAGGTTTGTGAAGCATGACCTACCCTTCACAAAACCATGCTGACTGTCCCTAGTCATATTATTCCTATCTAGATGATTATAAATCGTATCTTTTATAATCCTCTCCAAGACTTCACCCACCACAGACGTTAGGCTCACCGGCCTATAGTTACCGGGGTTATCTCTACTCCCCTTCTTGAACAAAGGGACCACATTTGCTATCCTCCAGTCCTCTGGCACTATTCCTGTAGCCAATGATGACCTAAAAATCAAAGACAAAGGCTCAGCAATCTCTTCCCTGGCTTCCCAGAGAATCCTAGGATAAATCCCATCCGGCCCCGGGGACTTATCTATTTTCACCTTGTCCAGAATTGCCAACACTTCTTCCCTATGCACCTCAATGCCATCTATTCTATTAGCCTGGCTCTCAGCATTCTCCTCCACAATATTATCTTTTTCTTGAGTGAATACTGACGAAAAGTATTCATTTAGTATCTCGCTTATCTCCTCAGCCTCCACACACAACTTCCCACCACTGTCCTTGACTGGCCCTACTCTTACCCTAGTCATTCTTTTATTCCTGACATACCTATAGAAAGCTTTTGGGTTTTCCTTGATCCTACCTGCCAAAGACTTCTCATGTCCCCTCCTTGCTCGTCTCAGCTCTCTCTTTAGATCCTTCCTCGCTTCCTTGTAACTATCAAGCGCCCCAACTGAAACTTCACGCCTCATCTTCACATAGGCCTCCTTCTTCCTCTTAACAAGAGATTCCACTTCTTTGGTAAACCACGGTTCCCTCGCTCGACCCCTTCCTCCCTGCCTGACTGGTACGTACTTATCAAGAACATGCAATAGCTGTTCCTTGAACAAGCTCCACATATCCAGTGTGCCCAACCCTTGCAGCCTACTTCTCCAACCAACACATCCTAAGTCATGTCTAATGGCATTATAATTGCCCTTCCCCCAGCTATAACTCTTGCCCTGCGGGGTATACTTATCCCTTTCCATCACTAACGTAAAGGTCACCGAATTGTGGTCACTGTTTCCAAAGTGCTCACCTACCTCCAGATCTAACACCTGGCCTGGTTCATTACCCAAAACCAAATCCAATGTGGCCTCGCCTCTTGTTGGCCTGTCAACATATTGTGTCAGGAAACCCTCCTGCACACATTGTACAAAGAATGACCCATCTAATGTACTCGAACTATATCTTTTCCAGTCAATATTTGGAAAGTTAAAGTCTCCCATAACAACTACCCTGTTATTTTCGCTCTTTTCCAGAATCATCTTCGCCATCCTTTCCTCTGCATCCCTAGAACTATTAGGTGGCCTATAGAAAACTCCCAACAGGGTGACCTCTCCTTTCCTGTTTCTAACCTCAGCCCATACTACCTCAGAAGAAGAGTCCCCATCTAGCATCCTTTCCGCCACCGTAATACTGTCCTTGACTAGCAGCGCCACACCTCCCCCTCTTTTGCCCCCTTCTCTGAGCTTACTAAAACACCTAAACCCCGGAACCTGCAACAACCATTCCTGTCCCTGCTCTATCCATGTCTCTGAAATGGCCACAACATCGAAGTCCCAGGTACCAACCCATGCTGCCAGTTCCCCTACCTTATTTCGTATACTCCTGGCATTGAAGTAGACACACTTCAAGCCACCTACCTGAACACTGGCACCCTCCTGCGAAGTCAAATCTGTGCTCCTGACCTCTATACTCTCAATCTCCCGTACCCCAAAACTACAATCCAGGTTCCCATGCCCCTGCTGAATTAGTTTAAACCCCCCCAAAGAGCACTAACAAATCTCCCCCCCAGGATATTGGTGCCCCTCAGGTTCAGATGTAGATCATCCTGTCTATAGAGGTCCCACCTTCCCCAGAAAGAGTCCCAGTTATCCAGAAATCTGAATCCCTCCCGCCTGCACCATCCCTGTAGCCACGTGTTTAATTGCTCTCTCTCCCTATTCCTCATCTCACTATCACGTGGCACGGGCAACAACCCAGAGATAGCAACTATGTTTGTTCTCGCTCTGAGCTTCCATCCTAGCTCCCTAAAGGCCTGCCTGACATCCTTGTCCCCTTTCCTACCTATGTCGTTAGTGCCAATGTGGACTACGACTTGGGGCAGCTCCCCCTCCCCCTTAAGGACCCGGAAAATACGATCCGAGACATCACGTACCCTTGCACCTGGGAGGCAACATACCAAACGTGAGTCTCTCTCGCTCCCACAAAATCTCCTATCTGTGCCCCTGACTATTGAGTCCCCAATTACTAATGTTCTACTCCTTTCCCCCCTTCCCTTCTGAGCAACAGGGACAGACTCCGTGCCAGAGGCCCGTACCCCATGGCTTACCCCTGGTAAGTCCCCCCCCCCACAAGTATCCAAAACGGTATTCTTGTTACTCAGGGGAACGACCGCAGGGGGTCCCTGCACTGACTGCTTCTTCCCAGTCCCTCTTACAGTTACCCATCTATCTCCAGTCTTTGGTGTAACTACTTCCCTGAAGCTCCTATCTATGACCCCCTCTGCCTCCCGAATGATCCGAAGTTCATCCAGCTCAAGCTCCAGGTCCCTAACACGGTTTTTGAGGAGCTGGAGTTGGGTGCACTTCCCACAGATGAAATCAGCAGGGACACTGACGGCGTCCCTCACCTCAAACATTCTGCAGGAGGAGCACCAACAGCCCCTCCACAAACCACCTTCAACTTAGGCTGACCGCACTGCACGTATGCAAATTTCCCCAGAACAGCTGATCAGTAGCTCTGCTCTGCTGCCCTCTGCTCCTGTTTCCTGATGCAGTTTGTAGATGGGCCAACGAGAGGCGAGGCCGTATTGGATTTGATACCTGGTAATGAACCAGGATGGGTGTTAGATTTGGAGGTAGGTGAGCACTTTGGTGACAGTGACCACAATTCGATTACGTTTACTTTAGTGATGGAAAGGGATAGGTATATACCGCAAGGCAAGAATCATACCTGGGGGAAAGGCAATTATGATGAGGCAAGACTTAGGATGCATCGGCTGGAGAGGAAAACTGTAGGGGATGGGCACAATGGAAATGTGAAGCATGTTCAAGGAACAGCTACTGTGTGTCCTTGATAAGTATGTACCTGTCAGGCAGGGAGGAAGTGGTTGAGCGAGGGAACCATGGTTTACTAAAGCAGTTGAAACACTTGTCAAGAGGAAGAAGGAGGCTTAT
The DNA here is from genome assembly GCF_902713615.1 of Scyliorhinus canicula. Classification (NCBI taxonomy): domain Eukaryota; kingdom Metazoa; phylum Chordata; class Chondrichthyes; order Carcharhiniformes; family Scyliorhinidae; genus Scyliorhinus; species Scyliorhinus canicula. The sequence goes on along the minus strand of NC_052150.1, from coordinate 164,054,582 downwards.
GTAATGATGAGACGTGATGGTTCAGTTAGGGCGCTTGAGAGTTACAATTTAACTAGGAAGGATCTAAAGAGAGAGCTAAGAAGAGCTAGGAGAGGACATGAGAAGTCTTTGGCAGGTAGAATCAAGGATAACCCTAAAGCTTTCTATACATATGTCAGGAATAAAAGAATGACTAGGGTAAGAGTAGGGCCAGTCAAGGACAGTAGTAGGAGGTTGTGCGTGGAGTCCGAGGAGATAGGAGAGGTGCTAAATGAGTATTTTTCATCAGTATTCACACAGGAAAAAGACAATGTTGTCGAGGAGAATACTGAGATACAGGCTACCAGACTAGAAGGGCTTGAGGTACATAAGGAGGAGGTGTTAGCGATTCTGGAAAGTGTTAAAATAGATAAGTCCCCTGGCTTATTGTCACACAAGTAGGCTTCAAATGAAGTTGCAAGAAAAGCCCCTGGTCGCCACATTCCGGCGCCTGTTCGGGGAGGCTGGTATGGGAATTGAACTGTGCTGCTGGCCTGCCTTAGTCTGCTTTAAAAGCCAGCGATTTAGCTCTGTGCTAAACCAGCCCCTAGGAAAGAAGATGGCAGGAACTGTCATTTTTATCCTAAATATTCTATCCCAAAAGTTTAGCTGTGCTTCCCAGTCAACAAATTATTTCCAGAGCCCAACCATTATTGTTTTGTAGGTAAATTTGTACAGCAATGTCTGACAGACAACAGTAAGGTAAGTGGCCAACTCATTTATATCGGTGGTGTTCGGCATAATGTTGACTGGAACACCAGGAATTCATTGTTTGTTTGAACAAGAAATGTTGCAGGATTATTTACTTTCACCCAAAGGGCAGATTGGGTATCAGTTTAACATTTCATGGCGTCTTGGTCAATGCTTTGTTCCATTAGTACTGCATGGGTTGTCAGGTTACATTTTGTGTTCAATTACATAAGTAAGCCATAACCTTCTGATGCACACGAAAGTGCTGTTATTAATCCAAGCTGATGTAAATAATGCCTGCCTGGTTCTTCAGTTCACTTAAAAACCTCTGTAACAATTCGAGGTTGCGCGATTTTGAAACCCTGGTCCACCAGAGTGGATTTGATTACCTTAGTGTCAAATTCTGCTGGGTGAAGTGCCACAATTCTGGTTGCAGCTGCTTCCCACTGACATAAAAGTGATATTTTTTGATGCATGGATATTGATCAAATACAAACAATGACACCGAATCGTCTCACAGTCAATCATGGAGCCAACTGTGTACAGAAACTAACCATAATTCAGCATGTTTGCAGGTGTCAGTGGCTGTGTGTATGTTGGTGTGGACAGATATAACTTACATGAGACTAATATCAAAGCAATAATGGCTTGAGTCTTCTGACTGAATTATTGGCAACTTTCAGACATTTGCCTTTGTGCATCAGGATCCACAGGAATGTCTGCGGTGCAGGTATGATACTTATCCAGGTATTTCAAACTTCCAGTGGGAAGAAATATGGGGAGGGATTCTCCATTGGCCAACGTTGAAATTGGGAAACACGATTGGGCAGAGAATCGGTTTTGACACCGAACTCTTGCCGGGCACCAGGCTCACGCCAAATCTCAATTTTCTGGTGCTTCGACTGCGGCATCAAAGCATTCAACTCCCACGTGTAGTAAATGTTATTTGCATATCATTACTGGGTCTGGCCTGGTGTTCTCCAGGCCTCCATGATGCTCTGGCTCCACCAGGGGGAATTACGACGAGTCACTTATGCTTTTAAAAATTGGGAAACAGGAGGCGTGGATGATGAGGGATAGAGGAGATAGGACATGCAGAGGGGTGACTGTGCGCTGCCGGTCCTGACACTGGCTGGGCTAGGGTGGGGTGTGCCGGGAGGCAGGGGTGGAGGTGGTCTGAGGCGGTGTCCATGCATGGACCACCATTGCTGCAGCTGCAAGGCAGCCATCTTGCGCACTGCACTGACAGCCCACCTTGGCCCCTGGTTCTGCAGAGTGCCACCGGCCGAATGGGTGCCCACGCCCCAACCCTCCACCCACCATCCCTGACCCCAGCCCCCAAGCCTGCACCCCAACCTCCACCACAACAACTCCCCCCGCCAAACTGGTCGCAACCCGCCGGTGGAGCATGACATGGCCCACCCAGGGACAAAGCGCACAGTAGCCCCTACATTGGGGCACCAGATGGGGGCTGCAGAACGTACCGCTGGCAAGGACAGTGCCAGCTGGCGGTACCCTTGTCAGCAGGGATGGGCACCAGAGGCCCCCATGCTGCCGGGCACCGACAAGGTCATGGGTCTGGGAAAGGGGGCGGGGGGTGGGGGGTTGGGGGGGGGGAGAAAGACATGCGGGGCCAGGGTCCGCAGTGCCATCCAGGGCCACTATTTAGCCCAGTGGACCTGGTTGGGCACCGGGGTATGCACGATGCTAACAAGTCAGCCTTTCACCCCTTCAGACAATGGATATTGGAATACAACAATGGTGACCTTCTGGCTAGTCGCCGCAGCTCTGGGGGATGCACTGCAGCAGCTGTACGAGCTGGAGCTGCTTGAGGAGGAGGAGGAAGCAGCAGCAGCAGAGCATGCCCAGAGGAACAGGGGGCAGCCTCCTAGGATGGAGAGCAGGCTGCCCAATAGGCGGAGGAGGAGTTGGAATGGAGATGCCGCATGAGGCTTCGTGTGTACCGGCAGCGCCTGTCATTCAAGGACTTGCCAGACCGAGCATGCTGTCGAAGACTCCGCTGATCAGGGGGACAGTGCGTCATATCTGCCAGATTATGGTGGACCTGGAACCACAGGGGTATGGGGGAGGACACCTGCTCCAAGTGACTATCAAGGTGAAGATTGCCCTCAACCTCTATGCCACGGGGTCCTTTCAGGCACCAAGTGGGGGCTTGTCCGGGCTCTCTGAGCTCAGTGCAAAGGTGCATCCGTGCTGTCACAGAGGCCCTACATGCCCAGTTGGCATAATACATCCATTTCAATGTGGACTGAGCCCAGCAGGATGCCCGGGTAGAGGGGTTCGTCACCATCGCTGAGGTGCCCTGAGTCCAGGGGGTGATCGATGAGATGCATGTCGCCCTACGAGCACTTGCAAATTACAGGTTAATCTTCACAAACTGAAATGGGTTCCCCTCAGTCAATGTACAGCTGGTGTGTGACCATCAGCTGCACATCGTGCACGTCTGCGCCCATACCCGGGCAATGTGGATGGTGCCTTCATCCTGACACACTCGACAGTTCCTGGCTGCTTCGAGGTGCACCTCTGGTTGGGGGGTTCACTCCTGGGCGACAGGGGTTACCCACTGCAGTCGGGGCTGATGTCCCCTATCTGGAGCCCACAGACTGACGCGGAGACCCACTACAATGACGGCCATTCTGCGACCAGGGGCATGATCGAGTGGTGCTTCGGCATCCTTAAGATGTGGTTCAGGTGCGTGGACCGCTCTGGAGTGTAATGGTATGCAGTGACTGTGTATATAAAAGTGTGAAGAGCCTCCACTACACAAAGCTGAACATTGCCTCCAGCAGTAGCGCACCCGTCCCCGATGAACTCAATGCATTCTATGTTCGGTTTGAGCAGGAAAACATCAAACTGGTGTCAGCTGCCCCGGGCACACCCATATCCACCATCACAGCTACTAAAGTCAGATCGGCCTTCTTCAAAGTGAACCCTCAGAAATCGATGGGTCCCGACGGGATTCCTGGTCGTGCCCTCAGATCCTGTGCAGACCAGCTGGCAGATGGATTCGCAGATATCTTCAACTTCTCCCTACTTCGTTCCGAGGTCCCCACCTGCTTCAAGAAGACCACCATCCTACCGGTGCCAAAGAAGAACCAGGCAACTTGCCTCAATGACTCATCCAGTGGCCTTCACATCGATCGTAATGAAGTGCTTCGAGAGGTTGGTCATGAGGCACGTCAATTCCATACTCCCAGAATGCCTAGATCCACTGCAATTTGCATACCGCTGCATCCAGTCCACAGCAAACGTCATCTTCCTGACCCTACACTCATCCCTAGAGCATCTTGACAACAAGGACTCCTAGATCAGACTCCTATTTATTGACTACAGCTCCGCCTTCAATGCCATAATCCCTGCCAAGCTCATATCAAAGCTCCAAAACCTAGGACTTGGCACCTCACTCTGCAACTGGATCCTCGACTTTCTGGCCCATAGACCACAATCAGTGAGGATAAACAATAACATCTCCTCCACGATAGTCCTCAATACCGAGGCCCCGCAAAGTTGCGTACCTAACCCCCTACTATGTTCCCTATACACACACGAATGCATAGAAAAACTTGGCTTCATCTCCATCTATAAGTTTGCTGACGACATGACCGTAGTGGGTCGGATCTCGAACAACGATGAATAAGAATGCATGAGGAAGATAGATGTGGTGAATTTATTCACCTAAGTATGAACTGTCTGTATAGTGCTGTGACCTATGACCTTGTGCTGGAACCCCGGTGGGCTCCGCCTCTGGCTTCGCCCTCCCCAGGGAATATATAGACTGGCCACCTGTGGGTGGCACCTGAAAAACTCCATGATGGTTGTCCGGGTCAATGGGCACGAGACCCCCTGTCTTTTCGACTCCGGGAGCACGGAGAGCTTTGTTCACCCTGACACGGTAAGGCGCTGCTCCCTTCACATCTACCCCGCATCCCAAACAATCTCCCTTGCCTCCGGATCCCATTCGATCCAGATCCGGGCGTACTGTATCGCTAACCTCGCGATGCAGGGCGCCGAGTACGCTCGTTTTAAGCTGTACATCCTCCCTCACCTCTGCGCCCCCCTACTGCTTGGATTAGACTTCCAATGCAGTCACCGAAGCCCGACCTTACAGTTCGGTGGACCCTTGCCCCACCTCACGGTGTGCAGCCTCGCGACCCTCAAGGTCCCCCTCCCTTCACTCTTTGCGAACCTCACTCCCGACTATAAGGTCGTCGCCACCAGGAGCAGGCGGTACTGTTCCCAAGACATGGTTTTTATCAAGTCGGAGGTCCAGAGACTGTTGAGTGAAGGGATCATCGAGGCCACCAAGTGGTGGTTGTCCGGACCGGGGAAAAGAATCAGATGGTTGTGGACTACAGCCAGACCATTAACCGGTTCACGCAACTGGATGTATACCCCCTCCCCTGCATAGCGGAGATGGTCAACCAGATCGCACAGTACCGGGTGTTCTCAACGGTCGATCTGAAGCCGGCCTACCACCAGCTCCCGATCCGCCCGGAAGAGCGCCACTACACTGCCTTTGAAGCAGCTGGCCGACTCTTCCACTTCCTCAGGGTCCCTTTCGGCGTCAATAATGGGGTCTTGGTTTTTCAGAGAATGATGGACTGAATGGTGGACCAGTACGGGTTGCGGGCTACGTGCCCGTACCTGAACAATGTTACCATCTGCGGCCATGATCAGCAGGACCATGACACCAACTTTCAGAGGTTCCTCCCTGGTCCGCTTACCGAATGGATCCATTCGGCGCTGCAACAGGCGTGCTCTTCGCCTGGTTCCAGGGTCGTCATGGGATCCTCCGACCAGCTCTTCTACTGATCCCGCCGTGGACTGTGTGGCGCTTCCGGTCGCTCTGCCTGCCCTTGACAGTGCTGCAGCCCTCCCGGCTCCTGAGGCGCCAGCCAGTGCCCCACCCTTGAGGCGGTCAACCAGAGTTCGTCGCCCAGCTCAGAGTCTGAATTTATGAACTCTGCACACATGTGGACTCTCTGAAATGTTTTTTTCCTATATCCTTTATTGTTGCATTTGTTATCCAGTAATTTGTAAATAGATTTGTTAGTTTTTCCAGTTCATGGTAGTTATCTGCACCAGGCATCTTCCTCTGTAAATAGTCTTGTTCCCTGTATATAGCTTTGTACATATGTCTTTGCACCTCACACGTAGGTAGGTACATTCTTCACACACCCACACTATTTATTATCACATGCCTACATCAACATTTTTTTATAAAAGGGGGGATGCCATAATATACACCAATATATCGTGGTGCAGACATACACTGATGGACACACACAGGGACCAATCAACATGTACAAACACCGCAGCCAATCACCACGGTTCCCGCTCATTCTGGGTGCTGCCTCTGGGTGTAACAAGAACACATCCAGCCCAGCACAGACTTACACCACGTGCTGAGAGAATCAACTGGTTCGGACAAGGCTTAGGTCTCTAGTTTAAGTTAGTATCATTTAGACCCACAGTCATCGTGTGTTAGTTAGTTAGAAGTAGTTAATAAGATTGAGTTGAACCTTCATCAGTGTTGGAAGTGTCTGTTCATCTCTCAAGTCTACATTAGCCAACACTTCAGGTAATGCCGCCGATGCTGTCAGCCATGGTCTGCTGTGACTGGGCCATGCTCAGGAGCGCCGCTACAATGTCCAGGTGGCTCTGGCATAAGGCTGCCTGTGATAGGGCTGCCCTGTCCTCGGCCTTGACCATCACCTGCACAGATTGCCCCTGGCCTTGGACATGTTGACCCATGACCAAAACCTTCACCCCAAGGCCCCCACCGCGGAACACCACCCGTGCAGTGTTGGCTTGGGTGGCACGCATTGTTGGCACTGCCTCCTGCTCCTGTACATGGTTGGACACCTCCAACTGCTGCTGCAGTTACTGGTGGAGGATGTAGGCCTGAGGCATTCTATGCAGACGCTAGCCAAGGCTCAGGACAGGGCTGTCCTCTCACAGGGCCCGTAAGGCCAGAAGGTTAAAAATCAGTTAGGTTGGCATGGGTGAAGGGCACAGTTTAGTTATAGGGGCTAGGGCATAGACTATATGTATTCCTTCACAATAAACACCTATTAACTTTGTTAAAACCTGTCTCGGTGCTCTGCCTGATGGATGTGAGGGTGGGTGGGCTGGGCTGGTCGGGGATGGGGAGAGGGGCCAGTGCAGGCTGTGTGGGAGGACCACGCTCCCCACCATCCCCCCCTCCCCCCACATGGCGAACGTCCCTGATACCAACACCCCAAGGATTTGACGGGACCACGTAATGGACTGGCCAGCTCCCATGCAGGAATCACCCAGGTGGACGGTGATACCGTGGGCATGAGTCAGACATTGTCATACATGTGGAGGACCAGAGCTCATCGCAGAGCGTGTTGTCATCATCCTCCATCCCATGGACCAAACCCACTGTTCCTGCCAACCCAGGACTGCCCCACTCGTAGCGCTGCAGGTATGTATAACGGTTACTGGTGGAGGCATAGTGTGAGCGTGGTGTTTGGCGGTGTGGCAAGTGAGGGGGTGTGGGTTTGGGAAGTGGTGTCCATGCCCCTGACCAGCAGCCCCGTCCACTCCCTCCCTCCTAGTCGGGGTACCTGGAACGATCAGAGTGTCCCGTGCGCGTTGGCCCTTGTGCACACATCGTGCGGCCTGCCCTGCCTGCCCGGGCCCCATGTCCTCCTCATTGCCCCCTCCCCTGCAACCTCCTCATCAGACAAGACTTGCCCTTCCTCCTCATCCTCCTCCAGCACATCGCCCCTCTGCTGCACGATGCTGTGGAGGATGCAGCAGGCCTCGTACTGGAGGGTCCCTCCAGAGCGGTCCAGGCACCTGAAGTGCATCTTCAAGAGGCCGAAGCACTCCTGGTCGCTGTATGGGCATTGTTGTAGCGGGTCTCCACGTCGGTCTGTGGCCTCCAGATAGGTGTCATGAGCCACGGCCGCAGCGTGTAAGCCCTGTCACTCAGGAGCCAACCCATCAGCTATGGGAGGTGCTCCTTGAACATGTCAGGGACCGCCAAGTGTGCCAGGATGAAGGAATCTTGCGCACTGCCCGGGTATCGGGAGCAGAGGTGCATGATGCGCAGCTGATGGTCACAGACCAGCTGTACGTTCGAGTGGTACGACTTTCGGTTTATGTACAATGGCCTGTTATCGGCCGGTGCCCATAGGGTGAGATGCATCCCGTCAATCGCCCCCTGGAACGGGCATCCCGGCAATGGCGGTGAAGCCCACTGCCTGGGCATCCTGCTGGGCTTGTTCCACATGGAAATAGATGTATTGCTCCGCCTGGGCCGACAGGACCTCCGTGATGGCGTGGATGCACCTATGCGCCGAGGTCTGTGAGATCCCGGACAGATCGCCACTCGGTGACTGGAAGGAACCCGTCGCATAGAAGTTCAAGGTGTCTGTCACTTTGGCGGTCACCAGGAAAGTGTGTCCTCCCCCATAATCCCATAGTGCCAGGTGTGCCATCATATGGCAGATGTGTCACACTGTCTCTCTGCTCAACCGGAGTCTCTGTCAGAATGTCTCTCCGGCAGGTCCTCGAATGAGAGGCGACTCCGGTACATACGAGGCCTCATGAGGCGCCTCCTGGCACCTCTTCCTCCTCGTTCTGTTGGGCGGCCGCCCTCCAACCTGTGCGGCCGCTACCTGCCCCTCTGCAGCCCGTTCCTCTGCAGCCCGTTCCTCTGCAGCCCGTTCCTCTGCAGCCCTGCCCTCTGCAGCCCGGCCCTCTGCAGCCCGTTCCTCTGCAGCCCGGCCCTCTGCAGCCCGTTCCTCTGCAGCCCGGCCCTCTGCAGCCCGGCCCTCTGCAGCCCGGCCCTCTGCAGCCCGTTCCTCTGCAGCCCGGCCCTCTGCAGCCCGTTCCTGTGCAGCCCGTTCCTCTGCAGCCCGGCCCTCTGCAGCCCGGCCCTCTGCAGCCCGTTCCTCTGCAGCCCGTTCCTGTGCAGCCCGTTCCTCTGCAGCCTGTTCCTCTGCATCCCGGCCCGCTGCAGCCCGTTCCTCTGCAGCCCGTTCCTCTGCAGGCCATTCCTCTGCATCCCGTTCCTCTGCAGCCCGTTCCTCTGCAGCCCGGCCCTCTGCAGCCCGTTCCGCTGCAGCCCGTTCCTCTGCAGCCCGTTCCTCTGCAGCCCGTTCCTCTGCAGCCCGGCCCTCTGCAGCCTGTTCCTCTGCAGCCCGTTCCTCTGCAGCCCGTTCCTCTGCAGCCCGGCCCTCTGCAGCCCGTTCCTCTGCAGCCCGGCCCTCTGCAGCCCGTTCCTCTGCAGCCCGTTCCTCTGCAGCCCGTTCCTCTGCAGCCCGTTCCTCTGCAGCCCACTCTGCTGCTGCATCTTCCTCTTCCATGGTAGCATGGTGCATACTCCTATGCCTAACCAGGATCTATGTGCCTCATGGTGGTCCTGGCCGGTGTTATGCTTCTTGAAAGAATGCTCGAAGTCGTCTTTAGGTTAAGGATGATTTATTGTGTCCCACAATAAATTACAGATTACACTTGAGAAAAGGCTGCTCTTCAATGTTCTGCAACTAGGCCCCAAACAGACTCTTGCACCTCTTGCCACTCCAACCCCTCCGGTTTCAAGTGGCGGAGGCGGGCCTTCGGCGTTCCTTTTATGGGTGTCCCCGCGCTGCCCCCTGGTGACTCAGGCGAGGATCACCACATCCCCCTTCTTCACTTTTTTTTTTTTTTTTTCGTAGTTGCAGAGCTGTAGTAAAACACAAAGGTAAAGAGTTAGGTTTATATATATATATACACAGAACAGGGCAGGGCGATGCATTTGTCAGTCCATGTTCACAGGTTCAGACGGTCAGGTGCACGTCTGATCCGTGTAGACCTCCTGAGTGGGCTTGGAGATCCAGGGTCGTTTGTGTCCGTGCGGACATCTGCTGCTGGGGTGTCAGGAAGATGTATGACCGTGTCCTGTGGATCCAGTGTGCCCTGCAGATCGAGTGTCGGAAGGACCCGTGGACGAGGTGTGACCTTCAGAAGGTCTCGCCGATTTCGTCGAACCATTGTTCCATCATGCGACTGCACGACGTAGGACCGTGGCGATGTTAGGCGGAGGACCACCGCCATTTTGGACCAACCCCCAGCTGGGTTTCGCAGCCTCACTGTGTCGCCGATGGCCAACGGTGGCAGTACCTTGGCCTGCTTGTCATAGTGCTGCTTTTGCGCTTGGCGCTGTTGACGCATTTGATCCAGGACAGGCGAGTGATCAGGATTGGTGAAGTGTAGCGCTGGTAAAGTTGTCCGCACATCCCTGTTGAAAAGCATCTGAGCTGGTGATAGTCCCGAGCTCAAAGGTGACGAACGGTACGATAGGAGGGCCAAGTGTACGTCAGATTTTGAGTCCGCAGCCTTGCTGATGAGTTGCTTGACTATGTGGACACCTTTCTCCACCCTGCCATTCGATTGCGGAAAGTGGGGACTCGACGTTATGTGCTGGAAATTGTAAATCTTGGCGAAGTCCGTCCACTCCCAGCTGGCAAAACAAGGACCATTGTCGGACATGACCGTCCGTGGGATGCCATGCCTGGAGAAAGTTTCTTTGCAGGCCTTGATGACGGCTGCTGCTGTGAGATCCGGGAGTTGCAGGACTTCCGGGAAGTTGGAGAAGTAGTCAATGATCAGGACATAGTTGCGGCCCATGGAGTGGAACAAATCAATGCCCACTTTGTCCCATGGTGACATGGCCATCTCATGCTGCTGCAGTGGCTCCTTGCATTGTGCCGGTCGATGTCTTTGGCACGTGTCACAGGAGAGCACCATGTTGGTGATGTCCTCGTTAATCCCTGGCCAGTAAACAGATTGGCGCGCTCTCCTTTTGCATTTTTCGGCACCAAGGTGCCCTTCGTGAATCCTGTGGAGGATGTCCGCCCGGAGAGCCATTGGAATGACGATCCTGTCGTTCCGCAGTATAATGCCATCGACCACGGATAGTTCAGTCTTGACATTCTGGAACTGTGGGCACCGCCCCTTTGGCCAGCCATGCTGCAGGTTGTGTAGGACTTGAAGGAGGGTGGCGTCCTCCTGTGTCGCCTGACGAATTTGCTGCAGCTTCTCGTCCGTTGCCGGGAGCGTCTCCTTGCACCACTGTGCATGAGCTTCCACATCATTGATGGACGCCAGTGGCGGGTTGTCAGCGTCCATGGCTCGTGATAACGTGTCAGCTATCACAAGGTCCTTGCCAGGGGTGTAGACCAGCGTGAAGTCGTACCTGCGCAACTTCATCATCATGCGCTGTAGGCGCGGCGTCATATCATTGAGGTCCTTGTCAATGATATTGACCAGCGGCCTATGATCCGTTTCCACGATGAAAGTGGGGAGACCGTACACATAGTGGTGGAATTTGGTCACTCCTGTTATTAGCCCTAGGCACTCCTTTTCTATCTGTGCATACCTGCACTCTGTGGCGGTCATCGCCCGTGAAGCGTAAGCCACTGGAACCCAGTCCAACTGGTCATCCTGTTGCAGTAGCACAGCACCAATCCCATGTTGACTGGCGTCAGTGGAGATCTTGGTAGGTTTCACCGGGTCAAAAAATGCAAGCGTTGGAGCTGCCATCAGCTGGTATCTTAGATCATCCCATTCAGCCTGGTGAGCCTGGGTCCAGGCAAACTCCGTGTCCTTCCTTGTCACGTTCCTCAACGCCTTTGTCCGTGCTGCCAGGTTGGGTATGAATTTACCAAGGAAGTTGACGAATCCCAGGAACCTTAGAACCGCTTTCTTGTCCTGTGGTCGCTGCATGCTCTGAATTGCAGCGATCTTCTCAGCGTCCGGCTTCACCCCGTGCTCTGAGATTGTGTCGCCCAGGAATGTCAGAGAGGACTGTGCGAAAGTGCACTTGGCCCGGTTGAGCTTGAGTCCAAAGTGGTGTATCCTCTGGAAGACTTGCTTCACCCTCGCAATATGGTCTTTCTCCGTCGCCGACCATATGATGATGTCATCCACATAGACACGTACGCCTTCGATGCCTTCTACCATCTGCTCCATGATTCTGTGGAATATTTTGGATGCAGATATAATGCCGAAGGGCATCCGATTATAGCAGTACCTTCCAAACGGCGTGTTGAAGGTGCATAGCAGGCGGCTGGACTCATCGAGCTGCATTTGCCAGAAACCCTGTGAGGCATCAAGCTTGGTGAAGATGCGAGCTTTTGCCATTTCGCTCGTGATTTCCTCGCGCTTGGGGATCGGGTAGTGTTCCCTGCGAATGTTCTTATTCAGGTCTTTGGGATCTAGACAGATCCGAAGTTCACCAGACGGCTTCTTGACGCACACCAGCGAGCTGACCCAGTCGGTCGGCTGTGTGACTCTTGAGATGACGCCTTGAGTCTGGAGACGCTGAAGTTCGGCTTTTAGCTTGTCCCGCAATGGAGCCGGGACCCTCCGTGGGGCATGAACAACCGGTATGGCTGTCTCTTTGAGCAAGATTCTGTACGTGTAGGGCAGTGTACCCATGCCCGAGAAAACGTCGGGGTAGTCGGTGAGTAGCAGCTGTATGTCCTCGTAAATGCGTGATGATGCAGCCGTGTGCATGAAAATCCGCTGAATGAGCTGCAAATCCTTGCAGGCTTGAGCGCCGAGCAGCGAGGACCTGTTGTCTTCCACAATCTCAAAGCATAGGCCTGTTACGACAGTTTTGTTGGCAACTTGTAGGTGGCAGGATCCCTTGGAGATGATCGGGTTGCCGTTGTAGTCAGTGAGCTTGCATGCTGCAGGTAACACCTCGTGCGTCCCTGGGACCGATGCGAGATCTTTGCTCGTTAGCAAGTTTGCTGAGGCTCCCGTGTCCAGTTTGAACGTGATGGGGAAGTCCTGTACGTGCACCATGGCAGTCCATTCACTTGCAGAGTTGATGGCATGCACGTGTCGAGGTTGTGTCGTCAGCTCCTGTGGTCCCGCTGTGGCATTAATAATGCCAATGCTGTACGTGTGCTCCCAGGAGTTGAATTCTTCATGGTCGGAAAAATTGTCGCCGGGAGCCTGAGTGTTCGTGACATCAACCGTGCGGACTTTCAGGTTGCCATGCCGTTGAGTGGACGAGTGAAATTTAGCTGTGGATTGACATTGGGAGGCGAAGTGATTCATTTTTGAACACTTTCTGCACCTTTTTCCTTGGGCAGGACATTGCCCTTTTAAGTGGGAGGAGCCGCAGTAATGACACGTCATGACGTCATGCGTATGCTGCGTTCGCGCATGCGCATTGCGGTTTTCAGACCAGGGCCGGTATTGCGAGTAGTGCGCATGCGCGGACCGATCACTTCCGGGATCGCGTCTTTCAGGACGGTGCGCATGCGCAGACGGGCCAGAGAACGGAAGAGACGGCCTGGAAAACGGAAGAGACGACCTGTGAGGGGAATTCACCATCTTTATATCGTCCTCGTGGTGGATGTTTTGTAAGGAATGTTTTTCAAATAGCTCCTGTACCTGCTGCATTTTCTGCTCCTGTAACAAGCATTTTGCTATGGTAGTTTTTAGTGTTAAATCGTTTTGCAGTAATAGTGAGTCTCTTAGTTTTTTGTCAGCAAGACCATAGATTAGCTGATCTCTGATGAGTGAGTTTGTTAAATCACCAAAGTTGCAGCCTTGTGCCAGCAAGCGTAACTCTGTGACCAAGTGGGTGATAGTCTCCCCTTGTTTTTGGAGTCTGTGACGGAGGGTGAATCTTTCAATGATTTCATTGGATTGAGACTTATAGTGTTCATCCAATTTTGCCATTATCACTTGAAACTTAGTTTTGTCTTCAGTATCCGCATATGTGAACGAGTTATATGTGTCTACCAGTTGCTGGCCACACGATGTGATTAAAAGTGCAATTTTCTTTCCATCGGTGGCTGTATGTAAGTCCTGAGCTAACAAGTACATTTCAAATTGTTGTTTGAACATTTTCCAATTATAATTTAAATTACCTGTAGCTCTCATTGGCGCTGGAAGTACCGTGTGTTCCATTGTTGCAGAAAGTCGTCTGAAGTTGAGAGGCTGCAAAGTCTGGTGGCCTGCCTGTTGCTGGTGCTTCTTCTTTGTCTGCTGTCTTTTTCTTTCTTTGTCTTGCTGGTAGCGCTGGTTCCCTCTGTTCAGAGAATCCACTCCTGTACCATGTTATGCTTCTTGAAAGAATGCTCAAAGTCGTCTTTAGGTTAAGGATGATTTATTGTGTCCCACAATAAATTACAGATTACACTTGAGAAAAGGCTGCTCTTCAATGTTCTGCAACTAGGCCCCAAACAGACTCTTGCACCTCTTGCCACTCCAACCCCTCCGGTTTCAAGTGGCGGAGGCGGGCCTTCGGCGTTCCTTTTATGGGTGTCCCCGCGCTGCCCCCTGGTGACTCAGGCGAGGATCACCACAGCCGGCACTGCCTACTCTGCCCCCGCATGTCCCTCCCCCACCCCATCCCTGATGCCAAGGGTACTGTTGGCTGGCACTGACCTCACGGGGGGCTGCCGTGGGTGTGGCTTGGGTGGTTCTCCGGTGGAATGCAGGCCATTTGGGCGGGATGTCTGGGCCCGGGGCTGGGCGCACTGTGATGGGGGTGGAGTGTGGGTGTGGGCAAACCCATACGGCCGGTGTCACTGTGTAGAACCAGGGGCTGGGTTGGATGGTCAGTAGGTGCGCTGCAAGATGGCTGCCGTAATGGCGGTCGCTGCCTGGGGACCGCCTCAGTCCTGTGTGTGGAGGGGGGGGGCACCCGAGCTGCTCGGCCTGTTTCTTCCCTCCGCCGGTCCTGGCAGGAGCCCCCCCCACCCCAGCCAGTGTCCGGGCCGGCAGCCCGTAGTCACTCCACTCCATTTCCTACCTCCTCTCTCTCCCTCAGCAGCCATGATGCCAGGTTCACGATTTGTGAAACCACAAGTGAACCACGCCATCGGGAACTCAGCCCATCGGAATTGGTGAATCTCGGAGCCCCCGGAGAATAGGATGTCAGGCTTGCTAATGATATGCCTACTGCACTCTAATGCCGCACAGCGAGCGGCACATTTACGCCATTTTCAGGGATCAACCCGATTTGGTGTCAAACCGACGTCTACCCCGATTTTAGTGTCGGAGGCTATTCTCCGCCCAATTTGACGTCGCCAAGCGGAGAATCCCGTCCTTGGTCTCAGGAATGGAGAATCTGGCCTGTTATCTGGAACCTTGTGGATGCTTCCAGCACTGACCCCACTGTCAGAGACTTGGATAAGGTACCCTGAACTTGCCTTAGAAATTTATTCCAGGTTACCCATGCCATTATTCACAGCCCCATGATCTGCAATGGGAATGATTAACAGGGGAAGCTGTATCAGAATGGCCTCAAAATGTATCTAAAATTACACTTGCTGAGCAATTAACACCCTGCTTACCCAACCGTTTAGCCACAATCCCACCGCTCTATCTTTTCAAACCCACCTCCCGCCTTGCAAACAGCCCTTGTCCACTGTTAATCCTTTCTATAATAAAAAATATCAATGCACAGAACATTGCAAAGAGCTGTGTCCAATCCATTGGGTAAATAATTTTAAAAATCATTGCACTCAGAACCCTAATGCATAAGAATCATTGTGTTCACTTATCCACTGGCTCAACAAATAAAATGCAAAAGAAATCAATGCACTCAAGACCCAATGCATTTTACTGTTTCGTTCATCAAACGTAATTTTTAAAATTCCGTTCAAAACTTTTCCATATTTACTTAAATTAAATTTAAGTTTATATAGACTTAAAAAAGTGATAAAAATTGTTAAAATGATTAAGAGCCTTAAAAATCACGCACCAGAAAACTGAAAGCTGATCGACCTCAAGGGTTTTGTTGTCATGGTTTAATATCATCTGACCCCAACATATGGTACCTGCTTTAATATCACACTTAATCTGAAATGTTCTTTTTTTTCAGAAATGAACTAGGTTAAATGCTTTTGAAATGGTTTTTAAAGGTGCTGAGTCCATGTTGACAATGTGTTGAAGATTTGCATGCATTGGAATTTCCCAGCTAAGGTTTTCAATTCCAGATTCCGAGGATGACTTCAGAAATCAATACAAAATCACAGTTAAATATTCTCAAGGCCACTAAAAACATCCATGAAATAATGATACCTCTGTTATATTTAATCTTTCTTCTGCAAGTTCTCTGATGCCTATGCCTCTGTGATTGCTTTTGTCAAAGCTTTGTGTTCTTGTGATGAACTGATTTTGGTGTTTTACATTCTTGATAGTGATTGCATGAAACAAGAAGCATGACTCCCATTTAAAAACTGTTCACCAGAAACACCAATACATATGCATTTGGTAAATTCCCCCAAACCGGAGGTTCATTGGATGAATAAAGACATTAAAATCAGTAATGGCACATCTTTAGTTAATAACTCAATAGATTAAACAGAGCATAGATCATTGTAATTATTATAAACAAAACACCAAGTAGCTAAGAAAGGGTGACTATGAAAGGGAGACATTGTACAGCGTAAAAATATGCAGAAATACTAAATGAATATTCTGCTTTGGTTTTCACAAATGATTATGCGAGAGGAAAAAAGGAAGACACGGAGAATGAAGGTAAAATTAAGTTAAGCTGTTAAGATAATTATAGATAACAGGGTAGTGATACTTGGAGATTTCAACCTCCCCAATATTAACTGGGGTAGCCATTGCGTGAAAGGTTTAGCGGGAGGTGAATTCTTAAAATGCATCAAGGAGAACTTTTTAAGCCAGTACGTAGAAGGTCCTACATGAGAGGGAGCGGTCCTGGACATAATCTTCGGTAATGAAGCTGGGCAAGTGGTCGAAGAATCAGTGAGGGAACATGTGCAGATAGTGATCATAACTCTGTTAAGATTCAAGATTGTTCTGGAAAAGGACAAGGATGGGCCCGAGATCAAAATTCTAAACTGGAGGAAGGCTGATTTTAACAAGATCAGGCATGGTTTTGCCAGAGTAGACAGGGAGCAGACACGTTTAAGTAAATTTATGACAGAACAGTGGGGCGCATTCAAGAAGGAAGTAGGGAGAGTACAGGGCCAACATGTTCCAATCAAGAAAAAGGGTGGGACCAACAAATCAGTGAACTCTATCTTTTATTACATTCCTGTATCATCTTTTATTACACTTCTTTGTATGTTTTGATATACGACGGAGTGTAATATGTGTTACTCAAACCTTGGTTGCTGATGAGGTTTTCTGAATCTCGATGTAGAAGACTTGAACTCATCCAGTAGTTACAAAAGGTTTATTGAGTAACTATAACAATAATTGCGTGTGTTCTTTACTTTAACATTGATACTAGTGATAAGGTTAACAAGATCTAACTACAGTAACTATGCTTAACTACACTAACCATCTGAGCTAATCTGATACTCCTGCCCTGGTCACGGTATACCCGAAAGAGAGAGAGAGAGACACACAATGCGATTGCTTTTATACCCCTTTCCGGCCCTCTAGTGATCATCTGGTGCTGCTGCTTACACATTAACCCCTTATCACTACACCCTGGCTATCAAAGGGATTTACACCATTGGATCAGGAGAGAAAGGAGGCTTATGGCAGATAATGAGGGCTCAAAACAGCAGAAGCCCTAGAGGCATATAGAATGTGCAAGAGGGAAATTAAAAAGGAAATTAGGAGAGGTAAAAAGGGACATGAAAGGATACAAGCTGATAAAATAAAGGAAATCCTAAATTGTTTTACAAGTACATTAAGGGTAAAAGGATAACTAGGGAAAGAGTAGGCACCATTAATGACCACAATGATAATTTGTGTGTGCAACAGGAGAATGTAGGTAGGGTTCTAAATGAATGCTTTGTGTCAGTGCTCACTCGTGAGAGGGACAGTGTGGGTATAGAAATCAGGGAGAAGGACTGTGATAAAATTGAAGAGATTAACACAGACAGAGAGGAGGCCTAGCAGGTTCTGAGTGGTCTGTCGGGCTTAAAAGTAGACAAATCTACAGGGCTGAATTAAATGCTGTTGAGTGAGGCAAGGGAAGAAACAGCAGGGGTGCTGGTGATAACTTTCAATCACTCTCTAGCCACAGGAGAAGTGCCGGAGGCCTGGAGGATAGCCAATGTGGAACCTTTATTCAAGAAGGAAGAAAGAGATAAAACAACTACAGGTCAGTCAGTCTAATCTCAGTTGTGGGGAAACTATTGGAAACATTTCTGAGGAGCAGAATTAATCTGCATTTGGACAGGCAGGGATTAATCAAGAACGGTCAGCATGGTTTTGTTAAAGGAAGGTCATGCCTGACCAACTTGATTGAATTTTTTAAAGAGGTGAGCAGATGTGTAGATGAGGGAAATGCATTTGACGTAGCCTACTTGGGCTTCAGCAAGGTTTATGATAAGGCCCCAAATGGGAGAGTGATAGCGAAGCTAAGAACCCATGAGATCCAAGGAAATTTGGAAAATTGTATCCAAAATTGGCTGAGTGGCAGTAAGCAGAGGGTGATGGTCATGGGGTGTTTTCTGACTGGAAACCTGTGTCCAGTGGGGTCCCACATGGATCAAAGTTGGGGACCCTTGCTGTTTGTGGTTTTTATAAATGATTTAGAGAGAAAAAAAGAGAGTTGTTTAGTAAGTTTGTGGCTGATATGAAAATTGGAGGGGTGGTAAATAGTGAGGAGGATAGCCTTCGATTACAGGAGGATATAATTGGGCTGGTCAGATAGGCTGATCAGTGACAAATGGAATTCAACCCAGCTAAGCTTGTGGTAATGCACTTGGGCAGGACAAACAAGACAAGGGAACACATGATAAATTGCAGGACCTTGGGAAGCACCGAGGATTAGAGGGACCTTGATGTGCATGTACACCCGTCCCTCAATGTAGCAGAGCAGGTGAATACAGGTGGATAAGAAGGCATTTGGTATACTTGCCTTTATTAGCCGAGGCATAGAGTTTAAGAACAGGGAGGTTATGCTAGAACTGTATAAAACGTTTGTTAGGCCATAGGTATTGTGTGCAGTTCTGGAATCGACATTATAGGAGGGATGTGATAGCACTGGAAAGGGTGCAGAGGAGATTTACCAGGATGTTGCCTGAGCTGGGGATTTTTATTTATGATAAGAAATTGGATAAACTGGATTGTTTTCCTTGCAGCAGAGGAGACTGAGGGGTGACATGATCTTTATTAGTGTCACAAGTAGGCTTACATTAACACTGCAATGAAGTTACTGTGACAATCTCTTGGTCGCCACACTACAGCGTCTGTTCAGGTACACAGAGGGAGAATTCAGAATGTTCAATTCACTGAACAAGCAGGTCTGTTGGGACTTGTGGGAGGAAATTGGAGCACCAGAGAGCGTGCAGACTCCGTACAGCCCATGACCCAAGCCAGGAATTGAACCTGGGTCCCTGGCTCTGTGAAGCAACAATGATAACCACTGTCTTAAAGATAGGTTCTTGATTAATAAGGGGATCAGGGGTTATGGGGAGAAGGAGGAGAATGGGGATGAGAAAATATCAGCCATGATTGAATGGTGGAGCAGACTCGATGGGCCGAGTGGCCTAATTCTGCTCCTATGTCTTATGGTCTTATGGCCACGGTAAGGTGAGGGGATGTGAGGGTGGTGGGAGTTTGGAACTCGCTGCTTGAAAGAAAGGTGGAGGCAGAGACCCTTATAATATTTAAGAATGATTTAGATGTGCACTTGCGACCCCAAGGCAGACAAGGCTAAGGGCCAAATGCTGGGAAATGGGATTAGAACAGTTAGGGGGTTGTTTTTCGCCGGTGCAGACTCAATAGGCTGAAGGGTCTTTTCTGTGCTGTATGACTCTATGATTATGAGCAAGTATTGAAAATGCTCAGGTACTGATGGCATTCGGCTTTGAATGTTATGGGAAGTGAGAGACGAGAGCAAAGACTGTGGGCGGAATTCTCCGCTCCCGCGATGAATCGGGAAGCCGTTGTGAACTCGGCCGAGTTTCACGATGGCCTTGGAGGCTGCTCCTCGCACCTTATTCACCCCCACCTGGGGGGCTAGGAGCGGCGCTCCGTAACTCACGGAGGCGGCGCCTAAGTGACGTCAGCCGCGCATGTGCAGGTTGGCCAGCTCCAACCTGCGCATGCGCGGCTGATGTCATGGCGGCTGACGGCTCCAACCCGCGCATGCGCGGTTGCCGTCTTCCCCTCCGCTGCCCCGCAAGACGTGGCGGCTTGATCTTGCGGGGCGGCGGAGGGGAAAGAGTGCTTCGCTTGGAGGCGCCGGCCCGACCATCGGTGGGCACCGATCGCGGGCCAGTCCCATCCCGAGCACGGCCATGGTGCTCACTCCCCTCTCCGCCCCCCACAAGCCACAAACGAGCATTTGGCGCCCATGTTCACGACGGCAACGGCCACGTGTGGTTGCCGCCGTCGTGAACTGGTCTGGAACGGCAGGCCGCTCGGCCCATCCGGGCCGGAGAATCGTCGGTCGCTAATTCATCCGAGCGGGGGATGGGAGAATCGTGGGTGTGCAGGGGACGTGTCGCCGGCCCTCCCGCGATTCTCTCACCTAGCGTGGGGAGCAGAGAATCGCGCCCTGTGTGTGACGAGTCTTCCAGATGTATGATTTGAAAAGTGTGCCAGAGGATTGGAAGGTTGGGAATGTAATATTCTTGTTCCAAATGAGGTACTGCATTGACCAGGAAGCCTAACGTTGCGAGTGGGTAAGTTTCTGGAGTTTACAATAGGAGTTAAATTTAATGTTGGGGCAGCACAGTAGCATAGTGGTTAGCAATGTTGCTTCACAGTGTCAGGGCCCCAGGTTCGATTCCCACTTGGGTCACTGTCTGTGTAGTGTCTACACGTTCTCCCCATGTCTGCGTGGGTTTCCTCTGGATGCTCCGGTTTCCTCCCACAAGTCCCGAAAGATGTGCTGTTAGGTGAATTGGACATTCTAAGTTCTCCCTCAGTGTATCCGATCAGGTGCCGGAATGTGGCAACTAGGGGCTTTTCACAGTAACTTTATTGCAGTGTTTTTGTCATAGAATTTACAGTGCAGGAGGAGGCAATTTGGCCCATCGGGTCTACAACGGCCCCTGAAAGAGCATCCTACCTAAGCCTCTACCCTATGCCCGTAACCCTGTAACCCACCTAATTTTATGGACACTACATTAGGTGACCAATCCCGCACATCTTTGGACTGTTAAGGAGCTGTCCCAGAATTGTCAAAGCTGTCAAAATTATCCAAGAGGTGTCAAACTGTCAAAACTGCCCATGAATTGTCAAATTGTCACATTGTTAATGTAAGCCTACTTGTGACAATAATAAAGATTATTAATATTCATTATGGGATAATTAAAGACAGCCAGCATACATGTATGAAAAGCATTAACTCAGATTTTCAGCCCTAGATCGGGCTAACTTAGTCAGGGTATTTCTCTGCTCAGCGAACTCAACCTCTAAAAATGTTGGCCCCAGGTGAAATTTTCAATTGGCTGAGCAGGGTGGGGGGTGGGCTGGGTGGTTGGATGGAGTGGAACTGTTAAACAGGTCACGGGCGGCTGCGCCGGAATGAATTCACAGGCTATTGGGTGTGTAGGAAGGCTGGACACAAGGCCTGCCTGCCTCAGTGCCCCTGCATTGTGTTGACATAAGGAATCATCCCTCTGACCCTCACCTCCCCCACATATATATTTTTTGTGCCCCATCCATGCAAAACCATGCCAAACCCTTCCCCCCATCCAGCCCATTTCCCCTTACACCCTTACACAAACTTAGTTGTGGTTACCTCTACCGACCCATCCGTGGCCCCTATATCCCCTATGCCAACAGTGCCAACTCATTCTAATCCATGACCCCTGGCCTGCCACCCTTTGCCCATACCCCCTTCATACCAACTTACCAAATATTCCTCAACAGTTCCTTCAGAGCTTTGACATTTAATGGGCAATTTTGACAGGCTTGACAACAGGTTTGACACTTCTTGGATAACTTTGACAGGTTTGACAATTCCGGTATAGCTCCTTAACAGTTCCTTGCAGGTTGGACAGTAACTAGACAGCTGAACAGTACCTGGACAGCTCTTTGATAGCACCTTGACATTTCCTTGACAGGTGGGCAGCGTATTTAAAACCGAATAGCTCCTAAACATTTCCTTGACAGCTGGACAATTTCTGGACAGCTTTGACAGGTCTGGCACTTCCTGGATAGCTCTGACAGCTTTGACACTTCCTGGATGGCTTTTATAGGTTTCTCACTTATTGGACAGCTCTTTACCCATTCCTTGCCAATTGGAAAGTACCTGGACAGCTCTTTGACAGTACCTTGACAATTCCTTGACAGGTGCACAGTTCCCAGGCAGCATTTTGAAAACTGAACAGCTCCTTAACATTTCCTTAACAGATGAACAACCCCTGGACAGCTCTTTTATAGTTTGACAGTTCCAATGGGTTTGTGAATAAATAGTGCACAATGTTCATTTTACCTCTCCCAAACAGTACATTACCTCTCCCAATGTTGCCTTGGAATCTAAGGCAAAGGCTTTGTTACCTCATCCAAGTGTTATCCAAGAAGTCACCAAGGTCAGACCTCCATTTCACAGAAATTATAGAATTGTTATGGCACAGAAGGATGCCATTTGGCCCATCGTGTCTGTACTGGCTCTCCAAATGAGCAACATGACTTAGTGCCATTCACCTGCCTTTTCCCCGTACCCCTGCACATTGTTTCTATGCAAGCAATTATTTAATGTCCTCTTGAATCCCTCGATTGAACCTACCTTCATCACATGTCCAGGCAGTGCATTCCAGACCCAAACTACTTATTGTGATAAAATCTTTACCTTTTAACTAAAATCTGTGCCCTCTTTTTTTTTGAACATTTTACGAGTGTGAATTTTCTTCCTATCTACTCCGACCAGCCCCCTAATGATTTTGACCATCTCCATCAAATCTCCTCTCAGCCTTCTTCTCCCCATGCGGAATAATCCCAACATCTCCAATCTATCCTCATAACTGAAAGTTATCACCCATGGAACTATTCCTGTGAACTCCAATGTGTTCACATCCTCCTGATAGTGTGTCACCTGGAACTGTACACCATACTCCAGCTGAGGTCCAACTTGTGTCTTGTATATAAGTTCAACATAACCTCCTGTCAAGATCTTTGAATAAAGTGAAGATCTAAGAATTGAATAAAATAACGATTAAAGACGTTTTGGATAAAATGAATAATGAATTGGGTAAAAGGGGAACCAAGCGCAGCTGTCTGGAGGGTTTTTGATATGTGAATTAGCTTAGCAGCAGGGAAACAAGTGTTTACTTCAGTAATGTGGGGAACAATGGAATATAGAATCTTAGGTTAAAACTGTAGAAGAAGTGAGTTCAAAGTGGAGATGTGATATATCTCCACTGGGCTGGTTTAGCTCACTGGGCTAAATCGCTGGCTTTTAAAGCAGACCAAGCAGGCCAGCAGCACAGTTCTATTCCCATACCAGCCTCCCCGGACAGGCGCCGGAATGTGGCGACTAGGGGCTTTTCATAGTAACTTCATTGAATCCTACTCGTGACAATAAGTGATTTTTAAAAAAAAATTTATTAGGTGTGTATGCGCGTAAGTGTGTGTGTATGTGTACGTACATTGTTTTTCTGGGGAATGGAGTATCTCATAGCGGGTTATATTTGGGCGTGAGAACTCCTTGGATTCATAGGGGGGTCCCACCATCCACTTTATTGGAGTGGATTCTTTCCTGCGCAGGATCGGAAGAGAGCAGCAAGTTCAGGAAATATGGATGATCTTGTGGGAAAGGTGGAGTCCAGGCGGGAGTAGGAGCTGGGACCCATATTGAAGGAGGAGATGTGGAATGAGTCCCGCTGCAGGGTGAATGCTATGTCATCATGTATGAGTTTGAGCCTGATCCAGCTCAAGGTAATGTTTAGGGCACACCTCGCCAAGACCAGAATGAGTCGATATTTTGTGGGGGGTTGAAGATTGGTACGAGTGGTATTTGAGACAGCCCATAAATCACATGCACATATTCTGGTCTTGTTCCAAATTGGTAGGTTTTTGGGGGGTCTACCTTCAGCACCATATCAGCAATCCTAAATATTGATATAAAGCCATGTCCTTAGTCGTTACATTTGGGGTGTCCGACCAGCCAGTGCTGAGGATGGGAACAGAGGCAAATGCCCAGGCATTCACCTCATTGATTGCTCGAAGCCAAAATCTGCTGAGCTGGAGACAGGCGGCGCCGCCTAGTTCCTCGGCGTGGCTATGTGACTTGGAGGTTTTACAACTCGAAGCTTACAGTGAGGGTGGATGGTCGAAGGGTTCTACCAGAGATGGCAGCCTTTCATATTGCACTTTAAGGAATGTATCACTGTTAGCTGTTGGGGTGGGGTGAGGGGTTATATTTCTGTTATAGGGATACTGTTACTGTTATTGTAATTTTTATGTATGTGTTGGTTTTGCCTTTTTTTGTAATTTTTTGATATAATATGTTAAAAGTTCAATAAAATATATTTTTTTATAGAACCAGTGTTCCAAGTTACCCTTCTGGGTTTTGGGATACCCTCATATCTAACATCAGCAGGGTTTTTAACACCCCTTACTCTTGTACACTATGATCTTATTAATAAACCCCATAATACTATATGCTTCATTAACTGTTCTCTCTACCTGTCCTACCACCTTTAATGAATTGTGTGCAGATACAGCCAGGAACCTCTGCTTCTGAACCTCTTGTAAAATTTTATCTCTTATTTTATGTTGTCTCGCCAGATTCTTTCTACCAAAATGCATCACCGCTCATCTTTCTACACGGAACCTTTTCTGCCACTTTTGTACCCACTCCACCAATTTGTCTAAGTCCTTTTGAAGGTTTGCACTATCCTACACAGCTCACAATACTTCCAAGTCATCTGCAAACTTTGAAACTGTCTCCTGCACACCAGGATCTAGATCACTAATATATATCAAGAAAATCAAAGGTTCCAATACCGACCCCTTGGGAGCATGACTACAAATCTTCCTCCATCCTGAAAAATATCCGTTGACCATTACACTCTCCTTCCTATTATTCTGCCAATTTTGTATCCACATTGCTACTTTTGCTTTTATTCAACAAGCTTTAAATTTTCTCAAGTCTGTTGTGTGGCACTGTATCAGGTGTCTTCTGAAAGTCTATGTACACCACATCAGCAGCATTACACACATGCACCCTTATGCACCCTTCCTATTCTTCCTCAAAGAGCTCCAGCAAGTTAGTTAAACATGATTTCCCCTTTAAAAATCCATGCTGGCTCTTCCTGATAAACCCACATTTTTCCGTCACTACAGTTCCTAATAATTGTTGCTGGCAGCATCCCCACCACTATTATTATAATGACTAGACTGTAATTGCTGGGGCTATCCTTACAACCTGCTTTGAACAAGGGTGTAACATTCTCCAGTCACTCTAACACCTCCCCTGAGTCCAGAGAAGGCTAGAACACTTGTCTGTTCTAATCTGCACACTTTGAATTCCACACTGTCTTTCCAAAGTCCGAGATCAGTGGAGGTAGCTGGCGAGTTAGGTGGCCACCTTGGGTGTACTTGCACCACATGGACAGCAGCAGTTCAAGAACTCAGCTCACGACAACCTTCTCAAGATTAATTGTGGCCGTAATAAATATTGGCTCCCCAGCTCTTACAACCCCCTTGGGGGCAACGGACAATGCTCTATATGATTCCCCTGGACATAGAGCTCAGTGTGACCTCCCCTGGTAATTGGGGCGGGCTTTCTCCTTAACAAGGGGGAACCACTCAGTATAAAGTGGAGGTCAGGGAGGGTGGCCCTTCAGGGAGAGGAGTTGCAGTTTAGTTATTTGTGTATCCTGTAATAAACCTCTTTGTTCATCCCTATCCCATTCCTGTCATCTCTGCTGTTGATTCTACATCAGCGATGCCCACATCCCATGAATGAAGCCAAAAAGCAATTATCTAAATTTGAGTATGAGAGCGCAGTATCAAAAATTTGCAGAGGAAAAACAAATAGGAAGTATAGGTGACTGAAGAGGATGACAAACAAATTCAAACATGGGATGTCAGATCAGATAAATGTCAGGTGACATTTAATGAGGAGAAATGGGACCACTACTGAATACAGGCCTTCTACCTCGCTGGTGCTACATGAGCTACATCAACTGCAGGCTTTTGTATCTCCGGCCAGATGGACGAAGTTGGAAGAGTCAGTAAGCCAGATACTCCATCACTTTGAACGACATGAGGCAGTGGTATGTGTAGACAGTGTCAGTGGATGGGAGGTAGGTTTGTGTGATGGACTGGGCGGTATTCACGACTCTCTGAAGTTTCTTGCGGTCTTGGGCCGAGCAGTTGCCAAACCAAGCTGTGATGCAGCCAGTTAGGATGCTTTCTATGGTGTATCTGTAAAAGTGGAAGGGTAGAAGTTACTGAGAAGTTTGTGCATTAGACTCCTTTGCATTTTGATCCAGGGACTTAACAAAACTCATTGGGCGGGATTCTCCTCCTGCCGATTCCATATTGGGGCCAGGGTCAGGCACCCGCCAGAATGTCAAGCTCTGGTGCCTCGAAAGCGGCGTTAATGCTTTCTACTCTTCATGTACAATAAACACTATTGCCATATCTTTAGCGGGCCTCCGTGATGCTCCGCCTCCCCCAGAAGGAATTACCGACAGCGAGGTTAACTTGTAGTTTCAAAAATCGGGAAACAAGTGCCACGGCTGTTGAGGGAGAGAAAGGCGATACAGAAAGTGTCCCACATTGCCATAGTGTGCAGTGCCGCTGGCCAGAGGCTTTTGCCTGGGCTGGGGGAGTAGCACGGGCGACCAGCAGATGGGCCTTGGTGTCGGGGTGTATGGGCACAGAACATCTTCGTCGCAGCCGGCAAGGCAGCCATGCAGCTGCGCACGCCACTGACTGCCCACTGTGAATCTAGTGCCATGGATTGTATGCGTGCCTCCCCAGGCCACCTCCTAGGTACCCTCTGGCCCCAGCCAACCTATCAATGGGATGAGCACACTCCAGCTCAACCCCAGTGCCAACTTGTTGGCTGGGTCTGTGGGGAATGGCGTGCTCTTATGTGGCTGCAACTTGTCAGCCTCTCGAGTGCCAATCACGACCCAAGCGAATCCGACACCGTATTCCATTGGGATCAGTCATGTTCTACGTGGTGCCAGTGCTAGCCCATTAATGGTTCCTGAATTGCTCTGGGAGCAGTGCTAATTTTGCTGTTATAGAAGTCCATGGATTTTGTCCCGGCGTCAGCACTTAGTTTCTGAAATGGAGAATCCTGCCCATTGTGTATGATGCATTACCTTGCAGCTTCAGCTGCCTGTTTCAATATATTGCTTGCACAGGTGTGAAGTTCTCACTGTGCTGTCAGGTGAATGAGATGCAAGGAAATAACAGAATTGGTCTGTTGTTTATTCTACCCATAAATAGCATCTTACACTCTCGGAAATGACTATTGAACGTATGTGTTGTAGGGCTGACAAAATGTTTAATGTTGAAATGTTTGAACTCCATCTGCCATACTTCTGCCCATATGTCATCCTGAAGTCAACAGTTATCCTTACCATTACTATGTTGCCAAATTTCATCTCATCTTAAAACTTTATAATTACTCTTGCAAAAGCAGAGTCTAGGTTGCTTCACAAGAGTCCTTCCTATTTATTTCCTTTATTACTATTTATTTTATTTTATTGTTTTTGGTCTGTGGCCCAAGCAGAGGACTCAAGCTGAAGCAACCTACTTGTCAGGACATTGTGTTCCCAGGTTTAGTATTTTGGAGAGGAGAAACCACTCATCGGTGCTGACTCAATGTTAGGAACCGGCTTTGGAGGAAGTTCGCTTAGTTGGTTGGCTGGCAATCTATGGGTTGGCCAGGGACTGTGTTCTGCCTGACAACAGTCAGTGATTGGTTCCTGTATGGTGTTTTCTGAGCAAACCTGGCTGCTTTCATGCAGCGAGGATGATGGTGGATCTTCTGATTCTCTTGGCAGGACAGGCACTGTCTTACTATTTTCTCAATGTCCACATTGAGCCCGGGCCACCAGATGTAGCTCCTTGTGAGCATCTTCATTTCTGTGACTCCTGGGTGGCCACTATGTCACTCCTGTATATTAGGCACTGAACTGGAAACGGGATGATCACTCAGGTTCCCCACTGGATAATGCCATCTTCCACAATTAGTTCCTTGTGTTTTGGGAGGAAGGATTTTAAGTCCTCTGTGGGTTAACCTTGTACTCCACCACTTAGAACAACATGAGGTAGCTTTGCCAGTGTAGGGTCCTTTTGGATCCATATCTGGATCTGTTTAGTAGGGGTAGATAGAGATAGAGAAATACAGCACAGAACAGGCCCTTCGGCCCACGATGTTGCGCCGAACTTTTGTCCTAGGTTAATCATAGAATTTTGGACAATTTTTCATGGCCAATCCACCCAACCTGCACATCTTTGGACTGTGGGAGGAAACCGGAGCACCCGGAGGAAACCCACGCAGTCATGGGGAGGATGTGCAGACTCCACACAGACAGTGACCCAAGTCGAAATCGAACTTGGGACCCTGGAGCTGTGAAGCAATTGTGCTATCCACAATGCTACCGTGCTGCCCTTAAGAAGTTAACCTACACTCCATTATTCTACCCTAATCCAAGTACCTATCCAATAGCCGCTTGAAGGTCCCTAACTTTTCCGACTCGACTACTACCACAGGCAGTGTATTCCATGCCCCCACTACTCTCTGGGTAAAGAACCTACCTCTGACATCCCCTCTATATCTTCCACCATTTATCTTAATTTATGTCCCCTTGTAATGGTGTGTTCCACCCGGGGAAAAAGTCTCTGACTGTCTACTCTATCTATTCCCCTGATCATCTTATAAACCTCTATCAAGTCGCCCCTCATCCTTCTCCGTTCTAATGAGAAAAGGCCTAGCACCCTCAACCTTTCCTCGTATGACCTACTCTCCATTCCAGGCAACATCCTGGTAAATCTCCTTTGCACCTTTTCCAAAGCTTCCACATCCTTCCTAAAATGAGGTGACCAGAACTGCACACAGTACTCCAAATGTGGCCTGACCAAGGTTTTGTACAGCTGCATCATCACCTCACGGCTCTTAAATTCAATCCCTCTGCTAATGAACGCTAGCACACCATAGGCCTTCTTCACAGCTCAATCCACTTGAGTGGCAACTTTCAAAGAACTATGAACATAGACCCCAAGATCTCTCTGATCCTCCACATTGCCAAGAACCCTACCATTAACCCTGTATTCCGCATTCAGATTTGTCCTTCCAAAATGGACAACCTCACATTTGTCAGGGTTAAACTCCATCTGCCACTTCTCAGCCCAGCTCTGCATTCTATCTATGTCTCTTTGAAGCCGACAACAGCCCTCCTCACTATCCACAACTTCACCAATCTTCGTATCATCTGCAAATTTACTGACCCACCCTTCAACTCCCTCATCCAAGTCGTTAATGAAAATCACAAACAGCAGAGGACCCAGAACTGATCCCTGCGGTACGCCACTGATAACTGGGCTCCAGGCTGAATATTTACCATCCACCACCACTCTCTGTCTTCTATCGGTTAGCCAGTTTGTTATCCAACTGGCCAAATTTCCCACTATCCCATGCCTCCTTACTTTCTGCATTAGCCTACCATGGGGAACCTTATCAAATGCCTTACTAAAATCCATGTACACTACATCCACTGCTTTACCTTCATCCACATGCTTGGTCACCTCCTCAAAGAATTCAATAAGACTTGTAAGGCAAGACCTACCCCTCACAAATCCGTGCTGAATATCCCTAATCAAGCAATGCCTTTCCAGATGCTCAGAAATCCTATCCCTCAGTACCCTTTCCATTACTTTGCCTACCACCGAAGTAAGACTAACTGGCCTGTAATTCCCAGGGTTATCCCTATTCCCTTTTTTGAACAGGGGCACGACATTTGCCACTCTCCAATCCTCTGGTACCACCCCTGTTGACAGCGAGGACGAAAAGATCATTGCCAACGGCTCTGCAATTTCATTTCTTGCTTCCCATAGAATCCTTGGATATATCCCGTCAAGACCTCTCCTATCTCTTCAGACTCAATACACAATCTCCCGCTACTGTCCTTAATCGGACCTACCCTCGCTCTAGTCATTCTCATATTTCTCACATATGTGTAAAAGGCCTTGGGGTTTTCCTTGATCCTACCCGCCAAAGATTTTTCATGCCCTCTCTTAGCTCTCCTAATCCCTTTCTTCAGGTACCTCCTGGCTATCTTGTATCCCTCCAGCGCCCTGTCTGAACCTTGTTTCTTCAGCCTTACATAAGTCTCCTTCTTCCTCTTAACAAGACATTCAACCTCTCTTGTCAACCATGGTTCCCTCACTCGACCATCTCTTCCCTGCCTGTTCCTTGAACAAGTTCCACATTTCACTTGTGTCCTTCCCTGACAGCCTATGTTCCCAACTTCTGCACTTCAATTCTTGTCTGACAGCATTGTATTTACCCTTCCCCCAATTATAAACCTTGCCCTGTTGCTCGCACCTATCCCTCTCCATTACTAAAGTGAAAGTCACAGAATTGTGGTCACTACCTCCAAAATGCTCCCCCACTAACAAATCTATCACCTGCCCTGGTTCATTACCAAGTACTAAATCCAATATGGCCTCCCCTCTGGTCGGACAATCTACATACTGTGTTAGAAAAGCTTCCTGGACACACTGCACAAACACTACCCCATCCAAACTATTTGATCTAAAGAGTTTCCACTCAATGTTTGGGAAGTTGAAGTCGCCCATGACTACTACCCTGTGACTTCTGCACCTTTCCAAAATCTGTTTCCCAATCTGTTCCTCCACATCTCTGCTGCTATTGGGGGGCCTATAGAAAACTCCCAACAAGGTGACTGCTCCTTTCCTATTTCTAACTTCAACCCATATTACCTCAGTAGGCAGATCCCCCTCGAACTGCCTTTCTGCAGCTGTTATACTATCTCTAATTAACAATGCCACCCCCCCACCTCTTTTACCATCCTCCCTAATCTTGTTGAAACATCTATAACCAGGGACCTCCAACTACCATTTCTGCCCCTCTTCTATCCAAGTTTCCGTGATGGCCACCACATCGTAGTCCCAAGTACAGATCCAGGGTGGGCAAGTTCGTGGGCAGCTCGGAACATCTGCAAGTGCTATTTGTGTTCCTGGGCAATGCTCAAAAGTGTATGCCACCAATAATAGTGCCCAGCATTGGAAAAACGTCTTTACCGCAAATATCATGGCCAATCCCTGTTTTTCAATCTGTGCGTATCTCCTCTCTGCGTCTGCCAGGGTCCTTGATGCATACACAATTGGTCACTTAGTGACATCATCACATCAGTGAGATAGTAATGCTCTACACCGTAAGGAGAGGCAGTCAGCACGAATATGAGTGGTCTTGAAGGGTGAGAATGAACCAATATGTTTGATGAAAGCAGTTGCTCTTCACCTTTGCAAAAGCTTTGTCTTGTCGTGTTTGCCACAACCATTTCTGATTTTCTTTTAACTGTGCAAAATGACTAGATTAGGTGTAAATTTCCCATCATAATTTATGAGACCAAGGAACGACTTTAGTTCCATTGCATTTCTTGGTGTCGGAGCTCCTTTCATGGGGTGTAAGCCGTCCTTGTCAACACAGTACTCGGGACACGTTATCTCACTTGCCTGAAATGCTCATTTCTCTCTTTTAAGGTGGACCTCTGCGTCAGAGAATCGCAATAAGACTTCCTCCAAATTTTCCAGGTGTTCTTTCTCGGTGGCTCCTGAGCTTAATACATTGTCACTCTGTACAATCATTGAAGGATGTTTTCCATCGTCCCCTGGAAAATAGCGCACACTGATGATACTCCGAAAGGTAGGCAAGTAAATTTGCATGACCCTTTGTGGATATTAACAGTGACGCATTTTCTAGATGTTGCAGCAAGCTTCAGCTAGAGGTATTCATGGCTTATATCCAATTTTGTGATTGTGTGGCCTCCTGCCAGTTTTGCATAAATGTCCTCAATGTGTGGCATGAGGTACCGGTTTAGGCGACTGTCTCTGTTGACGGTCATCTTGGAGTCATTGCAAAGACGGTCCGACTTGTCTGGCTTCAATACTACAACCACTGGCGCAGCCCATTCTGTGAATTGTACCCAATATATGATGTCAAGGTTCTTCAGTCATAGAACATAGAACAGTAGAACAGTGCAGCACAGAACAGGCCCTTTGGCCCTCGATGTTGTGCCGAGCAATGATCACCCTACTCAAACCCACAGACAGTGACCCAGCCGGGAATCGAACCTGGGACCCTGGGGCTGTGAAGCATTTATGCTAACCACCATGCTACCGTGCTGTCCCTCCGGTTCGGCCTCTGTTTTGTCGAGTAGTGCGTAGGGAACCTGCCATGTTCTGGTCACTGTTTTCCAGGGCTTATTTATTAAACCTGCTTCATTGCACATTACCATATTCAAAGTACCTAATCCCTGGTTAGATCGACAACATATTGTTCTCGGAAATTGTCCCGAATACACTTGATGAATTCTTCCTCATGGCAACCTCTGCCAATTTAATTTTCCTAGTCCACAGGAAGATTAAAGTCACCCATGATTAAGGTACTGCCTTTTTTTACATGTCTTTATTATCTCCTGATTTATTCTCCGTCTACAGTACAGGTACTGTTTGGGGGCCTATAGGCTCCTCCCACCAGTGTCTTCTTCCTTTTGGTATTTCTTAGCTCCACCTATATGGATTCTTCATCTTCCGATCCAAGATTATTTCTTGCTATTTTAATTATTCCGTCTCGTACAAACAAAACTATTCCACTCCTTTTCCTTCCTGCTTGTCCTTATGAAAAGTCACATATCCCTGAATATTTTGTTCTCGGTTTTGATGATCTTGTAACCATGCCTCTGTAATAGCTATAAGATCATACTCATTAACTTCAATTTGTGCTGTCAATTCATTTATTTTGTGTAGAATGCTACGCTCATTTAATTAAAGAGCCATTTATTTTCCCCTGTTACTCTTTTTTTTCCCTTTTTGACACTATTTCTTGCTTGTTTATGTAAGTATACTATGTGCCTTCCTGTCAAACTCTGAGTATCATTACCTAAATAGCCACCTTGTATAGCCACCATATCCTTTTGCTTTGTAAGCTTACATATTCCCTCCCAATAACTTGCCCCTCCTCTATTTAGTTTAAAGCCCTCTCCACTTCCCTAATTATGGGGTTTGCAAGAACACCTTCCCAGCACAGCAGGGGTGCCTCACTGCAGCTGTACAGGGCCATGAAGAGACCACCACTACAGTATTATGTGCAGCCTTTGTCTCCTTATCTAAGAAAGGATATACTGACCATAGAGGTAATGCAACAAAGGTTCACCAGACTGATTCCAAGGATGGCAGGATATGAGGAGTAATTGGGTCAACTGGGTCTCTGTTCACTTGAATTTAGAAGAATGAGAGGGGATCTAATTGAAACGTATAAAATTCGGACAGAGCCGGACAGACTGGATGCAGGGATAATGTTTCCTCTGGCTGGAGGGGCCTTCAACAATGTTTTAAAATTTTTATTCCCCAGGACCCACCTTTGCCACCCAGCCGACCTTCGCGACCCATGGAAGCCGACCTTTGAGACAAATGCCATGTTTGCTTACCTTTAATCCGAAAAGGGAGCCTGCCTGGTCCTCACAATCTCACTTGAATCAGGTTCAAAGGGGGAGAGGGCAATGCGTATATCAGTTGAAGATTTCAGCCAGTTCCTTTTTGTCTTCATCTTTATGAAAAATCCAACCTCGCAAATATAGGTGGTCGTAAAGGGCAATAACAACAAAATGTGTGTTTTACTCAGTACTGAATACTCCTGGAAGATGCTACACCAGAATGCTGACAGCCACCTGGACTTTTGGCATGTCTTTAATGTGGTATTACAGATCAGCTACAGCAGCATAGTCTTTTAATTTTGAGTCAGCTCTAAGGTAATAACTGACTCTTTCAAAATCTGAAACTTCTCCTCTCAGTTACCAGTACTTCCCTGGATATTACACACGTGGGCCTTGCATCCTTATTTACATTGGCACAATACCTCAATAAATCATTTTTATACTGCTTTCTTCTTTGTAGGCTGTTAACCAGATCCCTGGAGCTCTGTGAAGAGCACTGCTCTGTTCTTTCCTGGACTCTCCTGGCAGCCCTCTCCAGCAGATTCTGTTGTGAGATCCTGTCCAATAGGGGAGCTTCCTATTTGAGTCTCTGGCAGTCTCCTACTTTTAAGAAAACCATTCATCTTCACAGTTCACTTGCCTTGCTTGGCAGCAGCTGGAAAATGGAAGCTCCGTGATTTGGCACCAAAAGCACGTACCCAGAGGACACTTAACGGCAAGTGTGTGTGCAGGGCACGTGGCCTGTTCTCTGTTGCTGCTTCCAGATGGAAAACCCCACACAGCCTAATTTATTTTCATTTAAATGATCTTTTTTTTTGTTTGTTTTACAACCTGCCTGATTACCACTCGCTGGGGTGTAATGGCAATCCCACAATCCTTAGGGAGTATGAGCTTCCCCAATTGGGGGGGGGGGGAGGGGCAGATAAATCATTAGCAGATTCCCTGCGTAAATATAGCTGGCCAGTTTGGAACCAGCTAGAGAGGAGTGAGCAGCAAGGGAGTTACTGCTGCTGTTATATATATGTTATTGTAAATAAATGTTATTTATTTCTATCCTTCAACTCGTGCTGGATTCTTCGTGGCCCTCACAAAACTGGCGACGAGGGTTAAAGTGGATAGCTGTCTACGCTGCTGAAGCCACCTCCCTGGAGTTTTGTTGGATACAGGTTGGAAGTTTTTTTTCTGTTACAACATGCCTCTGTTTGGACATTTGGATGTTTTTGATACTGCGCTGGAAAGCTGGAACCAGTACGCACAACTGATGCGTTACTATTTCCGGGCAAACAACATCACCGAAAACGAGCGCCAGGTGGTCATTTTGCTCACAGCCTGCGGCCCGCATACGTTTGCGTTAATTAGGAGCCTTACGTACCCAGCTGCGCCGGACTTCAAGATGTTTGATGAACTTGTGAACTTAGTGGGGCAACATTTTAACCCAACCCCATCAATGATAGTCCAGCATTACTGGTTTAATACCGCTGAGAGGACCCCAGGAGAATCCCTTGCAGAGTTTTTATCCAGGCTACGCAGGATTGCGGAGTACTGTGACAATGGTGAGACCTTGTCAGAAATGTTACGCAACCGTTTGGTTTCCGATATTAATAATGCGGCCATACAGAGAAAGTTGTTAGCTGGGCCAACATTGACTTTTCAGCAGGCCATTTAAATCGTATTGTCCTGAGAGAGCGCAGAACGGGAAGTGCAGGAGCTACAGGGAATGGAGGTGCACGCCTTGGGGCGCAACACCTTCCATCCAAAAGCATTTCTCCGCACCCCTGTGGTACTTTTGGCGGAGCGGCGTCCGGATCGATGCCAGTGGCCGCCGGACGTTCCTCCCCGAAGGGAGCCTTCTCCAGAACAAATGGATGAGGAGCCATGTCAGTATCGGACTTGTGGGCGCTGACCCCATTGTGGACGCCGATCCTGGGGGCGCCAGAGGCGACGTTGTTCCAACAGAAACTGGGGCCAGCCCAGGGGCCGGACCTTCCATTTGGACGAACCTGTGGTGACTACTCCCGAGGACGTGGAGACGGAGGGTGACTGCCTCCAGCTGCATTGTGTGGCAGATCCCCATGTGGCCCCCACTAAGGTGACAGTACGAGGTCACCCTCTTGAGATAGAGTTGGTCACTGGCGCAGCGGTCTCTGTAATCGACCAGAGAACATTTGACCGCATTAAGCAGGGTATACAGACCCTTACATTAACTGACATACAGGCCAGGTTGGCCACCTACATGGGGGAACCATTGGATATTGCGGGAACTACGATGACCCCTGTTGTTTATGGACGCCAGGAGGGGCGTTTCCCACTTATCGTGGTGCGCAGCCACGGGCCCAGCTTGTTCGGTGGGTACTGATTGCACCATTTGCAGCTGTAGTGGCGGCACATCCTCCAAACAGGTTCTGGAGGGTTGATGGAGATACTAGGACAGTACCCAGATGTACTCCAGCCCAGTTTGGGGAAAATAAAAGGGGCCATAGCCCGTGTTCAAGTTGAACCAGGAGCCATGCCGCGCTATTTCTTGGTGCGCCCGGTGTCTTATGCCTTGCTCGAGAAGGTAGAAGGGGAGCTCACTCGTTTGGAGTCCTTGGGTATTGGGCAGCACGGTAGCCTTGTGGATAGCACAATTGCTTCACAGCTCCAGGGTCCCAGGTTCGATTCCAGCTTGGGTCACTGTCTGTGTGGAGTCTGCACATCCTCCCCGTGTGTGCGTGGGTTTCCTCCGGGTGCTCCGGTTTCCCCCCACAGTCCAAAGATGTGCAGGTTAGGTGGATTGGCCATGATAAATTGCCCTTAGTGTCCAAAATTGCCCTTGGTGTGGGGTTACTGGGTTATGGGGATAAGGTGGAGGTGTTCACCTTGGGTAGGGTGCTCTTTCCAAGAGCCGGTGCAGACTCGATGGACCGAATGGCCTCCTTCTGCACTGCAAATTCTATGATATCTATGATTATCAGGCTCGTCCGTTTCGCTGACTGGGCAGCACCAATTGTACCTGTAATGAAGCCAGATGCC
This sequence comes from Scyliorhinus canicula, assembly GCF_902713615.1. Classification (NCBI taxonomy): domain Eukaryota; kingdom Metazoa; phylum Chordata; class Chondrichthyes; order Carcharhiniformes; family Scyliorhinidae; genus Scyliorhinus; species Scyliorhinus canicula. Next base: position 164,018,256 of record NC_052150.1, on the reverse strand, counting down.
ACAGTTCACTTGTGCGGCGACTATAAACTTACAGTGAATATGGCTTCCCGGCTCCAACGTTATCCAATGCCTCGCATAGAAGATATCTACGCAAAGCTTGCAGGCGGACTCTTGTTCACAAAATTAGATATGAGTCGCGCCTACCTACAGTTGGAGCTGGACCTTGTCTCCAGGCCATATGTAACGATTAACACACACCGGGGCCTGTACGAATATACACAGCTGCCCTTTGGGGTATCCTCTGCCTGCGCTATTTTTCAACACGTCATGGAGGGCATCTTGAGAGGTTTACCATGTGTCGCTGTTTACTTAGATGACGTTTTGATTACAGGATCGTTGGAGTAGGAACATTTGGAAAATTTTGAGGCTGTCCTCAAACGCTTTTCGGAGGCTGGAGTCCGTTTACGTCGTACAAAGTGCGTCTTTCAGGCAAAGGAAGTAGTCTACCTAGGTTATCGGGTGGACTGCGAAGGTTTGCACCCCGTCGCAGAGAAGGTGCGCACAATTCAACAGGCCCCCGCCCTGACTGACACTTTGCATCTTTGTTCTTTTCTCGGCCTCATAAACTATTACGGAAAGTTCCTCCCTAATCTGGCAACTACGCTGGCCCCGTTGCACCTTCTGCTGAAGAAGAATCACACCTGGGTTTGGGGTCAGCCGCAAGAAACCGCTTTCCGGCAGGTAAAACCACAATTGTCGTCATCTGGGTTACTAACCCACTATGATCCTGGAAAGCCTTTGCTCATCACATGTGATGCATCCCCGTATGGTATTGGGGCTGTAATAGCCGATATTTTTCGCCTCCTGCACATTGACTGCAGCGGAAAAGAAGTACGCGCAGATCGAGAAGGAGGGCCTGGCAGTGGTCTTTGCGGTGAAACACTTCCACCAGTATGTGTATGGCTGCCACTTCACTATCGTGACTGACCATAACTCTCTGCTGGGACTTTTCTGCGAGGATAAGCCAATACCGCCCATTGCTTCCGCCCGGATCCAGCGCTGGGCTTTGTTGCTCGCTGCATAGAGTATTCTCTGGAGCACAAATCAGGAACCCAGATAGGGAATGCCGACGCACTGAGCTGATTGCCTTTATCGACCGGCCCCATGTCGACCCCCATGACCGGTGAGGTGGTTGCTACCCTAAATTTTATGGACTCTTTGCCTGTCACGGCATCACTGATTCATGAGTGGACCCAGATGGAGCAGTCCTGTCAAAGGTTTAAGAACATAGAACATAGAACATTACAGCGCAGTACAGGCCCTTCGGCCCTCGATGTTGCGCAGTCATGTGAAACCCCTCTAAAGTCCCTCTACACTATTTCCTTATTGTCCATATGCCTAGCCAATGACCATTTGAATGCGTTTAGTGTTGGCGAGTCCACTACTGTTGCAGGCAGGGCATTCCACGCCCTTACTACTCTCTGAGTAAATAATCTACCTCTGACATCTGTCCTATATCTATCTCCCCTCAATTTAAAGCTATGTCTCCTCGTACTGGACATCACCATCCGAGGAAAAAGGCTCTCCATGTCCAACCTATCTAATCCTCTGATCATCTTGTATGCCTCAATTAAGTCACCTCTTAACCTTCTTCTCTCTAACGAAAACAGCCTCAAGTCCTTCAGCCTTTCCTCATAAGATCTTCCCTCCATACCAGGCAACACCCTTGTAAATCTCCTCTATACCCTTTCCAATGCTTCCACATACTTCCTATAATGTGGCGACCAGAACTGCACGTAATACTCCAAATGAGGCCGCACCAGAGTTTTGTACAACTGCAACATGACCTCGTGGCTCTGAAACTCAATTCCTCTACCAATAAAAGCTAACACACCGTACGCCTTCTTAACAACCATCTCAACCTGGGTGGCAACTTTCAGGGATCTATGGACATGAACACCGAGATCTATCTGCTCGTCCACACTGCCAAGAATCTTACCATTAGCCCACTACTCTGTCTTCCTGTTATTCCTTCCAAAATGAATCACCTCACACTTTTCTGCATTAAACTCCATTTGCCACCTGTCAGCCCAGCTCTGCAGCTTATCTATGTCCTTCTGTATCTTGTAACATCCTTCTGCACTGTCCACAACTCCACCGACTTTAGTGTCATCTGCAAATTTACTCACCCATCCTTCTACGCCCTCCTCCAGGTCATTTATAAAAATGACAAACAGCAGCGGCCCCAAAACAGATCCTTGTGGTACACCACTAGTAACTGGACACCAGTCAGAACATTTCCCATCAACCACCACCCTTTGTCTTCTATCAACTAGCCAATTTATGATCCAAACTGCTAAATCACCCTGAATCCCATGCCTCTGTATTTTCTGCAATAGCCTACCATGGGGAAACTTATCAAACGCTTTACTGAAATCCATGTACACCACATCAACTGCTTTACCCTCATCCATCTGTTTGGTCACCTTCTCGAAGAACTCAATGAGCTTTGTGAGGCACGACCTACCCTTCACACAATCATGTTGACTATCTCTAATCAAATTATTCCTTTCCAGATGATTATACATCCTATCTCTTATGAACCTTTCCAAGACTTTTCCCACAACAGAAGTAAGGCTCACTGGTCTATAGTTACCGGGGTTATCTCTACTGCCCTTCTTGAACAAGGGGACAACATTTGCTATCCTCTAGTCTTCTGGCACTATTCCTGTAGACAAAGATGACTTAAAGATCAAAGCCAAAGGCTCAGCAATCTCCTCCCTAGCTTCCCGGAGAAACCTAGGATAAATCCCATCTGGCCCAGGGGACTTATCTATTTTCACACTTTCCAGAATCGCTAACACCTCCTCCTTAGGAACCTCAAGCTCTTCTAGCCTAGTAGCCTGTATCTCAGTATTCTCCTCGACAACTTTGTCTTTTTCCTGCGTGAATACAGACGGTAAATACTCATTTAGCACCTCTCCTATCTCCTCGGACTCCACGCACAAGTTCCCACTACTGTCCTGGACTGGCCCTACTCTTACCTTAATCATTCTTTTATTCCTGACATATCTATAGAAAGCTTTAGGGTTATCCTTGATCCTACCTGCCAAAGACTTCTCGGGTGCGATTCTCCGCTCCGCACGCCGGGTGGGAGAATCACGCTCGACCACTTCCTCCCTGCCTAACAGGTACAAACTTATCAAGGACACCCGTTAGCTGTCCTGGCACCCCCTGCGATTCTCCCACCCCCCCAAAAATGGCGTGTTGCGTTTTTCAACACGCTACTTGGAGAATCACTGCTCACCGTTTTTCATGGCAACCGGCGATTCTCTGGGCCGGATGGGCCAAGCGGTCTGACGAACCCGACCAGTTCACGCCGGCGGCAACCACACCTGGTCGCTGCCGTCGTGAACAGCGCGTGACAGGTAAGTGTGGGGCCTGTGGGGGGGTGGAGAGAGGATCGAGCACCACGGGCGTGCTCATGAGGAGACTGGCCCGCGATCGGTGCCCACCGATTGTCGGGCCGACGTCTCTAAAAGACGCACTCTTTTCCCTCCGCCTCCCCGCAAGATCAAGCTGCCATGTCTTGCGGGGGCAGCGGAGGGGAAGACTGCAACCGCGCATGCGCGGGTTGGAGCCGGCCAACCTGCGCATGCGCGGCTGACGTCACTTAGGCGCCGCCGGCGCGTCATTCTTGGCGCGTCAGTTTGACGCAAGCGTCAAGGCCTGGTGGCCGAGATTCACGCAACGCCGCTCCTAGCCCCCCCGGGGTGGGGGGAGAATAGGGGGCTAGGAGTGGCCTCCGACGCCGTCGTGAAACTCGGCCACGCGGCATCGGAGAATCATGCCACTCATGTCTTCACCTGGCTCTTAGCTCTCTCTTTAGAGCCTTCCTAGCTAACTTGAAACTCTCAAGCGCCCTAACGGAACCATCACGTCTCATCTTTACATAAGCCTCCTTCTTCCTCTTGACAACTGCTTTAGTAAACCATGGTTCCCTCGCTCGACCACTTCCTCCCTGCCTAACAGGTACAAACTTATCAAGGACACCCGGTAGCTGTTCCTTGAACATGCTCCACATTTCCATTGTGCCCATCCCCTGCAGTTTTCCTCTCCAGCCGACGCATCCTAAGTTTGGCACATAGCCCTGTATGGTGGGCAGCATAGACAGCTCCCAGGCAAGTTGCGGGCCTTTTCCTCCAAGCTGTCAGAATTTAGCATGGAAGACGGTATCCTCTTTTGGGCGACACATTTGATTGTCCCGGAAAAAGACAGGAGCTGATACTGAGAGACTTGCACAATGGGCATCCGGGTGTGACCAAAATGAATGTGTTGGCCCGGAGTTATGGCTGCTGGAGAGGCCTCGGCACCGACATTGAGAAGGTGGCCCAAAACTGCTCCATTTGCCAAGAGCATCAGAAACTCCCACCGCCCGCGCCCCTACATCACTGGGAATGGGCGCGCTTGCATGCGGATGTCGCCGGCCCGTTTCAAGGATCCATGTTTCTTCTATTAATCGATGCCCAGTCTAAATGATTAGAGGTGCCTAAGATGATAGGCACAACGTCCTGCGCAACAATCGAGAAGATGCATTTGTCTTTCAGTACGCATGGCCACCCCGAGGTGCTGGTCACGGACAACGACACTCCATTCACAAGTGAGGAGTTTGCAAGGTTCATGAAGATGAACGGCATACGCCATATCCGCACCGCTCCATACCATCTGGCTTCAAATGGGTTGGCGGAGCGCACAGTGCAGACATTCAAACGGGACCTAAAGAAGCAGTCTTCTGGGTCTATGGATATGAGATTGGCTCGTTTTTTGTTTTCATACAGGACCACTCTACATGCGGTGACTGGGGTAGCTCCCGCGGAACTGCTAATGGGCCGGAGACTTTGCACCCGCCTTATCATGGTTTTCCTGGATATTCGCGCGAAAGTACGCCACACTCAAGAACGGCAGGGTCATGGCCTTTCTCGGCATTGGCCGATTCGGCAGTTTGCGCCCGGTGACCCAGTGTTCGTTCAAAATTTTGCTGGTGGTGCCCAGTGGGTCCATGGCGTTATCTTTCGCCAAACGGGCCCTATCTCTTACCAGGTGCAAGCCCAGGGTCGTCTCCAGCGCAAGCAAGTAGATCACGTTCGGTCCAGAAGACCATTTCTTCCAAAGATTCCCCGCCCCCCACTCCCCGGAGCTCATTTCTACAGCCACAGAGACCAGACACAGTGGAGAGTATTCCTCACAATCTTCCTCTGGTGCGGCACTCCAAGCCTGCGCAGGTCATTGCAGAACCGTGTGGAGATAGAGACGCTGAGATGACGGAGGCAGTGGACACTGACTCCGAGATGGAGACACAGGACGCCTCAGAGGGGGAGTCCTCGGGCCCACGATCCATGGATGTACAACCGTTTACGCAGTTTATCACGGAAGCGCCATTCTCCGCCTCGTTACACGCCGCCAGATCCAGCGCCTCGTGCAAATGGTGCCCGGCCAGCAGCAAAACAAGTCCGATGCCCTCCTTTGCCAGGGTCTTCGGTGGATTCCTTGGACTTTGGGGGAGGGGGTGGAGGGATGTTACAACCTGCCTGCTTACCACTGGCAATCCCACAATCCTTAGGGAGTATGAACTTCCCCAATGATGGGGCGGAGAACTCATTAGCAGATTCCCTGCATAAATAGAGCTGGCCAGTTTGGAACGAGCTAGAGAGGAGTGGGCAACAAGGGTGTTACAGCTGCTGTGTATATATATATATATATATATATATGATATTGTAAATAAATGTTATTTCTTTCTATCCTTCAACTCGTGCTGGATTCTCGTGGCCCTCACAAATGTTTGCAATAACAATTTTAATTTGGACAGGTGGGCACCAGAGATCCCAATATAACCAATAACAAAGAGCATTATTTCAGCTGGATCACAAATTCGCTTTAAAATCCATTATCTTTTCAGAGTGCAATTTCATTGCAATTCACGCCAAAATGCAAAAATGCTAAATGTCTTGAGAAAGCAATTTCGAGTCAAGACAAAGAAGTTTAATGCTCCAGAAGGTTCAACACTAAAACCTGCATTCTCCAAACATTATGTTCTCCTGCATGAATACCAAAGTAAACTGTGGACTTTTCAGGGTTCATATCATTTTACACCAAACTTGGGTTTATATCACAAGAGGGGAGTCCTTCTCAGTAGAGCCAGGAACTTATTATCAAAATGCGACTTCAGATTCTAAAATGAAGTGTAGGTTTAAACTAAATTACTGTCTATTTATTATAAGAACCATAATGCAATACACAGCAAGTATGATCGGATAACGAGTACCTGTTACCCACTTTAACTTTACCACCCTCTCGCCACACACACAAGTCAGACAAACACATGGTGGGTGGGGGGGGGGGGGGGGGGTGAGGTGAAAAATAATAAGTATGTAAGGTTTTTAATTTTTTAAATTCATTTATGGGATGTGGGCATCACTGGTTAGGCCAGCATTTATTACCCATCCCTAGTTGCCCTTCAGAAGATTGTGCTGCAGTCCTTGAGTTGTGCTGTTAGGGATGGAGTTCAAAAGATAAGAGCCTTTGCTTCAGATGGTGGTTCTTTAGCACATATTCTTTACAGCAAACTAGCATATGTTTGTAGCTGGTAATGGTCTTCTTTGTACAGTCATTCATTCAGTGTCCCTGTAGCTTAGAAAATGCAGTACTCTCAGATAGCAGGCATTTTTGAGAGACATTTAATTTCTCATCAAGCTGGGCCTTCAGCTCGAGGTCTGTATTTGGGCATCTATTATTCCATAGAGACAGTCCATTTCATATCGAACCTTGCTTTCAACTTGTGTTTTGTCTTCAGGCCTCTGCACTCTGAAGAGAGCAGCACCTTTGACTTGCTGGAGGGAGCCAGCCTTCAAAGTAACCTTCTGCAGAAAATTAGTTAGACTCCTTCATCAAGTTGCCAGAGTCAAAACTGAAATTGAACTGGAACCTTGGGACTCTGAAAAGTCTTCCAGTGGAATAATATCCAGTCACTACCCATTACTGGGTAGAGCACAGCCTTTTGGGCCAATTCATTGGCCATTAGCCAAATGAATCAAAACAAGTCCCAGCCAAATATTGTCACCGATGCCAATCTGTCTGCAATCATTAGTTTAAACCAGCACAGCCTCCAAGATTCTTCTGTTTGAATAATAATAATAATCTTTATTAGTGTCACAAGTAGGCTTACATTAACACTGCAATGAAGTTACTGTGAAAATCCCCTAGTTGCCTCACTCCGATGTCTATTCCGGTCGACACAGAGAGAGAATTCAGAATGTCCAATCCACCTAACAAGCACATCTTTCAGGACGAAACCGGAGCACCCGGAGGAAACCCATGCAGACACGGCGAGAATATGCATACTCCACTCAGACAGTGACCCAAGCCCGGAATCGAACCTGGGTCCCTGGTGATGTGAAGCAACAGTGCTAACCACTGTGCTACCGTTCCGCCCATTAAAGGTACAGGTGCAGTGATCATGTATGGACCAAAAGTGCAACAGTGAAATAAAAGAAAGGGGATGCTAGGGAATAAGCAGTGACTAAACAGCTAGGACCCTTACACAATAAATAAACAGCCTTGCCAATGGCACCTACATCCCAGGAATGAAAAAAGAAATAGAGACAAACACATGTCTGTTGTATTTGGTATTTTGTGCTCATGTAAACTATTTTTTTCTTTTAATTATCTCTGAAGGACATGAAATGCATAATAAAAATTTGTCCATGACCAGAGAAGCATTATTTATTTTAATTAGCTATGAACTTATTACATTTGTGCTGATCAAGGAAAAATGTCTTGCTGTAATATTTTGAGCAGCAGAGGGTGTACATATACTGTGCATTGGTTACATAGATCCTATTATTGAATATAAGGTTGAGGGTATGAGTGAATTAGAAATCAGTTATCACAATAGAGTGTTTTTATGTGACCCTTGAAAGTGAAAATGAAACCTTAGCTGCTTGTAAACAGTGTATTATATAATATTGCACAAAAAGAATTATTATTAGAAAAGGCTCAAATTCACAAACACTGCAGGGCTGGGTCTTTTGATTTACCCCGTTAAACATTCAGTTTTGAACCGGTTATGTTTTAATGTTGCTGTTTCCTTGAACACTCTTTCTTAATTGCATCTTTGCATCTTTAATTGCCAGTAGCTCTTCTATTCATTGTAAATGCTTGTATAAAAATGACAGGCCTTTTCTTTCAACCTTGTGTTTTCTGATCTTCTTAATTGGCTCCTGGTGGCAATGCCTTGATTCAAAATTTCTCATCTTCATTTTCACAAAAGGCAATGGTGTCATCCTTTCCCATCTCTGTACACGCCTCCAATCTTACAATCCACCAAGACCACTGCACTCTTCCAATTCTGACTTCTTGCCCATCCCAGATTTCCTTTGTTCCACCAATACCGGGCTTCCCTTCAATTGCCCAGGCACAAATCTCTGGAATTTTTTTCTCTAAATCTCTTCCTATTTCATTTCTACTTAAGATGCTCCTTAAAACCTATCTTTTTGACCAAGCATTTGGTCTTGCACCTGGCTCAGTGTCAAATCTTACTCTGTTCCTGTGTAATATCTTGGCATGTTTTAATATGTTGAGGCACCAGATCAGATGAATACAAATAAAGATAGAATTTTGAAAATACTGATAACGTTCATATATACGATATATACTTAAATCACTGGCCACCTTTATCCATTGTTACTATATTGGTTTTCACCATCATTTGTTTTTTAAAAATCTGGCAAATATAACGATAGTATCATCTCAGTTTCTTTCACCTTCCGTATACACTAGTGCATTTCATAATATGAAACTTGTTGATTTCTTATGCATCATACAGAAAAATGAAAGAACCTGTGCATTTCTTCTCTCAAGATGGCGCTGGAGCGTGGCGACTCTCTGCGAGCCCTCTCCCACAGGTCCGCTCCTACATCTGATACTAACCTTTTAAAACTTAATTCTAACACTAACACTATCTCTAACCTTTCTCTTTTATGTTCACTTACAGGTCTCAAGCTATGTATTTACGTTATGTATTTATCGTATGTCCTATGTATTTCATGTATGGAACGATCTGTCTGGATTGCAGAACAATATTTTTCACTGTACCTCAGTACACATGACAATATATCAAATCCAAATCCCAACATAAACTGTTTTCTTCGCAGAAAACACTTTTCTTAAATACATGATCCTGCCAATACAGGGAGTATTGGTATTCTGCAATGTTGAGCGTTTTAGTCTTTGATAATCAATAGACAACGTCTCAGCTCCTTTTAAATTTAACTCACATCACTAAGTATTTTTTTTAAATTAATTTATACGGGATGTGGACATCGTTGGCTTGGCCAGCATTTGTTGCCCATCGCTAGTTGCCCTGGAGACGGTGGTGGTGAGCTGCCTTCTTGAATCGCTGCAATCCATGTGGTGTAGGTACACCCAATGTGCTGTTTGGAAGGAGTTCCAGTATTTTGACCCAGTGACAATGAAGGAATATATTTCAAGTCAGGATGATGATTTGATCGTGTATTTGTTACAAATGAATGTATAATTTGAAAATATCACTTGGGTTTTAATTATTTGTGTATTTGGTGAAATGTAGTTGTTTATGTTTGATGGGACCCAAAGCTGAATTTTTGTTGTTTGCTTGATTTTAGCACTTAATTAGCACTTCATTTTTACACTATTTAAAAAAATGTTTATTAAAAATTTTCATACAAACAAAAGTATACAAAACAAATAACCAAAATTATGCATTTTTAAAAAACATTATTGACAGTGACATTACTGATTTGATAAAATCTGATATTGGCTTCTGATTCAAAAGTACTGCTTTTTGCTTTTCTTGAACATCCACGAGTAAATTAACATCAAATGCAACTAATGAAAATGAATTTGCAATGAAAGAATTCAAAAGCAGTTATAAAATAATTTACATGGTGAGCATAGGAATCATTTAGTTTAATTTCTCTTTCATTTGGTACCAGCGTAAAATAGTTATTTCAACTTTCAACCCAATGTGGGAAATGGATTTAAAATGTTGGCCGCTGTTTTAGAACAAATGCAGGACATTTGGCCTCTCAAATCTTATTAAAAATATGGATCTTATTTAAATATATAGTCACTTGCACCATTATTCTGTATTTTAATTTGATTTACCTGCCTTGCTTCTTGACTTTTCCCCCCAGAGGAAATGGTTCCCTTCAATTAACCCTATCAAATTCTTCTTACATGTTAACTCCTCCTCTAGCCTCTGAATTACCCCTGACCTTTTCACTGAGAACCGATGGCGTAATATTGGCCATCTCGATTTCTCTACTTTGCTCACTCATTGTAATGTATCCATCCTCAACGTACAGCATTCTGACCTCTCCGGCTCAGCTACAAAATTGTCATTCAAATTGCTGACAGAGGGGCTACCTTTCTTGTTTCCTCTTGACTTGCTTAACCAAAATGTCACTTCTCTATTTGAAACCCTTGCTCCCAGGAAAAACTATAACTGCTTCCGGGTGTCAACTTCTTCCGTCTGTTTTGTGACCAAATTATGTATTTAAAAAATTGACATTTACGTGGTAAAGTATAAGGTGCAATTTTTTCTTCTTCCTTTGTCTGTTATTGACTATTTAACGTAGGAATAGATACTTGTTCATGATACTGGATCTTCTGAAGCACAAGCTGTGTGTGAAGAATAACTGCACGTACATGCACAGAAATGCATTTTCACACTGGAAACTTGGGAACGAGGCGTTCATTATTTACTTGCGTTAATTGTCTGACTGGTGTGCCATGTTTTTTTTTCACTGCACACTGCAGTTTTTCACTGAACCAGTGTGTGGTTCTCATTGCACTATGTGCATGCTGTCAGAGTTCTGTTCTTGAATGCCATTCCTTATTAAAATGGTAATTGTAAACCTGTTTGTTGTGAATGTTCTTCTCTATCTGTACACAGAAACTATTGGAGATACGCAAACTAAGATTGTGTAATTGCTACATTGCCACTGGCATGGAAGAATCATGTTGGTTTGTGATGACTTTACTACATCAAATCAATCATAGAACTACATGTGATTAAACTTCAAAGTTCTGCAAAAGGGTTATTTAACTTTTAAAATGTGGGTAAGATTATCTATTTCTGCATTTACAGGAAAGTAAAACACTCCTGATGAAAAAGTCTTAAGCAATGGCTACCTGGGTTTTCAGAGAGCAGAACAGACCTTGTACCACTATGTGTAAACGATCCAGTTGAATTACAGAGAATATACCAATTTTTAGCTCATGCTCAAATGTAAGGTGACCATTACGTGCACATGACATTGCAGCATTCTTTATGCATTATCACAGGGGAGATGTTGGGCACAATTCAACAGCCTCGACGCGCCCAGCTTGATGTCAGGACGAGGCCATTGAATCACGTGAGAGACCTCCATTGGGAAATGCGATGCTCGAAACATCTCACAAGTTTCAATGGAATATTGTGCATCGTGATTTGGATCTTGATCTCGCTGTGGCACGGTAGCACGGTGGTTAGCACTGTTGCTTCACAGCGCCAGAGTTCCAGGTTCGATTCCCGGCTTGGGTCACTGTCTGTGTGGAGTCTGCAAGTTCTCCCCGTGTCTGCATGGGTTTTCCTCGGGTGCTCCGGTTTCCTCCCACAAGTCCCAAAAGACGAGCTGTCAGGTAATTTCTGGGGAGTTGCACACCCTGGGTATTTTGGGACCTGGCAGGGTGGCTCGCTGGCATGCTCCCAGCACCTGAACACCTTGGCACTATCACCTGGGCACTGGCAGTACCCCTGCCAGGGTGCCAAGCTGGCAGTGCCAAGGTGCCCAGGTGCCAAGTTGCCCATGCCATAGGTTGGGCCCGGGGTGCCTTGCAAAGGTGGGGTGAGGAGAGCCTCGAGGACCTCGGAAGAGGTAAGTTGGGTGAAGTGGGGTGTCCTGAGGCCACAATGGGGGGGTGCTGATCGGGATGAAAAAGTTGGGGTTGCCGATCCGTGAGTAGTCTTTCTGCAATTGCGAGTTGAGCTCGTTAGTGCTGGAAATGACTTAAAGAGTGGCTGCAACGTGCAGTTCCATGCTGCGGCCAAAAAAATAGATGCCGTTGAATAGCAGGATCTTTCTTGCCATTACAGGCACTGAGTAACAATACGCTAAACGAGCCTTTCAGCAGACTTTAATTTGAGTGCTCTGAATCGTGCACATCGTAAATTTAAGTAGGATTGTGATTTTTGGTTCAGTTTGCCTTTTTAAAAAATGTATTTTTATTAACGTTCTCAAGTTTTTACAATTATCGTATCAAAACAGAAGAAAATTAGTAAAAAAGCCAGAGGTATTAATGTAAAATAGTCATAATAATAATAATCTTTATTGTCACAAGTAGGCTTACATTAACGCTGCAATGAAGTTACTGTGAAAAGCCCCTAGTCGCCACATTCTGACACCTGTTCGGGTACACAGAGGGAGAATTCAGAATGTCCAATTCACCTAACAAGTAGTACAGCACATAACAGAAGTCATTGCAAGCATACGAACAAATAAGACTGGATGAATTGGGGACAAGATCCCCAACGTGTTCCTTGCACGGATACAAGATCCCAGATGCTCAGGTAGCGACTGGGTCCCATAGGCTCTGCATTTGAGGTGCATTACACACCTGAATGAGGGGGGGTGACCAATAATATTCACCTCCATATCCATAGAGCCCTGGAATTCCTGCACTTCTTTCTCCATGTTTTCATAGAATCATAGAATTTACAGTGCAGACGGAGACCATTCGGCCCATCGTGTCTGCATCAGGCCTTGGAAAGAGCACCCCACCCAAGCCCATACCTCCATCCCACCCCCATAACCCAGTAACTCCACCCAACCCTTTTGGACACTAAGGGAAATTTAGCATGGCCAATCACCTAACCGGCACATCTTTGGACTGTGGGCGGAAACTGGAGCCCCAGAGGAAACCCACGCAGACATAGGGAGAACGTACAGACTCCACACATTGACCCAAGCCAGGAATCGACCCTGGAACCCTGGAGCTGTGAAGCGATAGTGCTAACCACTGTGCTACCGTGCCACCCATGCAATGGATAATTCTATGGCCTTTTTTAATACCAAAGAAGGTTATGGCAACAACTTCAGTTGTCATGTTCAGATCATCATGTTGCTAATGACACAGATGAGGCAGTCCCGCAGCTTCTCTGGAAGGGATGGCCCATAGTCGCAATACTCAGCCAACTTGCATAGGCACTTCAGGAATTTTGTGACCGACTCCCCCGATGTTTGCCTGGACGCGTTGAACCTGTACCTCTGCACTATCACCAACGTTTTGGGGTCGTAATGGTCTGCCACACATGCTACCAACTCACAAAGGTCTTTGAATCTGAGGCCACCAGGTTTGATCACACAAAAGGTTGGGGCTCTGCAGACGGTCAGAAGTATTACCTTTTGTCGGTCATCTTCTGTAATTGCATTAGCCTGGAAGAAATATCGCATTAGTTCAGTATACTGGGCCCTATCTTTTTTCTCTGTGTCAAAAGCGTCACGCCTCCTAAAAAGTGGCAATTTTAAACTTGCTCTGCCCTTGCCTTTGTGATGAGGAATTCAAACGTGGTCCAGACATCCAGAATCGCAACTTGTAGTGCTTCCTCATCGCCAATATGATATCTTCAGGAGTCCCGAAAAGGTTAAGCAACCAAGGTATATTTAGTCAAACAAACATGGCATACAACACACCAGTGGCAGCTGGGACAACTGGTCATGCCGGTCCCAATCCTGGCTGGCTTTTAAGTACCCAGTTAATGAGCCCCACCTGCTAGGCCTATGCTCCTAAGCGGGGAGCTCGTATTTCACGAGCCCCACAGGGAGATCAATAGTGGGTTTTGTGACAGTTATTACAGTACTCTTTGAGGTAGGCTGGTTTGTGGATTATGCATTGAAGCTATTCGGTAAAAGCTGCTTACTGTAAGCGATTTAACTCTAAAAGCTGCAGAAGTTGCCACATCTATGGACCTTGCTAGGGCAAAAGCTTTGCAGATAGGGCTGGCGTGAAGATTCAGAAAATGGATACCTCAAGAAACAGGACTGCAAAGGTGCAACCATGTCACACTCAGTGGGGGAATGCTGAAATAAATCAAATGCATGCAAGAATTGTGACAAGAAAGGCCACATTGCCGAAGTGTGTTGGATTCACAAAACCTCTCCTACATCATGAAGGTTCAAATAGAACAATGCACGTTAACAATCTAGTCATGTCTACAAATTCATCGATGAAGCTCATGATCACCCAAAAGACAGCGAAACCGAGCTACTACAAGCGCTTAAGCTAAGCGTCTTGTCAATTCAGGGTGGTCAACAAAATTTTTGGGCATATCCAAAAGTTGAAAGGCATGAAATTAAAATGGATACAGGTGCAGCAGTGTCGCTAATACCTGAGACAATTTGTCATCAAAAGCTGAGGCACCTGCCTTTAAAATCGTTGAATGTGATCCTAACATTCATACCATTAAAAGGATGCATTCTGGTGAAAGTAGAAGCAAATGGGCGGACGGTGAAGTTGCCTCTTCACGTTGTCCGTGGAAACTTTCTGCTCTACGTGGCAGAGCACAGTTGACTAAGATTAGGCTTAATTGGGAAACAGTCAATGAATTAGTGGATTCAAAGAGCAACTTGCAAAAAGTTCTGAAGAAGCAAGAGAAGGTGTTTTAAGATGCACTCGGCTATATGACCGGAGATGTGCTCCACCTAAAAATCAAGCCAGACTGCACACCCAAACGGTTCAAAGCTGGAAGCATACCATAAACTATTAGGCCTAAAGTTGAAGAAGAAATTAAAAGATTAGTAAGGGCAGGAGTTGGAACTTGCCACAAGTGATTAGGTGACACCAATCCTGCATTGAAACAGGATGGCTCAGTAAGAATTTGTGGAGAATTTGAAACTAGTTTTGTGTGTAGATCATTATCCACTGTCGCTGACTGAAGACTTGTTTGTTGGACTTTCTGGAGGACAGAAATTCAGTAAAATTGATCATTCACAGGCATATCTGCAGAAGAATGTGGCTGCCATACCACAACCACTAGTTACCATTGTGATGCACAAACGTCTGTTTCATTACAGAAGGCTTCCTTTTGGAGTAACATCTGTGCCTGCTCTTTTTCAGAGATACATTGATCAAATTCTAAGCGGGTTGATTGCAGTGCAATGTTGTTTAGATGGCATACTCATCACTGGTTCAAATGAACAGGAACACTTGGAGAATTTGGAAGCAACTCTGAAGCAGGTACAGAGCCACACCCTGAAAGTTAAGAAGGAAAAGTTTAACGTTTTCAAGTCATTTATAAACTACCTTGGTCATATTATCGGCAAAAATGGTTTATACAAAGAACTGAAGAAAATGGCAGTAATTTTAGAAGCATCGCGTCCTCGATATGTGCCACAATTAAGGTTGTTTTTAAGGATTGATCAATTAGTATAATGAATTAATTCTGAATTTAGCAACACAATTAAAACCTTTACACATGTTGCTGTATGTCAAACAGGCACGGCACTGGTCAGCAGAATGTGACAATGTAAACAAAGTGAAAAGCTTTACTGAAGTCAGAGCTGTTGGTTCATTATAATCCAAAAATGAAGTTGCAACTAGCGTGAGGTGGTCACCCTATAGGGTTGGTGCAGTTGTCTCCAGTTCAAAGAACCGACCCAGCGAGGGGGAAGCTGCAAGACTTGGTCCAAAAAGAAACGGCAGGCGTTCATTAAAAAAAATTCCAGACCTCAAGCCCGACATCACACAAAGACCTGAGCTAACTGTTTAGAATAGAGTTCTAGTGTGGCGCATCCTTGTGATTATTCCTTCATCCCTGCATAGTAGAGTCTTTGACCAACTGCATGAGGAACATCCTGATGTGGTGAGGATGAAGGAACTGACACGCAGTTGTTTTTGGTGGGCAGGATTAAATGCTCAAATTGAAGAGAAAGTTGGGCAGTGCCAATCGTCTGCAAAACTAAGGAACACACCACCATTACAACCATTAACCATTACATCCCTGAGAATGGTCAACTCAGCCATGGCAGTGAATACACATCGATTAAACTGGTCCACCGGTGGTATACATGTTCTTAGTGATTGTGGATGTGCATTTGAATTGGCTAGGAGTCATGATAATGAAGTCAATGATGACTGAGCGGCCATTGGGAATCTAAACAAAATATTTGCAAGATTTGGAACAGAGCAGATTATCAGTGTTAATGGTGCCCAGTTTACTTCGTAGGAGTTTGAGGACTACTTGAAAAGGAATGATATACACCATAGCAAGTCAGCTCCATATCATCCAGCAACAAATGAATTGGTAAAACATTTTGTGCAAACATTAAAGAATTCTATCAAAGCATTGAAGATCGGGCACATTATCAAGAAGAGTAAACAAATTACTAATATCTTACTGAAGCACATGCTGTTGTATAAATGTTAATTGTTGTTGTTGCCCTAATGAAGTAAAGAGGAAGTGGTGATATGTATCTGGGAACAAATTCTTGTTGGTTCTACATCATGTGATATGTAGTGACGTCAACAGAGTGTTTGCGTGGGCTTTGGGCAGAACACCATTTTGATTGTATGAACAACACCTTTAATAAACGTCTCATCGTGTTTCACAAAAATCCGGAGTGTGGGCACTTCCATACATTTTCTCTTTGCGGTAAGAATGATTAATCAACATACCTACTAATTTCCTGCATTTGATAAGAATCATATCCCCACTAGCTTCAGGATTGCACTTTCTCGTGTTGAAATTGTGCCCTTAGTTTCTGATGATTTTCCTATTAGAAAGGAAGAGATTACTGGGGATTACCTTCACGTTCAGAGGTTTTACGATTTGAATGGTTTCACCACAGTTTTGAATGCTGTGGTAATCCTGCTTCACTCGTTTCTCTCATATTCCGGCAAGCAATGAAAGGATATGGGTAATTCAGCATAAAGAGACTCAGTTGTCCTCCGTGGCCTGTTTAAGATATATAGCTGTGCGTTTTCAGCACAAATCAAAGCTTTGGTTCACAGCTGCTTGACTCACACCTGGCATTTGTCCAGTTTGAAGAAAGTTGCAGGTCTATGGAGAAAGAGCAGGTGAGTGGCATTAACTTGATTAATCTCTCAAAGAGCTGGTTGATGCGATAGACACAATGGGCTAAATGGTCTCTTTTCTTTTTTTACTCTCTCTTTTTTTTATTTGGTGATTGGATGTGGATGCCGCTGGCTAGGTTTATCCCCAATTATCCTTGAGAAGGAGCTGCCTTCTTGAAACACTGCAGCCTGTGCGTTGTAGGAACACTCAGTGTTGTTAGGATGACCAGTGATAGTGAAGGGACAGCAGTATAGCTCCAAGTCAGGGTCGTATGTGCCTTGGAGGAGAACTTGCATGTAGTTGGCGCTTCCATGTGCCTTCTGCCTTTGTCATTGTAAGTGGTAAAGGTTGTGGGTTTGGAATTTGCTGACAAAGGAGCTTTGCTCAATTCCTGCAGTACATCTTGTAAATGGATGCACTGCTGCCACTATGTGCAGTGGTGGAGGGAGTGAATGATTAAGGTGGTGGATTGGGTGCCAATCAAGCAGGCTGCTTTGTCAGAGGTGATGTCGAGCTTCTTGAGTGTTGGTGCTGCATTCATCTAGGTAACTTGGGGGTATTATATCTGTTATAAATACCTAAGTCATGGTTCATGGTAATATTTTTGAGGTTAATTTTAGTTCTGTATTGATTCAAGTTTAACTGTAAAAACTGGGATAAATGAAACTAAAGCAGTTTGAAGAAGATCACACTTCAATGTTTGGGCCATGTTGATTTTGGGGATTAACAGCTAGAAAGGTAAGATCATAAAATAGCAGGTGGGCTTACTTCTCTGGAGAATTGAAGATGAGCTGTCCACACTGCTTGCAAAAGAAAGCAGCCCAAAGGGTTGTTTTTGTAGTGATATCATGGTTGTGTTGTAATTCACCGACTGGCCACTAGGAATCTCATTAGTATACAAGTGAATGTTAGAGTCAGGTGACCTCAGATTGACTAGGGAGCTGAAAGAGAGATTGCTTGTGCATGTTCATACTGTTATTCATCTGTTGTTTTGCATATATTTGACCCACAGTTATGGCTTTAACCACAAGTGTTCTTGGAATATAAATCAGGCCATCCGACAAGAACATTACAGTTTCTTTTGGGAGAAAAAGCTATAATTAATTTAAAATCATATATCAGTAAGTCCTGGAATGAATCTTTGTCATGGAGATAGATGGAACTTGAGAAAGTTTGAAGGTTGCAATTTTTTGTGTTTGCTGGGAGAGCGAGTGTTCTGCAGCAGGGGAAAAGGCTGTAATGAAAAGGTGCTGCTAATAGCAGGCTCCAGGCAACACACGTATTGCTGTTTGCTGGATTTTTCCAGTTGAGGCTCAACAGAAGTTTAGGAGCTATATGAAATCTGTTCAGGGTTTAGGAGAAGTGTTGGGCAGTTGAGAAGGTGGCAGAAGAACACTGGGAGCTATTTGGAGCTTGGGGTAGCTGGGGAGATTGGGGCTTGGTGAAATCTCGGGGCAGTGCCAGCCCAGTGAAGCTTGCCAGATATTAAAGAGCTGCAATTGCACCAGTAAGTGGAAGTTGCAGGGCAGACGGGGGAACAGAGTATCAGGTGACAATATTGAAACCCTGGGGAGATTTGCAGTCATTGACGCAGTCTGGGTTGGAGCAGCTTTGAGGAAATTTCGAGGCCTGATCTTCAAAAGTGAAAAGTTTGGAGTCCATCTTGAGGGAGATGGAGTTTTACCATGATTGGTTGACTCACTGTTTACTGATGTTTGGATGGGTTGTTGAGAAATCTGTAGGACTTGTCTTGGTCACATTTACTATGTATTGTATAATATGGTGAGGTTGACCATAGTTCGCCTGTCAATTCATATGTACCTCACATTAATCTTGAATGTTAGAGCATAAGATAGATATTCTAATTTTTTTTGACCTTGTACAGTAAAATTCATTTTTTGTTTGTTCAACACCCGTGTACCTTGTAGCTTTAATCCCTTAGCAAGTGTCTTGAATCTAAAACTCTGTCTACTTTAAACAAAACGTTATTGCCCATAACCAGATCTCAAAAACATCTAGACTGAGATCATAGTCCTGACTTGTGATTTGTTGGTGGTGGACAGTTCTGGAAGGGTCAGGATGTGAGTTACTTGCCACAGAATGCCTAGCCTCTGACTTGCACTTATAGCCAAAGTATTTATATGGCTAGTCCAGTCTCTCCTGAGTGCTTATGCATCAGTGCCAGAAGCATACTGCCAGAGATTTGGGGATTGTCACAAAAAAGTCCACTCAAACCCTCCTCGGATTTCAAATAATTAAACAACTTCCATTTGATATGTGGTCCCAGCACTCAAAACTGAACACTCTTATGAAAGATTAAGATAAATAATTAAGGAGCTTAAAAACTGCCTCTTGTATAACTTTAAATCTCATGTGGAGAAACAAAAAGTTTCAAAATCCAGCAAAACATTCATCATAGATGACTATGAATTAACCCACAAACTTCAAACTCAAAAATAAACCTGGGTTTAGTAACTGCTGTAAAATAGGATGATGGTAGATGAAACAGAATGGAGCTTGAGAGAATAGTCGAATAGGGAGGAGGAACAGATCAGTCTCCAATTTTTAAATGAAAGAATCTGAATGATAAAATTGGGCAAAACCTGGACACAGAAAAGAAAATTGCTGGCATTACCAGGATCGCCCAACAGGGGGCAGAGTAGGCAAACTGAAAATGGTTACTTCAAGTGTACAAATATTACAACCACCAATCCAGACATCTGTCGTGATTTTCTGTTTTAAGGGGAAATTACTATTTTTGCAAGGACCCGTGGAAAGTGACAACCATCCACTGGGTCACTAGCTGTCTTTAAACTTTATTTGTGGCAAAGATTGCAGAGATGCCACCTGAAAGCAGAACAAATACAATGTTTTTGGCAAAAAGGCTTTCTGGAAAGTGCTTGACAGTTCCTCGAGTTAAAATTTACCCACAGGGTAAGTTGGTTACCTGGGCAGTGATAGTCTGTGTAATACCGAGCCTACCTATGCAGGATATTGCTGGGTAATTACAGAGCAGGAAGGGTGGTACGATGGCCAGAGAGGCCAGTGCAGTCCACACAGACTGGGGAAACTGAGAGAAATTAGTAAATTCCTGTTGTTGTACAGAGCTGAAGCAACCCCTAAAATCCTTCAGGGGGCGATAGAAACAGTAAGGGTTAAAGAGGCCAAATCAAAATCGATAGAATCTAAAGCAGGGGTGGGCAAACTACGGCCCGCGGGCCGCATGCGGCCCGCCAAAGGTATTTCTGCGGCCCACCAAGTCATTACAAAAAAAAAAAAAAAAAAATTTTTTTTTTAATTTTTTTTTTTTTTAATTTTTTTTTAAAGGTTAATGGGTGGGGGGGCTGTTGGGTTACTTACTGGTATAGGGTGGATACGTTGACTTGAGTAGGGTGATCATTGCTTGACACAACGTCGAGGGCCGAAGGGCCTGTTCTGTGCTGTACTGTTCTATGTTCTATATGAGGCGCCCAGAATCATAACCGGGTGAAGTAATTATTTTACTTAATATA
Source organism: Scyliorhinus canicula (assembly GCF_902713615.1). NCBI lineage: Eukaryota > Metazoa > Chordata > Chondrichthyes > Carcharhiniformes > Scyliorhinidae > Scyliorhinus > Scyliorhinus canicula. The sequence continues at coordinate 163,997,655 of NC_052150.1, read as the reverse complement.
CTATGCGGCCCTTTGTGAATTGTGAATTTCTGAATGCGGCCCTTGCACGGAAAAGTTTGCCCACCCCTGATCTAAAGGAACCAGGACAGAGCCCGTAGACTTTAATGGAGCAAGAATAGAGACCGTAGAATTTAAAGTGCCCAAAATAGAGCCAGAGGAGAGTCAAAGTGCTGGAACAGAAGCAGCAGCAGTTGAAATGAATGCTCAAAATGAACAGGTGCAGGAGTGTGGAGACTAGGGGCTTTTCACTGTATCTTCATTCCAATGTTAATGTGAGCCTACTTGTGACAATAAAACATTATTAGTATTATTATTAGTATAGCTAAGCAGAAACTTTCTTCCAATATTTAACTATGGACCAAAGCAGTTCTCAATCTGACAAACAGAATTTGAGGGAGATGCGTCACCGAGTTCAAATTCCAGAGTGGAGTGCGGTGGACCCTGGACAGTAGTGTCCCAGGGGGCATGTGACAGATTGGGGATAAACCCATCACTAAGGAGAAGGAAAAGGGAAGCTGATACGCCGTAAGAAACCCAAGAAAGCTGCCATTATTTAATTGTCTACAAACTCCAGGGTCCAGGGAATACACACATCTTCCTTTTCAATATCACCCAGTAAGGGAAAGGGTACACATTTTTCAGCTCTCCCTGCCCTGTCCATGATAGAATCCTATTTTATATTATTAACATTTGGAAATATTACTGGGCTACCCTATGTCTATCACCAATTAAATGATGTAGCTTCGAATTATTTATATTATTGTGATATGGTACTTCCTTCATTTATAGCCTCACCACCACTATTTGCAATCTACATTGCTTTACTTTGTTCCAACCCATGTGAGTTGAATACCAAAAATATTTAAGCAAGAAAATGCTGGAAGGAGACATAGGATGGAATTTAATAGGTGATGGAAGTCTTGCCCATAGTCTAAAGAGCCTCGAATCGCCTCTTTTCAGGAAGGTCCACCATTACAGGCACTTAAATTGATAGTAGTCGGCCTTCCCAAGGATCAGGAACCATAGAGGTGGAAATCCCACATGTCCAAAGCAGCCAGCCAATCAGAGGCCAGCAGCCTCTATTGCTTTGTAACGGCGCCGGTGAAGGGACCCACCCAAGCTCCACTATTGCCTTGTGATCAAGACTACAGTGAGTGGTATCAGGAAAGACTTTAACTGGGAGTAATCCTTTACCCTTGCAGTCTCCAGGTAACACAAACATTGCTTTTAGAGCAGTGTTTCAAGGATGTCTTGATATTACAGAAAGTAAGTTAATAATTACTATGCATGAGGTGACATGCCCTTAAAATACACAACATTGAAGCAGATAGCCTTTTAAAAATGCATGTACTGAAGTGTATAAAATGTTATATAGCTATGGCATTTTAATTGAATGGTTAGACCAAGGTAAAATTGAAAATGAGAAGTTAATCCTAAACTACCTCTTTAGAAATGTCAGTGAATGGAAATTAAAGCTTTTCAATTTTGTGTTAAATTCTCTGGTGTATCTAAGGTTAGTAGTATTTTCCACTGACATTGTACAAAACAAAAGCAAACCTATATAGACATGTTAGGTTCCAAGTGTAAAACAACAGTGTACGGAATGAACTGTTTTAATTTCTCTACATTGATGTTGCAGATATAAAATAGGAGCAGGGGTAGGCCACTTGGCCCTTTGAGTCTGTTCTGCCATTCAATAAGATTATGACTGATCTAATTTTAACCTCAACTTCACATTCCTTTCACCCTCTTGCTTATCAAGAATCCATTTACTTCTTCCTTGAAGACATTCAAAGAATCTGGGCGTGCTCTTCCAGAAATATTTCCCAGGGTTGTAGCGAGCCGGAATTGCTGCGTGTTTCCTGGCACTAGGTCCAGCGAAACCGGCAACCGCAATTCAACGTTAATTGGTCCACTGAACGAGGCCTCACGGCTTCTCACCCTAAATGCCGGCTCGCCAGCTGATTTTCCAGGACCGCGCTCACCAGCCCCCCCCCCCCCCCCCCCCCCACCACCCCACCCCCCCCAGCCATGGCTAACAGCATGGAGCAGCATTGAGACTGCACTTGCTCAGCCAATCCCAGACAGCTCGCAACAATAGCACCAAGAGACCGGCCCCATAACAATAGCACCAAGGAGAGCATTCCACCCCCCCCTCCGACGCCCAATTCTCCCTCCATCCCCCTCCCTTTTCTGCACTCACTCTACCCACCCATTCAACCCTACCTCAACCACAACCCTCCATTCACCTACCCCCGCACGTAGCTAACAATGTCCTCTCTGTGCCTCCTCAGGAAAATCTCTCCCATAATCAGCGGGAGAGGGCCCAGACTGGTGGTAGGGTGCCGGACTTGAGAATCCTCACCTCCTATGAGGAGCGGGGCCTGGAGGTGACTGGCGCGGCCGAGGTCAGGACGATCACCAACATGAAGGCTGGCGGACATTGCAGAGTTTACGAACCACCAGACCCCACTCAGAGGACCTGTCAAACATGAGTATTGATTGCCTTACTGACCGACACATCCCTCCCACTAACCACATGTCCATTCTCCCGCAGGTCCTCCAGCCGACGGCGTCAGCCCATCCTGAGCGGCACCCTCTCCTGACTCTAAGGAGAACACCTCGGAGGAGAGCCCCGAAGATACAACTGTTATAATCATGGCACAGCTGTCATCCCCACCCTCCACCAGTGCAGATACACGCACCTCGGTGGGAAATGTTAATGGTCAGGCTTCTGAGGCACAATCTGGTGAACACCACACTACTGATGATGCTCATATGGTGAAGCCAGCAGTTAGTGGTTGTATTATTCCTTGTGTCTGAATAAAGTTCATAGTTTACAGTTGAAGTAGGTGCTTTATTTGTATGAGTTTGTTCTCTCTACAGCGCTTATACTATGTTACATCTGAACTGCCTGCCTGTATCCAGCTCACCAGCTGGGGTTCTTGTGAAGAGTGCCTCAGACTTCCTGTCGTTCTGTATTTATACATCTCCCATGCTCCCTCTAGTGATTGCTTAGCTGTATTGCATTTACATTGACCCCTCATGTATATACACAGATATGCAGATCACTACATCCCCCCTTTTTCCTTTTACATATTTTCTATGCAGTATTAAAGAAAATTGTACAAAACTATTAGATTAATTATGATATGTATATCTGTACAAGTGGTGATGATATTGGTTATTATACAAAGCCAACTAATATTTATGAGTCCAATCTTAATAAAAATGTTTATGAATCCAAACCTTATGAATTTGTTCGGTTGAGTTTTTTTTTTGTTGTTGACGTGATATTGATATTGTAATTTCTTTGTGAATATCGTCAGTGTTCTTGTTTTTAAGTAACCAACAAGTTATCACGAGGTGTTCGAATGGTCGAACCACTGATGTTGGCTGACATGGACTTTTTTCTGTGCTTGTTGTTTCGATTTAGTGTGTCATCTGCCTTGAAAGCTGGTGTGCTTGTTTGTTCTGGAGCAGATGTGGATTTGTGAGATTCGTTGTCATGCAATGGTATGTGTGTACTCTTGTCATTGTTTTGGAGTGTGCTGTTGCATTGTCCTTCATGTGCAGAGGTGTACTATGCTGTACAGGTTGTTGTTTCATTGTTGTTGTTTCTGTCTTTGCTGTTTTTGTTGTTGTTCTTGTTGTTGTTTTGGTCATGCTTGTTGTTTCTATTTTTGTTTTCATTATTGTTCTTGCTGTGCTTGTTGTTGTTATCTTTGTTATGCTTCTTGTTGTTTTTGTTCTTGTAGTTTTTGTTGTGCTTGTAGTTTTTTGTTGTTCTTGTTGTGCTTCTGATTGTTTTTGTTGTTCCTGTTGTTGTTCTTGTTTCTGCTGTGCTTTTTGTGGTTTCTGTTTTTCTTGTTGCGCTCAATGACTGTTCCATGTGGATAATTTGAGTCATTCTCCAAGTTATTGGTGTCAGTGTCCTTTGTGGTATCTGATGTTTCATTGAGCGTTTCTTCCTGAGGATTGTGAGAATGATCTGATGTTTCATTGATCCTGGTGACATCAGTCATTTGTGGTGGATTTGATTCATCTTCTTTGCTTCCTTGATGGTCTTCATCTGGAGTCATTTCTGGTTCATTTGAATCATCTTTGGTTTCTTGGTGCTCCTCTTCTGGAGTCAAAATCTTCAAGATTTCATTTTCTTGTGGGTAGTTTAGAGTGGATGAGGTTTCAATTGACGTGGTCTCACTGGACTCATGATTAGCTCTACTCTGATTGTTGAGTGCATCTGTACATGAGTGAGCTGAGATCTGTCAGTCTCACTGTGAGCCTGCACATCCTGCATGCCGATTGTGATCACATTGTCGCTGTTTTCACACACAGTGGGTAGACTTACATGTCTTCTTGTTGTTCACGTGAGCTTGGTAGACTTTCATAGTCCGCTTCTGGTTGCTCAGATATGGTGGGTAACACTTCATGGCCTTGATCATGCTGCCGTCCGCTATGGAGTGTTTAATTGCTTCCATTTTGGAGTCTGTCAATGAGCTCTCTGTGGAGTCGTGCAGTGTTCTCTCTGTGGAGTCGATCTGTGCTCTCTCAATGGAGTTGTTCAGTACTCTCTGTGTGGCATCGTGTTCTTCTTGGGTACTTGACAGGTTGCTGTCATCCAATGTATCGGCGCCCTGCCATTGCATCATGGTATTGGATTAATCTACCATGAGTAGAGTCGTGTTGAGCTTTGCAACCTTGTTGCTGATGCTATGATTAGCATTTCCAAATAACTCAGCCATGTCTGAGTAGTATTTTTTGATAAACATATCATCTTTTTTGTTTCAGATTTGTTATTGTCCTCTTCATGTTCAATGAACAAATCATCTTCTTTGGTTTCGGATTTGTTATTGTGCTCTTCACTTTGGGTGGTGCAAACTGCTTGTTCCAGGGTGCTGCGAAAGTTATTTTCAACAGCTGGTAGAGGATCAGGCAATGTTGTGCCTTTTGAGGTTGAATTTGGTGGGTTTGTGCCTTTAAACTCTTGTTTGTGATTTTCAGGCATTTCCCCTTTAAGTAGGAATGGTCTAAGTCTTCTGATGTCATGACGCACGTGGCGTAAAGCGTAGGAACCGTTTGCGCATGCGCAAATCGAGTTTCCTTTACTGTGTGTGTTTTCTTAAACTGTGCGTGCGCGGCTTGTGTATGCGCAGATCCACCTTTGAACTGTGCGCTCTTTTTACCAACTGCATAGGCGCGGTTTGCGCATGCGCAGATCCATCATCGAACGTTGATCGATCTTCTGCTGACTGCGCATGTGTGGCTACCATGATCTGCGCCCAAAACGGCTATTTTCATCTGTGCATGCACGGCTGTGATTTCCTGCGCATGCGCAGACCCAGATTTGCGTCTTTTGTTCTCCAGGCAGTTTAAAATGTTCTCAGACACCATTTTAACTTCTTCAGACCCATGGACAAGAACTTCTACGGCGTCTTTTCTTGTTAACAACTTAAAGTTATTTTTTTTCTTGTGATTTGCACTTGTCAATCGCGATTTCCAGCATTAAACCTTTCTGTTCTGGTAATAATTGTTTGAGTTTCGCATCACTCATTCCCTGTGCAATTTGGTCTCCAAGCATTGAATGTCTTCAAACAGCATTGTTACTGGCGTTACAGTGATCTTCAAATTTTTTGAGTATTACTTCTAATTTGATGTTGTCTTCACCTTTCAAGTATTTAAAGCTGTTATATATTTCTCGAGCTTCATGTCCTGCTAGCAGCAGTGCTATTTTCATTTCTTTTGAGGCCGTGCTCAAATCATTAGCTATGATATATATTTCGCACATTTGTTTAAAACCTTTCCAGCTATGACTTAAATTAATGGTTGTTTTCAGCCGTGGTGGAGTTCCACCGAGTTTTGTTGAATCAGGGAAGTCTCCCACGTCGAATGTCCGGTACGAGTCTTCTTGTCATTTTGATCTTTCTCTGTCTGCATCTTGTGTAATCTTATAGTAAGCGTTCTGAAGTCTCCTGGTACCATGTGCTATTCCTTGTGTCTGAATAAAGCTCGTAGTCTTACAGTTGAAGTAGGTGCTTTATTTGTATGAGTTTGTTCTCTCTCCAGCGCTTATACTATGTTACATCTGAGCTGCCTGTCTGTGTCCTGCTCACTAGCTGGGGTTCCTGTGAAGAGTGCCTCAGACTTCCTGTCTGTCTGTATTTATACACCTCCCATGCTCCCTCTAGTGATTGCTTAGTTGTATTGCATTTACATTGACCCCTTGTGTATATACACAGATATGCAGATCACTACAGTGGTCTACTGGATCCCTGGACCTAGCTGGGTCCCAGCTTAATGCTGAGCCTCTGGAACAGAGTTACCTGGAACTCATGGAGACGATCGGGAGTGGTTGGGACATTCAGAGAGAGATGTCAGCGTCATTCCAGCAGATCCATAGCTGCTTGGAAGAGTCCCAGACGCTAGGGGTGAAGGAGATGGCTCCGGCAATGAGTGCACCGAGGCCAACACAGGTTTGATGCCAGCTCTGGGTCACTGTCCGTGTGGAGTTTGCACATTGTCCTCGTATTTGCGTGGGTTTCGCCCCCACAACCCAGAGATGTGCAGGGTAGGTGGATTTGCCACGCTAAATTGCACCTTAATTGGAAAAATGAATTGTGTACTCTAAATTTATAATAAAACAATGCCTATGGAAAAGTTTGTTCCAGGTGCAGCTGTGTTGGGCACTTTGCAAAGCAATGCTGTGCGTTCCACCATAAATCATGCATGAGCGGTGCATGTAGTAGATGAGATAAAAACACAGGAACAATTTTTTATTGATCTCATTGCGAGAAACCACACGACTAACAGAAACAAAAATGGAAGCATGAAGACAATCAGTATGTTCAAAAACGTTTACATCCGTACTCAAATCATAGGTAATCGTCAATGATACTTTCATTCAGTGTGACTTTGACCCTAAAGTGACAGCCGACCTTGTAAGTCGACATGCTTCTCAGAAGCTAAAAGTGCAGCAAAACTTTGTTAATTGATCAGAGATCATGATAGACTTCAGCAAAAGAATTCTAGAGACCTTTGATATTTGTGAATTTGTGCTCTCTGTAGCAGGCATAAGGTACACAATTCTCTTTCATATTTTAAGAAGTCTTAAGCATCAAGTTGTAAGATATGCTCCAAAAGCTGGTGATTCCTAATAAACCTGTTGGACTTTAACCTGGTCTCGTAAGACTTCTTACTGTGCCCACCCCAGTCCAATGCCGGCATCTCCACATCATGGCATATTCGGATTTGGATGTGGACTCAATAATTGGTATAGAATTGTGTGAATCCTTAAATCTAGTCGCGTGGCTAAACCTCCTTGGAGATAGCTGGTCACCTGAGTACAGTGAATCACTGCAAGGCATTACGGTGTGCACGGTGAATGAAGGATTTAGAAGAAATTCTAGTGGAGGACGGCAAACCCGAAATAGGGACCGAACCGCCGGTGAGTATTCCGCAATTATGGTTAATGGACTTGAAGAACGTACAAAGGCTCAATGGAATGATAAGAGATCATGATGAACCTGTATTAAAGCATCTGCGAGATGGGAGTCTTAAATGCCATGGAGCTTCATTCTGGAGTTACATTCGGGCCTAGTGAGTATTTCACGAATGAGGTGATCACTAAAGTGTATCAGGTGGACTCACGGCTGCTAAAATTGTGCATGGATGAGCCACAGATCATTGGCTGCACAGGCTACACGATCAATTGGAGGGAGGGCAAAAATGTAACAGTACGAACAATTTGAGCGAAACCAATGTACAGGGGTCGAAGCAATCCAAGAACAGCGACAAGAACGATATCCAAGGAATCGTTCTTCAACTTCTTCAGTTCAACTGAAGTTCCACAGGGTGGAATTTTAAGCCAAGCTTGGGCGGCCAAACAAAAGGCTGATTTTGAACTTGGTGCACTATTTCGAAAACGAATAATTCCATATGCAAAGTTATATTTTTCAGCTGAGAATGCTGAATCCAAAACTGACTACTGTGAAAATCTGCCTGAGGTTACTGATGATGATGAAGATGAGATGGATGAGGAACACTATGAGCTACTTGCACATCTCTTCACCAGCAGCATAGATGAGGCTCCACTGGCATGCCTCCAGCGGTCTGCAAGCAATGATGAGGTTTCCACAGGGGATGCCCAGGCCCCGCTGGACACTGTGGAGAGCGGGAGTTTGGAGAATGTGTATGTAGAATTCAAGGCTGCTGATACATCTGAAGATCGGCTAGTGAGGGAACCAGACGCAAGGAGTTGTACCAATCTTGGAAAAACTGACCTCGGAGATACGTGATGTCCCGCGTCAAGTCCTTGAAACGGTTCCAGTAATTTACTCCCAAGCATTCGACAACACCGATGATGAGTTGGAGGATGTAGATGAAGATGCTGATTGTAACGATGTGGAGGTTGCAATATTAGGCCACTCTGACACTATCTCTGAGGACCACCTAATGACAATATCATTATGCAGCTCCACGGACCACTTGCACATTTACAAGTTCGATCTAGAATATGCAGGGCTTGGATCAGTTAAGCCAGACACTGTAGTTAACTGCAGTGATGACGAGAAAGTCACCGAAGATCCAACACACCGAGATGAGGTGAGACCTCCAAACATGGTTCCATCCTCCGTTCTGTGAAAGTGGGCACCGACTTGAAACAATGACGTCTGCAGAGAATGCAAATGGACACTTTTTGTAAAAATGTGCTCACTGAACCTACGACATGCCATGGGCGAGATTCTCCGAAATTGGGACCAATGTTTGCGCCGTCGTGAACGCTGTCGCATTTCACGATGGCGCGAACAGGGCCCGGGCACGACCTATTTTGGCCCTCGCAGGGTGCCGGCGGGACTGTCATATTTTGCGCCAGTCACTCGGATCATCCGGGCCAGAGAATCGGCGCTCGCCATTTGTGGCGATTCTCCGAGCGGCCCGGCGCGATTCTCGCGGGGCTAGTTTCGGGGGATGGAAGAATCGCGTGCGGGTGTCGGGGCGGCGTGGCGCGATTCGCACGGTGCCCCGCCGATTCTCCCACCCGGCGTGGGGGGCAAGAATACCGCCCCCTATCTGCATAGAATGTGATGCGTAATGTTATCTGTAAAAATAATTTTATATTAATGTTTTGTGAGGAAGGGGGATGTGGTGATATGCCTATGGGCTATATCATAGTTGAATGGTGTGCGACTTGCAACCAGCAGGTGACGGTACAGACACATCACACGGTCTCTAAACCAAGGTCATGTGACCTGGAACCCGGATATAAATGGGGACACATCTGGCCATCTTCAGAAGAAGACTGAGAGGGTAATAAGACGTACATGTAATTGGTCAGTGCTAGGTGTAAGTTCCAGAGGAGTAGCAAGATTCCATGATAACGTGCTCTGTATCAGATTGCCATCACACCACATGAGATACAGTAAAAGTATCCTGGTTTGGACAGATCAAAGTGTTTGATGAGTTACTTCATAAAATACAAGGGACCAAACACAACATGCACCAGTTTATCTTGCCATTTAAAAAAAAATTTAGAGTATCCAATTATTAATTTTTTCCAATTAAGGGTTAATTTAGCATGGCCAATCCATCTAACCTGCACACCTTTGGGTTGTGGGTGTGAAACCCACGCAGACATGGGGAGAATATGCAAACTCCACACTGACAGTGACCCAGGGCCGGGATTAGAACCTGGGTCCTATGTTCTGCAATCCCAGTGCTAACCACTGTGCCACATGCCGCCCTATTTACCTTGCAATTTAACAGTTCGAAGAATTTTCTATATTTCCTCAACTGAAATAGCTTTATTTTCAAATTTATTTATTTTGATCAATGTCTCAATTCTTTGAAACTTGTCTGTTTAAATTCATGCATTTACAAAAATACATTACACAAAAATCTGAAGCAAAATTGATGCATGTTTTTTTAATTTTAATACTCCAAGATGTAGTTGTGTTGGTTAACTCACAAATTGAGCATATTCCTCATTTCCCAGATCTATAAATTAGTAGTAAATTTGATGTACAAGTGCAGTTTATTATGCCTTTAACATATCCAGAAATAAATGTTGCTGCTGAGGTAAATGTATTTCAAAATATACACATGTTGCACTACTTGGAGCTGATCATATTTATTGAATTTATTTCTCTCTGGATGTCACAAAACATTTTAATGAAAAAATATTTTAAGTGTGTTGCAGATGGACAAAAAGGCAGGAAGCAATAGGCAGGTTAATTTGAACTTGATTTATGAAAGAAAAAAATATCAATTTGCACTGGCACTTTGTATGTCACCGACCTTACTTTAATCCTGTTAGAAGCACAATTAAATAATTCTGGGCCCTTTGTTTCCTGCAGGCAGTTTTTATCCACTTTGTTTTGAAGAGCTAATTGAAGAGGTTAATTGTTCATGGAGGTTTATTGAAAGCTTTGATTTGTACTTTCAGAATTTTAACTATTTGTCCATTTTTTTTGAATGGCTGCATACATGAAGCAAAGCAAAATGCCAGGTTTTGGGTAAAATTGTAATCCTCCACTCCACTTGCCTGAATTTTTCAAGTCTATGAAGTGCAAGTACTCACTCTCCTCTCCAGAGGTTCAATAGTCTCGAGACTGCACTCAAAATAAGGCATATAGTTATTTATGATTAACTGCAACAGCAGTGATCAGAAAAAAAATGCATAAATATACAGTCTTTTAATATTGCATGAATGGAGTAGATGAACACCTTGAAGAATTCTAACTGTCCGTATTTGGCAGTAACCAGCACAACTGTATATTTCAAGGCAAGTGTACGTATGTCTGTTGGAGAAGGAATAATATGGATAGCTGCAGAGTTGATTGAAACATTTGAAGGAGTTCAAGGCTTGGGGAAAGGATGCAAAACTGGGGTTAAACAGTAGGAGCAGCGAGCTAATAAAACAGCAGAGCTTGATGGTCAGAATCCCTGAATCAGCACCATGGAGAAATAGCATTTTGCAGTCTCAAGTGTCAGCAAACTGCTCCGCCAGAAATCCTGGATATGTCAGTTAAGGGACAATCGGAGCAATTTAGGGTTCCTGACATGAGCTGTTACAGTTAAATTATCTGTTAGCCTTTTGTGTGACAGATCATATTTGCTGAAATAGAACCAGGAAATATCCTGAAAATGCGCAGCAGGTCAGGCAGAATCTGTGGATAGAGAAAGGTAAAGGTTAACATATCAGGACTACCATCTTCTGCCAGAGACCAAAATTGGGCAATATTTTTGTTAGAGAAGAAAATACCATTGCATAATAAAATAGTCTTTTTAGTTTCTGTTCAGATTGTCTTTATATATTTTTTTCTCTTACAGTTCTTTGTTCCCATACAGTTCAGTCATGTTTATTTTGATGCTGGTGAAGAGAATGCTTGGTAACCTGGGGCGGGATTCTCCGAACCCCCGCTGGGTTGGAGAATCGGCCGGGGCCGGCGTCAATCCCGCCCCCGCCGTGTCCCGAATTCACCGCCCCCTGAGATTCGGCGGGGGCTGGAATCATGCCGCGCCGGTCAGCGGGCCCCCCGCGGCGATTCTCTGGCCCGTGATGGGCCGAAGTCCCATCATTGACAACCCTCTCCTGCCGGCGTGGATTAAACCACCTACCTTACCGGCGGGAGCAGGCGGTGCGGGCGGGCGCCGGGGTCCTGGGGGGGGACGTGGGACGATCTGACCCCGGAGGGTGCCCCCACGTTGGCCTCGCCCGCGATCGGGGCCCACCGATCGGCGGGCGGGCCTGTGCTGGGGGGCACTCTTTTTCTCCCGCCTCCACCATGGTCTTCACCATGGCGGAGGCGGAAGAGACCCCCTCCCCTGCGCATGCGCCGGTATGACGTCAGCAGCCGCTGATGCTCCGGCGCATGCGCGGACTTACGCCGGCCATCGCAGTCCTTTCGGCCCCAGCTGGCATGGCGCTAAAGGCCGCTAGCGGAGTGGGAACCACTCCAGCGCGGGCCTAGCCCCTCAATGTGAGGGCTTGGCCCCTAAAGGTGCGGAGACATCCGCACCTTTGGGGCGGCCCGACGGCGGAGTGGTTCACGCCACTCCAGCACGCCAGGACCCCCCGCCCCGCCGGGTAGGGGAGAATCCCGGCTCTGATTGGGCAATGATTTGCTGAATCAAATCATGAGTGATGTTCCTGAAGTGGCTATGCACCAACATGGTCCTAAACTCTATTTTCAGATGGTTGTAAAAATGTTGTTCCCAATTCAATTTTTAATTTTTATTTATTTTAAAAAATTTAGAGTATCCAATTAATTTTTTCCAATTAAGGGGCAATTTAGCGTGGCCAAACCACCTAACCTGAACCTCTTTGGGTTGTGGGGGTGAAACCCACGCAGACATGGGGAGAATGTGCAAACTCCACACGGACAGTGACCCAGAGCCAGGATTCGAACCCGGGCCCTCAGTGCCGCAGTCCAAGTGCTATCCACTGCGCCACATGCTGCACTACCCATGATGATTTTAACATAGAAACTCTATTATAAGGTCCAGAAAGGAGTCCATACTGGTTCAAAAGAAAAGTTTTAATGCAACAGACCAAAGGCGGCATGTGGCACAATGGATAGCACTGGGACTGTGGCATATCCCCCATAATTCTTTGGGAATATCAATCCACCAGCCTCATAAGTGTCCCATAACTTGCATAAGGTTTCATTAGTAACCCATGACCTGCTTAACTCCAGATTACAACATCCCCCCCCCCCCCCCCCCCCCCCCCCCCCCCCCCCCCCCCCCCGCCCCCAACCATCCCGAAGTCCATGGCGTTGTCATCGTGCATGCGACAGTGCCGAGACAGGGAGGCAGGAGGCAAAGACGACTGCCAGTGTCTTTTCAGAAACAGTTGGCCCTCAACAGCAACAGATGGAGGAAGGTAGCAGACCGGGGTAAATCACTTCCATCCAGACTGGAGGGGAATTTTGGATACTAGAGCATCGGCGGGGGAGGCACTGGGGGTGTCGTGTCCATCAACGAATCAGAAGTGTTCGATGTGGAATCCGTGAAATGAAGTGACCGCCGTGTGGCACAGCAGGGGTTAGAGATGTTGTAGGGGCCTGACACGGCCTGCAGGGCTGTTGGATGAGTCGCACGCGTGCTCTCTGCCGGCTGACTGGCTCTCAGGTGGTCCACATGGCACTTCACTTCTTGGCTCCCCTCCGCAGAACGTTGCCCTTAAGCCAGTGATCACGCTGAGCGTAGTTATCGATGTAAATCTCGTCCCCCGGGACAAAAACACGAATCGGACGCTTGGCATGCGGAACCGCGGTCTGAAGATCTTGCGCCTTGCACACTATCGTCCCTATGTCGGGCAACAGTAACCCCAATCTGGTCCATAGACGTTGACCAGTCAGAGGCTCCGCAAGGGCAATCCCTGTAACTGCATGGGGGATGGGGGGTGGGGGACGGGACAGAGGAGTAGACCGGTAAGCAGACAGAAATCAAGCCAAACTGGAATGCACCGAGCCAATGCCCTGTTTCCCCAAACCCTGCTTCAGGGTCTGTATGGCGATGCCGGATGGTAGAGGCTATCCTGACAAGGCAGACCCTGTTGCAGTGCAAGAAGGCTGATAAACCTTGTCTAGTGAACGAGGGCCCATTTTCAGAGGTAAGGACCTCCGGAATCCCGTGGATAAAGAAGGAGCGGCGGAGTTTCTCAATCATCATTGCCGTGGTGATGGATGGCACTCGGTGGACCTCCATCCATTTGGAGTAAGCATCCATTAGCTGAAGAAATATTTAGCCCAGAAAGGGAACGGCAAAATCAACATGGACGCAGGCCCAAGGATGGCCAGGCCATTTCCACGTGTGCAGGGGTGCAGCGGCGGGGAACTGCTGGTGTTCCTGACAGATGTCACACTGTCATCTGTGACATCTCATTGTTTGCACCCATAACAGGATGCCAGACGTAGCTCCGAGCTAACATCTTCATCCGTGAGGCCCCGGAGTGGCCAGTGTGGAGGTCACTTAAAACTAACGACTGATCCGGGATCACCATGCAGGCTCCCCAGATTAAGACCCCATCTTCAACACTTAACTCTTGTCAACTCAGTGGCTAAGGCCTTCAGGTCTCCTGATAACTGATCTGCAGTGCCACCAATGAGTCCTGCAGTGATATTCAGATGTCAATATACATGATCAATGTATGTAAATGTAGTACAGTCATTTCAACACTAGATGGCTCACACTGAGATACAACAAGAATTGGTTTCCCGCCTTTTCTAAGTCAGATGTTGATGTGAATCAGGCCAGTGAACAAACAAGACATAGAATAGCTAAAGTGAGAGAAGTTAGAACTAATTTGTTATAATAGTGTATAATTATATAGTTATCTGTATTGTACTTTATTTCTTTATAGTTAGTTTAGTATTGAGTAAAAGGACTCACAGTTTATTATTTTATTACTCATTAAATAGTTCATCTTTCAACAAGAAGACTATTGGTCATTTTATCATCCTGGTGGATTCAAGAGTAATATATATATTTTAGATAAGTCATTATTTAAAATATAACAACTCCAATCACAGACATGTGAGGCTGTGACAGGAAGAGTGTTCATAAAATTTAATAAGGCCGATAATCCGTCGACTTGATGGGGAAGCACCGACTCCAAGGGCAACACCAGGTAAACCACTTTGCGTGCATGAAAAATGCATTTCTCTTGACTCAGTCGAATTCCGAAGTCCGAGAACCTGCGATGTACTGTCTCCAGGTTTTTCATGTGTTCCTCTTCTGAGTCGCTGGTGATCAAATCATCATCCAGATAAAGGGCAACATGTGGAAATCCACGGAGCACGCTTTCCATGGTGTGCTCAAAAATGGAACATGCAGAAGACACCCCAAAATGCAAATATGTCCATTCAAATAGGCCCTGTTGGGTGTTGATGGTGACATAACGCCGCAAGGACTCATCCAACAGCAACTGCAGATATGCGTTGTTCATGTCTAATTTTGTGAATATAACATCTCGGCTAATTTGGCGTAAAAGTCTTCTATTCACGGAAGCAGATATTTGTTTAGGCATGAATCTGTTTTCATAGTTAATTTATAATCCCCACAAATGCGGACTGAACCATCTGGCTTGAGGACGGGAACAATGGGAGTGGCTCAAATAGCAAAACAAATAGTCCGGATTATGTCCAATGCTTCCAGATGATCCAACTCGTTATTAAATTTGTCAGCTAAGATGTACGGACTGTAACGTAAGAAAGTTAAGGATCCGGCGGAGTGTGGGTCGTATAGGCCCATATCACATTTAAACGTGGAAGCAAAGATATTGGCGAAGATACTGGCAGGTAGGCTAGAGGAGTGCCTCCTGAAGGTGATAGGTGAAGATCAGATGGGGTTTGTGAGAGGGAGGCAGCTCTTTTCCAACATTAGGAGGGTATTGAATGGGATTATGGTACCGGCGGAGTGGAAGGAAACAGAGGTGATTGTGGCATTGGACACCGAGAATGCATTTGACTGGGTAGAATGGGGGTACTTGATGGCAGTTCTAGAGCAGTTTGGAATTGGACCTAGATTTGTGGACTGGGTAAAGCTATTAGAGAAGGAGCCAAGGGTCAGTGTCCGTACAAATAACATCAGCTCAGAATACTTTCCTCTCCACCGTGTGGCTAGGCAGGGATGTCCGATGCCCCCCCTGCTCTTTGCACTCGCGATTGAGCCATTGGCCATCGCATTAAGAAGTTCAGGGGTATGGAAAGGGATAGTGCGGGGGCGTTAGAGCATAGGGTATCCTTATATGCCGATGACTTATTATACATGTCAGAACCAGGTGTATCAATAGGGGGACTACTGGAGCGGCTTCGGGTGTTTCTCAGGGTACAAATTAAATCTAGACAAGAGTGAACATTTTGTGTTGTCTCGGCCAGGGATGGCGGGGGGGGGGGGTTGCCATTCCGTAAGGCAGAGACTCACTTTAGATACCTGGGGTGCAGGTTGCCCGAGATCAGGGGGTTCTGTAGGTAGAACATTTCTAGTTTGGTGGGGAGGGTGAAAGCTGATCTGGCAAGGTGGGATGGTCTCCCTCTGTCATTGGCGGGTCGGGTACAGGCGGTTAAAATGAATGTGCTGCCACGATTCCTGTTTATTTTTCAATGTCTGCCGATTTTCCTGCCAAAGGCATTTTTTAGAGATTGAAGGGATGATTACCTTGTTCATATGGGGAGGGAAGGTGGCCAGAATTATAAAGCTGCTACTACAGAGAGGAAGGTAGACAGGGGGGGTTTGGGTCCTGAAACTGATGTATTATTACTGGGCGGTGAATGTGGAGAAGGTGCGGAGCTGGGTCAGAGGTGTTGACTCCCAATGGGTCAGAATGGAGGAGAGTTTGGGTAGGGGTTCGGGATTGAAGGCGCTAGCGACAGCGCCGCTCCCAACGGCCCCGGGGAGATACTCAAGGAGTCCGGTAGTGATAGCTTCGTTAAGAATTTGGAGGCAGTTTCAACGGCACTTTGGGTTGGGGGCAGGGTCAAGGAGAATCCAGCGGAACCATAGATTTGAGCCAGGGAAGTGGGATGGAAATTTTCGGATGGGGGGAGAAAGGAATTAGGACACTAAAAGATTTGTTTCTTGGGGGTCGTTTTGTAGGATTGAAGGAGCTGGAAGCGAAGTATGGGCTGGAGCTGGGGGAAATATTTAGATACATGCAGGTTCGAGACTTTGCCAGAAAGAAGATACAGAGCTTCCCAGTAGAGCCGGCTTCCACATTGCTGGAGGAGGCGCTGATGACAGGGGGACTGGAGAAGGGGGTAGTATCGGCGGTTTACGGGGCAATTTGGAGGAGGAGAAGGCATCGCAAGAAGGGATCAAGTCAAAGTGGGAGGAAGAGTTGGGAGAGGATATGGAGGAGGGGTTCTGATGTGAGGTGCTCTGGAGGGTGAACGCCTCCATCTCGTGTGCAAGGTGTTTGGCTGATACAGCTGAAGTTGGTGTATAGAGCGCACTTTACAAGGGCGAGGATTAGCCGGCTCTTTGAGGGAGTAGAAGATGTGTGTGAACATTGAGGGGGAGGCCCCGTAAACCACGTTCATATCTTTTGGTCCTGTCCAAAGCTGGAGGATTACTGGAAGGAGATGTTTGAGGTAATCTCTAAAGTGGTGCACGTAAAACTGGACCCGGGCCCTCGGGAGGCCATATACGGGGTGTCGGACCAGCCGAGGATGGAAACAGGCGCAGAGGCAGATGTTGTAGCCTTCGCCTCGTTGATCGCCCGAAGATGGATCCTGTTAGGGTGGAGAGCAGCCTCTCCACCCTGTGCCCTGGCGTGGCGGGGGGACCTGCTGGAATTCTTAATGCTTGAAAAGGTCAAATTTGAACTGAGGGGAAGGATGGAGGTGTTCTACAATTCATGGGTGTTATTCATTATGATCTTTCAATAATTGGATCACATCGGACATTAGGGGGGTTGGGGGCTGGGAGGGTTCGGGGGAGGCGGACTGTATGTGTTAATGGTGACTATGAGTGATTCCTGATTCCTTTTTGTCATTTGTTTATGTTAACATGCGGGCCAATGTCTGGCGTTTGGTGGGAGATGGGATCGTTGTTATTGATATGGGGATTGACATTACATTCGTTACTGATTATTGTTTATTGTTGGGTGTAAATTTGGGAGAATAAAAAATATTTTCAAAAAAACTAAAATGTACGGAACAGGACAGGCCCAGAATAATCGAGGCTGGACCAGAGGGTCGACATGAATCCTTGCTACTGCCCCTCTGCTGCTGCCAACCCTGGGAGAAACTTCCCTAAAACAGCACATAAACCGTCCAATCCAACCTGTAGAATTCGGCTCCAATCTAAGTGTAGATGGCGAACCCAATTGCGGCAGAACAAACTAGGCCCCTCCCCACTAACCACTATTAAAGGCAAATGGGCCTCTTGGTGACCGTACACTATGGGGGCCGTCATCGTTCCGATAATGCAAAGTTGTTCTCCAGTATAGGTGCCGAGACGCGTCGTAGTCTTAGATAGGTCCAGCACCCAGGTCATCCTTTGAATACCTTCAAAGGTTTTAAAACTTACCACGAACACCGCCGCTCCAATGTCAAGTTATTTTACAACAGATGGCCATTTACCTGGATTGGACAGTGATGGGGGCCACTCAAGGCACCGAGACACAGTGCAAATGGAGCTCTTCTTCCTCCTCCAGATCTTTAAATGGTTGGCCCTGGACATGGCCCTGGGCGAACGCTGGCCCCGTCCTGATCGTTGGGGGCGATCCGCCCCGGTCTGTCGACGGGCTCCTCTGCAGGAGCAACCAAAAGTAGGGCACCGAGATCCGACACTTGTGATGAGGGCAGGTGCTGGCCCTGGGCAACATGTGGACGGCCGCTGCCACATTTCAGGGCCCTGATGCTGATTCAACAAAAAGAAGGGGTCTTCATGCCCTGGTCCACGCCCTAAGGCTGCATAGCTTGTGGTTCCTGGACTCCCTGGTCCATGCCTTTCTTTGCCTGAGCTATTTGGAAAGCCTGTGACAATGTCAGAGAAGGCTCCACCAGCAGACGCCGCTGCATCTCCACGTCGCTGATACCCCTGGCAAACAGGTCCCTCAGAGCCTCCGATAAGGACGCTTCAAATGGACAGAATTCGGCCATTCAGCACAAACGTGCCATGAACATGACCAATGATTCACCTGGATTGGCATCAGCGTCAGTAAGTTAATACCGCTGCATTATTATGGAAGGCGGTGGGCTCAAATGGCCACTGACTACCTTGATCAGCGGGTCTCGGGGCGGCAGGAAAAAACAAATCTCGGATCAAACCATAAGCCTCCGCCACCACCACAATGAGGAACACCACCACTTGATGCTCATTCTCAGCAATGGCTTGGCCTGAAAGAAGAAGCAAATGCACTGGGTAGCGGACCCAACTCTCCCGAGCCACATCAAATGGATTCAACAACGGTATCTCGGGGCACAGGAAAGCCTAGCCGGAACTTGGGGCTTCAGAGGCGTCAGAGGCTAAAGGCTGCAGCATCGGCCAGAGACCAGAGTTTATTCCTCAACGCCAGTATTATAGGGTCTGGAAAGGAGTCCGCACCGAGCTGAACAAGTTGAATCAAAAGGAAAAAGGTTTAATGCAACAGAACAAGAGTACAGAGCAGTTACTCGACTACAGGGGCCAGCTCACAGTTCATGGTCTTCCAGCTTTATACAGGACGTAGAAGGGGGCGCCCCGCCCCTCAGTGAGGAAGCGTATATTCCCCATAATTCTTTGGGAATATCAATCTACCAGTCTCATAAGTGTCCCACAACCTGCTTAACCCAAGGTTATGACAAACTGCTTAATTGTAGTCAAATATTTGTTGAATGTCTTTGTTCAGAAGAGTTCCAACAGGCCTAAGAACCTACACTTTTTTAATTTAGTTGGTACAATGAAATGAACTGATGCATCATTTACTTATCTGCTGGCTTCAAAATTTGTTTCCTCAATATGAATCCAAAATATCTAGAGAAAAGCTATTGATGGAAATTGAAGAATATAGGTAGGATAATTGGATCATATTCTCTATTTATGCAAAATACATGTAATTTAGCACAGTTGTCACCCAGCCATAAGGGCACGTTTAAAGAAAAACAACTGGTGAGATAACAGAAATCCATGTGTTTTGGATATTTATTCAGTACAATGCTTTTCCTTGTTCATTTTAGATGAAATCAAATGCTGCAAATGATGAGCTGTTTTGATTGGTTGTTTTATGCCAATGTACTCTCCATTTCTGCCCATTCTGGTTAAGAGACTTTTAATCTTTGTGTTCTTGAAGATGAAATTGCCAGAATGTGCCAGTTAACCCTTGTAATCCACATAAACTTAGATATCAATTGTCAACAAAAATTACTGAGTATTCAGCACAGGTCTTCAACATGTCTCTGATTGAAGACACCGTGACTAGCATGTATAATATTCTATCACTAATTTAGCCAAGCAACATGACTGTATAGATCATAGATCAGTAGTACAATGCAAACCTGGTGGTCTAGTGTGATTATGCCATACCGCCGGATTGATTCATTATAATGGGCTGGATTCTTTGTTTTAGAGGCTAGATGTTTCCACTGGAACTAAATAGTGTGAGATTCATGCTTCCGTTGGGGGGTGCCACCGACTTTTCGTCACTGCCTTCAAAATTCGCAGCCTCCAAAATTGCAGAGACTATCACCTCCGAGGGACAGTTTAGTAAAGAGGTTCCTGGGTCACTTTCAGGTGTGCACTACACAAGCTGCTGCACTTCAGGTGGAGGCAGGGTTCCCCGAGGGAACTGACGGTTGGAGGGCTACCCAATCCCAGAAAACAGCTATCATCTGGACAGTTGTCGTGCTTCAGGAAAGTATGATCCCTTCACTGATAGAGATGCAGGATGTACAGGAGAGGATGTCAGCACCTGCAGGTACAGCGCCTTCAGGCGCAGGAGTTGGTGTCAGCAATGCGTGGAACCCAGGCCAATACTGAATGGGTCGTGTCCAACAGTGCAAGGCCTAGGGCAAGAAGTCAGAACCATTGGTCAGGACATCCAAGGCTTGGGGCACACTGTGGTCGATGATTGAGGCACAGGAAAGGGGAGCCCAATCACAGGCAGGCATGTACTGGGCCCACATGGACATTACTGCGATGCTCCAGAGCTTGGCCCAGTGACAAAGGGTCATGCCTGAGGGCATTGAGATCATAGCTCAGATGAGGGTGGGCAGTAAGGACTGGCACAGCCAGGCGACAATGGAGCCTCCAGACCTCACTCTGGCCTCACTGCCATCATATGGGGTAGTCTCGGGGCCATTGATCTTCCTGAGAGAAGAGGAAGTGATGGCGTCCATTCTAGTGCTACCTGCAGGGGAGGTTCTGGAGCACTTTAGCCCTTCTGAATTCCCCCCTGCACCTGACATTGGTGCATCTGATGGGCAGCAGGCAGAACTGACTGATGCGTTGCCACCTGTGACACCTGAAAGTCAGCCGGCCAATCCAGGCCCAGAGTACGGCCACCAATGGCATCACAGGCCACTATGTGAGCTGTTTGGGATCACATCTAGAGGGAGGAGGAGAGCACGTAAGATAACACTTGAGTTGGCATGGGTGTAGCACATAGGCGCTAGTTAGGGGTTAGGACACAACAATGTATATGCTCACCATTAAACACTTGTGCATCAACAGTCTGACCTGCCTCCAACCTCTGTCTCATGGGTATTAGGGATGGGCTCAGCCTGGGTGTAGAGGATTTTCCGGGTGGGGATGAAGGATGGGGGGGGGGGGGGGGCACAGGAACCCCGTGACACATGAACGTCCCATATGGTGTCACCCATCTAATATGACAGCATCACCAGCGAGTGAGCCCTAACTGATCACCGTCTCCCACAACCACCAAACCCCTCCGCAAGGTATACGGGCCTCTGAGGTGGATTGGTCAGCACACAGGCAGGAATCACCCGGGTGGACATGGAATGTGATCCTAAAGGCAGGAGTCAGACTTTGTCAAACGATGAGCTGCAGAGCTCACCTCACATCGAGTAATCATCATTCTCCATCCCACGGATACGACCCACTAATACAGCCTACACAGGGCCAGCACACAGGAGGATTCTGGTCAGACCCTCAAAGGGGGAAGGTGGAAGGATGACTGAGGGAGAGGGAAGATGTAGTAAAGGACTGAGGGAGAGGGAAGGGGTGAGCATGAATGGGGAAAGAAGTTTCAATTTCAAGTGAGGGGTGGGGGGTTTGCCGGAAAGGTTGGACAGGGCAGCAGAGCTGCTGGTGGCTAGGTTTCTTAGTTGGAAAATCAGGAGGTGATGAGGTTGTCCCATGTGCGGCAGTCCTGGATCATACATTGGGCGGCCTGCCCTGCTACAGAAGGCTCCATGCCCAGATCCTCTTGGACATTCTCCTCACCCTCCTTGTTTGATGAGACCTGCCATTATTCTTCCTCCTCCAAAATGACAGCCTTCTGCTGTGCAATGTTGTGCAAAATGCAGCAGGCTACCACTGTGCTCGAGATCCTCCTGGGGCTATAGTGGAGAGCCCCACCAAAGCACTCAAGGAATTGGAAGCACATCTTAAGGACGCCGATGCATTGTTCAATAATGCTCCTGGTTGCTGCATGGGCATTGTTATAACGGGTCACTGCTTCGGTCTGGGGCCTCTGGACAGGTGTCATTAGCCAAGAACTCAGTGGGTAACCCTTGTCACCCAATAGCCAAGACCTCACCCGAGGCAGCATCTCAAAGGTGCCGGGAACATCAGTGTGCCAGGATGTAACTGCCGTGAATGCTTCCTGGGTGTCGGGCACAGATGTGCATGATGTGCAGCTAGTGGTCGCACACCAACTGCAGATTAATGGAATGGAAGCCCTTCCTATTGATGAAGGGCACCCTGATGAACTGATGCTTGGAGGGGGACATGTATTCCATTGATCACCCCCCAGCAATGGCAGCAAATCCTTCTGCCTGGTCATCCTGGTGAGACTGGTCCAGGTTAAAGTAGGTGTAGTCTGATGCCTTGGTATATTGGGCGTCCGTTACAGCGCAGATACACTTGAGTGCATCCGTCTGCGAGATCCCACACAGGTCCCCGCTGAAGCCCTGGAATGTTCCAGTGGTAGAAAAAGTTCAGGACAACCATTAACTTGACTGCACCAGGAACAGGTGTCCTCTTCAATTCCCTGCAATCTGGCACAGGTGGCGCATGGTTTCCCTGGTGAGCCAGCATCCACGTGGCTCAAGCGGTCCGGCAACACTTTGAAGGACAGGTGCCAATGGTACATCCGTGCCCTGTTATGGCATCTCCTTCGCACCTCCTTCTTGATCTGTTGAATGGCTGGTACTTGAGCCTCATTGAATAGCAGGGCCCTCCCTAAATTGGCCCTGCACCTCCTGCATCCTCAACGGCAGCAGTATCAGGTAGATAGCAAACATTCCTGGCCTGACTCCAAACTTAATTCTCTGCAGGGGGGATGAAGAGACAGAGAATGTTAGCAAGATGAGTATTCCCCTGTCCATCCATAGCCATCTGGTAACATGATGTCCCTGAGTTGTACCGCTGTGCCACCATCATCACGTTTACCTCACCCCCATCCCTCACCCGGGTTCCTCGATACGTCATCCACTCTGCACCCCGGTCCCCATCAGTGAGTGACACCTGGCATATGATGTGGGGATCCTCTATCCTCACCACCCATCCCTGACAACAGTGCTACTGGTGGCTGCAACAACCCATATCAGTGATAGACTCTGTGGCCCCTTTGCTGTTTCCCCCAGTTGGGTCTACTGTGGGTCTCCTCACTGGGTGGACCGTGTGCTCTCCGGCCAGCAGGGTGGCAATTGGTACAGTTGTGGAGATTGTCACCATGTGCCACAATCGACTCTATGCTTAGAGGCTTATGTGTGGGCAGGTCATACAGATGTGGGTGAGTGAGGGACGATTGCGCCTGCCGGGACCTTAGCTGCAGTGTGATGTGGGAACTTGGTGTAACACACAGGTTGTGACATAGAGCTGGCCATGTTTCCTGACCAGGGACAGGATGGATAGGATCAGGGGCATGGTGGACATGCAGTGCTTGAAGACAGCTTGTGGTCCTGAGGGGTGGGCTAGCTGATAGTGTCATTGGTGAGGTTTCCACTCTGAGAGGAACTGTCAACCACAGAGGGTGCCAAAGGCTATGTCTCTGTTTGAGGTGAGCTCTGCTATTCACCTGTTTCTGTTGCAGAGGGGCTGTGCTTATGGTGAGTGCACTGAGAATGACCAACATCAGGTGGACCTGGTGCTGGTAGGCGCCAATTGAGCTTGGCTGCACCAATCCAGTTGATGATACTACTGAGGTCTGACATTTCCAGAGGGGCCGGTTTGATGGGTTCCCACATGACCAGAAGCTCTCTGAACATTTGCAAGGTACAGTGACCAGTCCGCAGTGTGAACAGCTAGGAACCTGTCAGTAACACCAAAGGATTGCATTTAGATTACATACTGCAGCAATGGTGCTCTGAGCCAGGCCACCCCGATTCTGAGGGGA
Organism: Scyliorhinus canicula; assembly: GCF_902713615.1. Classification (NCBI taxonomy): domain Eukaryota; kingdom Metazoa; phylum Chordata; class Chondrichthyes; order Carcharhiniformes; family Scyliorhinidae; genus Scyliorhinus; species Scyliorhinus canicula. The sequence goes on along the minus strand of NC_052150.1, from coordinate 163,973,651 downwards.
ACACCCGAGTAAAACATCCCAAGGCACTTCACAAGAGTGTTACAAAGCAAAATTTATGAGGCCACTATTGCTTTATATCAAAAAATAATTTTTGAATTTACTGGCTGAAACCCCAAATTGATTTCTTACATTCCAGTGACTTGGGGTCATAGTCAAAGTTGGCTGTACATTTTACATTCCAAAACTATAGGCCTGGAGGTAAGCTGATTACAAAACCACACCAGGAGCAATTGGCTTGAAAGAGATGACTGGAGGTCATCTTCTACCCGATTAGCAAAGCATCCGGATAATCACCTGGGTACTCAACTTGATGGAAACAAACCATTGGACATAATCACTTTGACAATGGGACCCTGGCTGAGAGAGGAATTCCCGGTCATGATCTCATCAAGCCATAATTATAATACCCTATCTGCAACAATACTTGGGTCACTGGGCATTTAAAGAGAGCAAGAAGCTGCTGAGGAAAGAGGAACATTTTAAGCCTCCAAAAGGAGAGAGAGCAGGGTGAAGGATGGTGTTTTAGAGAGGGAATTCCAGAACGTGGGTCCAGGCAATTAAAGTTGTGGGCACCAATAGTGAAAGATAAAAATCAGGAATGTGCTACAGCCCAGAATTGGAGGAATGCAAAGATCTTGGACTGCGAGGCCGCCATGGATAAACTTATAAAGTAAGTCGCAATATTTTTGCTAAATTTGTAAAATGTAGGTATAATAACCATTGAAGAGATTATTTTTTAAGCAATTGTTTGCTGAGTACATCTGTAGAATGTCTTCAATGAATGATTAGCATTTTGTATTGCTCCAGTAATGACCAGAAGGAATGAAATGCAATAGAAAAATTGTAAGCTCACGTAAATAGGTTGGTATCTATTATCTGCAGAAATTTCTGCTTGTGGCTTCAGGGTTTAGAATTTAGTACATTACTGATGTTAGCTGGTCTACTTGATAATTCAAAATGTGTTCGGCTTTAGTTTTAAATGTAGCCCTTTTTAGTCATCCAGAACGCTATACATCTGGCTAGGTCATTTAGGTGACCTTGCTCCGAATCACTTGACCAAATGTGCAATGAACAGAATACACAGCTTTTTGAAAGTGTTTTTCTAGTCTTTATAACCTAACTTTTGTGAAGCAATTCCATTCTTGATCACTGAGACAAACACTTGGACCATATCCAGTGGCATATTTCCAATACTAATACATAGCAATTCGCTGCATCAGTGCTTGGAATTTGTCAAGTTTTCTTTGCTTTTGTTGACATGATTGATGCTGATGGTGGGGCAAAGCGCTAACTGCTGCAAATGTTCTTCTTAACTGATAGGAAGAAGATGGCTTGAATTAATTTGTTTACCACAACCAAGTCAGCTTCAGAGATGCTGCTCAACTGATACAGCAGTAATTCAAAGTTAAAATCTACTGTTTAAAAAAGGAAATTGAGAGATTCTGGCTCAAATCTTCCGGTCTCCGGATTGTCGGAGACCAAACATATAACTGAGATGCATGTCAGGATCCTGTGGAAGTCGTAATGCCCGGCAAGTTCCAACTTCCGATGGGCAAGACTCCTGCTTTCCAACACTGAGTTAAAGTAGGAGACTTCAAACAGTTCCAATGTGCTTACTGGTTAGTTAGCCAGATCATTCTACACAGATTAGAACATAGAACATAGAACATAGAACGATACAGCACAGTACAGGCCCTTCGGCCCTCGATGTTGCACCGACATGGAAAAAAAAAAATAAAGGCTACACTATGCCCTTATCATCCATATGCTTATCCAATAAACTTTTAAATGCCCTCAATGTTGCCGAGTTCACTACTGTTGCAGGTAGGGCATTCCACGGCCTCACCACTCTTTGCGTAAAAAACCCACCTCTGACCTCTGTCATATATCTATTACCCCTCAATTTAAGGCTATGTCCCCTCGTGCTAGCCACCTCCATCCGCGGGAGAAGGCTCTCGCTGTCCACCCTATCTAACCCTCTTATAATTTTGTATGCCTCTATTAAGTCACCTCTTAACCTTCTTCTCTCTAACGAAAACAGCCTCAAGTCCATCAGCCTTTCCTCATAAGATTTTCCCTCCGTACCAGGCAACATCCTGGTAAATCTCCTCTGCACCCGTTCCAAAGCTTCCACGTCCTTCCTATAATGAGGCGACCAGAACTGTACGCAATACTCCAAATGCGGCCGTACTAGAGTTTTGTACAACTGCAACATGACCTCATGGCTCCGGAACTCAATCCCTCTACCAATAAAGGCCAACACACCATAGGCCTTCTTCACAACCCTATCAACCTGGGTGGCAACTTTCAGGGATCTATGTACATGGACACCGAGATCCCTCTGCTCATCCACACTACCAAGAATTTTACCATTAGCCAAATATTCCGCATTCCTGTTATACTTTCCAAAGTGAATCACCTCACACTTCTCCACATTAAACTCCATTTGCCACCTCTCAGCCCAGCTCTGCAGCTTATCTATGTCCCTCTGTAACCTGCAACATCCTTCCGCACTGTCTACAACTCCACCGACTTTAGTGTCGTCTGCAAATTTACTCACCCATCCTTCTGCGCCCTCCTCTAGGTCATTTATAAAAATGACAAACAGCAACGGCCCCAGAACAGATCCTTGTGGTACGCCACTCGTAACTGAACTCCATTCTGAACATTTCCCATCAACTACCACTCTCTGTCTTCTTTCAACTAGCCAATTTCTGATCCACATCTCTAAATCACCCTCAATCCCCAGCCTCCGTATTTTCTGCAATAGCCGACCGTGGGGAACCTTATCAAACGCTTTACTGAAATCCATATACACCACATCAACTGCTCTACCCTCGTCTACCTGTTCAGTCACCTTCTCAAAGAACTCGATAAGGTTTGTGAGGCATGACCTACCCATCACAAAACCATGCTGACTATCCCTAATCATATTATTCCTATCTAGTTGATTATAAATCGTATCTTTTATAATCCTCTCCAAGACTTTACCCACCACAGATGTTAGGCTCACCGGCCTATAGTTACCGGGGTTATCTCTACTCCCCTTCTTGAACAAAGGGACCACATTTGCTATCCTCCAGTCCTCTGGCACTATTCCTGTAGCCAATGATGGCCTAAAAATCAAAGCCAAAGGCTCAGCAATCTCTTCCCTGGCTTCCCAGAGAATCCTAGGATAAGTCCCATCAGGCCCCGGGGACTTATCTATTTTCACCTTGTCCAGAATTGCCAACACTTCTTCCCTACGCACCTCAATGCCATCTATTCTAATAGCCTGGGTCTCAGCATTCTCCTCCACAATATTATCTTTTTCTTGAGTGAATACTGACGAAAAGTATTCATTTAGTATCTCGCTTATCTCCTCAGCCTCCACACACAACTTCCCACCACTGTCCTTGACTGGCCCTACTCTTACCCTAGTCATTCTTTTATTCCTGACATACCTATAGAAAGCTTTTGGGTTTTCCTTGATCCTACCTGCCAAAGACTTCTCATGTCCCCTCCTTGCTCGTCTCAGCTCTCTCTTTAGATCCTTCCTTGCTTCCTTGTAACTATCAAGCGCCCCAACTGAAACTTCACGCCTCATCTTCACATAGGCCTCCTTCTTCCTCTTAACAAGAGATTCCACTTCTTTGGTAAACCACGGTTCCCTCGCTCGACCCCTTCCTCCCTGCCTGACTGGTACGTACTTATCAAGAACATGCAATAGCTGTTCCTTGAACAAGCTCCACATATCCAGTGTGCCCAACCCTTGCAGCCTACTTCTCCAACCAACACATCCTAAGTCATGTCTAATGGCATCATAATTGCCCTTCCCCCAGCTATAACTCTTGCCCTGCGGGGTATACTTATCCCTTTCCATCACTAGCGTAAAGGTCACCGAATTGTGGTCACTGTTTCCAAAGTGCTCACCTACCTCCAGATCTAACACCTGGCCTGGTTCATTACCCAAAACCAAATCCAATGTGGCCTCGCCTCTTGTTGGCCTGTCAACATATTGTGTCAGGAAACCCTCCTGCACACATTGTACAAAGAACGACCCATCTAATGTACTCGAACTATATCTTTTCCAGTCAATATTTGGAAAGTTAAAGTCTCCCATAACAACTACCCTGTTACTTTCGCTCTTTTCCAGAATCATCTTCGCCATCCTTTCCTCTACATCCCTAGAACTATTGGGTGGCCTATAGAAAACTCCCAACAGGGTGACCTCTCCTTTCCTGTTTCTAACCTCAGCCCATACTACCTCGGAAGAAGAGTCCCCATCTAGCATCCTTTCCGCCACCGTAATACTGTCCTTGACTAGCAGCGCCACACCTCCCCCTCTTTTGCCCCCTTCTCTGAGCTTACTAAAACACCTAAACCCCGGAATCTGCAACAACCATTCCTGTCCTTGCTCTATCCATGTCTCTGAAATGGCCACAACATCGAAGTCCCAGGTACCAACCCATGCTGCCAGTTCCTCTACCTTATTTCGTATACTCCTGGCATTGAAGTAGACACACTTCAAACCACCTACCTGAACACTGGCACCCTCCTGCGAAGTCAAATCTGTGCTCCTGACCTCTATATTCTCAATCTCCCTTACCCCAAAACTACAATCCAGGTTCCCATGCCCCTGCTGAATTAGTTTAAACCCCCCCAAAGAGCACTAACAAATCTCCCCCCCAGGATATTGGTGCCCCTCAGGTTCAGATGTAGACCATCCTGTCTATAGAGGTCCCACCTTCCCCAGAAAGAGCCCCAGTTATCCAGAAATCTGAAACCCAGTCTAACACCTACCATCTAAAAAACTGACTCCCCATCCCCCGCATTTACTCACACTGAAAATCCCGACTGTCCCTCTGATCCACCCCGACTAACAAACAACCCCCCAACATGTCCAACTATCCCCCAACCACCAGACCACCTTCTGACCTTTTAATTACCGCCTTGCCATCTGCCACCTCATCCACCGCATTGACCTCGTCTACAACACTTGCATCACATCACCACAGAGTTAGCTGGTTTAGATTTCTCCACAGCTTTTGACCATTTGTCACAATGCTCCTCGATAAACTAGATCATTTTGGAGTTCAAGGAAATACTAAGAAATGAAGAAGAATGTTTCTTACCCAACTGTAACGAGAGTCACAGTGAATGGAGAAACCTCAAACTGGAAACTAACCTGAAGCAGCATGCCTCAAGGTAATGTCCTGGGCCCACACTTATTTCTCTTCCTTATAAATGGCATCCAGGATGGAACATCAAGCCAAATCAGACTCTTTGAGATGAGTGCCTTGTTAATTGATTCATTACTCTACACACATCCTCAAAGAATTCCAGTAGATCATAGAATAGAATTTACAGTGCAGAACGAGGCCATTTGGCCCATTGGATCTACACCCCTCCCCCTCCAAAGAGCACACCTACCTAAGCCCACACCTCCAGGCTATCCCTGTAACCTAGCAACCCCAACTAACATTTGGACACTACGGGGCATTTTAGCGTGCCCAATCAACTTAACCTGCTCATCTTTGGACTTTAGATTTGTCAAGCATGATTTCCCCTTCTTAAATCCATGCTGACTCTGTCCAATCCTGCCACTGTTTTCCAAATGCTCTGCTATTAATCCTTTAATAATAGACTCTAGCATTTTTCCCACTACCGAAGTCGTTCTGACTGATCTATATTCCCTGCTTTCTCTTTACCACTCTTTTTAAATAGTTGTGTTACATTAGCTACCTTAAAACTGTAGGATCTATAGAATCATTGAATCTACAGTTGAGAAGGAGTCCATTCCACCCATTGTGTCTGCACCGGCCCTTGGAAAGAGCATCGCACTTAAGCCCATGCCTCCATCCTATCCCTTTAACCTAGTAACCCCACCTAATCTTTTGGACACTAAGGGGCAATTTATCATGGTCAATCCACCGAACCTGCATATCTTTTGACTGTGGGAGGAAACCTGAACATCCGGAGGAAACCCAAGCAGACACGGGGAGAAACTGCAAACTCCACAAAGACAGTCACCTGAGGCTGGAATTGAACCTGGGACCCTGGAGCTGTGAGGCAGCAGTACTAACCACTGTGCCACCATGCCGCCCTAACCAGTAATTGGCATCTTATAATGTGTAGAGGGAGTCCCAACCACTTCCTTGGAGGAGAATCTTGGAGGGTAACCACCAATACGTCCACTATTTCTCGGGTGACTACCTTAAGTACTCCGGGATGTAGATTATCAGGCTATGGGGATTTATTGGCCTTCAATCCCATCAATTTCCACAATGCCATTTCCCTACTAATACTCGTTTCCTTTAGTTCCTCCCTCTCGCTAAACCCTATGTTCTCCAACATTTCTGGTATGTTATTTGTGTCCTCCTTTGTGAAGACTTAGTTGGTGAGTCAATTATTTGTTCCTCATTATAATTTCTATTGCTTATGACTGACATTTGTCTTCATTAATATTTTTCTCTTCACATGCTAAAGAAGCTTTTCCAGTCAGTTTTTAAGTTCCTCGCAGCTTACTTTCTTACTCTATTTTCCTGTACTTAACCAATCCCTTTGTCCTTTACTGAATTTTAAACTGCTCCAATCTTCCGGTCTGCTGTTTTTTTCTGGCCAATTTGTATGCCTCTTCATTGGATCTAATACTAGCACTAATTTTCCTTGTAAGCAATGGCTTGGCCACCTTTTCTTTTGTGGCAGGCAGGAATGCACAATTCACCCATGTGCTCTTTAAATGTTGGCCATTGCCTCATCACAGTCATCCCTTTAAGTAATGGCACCAATCCATCATAGCTAACCTGCACCTCATACCATTGTAGCTTCCTTTATTTTGATTCAGGACTCTAACCTCAGAATCAACTACACCACTGTCATGAAACACACATGTTATCTACTAGGGTATCCCAACTGGGAACACCGGTTCATGTGGATGTATAGTTTTGTTTTGTTTCAGTATGAGGAGACAAGTGGAATCTCAGTGAGGATAAACAGCCCATTCACTGTATAACACATCGTAAACACTGTTTATTAAAGTAAAGAAAAGACATATACACAAACAGGAACACTGTATTCAGACACTTATGGTATATGAATTTCGAAACACACACAGGTTATGTAGAATGTACCACTTATTCCAAAACATACCTATGATACCAGAAGCCCTTAAGACCTCCCTTGTTTCCCAAACAACATCCAAATTAAATAGTTAGCTTACAGTTACCACACAATGCAGGGATGATATTCAAGTCGGGGAAATGTCTTTTCCTGGTCCAGTGAAGATATTGAAAATTGCTGTTACAAAGGTTTCCTGCACTGCCTTGGTTCTAAGACTTAGAAGCATATTTGATGTAAACTGGCTTCAAGGCTGCTAGCCGGAAAACTAGCTTGTCTGCTTTTTGAGCCTGATAAATGTTAACTGGCCTGTCTGGCGTCCGATCATCCAGCCAATTATATTTTTGTTCCTGTTTTATTATGTCTTCTGTGTATTTGGCAGTCTGCCCCCATCAACTTCCTTGACTCGACATTAACAATGTATACCTCATTGATATTCCTTAATCGTTGATGTAAACTGCTTCTACTTATAAGCTATTCACATGTGATTCTTATTTAAAAGAACACCCTCCAATCTTGTTATTGGGAAAGATGAATCCTAGCCAGCATTTTGAATATTGGATACTGCTGTCTCTAGGCAAATTTCTACCTGTTGCTGAACATCTCGCATCCTATTATGATTTTTTACATTTGTTTTATTCCTGTGCTGTGTCTGTAAAATCTGACACTTTGACCAGCATATTAATCAAACCCAGGTATCTTTGTTGACGAGGCAAACAAAGGAAAATGCAAGTGTATAAATCAAATAACTTTATTCAACAAACAGTAAAGGAGTTATCCTTAAATTAACCCTTACGTTACCCCACTAATAACAGTCCCAAAATTCTTAATGCTACCCATGACGATGAACTCAATGGAGCTTTGGGTCCAATTCTCTGAGCCTCCGTTGTCTCAGGATCATCTTATGCCAAGGTGGGTCTCGCATGTTGCTCACTTATGTCTCTGGTTAGTGGCCTTGATTACCTCTGCATGGAATCTTTGCTGCTGGGAGATCCTGGTGTTCGATTCTCATACCCCTCCCCGTGCCTTTCCAGAATGTTCTGCGGCTCCAACCGATGAGGTCACAGGGTGGGAGTGGCACCTCCCAATGGAGTTACTAATAACTACTCAGCAAGCTGTCCACAGGATTCTTTCCTGATGCATTGCTTGTATGGAGCCTTGACTACTCTAAACAATCGATCCTTGAATAGAGCTGATTAGTGGGTGATTGATTTACTCAACCATATGAATATAGCCAATTGTCTCTTGATGGGTGATTGATAGGGCAGGTCCAGCCATGTCCTGGCAGTTTGTTTTTGCTAGTATATTTGAACTTGGCCAAGTTCAAATTCCAATCAGCCTGCCTGAAGCTGACTGTGGTTTGACTTAAAATGTAGAGTGTCCAATTTTATATTGTCCAAAGTACCACATCCATTGTAAGGCAAATCCTTGACAGTCTGTCTCCATCTTGATGAAGAATTCTATCATATTATTGTTGCCCATCCCCAAGGAGCTTCTCACAATCAGATTACCAATTATTCCTTTCTCATTACACCATACCCGGTTTAGGATGTCCTGTTCTCTAGTTAGATCCTCCACATATTGTTTCAGAAAACCATTCCGTATGCCCTCCAGGAATTCATCTGCTACGGTATTGTTACTAATTTGATTTGACCAATCTATATATAGATTACAATCACCCATAATTAAAGATGTTCCGTCACCGTATGCATCTCTAATTTCCTGTTTAATGCCATCCTCAACATCATCATTACTCTTTGGGAAGCTATATACAACCCCCACTGATGTTTTTGCCCCTTGGTGTTGCTCAGTTCTACCCGTACAAATTTCACCTCAGCGAAGCTAATATCCATCCTCACTATTGCATTAATTTCCTCTTTAACCAGCAATGCAACTCCACTTCCTTTTACTTTTTGCCTGTCCTTCCTAAATATTGAATAACCGTGGATGTTCAGTTCCCATCCCTGGTCACCCTATAGTCATCTCTCCATAATCCCGACTACATCATACCCATGTACATTTATTTGTGCGATTAATTCATCCATTATATTACGAATGCTCTGAGCATTGAGGCACAAAAGCTTCAAGGTTTATCTTTTTAAAATTCCCTGTCGGTTTCCCATTATTTTTCACTGTGACCCTGTTTGATTCTTGCTCTTGATTTGTCTGCCCATTACTTTTCTTATTCCCCTTTCTGTCTTTTGCTCTTGTCCGTGACCCCCCCCCCCCCTTCTCTGACTCCTTGCATTGGTTCCTATCCCGCTGCCATTTTAGTTTAAACCCTCCCCAACCACTTGAGCAAATACTCCCCCTCAGACATCAGTCCAGATCTAACCCATCCAGGTTGTACTGGTCGCACCTCCTTAGAACCAGTCCCTATGTCCCAGGAATCTGAAACCCTCCTCCTCACACCCACACTTCAGCCATGTATTCATCTGATATATCCTGCTATTTCTGCTCTGACTAGCATATAGCACTGGTAGTAATCCTGAGATCATTAGCTTTTGAGGTCTTACATTTCAACTTATTTCCTAACTCAATATATTCTGCTTTTAGGATCGCATCCTTTTTTAAACTATGTTGTGTGTACCACAACCACTAACTGCTCACTCTCCCCCTCCAGAATGACCTTTCACTGCCCTGAAACATCCGTGACCCTAGCACCAGTAAGGCAACATATAGCCTTGAGTCTCGTTTGCGGCCACATAAATGCCTATCTATTCCCTATACAAAAGAATTCCCGAGAACTATTGCATTTCCACACTTTTTACTCCTCTCCTGTGCAGCAGAACCAACTGTGGTGCAACAAATTTGGCTATTGCTGCTTTCCCCTGAGAGGCCATTTCCCCCCAGCAGTAGCCAAAGTGGTATATCTGTTTTGCAGAGGAATGGCTGCAGGGGATTCCTGCACTGCCTGCTGAGAACTCTTGCTCTTCTGGTGGTCACCCATTGCCTTTCTGCTTGTGGAGTCTTAACCGTCAGTGTGACTACATCTCTATAAGTGCTATCCTCGATACTCTCTGCCGTGCAGGCTCCCCAGACACTGCTCCAGCTTCAAAACCCGGTGTCTCCAGGAGCTAGAGACACTTCTTGCACACATGCTAGCATCGGGCACTGGAAATGATATTGGCTTCCCACATAGAGCAGGAAGAACACACCAAAGCTTTGGCTCCATTGCCATGACTTACCCTTTTAAATTAAACCTTTTGGAAGATACTCAAAGTCAATTACTCTAGGGCTCTTCTTCACTGGTGCTCATTACTACAGAATATAGCCCTTACAAACTATAAAATACAAAATAAAAACCTGAAAAACTATAGGTGATAAAAGTAGTAAATACTTACCTGACTGTACTCACCCAATCAGCTCCTTCCACTTGCTCAACATCACTTTTGAATTCTGACATTGCCTCAGGAACTTCAAACTCTAAACTAGCATTCCACTCTCAGTATCGTTCTTTCTCACGTTCTTTTATCCTCCAGGCTCCGCTCTCAATCTCGCTCTTGCTTGTACTCATTTATCCTCCCGCCCCACTCTCAGTCTCGCTCTTTCTCACGCTCTTTAATCCTTCAGACTCCACTCTCAGTCTTGTTCTTTCTCATGCTCTTTTATCCTCCAGGCTCCACTCTCAGTCTCGTACTTCCTCACGCTCTTTTATCCTCCCGCCCCACTCTCAGTCTCGCTCTTTCTCATCTCTTTTATCCTCCAGGCTCCGCTCTCAGTCTCGCTCTTTCTCATGCTCTTTTATCTTCCAGGCACCACTCTCAGTCTCGCTCTTCCTCGCGCTCTTCCCAGCTCTGGTCTCAGCCTCGCACTTTCTCACGCTTTTTTATCTCCAGGCTCCGCTCTCAGTCTCGCTCTTTCTCATGCTCTTTTATCCTCCTGCCCCACTCTCAGTTTCGCTCTTTCTCGTGCTCTTTTATCCTCCAGGCTCCGCTCTCAGTCTCGCTCTTTCTCATGCTCTTTTATCCTCCAGGCTCCGCTCTCAGTCTCGCACTTTCTCACGCTCTTTTATCTTCCAGGCTCCGCTCTCAGTCTCGCTCTTTCTCATGCTCTTTTATCTTCCAGGCTCCGCTCTCAGTCTCGCTCTTTCTCGTGCTCTTTTATCCTCCAGGCTCCGCTCTCAGTCTCGCTCTTTCTCATGCTCTTTTATCTTCCAGGCTCCGCTCTCAGTCTCGCTCTTTCTCATGCTCTTTTATCTTCCAGGCTCCGCTCTCAGTCTCGCTCTTTCTCATGCTCTTTTATCCTCCAGACTCCACTCTCAGTCTCGCTCTTTCTCATGCTCTTTTATCTTCCAGGCTCCGCTCTCAGTCTCGCTCTTTCTCACGCTTTTTTATCCTCCAGGCTCCACTCTCAGTCTCGCTCTTCCTTGCACTCTTCCCAGCTCTGCTCTCAGCCTCGCTCTTTCTCTCGCTTTTTTATCCTCCCTCTCCGCTCCCAGTCTCGCTCGATTTAGCGCCCTTTAATACTCCCGGCTTCCCTCTCAGTCTCGCTGTTTCTCATGCACTTTTATCACCCTAGTTCTGCTCTCCAACGTAATCGTACTTTGTTTAGTTTATTACCTTATTTTACTTTGACTTGATTTCACTTTACTTCCCTATTGCTAGTGTTCCTTACTGAAATTCAAGAAGCTACTTCTTTATGAATGATACATTTTTCAAGCTTAAACCAGTAATGACATTGAGCAACCAATTACATTGAAAAGTACTCATAGACCGCAAACCAGGAAGTAAAACCCACTGCCTATTTCTCACATATTTTCTGAGTGATTTTAAAATTGGGAGTTTCAGATTAGAAGCTAAAATATCCTAAACATACATTTTTATTATAATTTTAATAGATGGAATTTTTATTATAATGGAAATAATATTAGTTTTCCAGGGCTAAAGTACACAGTTATAAATCCAATTATATTTCATTAACAAAACATAACTTGGGGGGATTTTAGCAATGATATTGTAATGTACAAAGAGCAATTCTTGTAGTTCAGTGATTTCTAAAGCTTTCTGTCTGTGAGGACTTCAAGAGCGCATCTGGAGAACAGCATTGATTATAGTTTCGCTGTCGTAATAACCAGAAATCTGGGACAATGTGTTTCAGCAGAATAACAAATGATCATTAATAAACCTATACACATTTCTCTGAAATTGTGGCATGGATGCCATAAAATTAGCCACTGGGTCATGTATTAACAACACTGAGTTGTAATCTCATTGATAATTTATTTCCAATTATTTTGGAATACCTCCAGAACCTCCGTTGGCAATTTAGAGTAGCCTGCACATTCAGATGATGTGCAGTGAAAGATTTTATCTGTTCATGCAGGAAGTTCATCTCCAGGGTAATCCAAGCTTGATGTTTTTTTTTATTCCATCTGCTTCACCACCCTGCCATAAAAGATTTAATATGAAGCCAGATAGGGTTTTTCCACATCATTTTACATTGAAGAATAGGCTTGGCATTTTATGCAGCTCATGTACATTTCCTTGCCTGAAGCAAAATAGTTAATACAACTCCAAAATATCACTTCTAATCTCTGGATATTTTCGGATGAAGGACTCTTAAACTTAAAGAGTCCATCTATTGGGCATCTTTAGAATGAGCTCACATTTGCAACAGCAAATTCAAAATTCTTAATCAGTTAATGGTGAAAAATTATTATAAATTAATATATATGAATTCAGTCTCGCATTTTAATTGATTGGTTGAGCTGGATAGGCGCACAGAGTAATTTGGAATTCACCTTTTATTTCAGCTCAATGGATTGTAAAGTTTGCTGTTGTAATGCACAATTTATAATACTGAAGAATTACATTTGTCCATTGTTCAATGTGCCACTTAATGGAATTCCATCAGGCAGTAGTCTGAATAATCTGGTGAAGCAGTTTTCTTACTGGAAGAGTTGTGGGAAAAGACTTCTACTGTGACCCAACATTGAATTAGTTGCATCTTCTGGGGTCACCCTTACTTATTTTTATGGATGAGATTCTCGCAGTTCAGCCAATACTGCATTCTTGCTATTGTTATTGAAAGGGGTTGGGGGGGGGGCGCGGAGAATCCTAAACAGCTGCAGCTTGGGTTGCAAGTCCTCTTGGATTGATCAGGGGTCTACCACAATCAGCACTATCACCCAGTGACTATTGATAGCAAGCTGGAGGATTTTTTTTGTATATAAAATAATTTTGATTTATCAGGATACATGGCCCTGGATTATGAATTGGTTTATTCTAATTACAGGCACTGAAAAGGGAATGAAGTGCCCACTCTAACATCAACACGTAGCCCAGATAACTGAGGGAGAACTCTGCTGCTTCAATGTTATTAACTGCTCTTTGTGTCCATCACAGTTCCCTTATGAAGCAAAGTGGTTGGATAACTCTCGTGCCAATAAACAATAGACTGGGACTTTCTTTAAAATGTGCCTCTTCCACACTGAGGCATCAAAGGCTTTTGAAAAAAAAAGAAAGAGAGAGTATGCTACCTTTCTGAAATTATTGCATTTGGTAAAAAGAGGAGGGAGGAGAAACTGCAAGTGGGGAAGTTAGAAGGTGCAATGAGTACAGCAAGAAGCTAGTCAATTTTCGCAGGCTGGAGAAATTGGGTCTGCAGTCACAGTTTGTGATTATGGGCCCATACCGCGTGGGCACAGGGATGGTAGTGGAAGGAGCGTTAAGCGAGCTGAAGGTATGTCAGTACACGCAGAGAACTTGCGTTTAGTTACTGCTGTGCATGTTATAAAAAAAATTCACGGGATGTGTAGGATAACCCAGTTTTTAAAAATTCTGCATCCTACACGTTGTAAAGCACCTGGGGTAGGCAGTGGTCTGCACCTGCATGATGGACAACCAATAGCAGGAGCCTGGGGGGAGGGTTAGTTGAAGATAGGATCTAGGGGCTGGTTTAGCACAGTGGGCTAAACAACTGGCTTATAATGCAGAACAAGGCCACAGCGCGGGTTCAATTCCCGTACCGGCCTCTCCGAACAGGTGCCGGAATGTGGCGACTAGCGGCTTTTCACAGTAACTTCATTGAAGCCTACTTGTGACAATAAGCGATTATTCTTATTCTTATTATGTGATGATATTTCCTAGAATATGCAACATATGAAAAGAGAGTTCGCAAACCTCACTGCAGCAACACACCAAATGGAAGAGTACAAAGTCCTCGTTGCAAACATGCTGTGAACTCCAGAATTGTCAATGGAGTAAATACTAAGTGAACTGCCACATATTTGATACTGACCTGATAGCACTGAAACGAGTGTGAGGCACACTGGCAGGAATTAGTGAAGCCAATGCTGCCATCACTCCTTGTACAGCAAACCAGGACAGATAGAATGAACTGAGATATGCAGTGTATAAGTACCTGTGGCACTCCCAAAATTAGTTTTACACTTCCAGCTACCTCACCCTCTCTGTTCTGAAGTGCATCAACATTTACTTAGTGCGCAAGGGTACAGCAAATCCTTCCCTACATCTCTACTGTTCCTTTCCTCACAGCCTTGTATGATTGAATGCACTAATAGTTCACATGACTGTGTATCTTATTCAATGCAATGTTCCTCATTCATGGTTGATGTGCGCAGAGGCAGACTTCTAATTTTGGCGGCGCACACAGCCACCTCTCAGTATGGCCACGCCCCGCTCCCATTGGCTGCGGCCCCACGCTGCAGCGCTGTTTCACTGTAAACCCGCCTCTGGGCTTGTCTGTTATTAAATGCAATGAATTAAATAGCACAACAACCGATGGGCAATTGTTTGGCCTTCTGGAGAAAGTAGTTCAATTCTAAGACAGAAAACTACAACAGGCAGTTCCTCCCCCATCACCTTGTGTACCAGCTAATTGCTTCTGGGGCAGATGTGCTCAAATTGCTGGCAGGCAGAGTACAAAGGGAGGGAGACTTGGGGTGCGAATGGGCAGGTGTCAGCTACAGGTTGGCTGTAGAATTCCTGTTCTCTTCACTCTTCTGCAGTACATGTAATTAATCATTCAGATGCATGACTAATTTCTTCAAGACAATCAAAGTGGGCAGCACGGTAGCATAGTGGTTAGCACAGTTGCTTCACAGCTCCATTTTCACCTCAATTCTCCTGTCCTATCTCTTATTTTATGACAGCACGGTAGCACAGGTGGATAGCACTGTGACTTCACAGCGCCAGGGTCCCAGGTTTGATTCCCCGCTGGATCACTGTCGGAGCCTGCACGTTCTCCCCATGTCTGAGTGGGTTTCCTCCGGTTTCCTCCCACCATCCAAAGACGTGCAGGATAGGTGGACTGGCCATAATAAATTGCCCTTAGTGACCAAAAAGGTTAGATGGGGTTATTGGGTTATAGGGACAGGGTGAAAGTGAGGGCTTAAGTGGGCCAGTGCAGACTCGATGGGCCGAATGGCCTCCTTCTGCACTGTATGTTCTATGTTCTATTCTCTGCAGTAAGTGGACTTTCTGTATTGTGCAAGCAGGTCATCAAGGATATTTTCACTGCCAGAACAACCCAAGTACACCCAAGCTAGAGGAAGAAGAGAAGTGTGCACAGTGAGGCACGAAACAGAAATGGGCAATACGTGTTGAGACTGCGTACAAGACAATACTGTACCCAGGTCGTTTTAAGATATATGCTGGGGAACCAACCCTGGTTCAATGAAAAGTGCAGACCAGCATCAGGCATACTTAAAAA
Source organism: Scyliorhinus canicula (assembly GCF_902713615.1). Taxonomy (NCBI): domain Eukaryota; kingdom Metazoa; phylum Chordata; class Chondrichthyes; order Carcharhiniformes; family Scyliorhinidae; genus Scyliorhinus; species Scyliorhinus canicula. The sequence goes on along the minus strand of NC_052150.1, from coordinate 163,957,877 downwards.
TTAAGTGTAAACTTGTGAAGCCACAACACAGGACCACATGCATACCAAAGAGCAAAAGCAACATATTGTATTCAAGAGTTAACCGATCCCAGAACGAATGGACCGGACCTAAGCTCTGCAGTCCTGCTACATCTAGTTGTGAATGGTGGTGGACCATAAAACAACACATTCAAGGAGGAGGCTGCACAGATATCCTCAATGATGGAGGAGCACAGCAGATTAGTGCAAAGGACACTGCTGAAGCATTTGCAACAATCTTAAACCTGCAGTGCTGAGTGTGGGATCCATCTCGGCCTTCTCCAGCATCACAGATGTCAGCCTTGAGCCAATTCAATTAACTCCATGTGATAACAAGAAATGGCTGAAATTACTGCAAAGGCAATGGACCCTGACAAAATTCTGGCAATAATATTGAAGACCTGCACTCTGGAATTATCTGCACCCTTAGCCAAGATGTTCCAGTACAGCTACAACATTGGTATATATCAGCAATGTGAAGTACTGCTCAGATACGCCTATCCACATCAAGCAGGACTATTCCAACCTGGCCAATTATCACCCCATCAGTCGACTCTCCATCATCATCAAAGTGATGAGAAGTATCATTGACAATGCAATCACTTGGCACTTGCTCAGCATTTTCTGGCATGATGGCACAGTGGTTAGCACTGCTGCCTCACAAGGCCAGGGATCCAGATTCGATTCTGACCTCGGGTGGCTGTGTGGAGTTTGCACATTCTCCCCGTGTCTCTGTGGGTTTCCTCCAGGTGCTCCGGTTTTGTCCCAAAGTCCAAAGGTGTGCAAGTTAGGTGGACTGGCCATGCTAAATTGCCACTTAAGCTTGAGATATAGGGAGGGAGATTGGGCCTAGGCAGGGTGGTCTTTAGAAGGGTCTGTGCAAACTCAATGGGCTGAATGGTCTCTTTCTGCACTGTAGGAATTCTATAAATAGCCTGCTCACTGATGCTCAATTTGGGTTCTGCCAGGACCATTAGGATCCTGACCTCATTACAGCCTTAGTCCAAACATGGAGAAAAGAGCTAAACCTAAGAGGTGAGCAGAGGGTGACTGCCCTTCACACTAAGTCAGCATTTGACTGAGTATGGCATCAAGGAACCCGAGCAAAACTGGAGTCAAATGGAATCTGGAGTCATACTCAGCACAAAGGAAGATGGTTGTGGCTGTTGAAGGTCAGTCATCTCAGTCCAGAACATCACTGCAGACGTTCCTCAGAGTAGTCCTAGGCCCAACCATTTTCAGCTGCTTCATCAGATATTGTAACAGTCAATGCCCATATGCAGCAACACCTGGACAACATTCAGGCTTGGGCATTAAGTGGCAAGTAACACTCGTGCCACATGTGTGCCAGGCTAGGAAGCTAGGAATTCTGTGGAGAATAATTCACTTCCTGACTCCCCAAAGCCTGTACACTACATGATGGATTACTCTTCATTGTCTGGATGAGTGCAGCTCCAACCACACTCGGGAAGCTTGACACCATCCAGAACAATGCAGCCCGTTTATTGGCTCCCCATCCACCACCTTCTTGTCCACACCATCTGGGTTGGTTTAGCTCACTGGGCTAAATCGCTGGCTTTTAAAGCAGACCAAGCAGGCCAGCAGCACGGTTCGATTCCCGTACCAGTCTCCCCGGACAGGCGCCGGAATGTGGCGACTAGGGGCTTTTCACAGTAACTTCATTGAAGCCTACTCGTGACAATAAGCGATTTTCATTTCATTTCACAGCCAATGCACAGTGGCAGCAGGATGTACGATCTGCAAGATGCACTGCAGCAACTCACTAAGGCTCCTTCGACAGCACCTTCCAAAACTATGACCTCTACCACCTAGAAAGACAAGGGCTGCAGATACCTGGGAACACCTGCTAGTTCCCTCCACGTTACTCATCATCCTGACTTGGAAATATATCGCAATTCCTTCAAACTCCTGAAACCCCTCCCTAACAGCACTGTGGGTGTACCTACACCACATTGACTGCAGTGGTTCAAGACGGCAGTTCTCCACTATCTTACCAAGGGCAATTAAGGATATGCAATAAATGGTGGCCAAGCCAGCGATGCCCGCATCCCATGAAAGATTTTTCTAAAAAGTTGAGATTTTTATCAAAGAATGCCATCACAGCCTGTCACATATACAAAAGAATTAGGGATAATTTCATAGAATGTGTTGGAAACATTGAAGCAGTCTGCATGTTTCAGCATAGTGAATGTGAGGTACTGCAGCCTACCCTGGAGCTTTTTGCAACTCACGGTAGCATGGTGGTTAGCATAAATGCTTCACAGCTCCAGGGTCCCAGGTTCGATTCCCGGCTGGGTCACTGTCTGTGTGGAGTCTGCACGTCCTCCCCGTGTGTGCGTGGGTTTCCTCCGGGTGCTCCGGTTTCCTCCCACAGTCCAAAGATGTGCGGGTTAGGTGGATTGGCAATGCTAAATTGCCCGTAGTGTCCTAAATGTAAGGTTAAAGGGGGGGGTTGTTGGGTAACGGGTATAGGGTGGATACGTGGGTTTGAGTAGGGTGATCATTGCTCGGCACAACATCGAGGGCCGAAGGGCCTGTTCTGTGCTGTACTGTTCTATGTTCTAAAGCTCATCTGGAAACAATGCATTATGAGTCATTGGTATAATACATTTTGGCACAGCTGATTTGTGAATATTTCAGCTGTGGCCAGATGCAGCCTAAAATGGTTACTGTATAAAGATTCAGTGCCTGAGATGGTCTACAAGGCTGTTCCCACATGTAGCTTGACACCTGGCTGGTTTCTGTTATCAAGCAAACTTTCTCAAGGCATTATTTCTGAGTCAGGTACACTTAGGCCTGTATATGTTGGGCTAAAAATTACAGCAGCTGGGCACCATATGCCACAGCTTCACCAATGAGCATTGTTCTGCATCATTATTCTACGATAGGAAGTGACATTCATGCGCATCCTTAGTTGCTTGTAGAAGGTTTTGCGGCGGAGGGATCTGACCCGATCGATTCAGCACCTTTAATGTTAATATTGTCTTGATGGCAAACATATAGGGCGTGTTTTTCAGGTCTGTTCGCCGCAAGCACAAATTCCGTTATGGCCGCCACATCTCGTGAAAGGGCCATGATGGGATTTGTGCTCATGGGATCTCGGTTTAAGATCTTCCCCATGCCCCTACCGGTGACTTGATCACTGAAAGGGTATGAACCTGATTTCCATATATTTATATGTATTTTAGTATTATTGGACTGCTTTATGCCGTACCTTACAGCCACGTGTAATGTGTCATGTCCCCCCCCCCCCCCCCCCCCTCTCCACCCCCACCCTGGCGGAGTGACATCACACACCTGGTGCAAATCACTGCTTCGAAAATGAAAACCAGTCGTGATGACGAAGCTGGAGGGGGGACAAGGTGCCTGAAGGCCCTGGGGTTGAAGGCCAAACTAGGGCAATGCCAGAGGCACTGAGAGGTCTATCTCTTCTCCTTGAGGTAGAGGTCTTATGTGTGGTGAGAGGAGGAGAGGGGTGCGCGCCAACATAGGCGTGGTGGGAGGGGACAGAGGGGGCATGGGTGTCCCCTGATACCTCCGTGCTGGGGGTCACCCCAAAGCTTGTGTGGGTCGGGCTTTCTGGTTCTATCAGGTCTTGTCAGAGTGATGATGCATTCCGCACCTTCTGATTTGGTTTTGTCAGAGCCTGGACAGAAAACGTGGCAGTGCTTTTAGAGAGAAACATATCTGTTTTCAGTCAGAAACTGACATTTTACCATTTGTTTTTGGAAATTCCGCCCATAAAATTTAGTTTCAAAATTTATCACTGTTGGATTTAAACAGCGACAGTTGGAATGTTAGTTCAATATTATAATTACCGCACTATGAAATGGACAGTACTAGTATTTAATGGACCGTTCTTAAAGGAAAAATAGTGTTTCCTCAGTTGAATGTCTCATAAATCCATAGAATCTCTACAAAGCGGAAGGAGACCAGTTGACACATCGATTCTGCACTGACCCTCCGAAAGAACACTTTACCCAGGCCCAGTTCCCTGCCCTATCTGCCACAAAGGATCCAACCTATTACCTCTGCTAACTTTGTTGATCTTAGTTAGAGTGGGGCTAGTATCATTTGACCTTGACCGAAGAGATCAGGAGGAGCAAAACAAAATGCTCAGGTGAACCACCTGATTACTATCCTGTGATCTCTGCTGGCAAAGTGATTGTTTGGGTAGGATTGAAAAAGGAACACAGCGTTTGGATATTTTCCAGCTCTGCTGAGAGAAAGTAACCGGGAAGTTGGGATTTTTGTTCCGGGATGGTGGATATTACGGAGTGGGTCGGGCCAGGTAACCGCGGAATGAGTGTGCAGATTACAGGGAGTGGAGGTGGACTGGGCAGGAGGCCTTTCTTGGTGCACCGGCATTTTGGCAAAGAATTTTTTAAAAGCCTTAAAGCAAAAAGCAGCCCTTAGCCCTCCTCCCTTACACCCCTCACATTACACACTCCCATGCCACATCAATGTCAATGCATGTCATCTCGTGCCCTGGCTGTACCCATCCCGATATGGCTCTTTACAATCTTAATGCCAGCCTATGTCCCTATACTCACCCTTATGGTCCATCACATCCTTCATCTTACCTCATACCCTCTCCCATTGTCCTTTTGTAGTCCCTATTCCAACTTATGTTCCTCTATCATTCGCTCAGAAGACCACCATCATACCGGTGCCAAAGAAGAACCAGGCAACGTGCCTCAATGACTACCATCTGGTGACCCTAACTTCAGTCGTAATTAAGTGCTTCGAGAGGTTGATCACGAAGGACTCCTACATCAGACTCCTATTTATTGACTACAGGTCCACCTTCAACATCATAATCCCAGCGAAGCTCATATTAAAGCTCCAAAACCTAGGATTTGGCTCCCCACTCTGCAACTGGATCCTTGATTTTCTGACCAACAGACCACAATCAGTAAGAATGAACAATACCTCCTCCACAATAGTCCTCAATACCGGGGCCCCACAAGGCTGCGTACTTAGCCCCCTACTCTACTCCCTGTACACACACAACTGCGTGGAAAAATTTGGTTCCAACTCCATCTACACGTTTGCTGACGATACAACCATAGTGGCCGGATCTCGAATAACAACGAGTCAGAATACAGGAGGGAGATTGAGAACCTAGTGGAGTGGTGCAGCGACAACAATCTCTTCCTCAATGCCTGCAAAACTAAAGAACTGGCTATTGACTTCAGGAAGCAAAGTACTGTACACACCCCTGTGAGCATCAATGGGGCCGAGGTAGAGATGGTTATCTGTTCCAAATTCCTAGGGGTGCACATCTCCAAAAAGCTGTCCTGGTCCACCCACGTCGACGCTACCCCCAAGAAAGCACAACAGCACCTATATTTCCTCAGGAAACCAAGGAAATTTGGCATGTCCACATTAACCCTGACCAACTTTTACAGATGCACCATAGAAAACATCCTATCTGGCTGCATCACAGCCTGGTATGGCAACTGCTCGGCCCAGGTCAGCAAGAAACTTCAGAGAGTCGTGAACACCGCCCAGTCCATCACACGAACCTGCCTCCAATCCATTGACTCCATCTACACCTCCCGCTGCCTGGGGAAAGCGGGCAGCATAATCAAAGACCCCTCCCACCCGGCTTACTCACTCTTCCAACTTCTTCCATCGGGCAGGAGATACAGAAGTCTGAGAAAACGTATGAACAGTCTCAAAAACAGCTTCTTCCCCTCTGTTACCAGACTCCTAAATAACCCTCTTATGGACTGACCTCATTAACACGACATCCTGTATGCTTCATCCGATGCTGGTGCTTATGTAGTTACATTGTATACCCTTTGTTGCCCTATTATGTATTTTCTTTTATTCCCTTTTCTTCCCATGTACTTAATGATATGTTGAGCTGCTCGCAGAAAAATACTTTTCACTGTACCTTGGTACACGTGACAATAAACAAATCCAATCCAATCCAATCATGACCCATCATATACTCTATGCCAACCTATACCCCTTTGCTCACCCCATGACACTTTATACCCCTGGTGCAACTTAATGCCAACTCATGCTAACCCATGCATCCTACCTACCATTCTTTACCCTAACATGTACCATGTCAACTCACCCAGGTGAGATTAAATAAAGTTCTAAGTGTCTCTTGCAGATTTTAGAAAAACACACTAATTCACAAAAACATCCACTACGCTTACAATGCTTCAACTACATAATCCGTTATAAGGACAAACATTTCATTCAAGTGCTTATTCCTTAATAAAACAAGCATTGCAATTCACACTCCCACATAATGTTTGAATGAACCCGAATGAAATTGAATGATATTTGAAGCAGTGTAAGCATAATAATCCCCAAAAAGCACCTTACCTCTGCCAAAAGGAACCTTGGACGGGATTCTCCGACCCCGTCCGCTGAATCTCTGGTGACCGGAGATTCGGCGCCAATGACGCCAGCGCGGTCACCGTGGTGCCAGTTGGGGGCCACTCAACGTGGCCCGTCCGACGATTCTCCACGCTCGACAGGCTGAATGCCTGCCGAGTTCGGCCGAGTCTCGCCGCCGTCGAACACTGGTGAAATTTCATTAAAAATGAAAATGTTCACATTCAATGTCATAGTTTTGCATTAAGCAATCTCTTCTTTGACAGAATTGGTCCAGTAGCCCAGAGGCCAGATAACAATTGGTTTGCCCTCATAAAGAGAAACTGGGCACACAGTTTTGCGAGTCAGGTTCCAGACCTGAAAAGTGATCCTATAATTCCAGGTGTGAGGAAGGTGGCAAAATTCTGCCCATTAATTTTGTTTCCCTCTCCAGGTGGAATGCTAGTTTTATCCCAGTCCAACTTCATACTTCACCATCAGCTTTTAATCTATTCTCTGTCTCCCCACAATCTCCCCTTCCCCAACCTCCAACCTCATCTCCGCACAAGTTTGCATCTCTAATTGTGTGAACTTGCTCCACTGTTTATCTCTACGTACTGGAGCTCTAGCATTCTGTATTTCCTAAGGTTACGTAGAATATGCAACACAGGGACAGACCATTTGCTCCAAGCTGCCCATGTCAGCATTTATGCTCCACTTGACTGTCCTCCCATCTTTCCTCATCAAAATCCACCATCGTAACCCTCTGCTTCCTTCTCCCTTACACGCTTCTCTGGCTTCCCCTTGTATTCATTCACCTGTACAATTTTCTTCAACCACTCTCTGTGTAGTGAGTTTTATAATCTCACCACTCTTTGGATAATGAAGTTTCTTCTGAATTCCCTCTTGGATTTCTAGGCGATTCTTTCATATTGCTGGCCTAATGTCCTATAAATGTTCCAATTTAGAATGTGTCCCTTTAGAAATTTATAGAATGCGTTTGTTTGACTGATGTGTCTTTGATTTTAAACGTGTCAAAAAAATAAAATGTTACACAAGGGATCAACAATGCAACACGTGTTTGTTTGCCTTTCATCAGGAGGCCCTGTGATTTGAGATCCAGCTGTGACAGATATTTGAGTTCAGCTTCCTCTTGTGCAGTTTGTCTCATTAGTTCACCTGGGGAGAATAAAAATGAAAAGAAATGATGGCTTATTTACTTCAGTAGATTCCCTCAGAGCCCTTTTGCGGAAAGGAACCAGTGGAATGACACAAATGTGAGGAAAATTAATAAGTGAATAAACTTGGCTTAATTATTCAAAGGTTTTAATAAACCTACATAAAAAATCCTATTTACAAATGTCATTGTGAAGCTTCAAGAAAATACATTCGTTTGTTGAAATGGTGGCATTTTGATGAATAACCTATCTTTTGTTTTAAACTGATTTTTTATAAGTATGTTGTCATGTGCGTGGTTAAGAAGAGAAAGAAAAGCGGTAGGCCAAATGCAGCAAGTGTCCCTTATTTCCACAGTCAAGGCTCTATTGCATGTGAACAGGGGCATTAAATCATAATATAGCAAGCCATGGAGATGACTCATGGACTCCTTTGGAAAGTACAATTCTCACACAATCAGGTCCTTGAATGTCTCCTGGAATATCAGTCAGAGCATATAGACCCTCCCTTGACAATGGAGGGCTATCTCCACTTCACTGAAGCTTGGCCTCCTGTCATTAGTTTTTTTTTCTCTCTCTCCTGTGTCTGCTTCTCCATTGTAATTGCTGTCAGGCAGGGATAGAGACAGCCAAAGAGTTCATTTGAAGCTTGGAATCTGTGTGCTTCTGTAATAATGTTAAAAAAAAGGGCAGCACGGTGGCCTAGTGGTTAACACAGCTGCCTCACAGCGCTAAGGTTTAGCTCACTTGGCTAAATCGCTGGCTTTTAAAGCAGACCAAGCAGGCCAGCAGCACGGTTCGATCCCCAGACAGGCGCCGGAATGTGGCGACTAGGGGCTTTTCACAGTAACTTCATTGAAGCCTACTCGTGACAATAAGCGATTTTCATTTCATTTCATTACGGTCCCAGGTTCGAACCTGGCTCTGGGTCACTGTCCGTGTGGAGTTTGCGCATTCTGCCCGTGTCTGCGTGGGTTTCGCCCCCACAACCCAAAAATGTGCAAAGTAGGTGGATTGGCCACACTAAATTGCCCCTTAATTGGAAAAAATAATTGGGTGATCAAAATTTATAGGGAAAAAAATAATGTAAAAACAAATTCCACGCCAATTCGTCTCAGATTGCACAGGAAAGGATTTGAATCCATGACGAATTGAAACGTGGGGCGCGATTCAGCCATTTTGGGCGGGGTGGCGGGGTGTTTCGCATTAGCTGTCATGGCGAGATTGTGGCATGTTCTCACCTGTGCTTAGTGCAAAAAATGAGCCCCCATGTGAATGTCGACATTATTAGCTCCCTCACTATCTGATTCACCCAATTTGCTTCTTAGCTGCTCACCGCAAATAAGGGAGAGCTGCTTTTAAACGCTCCCTCAGCACTCACTCTGGGTCCAGACACGAGGATGGCAATGTGCAGATCTGCTCCTCGCCGGCCTGACCAGGCTTCTCAATGCCATGGATAAAAGGTGGGGCATCCTGTTCCGCCGAGGGGGTTGGAGAACCAGCAGCAGGATCAGCAATGCTGCCTGGGCAATAAATCATGCCCAGTATTAAAGTTAAAGGAAAAGCATATAAAAAGGCAAATGGAATATTGTTGTAGATTTCAAAAGAACTGGGGTATCAAAGTAGAGAAATGTTGTTACAATTCTATAAAGTGTTGGTGAGACCACATCTGGAGTATTGTGTCCAGCTTTGGTCTCCTTGTTGGAGAAAAGATGTGGTGGTATTTTAGACAGTTCAGAGGAGGTTCACAAGATTGATTCCAGGAATGAAAGGATTGGCGTATGAGGAGAGATTACACAGTTTGTGTTTATACTCACTGGAATTTAGAAGGATGAGAGGGGTGTATACACATATGTATATGTGTATATAACAAAAGGGTTAACCATAACATCTAGCTGTTAGACTGCCATTAGAGGGCACCACTAGATCCATCTATAAGTATCAGTTCCCAGAGGATTTTGGTCTCTTTCAACCCTGCAGTAAGCAGTTGTATATTTAGGTAGCTCTCAGTATAGTTAGTATTTATCGTTGTGAATTAGTTAATTCAATCATATCTAATTACTTGATTTCTAGAGATAGTTCTGTAGAGTGTCGAACTCATATATAATCAATTGTTACTTTAATAAATTAGTTTGCTTAAGTTTTGAAGACTCGTCGTTTCTTCACGATCACACCATCAGACTATCTGCATCAACAGCAACTAGTAACAATACATGTTGCTGGACCCAATAATATAACATGGCACCAGACTTGGCTACAGTAAACTACCTATAATAGAATAGTAAAGTTGGAAAAGAAGAAAAACATTCTGCAGCTGTCCGACAACAGAAGCATCACCTTCCAAAAAAACTTTGATGATTCCCAGCTGGATGGACAGAACACAAGCTCCTCGACACCTCAGGATCACCAGTAAGTTAAATGTAAACTGATGAAGATGAATGCTTTAACAGCTTTTTAACAGATCTCAGACTACTAGCACAAGCCTGTAACTTGTCTGCACTTCTTGATTCAATGATTCATGACCAAATAGCGTTTGGCATGACTGATGAACATTTAAGGAAACGATTATGAAGGCAAAAAAGAATTGACTTTAGAAATCATGATCTTTGGCTCATCAACAATCAAAAAATCAGTACCAAGAGTATTTTCTCCGTGAAAAGGATGCAAAAATTCCCCACAGGCAGAATGTGTAAAGGCAGTGACGCAGATGAAGAAGATGCACGTTTTGGATGGCAGCCATCTTATGTGCACTCATTCTAGCCCTGCACATGCACACTTTGCTCAGAAATGTGAGACGGCCGAAAACCGATCTGCGCATGCGCGAAGAAGTGTCATGCATCATGACGTCAACGCAATGATGTGTTCAAGGTGTGGAACTTCCCACCTTCAGAAAAAATGCCCTGCCAGAGGAAGACCACACTCACAATGTGGCAGATTCAATCATTATGCTGCACAGTGCAGATCTACACTCGCATTTAAATCTTCCAAACTGATTTTAAGGCAGATTAATGTTCAAAGTGTACAATCAAAAGAGGAAGAGTTAGAGCAAGATTTTTCGACAGATTCAGAAAGTTACTCCCTGGAAAATACATTCTTTTCAGGGATCATTGAAAAATATGGAAACTCCACAGAAGTAACTTTGCATACCAAACCAATAAATTCTATTACTCAACGTAAATGAATGCCCAATCAATTTTAAACTGGACATAGGCGTGTCAGCTAACTTGTTATCCAAGCTCGACCTCTCAAGGCTCAAGCGACCTCCAAAACGTCTTTAAGCTGCCTGTAAACTAACAGATTATAATGGCAATGCTATCTCGTCAATGGGATTGTGCTATTTAGTTGTTTCCAACAAGGATATTGAAACAAAACTAAGAATTGAGATTGTCAAGTCAGATAAATCATCACTCTTAGGTGCACAAGCCTGCAAGGAGCTACGCCTAATACAGCGCATTTATACTGCAACTTTGTCTCACCCTGATCTACAAAAGGATATTCGAAGAGTCCTTGATCAATGTCCAGATGTATTCAAAGGCATGGGCACTCTACCATTTAAGTACAAAATTTGACTACAATTGGTTGCTAAACCTGTAGTACATCCAGCAAGGAGAATTCCTATTCCACTCAGAGAAAGGTTGAAGTTGGAATTGGAAAAGGCTACAACAACAAGGTATAATATCAAGAGTCACTGAACCAACTGACTGGGTCAGTTCGAAGGTTTGTATGAAGAAACCATCAGGTGATCTGCCGATTATGTATCAATCCCAAGGGTCTCAATGAGAACATCATGAGGGAACACTATCCCATCCTGAAAAGAGAGGAAATCACCAGCGAAATGGTGAATGCTCGCATCTTCACCAAGTTTTATGCATTGCAAGGTTTGTGGCAAATTCAATTGGAAGACTCAAACAGAAAGCTCTGCACCTTTAATACACCTTTTGGCAGATTTTTCTATAACAGGATGCCTTTCGGAATTATCTCTGCGTCTGAAATATTCCACCGCATTATGGAATAGATGAATGAGGGAATAGACGGTGTACGTGTCTACGTAGATGACATCATATGGTCAAAAACACCAGAAGAGCATGTCTCGAGACTGAGACAAGTCTTTCAACGCACACATGAGTATGGCCTCAAGCTTAATCAAATCAAATGTTGTTTTGGCACTTCTACACTCAAGTTCCTCGGAGACCAAGTTTCAGAAAAAGGTGTGCAACCTGACACTGACAAAATCTCAGCCATTCAAGGAGTGAAAGTCCCCGACGACAAAAAAGCAGTTCTTCGTTTTCATGGCATTGTCAACTTCCTGGGCAAATTCATCCCTAATTTGTCCAACCGAACAACAGCTCTGAAAAAACCTGATTATGAAAAAAACTTTGTTTGAATGGACGAAGGATCATCAACAAGAGTGGCTTGACTTGAAATCACAAGCACCAATCTTAGCATTCTTCGATCCAAGTAAGGGGACAGAAATTATGACTAACGCAAGTCGGAACGGAATTGAAGCAGTTTTGTTGCAGAAGGACGACAGCTCGTCTTGGGTCCCTGTCGCATATGCATCGAGGGCGATGACACCAACAGAATGTCGCTACGCTCAAATCAAAAATGAATATTTGGGTCTACTAACTTGAATTTTAAAGTTCCATTATTACGTTTATGGACTACCCACTTTCACTGTGGAGTCTGACCACAGACCATTGGTGCATATTATAGAAAAGGATCTCAATGACATAACTCCCCGACTCCAAACAATTCTAATGAAACTCCAAAGATTTGATTTCAATCTCATCTACACACCTGGAAAGGATCTGATAATAGCAGATGCGTCATCACGCTCCATTACTTTGCAAAGTGAACCACTGGAATTCATTCAACACATTGAATCTCAGGTACCTCATTGAATCTAGCCTCATTCAGTATTCTGGGGTAGATCCCATCAGGTCCTGGGGATTTATCTACCTTAATATTTTTCAAGACGCCCAACACCTCGTCTTTTTGGATCTCAATGTGACCCAGGCTCTCCACACAACCTTCTCCAGACTCAACATTCACCAATTCCTTCTCTTTGGTGACGTGCAGTCGTGTGCAGACGTGCCAACATAGGATGAAAAAAAATCAACTTAATAAGAGAGGAGACTAAAAAGGATGCATTGCTACAATGTGTCATTCACCACATCAATAATGGGTGGCCGAAAGGGCAATGTCTACAATTTTGTAATGTTCGAGCAGATTTAAAGGTGATAAATGGTCTACTTCTGAGACTCGACAGGATAGTCATTCACCTTTTGTACCAGTCTGCCATGAGGGACCTTGTCAAAGGCCTTACTGTAGTCCATATAGACAACATCCACTGCCCTACCTGCATCAATCATCTTTGTGACCTCTTCGAAAAACTCTATCAAGTTAGTGAGACATGACCACACCTTCACAAAACCATGCTGCCTCTTGCTAATATGTCCATTTGCTTCCAAATGGGAGTAGATCCTGACTCAAAGAATTCTCTCCAGTAATTTCCCTACCACTGACGTAAGGCTCATCGGCCTGTAGTTCCCTGGATTATAGTAGTTGAGAGAAGTTTATCTAGATTCGTACTTGGAATGGCCCGGTTGCCTTATGAAGAAATGTTGGAACGGTTAGGTTTGTATCTACTAGAGTTTAAAAGGCGACTTGATTGAAACTTGAGGTTTATTGACAGGGTGGATGTGGAGAGTATGTGTCCTCTTGAAGAATCTAGAACCAGTGGTCACTGTTGAAAAATAAGCAGTCATTCATTTAAGGCAGAGATGAGGAAATGTTTTGTCTTTCATAGGATCGTGAGTCTCTGCAACTCTCTTCCTCCAAAGGCAGTGGAAGCAGAGTCTTTGAATATTATTTATTTAATAAATAAATTTAGAGTACTCAATTGGGACCATGTGCTTCTTAAAAAGGTGTATTGTGTACAAAGACAGGGAAGTTCTACTGAACCTTTAATAAAGTTGGGCCTCAGGAGAATTGCATCCAGTTATGGTCACCACTCTTCAGTAAAGATGTAACGGCCCTTGAAAGGATGCAGATGAACTTTACCAATGTACAAAATAAGAGCCAAAGTAGGCCATCCGGTCATTCAGGCCTGCTCGGCCATTCAATAAGATTTCCCTAACCTTCCCCCATTCCACTGCTCTGTTAGTTTAAGATCCCTAGTTATACAATTGAGCTGGACACGGGTCTTAGCCCAGTTCAAGTTGAGCCCATCTCAGTGGAATAGTTCACTCTTTCATGAGTACTGATGCCAGTATCCCATGAATTAAAACACCTTCCCACACCACTCTTTGAACCACACATGTAATTCTCCAATCTGTTTTAAGGGGCAATTAAAGTGGCCAATCCACCCAACCTGCACATCTTTGGGCTGTGGGGGTGAAACCCACGCAGACACGAGGAGAATTCTGAAGCTCTACACGGACAGTGACCCAGGGCCGGGATTCGAACCCGGGTCCTCAGCGCCACAGTCCCAGAGCTAACCACTGCGCCACGTGATGCCCTGTCTTTGAATATTTTAAAGGCAGAGCGAGATAGATTCTTGATTAAAAGGGGGTGAAAGATTATCAGGGTAGGCAGGCACGTGGAGTTATGGTTACAATCAGATCAGCCATGGTCTTAATGAATGGCGGAGCAGGCCCGATGGGTTGAGTGGCCTATTCCTGCTCCGAATTGGAATGTTTATTAATCTGTTTGTATGTGTGCCTGATGTAGCACTGAGAGCTGATAATAAAATTAGACATATTAATTGCTTCCCTTATTCCAAAAGAAAATAGCAAAAAACAACTTTCCATTTAAGATATTTCAGTTGAGGATTGGGAATAGATTTTACAACTGTCTGACATCTGCAACATAATTTGTTTTCATTCTGCCATTTGCATGGATAGATTCACAGTGATTGTTATAATTTATTTTCTCATTAATTTTTTCAATCTAATCAGTCTTGCGTTTTAGTTTGCTCTTTGCATCCAGACTGCTTATCTTCATACCGGGGTTTCTCAGGGGACTCGTATGAAGAAACCACAGGATAAGAGATCACAAGCACGATTCTACCACAGCATTGAGGCCAGCACCAATCCGGGCGTGTCGGGTGAATTGAGTGAGAGGCCAAAATCGAGATGCGCGCCAGGTGCGAACCATTTTGCGAATCACCTGGCCTGTTCCCGCTGGTGAGCTCCGGATCTCGCCCAAAAATAGTGAATAAAGCCTCATTTCAATCTCATTTACAAGAATGAAGTCGAGTGCAGTGGCCTCCCAGGAATTACCCAACTCCCCAGGAAGAAATCACGCGGATGTTGTTTGTATTCCTGTATAAAAACGGTAAGTTGGTGCAATGGCTACCGAGGGGGAGTGAGGAGGTTAGTAGCCCTTTTCATTTACTGCCATGCAGCTCAAGAGCACTGAAGTTCCTGTACCAGTGCTCGGAGTTGGTGGGTGGGTGGGAGGTGGAATGGTGCTTCAGGAGGTTGGCGTTGTTCAGGGGAGCTGGAGGAGTCCAGGTCTGGGGTAGCCCCGGGCTGCAGGGGTGAGGTGCTTTCCAGCCATGTTTAAATATTGTGGAGGCACATAACAGAGACAACCACAGCTGCAGCCTGTCCTACAAACTCTCTCAGGACAATGCCCTGCTGCAGCTTCTCTCATGAATGTCAATTTTACCCCCTTTGACTGTAAGCAGCCTCAAGCTTCACAACAGAAGGCTATTTCAAATGAGGAAGTAGCTTTGTTAGTTGTGACAGCACTTCACACTCCTTAACTCTCACGTGCTTCCTTGTTAGATATACATGTCGCCTCTATGACATTAATCTTCATAGCTGCCCTGCCTGCACCTAAGCCCCCCACAGGCACAGTGGTCCAAGATCTAATACCCCCCCCTCCCCCCCAATGCGGACCCTGTTCAGAGGATGGGTGTGAGCGTGCTGTCAGCAGAAATACAGGTTTCAGACTTTGGTATAAACTGAGGAACACCAGAGCTAACCTCACGGTGACTGATCGTTACTCTCTTGCCTTGTATATTGACCCGCTGACAGTGCTGACACAGGCCCATCACCCTGGGGTGATATTATACAGAACCTGGATTGGTGGAACAGGGTAGTTGAGGAGTTGGGAGGTCAGGAAATTGGGTGTGGGAGGAGGAAGGAGGGAAATGCCCGGGAAAGAGATGAATTAGGGAAAGGGGGTATTGGGGTAGGGAGGGGAATGTGGGGATTTGGAGGAAGAAGGGAAATGGGTAGGTGGCATTTTGGGGAATGGGGTTAAAAAAAACAATAACTAAGATTTGAAAGTCAGCTATGTAATATTCCACATATTACACTAACTATTAAACAATAAGGAAATGTCACCATTCCACATTGGTGCCTGATGGGACCATCAATTCAACCTGAGACACGAGTTGGAGTAAACTGTGGCTTTAATCGGCTTACAACTGAGCATGCCTGGGACTATGCTGAACTGAAGGCGGACTCGCAGGACCGCAGCACTTATACTTCCTGAAGGGGGTGGAGCCGAGGGCAGAGCCCTGTACATGCTCCTCATCTTCCCCTGTGGGCAGAGCCGTGAAATGGCTCACAGATGGAGCCCACAGGGACACAGTAATGTACAGTGTGAATTATAGTGGTTACACATTCACCACAGTGCCAATAGAAACTATATCAGCACATTTTTATAAAAAAACCCAAACATATGGGGCTGGATTCGCCGCACCCCTACGCCCAAAACGTTGGCCGGTGGTGGGGCGGTAATCCATTTCGGTACACGAAATAGGGACCAATGCCGTTTCCCCGATTCTCCGGGCCCCGAAAAGCGACGTACTCCGAGGGTACGCCGCGCCTACCTGCGGCCATTGCTGGAGGCCGGCCCTGCCATTCTCCGCCCCTGACCAGCCGCAGTCCCAACGGTGTGGATATAATATGGTCCAGCCGGTCGGGATACTAGTGTGGGGGCTGCGGACTCAGTCTGTGACCGCCCTGGTCAGGGGTGGGCCGATCAGGGGGCGGGGGGGGAGGGGGGGGGGGGGGGGGGGGGGCCTTATACGGCACTGGACTAATTTTGGGCGGGCAGTCTGGATCGGGCGCGTGGCCGATCGGGGGCACTATTTGGAGGGTCTGGCTCCATGGCCTGAATCCGACATGGGACATGGCACATGCGCTGCCTCTGACCCGGAAGTGCGGGGGCTCGTATCTGCAGCACAAGCTGCTCGTTTCATGCCGGGTTCCTGCGAGCTCATCTGCAAGGCTATGAATATGTGGCTCTTTCACGCCAGTGTTTCTGTCATGAAAGGCCACAGTTTTTATGACAGCGTGGGGACATCGTCCGAAAAATGAAGAATCCAACCCAACCCATGTTATCACCCCTCACAGGTTCCTTAATAGAAATCGAGGATAAGCTTGAGAATGTGTTATGTCCAGACCTTTGCCAGAGAAATGATTTGTCCATCAATCTGTTACTTATTCCACGTACAGTGTCATTGTCTGTCCAGGTGCCAGAGCTGTACACCCCCCCCCCCCCCCCCCCCCCCCCCCCATTTAGCCCAATCTCACCGGAACCAAATCCTGGCATCCACATATTCCACTGGCACTCAAGGTGCAGTTCAACGTCGTTTACTTCCAGCGTGTTTAACCTACGGTGATGTGCCAGTTATATGCAGCATTCATCACACCAGCAACAAAAACATTAGCAATCTGCGAAAGCATTTCGCCAACAATGTCATCAGGTGGCTCATTTGGATAAGTGTCACACTCCAGGTCCCATAACATCTTTTTGTTTCAAACCAGAATGCTTTCTGGACTCAAAAGTCCCCCTGAGCTTGGTGTTCCAGGACCCAAGTATCTTAGAAAAAAATTACCTTCCTTCCAGCTACAGAAAAGGAAGGAAACAGCAACAGCAGCCTCCAAGCAGCTGCAGCCAGTAGCCGGAGCAAGCAGCAAAAACAACATGCAGCTGTGAAGTGCTCTCACAACTAACAAGGCCAATTCCTCATTAATAATAACCGTGGTACATTCGAAGCACTAAGTATTTTCCAATCACTCAAGCGTGTGATTTCACTACACTGACCTCTCTTTGATGTGGTCAATGTTTACAAACATTGAGGTTTCACCACTTAGGCCACTGAAGCTGAAAGGATATGAATGGATCAAGGCTGCAGATGGTTTTTACAAGCTGTCAATCACAGACCACTGCTCCAGTGTGATGAATAGATTGCAGACAGTAGATCTGTGGGAACCAGATGAATGCGTACCTGCTCTCCATTGAGGAATGGAGACGTGGAGCTGCAAGGTAAGTATTACAGTTATAATTCTACCCACTGCCCCTGTCTGGATTGCTCTTTGACTTCCACACAGGGATCTCTTTTCTGGGAGGAGAGGGTCTCTGTGTGTGTGTATTGGAGGTCTGTGCTTAGGGGTGGGGGGGGGGGCCTGTGGAGGGTGTTCCTTTAGGCAGGGGGTCCCTAGTGGGATCTTCCTATTACCGTGGTCCCTGGGGGGGAGCCCCCCATTACAGCAGTACCTGTGGGGGGCAGATGGGGTCACCCCATACTTGGAGGTGTGGGGGTACCCCAACAATCTGGAGGTGGTGGGGCAGCCGTGTGGTGGGGGGGGGGGGGGGGGGGGGGCAGGGGAGATTTTCTGAGGTTAGCGGGATCGGGGCCGATTTACGGTGGGAGAGGGGTGTGTGGCCCGCTACTCCCCTCGGCCCTGGCAGAAGACCCCCGGCCAGCGGCACAACTGTCAGCAAACTATGGCGATGTTGGACACTTTCTGTACTTTCTGTACTCCCACTTGCCCCCTCAGTAGCCACGGCGCCTGTTTCATGATTTTTAAAAGCACAAGTTAACCTCACCATTGGGAATTCACCCCAGTGGAGGCAGAGCATCACGAAAGCCCCAGAGAATACCGGGTCAGGCCCACCAATGATATGTCAATGCTTTTACTGTACTTGTGGAGGGAATGCATTGGCATTGCTGTTGAGGCACTGGAAAATTATGATTTGGCGTGAAACCAGCGCCCGCCATGATTTCAGCGTCAAAACCGATTGTCTGCCCAATCGTGTTTCCTGATTCCGGGGCCGGCCGACAGAGAATCCCACCTCTTATGTCCACTTGACAGCTTACTTTCCGACTAATCACATAGTGACATGGCAAGTGTACACGGCCCTGAAACAGGCTGGTATTTCTGTGTACTGAATGTCAGTAAGATGCTGGATAAAGTACATTGAAGGCACTATTAGCTCCTGGCACTCATTGTTGTTTATTATCGCGCATCAGAATTCCTTAGATCTTGGTATTACTTTCGAGTTCTTCCAGAGGGCTACATGACTATTGATGGATGGAGAGCAAATGGGGTCATGTTACTTGCTTGTACTCTGACTGAATTAGTCACACTTTATGGACCAGCCTTTCCTATCTGTCTTTTTTGGATGTATCTTACCTGGTGAGTGGAGCCCATGATCAAGAAGAAGAGACGGCACCAGGATGTAAGTAATAGATTTATTTCTTGGGAGATCTCCAAATCCTATCAGACAATGAATTGTTTCAAGCACAGTTCTTGATTGCAAGGAAAAACCTTGCAACTGATTCGTAAATATTCATGGATGTTGAAGTGGAGTAGACTTGGCGAGCAAACTATGTTTTCTCATGTTTTTTTTAACATTTTCACATGAAGTGAACATTTGTGTTCTGATCTGTCACATGGCCACATTATTTGATAAACAATTGGGCCATAACTGCCTTGGCATGGTAATCAGTGTCGGATTGCCACTCAGTACCCATTTACCTGCGCCAAATTTCTTCAGGTTGTGTCAACGGGAATGGAGAGTTCAGGCATGGGTCAGGTTGGGTGGTGGGGTGTCTTGTCGGATTAGGTTGGGGAGGGTCAGGGGGTCAGGTTGGGTCGAGGTGGGGGGAGAGATAGAAATTGCATGCAGATGGAGGGCCGGGGTGGGGAATACCAAGGGGTGAGTGTTAAGCTGGGGGGTGGGGAGTCCACTGTGCATTCCGGAATGTGGTGGTAGCTCCGTATGGGGATTTATCTGGGTATTTAAGATAGTTACGTTAAGGTTAGAAGAGGTAATATTTCTTCTACCTTTATCAGAGTAACTATTAGGGTAACACTGGCAGAAACATCAGATTAGCGACGTAAATTGCTTTGTTGGATGGTTCACTGTGCAGTGCAATTGTCCAGGGGGAGTTAGCAGAACCTGGGAAAAGACTTCTGACAATGCCCATTGCTAATTGTTCTTTGAAATGAAGGCTTAATAGTAGAAACAAATATTAAAATAACACGAGTAGCAGTCTGAAGAGACCAATATTATTTTGAGTCAGATAGCAGCAGTCACATCTGAGTTAGAATGTCCTAATTTGGGCAGCACGGTGGCGCAGTGGATTAGCACTGCAGCCTCACGGCGCCGAGGTCCCATGTTCGATCCCGGCTCTGGGTCACTGTCTGTGTGGAGTTTGCACATTCTCCCCATGTTTGCGTGGGTTTCGCCCCCACAGCCCAAAGATGTGCAAGGTAGGTGGATTGGCCATGCTAAATTGCCCCTTAATTGAAAAAAATGACTTGGACAGTCAAAATTTATATTTAAAAAAAAAAGAATGTTCTAATTCAAGCTTTCTGGTCCCGTAAAGAAGACAAAGGCTGGGATTTTCCCTGATATGGGCAAAGGCCAATATAGGTGGGAAAGACGGCATTGAAACTGCCAATGGCAATGTTGGCTTTTTCCGCCATATCGTGGGGAACTTAGAAAAATAAGCTTCAAATCACAGGTCCCATAATGTATTGCTGGTGGTGTGACAGCAAGCAAACCTGTACATCCCGGTGACTCGCCCCGGAACCCCGCCAGCATTACCATGGCATCCCCTGGCACTACGCACGCATTGCCCAGGCATCAAGCAGGCACCAACTGGGTAATGCCAGGGTGTGCCTGGGTAGTTCCAGGGGTACCAACATCATGCCCAGGTAACGTTTGGGCACTTTCCAGACCACAACCAGGCCTGACCCCTTCCCCACTGAACGTTGCACTCACCTGACTTCCCCTGGGATATCTGCTTGACGGATACACATCTCCGGATACTAGTCAGGCTTAACGCCATTCTGTTGTCACGCCGCTATGAATGGATGTTTTGATGGGGCGGGGCGATGATTCCGCCATACTAACCTGATAATATCTAATTGTATTCAAATGAGGTTCCCAATGTTCAACAGGAATGGGAGCATCAAATCTCAGCCAAAACATTTACCTTGAATCATCTTTCTCAACAGATTGTCGGTGTGAACTGCATTAGGAATCCCAAGAATGCACTAAAAAAGGGAAAGCCATTTGGTTATTTATAGAAAGGCCATTTCCCTGTGGACATTTTGACTGAATAATCTTTCAGAATGTGCACTACTTTGTGTTTAGCTTCAGTTACAAACATAGTTTCCTGTCTCATAATTTGTGCTTTCTTTACAATTCATACTGTAGCTTTTGATGTTGTGGCTGGCATCCGGTAGTCTTTTTTTCACATCCGTTTGTGACAAACAGTGCGAATTATATAAATCGACTGAAATGAGACATAGATACCGTAGATATTGACATATAAGTCGACCGTTGAAAAATCCCTCCAAAAATGGGGTTGACTTACACACTGAGTATGAAAGTGAGCTGCCAGTGTGGGTGGTCACCAAATTTGTCATTCACCATGTGGGGTCTGCTGTTTTAAGGCATGTCTTAAACTCTCGTGCATCTTTGCAACAGAACCCATATCACCTGCTTGGTCCCTCATGCCCAGTTATAAAAGATTGATACAAGAAACATCCATTCATGGGGTGAAAAATCAAGGCTGATTTATAAAGTGAGTGTAACCTCTTTTGACTTGTATGCTGAGTATCCTGAGTATGTTGAGCACCATTTTTGGTGCCAGAAAATGGGGTCATTTTATAGGCTCGGTTGACGAGCAGAATGACAGACATGGCAATTGCTGATGCATTTTAGCAAAAAGAATAAGGAGAGGCAATATAGACTTATTGACACAGAGTGTGCAAGGTCAGAGGGACATGGAGGTTCATGTGCATGAATCTTTGAAGGCATTAAGACACATTCGAAGTGTAATTAGCAAAGCATTTGGGAACTTGAGCTTCAGAAATCGAGGTATTGAGTACAAAAGCAGGGAAGTTATGCTGAACCTTAATAAAGGTTCGACCACAATTCGAGAATTGCATCCATTTGTGATCACCACAATTAGGAAGGATATGAGGGTACTTGAGGGGATGCAGAGGAGATTTACCAGAATTAAGGATTTTCACTAAAAGTTCAGGTTGAGGAATCTGTAGTTGTTCTCCTTGGAGCAAAGGAGGTGGGGAGGAGAGGGATTAGATGGAGGTGCATAAGATTATGACAGGTTTAGATCAGGTAGACAAAGAAAAGCTGTTCCCGCAAGCTGACCGCACAAGGCGAGGGGCTCAGCTGTAAGGTTTGTTGGCAAGAGATGCAGGGGAGATGTGAGGAGGAACCTGTTTATGCAGCAAGTAGTAATGACGTGGGTGGCACAGTAGCACGGTGGTTAGCACTGTTACTTCTCAGTGCCAGGGTCCCAGGTTTGATTCCAGACTTGGACTACTGTTTGTTTGTGCGGAGTCTGCACGTTCTCCCCGTGTCTCCGTGGATTTCCGCCGGGTGCTCCAGTTTCCTCCCACAGGTCCTGAAAGCCGTGTTGTTCGGTAATTTGAATATTCTGAATTTTCCCTCTGTGTACCCGAACAGGTGCCGGAATGTGGCGAATAGGGGCTTTTCACAGTAACTTTGTTGCAATGTTAATGCAAGCCTACTTGTGACAAAAAAGATTATTATTATTACATGGGACTTGCTGCCTACAAGGGTGATGGAAGCAGAGATTATGAATGATTTTAAAAGGAATTTGGATGGGCACTTGAGGGAAATAAACTGGCAGGGCTACAGAGATTGTGTGGGGAAACGGGACTGATTGGATTGCTGTATAGAGAGCAGCATGAGCCCGATGGGATGAATGGCCTCCTTCTTCACCATAGTGATTATAGCACTCTATCACTGTCATGAAGCATGTTGATGTTATCTGCTAGAGTATCCCAACTTGGAACACTGGTTTGTGTGGGGGTGTAGTTTTATTTTGTTTTGGTGTGAGGAGACAAATGAAAGCTCAGTGAAAATAAATATCCCAGTCGTCATGTGACAATTATTAAAGACTATTTATTAAAGTAAAGAAAAGACAAATATACACGGACAGGACTACTCTACTCTCATGCAATTAAGATGTATGAATTGCTAAACATGTACACAGTTTAAATATAACATATCCATTGTTCCAAAATATATATACAATACCTGAACTCCATAAGACTTCTCCATTTCCCCAAACAACATCCAAATTAAATAACCAGTTTATATTTACCACACAGTACAGAGGTGATACTCAAGTCTGAGAAACATATTTTCCTGGTCCGGTTATGAAGGTTTTCTGCACTGCTTTGGCTCTAAGACTTAGAGGTTTGTTTCATGTTGTTTCATGATCCTCTGGGCTGCTAGCTGGAAAACTAGCTTTCAGGCTTAGTGGCTGGAAACTGGCCAGTTTGCTTTCTGAGACTTCTGGATGTCAACTGCCTCTCTGGCTTCTGATCATCAGACACCAATAATACCTTTGTTCCTGATTGATTATGCCATCTATGTATTTGGCTGTCTGCCCCCATCAACCTATGTATACCTCATTGACCCTCCCAATCGCCTATAAGCTATTTCTCCAAATGAGCTATTCGCAGCTGATTATTATCTATATGAACTTTTAACCTTGTAATTGGGAGAGACGCATATGAATTGGGGCTTTTGAATACTATCTACTGCTGTCACTAGGCAGATTTCTACCTGCTGGACATCACGCCTTCTATTATGGATTATTACATTTGTTTTCTGCTGTTGCCAGGTAAATTCACGACAATGACCCTCTTTGTCTTTCTGATAATCCATTCTATAATTGCTTGAATTTCTTTCTAAATTTCTCTTGAAGGATTTGTAGAGCTCATTCTGCCACTTTATTTCATTTTCAGTGAAGTGAAATAATATTACATTCATTTCGCAATAACCTGTTGGTTTTAGGAATTTATTTATCATGCTTTCTCAGTATTATTTGTTTAAAAATGTGAGTTGTTAAGAACTCAATCCAAACCATTTATTTATTATTTCATTTCTTTGAAGTTATCAAGTTTTTAATGTAGAACGTAGAACGTAGAACAGTACAGCACAGAACAGGCCCTTCGGCCCTCGATGTTGTGCCGAGCAATGATCACCCCACTCAAACCCACGTATCCACCCTATACCGTAACCCAACAACCCCCCCCAAACCTTAATTTTTTAGGACACTACGGGCAATTTAGCATGGCCAATCCACCTAACCCGCACATCTTTGGACTGTGGGAGGAAACCGGAGCACCCGGAGGAAACCCACGCACACACGGGGAGGACGTGCAGACTCCGCACAGACAGTGACCCAAACGGGAATCGAACCTGGGACCCTGGAGCTGTGAAGCATTTATGCTAACCACCATGCTACCGTACATGCTACAGCATGTACTGTACATGCTGCTGATCTTAGGTATTTTTGGGCCCTGCTTTATGTGGAATTTGATCAATCTTTGTTTGCTCTCCCTAGATATGCTACAACTCTATTTCCTGTAATTTGTCTGGGTCATTAATGAGCCCAGGTGAAGATGAGCACTGCCTCATTTGGCTTTCCTAATCTACTGAATGAAGCAGACATGCATTAAATTTATCATCACTGTTTATTCCCCTCTCTCCCGATAGGGCAAATTGAGCTATGGTTTTTATGTTGACCTGGCAGTCTTTAACAAAATCATAGCATCAGCTTAGATTGTTTTTTGCATTTTAGATGTTTGACCACAGTAGTTTATTTTCTCGTTTACCCCATGCCGTGGGAGTCAACCTTACTTACCCAGTAGATGTTCCTGATGTGTGTGTATATACAGCTGGCCCACTTCTTATTTGATCCACAGTCTTTTATCCCCATCAACATTAAATTGAATTCAATCTTCTGGTTTTAACCAGGTTTAGGTTATTGTCCTCTACATTGAAGACCTTACTGTTCTGTACCACGACTGTTCACAGCTCGTTCATTTTTATAGCTCCTGAACTGTTGCCAAAACTCATTAGAAATTTATTACTGCCAGCCCCACTTGAAACAACTAAACCAATCACTGAATCTCTATGTATTTGAGAATTCTGTTAGCTTCTTCTCAAGTCCGTTACCATGGAGACTAAATTTCACAACATGTAACAAAGTATGTAGTGGCTTTTTGAAATCTCATATTTTGCTTGATCTAAAAGGACAACTGTCAGATCAAAACAAGACGGAAGTGCTTAATATTTGTCAAAAGACAGTGCTAAGCCCGAGGCTATCCGGGTTAACATCAGTTGGCTCCTCACGGACCAGTGATCAACCCTGGTACCCTCTCGAGTTACGCTGCAACACCCACTGATATGAGGGGGTGGTATTTACAGTTTTGAGGTTTAAATGTAGTTTATGTTTCCAGATTTAACTCTAGAGTCAGCAGCATTTAGAAGACGAATTCATCATTGCGTTAAGAAAGAAATCTTAATCCAAACATTTTTGTCAAATTGTTGACCTGGGATGCATAGTACTTCTTTAAAAAGTCTTAATTGTGGTGTTTCGTTAAACATTGGCATTAACTCATTCAAAATAGGTAGGTTGCCACCAGCATTAAAAACCTCGGGCGGAATTCTCAGCAAGAGCCGGAGAGGTTCACGACGGCGTCGGAGGCTGCTCGTGGCCCCCTATTCCCCCCCCCCCCCCCCCCCCCCCCCCCCCCCCCCCCCCCCGGCTCCAACCCGCTGACGTCACGACAGATGACGGCTCAAACCCGCGCATGTGCGGTTGCCGTCTTCCCCTCCACTGCCCCGCAAGACGTGGCGGCTTGATCTTGCGGGGCGGCGGAGGGGAAAGAGTGTGTCCCCTTGAGACGCCGGCCCGACGATTGGTGTGCACCGATCGCGGGCCAGTCCCCTCCTGAGCACGTTCGTGGTGCTCACTCACCTCTCCGCCCCCCACAAGCCACAAAACAGCTGCTGGCGTCATGTTCACGCCGGCAGCGACCAGGTGTGGTTGCCACCAGCGTGAACCGGTCGGGAACGGCAGGCCGCTCGGCCCATCCGGGTCGGAGAATCGCGGGCCGTCGTGAAAAACGGCGGCCCGCGATTCTCCGAGCGGCGTGTCGCAAAACGCGACACACATTTGGGGGGGGGGGGGGGTGGGAGAATCACCGGGGGTCCAGAGCGGCCCTCCCACGATTCTCCCACCCGGCGTGGGAGCGGAGAATCGCTCCCATAGGCTTTATCTTAAATTTGTGAATATATTGAACCAATTTTGTTAAAGTTGAAAATATAAATTTAAAATCCACACAACAAATATTTACCATCCTCTTTAATGCTGCTTAGTCTGGTCTGAATGCCAACAAAAGAGGGATTGTAAATTGACAACAAAATAGCACAAGGTTAATTCCACACACTTAAGTGGAAATGCTTTAAATCTTTGTTCTCCAAATATATTAATCTGTCCCACTGCTACACTTCACATTGGAAAAGAGAATAAAAAATAGTTCCACTTGAAATATAAATTATTAAAAGAGGAAATGTACAAAAAATGTCCTTTCCCTAACAAATAATTGATTGCAGATGCTGAAGGACAGACAGCAGTCTTAAGTGAAGAATGAACAGCCAGACTACTATTACCTCTCCAGCAATGTTTCTTACATTATCACTGTCTGTGAGTTCTGATAAGGCTTGGAGTAGCACTCTGAACCATGCCTCAGTGTCTGTATTGATTGTTAGACCCAAAGTGAGCCCTATCGTGAATTGGCCATTCATCACTTCAGAACACACTACTACTCTGGATTCTGTGCTGTGATTGGTATGAGCTATTGACTTCTCAGATAAAGAAACACTGTCAGGTGAAACTGGAAACCAGGGATTTGATTGCTTTTTTTTTGCTTTTTTTATCTGTACAGGCACACTTTGTAGGATTTGAGTGGAGAACACAAGATTAAATTGGTTACACAAATTTTGGTGTCCTAAAGAATTTTTTATTGAATTTATCACAGCCTGAACGCTTAAGCAAAGTTACATTTTCTAAAGTTCATATTGTCAGGGACACACGACTGATTGCAAACAATAATGTTGTAAACGCTAGCCTCGTAGCACTGTTACCTCATGGCACTGAGACCCCAGGTTTGATCCTAGCCCCAAGTCACTGTCCCTTTGGAGTTTATACATTCACCCTGTGTTTGCATGGGTCTCACCCCTACAACCCAAAGATGTGTAGGATGGGTGGATTGGCCACGCTAAAATTGTCACTTAATTAGAAAAATGTAAAAAACACATAATATACTAGCCTCGTAAACTTCAGTGTCACCTGGCCAGATGTTTGTTGTTTAGAATTAGAATATTTAAAATATTAGAATATAATTCATGTTTTGGCACAATGTGCAAGGATTAGATAAGTAGTCTTTTGCTGTCAGCTAATGAGCCAGTGGGTGCCAATGATTTCCCGACATTGGTCAGTTCTGAGTCTCAGCCAGGTCTTAAAAATGGGGACCAGAAAGAGAGAGCAATTGGTAAGCTGAAGAAAAGTGTTTCAGGACATCACTGAAAGAAATATTAATGCATAGCTTTTAGTTGATTAGTATTTAGCTTCAGCTGTACAGTAATTCAGGAGTGGGGGGGGGGGGGGGGGGGGGGGGCATGCCACTAAGTTTAGTTCAACTTCTTGGCATAGGGTTAGTTGACTTGGCCAGTAATACTTCAGTAATAGTCCATGATAGAATGTTGCCAGTGGGCAAATAAGGGCATTTTAGATTATTTATCATTTGAACCCCCCCCCCCCCCTCTCATTATTTTGGTAGTTGATGGTAGTAGCTTTTCCAACAACTAAAATTGAATAGAAATGAAGCATTAAGAAGACTTGGGACTCAAACCTAGAAATTATGGAGGATATTCTTTATGTGGTTTATATACACTTTATGAAATTTTTAATTTAAATTTGCGGATTTTAGAAATGTTTAACTTGTTTTTCATTGATCTTTTGAGTGACAGAAGTCATAAATTTGAATGCCAGCTTTGTTGAGTTATTTATCTATAAGCTTGGAAGAGTTGTAAACTATCTCTTGACTTGCGATAAGCAAGAATGATAAGCTTTCTTCGACCTGAGCTTTTATGGGAACAGGAGACAACTGCACCTTGGCCAAAATGGCGAAGAGCCCCGGATGTGGAGGTCCCATCCTCGAACCTAGCACCCACCATTTTTGCTGGGATGGGCGAACATGGAGGGGCCATTATTTGCGCCACTAGCTCACAGAGGCGACTGTACATTTAAAATTGTGATGTGGAGATGCTGACGTTGGACTGGGGTGAGCACAATAAGAAGTCTTACAACATCAGGTTAAAGTCCAACAGGTTTGTTTCAAATCACTAGCTTTTGGAGCATTGCTCCTTCCTCAGGTGAATGAAGAGGTAGGTTCCAGAAACATATATATATAGACAAAATTAAAGATGCAAGACGATATTTTGAATGCGAGCATTTGCAGTTAATTACATCTTTGCAGACCCAGAGAGAGGGGCAATCCCAGGTTAAAGAGGTGTGAATTGTCTCAAGCCAGGACAGTTGGTAGGATTTTGCAAGCCCAGACCAGATGGTGGGGGTGAATGTAATGCGACATGAATCCAAGGTCTCAGTTGAGGCCGTATTCATGTGTGCGGAACTTGGCTATAATTTACTGCTAGGCGCTTCTGAGTTGTCGCGCGTCCTGAAGGTCGCCTTGGAGAACGCTTACCCGAAGAAGTAATGCCCTTGACTGCTGAAGTGTTCCCCGACTGGAAGGGAACATACCTGCCTGATGATTGTTGCGCGATGTCCGTTCATCCGTTGTTGCAGCGTCTGCATGGTCTTGCCAATGTACCATGTTTCGGGGCATTCTTTCCTGCAGCGTATGAGGTGGACAATATTGGCCGAGTCGCACAAATATGTACCACGTACCTGGTGGGTGGTGTTTTCACGTGTCATGGTGGTACCCATGTTGATGATCTGGCACGTCTTGCCGAGATTGCCATGTTGTGTGGTATTGTGGTCGCTGTTCTGAAGGCTGGATAGTTTGCTGCAAATAATGGTTTGTTTGAGGTTGCGCGGTTGTTTGAAGGCAAGTAATGGGGGTATGGGGATGAACTTGGCAAGATGTTTGTCTTCATCGATGACGTTTAAAAGTGTAGTTGCCTTCACCTAGAAGTAATTGCCATCATCCAGGTTTAAGAAACACGACTTGGGGGGCTTTACGTTTTTGATTTGAAACTTCACACCCACCATGTGGATTGTAGCAGACTGGTTTGTCAGTCTGAGTAGCTATAGCAGGATTAACAGGAGAGTCGAATCCAAGTAGGAGAATTGTTAACAGTTTCAATAAATGTGTTCAAGCTATCTCCAAGTCTGAACCTTCCTTTGTCAGAGTGCACATCAAGGAAGCAGCTTATGCTAAGTCTAGAGCATAGCAAAACACCACCGTGCCACCCAAAGCTTTGACAGAGTCATCTAGATTTGAAACATTAGTTCCATTCTCTCTCCACAGATGTTGTCAGCCTTGCTGAGATTGTCCAGCATTTTCTGTTTTCCTTCCCCTGTAAGTGCAGTATTCAGATGTGAACCATCACTTGGAAGACAACGACTCAGACGAAGATTTCACCTTGGGAGGTGCCTACCCCAGTACCAAATCCAGTGGCTAAGTGGAGATAAGATTGTACGTTGTCTCTTGACCTTCGCCACCAGAATTTGGAGATCCTGGTCACTGAAGCAGCGTGAAGGTCCTCACACACCTTCCCCAGTTTCTCTTCGGTGAGACACTCTGATATGAGAAATGGAAGAAAAAAAGGAATGCAAGGCTTCCAGCTTTCAATGGTCTCACACAAATATGTATGCTTACATACATGAACCGTGTTCTCTATCTCATCTATGTGCATTGTTAGGAGGGTGGGGGGGATAGTGCCTGGATGAATACAGGCTAGCTTTATTTTATATGACTTTTAGATCGCAAACTATGCTCCCAACCAGTAACCAGCTGTCTTAGTCCCTCTGGGCCACCCTGATATGCCATGACAGTGTGCAGCTGTGAGGGTCCTGGTCAAGGGTCAATTGCATGGGAGCACCTTGCCAGATGGGTGAAAAGAGGGCAAATGGAAGTGCAAAGGATTATGGTAAACCTGGTGTGTATCAGTCATCCCCTCGTCCCTTGTTATTATGGCAACCTGAGTCAATACAGAATGTGGTGAACAGCTGATGGCACCAAGCTGCTGCCCTCTCCATGGCTGTGTCTTGTGAAGATTTTTCCAGTATGAACTTGGTACACTGTGTGCCATCATTGAAATGTGAATAGGCAGTGGTAATATGTTCCTGTAGAAGGTTTACGATGGACCATTTCTTCTGTCAGCAACCAGTTGGACAACTATTGTGGTTAGTACTCACCTTACTGTTGATTCACATCTCCTACAAGTGACAGTGCCTTTATTGTGCGGGCGGTCCGGGTCGGACTCGCAGCTGATCGATGGCACTATTTGCATGGTCTAGCACCATGGTATGAGTCTGCCATGGAGCACCACTCGGCCACTGGAGGCCGGTGCCGTGCGCATGTGCGGCCTCTGACCTGGAAGTGCGGGGGGCCATATCTGCAGCTGGAGCTGAGAGCTTCACAGCGGTTCTCTGCTGGCCCCCAGCAGGGCTGTGAATCTGTGGCCTTTTGTCACCAGTTTTTCTGGCGTAAAAGGCCACAGTTTTCATGACGGGGTGGGGACATCATTCCTGAAATGGAGAATCCAATCCTTTGTCTTTGGTTTACACGGGGGCTCGTTTCATTTGCCCTCACTCTGGTGGTTCATGGGCACCGATCAGGGCACCTTCCCCTCACTATTGTGCAAGGAAATGGTCTCAGCATGTTGGATCGCAATTGGCTCGTCTAGCTGCAGTTGGATTGGCAGCATATCCTCCAAGTGGGATCTGGTGGTATGTGTATGGTGCTCAGCAAATTCCTCGAGGTTTTCCAGCCTGGTTTAGGTGCCATTAAATGGGCCGTGGGAAAAATCAGGGTGGATCCGGAAGCCCAGGCCCAATATTCTTGTGTCCGTCTGGTTCCCTATGCTAATTTGGAGAAGATTGAGACCGATCTTCGGCATTGAGAAAGTTTGGGCATCATTTGGCCTGTGTTCACTGATTGGTAGCTGTCGGTGGTCTCCGAAAAAAGACCAGATACATCATTCAGTTCTGTAGAGATTATAAAATGACAGTAAATAAGGCCTCAAGATTAGATCGTTACTCTTTACCGCTCATCGAGGATTTGTACGCAACACTGGCCGGTGGCTGTACATTCACAAAATTGGACATGAATAGCTTATCTACAGCTGGAGCTCGATAAATCCTCATAGAAGCATATCACAATTAATATTCACAAGGGGCTCTATAAGCACACGCGGCTCTTGCTCAGAGTATCTTCAGCGAGTGTTGTCTTCCAACGCATCATGGAGAACATCCTGCGTGGTTTGCCGCATCTTGTGGTTTATTTAGGCGACGTGTTAGTCGCAGGAACCACAGACCAAGAACATTCGCAGAACCTCGAGGCAGTGAAGACGTGAGTTTCCAGATAAGGGGTTAGCTTGCGCCGTGCAAAATGTGTTTCATGCAAATTATGTGGTTTATGTGGGATATTGGGTGCACCAAGATGGCCTACACTCGGTTGCTGAGAAGATACGGGCAATCAAAATGGCTCCACGTGATGCCCCAGAACTTTGCTTGTTTTTTGGACTAGTTACTTACTATGGCTGATTTGTTCCAAATTTAGCTACTGTGCTAGCTCCGCTCCACTAGCTGTTGAAGAAGTGCCAGCCTTGGGCTTGGGACCACGCCAGGATGTGGCATTTAAAAAGGTGAAGTGGCGGTTTTACTCTTTAGGGGTGTTGAGGCATTTTGACTCTTCAAAACTGTTGTACAGCACATGTGATGCTTCTACCATTTGGCATTGGGATAGTTCTGTCACATCGATGACTGATGGCCCTGACCGTTCCGATCGCTTTTGCAGCCTGGAGCTGGCTGCAGCCAAGAGAAAATATGCCCAAATTGAAAAACAAAGTTGGCCGGTTGTATTCGGTGTAAAGCGGTTTTAGCAATACATCTATGGCCACCAATGTTTTATCGTCATTGATCACAAATCTCTTCCGTAAAGACAAGGCGATTCCGCCAATAACGTCAGCGAAGATCCAGCGCATGCTTCGTTATTAACTGCTTATGAGTACTCTTTCGGGCACCTCTCACCTCTCAGAGACCCAAATTGTTCATGCCGATGCCTTGAGCCATCTTCCCCTGCAGGTCGAATCCGCAAACCTGCCTACAGTGAACAAAGTGATTGCTCTCCCGCATTCCATGGAATCCTTGCCTGTCCCTTCCTCGTGTGTTTGTGACTGAATGCAAACCGACCCTACCAGGGCATCTGGTGCTATGCGGCGGGTTGCTGTCACAGCTTCCAGGGGAGCTGAAGGCTTTCTCCTCAAAATTGTCAGAGCTGATCATGGAAGACGGTATCTTCCTATGAGGCACGAGGGTTGTTGTCCAGGTGAAGAGACAGGCTGCAGTGTTGCAGGACCTTCATCACGGACATCCCGGCGTGTCCAAAATAAAGATGCTGGTGAGAAGCTCTGTTTGTTGGCCGGGTTTGGACATTGATTTCGAAACTTTGGCCCAGCAGTTCTCCATCTGTCAAGAGCATCAGAAGCTTCCTATTGGCAGCACCCCTACACCATTAGGAGTGGCCGGGGCACCCTTTGGATCACGTACACGCTTATTTTACTTGTCCCGTCTTGGATTCAATGTTTCTCATCCTGGTGGACACTTACTCAAAGTGGCTGAAGGTCTACAAAATGAAATTGATCACTTCCCAGATGACCTTTGAGCGATTGCGCATTTCTTTTACCACCCATGGAATCCCTGAGGTACTCATGATCGATTACAGGGCCTATTTCAAGAGTGAAGAATTTGCCATTTTTTGGAAAAGCAATGGGATTAGCCATGTCTGTACTGCCCCATACCATCCTGCATTGAATGGTTTGGCATAGAGGGCATGCAGATGGTTAAATGGGGGCTCAAGAAACAGACATCTGGCTTGATGGACACAAGACTGGTAGGATGTTTATTCTTGTAGAGGACTATGCTGCACACAGTAACTGTGGTTGTCCTCGCTGAGATGTTAATGGGTTTTAGGCTTGTACACAACTGAGTTTGATTCCACTGGACATCGGTGCAAAGGTGCGTCGTAATCAAGGTTTCCAAGGGCATTGCCCAATATGACGTCGACCTCTTTGACGCTTCGCACCTGACGACATGGTGTTCATTCGTAACTTCAACAATGGTGCTCGTTGGCTCTCTGTGATTGTCGTCGGTCAAACAGGACCAGTCTCTTGCCAAGTTTGGGTCCAGAGGCAACTAATAAGATGGCACCTGAACCACATTTGCTCACGGATGTTGCTGTCTTGTGAAGTGTCTCAGAAGAAAACTATCCTGGATCCTCTGGCTTCATTGCTGAACCAACCTGCTCCAGGTGATGCCTCCAGTTTCTCTTGATGCCGGACGTGTGTCTTCCAACTCTGAAATGGAGATGCAGATCTCTGAGGTCTCAGACGCTGATTTCATAATTCAGCCACCTCCGACGTCCTCCACCTGCTCCTCCTTCTCCGCCTCATTGTTCGTCAAGGGGGGTCTTCAGACTTTGGGGAGAGGAATGTAATATCCCGCACGGAACCTACAGGGTGGGAATGCTTGTCTTCCCCATACTCCTTGCGGAGTACGAGCTGCCCCATTAGGGACGGGGCATCTCAATTACAATAAAATGTCAGCCAGTAAGGCACCGACTGGAACAGGAAACTGGCAGGGATCTACCGGGTAATGTACATATTGTTTGTGTAATTAAAACATTGTTTCTTATTTTACTTGATGTGGACTCTCCTTATCAAACCGCTTTTGAAGGGTGTCCGTTTTCTTGTTAAAGAAAAGAGGATCCCTCCACCACACATGCACAGGGCCACCCCCCCCCTCCCCCCCCAACCACCACCACATACAAATGCAAAAGCCCCTCCCCATTATGGAGCAGAGCTTGCCAGTAGGACTCAAGGGGCAGTGCCAGGAGACATTGCCAGGGCACCAGAGGCAGTGCTGAGGTACGTTTCTCTCCCCCGGGGGGCTGTACTTAACCTGTGTGCCCCCCGGCGGGTTCCTTTTGTGTGCTTCACATTTTTAGAAACCTGTTGTCAACCTCACCAATGTGACGTCATGTCAGCGAGGGGGAGATCGCCAAGTGTGGGATGTAGTGAGGAAGCCTGATGAAAAAGTATTTTGATGAGGTTCCTGACCTTCTGGAGTGAGAACCTTGTTACTTCAATGGTGGGGAGCAGGGACAAATGCGTCCTGAGATCTCACTGTTGAGATTCTTGCTTTTGGCTTCCTGTGGGATTTTGCGCCCACATCACCATTGGCGTCTGCGGCAAACACGGGTGGAAAATTCTATCAATCTGTTTTTATAATGCTGGCTGAGAGTTAAACATTGATCAGAACATATTGATCAGAACTCTGCTTTTCTTTGAATAGTGTTGTCGGATCTATTAGTTGTCATACAATTATAGCACGTGGTTGATTTCATGATGGTCGGGTAACATGATGGATCAAAATATTAACCATGGACCATCCTGTCAAAATGTTGAGGGGTTTCAATATTACAAATAATGTTTGCTTGCTTAGACAATATGGAATTAGCCTTTATACATGCATGAATATATTAAAGCTCTCTTTCTCTACCTATGCTTTTGGAATATGATTGAATTTGTTCGATTTATATTAACCACCATAATTCTACTGTCAGCCAATTGTTCAGTGGCAACAAAAACATCAAACACATCAATAAAATATCTCAATTGGTTTGCTGGAATCAGGGTGGAATTGCTACATTGAAATTCTTTATAGGAATCATGAAGTATTTTTTATAAGTTCAACTTCAGAAGTAATTTAAGCAGGAATATGCCTTTTTAAATTGCGCTTTTTCCATTTTCTTTTAAACAGCAGGAATTGTCAAATGTATTTTAATATTTTCAGCTAATTAACAATTCAAAATTTCATTAAAAGCTAATTACAATAATATAGGATTGAACTATCAGTCACTAAAAAGCAATTAAAGAAATTATATTTTTGTGGCTCATTAGTTGTCGTCACATTTATGAAAGCTGATTTATTCTTTGAGTGTTATATGCAACTTTGTGAATAGTTTCGATAACCAATTGTAAAATATGATTTGTTTGACATGATCAAAAGGAAAATATTCCATAATTTTCTCCCAAGGCTTTTTGGAAATTAGAGATATATATATATGTTTGTTCACTTATTCTAATCGGTAGATTGATTGATCTGCTGTCAGGGACGATTGATATTTGGACAGAATGTAATTACCTCCACCACTCGAGATGGGAGGAGGCAATGCTTTTGCTCCAATTTGTTGGTTTGTTTGTTTGTTTTTGCCAGGGGGTGCCAGCCTGATGGCAGAGTAGTGCCAGAGGGGTGAACTGGTTAGATAGCTGTCCACTGGAGTGGCCTTTAAAAATGGTGCCAGGAACTTCCAGTGGTTGCCATGGAGTGAACGGTCGCACATTTAGTAGCTCTCGCCTCTTTAACGGTTTTTAAGCTGGATTTTTGCGGAAATTTATCAACATAAGTTGCTAAAGGTGAGAGGAGTAGGAGGCGACCCCCAATTTATGGAACCACGCCCATAAAATAGTTGGAAAAGAAGAAATCAAAGGATGGGTGGAAGCAAAGCTCAGAAAACAGTGGGTTTAATGACAATGAAGCAAAGTTCGGCCGCGTCTGCCCAGTGGACGATGGACCAGTTGGTTGAATACTTGAATGGGAAGCTCGCCCAACATCGCAAGGAGTGTGCTGAGGACCTGATCCAGGTGGTGGCCTCGATTAAGGGGGTGGTCGACCGGGTGGAGGAGAAAGTGAAGACTCAGGGACAGGAGATTCAAAGGCTGCAGGAGCAGGCGGCGGAACGAGAGGAGGGGTCCACAGCGATGGCAATGGAAATTGGCATTCTACAGGAGCGGGGGAAACAGCTGTTGGAGAAGGTGGAAGACCTGGAGAATCGCTCTCACAGGCAGAATATCCAGATCGTCGGTCTGCCAGAAGGAAAGGAGGGATCAGATGTCGGTGCGTCAGGGAAGATGCTGGAGAAGTTGATGGGGGAACGCTCATTCCCCAAGCCGTTGGAGGTGGACCGTGCCTATAGGGCTCTCATGCGTAAGCCCCAGGGTCGTGAGCCCCCGAGGACGACTGTGGTACGGCTGCAGCATTTCCTGGATAAGGAATGTATTATGAAGTGGGCTAGGAAGACAAAAGGGTGCACCTGGGAAGAATCAGAGATCCGGGTGTATCTGGATTGGGGAGCAGAGCTTGCAAAGAGGAGGGCGAGTTTCAATAAAGTCAAGGCGATCCTGTATGCGAAGGACATAAAATTTGGACTGCTCTACCCGGCCCGTCTCTGGGTGACCTCCGAGAACCGGGAGCTATACTTTGGCTCGCCGGAAGAGGAGGAGGGTGGGGGCGGGGGGGAGAGAACTGCTAGGCTAGCTGGATAGCTAGTTAACGGGAGCAAAGTTGTGGGAGGGCTGAGGAGAGATAGAGTAGGGGGGGGGTGGAGGGGGGGGGAGAACTGTTGACGAGTAAGGGACTTTCGGGGGATTGGAGATGGAGAGCAGAGGGCGGAAACTGCCGAAGGGCGGACCAGGGGAGGTGCGAGGCATGGGCTAAGGTCTGGCCTAGGAAAGGTCATGGTTGATCGACAGGGGGGGGGCCCGACCAGACTGGTTACATGGAATGTTCGTGGACTGAATGGGCCGGTCAAAAGGGCCCGTGTGTTTCCAAACCTGAGACTGCTAAAAGCGGATGTGGCCATGCTACAGGAGACACACTTGAAGCTGGGAGACCAATTCAGATTGAAGAAGGGATGGGTTGGACAGGTGTTTCTTTCAGGACTGAACTTTAAAACAAGGGGGGTGACCATCCTGATTAACAAGAGGGTGGCATTTGAAGTGGGGAGGATAGAGGCCGACCCAGGGGGTAGATTTATTATGGTTAATGGGAAGCTGGAGGGAATGGCAATGGTGCTTGTAAATATATACGCCCCAAACTGGGATGTTGTCGCGTTTGTTAGGAAGGTGCTGGGAAAGATCCCTGACCTGAACTCGCACCGGCTGGTTATGGGGGGTGACTTCAACACAGTCTGGACTGGACCAGTCCAAGATTGGACCGGTCGAGTTCTTGGTCAGGGAAAGTATCAGCGATATCAGCAATGGCGAAAGTATCTCCACTGTGGGCGCTGGGACTTTCTCGTGCTTGCCTGTAGGTCCACCCAATGTGGCGCATGGTCTGACACCACAATTGCTGAATACTCAGTATCCTCCACCCCTGCTAACAGTGTTTTATCCAGTACAAAGAAATCTATCCTGGAATACACCTTGTGCACGTGGGAGTAAAATGATTACTCCTTGCTTCTTGGCCTCCCAAATCACCACGGATCCACCCTTCCCATGTGCTCCATGAATTGCCACCTGCATAAATAGAGCTGGCCAGTCTGCTGCTGCTGCTGCACCATATATGTAATTGTAAATAAAGTTATTTCTTTTTGATTCTACAAACTTGTGCTAGATTCTTCGTGGCCCTCACAAAATCCTGCTAGGTCATCTCAGAGGGCATTTAAGAGTAAACCACATTGCTGTGGGTCTGGAGTCACATGTAGGCCAGACCAGGTAAGGATGACAGATTTCCTTCACTAAAGGACATTAATGAACCAGATGGGTTTTTACCACAATTGACAATGGTTTCATGGTCATCATTAGACTTTTAATTCCAGATTTTTATAGAATTCAAATTTCACCATCTGCGGTGGCAGCACCTGAACCCAGGTCCCCAGAACATTACCCTGGGTCTCTGCATTACTGATTCAATGACAATACTACGTTGCCATCGCCTCCACGAGCCACATAACATGAAATTAGAGCAAATGGCTGAAGTTTGATCAAAGAGCTGTGTGTTATGGAGTGTCTTCAATGAAGAAAGAGAGGCGGAGATCCATAGAGCTTTAAGGAAGGATATCCAGAACTTAGCACGTAGGCCATTAGATATGGCCATTAATGGTGGGGCAACTAAAATTAAGGATGCAAAAGAAACCAGAATTAATGACCCAAATGCACCAGCAACAGAAAAAGTTCTCAATGGTAATGTATGAGGACCATATATGTAAATTATCTTCTGCTACTCTGTGGCTTAACAATAATAGTCCAAAGTCGTCTGCCAACATGCTGCTATTCCAACTTTCACCTCTTCCCATCTCTGCCCCTGCCTTAATACTGTTGCTCGTTATGCTCTTTCCTTAATTGGCTCTGTTTATGACGGTTATTGTGGTCACCGTCCTTAATTCTAATTATGCTTACTCAAGAGTCGCCAGGTATCTTTTCGATACCACCACAAGGTTTAAAACCGAATACTGATCAAAGACTCGATACACCAGTTAGTAAGTTCAAAATCAATACTCATTTATTTACACACAGTCAATTGTACTCATGCACAAACTCTACTCACTAAACTATCACTGCTACTAAAGCCTATACTTAGCTTCGGGTGCCCACTCAGTCAGAGGAACAATGGCCTTTGTCCGGTTCTGAGGCTGCTGGCATCAAACTTATATAGAATAGTAGCTAGGAGTGTCTATCTCGTAGCGTGTGTTGACTTTGGACTTACTTGTCTTGTGCAGCTGCTAGTCAGGTCTCTCGCTGCTGAGAGCCAAGGCCAAGAAGCTGGGCATGTCTCTCGTCGCTGAGAGCCAAGGCCAAGAAGAACGATTCTTGCTTGGGGGCTTCCTTTATACACCAAAGGGACTTTGCGTGCTTTTGTGCGGTCCTTGAACTTGGTCCCAATTAATTGGACCATATCCTAATCATCGGTATTGATTTTCTCCAATAAAGGGGTGGCTGCCTGATCGCTGGGCGGGCCCTAGGTGACCGTTGGCCTGCCTTTGTTTTAGTCTCCAATGTCCCCGGAGATAGCTCATTAGTATGCTAATGGCTTTGCAGTATCGGTCTTGTCTGGGAGCTGCAAACTCCAATCCACAGACAAACCTTGTACCTGCTTGCTTTCTTAGCGTTGTCCAATTTTCCCTTCATTCTCTGAAAGTGTACATTTTGTAATCGGGACGTGGCCACCCCAGGTGGCTACAATACAATAATGTTGAAACTCTCATCTATGCCTTTGTACCTCTGACTCAGCTATCTCAATTGTTTTCATGGCTTCACCCCTCCCTATCTCTGTAACCTCTTCTAATCTTGTAACACCATTAACATCCTTACGGACTCGAAATGTTAATTGTTTCTCTCGCCAGATGCTGTTTGACCTGAGTTTTGCCAGCTTCTTTTTTCTTCT
This sequence comes from Scyliorhinus canicula, assembly GCF_902713615.1. Lineage (NCBI taxonomy): Eukaryota > Metazoa > Chordata > Chondrichthyes > Carcharhiniformes > Scyliorhinidae > Scyliorhinus > Scyliorhinus canicula. The sequence continues at coordinate 163,918,739 of NC_052150.1, read as the reverse complement.
TATTTCAGATTTCCAGCATCCACAGTATTTTGCTTTAATCCTTGTAACTTTAGGTGAGTTAAAATCTCTACATGTATCACTTTATCATTGAAGCAAGCACATACCAAAATATCCGACTGAATAAGTAACGAGGTACATTTAATACGAATCAGGATTTCTTCACTTTTCAGGCTTTTATTAGGTATTGCTTTAAATTGAATTTTCTGCCATTGTTGCATTACATTTTAGACCACATGTTGATCAAATGGGAATAGTAGAATTGAAAAGCTTAAGATGTCATTTGAAAGTCTCTTGTGTAAAAAAGGACAAACTGTTCTTTTTCTTGTACTGAGTGTTAGTGTGACAACTACTTAATGAGTGTTCGATCTCCTTGGAAATCTGCTTTTAACTGGGAAACAAGGTGGTTCAACAGATTAGTTTACGATTGATGAATTGCATTTCTCTTTGCAAAAGATTTGTTGAGCTTTTTCTATCACTTGTGTCCTCTGATAAAATAAATAACCTGTCGTCCTGGAATTAGCATAGTGTTTGGAAGACTGACAGTACATCAAAAGTAGTTTCTCAGGGTGTAATATTCGTCGAACGTTTAATGTGTTTGAGTTATGGATTGAAAGATGTGAAGGAATGACACAGATAAATGTAAACCGTAGCTTGAAATTGCCGGTTAAATCTTGAAAATATTTTTCCTGAAGTGCAAATCGTTATTATTAAATGAATGCAATGAAAGATAAATAGTGCAGTCATTCTGGCTCATTATTTAGCCATCTTTTATGACACATATTTCCACAAATGATTTATGAATCTTTATCTCATTTGTCCAAATGCACCATATGCACAGGAATAAAGTGATTTTCATTTTCCATTTACAAGAAATAATTTAGGCCTCCTTTGTAGCTATAATTTCCTGCGTATTATCAGTACATTTATAGCATTCCAGATTGTGAGCTTTATGTTGCAGAGGCTCAGGATCATTTGTTTAGCTTAAAGCTACATCTCTTCAATCAGCAAGAAACATTTTATGCCACTCTTAGCAACATGCTGTGCTTTCCAAGATAACAAATTAAGTGTCAGCAATTTATAATTCATTTGGGTTATTACACAGAATGAAGCAATATTTAATGCAGCTTATTGCATAAAGATGTGTCCCTTGCCACCCACAACTGATATTGAAACCTATGTGTGAAGTATTCTGTTGTTTTTCCAACAGTAACCCATATCTTCCAGAAATGCCGTATTATGATGACAGACCAGACTCCAACTGGGGCTAGGACACTGGACAGAAACCCCAATATTTTATTTATTGTCAGACTATGAGGAAAGGATATTTCACTCCAGAAGTGATTGCACAAAGAAATGGGGATGTTAGTTTAAAACATACTTTATTACTAACACGGCATTAAAATAACTTCCAATTACCTCTTAAACAATGCAACTTAATACAGTAAATACAATATCCATGACTGCTATATCTATTCTTATTTAAACAACAAGGAAAAAAACGATTTCAGCTCTAAATCCATGGTTAAACCATTGGCAATCAGGCATACTGGCTTTTCATCGTAAAATAAATATCTTTTGACAATGCTTTAAAGAAAAGATCTGGGGCTGGATTCTCCGACCCCCCGCCGGGTCGGAGAACCACCCGGGGCCGTCTTCAATCCTGCCCCCACCGTGTCCCGAATATTCCGCCCTCCGAGATTTGGCGGGGGCGGGAATCGTGCCGCGCCGGTCGGCGGGCCCCCCGCGGCGGTTCTCCGGCCTGCGATGGGCCGAAGTCCCGCCGCTGAAAGACCTCTCCCGCCGGCGTGGATTAAACCACCTACCTGACCGGCGGGATTGGCGGTGCGGGCGAGCTGGGGGGGCGCGGGGCGATCTGACCCCGGGGGGTGCCCCCACGGTGGCCTGGCCTGCGATCGGGGCCCACCGATTGGCGGGTGGGCGTGTGCCGTGGGGGCACTCTTTTTCTTCAGCCTTCACTGCACGGCAGCACGGTAGCATGGTGGTTAGCATAAATGCTTCACAGCTCCAGGGTCCCAGGTTCGATTCCCGGCTGGGTCACTGCCTGTGCGGAGTCTGCACGTCCTCCCCGTGTGTGCGTGGGTTTCCTCCGGGTGCTCCGGTTTCCTCCCACAGTCCAAAGATGTGCGGGTTAGGTGGATTGGCCATGCTAAATTGCCCGTAGTGTCCTAAAAAGTAAGGTTAAGGGGTTATTGGGTTACGGGTATAGGGTGGATACGTGGGTTTGAGTAGGGTGATCATTGCTCGGCACAACATCGAGGGCCGAAGGGCCTGTTCTGTGCTGTACTGTTCTATGTTCTATGTTCACCATGGTCTTCACCATGGCGGAGGCGGAAGAGACCCCCTCCCCTGCGCATGCGCCGGTATGACATCAGCAGCCGCTGATGCTCCGGAGCATGCGTGGACTTACGCCGGCTGGCGAAGTCCTTTTGGCCCCAGCCGGCGTGGCGCCAAAGGCCGTTCACACCATCCGGCGGAGTGGGAACCACTCCGGCGTGCGTCTAGCCCCTCAATGTGCGGAGACATCCGCACCTTTGGGTCGGCCCGACGCCGGAGTGGTTCAAGCCACTCCAACACGCTGGGACCCCTCCACCCCGTCGGGTAGGGGAGAATCCCGGCCCTGAATCCTGTCAGAACCAAACAAAAACTCTGGTCTGTATTTCATCAGAAGCTGTTTCAGCTGGTTTGTTTTGCTTGCCAGCCACTTTTCTCTTCTGTTTGCAGACATATCTTTTAACCGAACTGCAGAGAGCCAACTGTTTCATTTGTGGTCACAATTCATTAATATGCTTTCCATGCAAAATATCTGGTAAATTATCTCCATCCACTAATGAGATCATCTTATCAATTGAAATCGAATTAACTCTACAGAGAATCCCTTTAATCAAAACAACATTCCATTAGCCCAAGCTTTTTATGATGCTTTAATTGCACTGAAACCTCCAAAAGCTTTGTGGCTTTCAAAGTAAGATTTATTTTAAAATCATGACTGCAGCAGTCACACACACACACTAACCCAGGATTTAAACCCTCACTGCACCATATACCTATAATATAATACATCTGAAATTCTTACATTCATCACATTGGGCAGCATTAGTGGAGAGAGAACAGAGATAATAGGCTGGATTCTCTGTTGCAGTGGCTAAGTGCTGGCGCCAGAGGAGCATGTGTGGTCTTTTATGACCAAAACATTGGCGTGAAACCCTCACCGATTCCGGGACCAGTGAGGGGCTAGGACCGGTGCCGAGTGAAACCCATGCTACCCACGTGGAAAATGGCCGGAGAATGGCCAGGTCCCAGGCTGCGCATACGCACGGCTGACGACCTGCAGTGGTCGCACCGTACAACATGGCAAACCCAACCCGCAATCCATGACCCCCCTGCCCACCGCCTGTCCACCCCCTCACCAGTCCCCCCAGCTCTCACAGAAACCCTTCCCCTGCCCCCGGCAAGTGGCAGGGATCCTGGCGCTGGACACAGAGATTTGGGCACCACACTTTTGGAAGGAGGTGAACGCATTTCAGAGAATGCAGAAGAGGTTTATAAGAATAATTCGAGAAATTAGACGCTTTGGTTATCAGGACAGATTGAATAGGTTGGGACTGTTCTCCTTGGAGAGGAGAAGGCTAAGAGGCGATTTGATAGAGATGTTCAATATCGTAAGGGGGCCGAACAGAGTAGAGCGGGAAAAACTGATCCCGCTCGTTAAAGGATTGAGAGCGAGAGGGCACAGATTTAATGTGATTTGCAAAAGAACAAATGTGATGTGAGAAAAACCCTGTTCACACAGCAAGTGATTCGGGTCTAGGATGCGCTGACTGGATGAATGGTGGAGGCAGGTTCAATTGAGGCATTCAAGTGGGCGTTCTTGTCCAGGACTAGGGGGGAAAAGGCAGGGAAATGGCAGTAATTCATAATGGTCATTTGGAGAGCCGGTGCAGACACAATGGGTTAAATAGCCTCCTTCTGCACCATAGCAATTCTGTGATTCTGTGTAGAAGTTAATTTATAACATTTAGTGCTGTTTGGCACATGGTATACTATAGGTAAATGATGTCTATTCTACTTTCCCACTCCAGTGAGTTCCTCATTTCAGCCTCCTTCATTTTGAGATGAGGCTGAATGGAAGTAATGGACAAAGGGAAGAATGAATGCTGATTTGTACCCTCAAGAGTGACATTGACAGAAACATTGGAGCTGAACATGTCTTCCACTGCAGCAGATAATTTAAAAAATGGGAGGCATGGAAAGGGGGTAAAGAGTATAATTAAAGGAGAATTTAGAGTTAAACATGTTGTTTTTAGTGGGATAAATATTTAGCTTTTTAAAAAAAAATCTTGTGAAAATTGCAATCTGCAATTTGTCCTCTAGAGTTCTAAATATGATTTGAGAAAGTAATATTTCCTGTGGAATGTTCTCATTCTATTGTGAAACAAACTATCTCCTGTATTTAACTTGAAATAAATTAAGAATGGGAAAGGATATTTAACCAAGAAAGTTCATGTTTAGTTCCTAAACTGTCATGTGAAAACTGTTTTCAAATTTCTATGTACATTTTATCTCCTACAATCAAGGCTGACACTCCAATGCAGTATTGATAGAAGGCTGCGTTGTCGGAGATAAACATTTGCCTGCTCTGGGTGGATGTAAAAGATGCCATAACACTATTTCAAAGAAGGGCAGGGGAATTATCCTTGGTACCGTTGCCAATATTTATCCCTCAATCAATATGACAAAAAAAAGATTATCTGATCACTATCAAATTTCTGTTTCTTCGAGTTTGGTATACATAATTTGGCTGTTGCATTTCCTACATTTTTTAAACATTTATTTTTATAGGATGTGGGCTTCACTGGCTAGGACAGCATTCGTTGGCAATCCCTAATTGCCCTTGAGAAGGTGGTGGTGATCTGCCTTCTTGAACAGCTGCAATCCATATAGTGTAGGTATGCCTACTGTGCTATCAGGGAGAGAGTTTCAGGATTTTGACCCAGCGACAGTGAAGGAATGGTGATGTATTTCCAAGTCAGGATGGTGAATGACTCGGAGAGGAAATACCAGGTGGCCAGGTTCCCATGTATCTGCTGCCCTGGCCCTTACCAAGGCTCCATTAGCAGCACTTTGCAACCCAATGGTAGTGGTTGTGGGTTGCAAAGTGCTGCCGATGGAGCCTTGGTAAGTTCATAGAATCACAGAATCCCTACAGTGCAGAAGGAGGCCATTCAGCCCATCGGGTCTGCACAGGCTTTTGGAAAGAGCACCCTACTTATGGTCCTGGATTGCATCTTGTAGATGGTACACACTGCTGTTACTGTGCACAGTGGTGGAGGGAGTGAATCTTTGTGGAAGAGGTACAAATTAAGTGGGCTGCTTTGTTCCGGATGGTGTTGAGCTTCCTGAGTGTTGTTAGAGCTGCATTGGTCCAGGCAAGTAGGAAGTATTCCATCACATGCCTGATTTGTTCCTTGTAGATGATGGACAGGCTTTGGGGAGTTAGAATGTGAGAGACACACCACATGATTCCCACATCTGACCTGCTCTTGTAGCTACAGTATTTATATGGCTAGTCCAGTTCTGCTTCTAGTCGATGGCAGCCCCCAGGATGTTGCTAGTGGGGGATTGTGTGATGGGGATGCCATTGAATGCCATGGGGCGATGGTTTGATTCTCCCTTATTGGAGATGGTCATTGCCTGGGATTTGTGTGGTGCAAATGTTACTTGCCGCTTGTCAGCCCAAGCCTGGATGTTGTCCACGTCTGACAGCATTTTCACGTGGACACCTTCAGTGTCTGAGGAGTCGCGAATGGTGCTGAATATTATGCAGTCATCAGTGAACATCTCCACATCTGACCTTGTGTTGTAAGCAAGACCAAAATAAAGCAGCTGAACATGATTGGGCCGAGGACATTGACCTGAGGACCTACTGTAGTGATGTCCTGGAGCTGAGATGATTGACCTCCAACCACCACAATCATCTTCCTTTGTTCCAGGTATGACTCCAACCAGTGGACAGTTTCCTCCTGATTCCCATTTACTCCAGTTTAGCTAGGGCTCCTTGATGCCATACTCGGTCAAATGCTGCCTTGATCAAGGGCAGCTCATTTGTCCCTGTTTGAACCAAGGCTGTAATGAGATCAGTAGCTGACTGACCATGGTGGAACCCAAACTCAGTGCCAGTGAGCAGGTTATTGCTGAGTATGTTCTGCTTTCTGGCACTGTTGATGGTCTTTTCCATCTTTTTACTGATGACCGAGAGTAGACTGATAGGACGGTAATTAGCCGGGTTGGATTTATCCTGTTTTGTGTGTACAGGATGGACCTGAGCAATTTTTCACATTGCCAGGTAGATGCCAGTGTTTTAGCTGTACTGGAACAGCTTGGCTAGGGGTGCAGTAAGTTCTGGAGCACAAGTCTTCAGTACTATTTCCGGAATACTGTCATAAACCATAGCCATTGCAGTATCCATTACCCTCAGCCATTTCTTGATATTATGTGGGGTGAATTGAATTGGCTGAAGACTGGCCTCTGTGATGCAGGACCTTCTGGAGGACCGAGATGGACCATCCACTCGGCAGTTCTGGTTGAAGATTGTTGCGAATGCCTCAGCCTTGTTCTTTTCACAATGGGCTCCTCATCATTGAAGATGGGATATTTGTGGAGCCTCCTCGTCCAGTGATTTGTTTAATTGCCCATCACCAGTCACGACTGGATGTGGCAGGACTACAGAGCTTAGATCTGATCTGCTTGTTGTGGAATTGCTTAGCTCTGTCTAGCACTTGCTGCTTATGTTATTTGCCAAGCAAGTAATCCTGCGTTGTAGCTTTACCAGGTTGACACCTAATTTTTCAGTATACCTGGCTTCGTGATAATGGTAGAGTGGGGGATATGCCGGAATTGAGTACAATTCTGCTGCTGTTGATGGCCCACAGCGTCTCGTGGATGCCCAGTCTTGAGTTGCTAGATCTGTTCTGTATCTATGCCATTTAGACAATGATAGTGCCACACAACACGATGGAGGGTATCCTCAATGTGAAGACAAGACTTTGTCTCCACAAGGACTGTGCGGTGGTCAGTTCTACCGATACTGTCATGGCCAGATGCATCTGTAGCAGATAGATTGGTGAGGATGTGGTCAAGCATGTTTTTTCCTCTTGTTGGTTACCTCATCACCTGCTGCAGTCCCAGATTAGCAGTTATGTGCTTTAGGACCAAGCTAGTTTGGTTCGTAGTGGTGCAACTGAGCCACTCTTGGTAATGGATATTGAAGGCCCTGCCCAGAGTACATTCTATGCCCTTGCAACCTTTGGTGCTTCCTCCAAGTGATGTTCAACATGGAGTACTGATTCATTGGCTGGCAGTGGACGGTACGTAGTAATCAGCAGGAGTCTTCCTTGCCCATGTTTGACCTGATGCCTTAAGGCTTCACGAGATCCAGAGTTGATGTTGAGGGCTCCCAGGGCAATGTCCTCCCAACTGTATACTACTCTACTGTCACCTCTGCTGGTTCAGCCGGTGGGACCCAGACATGGTGATAGTGGTGTCGGGGACGTCATCTTTCCCCATCCTATTGATCTATTTGTCAAGACGTTATCTGTTATGATTCTGTGAATGTGACTACATCAGGCTGTTGCTTGACTAGTCTGTGAGACAGCTGTCCCAATTTTGGGGCAAGCCCCCAGATGTTAGTGAGGATGACTTTGCAGGGTTGACAGGCCGTTTCCATGCCTAGGTTGATTCCGGGTGGTCCGTCCAGTTTCTTTCCTTTTAGACTTTGTATCGGTTTTGATACAACTCGTAGTGGCTTGCCATTTCGGAGTGCATTTAAGTGTCAGCCATTTTGCTGTGGATCTGGGGTCACATGTTGGCCAGACCAGGTGAGGAGGGCAGATTTTCTTAGTGAACCAGCTGTTTTGTGTTTGACGACAATCGACAATAGTTTCATTATCATCGTTAGACTTTTAATTCCAGATACTATTGGATTCGATTTCCATTATTTGGCGTGGCGGGATTCAAACCCGGGTTCCCAGAGTATTACCCTGGGTTTCTGGATCATCAGTCCAGTGACAATACCAGAAGCTTTTTCCCAGGGTGGAAGAGCCAATTACTAGGGGCCATAGGTTAAGGTGTAAGGGGCAAGGTTTAAAGGAGATGTACGAGGCAAGCTTTTTACACAGGATGGTGGGAGCCTGGAACTCGTTGCCGGGGGAGGTAGTGGAAGCAGATACGATAGTGACTTTTAAGGGGCGTCTTGACAAATACATGAATAGGATGGGAACAGAGTGATATGGTCCCGGGAAGGGTAGGGGATTTAGTTCAGATGGACAGCATGGTTGGTGCAGGCTTGGAGGGCCTGTTCCTGTGCTGTAATTTTCTTTTGTTCTTTTTTCTAATGCCACGATGCGACCACCTACTCAATTACCATAGTGACTGCACTTTGAAAGAATTTCATTGGCTATAAAGTGCTTTGAGGTGTTTGGTGGTCACGAAAAGAGCAATATAATTTCAAGCCTTTCTTTCCTTGGAGCTTATTTTGAACATTTGGGTCACTGCATAATGACTATCTTACTTGTGTGCTTTTAATTTACGTTTAAATGTAAATGCATATCTTCTAGTCTGGTTTCTCCTCTGGTTTAATCTGAAGTAATATTGTGCATTTACTTTATCTGTACAGCTTAATGTTGTAAATGCTTTGATAAGCTCCCATTCCTTTCCACATCCATTTATGCTAGATTTATACTGCTCACTCTGGGAGCTAAAATTAGTGTGATGGACTTTTGGAGGAGGTCAGATGTTTCATGGCTTTAACATACTCAGTAGCATTTTCAGTCCTTTTGCCACATTTGCACTGATGTCTACCTAAAACCATTCACATTGAGGAAAGAGGTAACAGTGTAAGCGGGATCTTAATGTTTCTATTTCTAGACTGTAGAATTTGATCTATTCAGTCTTGTGTCTTAGCTCAATCCTTGCGATCAGTTCTGTTCTTCTCTCTTAACAAGATCTGCTTTTGTAGGTCAGATAAATGTTAAATTCCTTTCAGAAATGGTTTTATGTGATTTGCTTACTTGCAAACAGAATTATTTAATCACAGTGAATGAATGTTCTGACTTTGTTAGGTTTAGCACAGAATGTCAAATAGGCCGAGTCAACAATCAATTCTTTCGTCAGTCTACTTACATTTCTGGGGGTGAAATAACCTTCTACACACACAACATGTGCACCCATTTTTGCTTCTGATTCCAGTGTCTTTGCCTTAGCTTTACTAAGTGCCAAATTTATATCATCATGATTTGAACAAAACTGAAGCCTGAATGATGAATGAAAAGATTTATTCACTTTATTGACTAGTTTTCAAACTTTGAGTGGAAGAGGGGAACAACATCAATGCTGAGTCAGTAGCTTATACTGAGCAGTTCAATGATACAAGATGCATGGAATATTTTGTCTCCTGAGCTTTCAACCAGAGCAACTGCTTTAAATCAGTGATCTGTCCAGCTATCTTGAAACATGGTGCAGCTTGAAGAACAAGTTGTCACCATTCTGAACAATTGGTAGCAAGCTCCTCTCAGTCATTAAGGTCAATCCTACTGTGCTTCAAGGAAAGCCTAATAGTGTCTTTGTAGCCTATTCTTTGTCCTCCGCTGGAATGCCAGCCATTTGAGGATTGAGAAAGCAGGACCTGGCAAGGGCGACACTCTTCAACTATTCAAATGCAGTGCCTAATCCATCAAAGTTGATTTTACAGAGTTTCCTCTGAATGTACCTGGAGCTGGCTTTGAGTAGGCCACTAGCAATTGTTTGACAGTCTTCCCTTTAATCCTGAGGAAGCACTGCTGATTGTGGGAGGTAGGGGTGTTGTGGTAATATCACTGGGCTGCTAATCCAGAAACTCTGGTGGCATAGTTTCAGATCCCACCGTGACAGCTGGTGGAATTTAAATTCAATAATCTGGAATACAAAGCTAGTCTCAGTAATGGTGACCATGAAACTATCATCGATTGTTGCAAAAACTACTGCCCTTTAGGGAAGGAAACCTTCCATCCTTGTCTGGCCTGACCTACATGCAACCCACTCTTAATTACCCTCTGAAATTGTCTAGCAAGCCACTAGGTTCAGGGGCAATTATGAAACAAGGGGCGGGATTCTCCAGCTGCGTTCGCCCTGCGGCCGGAGAATCCCGCCCAAGGCCAATGGATTTTCCCATTGTCGGCGTCTCGCCCATAGCATTCTTGCGGCAGGCAGCATGGAAGAATCCAGCCCATGAAGTTTGAATTTTTTAAAAAAAGTTATCGATCACTACAGGGATTGTAACAGTATGAATTCAAATTAAAATGAAACAAGTGCAATCCAGACGTTTTGTGACAGTGGACAAATGACTAAACTCAATTGAAAAGCCAAGTATGATAATCCGATGAGGGAAAATGGCAAATTGTGCAAAATAAGTTATTCTACTGGAAGAAGCTGTAACCTAGAATGAGACCTGACAGTCAGCAGTTGTAAAAAAAAAATAATTATCAACTGCTGGCAGGAAACTGCAGAATAAAATCAACTTTATCAGTGGTAGGAACCAGCCATATTCTAAATGAAATGCAGTCAACCACCAAGTGTGAGGTGCAAAGATTAGATAGAATTTTGTTGTATTACAAATTCATCCTTTCAGGAATTATGGTAACTTTTTCTTGTCAAAGTAAAAATTCTCCCAGTGTCGAAATGTGTGAAAACTTTGTGTACTAATGTAATTTAATATATTTATGTATCACTTTGAAGCAGCTGGGAGGATATTTAAACTTTAAAAAGGCAATATGAATTGAGGTGGATACAATCTCAGGCAGACTACTTCGAACAGCAGCAGTGACTTTTATCAGTGCGCTGAACAAATTCAAGTGTGCTCGTTCGGACAAAGACGTTTTCCTGCTTTATTTGAGAAAATGTTTGTGTCTTTCAGCAGGCACTGTCAAGGGTTTAAATTTAATAGAGAATTTTGATTCTCTCTTGATCTCTCAAGTGAAAAGAGAATAATTCCCTTCCGGCATGACAATTTGTAAGACACCAAATAATCAAGTACTCAGGACAGAGCTGTATACTTTGTCTAGTTACAATCAGTATTTTGTTTCCAATCTGTTGTTTAAAAGACACGAAGATTGAAGGCCGTCTATGCACAATTTGAATGTGTTCTCACCATAAATCAATTGAAAAGCAACTAAGGTGAATTTAAGGATGAACAGATCTTCATGGTCAAGATTGGATAAATAGATGTGAAAGTGGCTAAAATAGGAGGAAGGGGCCTATGAGTTGTTAAAAATATTCCTCTGCTTTTACAAAGTGCAGCGGGGGTGGGGCCAGAAGTGGGCATGCCGGTAAACCCACTTCACTGACTGGTGTGTTAGCTTTCTGATGTAGTCCTGATTTCCAGGTATCTGGTGGAGGTGGTACAGCGGGTAACAACAAGCTGCCTATAATGGCATAGGGAAGGATGTTGGTAAACGTAATACAGGTTTATTTACAAGTAATTACAATGGTCTGGACAACACAACAACTCACTCCCAGTGAAATCCTAGCTGGGAGGACTTAACTCTCTTCAGGCCATGATCTGGGTCTGCTTTTAACCTTGCTCATAACGAACACCGGGTGGTATAATATAATAATATTTATTGTTACAAGTAGGCTTACATTAACACTGCAATGAAGTTACTGTGAAAAGCTCCTCGTCGTCACATTCCGGCGCCTGTTCAGGTACACAGAGGGAGAATTTCGAATGTCCAAATTACCTAACAGCACGTCTTTCGTGACTTGTGGGAGGAAACCGGAGCACCCGGAGGAAACCCACGCAGACACGGGGAGAACATGCAGACTCCGCACAGACAGTGATCCAAACCGGGAATCGAACCGGGGACCCTGAAGCGGTGAAGCAACAGTGCTAGCCCACCGTACTACCATGCTGGCCCCGCCCCCTACCTGGGGAGCTCGTACTCCACAAGTCCCACGTGGAAATCAATGTCCTCATGGGGATTATGACACCACCCCATCAACTGATGCAAACAAGTCAATGAAAAGCCTGCTGAAAGGCAGGTTGAGTTATTGGAGGGAACGCACAGAAAGCATGTAAGGTCACAAATACACCTGCTGTGTGCAGGCAGCACTGTTGTGGGCAGAAAGTAACAGAGATGGGAGCAATTCCATGACCAGAAGGGATACCCTGCTCCCTGGAGGAGTTTGGAGGGTCAGCCACAGGGCAGCCAGTGCCGCCTGGGAAAAAGGAGCATCGACCGTCAGCTCGCTGTGCGTCACCAGTGTCATAATATATACCAATATATCATGGTGCAGACACACACTGATGGACACACATAAGGACCAATCAACATGTACAAACACAGGGCAGCAGGGTGGCGCAGTGGGTTAGCACTGCAGCCTCACGTGGCCGAGGTCCCAGGTTCGATCCCGGCCCTGGGCCACTGTCCGTGTTTCACCCCCACAACCCAAAGATGTGCAGGTAGGTGGATTGGCCACGCTAAATTACCACTTACTTGGAAAAAATGAATTGGGTACTCTAAATTTATTTTTTTTTAAACCAAAAAAACATGTACAAACACCACAGCCAATCACCAGTTAGAATACACACACTATAAAGGCAGAGGGCACCACGGTTCCTGCTCCACTTAGTGCAGAGAGTACACTCTCTCTCTTCAAGCGATGTGTCTGCGTCCTCTGACACAGACTTCAGGGCGCAACTCAACTCCATCATCCATCAATACCATGATGTTTTCAAAGGCATGGGCGCGCTCCCCTACACATACAAAATCTTACTCAAGCCCAACGCTACGCCTGTCGTTCACACACCTCGCAGAGTCCCAGCGCCCCTCAAGGACCGCCTCAAGCAACAGCTCCAGGACCTCCAGGACCAACGAGTCATTTCTAGGTTCACGGAACCCACAGACTGGGTAAGCTCCTTGGTCTGTGTCAAGAAGCCGTCCGGCGAGCTGCGGATCTGTATTGATCCTAAAGATTTAAATCAGAATATCATGCGGGAGCACTATCCGATTCCGAAACGTGAGGAGCTCACTTCCGAAATGGCCCACGCCAAACTATTCTCAAAACTGGATGCCTTGAAGGGTTTCTGGCAGATCCAACTAGATGAGTCAAGCAGGAAGCTGTGTACGTTCAACACTCACTTTGGCAGGTTCTGCCATTCGGCATCATCTCTGCGTCCGAAGTTTTCCACCAGATCATGGAGCAGATGATGGAGGGAATCGATGATGTCCGGGTATATGTCGACGACATTATTATCTGATCAACCACCCCACAGGAACACATTTCCCGCCTTCAGCGTGTTTTCAGGCGCATCCACGAACACGGTCCCCGCCTCAATAGGGCCAAATGCTCCTTCGGCCAGTCAAGTATCAAGTTTCTGGGGGATCACATCTCCCACCAGGGGGTGCATCCGGACAAGGACAAGCTTACAGCAATTATGTCCATGAAGACGCCCGAGGACAAGAAAGCGGTCCTCCGGTTCCTGGGCATGGTGAATTTCCTCAGGAAGTTCATCCTGAATCTCGCCTCACACACCACGGCCCTCAGAGACCTGATTCGCAAAACCACAGATTTCCGATGGCTCCCTGCTCACGAGTGTGAATGGCAGGAGCTGAAGGCCAAGCTGTCCATGGCCCCGGTGTTGGCTTTTTTCGACCCGACCAAAGAGACCAAAATCTTTACTGATGCCAGTCAGTCTGGGATTGGAGCCGCGCTCCTGCAACGAGACGAGGCCTCGTCATGGGCCCCCGTTGCGTATGCGTCGGGGGCGATGACTCCCACAGAGCAGCGCTATGCGCAAATCGAGAAAGAGTGTCTCGGCCTTCTCACTGGAGTCGTGAAGTTCCATGACTACGTAGATGGACTTCCGCAGTTCACGGTTGAAAACGACCACCACCCCCTTGTAAATATTATCAAGAAGGACTTGAATGACATGACGCCTCGTCTCCAGCGCATCCTACTCCAGCTGCGCAGGTACGACTTTCAACTGATCTATACCCCTGGCAAGGACCTTGCCGTTGCCAATGCCCTCTCAAGGTCGATCACAACTCCATATGATGATGATGGCTTCATTTGCCAAATAGACACCCATGTTCAATTTGCAGCCTCCCATTTGCCAGCTACGGATGCACGACTGATGCAGATTCGCTGCGAGACAGCGGCTGATCCACTTCTGCCGCGGGTGATGCGCCTAATGTCAGACGGGTGGCTCAAGGGCCAGTGCCCGCAATTTTACAATGTCCATGATGACCTGGCGGTTGTTGACAGGGTGCTCCTGAAATTGGATCGCATCGTTGTCCCACAAAGCATGCGCCAGCTAGTGTTGGAGCAACTCCATGAAGGACACTTAGGCATCGAGAAGTGTCGTCACTGGGCCAGAGAATCCGTCTACTGGCCGGGCATCAATGATGACATCGCCAATGTGGTGCTCAACGGCTCCACCTGCCAGTGTTTCCAGCCCACCCAACCACGGGAGACCCTGATGCCCCATGAGCTCGTCACATCGCCTTGGACCAAAGTGGGCATCGACTGGTTCCATGCCTTGGGCAGGACTTACGTCATCATCATCGACTACTTCTCCAGCTACCCGGAGGTCATCAGCTGTGATCAGGGCATGTAAGGGGACATTTGCCCGACATGGCATTACGCTGACGGTCATGTCGGACAATGGCCCCTCGCGAGCCAGGAATGGGCCGGCTTCGCCCGGCACTACAATTTCAAGCACGTTACATCCAGTCCCCTATACCCCCAATCCAATGGGAAGGCGGAAAAGGGGGTCCACATCGTTAAGCGGCTCCTCAGCAAGGCCGCGGATGCCGGCTCAGATTTCCATCTTGCTCTGCTAGCCTATCGCTCCACCCCGCTATCCACCGGCCTGTCGCCTGCTCAGCTGCTAATGAACCGCACCCTCAGAACGACGGTGCCATCAATTCTCACTCCCAACCTGGATTATGTCCCTGTGCTCCACCGTATGCACATGTCTCAACTGCAGCAGAAAACGTCTTACGATTCATGGGCTGTTGACCTTCCCGACCTCCATCCATGCAACAAGGTTCGCATCCACCTCCCGGATAGTGGCTGGTCTGCACCTGCTGTTGTTCTAAGGCAGGTGGCCCCCCCGCTCTTTCCTGGTCCGCTTACCGGATGGATCCATTCGGCGCCGCAACAGGCGTGCTCTTTGCCTGGTTCCAGGGTCGTCACGGGATCCTCCGACCAGCTCTTCTACTGATCCCGCCGTGGACTGTGTCGCGCTTCCGGTCACTCTGCCTGCCCCTGACAGTGCTGCCGCCCTCCCAGCTCCTGAGCCGCCAGCCATTGCCCCACCCTTGAGGCGGTCAACCAGAGTTCGTCACCCACCTCAGAGACTGAACTAATGAACTCTGCACACATGTGGACTCTCTGAATTTTTTTTTTTTCCTATATCCTTTATTGTTGAATTTGTTATCCAGTAATTTGTAAATAGATTCGTTAGTTTTTCCAGTTCATGGTAGCCATCTGCACCAGGCACCTTCCTCTGTAAATACTCTTGTTCCCTGTATAAAGCTTTGTACATATGTCTTTGCACCTCACACACACCCACATTTTTTATTATCACATGCCTAGATCAACATTGTTTTAAAAAAAGGGTGGATGTCATAATATACACCAGTATATCATGGTGCAGACACACACTGATGGACACACACAGGGACCAATCAACATGTACAAACACCGCAGCCAATCACCAGTTAGAATACACACACTATAAAGGCAAGAGGACACCACGGTTCCCACTCATTCTGGGTGCTGCCTCTGAGTGTAACAGGAACTCATTCAACCTAGCACAAACTCACAACACGTGCTGAGAGAATCAACTGGTTCGGACAAGGCTTAGGTCTCTAGTTTAAGTTAGCATTATTTAGACCCACAGTCATCGTGTGTTAGTTAGTTAGAAGTAGTTAATAAAATTGAGTTGAACCTTCATCAGTGTTGGAAGTGTCTGTTCATCTCTCAAGCCTTCACTAGCCAACACTTCAACCAGGAGAACCGACATCCAGTGCCGTAAGAAGATCAACAATCTCCACCAGGCCGCACGGGTGGGTTGGCACTGGTCCCCCTTGGCAATGGCCCTGCCCGCCATCCCCTCCCCCACCCCCCAGGCATGCACCTGGCAACACTCCCGCCCAGCACTGTTATTTGACCCAGCCCACCCATGTCCAGCAGTGCCACCCACGCTACCCCTCCATACTCCCCATTCCCCCTCCATGCTCCCCCTCCCCACCACCACACCCCCTTGATGAACGAAGTGCGCAGCTCACAGTCCCCCCTCTGTGTCCCGGCAGAAGAAGTTGGCTCATATCAGATGGGAGAGGGCCCAGACGGGCGGCTGGGTGCCTCAAACCCTATGAGGAACAGACCCTGGATATCGTGGGGTTGGCTGAGGACAGATCGGTCACCAAACAAATTGGTATACAGCCTCCACCCAGATGATCTTTGACACATGAATTATTAATGCCACACAGACTAATCCATCCCTACCACTGAGCACATGTCCATTCTCTCGGAGGATCTTCATCTGACGATGCCAACCCATCCAGGGTGGTCCCCTCCTGCTGCCTCACATGAGAACACTTCAGAGGGGAGCTCGGACGAGACCACCGTATTCATGGTACAGCTGTCCTCCACCAGTGCAGAAACATCTACCTTGGTGGTGGGCGACAGTAGTGGCCAGGCTTCTGGGGCAGATTCTGGTGTGCAGCACATAGTTGCTGATGCACATCAGGTGGAGGCAGGAACGTCCAGGCAAGAAAGCAGTCAGAGGAGGTCTCCCAGGACCCAGCTGTGTCCCAGACAGATGCTGAGCCTTTGGACCAGGTTCACCTGGGGCTGAGGCAGGCCGATAGGGTGTGGATGTGATATTTAGAGAGGGATGTCAGCGACACACCAGCAGGTCCATTGCTAATTGGAAGAGTGCCAGAGGCTACGGGCGCAGGAGATAGCGCCAGCAAAGTGTGGCACCGAGGCCAACATTGCTAGGGTGGTGACTGTAGTGAAAAGCCTTGTGCACAAAGCAGCAGCATAAGTGATGGTGTCTAAGCAGTGGCTCAGTCAGTGATGACCATGGATGAGCATCTGGACAGCATGTCTCACTCATTGGAGGATGTGTCTCAGTCCCACGTGGTGCCCTTGCTGAGGCATCCCAGTCTCAGGCGGGCATAACCATGGCACACAAGCATGTCCTGTTTGCTGGGGTGGTGTCTCAATCATAGGTAGGCATTGCCAGGGTGCTTCAGAGCATGTCCCAGTCACTGAAGAGCATCGCCGAGGGCGTCAACACCAGGCTGCAGACATTGGGGAGCGACCATTAGGAGGAGCGGCACCTAGTGCCGTAAGAAAATCAACGATCTCCACTGGGCCGCATGGGTAGGTTGGCACCGGTCCCCTTGGCACCGGCCCTGCAGTTCTGGGACCTCATGTAAGTGTAGAGGCTCTTTTGTTTGGTGTGGCTTAAGTGTGTTGCAGAGAGAGCAACTGGAGACCTCTCTCCCAATGTCAGCTTGCATAGAGGGCCAATACAGCGACTCTTTGGCCCTGGCCTTAGTTTTACCCAATATCCGGGAAACCCTAAATGTAGTTGGGTGTGGTATCGCTGGAGAGCGAGCGGAATGACGAATTGCGGACACTGCAAGATTTGACCATCTTGAATGGTTAGTTCCTTGAAGGTCATGAGGAAGCTTCTGAGAAGATTCTGACCAGTCTTGCCTGATGACATCAAGCAGTCAAGTGTACGTGGTATCTTACTGCAGAGCTTGCTTCAACTCCTGGATGTGGCAGGAGGAAAGTCTTTCCTGTTTACTCCCTTTTTATTCTCTTATTTCCCCCTTCTTTTACTTTTTTGCGATTGCATTTTTGGTTCATGGATGATTAATAAACATATAACTTTAAGGCAACAAGCCTGTACCTTTAATTCAAGGAAGAATTCAGAAGGCTATGGTTTAAACTGGAGTTGTAGACTGGCCGGCATCAGTGTCAGAGAGATGGACTGGGACTCGGTTTGACTGTTTAGCTGATGGCCAATGAATTGGCCCAAATGCTGAGCTCTGCCCAGTAACTGCCGTTGATTGGATTTGATCCCACTGGAATGTTTTCCAGAGCCCCGAGGTTCCAGTTTGGTTTCAGATTTGATTCTGGCAGCAAGAAGGAGACAAGGGGCGGCATTCTCCCCTACCCGGCGTGACGGAGGGTGCCGGTGTAGGGGAGTAGCACCAACCACTCAGGGGTCGGGCCTCCCAAAATGTGGGGAATTCTCCCCACCTTTGGGGGCCAGCCCCGCGCTGGAGCGGTTTGCACCAGAAGACTGGCGCAAAAAACCGGCGCCCCCGGCAGCGGGGCTGACCGAAAGGCTTTCGCCGGTCGGCGCATGCGCCGGCAGTGACGTCAGCGGCAGCTGGCCGCTGACATCACAGCCGGCGCATGCGCGATGTGGGGTTCTCTTCCGCTTCCGCCATGGCGGAGGCCGTGGCGGCCGCGGAGGAGAAATAGTGCACCCAGGGCACTGGCCCGGAGTCTGAGCGGGGGGCCCCGATCGTGGGCCAGGCCACCGTGGGGGCACCCCCCGGGATTCGATCGTCCCCCACCCCCCCCCAGGACCCCGGGGGCCTGCTCGCGCCGCTGATCCCGCCGTTCCAGAGGTGGTTCAAACCTCGGCGGCGGGAGAGGCCTCCCAGCGGCGGGACTTCGGCCCATCCAGGCCAGAGAATCACCGCAGGGGCCTCTCCGATCGGAGTGGTGAGATTCCCGCCACCGCCACTTCCCGGGTGGCGGAGAATCTCTGCCACGGCGGGAGCGGGATTTTCGGTGGCCCCAGGCGATTCTCCGACCCTGCTGGGGGTCGGAGAATTTTGCCCAAGATTCTGCTGACCCTCCAAGACAGACCCAGCTAACCCTCTCCAGAAGGTCTCTATGAGGGCTGATTCTGTCTTCAGAAAGTCTCTGGGTGGTGTTCTCTTGAGCCTACAGAGGCCTGAAGACAAGCTACAAACTGAAAGGAAAGCTTGATGTGAAATATGGAGCTTGATTTTCTGATCGCCGATGCCAAAATCGCGTTCGACGATCGGCCAGAGAATCCACATTTAAGCTGGAATCGGGGGCAGCGCCATTTTTGCGATGCTCTGCCCCCTGAAAAACGGCATACTAGTGGAGTACGCCGCATGCTATATGGACGGCCTCAGGATGCCAACTGAGGCCCTCCCCCAATGCTCCGTCCCCGATGGGCCGAGTCTCCGACGGTATCGCTCGCGTGTGCTCACGCCGTTTGCCACCACAGTCAGGGGGGAGCCATTCCGCTGGCAGCGGGGGCTTCGGCGGGGGCTGGGGGGATTGGTGGGGGGTGGTCTTGGGGTGGCCAGTCGATGTGGCATATTTAGACTTTCAGAAGGCGTTTGACAAAGTCCCACATAAGAGATTATTGTGCAGAGTTAAAGCGCATGGAATTGGGGGAGGTGTATTGAGGTGGATAGAAAACTGGTTGGCAGAGAGGAAACAAAGAGTAGGGATTAATGGGTCCTTTTCAAATTGGCAGGCAGTAACTAGTGGGGTGCCACACGGATCGGTGCTGGGACCCCAGAAATTCACAATATATATTGATGATTTGGATGAGGGATCAAAATGTAACATCTCAAAGTTGCAGATGATACCAAATTAAGTGAGAGGGTGAACTGTGATGTGGATGCAGAGATCCTACAGTATGATCTGGACATTTTGGGCTAGTGGGCAAATCAATGGCAGATGCGGTATAATTTCTTCTGTCTATTTATATTGCAAAGAGGGATGATGATTGGATGCAGCCATTATAGAATCAACTTTACAAAGTCACACAATTTCTCAACAATGCATAAATCACATCACAATAAATAGTCATTTTTCTTACCTTAATAAATATGCAGATAAGTGAGATTAACGTCACAGAAGGCGGCATGGTGGCACAGTGGTTAACACTGCTGCCTCACAGCATCAGAAACCCAGATTTGATTCTGGCCTTGGATTACTATGTGGAATTTGCACATTCTCCCCGTGTCTGCGTGGGTTTACTCTGGGTGCTTTGGTTTGCTCCCACAATCCAAAGATGTGCAGGTTAGGTGGATTGGCCTTGATCAATGTGTGGGGTTACAGGGATAGGGCAGATGAGTGGGCATGGTAGAGTGCTCTTTCAGAGGGTTGATGAAGACTCGATGGATCGAATGGCCTCCTTCTGCACAGTAAAGATTCCATGGATTCCATGGAAATGCGTATGAAAATGGTTTCCAACAGTCCGTTGTTTAAACTCCACTGAATCAAAATTGTTGGAGCACGTGATTAGTTAAGAAATATTTCCATTTTATTTTCTGTCACCTAAATGCAGTTTCTCTAAAACTTTCTAAGCTCTTAGCCATGAGGTACCAGTTCAGAAAGCATCTGATAATACTTGAATAATGATCAGGCAGTATAAGTAGATTTCTTATATTGCATTCATTTAGTTTTGAGAAATTCTTGCATATGTAACTTTAGATCATGAAAGGTACACATAGCCAGGATTTATGGATATAGTGAGCAACAAGATATCATACTTATGATGGCAAATCTGTAAATAATAATTAACTTATGGGTTTAGCAATGGCATCTAAATTGAATTTCACTAAACAGGTCCCCATACCGAATTTTGATTTGATTGCATTTACATTAAATTTACTACGGCAATTAGGCAAAAGGAAATTAATTAAGTTCTGTTTCCATCACATAAATATGAGCAGTACTTAATACAATTAATAGATGCACTGTGCAATGCTTGACATATCAGTTTCTGATCATTATCAAGTAGAGACCATTGTTTAAAGAGTTACTTTTATATTGACCAAAACACAGATACAGGGCTGGATTCTCTGCAGCCCCGCTCCAAAATCACGTTCGGCGCGGGGACGGAGAATCCAATTTCACAAATCAGACCCGGCGCCGGTCCGGCAATTCTCCAGGACTCGAGAATCGGTGTGATCGCAGAGTACGCCGCGTCGCTGGGGGCCCATTGACAGAGGCCCGCCCAGCGATCCTCCGCTCCCAACCGGCCGAGTTCCCAACGGCGTGGAACTAACCTGGTAAACCTGGTATTGCCGGTCGGGATATTGACGTGGCAGCTGCGGACTCAGTCCACGGTTGCCCTGGTGTGGGGTGGGGGCATTGGACACCGGGGGTGGGCCTTATAGGCGGCTGGGGGTTAGATCCATGCGATCAGATGTTCGGGCGCGTGGCCAATTGGGGGGCTCTAATTTTTGTGTCTGCCTTCAACGTCCGGGTCCGCCATGGAGTTTGGCGCGGCCGCTGGAGTCCGCCAGCGTGCACATGCACGGATTCAAAACTGGAAGCGTGGGGTGCCGTATCCGCAGCTAAAGCTGCGTGAATTACTCGGGGTCCCTGCAAGCCCCCTGCAGGCATAGAATTAGCTGTACTTTTTTCCAGGAATCTCTGGAGTAAAACTCCAGCGTTTTTATCCTGGGGTGGGGACATATTTCCATTTTGGGAGAATCCAGCCTACAGTCTTTAGTTGGAAGAACTGTTGACAAGCGATTTATAGATGTTTGAAACACAAAAGAAATATATGAAACATTGCAAAGAATACACAAATAAGCAAGATTAATCCCAAGAATAAAGGAGATGATCTATGACAATCTAGAACGAGGTTTTTAAGTTTGACCTACTCAGGTGTATAGAATAACAAGTGACATAGGTAAGACAATCAAGGAATATTGCATCAATTGAGTTCATACATTAAAACGTGTTAAGTTTGAAACCATCACAGTTTCCAGTGGAGCTGGATACTATAATGAGTTTTGTTGCATGGAATCATTGTTTCTCGTCCTTCTGCTATTATCCTTGAATTCCAGTTTGCTGTGGACACATTTTTGATTGAGCTTCCTGTTCCTACGTTGAGAGTGAAATGAAAGGGGCCTCTGCCTGATTTAAGTTTTCATCTCTTATAAACAGGTTGAATGTGATCTTTTTAGATGCTGATGATTCTATAATACACGGATCATAACAATTTGCTAAGTGAAGCAATAAACTCAAAGAAACAGAGATCTGTGTTCATGCCAACAGTGGACTATGTATAGAAGAGTTTAAAACATGCGATCTTCAAACAAAAACTTCTATTTTGAATATTGAGCAGTTCCAATTCTTCTGGGGAAATTTTACCAATATTCAAACATAGTTGCATTATACTTTTCCACTTGTAGCAAAGTTCATGCTTTTATTTACAATGGGGATGCTTAAGGAGGTTAGTCATTGAGCCTTTTGTTAGAAGGCACTGGATGATTTAGAGAAGGACGTTTTATGTGCTTAGAAGCTTCCATATTTAAATAGAGTAGACCTTTTAAAAGAAAGCATGGAAGTTCACATTGTATGACTGTTGACCTCCTTGAAGTAGAATGTTACTTGTTCCATCCTGATTTGTGCCCAGTGTTTCTCTGTCTGAAACAAATGCTGCCAGATAATTGACATCTACAGTGTACTTTTATCAATTACTTGGATAGGAATCGTAGGTTTGTGATTAGAATGTCTTTTAACTCTAACTAATTATTCCTTGTATTGCCAGGGATGTATGTATATATGTATATATATCTATATATATAAAATGCATGGAAACATTGCTGTCTAATGGTACTAATTAAAAGAGGCCTGTGATGACGTTCAGGAAACCTTTTCTTCGTGAAGTGATTCTCTGTGGGCATGACTTCAAAAGCTCAATAGTCTTCAAAAAGTCTCCCAAATGAGCAGATAGTGGCAATTCCATGGAGGACACATTTTCTTGCCAACATTTTGTTGATTTTCCCTTATTGAGCCTCCTGTTTTGGATTGCAAATGGTATGGAACTTAGCTTGTTTTTGTAAAGTGAATCTAATGGGTCCAATCTTCCCATTTGTCTTTTTGCATATCTCTTCCTGTGATAATGTTGCTTACAGCTTGAATACAGAATAGACATCTCGGCACTACCAATACAGATCATACAAAATCTACAATGTTTAGCATACTTTAAATCGAAATAAAACTGAAGAATGTAAAAATTGTACATCAATTTGGAGCAGAGTAGACTGAGGGAAACATGATTGAGAAGTATAAAATTATGAGGGGCATAAATCGAGTTGACAGGAAGAAACTATTCTCCTTGGTGAAGGGATCACTGACCAGTGGGGAATACATTTAAGGTAAAGAGCAGAAGGTTTGGTGGGGATGTGAGGAAAAACCTTTTCACCCAGAGAGTGGAGGGAGCCTGGAACTCACTGCCTGAAAGGGTGGTGGAGGCAGAGACCTTCATAATATTTAAGGAGTATTTTGATATGCACTTGCGATGCTCAGGCACGAAAGGCAAAGCAAGTGCTGCACAATGGGATCAGGATACATAGGTGGTTGTTTTTGACCGGCGCAGGCAGATGCAACGGGCGAAGGGCCGTTTCTATGCTGTGGACATCGATAGACTCTGACTCTAATGGGCGCAATAACAGCTTTTCATTGCCCCAACTATTGCAATTTAATATAATTAGAGTGATAATGTGGAATGATGAATTATTTCTTTTGATACATATTTTAAAAAGGGGCTGGTTTAGCACAGGGCTAAATCACTGGCTTTGAAAGCAGACCAAGGCAGGCCAGCAGCAGGGTTCAATTCCCGTACCAGCCTCCCCGAACAGGTGCCGGAATGTGGCGACTAGGGGCTTTTCACAGTAACTTCATTTTGAAGCTTACTTGTGACAATAAGCGATTTTCATTTTTTTCATTTCAAAAAGGGGTGTGATTAAAGTTGCATATGTGAAGAAATGGATGAATGTAATTCCATGATATATGGAAACAGATGCAGGCACTGACAGGGTCAATTTTTACTTTTGTTTTAAATTCACATTAATGGTGCTATAATAGTATCCAAATAATATGGAGATGGGCTGAAAAAATAGGTAATAGGTGTGCTACATAAATGCCAGATAATGGACATTTTGAATAAGGACTCTTCCCCTGACTATCATCAGTACATCCTCACCAAGTCCTTCACTGTTGGTATCGACCAGGAGCTTAACTAGACTAGCTACATCAACATAGTGCCAATGAGAATAGCGTAGAGGCTCGTTATTCTGCAGACACCCTCAAAGCCTATTCACCATGTATGAGGCTCAACCCAGGAATGAAGGGCGGGATTCTCCCACAACTGGCCGGATGGCTGACGCCAGTGCCAAGAGCGGCGCAAACCACCCCAGCGTCGGGCCGACTGGAAGGTGTGGAATTCTCCGCACTTCCGGAGGCTAGGCAGCTGCCGGAGGGGTTGGTGCCGTGCAAACTCGCGCCGAATGGCAGGCGCGAGTTGGCGCATGTGCAAAACAAACAGCATGGTATCGCGCATGTGCAGACCGGCCGGTGTTCCTGCGCATGCATATGGGGGTTCTTCTCTGCGTCAGCCATGGCGGAGCCCTACAGAGGCTGGCACGGAAGGAAAGAGTGCCCACGGCACAGGCCCGCCCGCAGATCGGTGGACCCCGACTGCGGGCCAGGTTACTGTAGGGCACCCCCCGGGGCTGGATCCCCCTGCGCCCCCCCCGAGGACTTACCGAGGCGTCCTACCAGCCAGGTCCCGCCGTGTGGGACCATGTCCATTTCACGCCGCGGGATTGGCCAGGAAACGACGGCCGCTCGGCCCATCGGGGCCCAGAGAATTTCCGGGGTCCGTTGCCAATGTTCCCCGATCTGCGTGGTGTAAACCCCACCCCGCCCGAAAACCGGCACCGGAGAATACGGCGTCTGAGCGGTGGAGCGGGATTCGCGCCGCGCCCCCGAGTGTCCAACATGGTCCAGAATTGATGTTGCTGCAACAACACTCAAGATGCTTGACAGTCTCCAGGGCAATAGGCTGCACTATAGAAACTCACCAGGATTACTTTGATACCACTTGTATCCTTTACTACCAAGAAGGACAAGAGCATCATTGCAGTGGTAACAGTGACTTCCAACCTTCCCTTGTTCCACAACATTCTGACTGCGGTATGTATTAATGTTCTGACATTCTTGCTGGGATTTCTGAATTCTCTCGCACCATTGTACAAGCATTGGTATCAGTAGGACTAGAGGAATTAAAGGAGAAGTGCCATCACTAGTTTATCAGCGCAACGAGTTTGGACAATAAATGTAGCATCACTCCAATCTCAATTTTTAAAAAGTTTACAGACTGCAACTTACACCCATCTCGAGAAAGCATGGGCGCGATTCTCCGGACTCACGACGGTTCGGAGAATAGCGGGCGTCGGAAATTTTTACGGCGACCGCTGTTCCGACGCCCTCCCGCTATTCTCCGAACCCCGCAAAATGTCGGAGTCGCCATTCCCGACAAACGCCTCCTTCCCGCCCCTGACACGACCAGAATCGCCACTGATAGCCCCCCCCCCCCCCGCTATTCACCGGCCCGGATGGGCCGAAGTCCCGACGTCATGGCGCCCTGTTTGCACGTCGTGAAACACACCTGCTTATTAAATTCGTCAACCAGTTGGCCTGGCTGACGACAGCTTGGAGGAGGTCAGGGCACCACTCTGCGCACCGCTCAGCGCAACGTTCAGCGCACCGCTCGAGTCTGGCCACAACGGGGAAGGCATCCTTGAGAACGGGAGGGGGTCCAGAGCGGGGGGAGTGGGGGCGACGGGGGAGGCAGTGGGGGGCGACGGGGGAGGCAGTGGGGGGGGCGACGGGGGAGGCAGTGGGGGGCGACGGGAGAGGCAGTGGGGGGCGACGGGGGAGGCAGTGGGGGAGACGGAGGGGGGGGTTAGGTAGAGAGTGAGCCGTCCAACCCCGTTAAAAAATGTCTGCCACCATGCCATGGCGTGCCGGTCACGAGGACATGGCCGCTGTTTGCCCTGTGGCTTCCGGACACAGGCCACTGACGCACCCGTGAGGAGGCCATAGTTTACTGGCCGTTGGATGCAGAAAGTGACCAGGGGTTAGGCTGCCCGCGTGTCAGCAGCGCGACCAGGCCACCGGGACACACAGGTATCCCGTGGCAGGCGGCTGCCGAGGTGTCGACTAACCTCCGTCTAACATGTCCCGTTTCTCTGCCCCCCACCACCCTTCTGTAGGTTAGCACAATGTATGGGAACAGAACGGCTATGTTCTGCGCAGTGGTTGGGGCAGCTCTACTGGATTTGGAGATGCAGCAGCATCCACACCCACAACCCGCAGTGGCTGCAGGGCCAGCTGCAGCAGCAGAGGGAAGGGCCGAGGAGTTGCCAGTCGTCGAGCAGCATGGGGGGGAGGAGGAGGAGGAAGAGGAAGAGGAGAGAGTGAGGGTGCAGCCACGGCGCCAGAGGCGACGACCAAAGCCGAGGGTGTACCGTGTCCGGGTCTCTTTCCTAACAATGACGGACATCACCTGCAGGAGGAGACTCCGGCTGAGTAGGCAGACGGTGATACATATCTGCCAACTCCTGTCGCACCTTGCCCCACGTGGAACGGGGTGAGGACACGCGATCCCGGTTGCCATCAAGGTGACGGTCGCTCTGAACTTCTATGCTACCGGCTCCTTCCAGTCTCCGAGCGGGGACGTCTCTGGGATCTCCCAGTCATCGGTGCACAGGTGCATCCGGGATGTGACCGACGCCCTCTATGCCATCGCGGACCGCTACATCACCTTTCCCGAGGACCAAGCAAGTCAAGACTCACGAGCTCGTGGATTTGCCAGTGTGGCCGGGATACCGAGGGTTCAGGGGTCAATCGACTGTGTTCACGTCCCCATGCGCCCGCCTGCAGGGGACAAGGAAGTGTTCACAAACAGAAGGGGGACATACTCCATTAATGTCCAGGTGGTATGCGACACCCACATGAGGATCATGAACGTCTGTGCAAGGTTCCCAGGGAGTGTGCATGACTCCTACATACTGGCGCAGTCGTTCATCCCTGCGATGTTTGAGGGACGTCCCCCCCGGCTGAGGGGCTGGTTGCTAGGCGACAGGGGTTATCCGCTGAGGTCTTGGCTGATAACGCCTATACGGAGGCCTCAGACCAATGCGGAAACACGATACAACGAGGCCCATGCAGCAACCAGGGGTGTGGTGAAGCGCTGCCTTGGCCTCCTGAAGATGAGATTCAGGTGCCTGGACCGCTCCGGAGGGGCCCTGCAGTACCAGGCCGAAAGGGTCGCTCGCATTGTAGTGGTCTGCTGTGCGCTGCACAACATCGCGATGCAGAGGGGAGATGATCTGCTGCAGGAGGCGGAGGGAGAAGCTAGTGGCAGTGGTGCCAGCACAGAGGAGGAGGAGGAGGAGGAGGAGGAGGAGGAGGAGGAGGAGGAGGCGAGGGAGGAGGAGGAGGAGGAGGAGGCTGGCGGAGTGGCGGGCGCAGAACGCAGACACGACCCAGGTGCTGGTGATGTCCAGGAGGCGGCACGACGGACCCGGCAAAGACGGCGGGCATGCGACGCCCTGGTGGCAGCACGGTTCACGCATCGCATGTGACGTCCCCGATGAACACCAAACCACCACCTGCATCGCTAGTCATGCAGAGGGTCACCACACAACTGCCACCACCACAACCCCCCCCCCCCCCCCCCCCCCTCTCAGTGTACACTGCTCCACTTCGACATCACGCTTATCACTGGGTCCAGACGGTATGGCACAACATTGATGGCTGTGATCAGTGCCATGTGGAATGATGACAGCCCGCTCTGCGAAGAGCTGTGAGCTCAGAATCGTTAGAGAGAGTCTGACCCATGGCAACAGCTGAACCATCCACCTTGGTGGCCGCTGAGTTCGTCACTGACACTCCATCACGTGCCCGCGTGGGCTAGCTGTGGGAGGGGGTAAGGGCAGGGACTGCACACCCGGCACCGAGGTTTCACCACCCGTCAACCCCAGCGACACTCGGTCACCATCACGATTCTTGTGGCTGTGGAACAATCACACGGTATTACAAGTAAGGTGGAACAGTGCGTTTAATGTTAACAATTATATACAGGTGCCCTAGCCCCTACAACTAAACTGTGCCCTTCACCCGTGCCAACTTACTCAGTGTCTATCTTAGTTGCCTTACGGGCCCTACCACTACGTCTAAGTGACTCCCCAGATGATACAGCAGGAGTGGAGGAGGATTGCTGTGAATCGCCCCCCTCGACTCGTTTCTCCTTGGCTAAGCGTTTCCTGGGGCGACCCGGCCCGACCAGGCTGCTCTGCGGGCGTCTCGGGTGACATTGTGCCACCCTGCTCTGCCTGCTGCCCACCCGATGCACGAGGGATGGGACGGGGGGAGGCCGAGAATTCCGGGACGTCCCGTGATGGCCTTAATGGGACGGACTCCGAAACCTCCTCCTCCCTCGGGGAGCCCGGTGGCCCCCGGGCCTCACTTTGGGACAGAGGTGCGAGCGGGGAGGTGCCCCGTCGCACCACCGACACCTGCCAGTCCTGGAGGCCTGCAACGGTATCCACCAGGATCCGAAGGTTTGCAGAGACGGAGTCCAGGGAGTTAGACATTCCCACCAGGGACTGTGCGACCTCAACCTGTGTGTGCACGACACCATCCAGCACATGTATCAGGCGGTTGATGGTCTCCGCGACCGACTGCTGGGACTGTGCTATCGACTGCTGGGACTGTGCCATGGCGTGCTGCGACTGGGCCATGACCTGCTGAGACTCGGCCATGGCCCGCAGGGCGCCGGCAATGTCGTTTTGGCTCTGGCACATTGCTGCCTGTGAGAGGGCAACCCTGTCCAGGGCCGAGGATGACGCGTGCACATTAACCCCAACGTCTTGCATAACCTGACCCATTGCCTCCACCGCGGATGCCACCCGTGCGGTGTCGGACTGGGTCTCTGCCATGAGCGGCACCACTCCCTGCTCTTGGACGCGGTTCGACTCCTCTAACAGCGTCTGCAGAGCCAGGAAGGCAGCCCTCCTCCCGTCATTGTTTCCCTGGGTTTCTTGAGGCATCGGCTGTGCGGGTGGGTTGATAAACTCCAGGAACTCAGAAAACGTCTGGGAGCCAGCTGCATCCTGGGCCTGGTCTGTACTCCGCGAGTCCGGGCCCTCTGTTGCTCCGACCTCCACCTCCTGTACCTGCTCAGCTGTGATGTGCCAACCAGACTGTGCCCCAGGAGACTCATCACTAAATAGGCCCGCCGGGGTGTGTGTCTCTGGGATGATGGATGTGGTGGGAGAAAGCAGTGCCGCAAGCCCGATGCTCTCAATGTTTAGGGCCTCCTCCAGGGTGTGGGGCTGCTCAGCGTCAGGAGGGTTGTCCCTGGCCATTTCTGGTGGTTGTGGACTTCGAACCCTCTGTGCGTCCTGGTCCGCAGATTGGGTTGGGGCGGATGGGGCTGCCCGCTGATCGGGCACCCTCTGTTGTGAGGCCCCGGGTGAGGTGGCGGCAGATTCCTGTGTCCGTCTGGAGGCAGACGGCCCTGGTCGTTCGGCATCACGTCCTAGGGAAGAGAATGAGACGGGTTATTTCGATTTGCTCGGCAGGCCGCTGGACGGTCCCAGTGGGCAGGGTGTGTGAAGGGACAGAGGATGGGGGAGGTGTCCCAGTGGGCAGGGTGTGTGAAGGGACAGAGGATGGGGGAGGTGTCCCAGTGGGCAGGGTGTGTGAAGGGACAGAGGATGGGGGAGGTGTCCCAGTGGGCAGGGTGTGTGAAGGGACAGAGGATGGGGGAGGTGTCCCAGTGGGCAGGGTGTGTGAAGGGACAGAGGATGGGGGGAGGTGTCCCAGTGGGCAGGGTGTGTGAAGGGACAGAGGATGGGGGAGGGGTGAGTGTTTGTCAGGGAGGGTTGTCTCACTTGCTGCAGTTCCGCCAACCTCGCATAGTGCGATATCGCGGGTGGCAGACCCCCCAACAAGGTCCAGGGCCCTCTGTTCAAAGGTGCTGAGGGGGTGCAGGTTGGGCGAACCCCCCCCAGTCTTGTGCCGCTCACGGTGGTTGTAAGCGGACTTGGCCTGTTGGGGGAGGGAACATAGGTAGATCATTACAAAACGGAAGGTATCAGCAGTCCGTTCAGATACTGGCACAGTTTGGGGGGGTCAAGTTGTCATAAGACGATTGCATCTCTCCTCGGGGCCAGAGCGCTGGGTCTGCGACAACTTTGTGAACCATCCTCAAATAACTCTGCCCCAATCCCCCTCCCCCCGTGCCGGGGGGGGGGGGGGGGGGTGCTTAAGTTAAGGGGGAGGGATGGTTGTGACTAGGGGGCACCCTCATGGCATTTACCCTGGCAGACCTGGTGAGGTCGTGTAGCTTCTTCCTACATTGCTCAGCTGAGCGAGGGGTCTGCCCCACAGCAATGACGGCAGCAGCCACGTCACGCCAGGCCTGGCGTACCGCGCTGGCAGGTTGGCGATGCCCTCTCCGCAGGCGGATGATGCCCCTCTTCTGCTCCACGGCATCGAGCAGCGCCTCGACGTCCGCATCAACAAAGCGAGGAGCAGCTCTCCTCGGCTCCGACATCCTGCCCGACAGATTCTGTGGTCGCCCGCGCCTTTTTACGGCGTCGGGCGGCGTCACGTGGGCGTGATCGTGTCGTCGCCGCGTTCCGTCTTCATCACGCACGTAATTGACGCGGCCGCGCTACTAGCCCATTTCCCGGAAGCGAATCCGTCGGGAAATGAAGCCTTCGCGACCGTCGTAAAACGCTCCCGATTTTTACGACGGTTTTACGATTTTCCGCGGGTGCAGAGAATCGCGCCCCATATTCACGTTTACACAGGTCTAGCATTCGGTATCAGCAAGGGTAGCATCCAATTTCTCATAATATTAAAAAGACTCAGTGCCTTGTTTAAAAAGGGTGCATCAGGATGCCTGAGCACTTGGAATATTCGCACCAAGCTGGAGTTCTGTCACCTGGAGGCAATGTTACATCCTGTGGTTCAGAAGTTCAGGCCTTGATTTCTAAGTTGTACTGTCACATTGGTGTGCGATCAAAAGCTATTTATTATCGACATGACAATGGCAGCATAATTAAAGGCCAAGGCTGCCCAGTCAGCTTTACTTGTTATAAGTCTTGTCATGATAGCCATGAGTAGATGGATACTTGAAAGATAAACTCAAAATTGCTCCGAAGCCACCAGAAAAGAAGAAAATATGCTTGCCCTATGTTTGTTATCTACAGATGCTGAAAGATGCCCTCGTACGAACGGGATATGGCGCTCGACTCATTGATCGACAGTTCCACCGCGCCACAGCAAAAAACCGCACCGACCTCCTCAGAAGACAAACACGGGACACCACTGACAGAGTACCCTTCGTCGTCCAGTACTTTCCTGGGGCGGAGAAACTACGACATCTTCTTCGCAGCCTCCAACACATCATCAGCGAGGATGGACATCTTGCCAAGGTCATCCCCACACCCCCACTACTGGCCTTCAAACAACCGCGCAACCTCAAACAAACCATTGTTTGCAGCAAATTACCCAGCCTTCAGAACAGCAACCACAACACCACAAAACCCTGCCAGGGTAATCTCTGCAAGACATGCCAGATCATCGACATGGACACCACCATTACACGTGGAAACACCACCCACCAGGTACGCGGCGCATACTCGTGCGACTCGACCAATGTAGTCTACCTCATACGCTGCAGGAAAGGATGTCCCGAAGCGTGGTACATTGGCGAGACCATGCAGACACTGCGACAACGAATAAACGGGCATCGTGCGACTATCAACAGGCAGGACTGTTCCCTTCCAGTTGGGGAACACTTCAGCAGTCAAGGACATTCAGCCTCTGATCTCCGGGTCAGCATTCTACAAGGAGGCCTTCAGGAGACGCGACAACGCAAAATTGCTGAGCAAAAACTTATAGCTAAGTTCCGCACGCATGAATGCGGACTCAACCGGGATCTGGGATTCATGTCGCATTACATTCGGCCCCCACCAACAAGCCTGGACTTGCAGAGGCCTACCGACTGAACTGGCTTGGGACAATTCACACCTCTTTAACCTGGAGTTACCTCTCTCTCTGCATCTTTGATGATTTGATTGCCTGCAGGTGCTCGCATTCCGGGGCATCTCTGACTGTGTCTATATAAACATTTCTGGAACAAGCCTTTCCATTCACCTGAAGAAGGAGCCGTGCTCCGAAAGCTCGTGTTTGAAACAAACCTGTTGGACTTTAACCTGGTGTTGTAAGACTTCTTACTGTGCTCACCCCAGTCCAACGCCGGCATCTCCACATTATAGAATAGAATAGAATAGAATAGAACAGTACAGCACAGAACAGGCCCTTCGGCCCTCAATGTTGTGCCAACCAATGATCACCCTACTCAAACCCACATATCCACCCTATACCCCTAACCCAACAACCCCCCCCCCCCCTTAACCTTAC
The DNA here is from genome assembly GCF_902713615.1 of Scyliorhinus canicula. Taxonomy (NCBI): domain Eukaryota; kingdom Metazoa; phylum Chordata; class Chondrichthyes; order Carcharhiniformes; family Scyliorhinidae; genus Scyliorhinus; species Scyliorhinus canicula. The sequence continues at coordinate 163,886,351 of NC_052150.1, read as the reverse complement.
ATTTATTAGGACACTACGGGCAATTTAGCATAGCCAATCCACCTAACCCGCACATCTTTGGACTGTGGGAGGAAACCGGAGCACCCGGAAGAAACCCACGCACACAGGGGGAGGACGTGCAGACTCCACACAGACAGTGACCCAGCCGGGAATCGAACCTGGGACCCTGGAGCTGTGAAGCATTTATGCTAACCACCATGCTACCCTGCTGCCCCTGCTGTTTGTTATAGCAGTGAACAAAGGGGAGACGGGTGGCAAATTGATATTGTCACTGGTTTAGAATCCAGAGACCCAGGGTAATGCTGTGGGGACCATGGCAGATGGTAGAATTTGAATCCAATAAAAACTCTGGAATTAAAAGTCTAATCTTGAACATGAAACCAGTATTGATTCTCTTAAACAACCAGTTGGTTCACACTGCACAGATGCCCTGTGATGTTTCCAGGTTTGTTCGGGGCAGTCCTCACTGCAGAAATTTGGCACCATGGTAAATTTTACCAGCAGGCACCTGCTTCACGCCATGGCGCTGCAGACCCAGAAATGGGCTGAGAAGGTCATTTTCTAAAACTTTGATAAGAGCCAGAATTTGCCGGCCATTGGGATTCTCTGTTCCCACCAGCAGCGCACCCCTGCCCGCAGGTTTCCCTGGAGCATGGGATGGCTTCAATGGGAAATCCAAACGGCGGGAGAAGAGAATCCTGCCACATGCGGGCTGCTGCTGAGAAACATGCAGCCGGGAACAAGAGAATCCCGCCCAACATTTCTTTTAGGGCTAGGGGAACAGGAGTGGGCAGTGCGGACAAGACCGTTCTTTACCACTGGGCTCCCGATTGCCTTCACTTAGCTAAATGCAAGCGACTATTCACTCGGGTCCCCAGTCACTGGTTCCATGTCATTCATGGTACATTTGGGAGGGGTCGGCCTTATCGGTGATAATGAAGCCTGAACTCAAAATGGTTTAGTCCTCAGACGTGAACCTTTTGCTTGTCCTGCCACCAACATGCTTACTGCTGTTCCCAGGTTAAAAACTAGCCTTTTGGCCTGGTCCTTAATTTCTCTTGTCATGAGCTTATCCAGTGAAACGTTACAATGATCATTTGGATACATATATTTTAGTAAATCGGCCCAAAACATTCCACAGTAGTGTTATCGAGCAAATGTTAACAGCAAGTACTATGAGGAGATATTAGGACAGATGCCCAAAAGTTTAGTCAAGTGGTAGGTGATGTGCTATCTCTGTTGGTCTAACATCGACTGCAACTGGATGCAGTGAAACGAGAAACAGGCTTCCGACACAGGAGATGGTCCAACACTGTTTTATTGAACCTACTTATTGCTGTACATAATCTGCTGTGGGTTGACACTCTATTAACCTAACTGATAACCTCCTACTGGCTTGACCAGACTAGCTCTCTATCACATGGTGATGATGTTCACTGGCTTGTGCACTGTGACTCAGCCGTATCCTGTGAGAGAGGGGGAGCCTTAATGTCCTCTGGGCTTTAGAGTGGTGGTGTCCTGTCTGGTGATTGGTTGTTCTGTGTCGTGTGTGTTCATTGGTTATCCTGTGTGTCAATCACTGCCTGTCTGCATCTCATGATATACATGAGTGGATGTTATGACATCTCCCCTTTTTAAAATAAATTTTGGAACGTGGCTGTATGTACATGCATAACTGTGTACAAGTGGGGAATGAATGAACATATGTACCTGGGAAGGTGTCTATTGTGCAGATACAGAGCAAACTGAACAGCATTTACAAGATTTAAGTCTATAGATTCAGTCTTTGTGGTGGGCGGTAAATTCTCGTTGATCGCCGCAGAGGTGGAGGGGGGACGCCGGCACCTGGACAGGCGGGATGGCTGCCATCTCGGTGGCCTTGTGGACAGGCGGGATCGCTGCCAGATTGGTGGCCTCGGGGTACAATATATCCGGAGGAGGCATGATGACATGTGGAGAAGTGTGGTCGGGTGATGGGCAGGGAACTTTACGTAGCGCCTTCCTGTTGCGCTGTAAAATGGTGCCATCAGCCATTTGGACAACGAAAGACCTGGGAGCAGCCTGTCTGACGACAACAGCTGGGGCTGACCAACCTCCCTCAGGCAGCTGAACGCGAACAACATCATCTGGAGCCAGCACAGGCAAATCCGTGGCATGAGCATCATACGTGATCTTTTGCTGGTCCCTGGATCGCTGCTCCTTCTGCAGCACTGTGAGGTGGTCAAGGTCTGGAACATGGATGGCTGGAACAGTCGTCCTCAGGTTGTGGTTCATGAGCAACTGCACCGGAGACAAACCAGTCGACAGAGGGGTTGCCCTGTATGCCAATAGCACCAGGTTGAAATCCAAGGCTGAGTCTGCAGCCTTGCACAGCAACCGCTTGACAATATGGACCCCATTCTCGGCCTTCCCGTTTGATTACGGGTAATGGGGATTGGATGTGATATGACTAAAGTGGTAGGATCGTGCAAAGTCGGACCACTCTTGGCTGGAGAAGCATGGACTGTTGTCACTCATCACCGTGAGTGGTATCCCATGCCTGGCAAACGTCTCTTTGCAGGCTTTGATGACGGACTTGGACGTGAGGTCCGACAGTTTCACCACTTCCGGGTAGCTGGAGAAGTAGTCGACCAGGAGCATGTAATCACGCCCATTTGTGTGAAAGATGTCTATCCCCACCTTGGACCACGGAGAGGTCACGATCTTGTGCTGTTGCAGCGTTTCCTTGGGCTGAGCTGGTTGAAACTTCTGGCATGTTGTGCAGTTGAGGACTGTGTTGGCAATGTCCTGGCTGATGCCAGGCCAGTAAACTGCCTGCCGAGCTCTGCGTCGACATTTCTCGACCCCCAGGTGACCCTCATGGATCTGTCTGAGCACCATGTTTTGCATGCTTTGGGGAATGACGATTCTATCTAGTTGAAGAAGGATCCCCTCAACAACCGTCAGCTTGTCCTTAACGTTGAAGAACTGGGGGCACTGCCCCTCTTGCCAACCATGGGCGAGGTGCTTCATCACGTGCTGCAGTAGGGGATCTTTGGCAGTTTCTCCGCGTATTTGTATAACTCGTTCATCAGTGGCTGGGAGGTTGCTGGCACACAGCTGCACCTGTGCTTCAATGCGGCGAATGAAGTCGCCCTGTTCACATGGCGTGGTGACGGATCGGGATAGGGCATCCGCAACGATTAGCTCCTTACCTGGTGTGTAGAAGAGTTCGAAGTCATATCGGCGGAGAAGAAGAGGAATTCACTGCAGCCGAGGTGTCATGTCATTTAAATCCTTCTGGATTATGTGGACTAAAGGCCTGTGGTCTGTTTCCACCGTGAACTTTGGCAGGCCGTATATGTAGTCATGAAACTTGACTATTCCTGTCAGGAGACCCAAGCACTCCTTTTCGATCTGGGCATACCGTTGTTCGGTCGGAGTCATGGCCCTGGGGGCGCATGCCACTGGAACCCAGGACGAGGAGTCGTCTCGCTGGAGGAGCACCGCCCCAATGCCGTCCTGGCTTGCGTCTGTGGATATCTTGGTATCCTTGGTTGGGTCAAAGAATGCCAATAATGGGGCTGTGGTGAGCTTCGCCTTCAGCTCAAGCCACTCCGCTTGATGTGCGGGAAGCCACTGTAACACCGTCGACTTTTTTACAAGATGCTGGAGGGCTGTGGTGTGGGATGCCATGTTGGGAATGAATTTCCTGAGAAAATTCACCATCCCCAGGAAACGGAGGACCGCCATTTTGTCCTCTGGGGTCTTCATTAAATTGATTGCCAGCACCTTGTCAGCGTCAGGTTGCACACACTGCTGTGAAATGTGGTCACCCAGAAACTTAAAAAAATTTTTTTTTTTAATACATTTAGAGTACCCAATTCATTTTTTCCAATTAAGGGGCAATTTAGCGCGGCCAATCCACCTAGCCTGCACATCTTTGGGTTGTGGGAGCGAAACCCACGCAGACACGGGGAGAATGTGCAAACTCCACACGGACAGTGACCCAGAGCCGGGATCGAACCCGGGACCTCGGCGCCATGAGGCAGCAGGGCTAACCCACTGCGCCACCGTGCTGCCCTGTCACCCAGAAACTTGATAGCGGACCAACCAAATGAGCATTTGGCCCTGCTGAGCTGGAGGCCGTTTTCATGAATCCTCTGAAAAACTTGATTGAGGCGAGCGATGTGATCCTCGGGCGTCGTGGACCAGATGATCACGTCGTCCACATAGACTCGCACCCCCTCGATGCCCTCCATCATTTGCTCCATTATGCGATGAAATACTTCGGAAACTGATATGATACCAAAAGGCATGCGGTTGTAGCAATATCTGCCGAACGGAGTGTTAAACATGCACAGCTTCTGCCTGGACTCGTCCAGCTGTATCTGCCAGAACCCACGGGAGGCGACCAGCTTGGTAAAGAATTTGGCATGAGCCATCTCACAGGTTACCTCTTCACGCTTTGGGATCGGGTAGTGCTCTCGCCATGATGTTGCGATTCAGGTTTTTGGGATCAATGCAAATGCAGAGTTGACCAGAGGGCTTCTTGACGCAGACCATGGAGCTGACCCAGTCTGTTGGTTCCATGACCTTTGAGATGATACCCTGGCCTTGGAGCTCTCGTAGCTGCGTTTTCAGATGATCCATTAGAGGAGCCGGCACCAGGCGTGGTGCATGGATGACTGGGATGGCATTCGGTTTGAGCAATATCTTGTAACGATATGGGAGCGTGCCCATTCCATCAAACACGTTGTGGTATTGCGTGAGAATGTCGTCTATCTCAGCCTGGAGATTTACATTGGGCAAGGCAGTCGCCGGTGTCGAGGACATGGCATGGACGCGCTGGACCAGATTTAGGAGTTTGCATGCACGAGCACCGAGCAGGGATGCCTTGTCAGGCCGGATGATCTCGAATCGTAATGCCGCTTTGATTGCCTTGTGAGATACACCTAGCTGACATGATCCACTGGCAGCTATGGCATTGCCATTGTAGTCAAGGAGCTGGCAGGCTGGTGGAAGAATGCTAGGTTGGTCTTGGATGCTGTCGAGTTCCGACTGTGATATGAGGTTTGCAGATGCGCCAGTGTCCAGTTTAAATCGGATGCGAGACTGGTTAACCGTGATGACAGCACACCACTCGTGGTCAGGATCCACACTGAGGATTGAAAGGCAGTTTGCAGGCATGGTGGAGGCCAGCTCGCGCGTGGTGATTATGCCCACCCGGTATGGAGACTCGAGGCAGTCAGCACCGGGGTCCGTTGGGCTGGCAGGATCCGAATCCTGCATGCCTTGTTGTTGTAAGCAGCGGACACATCTGCGCTACAGCTGGGATCGCTGGCTGTTGGTTGGTGGAGCAGACCTGCATAAGGCCGCGTAATGCCCAATTTTTCCACACTGTAGACATCGCCTTCTTTTGGCTGGACATTGCTGCTTTAAATGGGCGGAGCTACAATTTGGACACGTCATGACGCTGACGTCAGCGCGTTCTGTGCGCCGTTGACGTGCGCAGTGCGGTCGACCAACGTTCGCACATGCGCATCGGGATCTTTGGCCTAGTCGTCCACCCGGTCATGGCGCGCATGCGTAGGGACCCGGGAAAAGTGCGTGAAACGGCCACTCTCCTCAATGCTCAGGCCTTGCATTTTTGCGATGGCCTGCACGCTTTCTGTGTCGTGGGAGGCTAGTTTTGCATTTTCTGCCGCCTTGATGTGGGAGTAACAATCCCTGGCATGCTCATGGACAACGCACGTTTCGATGGCGACAGAGACGGTCAACTGTTTGATTTTGAGGAGCTGCTCCCGCAGGGAGTCGGACTGGACCCCGAAAACAATCTGATCTCGGATCATGGAATCAGCCGTCGAGTCATAATTACATGACTGCGCTAGGATGCGTAGATGGGTCAAGAATGACTGAAAAGATTCATCCTTACCCTGAAGCCTCTGTTGGAAGATGTACCGTTTAAAGCTCTCATTCACCTCAATGTTGCAGTGGTTGTCGAATTTCAGCAGAACCGTCTTAAACTTCGTCTTGTCTTGGCCATCGGCAAATGTGAGCGAGTTAGAGATGTGGATGGCGTGATCCCGGCAGTCGACAGGAACAGCTCGATCTTTCGGGCATCTGATGCTGCCTCGAGGTCGGAGGCCTCGATATACAGGAGGAACTTCGGTTTGAAGAATTTCCAGTTGGCGCCGAGGTTGCCGGAGATCCGGAGTTGCAGAGGAAGTTGGATCTTTTCCATGCCGCTGGATGGCTGCGTGCTGGTCGTTGCAGATTCACTCAAGGTAGGTTCATTAGAGTTAATAGCTCTCTGGTACCGTGATGTGTTATCTATGTTGGTCTAACATTGACTGCAACTGGATGCAGTGAAACGAGAAACAGGCTTCCGACACGGGAGATGGTCCAACACTGTTTTATTGAACCTGCTTATTGCTGTATATAACCTGCTGTGGGTTAACACTCTATTAACCTAACTGGCTTGACCAGACTAGCTCTCTATCATGTGGTGATTATGTTCACTGGCTTGTGCACTGTGACTATCTCCTTAGCTTTGTCCTGTGAGAGAGGGGGAGCCTTAATGCCCTCTGGGCTTTATAGTGGTGGTGCTCTGTCTGGTGATTGGTTGTTCTGTGTCGTGTGCGTTCATTGGTTATCCTGTGTGCCAATCACTGCCTGTCTGCATCTCATGATATGCATGAGTGGATATTATGACAGTAGGTTTTTTGGAGGAGAGGCAGAGAGGTTTGTGGAGGGAACTCAAGATTTTTGGGCCAAGGCAGCTGAAGCTCTGGCCACCGGCCGAGGAACACTTAAAATCAGGGATGCATAAGAGGTTAGGATTGGAGAAGTGCAGAGATCTTAGAGGGATGTTTGGCTGTAGGAATTTATAGCGGCACGGTGCACAGTGGTTAGCACTGATGGCTCACAGCACCAGGAAGCCGGGTTCAATTCCAGCCTTGGGTGACTGTGTAGAGTTTGCACGTTCTCCCCGTGTCTGCGTGGGTTTCCTCGGGATGTTCCAGTTTCCTCCCACAATCCAAAGATGTGCGGGTTAGGGTGGATTGGCCATGATAAATTGCCCCTTAGTTTCCAAATGGTTAGCTGGGGTTACTGGGTTACGGGGATAGGTGGAGGTGTGGTCTTAAGTAGGGTGCTCTACCAAGGGCTGGTGCAGACCCGATGGGCCAAATAGCTTCCTTCTGCAATGTAGGAAATTCTCTGATACAGAGTTGGGGAAGGGCAACACCATGGAGGATTTCTCTGAATAGAACTGAAACTTGTACATTATTGCGCGTTGGATTCTGCCTGCTGGTTCTATTGTAGCCGTTAGAATAGACTCCACAAAATGTTACCCCACCACTGGCCTATCCATTGAAAATGGAAGCGACACTCCTGGACCTGCTTTGCATTCTGGGGGCTGGTTTAGCTCAGTTGGCTTGACAGCTGGTTCATGATGCAAAGCAAGGCCAGCAGCATGGGTTCAATTCCTGTACCGGTTGAGGTTATTAATGTAAGCCTTCTCAATCTTGCCCCTTGCCTGAGGTGTGGTGATTGTCAAGTTAAATCAGTACCAGCCGGCTCTCTCCTTCAAAAGGAAAAGAAGCCTATAGTTATCTGGGACTATGGCAACTTTACCTTTTACCTGCTTTGCATTTAAGAGCTCAATACAGAGTTCTTCATGCTGCATTAAGCACAAACAAATTGAAAGTATCCAAGTGGAGGAAAGCATATGTCTTTGATTCTGAGAAAATGTTAAGATATTTATTGAAATTTTAACTTGACTGTTTAATATACCTCTTTCAGACAATTTGCCATAACAGGGAGATGGTTGCCACTTCCATTCTGCAATACAACATCATAAGCTTTACTTGTTAAAATGGATTCATTTATGGGATGGGGCACTGCTGGCTAGATCAGTATTAATTGTCCACCCTCAGTTGCCCTTGAGAAGGTGGTGGTGAGCTGCCTCCTTGAACCACTGCAAACCCTGATGTGTAGGTACACCCACAGTGCTGTTACGGAGGAGGTTCCAGGATTTTGACCCAGTGACAGTGAAGGAACTGCGATATATTTCGAAGCCAGAATGTTGAGTGCCTTGGAGAGGAACTTTGACATAGTGGTGTTCCCGTGTATCTGTTGCTCATATCCTTCTAGATGGTAGTGGTTGTGGGTTTGGAACATGTGTCTTGGTGTGCGTTTGGAACATGTGTCTTGGTGAGTTCTCTCAGTGCATCCTGGAGATGGTACACACGGGTTCCACTGTTTGTCAGTGGTGGAGGGATTGAATGTTTATGGAAATGGTAAAGAACAAGCAGGCTGCTCTGTCCTGGATAGCGTCAAGCTTCTTGAGTGTTGTTGGAGCTGCGCTCATCTAGGCAGGTGGAGAGTAGTCTATTACACTCTTGATTGGTGCCTTGTAGATGGTGTACAGGCTTTGGGGAGTCAGAAAATGAGTTACTCGCCCTAGAATTCCTAGCCTTTGATCTGCCCTGGTAACCACAGCATTTATTGGCTAGTCCAGTTCAGTTTCTGATCAATGATAATCCCCAGGATGTTGATTGTGGGGGATTCAGTGATGATAATGTCATTGAATGTCAAGGGACAAAGGTTAGATCCTCTCTTTTTGGAGATGGTCATTGCCTGGCACTTGTGCGGTGCGCATGTAACTTGCAACTTATTAGACCAAACCTGGATATTGTCCAAGTCTTGCTGTAGAACATAGAACATAGAACATAGAACATACAGTGCCGAAGGTGGCCGTTCGGCCTCATTTAAGCCCTCATTTCCACCTTATCCCCCTAACCCAGGGGTGGGCAAACTACGGCCCGCGGGCCGCATGCGGCCCGCCAAAGGTCTTTATGCGGCCCACCAAGATCAAGTCATAAGAAAAAACAATTTTTTTATAAGGTTAATGGGGGGGGGGGGGGGGGGGGGGCTGTTGGGTTACTGGTATAGGGTGGATACGTTGACTTGAGTAGGGTGATCATTGCTCGGCACAACATCGAGGGCCGAAGGGCCTGTTCTGTGCTGTACTGTTCTATGTTCTATGTTCTATATGAGGCGCCCAGAATCATAACCGGGTGAAGCGCCATTTTTGAAAAATAGAGAAAAAGAGGGCTAAAGGCAGGATGCCGCCGGGGGAAGTGCTGAGGTATATGCCGCACGCTAATTGGTTACAACCGGGACTATTAATTAATATACTATGCGGCCCTTTAAAATTGTGAATTTCTGAATGTGGCCCTTGCACGGAAAAGTTTGCCCACCCTAACCCAATAACCCCTCCTAACATTTTGGACACTCAAGGCAATTTAGCATGGCCAATTAACCTAATCTGCACGTCTTTGAACTGTTGGAGGAAACCGGAGAACCCGGAGGAAACCCATGCAGACACGGGGAGAACGTGCAGGCAAAGCGCAGACAGTAACCCAGAGGGGAATTGAACCTGGGACCCTGGAGCCGTGAAGCCACAGTGCTAATCACTATGCTATGCTGCTGACCTTGGCGGAACCAAACTGTCCAATAGCAGCCTCTGCCAATGGTTTTATAGCCAATGTGAACAGCAAAGGGGAGAAGGGGCACACCTGTCTGGTCTCTCTCTGAAGGCCAGAATTTTCAGATCTATTGCCATTCATAATCATTGCCACCAAGGGCCTAAGGCACATCACCTGTTTCCAAACTTAGGATTGCAGCCCATGGGTGGGTTGCAGGCGGGTGTCAGGAGGGTACCGGAGCAATTAGTCGGGGCATTCCTGATCGTGGGAAGAAGTGCCAATGGCCGCAACCAGCTTTTAAAAGTGGCAGTTGCGACCAGCTATCAAGACTGCCGATCGTCCCGAACATGCATTTCTCCTCAGCCGGATGGGGCTGATGGGGCTGGTTTAGCACAGTGGGCTACACAGTTGGCTTGTAATGCAGAAGAAGGCCAGCAGCGCGGGTTCAATTCCTGTACCAGCCTCCCCGAACAGGCGCCGGAATGTGGTGACTAGGGGCTTTTCACAGTAATTTCATTGAAGCCTACTCGTGACAATAAGCGATTATTATTATTATTATGCAGCAGTGCGCAGGCCTTTGTGGGGCAGATCGCCTCCTCCGAATGTCAGCATGCTGACCCAGGAGCAGATTTGTTTTTTAAATCAATGGATTCATCCCACCAGAGGCGGTAGCAGAGAGCAGGTCACACGCCCCGTACACTGATGTCATGTGCGCTGGGTGTGAAATCACTGAAGAGAGATTCCTCCATTTTGTAGTTGCCAGCGAGCAAGCAACAGGATTGTGTGCAGAACTGAAGATGGATCATTTGTAATGAGGAACAGAAAGCCAGACACCCAAACAGGCCAGGATCTCACAACTGAATCTGCTGGAGTGAGCTTCACAGGAGAGTCCACGGCAGGTCAAAACAGTGTTGGTGTGAGTTCCAGGGCATCTGATGAACAACCCATTAAGAAGAAGCTGAAATCGGGAACAAAGCAGTATAAAGATGATTTCTCGAGGTATAGAAACAGAGAAGATAGGTGCAGGAGTAGGCCATTCGGCCCTTCGAGCCTGCACCACCATTCAATATGATCATGGCTGATCATGCAAATTCAGTATCCCACTCCCGTTTTCTCTCCATACCCCTTGATCCCTTTAGTCGCAATGTCCACATCCAACTCCCTCTTGAAAAGATTCAACCAACTGGACCAAAAGCTTTCTGTAGTAGATAATTCCACAAGTTTACAACTTTATGAGAGAAGTTCTTCCTCACCTCAGTCCTGAATGGCTTCCCCTTATTCTTAGGCTGTGAGCCCTAGATCTGGACGTTCCCAACATTGGGAACATTCTTCCCGCATCTAGCCTACCCAGTCCCATCAGGATTTTATATGTTTCTATGATATCCCCTCTCATTCTTCGAAACTCCAGTGAGTACAAGCCCAGTTCATATATCATATAATTTATAGTACAGAAGGAGGCCAATCGGCCCATTGAGTCTGCACAGGCCCTTGGAAAGAGCACCCTACTTAAGTCCATGCCTCCACCCTATCCCTGTAACCCAGTAACCCCAGCTAACCTTTTTTGGATGCTGAGGGCAATTTAGCATGGCCAATCCACCTAACCTGCACATCTTTGGGCTGCAGGAGGAAACCGGAGAACCCAGATGAAACCCACGCACACAAGGGGAGAATGCAAAGACTCTGCACAGACAGTGAACCTGGGACCCTGGAGCTGTGAAGAAACTGTGCTAACCACTGTGCTATCATGCTGCCCAAAATGAAAGTTTAGAACACTCAAAAATGCAAAGGCATTTGAAGATTAATAACAATAATAATAATGATACTAATTGCTTATTGTCACATGTAGCGTCAATGAAGTTATTGTGAAAAGCCCCTAGTCGGCACATTCCGGCGCCTGTTTGGAGAGGCCTGTACGGGAATTGAACCAGCATGGGAGGTTTGAGGACAAACATCTTGAATTTTTTTAAAGGTGCAGCAAAAACGTAAATCATCAGCTGAAGTGCTTCGCAGAAGTGTAACATTGAATGACAAAGGAAGTGAGATCGTGAGGACCAAGCAGGATCGCCTGTTGCATTAAAGGTAAACATAAATAGCGCATCGTAACGTTTAGGTAGCATGGGTCGCGAAGGTCTGTCGGCGTGGCCAATCACCTAACCCGCACATCTTTGGACAGTGGGAGGAAACTGAAGCACCCGGACGAAACTGATGCACACAGGGGGAGAAAGTGGCAACTCCACACAGACCGTTATCCGAGGGGGGAATCAAACCCGGATCCCTGGAGCTGTGAGGTAACAATGCTAATCACTGTGCCACCGTTCCACCCATTGTCTACTTCCAGGTTGCCCAGGTTTCTTAGGTTGTTTGTGATGATATAGTTCAGAATGGCACAATTGAACTAAATTGTCAGCAATGGCATATCTTAACATAATAGCCATCTTTTTCTACTTACAATAGTCTCTGGGATTGGATCGGATTGGATTTGATTTATTGTCATGTGCACCGAGCTAATGAAAAGTATTGTTCTCCGTACAGTCCAGACAGATCGTTCCATACATGTGTGAACAGTTCTAACAGTTATTAACCAATAAAGATTAGAGTAAAATGGAATTGACATTTCTGTATTTGAGTTACAGTATGCTGTGAGTGTTCTTGAGCGGGTTTCTCCGTCCCGCCACGCCAGATTTTGCGTTCAGCACGCCATTGTGAGTCTCCGTTCCGCTGGCCGGTCAATGGGGTTCCCATTGTGGGGCAGCCCCACGCCGTCGGGAAACCCCCGGGCTGCCGGCAAAACGGAGCATCCCGCTGGCGAAGAATTCAGCCCCTGGTCTTTCTCATAAAATATTCAAATTTTCCTTTTATGAGATCCCCTGATCGCATCACCCTTAATATTCTCGTGACTCCTAAGTATCTCATTTGTTCTCCATAAAGCTTCACCAAATGCAAAGCTTCAAAATACTGAGTGCCTTGTTCAAATATGTTTGAGTGGATAAGAAAGGCTGCAGTGAACTCTGCACGGTATGGGCATGAATATTGGAACTCACTTATAGATTGCTTATCAAGCTGGCAAATAGTGGGAAATAGAAAAAGTGACTCTGTTGCCCTTAATTTCTCACAGACATTTCTTCAAATGACTCAATGTTGCAGCCACACAGAAAGCGAGAAAATTGCTATGCAGGGGATGAAGCAGGCTGCTGGCAACTGGAGTCGCTGAAAAGATTTAATTTGCTTTCATTTTGCATATTGAGTACGAAGTCCTGTTCTTCCCCTTGATCCTGTGAATTATCCCAAGCCCCTGGTATGGCTAAACTGTATGTGGGTTAATTTTGACTCACGGGGGGATAGTCAGGTTTACATCATAAAATAAGTACTGGATTTATATGACTCTTTTTTCCTTTTCTGATTATTTTCACCCCCTTCTTCCCTCTGTGTTTGCCTGTCTTGTATGTGTGTGCACAGAGGAGAGGAAACTTAAAGTTAGCATTAGGAATTAGCTAACAGTTGCATTTGTTGCATATTTCATTCTAATTCTTGTTAGAAATAAAAAGTAATTGTGTTTTAATTTACAAACCTGGTGACTGTAATTATTGGGCAGCCAAAGGCCAAAGATTGGGTATTTTTCTAAGAATTATTGGTTACTTCAATTGCGCTACGACTTCGGATCAAGTTTGGCTGGAATTGACTGTGCACCAGCCCAGGGTGTTGTAACAATAAGTGGGTCTATTGTACAAATGTTAAGCTGTTGTAGTTATACTGAAGAAGTAAAAGGGCAGGGGTGTTATACTGAAGAATTAAAAGGAGAGGGTTGTTATGTATTAGAGAATACTTATTGCTGGTAAAGCGCCACATGATCTTTAGTGATGTCAGCACTGAATGTTTGCACTGGCTTCAGTTCTCCATCTTAGATTGTATGATTAACACCCCGAATAAGATCTCTCGCTGTGTTTGTAAGAGTTCAAAAGTGTGGACACATCCCACACTTTTTCCCTTTGCAGTGAACTCTAAGATATCACAGGAAGGATAAATGTGAATTTTTAAAATCTTCTATTGAATACCTGGGGAAGGTCACAGATGCAATGGGACTGCACAAATCACCTTCAAAAGTGAAAGCCGTAACTGAGGCACCTGCATCTCAAAATGTGAATCAACTTTGAACATTTTTGGGCTTATTAAACTATTATGGAACATTTATCGCTAATCCAGCAACTATTCTCAAAGCTTTACATATCTTGGGATGGCCCGACGCTGGCGCCAAAAACAGCGCAAACCACTCCGGTGTCGGGCCACCCGGAACGTCGGAAAACTTCCGACCCAGAAGGGGTTAGTAGCGGCGTGACGCCAATTGCGACGGCGTCACCTGTCATAGACACGTCCGCCGTCATTGACGCCGTGTTGCATTGTAGCACAAAAGACGCCCCCGTCGGAGAGCCAGCAAAATGGCAGCCTGCTGTGCAGCACCGAGGTTCCAGGAGCGGGACATTAAGGCACTCCTGGACGCAGTGGAGCCAGAGTACCCCAGACACGGCCGCAGGGTCGCACCACACCTCAGCTGACGCCTGTGGAGGGAGGTGGCAGAGGCTGTCAGCACCGTGGCCGTAACAGCCGGGACAGGCATCCAGTGCCACAAGAATGTCAATGACCTAGTCAGGGCAGCCAGGGTGAGTAGCCCCCACCCCCATTCCCCCCTCATCCCCCCCATAGGAGAAGCATGCTCATAACAACCGGGAGCGTGACCGGACCAGAGGGGGTCACCTAAATTGTGCCCCCTCACTGTTCATGAAGAGAGGGGCCTGGACCTTGCAGGTGGACCCGAGGACTGGGAAGTTGCGGATGCAGAGGTCGGGGGTGCACCACCAAGTGAGACCCCCCACTGCCTGCCCCCTTCCCCCATTCCCCCTTTCCCCATTCCCCCTTACCCCATCCCCCCTTTCCCACTTCCCCATCCCCCTTTCCCCCTTCCCCAATCCCCCTTTCCCCATCCCCCTTTCCCAATCCCCCCTTCCCAATCCTCCCTTTCCCCCATCCCCCCTTCCCCCATCCCCATCCCCCCAACCCATCCCTCCTTTCCCCCATCCCCGTTTTCACCCTTCCCCCACCCCTCCATTCCCCAATCCCCCTTTCAACGCTTCCCCCATCCCCATCTGTGTGTCTAACCATGCATGCTGTATTGTGTATTGCAGGACCAAACGTCGAGCCACCCGACCCCGCGGATGCCGACCGCCCCCAGGAGGGGTGGTGTGTATGCAGATGATGTTGTGATGGGTGGTGTGAGGGTGGTTGGTGTTGGGTGGTGTGAGGCCGGATAAGGCCCACCTGGTAAAGGCATCCCGGCCCTTTGAGCGCCTCAGTATCGATTTCAAAGGGCCCCTCCCCTCCACCAACCGCAACACATATTTCCTCAACATCATTGACAAATTCTCCCGCTTCCCCTTTGCAACCCCCTGCCCCGACATGACCGCTGCAATCGTCATTAAAGCCCTCCATAGTGCCTTCACCCTGTTTGGTTTCCCCACGTACGTTCACAGTGACCGGGGCTCGTCGTTCATGAGCGACGAACTGCGTCAGTACCTGCCCAGTAAGCGCATCGCCTCGAGCAGGACTACCAATATGACCCCAGGGGAAACGGGCAGGTGGAGAGGGAGAACACGAAGTACTCCTGGCCCTACGGTCTGGGAATCTCCCAGTTTCCCACTGGCAGGAGGTCCTCCCCGACGCACTCCACTCCATTAGGTCCCTCCTTTGCAAGGCCACAAATGAAACCCCTCATGACCGCCTGTTTGTTTTCCCAAGGAAATCCACCTCCGGCGCTTCACTTCCGTCCTGGCTCTGTCGTACTCCGCAAACATGTCAGGAGCCATAAGTGCAACCCCCTGGTTGAGAGGGTCCAGCTCCTTCACACCAACCCCCAGTACGCATACGTAGAACACCCCGACGGCCGACAGAATACGGATTCCCTCCTGGACCTAGCGCCCGCAGGTTCCACTACCACCGCCACCCTAACGTACCCCGCCCAACCTACGCTGCCCCGCCCCTACATGCCACCCGCACCCCCTCCCGCCCCCCATTCCCCCTTCACCGATCCACAGGAACGAAGCTCCAGAATACATGCTCCCAGAGTCCGCGTCTGTACCCGCACCGGCAACCTCACTACCCATGCCCGCACGGACGAGTTTGACACGCGGGCCAGCTGCGATACCAGAGTTTCGGTGATCACAGCGCACGATCCGGGCGACGGACAGGCTGAACTTGTGAAACCTTCATCCCCGTCGGACTTCATTTTTTTAACAGGGGGTAAATGTGGTGAACGTATTGCAGTAATCATTCACCATATATGTAACTGTACCACGCTGTTGACCATGAGGGCTCCACCTATGGGCCATTGTAAGGTATTACCTGTGATGTATCATATTGGTGCCTTTGTGGGCTCCGCCCCGGCTCCTCCGTTTGAGGGGAGGTATCAAGAGCTGCTGCCCTGTAAGCAGCTCTCAGTAGCAGAGCAGTCACAGGCAGGTACTGTTCTAGTCGATTAAAGCCACAGTTTACATCTACACTCTGTTTCGTGTGAATTGATGGTCGCATCAATATTAATTGTTCATAGTGTGAATTTGGATTGTGAAAGTTATATTGTGTTTCATTGCAGGAACCTCTAATGTATATGGGGAGGAAAGTGTTGTGGATTCATGTTTATTCCTAGTTGGAACAAGGGCACGTTAAGAGTTCGATGACGAGACATATTGATGACATCATCGGCCGATTGAATGGTCAAATGGGCAGTCAATATTAACAGCCTGTAGAGTAAACACCTTTAGAATAAAGCTTCTGTTTGTTTGTACCTTCGTGGTCTGCAAGCCTAGCCTTTAAAAATACCGCAGCTTGTTTATAGGAGAGGGGGTGTGAGGGAGTTTACAGAAGATGCTTCTGTCAGGTAGACGGGGGAGTGAGGGGAATAATAGACTTGAACTTTCAGAAGGCTTCTGACAAAATCCCACATAAGAGATTAGTGTGTAAATTTAAAGCACATGGGATGAGGGGTAGTATATTGAGATGGATAGAAAACTGGTTGGCAGACAGGAAACAAAGAGTAGGACTAAACAGGTCTTTTTCCAATGACCAGGCAGTGACTAGTGGGTTACTGTAGGGATCGGTGCTCAGACCCCAACTATTCACAATGTATGTTAATGATTTAGGTGAGGAAATTAAGTGTAATATCTCCAAATCTGCAGCCGGCACAAAAGCTGGGTGGAGGGTGAGCTGTGAGGAGGAAACAGAGATGCTTCAGTGTGATTTGGACAAGTTGAGTGAGTGGGCAAATGCATGGCAGATGCAAATCATGTGGATAAATGTGAGGCTATTTATGTTGGCAGCAAAAACAGGATGGCAGATTATTAGCTGAATGGAATAGAGTGAAAGAGGGGAATGTGCAATGAGACCTGGGTGTCCTTGTACACCAGTCGCTAAAAGTAAGGATGCAGGTGCAGTAGGTGGCAAAGAAGGCAAATAGTATAAGACCATAAGACATAGGAGCAGAATTAGGCCACCCGTCCCATCGAGTCTGCTCCGCCATTCATTCATGACTGAAATTTTTCTCATCCCAATTCTCCTGCCTTCTCCCCATAACCCTTAATCCCCTTATTAATCAAGAACCTATCTATCTCTGTCTTAAAGACACTCAGTGATTTGGCCTCTACAGCCTTCTGCGGCAAAGAGTTCCACAGATTCACCACCCTCTGGCTGAAGAAATTCCTCCTCACCTCTGTTTTAAAGGATCATCCCTTTAGTCTGAGATTGTGTCCTCTGCTTCTAGTTTTTCCTACAAGTGGAAACATCCGCTCCACATTCACTCTATCCAAACCTTGTATGTTGGCCTTTATAGTGAGAAGATTTATGTATAGGAGCAGGGATGTCTTGCTGCATTTATACAGGACATTGATGAGGCCACACCTGGAATATTATGTGCAGATTTGGTGTCCTTATCTGAGAAAGGATGTTCTTGCTATAGAAGGGACTGCAGAGAAGGTTTACCAGGCTGATTCCTGGGATGGCAGATCAGACGTATGAGAAGTGATTGAGTCAGTTACGATTATATTCGCTGGAGTTTAGAAGAATGAGGGGTCCTCATCGGAACCTATAAAATTCTAACAGGACTAGACAGGGTAGATGCCGGAAGGAGATTTCGTGTAGTTCCGGAGCCAGGGGTTCACAGACTGAGGATGTGGGGTAGATCATTTAACACAGAGATGAGGAGAAATTTCTTCGCTCAGAGAATGGTAGACCTGTGCAATTCTCTATCACAGAAAGCAGTTAAGGCCAAAACATTGTATGTATTCAAGAAGCAGTTAGATATAGCTCTTGGGGCTGAAGGGATCAAGGACATTGTGGGAGGAAGCAAGAAGACGTTACTGAGTTGGATGGCCAGCCATAACCATAATTATTGGCGAAGCAGGATCAAAGGGCTGAATGGCCTACTCATAGTCCTATTTTCTGTCTCTATGTAAGATGCTTGCAGTAGAGGATGTGGAGATGCCGGCGTTGGACTGGGGTGAGCACAGTAAGAAGTCTTACAACACCAGGTTAAAGTCCAACAGGTTTGTTACAAACACGAGCTTTCGGAGCACGGCTCCTTCTTCAGGTGAAGAAGGAGCCGTGCTCCGAAAAGCTCGTGTTTGTAACAAACCTGTTGGACTTTAACCTGGTGTTGTAAGACTTCTTACTGTGCAGTAGAGGAGGGGGTGAGCTAATTGAGAAAAGAAAGATGCAGTTTCCAGAAACAGTACTTTTGTGGTCCTGCAGGTGGGATATCTTGCTCCCAGCGCCCTCCTAATTTTCATGCTGACATGGAGAAGCAAGCCTTTTATAGACTTTCCCAAACTGCAGTTGAGTCTGCTCAGGGCAGGGCAGACACTTATCGCCCAGTGCATATTTGCACAAGATATCAGTCTGCCACATACATGTGCAACATAATTGCATGTGTGATAGCTCCTAACATGTGAGGGGAAGTGGTACCCACTTCCGATCCTGCTATCGGGAGCCACATGCTGTTCATTAAATTCTGCCCTTCATGTGTGTGATTCTGACTATGACTGATGGGCAGCACGGTGGAATAATGGTTAGTACTGCTGCCTCACAGTTTCAGGGACCCATGTTCAATTCCGGCCTCGGGTGGAGTTTGCACTTTTTCCCCGCGTCTTCGTGGGTTTCCTCCGGGTGCTCCGGTTTCCTCCCACAGTCCAAAGATGTGCAGGTTAGATGGAATGGCCATGCTAAATTGCCCCTTAGTGCCATAAAGTTAGGTGGGGTTACTGGGTTACGAAGATAGGGTAGAGGCGTGGGCTTAAGTTGGGTACTCTTTCCAAGGGCCAGTGCAAATTAGATGGGCCAAATGGCCTCCTTCTGCACTGTAAATTCTATGATTCTATAATGAACTCTTGGCTCCTGTGCTGCTACCAATGCTGCAACCATCCTGCTCTGAGCCCAAGAGAAACTCCCCCTGCCCCAAACTCTGACCTTGTTTACTTTCCAGGGGCAAAGTAAAGAGTCAGCCATTCTATCTCAAAGGGACGAAGTCCAAGTAATTGCAGCATGGCCATTGATGCAAAGAATAGTGAGGTCCTGCAACAGCAAAGTGCATTCTGGGAGAAGCCGTGCTCCCTGATTATGTCAACCGCTGAAGATATGTCCATGTAGGCTGTCTTCAGCAGAAAATAGATGAGTGTCTTGATGGTTTTATAAACTTGAACAAACTTTAACTTAACAAACCTGTGAAAACTTCTGAGCTTTAAAATAAATGTGGAAGTCAATTGGATAATTTTTGAAAAGATTAACTTAGTAAAATAAACACTTTTTTGAAAAAAACACTTATTTTCTTATTTACCTTCTTACAGTAAAAAAAGCCAGTGCAGAAGGTAGTTGTGAAGAACAGGTTTCATAACATTACTAAGAGCTGAACACACTTCTCTAAGAGGTGGAGCTGAAGCGTCACTGGCTTATCTGCGACAATACATGTAGGGCACCTGGAAAAGCTATCTTCTCATGGAAGGTGGTCGCAGAGGCTTTGACTGCTAGCAATATCATTCCACAGATTGCGGAGCAATGTCGCAAGAAATTGAACGATTTAATGCGATCTGTCAGGGTTTGTGGAGTTGTGGGAAGTTTTTTAATTTAAATTTTCATTGGAGATTTAAAAGGTTATGAAGCGAAGATTTTGTTTGTGGGTGGGTGGGCTGATCAGGATTAGATGTCTCAAATGGTCATAAAATTCAGTTACCTTTGGCAACAGTCCTCACTAAGTGTTTGTGAAAGATCTCTTATCAGCACCCAACAGAGTGGAAGGGTGAAATTGTTTTCAGTGAAAGACACCTGTTCCTAAACCACCAACAAGCATTCCTCAAACGAATAAAGAAGTGCAAAATTATTTTGCTTGTCTGTTAAGAATGAGATGGTTCAAAATGCCTGGGAACACTCATTGACTGGTGGGTGGGGTCTTGCCTTTCTAAAGAATCAGAATAACACCATTGGCTTTTATAATGTCACGTGTTACACAATGATGTCATTGGAGCATTTCTCAGGCTTTTGTGGAGTTCCCCCTGTTTGAGCAACATCTTGTAAATACACCCTAACCTACATATCCCTGGACACTAAGGGGCAATTTAGCATGGCCAATCCACCTAATCCGCACATCTTTGTGCCTCTCCAAATTATCTGAGGAAACTTTTCAGCATTGTTTGGAAAACCTTGGTTTAGGAAGATTAAGCTAAATTGGCCGTCGTGAACCAACTTAATGGGCGCATTCCTCCGGCTACACTGTGCCAGAAAAGCAGTTCGCTGCAATGCACCATGGCCATTGAAATCTGAGAGACCCTGCTCCCGGGATCTAACCGGCTCACAACCCCTCGCCAGATTCAACACAATCTCGTGAGACGTTGCGATGTGAATCCCGCCCACAATGGGTGAGATCAGTTTTTGGAAAATCTGCATGTTAGAGCGAGGCAGTAAGCCACACTCTAATGTGCAGATTCCCGAGGTACCTGAGGCTTTAGGATTCAATCCTTCACTTTGGGGACCTTGGCCGATGGCTGTTTGGTATTGGTCCCCACAAACAGGGACCAGATGGAACAGCACTCATTGGGGTCTCCAAGAGGATTGGAGGCCCCCAGCTGCATGCCCTTTGGACAGGGTGGTACCCTGGCACTGTTGGTGTCACCTAGATACCCTGGCAGTGCCAGCCTGGCAGCCTGGCACTGCCAGCCTGGCACCTTGGCACTGCCAGAGGCACTACCAAGGTGCCAGGTTGGTGGTGCCAAGCTGGCATTTTCTGCACGTGTGTGATCGGGCAGGATTGCCCAGCATTGTTGTTGGAGTGGGGGACCCTCCCATATTGCGTTTGGGCTGGGGGGCAAGTTGGGGATTTTCTTGGGCGCCTTGGAGATTTGGACGTACAACAGGGAATTCCGACGAGCAGAGCAGAGTAAAAAACGGGGCTCTGTGCAGTCTTGGCTGCGCATTCCATATTCAGGCCCCTTATTCAAAGCGAGTCGCATTGAATAGTCATGTGTTTCTCGGAAAAATGCGGCTAAACACGCTCGCTCGAGGACTTTTTTCCCTTTTGCAAAGTTCACTCCCGTGATTCAATACCGTATGGGTGATCTAACATAGATATATAGAAGATAGGAGCAGGTGGAGGCCTTTTGGCCCTTCGAGCCTGTCCGCCATTTATCACGATCACGGCTGATCAACTACTTTTAAGAAAGTATGCAAAGGTATTCGAGGAGTCACTTGGATCCATGACTGGGGTGAAAGTCAAACTCATGATAAAGGCAGACAATGTGCCCAAATGTTGGTAAGAGCGTACCGTATCCCATGCTATTCAACCTAAAGAGGAAGAAGAACTTGAGAGGTCATTGAAGACAGGAGTCATCGAGCCTGTTACCACCGATTGCACAATCCAAATCATCCTGGTCTTAAAGAAGGATGGTTCAATATGGAAGGTTCAGATTTCAAAATGATTATCAACTCTACATTATGTACTGATTAATACCCTCTACCATTTATTGAAAATCTTTTTGCAGGTTTTTCCGGCAGCCAGAAACTTAGAAATTCAATATTTCCCAAGCCTATCTGTAAATGAACATAGCTACTGATTCTCAATTGTTACTGGCCATAGGAACACACATACCTGTTTAGGTATCGGAGGTTTCTGATTAGATAATGTCAGCATCAGCTCTCTTCCGACGATTTAAAAATCAGATTTTGAGTGGTCTCTCAGGTTGCAATGCTACCTGGAAGACATTTTGAATTCAGATTTAAAAGATGTAGAGCATGTAAAGAACCTAGAAACTACCCTTGCAAGGCACAAACTACATAACCTCAAGGTCAAGAAAGAGAAATGCGAATTGTTTAAATCTTGTATTCACTATCTTGGACACATCATCAACCAAGACAGTCTTCACAAAGAACCTGGGAAGAAGTTGGAGACCAAGGGTGCTCCACGACCACTGAACATGACTCAGTTAAGGTCATTTTGTTGGCAACAATGTTAATGTTTTTTGGTCCCACCCAGCAGCATCGTCAATACTGTGGGTATTTCTATTTATCTTAGTGAACCACAAGCCTTCCCTTATATTGATCAAATGACCACGCAACCAGTTAGTTAGTTCAAACGTTGGTTTATTTACATACACAAGAGTTATCTCAACATGCAAACACAATATCTACTACGAATTAAACTACACCTATCAGCTACAGCAATGTATACTTAACTTCAGGGCGACTGGCACTGTGCAAATGGATAAGGCCTTTATCTAGATTTCACTTGGCTGGTTTGAAGAAAGTGGCTCTGTCTCTGCTGGGCTCATCCGTCAGGTAGCGATCGTTGGTCTTGAATCCGGCTGCAATTGGGCTGGCACAGGCCGGATCCAAAAGAGACAGAACACATGGCTGTGTTGTCCTCTTTTATCCCTCTGGGATTTTGCGCTCTTTGGGGTGGTCCTTAACCTTGGACCCAATAGTTCGACAGGGCTCTGATCACTGACTTCGATTTCGGCCAATAAAGGGGTGGGTGCCTTGGTGGCTGTGTGGGTCCTTAGCGGTCATTGATCTTGGCAGTTGGGCTTTCTGAGTAAAGGGAGTGGCGCCGATCAGTCTGTGACTGTACTGGTTGCTTGATTGGAGTTCTATTGTCCTGGGAAAATGGGCCATTAAAATGCAAACGAGCGGACTTCCGGTTGCGGCTATGACCAGCTAAGTCGCACGTTTGGCTGCTCCTGCTACAAAGGTGTTTTCGGGCCGATTGGAGGGCCCCAACGGCGCTGTAAGGACAAATCCCGGTGGGGGAAGGCTCCCTGAAGAGAACCAGACCAACTTTATGGTCGGTACCCAGAGTGGGGTGGTAAAGAAAGCAACAGCAGCTCCCAAAAAAAAGCGGGGGAAGAAGACCAAAATGGCGGCCGGTGGCGCACCCGAGGAATGGAGGAAATGGGCGGAGGAGCAGCAGGCCGCTCTCCTGCGCTTCTTTACGGAGCTGAAAATGGAGCTCTTGGAGTCAATGAATGCGACGACCACCAGGCTGATGGGAGCCCAGGCGACCCAAGAGGTGTCGATTCGGGAGCTGCAACAGGAGATGACTGTGAGGGAGGAGGAGGCCACGGTCCTCGTGGGAAAGGTAGAGGTGCACGAGGCACTCCACCTGAAATGGCAGAGCCGTTTTGAGGAGCTGGATACCCGAATGAGGCGGAAGAACCTGAGGATCTTGGGCCTGGCAGAAGGCCTGGAGGGGTCAGACCTCCCGGGATATGTAGCAGAAATGCTGAGCTCCCTGATGGGGGCAGGGGCCGTCCCTTCGCCCCTGGAGCTGGAAGAGGCCTACAGGGTCATGGCTAGGAGGCCAAGAGCAAATGAGCCCCCGAGGGCGGTGCTGGTGCGGTTCCAGCGACTCAGCGACCGTGAGAGAGTGCTGGAGTGGGCCAAGAGGGAAAGGAGCAGCAAGTGGGAGAATTCGACGGTGAGGGTCTACCAGGACTGGAGTGCGGAGGTGGCAAAGCGGCGGGCCCGGTACAACCGGACGAAGGCGGTGCTACATGCAAAACGTATCAGCTTCGGAATGCTGCAGCCAGCGCGCTTGTGGGTCACCTACAGGAACCAACACCACTATTTTGAGTCCCCAGAGGAGGCGTGGGCCTTTGTACAGGAAGAGAAACTGGACTCGAATTAGACCCAGGGGATACTTGGCGGCCGTAGCCGCTCGGGTACTTTCAGCTGAATTCTTTGTTTGGATTTTGAACTCTTGCTGTGGTTCTTCTTCTGATGTTTTTTCCCCCTTTGCCAACTTCCCTTAGTTATTGTTATTGTGGTTATTCATGGTTACTTATGGTTATTTATGCTGTTTGGTAGAGGGCGACTGTTAAGTACATTGTTATTTGTTATTTATCTGTTATTTATAATGTTATGTTGGGGGGGCGGGACGGGGGGGAGAGCAGATCGGGGATATGGGCTCCTAGGGGGGGTTCTTTACAGGCATGGACGGGGACGGGGGTGGAACTGAAGATGGCGGGGTGGGGTGTGGCAGGGCGAAAGCACGGGCTTTCCTCTGTTTTCCCGCGCGCGGGGCAGAGGAGGGGGGAGGGGAGGAGTGCGGGGCGTGGCTAGCAATGGCGACCTTTCCCGCGCTGGAGCGGGGCCAGGGAGGAGTGGCAAGGGGGGGGGAGCCCCCCCCCCCCCCCCGAGCCGGGGGGAGTCGGAGTGTGGCAGGAGCAGCCGGGTCAGCGTGAACCAGCTGACTTACGGGAGTACGATGGAGGGTACATCGCGGCTAGGAGGGGTCCTAGCCTGGGGGGGGGAGGAGGGGGGTTAGGGAGGGACACCGGGTTGCTGCTGAAAAGACCAGAAACGGGAAGTGGAGGACTGGAGAGGTGGGGGGAGGGGGACATCGCCATGGGGAGCGGGTCAGAAGGGGAGGGCCGACCCGGGGCGAGCAGGGAACAGGACATGGCTAATCGGCAGGGGAAGGGGGCGGGTCGTCCCGCGACCCGGCTGATCACTTGGAACGTGAGGGGGTTGAATGGGCCGGTCAAGAGATCAAGGGTATTCTCACACCTGAAGGGACTGAAGGCTGATGTAGCAATGTTACAGGAGACCCATTTGAAGGTAGTGGATCAGGTTCGCCTGAGAAGGGGGTGGGTGGGACAGGTGTTCCACTCTGGATTGGACGCAAAGAACCGGGGGGTGGCGATTCTGGTGGGAAAGAGGGTGTCGTTCGTGGCGGAGGAGGTGGTGGCGGATAAGGAGGGTAGGTATGTGATGGTGAAGGGTAAGCTGCAGGGGGAGAAAGTGGTGATGGTCAACGTATATGCCCCGAACTGGGATGACGCGGGTTTTATGAGGCGCCTATTGGGCCTCATTCCGGGACTGGAGGCAGGGGGCTTGATCATGGGGGGGGACTTTAACACAGTGCTGGACCCCGGGCTAGACAGATCGAGCTCAAGGACCAATAGGAGGCCGGCAGCGGCAGAAGTGCTGAGGGGGTACATGGAGCAGATGGGAGGAGTAGACCCATGGAGGTTTGGTAGGCCGAGGGCGAGGGAGTATTCCTTTTTCTCCCACGTCCATAGAGTGTACTCCAGAATCGATTTCTTCGTGTTGAGCAGGGGGCTGATCCCGAGGGTACGGGAAGCTGAGTACTCGGCCATTGCGATCTCCGATCATGCACCACATTGGGTGGATGTGGAAATGGGGGAGGCGCGGGACCAGCGCCCGCTGTGGCGGCTGGATGTGGGGCTGTTAGCGGACGACGAGGTGTGTAAAAGGGTCCGGAAGAGCATTGAGAGCTATCTGGACTTGAATGACACGGGTGAGGTGCAGGTGGGGATGGTCTGGGAGGCCCTGAAGGCAGTGATCAGGGGAGAGCTGATCTCCATAAGGGCGCACAGAGAAAGAAAGGAGAGGCAGGAGAGGGAGAGGCTGGTGGGGGAGCTATTGGAAGTGGATAGGAGATATGCGGAGGCACCAGAGGAGGGGCTGCTGGGAGAACGGCGCAGCCTGCAGGTCAAGTTCGACCTGCTGACCACCAGGAAGGCAGAGACGCAGTGGAGAAGGGCACAGGGCGCGGTCTATGAGTATGGGGAAAAGGCGAGCAGGATGCTGGCACACCAGCTTCGCAAACGAGATGCGGCTAGGGAGATTGGGGGAGTGAAGGAGAGGGGCGGGAAGGTAGTGCAGAAGGGGCAAGAAGTGAACGGGGTCTTCAGGGATTTTTACAAGGAGTTGTATCGGTCTGAGCCGCCGACGAGGAGAGGGGGAATGGAGGACTTCCTAAACAAATTGAGGTTCCCAAGGGTCCAGGAGGGGCTGGTAGAAGGGCTGGGGGCGCCAATAGGGCTAGAGGAGCTAGTCAAGGGAATAGGTCAGATGCAAGCGGGGAAGGCGCCGGGGCCAGATGGGTTCCCGGTGGAATTCTATAAGAAAAATGTGGACTTGGTGGGACCGGTACTGGTACGAGCCTTTAATGAGGCGCGAGAGGGGGGGGTTCTGCCCCCGACAATGTCGCAGGCTCTGATCTCCCTGATATTGAAGCGGGATAAAGACCCCGTGCAGTGCGGGTCCTACAGGCCTATCTCGCTTCTGAACGTGGATGCCAAGTTGCTGGCAAAGATCCTGGCAGCTAGAATAGAGGATTGTGTGCCAGGGGTAATCCATGAGGACCAGACGGGGTTCGTGAAGGGGCGGCAGCTCAACACGAACGTGCGGAGATTGCTGAATGTAATTATGATGCCGGCAGTGGAGGGGGAGGCTGAGATAGTGGTAGCGCTGGACGCGGAGAAGGCATTCGATAGGGTGGAGTGGGAGTACCTGTGGGAGACGTTGGAACGGTTTGGGTTTGGGGAAGGGTTTATTAAGTGGGTGAAGTTGCTCTACTCGGCCCCGACGGCGAGTGTAGTGACAAACGGGAGGAGGTCGGAGTATTTCGGGCTCCACCGAGGGACCAGGCAGGGATGTCCCCTATCCCCCCTACTTTTCGCACTGGCGATTGAACCGTTGGCGATGGCACTGAGGGGTTCAGGGGGGTGGAGAGGACTGACTAGGGGAGGGGAGGAACATCGAGTATCGCTGTATGCGGATGATCTACTGCTGTACGTGGCAGACCCAGAAGGGGGAATGCCGGAGATAATGGAACTATTAGCAGAGTTTGGGGACTTTTCGGGGTACAAACTAAATTTGGGCAAAAGCGAGGTTTTTGTGATACACCCGGGGGACCAGGGAGAGGGTATTGGGGGACTCCCCTTCAAGCGAGCAGGAAAGAGCTTTAGGTACTTAGGGGTGCAGGTGGCAAGGAACTGGGGGACCCTCCACAAGTTGAACTTTTCCAGGCTGGTGGAACAGATGGAGGAGGAATTTAAGAGGTGGGACATGGTACCGTTGTCGCTGGCGGGGTGGGTGCAGTCAATCAAAATGACGGTCCTCCAAAGGTTCTTGTTTCTATTTCAGTGCTTGCCCATCTTCCTCCCTAGGGCCTTCTTCAAAAAGGTGACGAGTAGCATCATGAGCTACGTGTGGGCGCATGGCACCCCAAGGGTGAGGAGGGTCTTTTTGGAGCGGAGTAGGGACAGTGGAGGGCTGGCACTACCCAATCTCTCGGGGTACTACTGGGCGGCAAATGTGTCAATGGTGCGCAAGTGGATGATGGAAGGGGAGGGGGCAGCTTGGAAACGAATGGAGAGGGCGTCCTGTGGCAACACAAGCCTGGGGGCCCTAGTAACGGCACCATGGCCGCTCCCCCCCACGAGGTACACCACGAGCCCGGTGGTGGCGGCCACCCTCAAGATATGGGGGCAGTGGAGGCGACATAGGGGGGAAATGGGAGGTCTGTTGGCGGCGCCAATAAGAGGGAACCATAGATTCATCCCGGGGAACATCGACGGGGGATTTCAGAGCTGGTACAGGGTGGGCATACGGCAGCTGAAGGACCTGTTTATAGAGGGGAGGTTTGCGAGCCTGGGAGGGCTGGAGGAGAAGTTTGAGCTCCCCCCGGGAAACATGTTCAGATATTTACAAGTGAAGGCATTTGCTAGGCGGCAGGTGGAGGGGTTTCCCCTGCTCCCCAGTAAGGGGGCGAGTGATAGGGTGCTCTCGGGGGTCTGGGTCGGAGGGGGGAAGATATCAGACATCTACAAGATAATGCAGGAGGCGGAAGAAGCATCAGGGGAGGAGCTGAAAGCCAAGTGGGAAGGGGAGCTGGGAGAGCAGATAGAAGACGGGACGTGGGCGGATGCACTGGAGAAGGTTAATTCTTCCTCCTCGTGTGCGAGGCTGAGCCTCATTCAATTTAAGGTGCTGCATAGAGCTCACATGACGGGGACAAGGATGAGCCGGTTCTTTGGGGGTGAGGACAGGTGTGTCAGATGTCTGGGAAGCCCAGCGAACCATGTGCATATGTTCTGGGCATGTCCGGTGCTGGACGGGTTCTGGAAGGGGATGACAAGGACGGTGTCGAAGGTGGTGGGGTCCAGGGTCAAACCAGGATGGGGGCTTGCGATCTTTGGGGTCGGGGTAGAACCGGGGGTACAGGAGGCTAGGGAGGCAGGAATACTGGCCTTTGCGTCCCTAGTGGCTCGACGAAGGATATTAATTCAATGGAAGGACGCGAGGCCTCCAAGCGTTGAAACTTGGATTAACGATATGGCTAGCTATATTCAGCTAGAAAGGATCAAATTTGCCCTGAGAGGGTCGGTACAGGGATTCTCCAGGCGGTGGCAACCTTTCCTTGACTTTTTAGATCAGAGATAGACGTTCGGGGTCGTGGCAGCAGCAACCCGGGGGGGGGGGGGGGGGGGGGGGGGGGAGGGAGGGGGGGGCAGCAAGGGTCGTGGGGGGACATGCACGACTGTAACGCGGGCAAGTCTGCTCGCTGCTCATGTCTGAAACTGTAGGCTGCCTTGTTTGTTAAGGTTGCCTGGGGGGGGGGGGAGGACTGGTGCGCGCGAGAGGGCGGGCGAGGGAGGGACATTTGCCTAAAGGGATTGTGTTGTAATAATTTAAAAATTAGTAGGGGTAAATGTTTGTATGGAAAAACTCTTTCAATAAAAATTATTTAAAAAAAA
Source organism: Scyliorhinus canicula (assembly GCF_902713615.1). Classification (NCBI taxonomy): domain Eukaryota; kingdom Metazoa; phylum Chordata; class Chondrichthyes; order Carcharhiniformes; family Scyliorhinidae; genus Scyliorhinus; species Scyliorhinus canicula. The sequence goes on along the minus strand of NC_052150.1, from coordinate 163,857,793 downwards.
AAAAAATGCAAACGAGCGGGGATTTCGATCAGGTCTGGTTACCTGTGTTTCAGATACACATAGGCTCTGTATCTGTCTGAGTCCTGGGTTGGCCATAATTCCCATGGTCCTTTGCAGGTGGCCATCTTAGATGGCTGCAATTTCTAGGATTAGTAAATTACTCTGGAAAATTCATACTGCATTTAGCAAGAAGGCCTTTACACACGTTTTGTAACAAACAGTCTTGGTTCTGGCTGAAAGTTTGTGAAGGGGCTTATCAAAACGTTAAAATAAATTACACGAATTGGAGTTACTTGTCCATTATAATCAAAAACTGAAGCTGCAGCTTTTTTGAGACACATCAACTTATGGGTTTGGAGCAGTTGTCTTGTGCATAATGTCTTCAGATGAAGAGCAACCAATAGCATTTGCTTCCAGGGTGTTGACTAATGCTAAAATATTCAAAGGTTCCACCATTATTTATTAGGTTGTCAATTTACTCTATTGACCAACCATTGTCCCTCAACAAAAATCTTTGTGCCACATAAGGGAATCCCGTCCCTTGCTGCTAGTTAATTATAATATTGGGCCTTAATCTTGTCAACACACAATTATGCCATTGAATACTGTAGGCCTGAATAGCACGCAGATGCGGGCGCTTTGTCTAGACTCCTGCTGCAAGACCAACAAGACCAAAAAGATAAGTACGAATCTGATGAACACTTCAATTCTATCTGTCTCATATGGAAACTGTTCTAGTAGTGTCTTCTCAGGCGCGAAAACTTACCTGAACAAAACCATTAATGTTGGACGTGTTGCACATGATTCAAAAGGCACTCTGACACAAGAGTACAGAAAGAATTCAGACCTCAAACCTAAGTTGACAGTACAAAATGGAGTATTATTGTGGAGTATTAGAGTGATCATTCTGCCGTGTCTATGAAGTAGAATCCTGGAACAGCTGCACAAGGGCCATCCCGGTGTAGTTAGAATAAAGGAGTTGGTGAGAATCTACTTCTGGTGGCCTGGGTTGGATGCTCAAATGGAGTAAAAGGTGGGGTTATGCCAGTCCTGCATTACATTGAGATGCAACTTTTGTATTCATGGAAGTAGCCTCCCAGGTCATGGCAAAGAATCCATGTTGATTATGCGGACCAGTTGAAGGACAAGTGTTTCTGGTCATGGTTGACATGCATTCAAACTGGCTGGAGGTTGCCATCATGAAATCGACAACTATGGAACAGACCATAGAAAGGCTTGATGAGATATTTGCAATGTTCGGGTAACCTGAACAATTCCTGAACGATAATGGTAACAGTTCACATCAGCCGAGCTTAAAGACTACCTGAAGTGGTATGGCATCCACCATATCCAATCTGCCCCCTATCATCCAGCTACCAATGGCTTCGCTGAATGTTTCATACAATTGCTCAATCATGCAGAGAAGGTTTTGATGAGAAAAGCCTCTCTACCTAAAAGTGTCAATAACTTTGTAATGACATTATGCATTCAACAACGCAAAGTTCCCTGGCTATAATATTGTTCAAAAGGAAACTACATACACAGTTTGACCTTTTGACTCATCCTCCAACTTCAGAAATAGTCAGGCAACAATCTCAGATGAAAATGGCTAGAAGGGAACAACATTCCAAAAGCAGCGTTTTTGATCGTCGGGAATATGTCCTTGAAAGAAATTTCACCTCAGGCTAAAAATGGACTTCAGCAATTGTATTAGCCCAAATGAGTCCAATTATATATACTGTACAATCTTGATGATTAGCGAATTTGGTGTTGGCACTCTGACCAATTATTATCTGCACACAGTGAGAGTACAGAGTCTGCACCAGATGTTTACACCATAGAGAGAATGGACAATGGCATGGCCGACTTAAGGGCTGAAATTATGGAACCTGTTATAACAGAATCATCCATATAACCAGAGACAGTTCATGAGTTGGTTTTGCCAGAGGTAACACTGACCAATGTACAGGCAGACATTTCTAGTACCCCTAGGAGCCAAGTTCCTGAATGTCGTGTTCTGCCAAGGAGAGACAGGTGTCCACCCAAGAGACTGTCTTACTAATGTACATATGTATCCGTAACATCACAATGTTAGTTATGGAATAATGTGCTGGATCTGTGTTAAAGTATTTGATTAAGTAAAAAAGTAAAAATGCTGGTGACACTGCAGGAGTAAAGAGTGAAGGGTGTTATGTATCAGAGTAACACCAGTGGCTGGTGTAATGTCACGTGTGACGCAACGGTGTCATCAGAGCATTTCGCAGGCCTTTGTGGAGTTCAACATTGCAACGTTTTTAGCAGCTTCTTGCAAATAAACCCCATGCATTATATTATATGAACTCGACATATGCCACTTATTTAACACAAACTGTATTAAGAGTTTGCACTAAGCACCTGAAGTTTACATTCTTCAGCAATAATTACTCGAAAAAACGTGCAATGAATACTTGCTGTTAAAATAAAATGTCACGAGACTCACTCTTCTTTTATCCATTTTTGTGGAGGAGGCTGAAGGATTTTGCCACTCACGCTGTCCAAATGGCAGCTTCTCACCAGCCACTCTGACAGTATCAGCAAGGTGGTCCGAAGCAGCATTCATATTGGGATTGTCCATTTTGTCCATTTCTGGCAAAGCCTGGCCTGTAAAGTGGAGGGATGGTCCTTCCTGCAGGGCAAAGCTTTACATCTTTAGGATCTGCAGCTGAGCACCACAAATGATCATGGAATTCAGTGGGTGGAATTTTCCATTCCCTGCACAGTATGCTGGCTGAGGCGGGTTAACTGGTGTGCAGCTCGCTGGCTGCACAGCCAGATTTCCTCTCCTAATAATCCAGCACTCTGTGCAGAAAGAATCCGAGGTGTGACCCACGCTGTCAGGCTGGCAGGGCAGGGGTGCAGAGCGGCTGGAAAAAGCTGGCAGTTGGGAATCCCGTGACCCCCAAGCACATGGGGACCCATCCCCAACAGGAGCAGGAACCCAACTCTCACAGACCTGGGGGACACCCCAACATGCATAAGGGGAACCTCCCCCAACCAATAGGGGGATCCCCTCAAATGGAGCTGCCTGGAACCACCCCTCCCCCCCCCCCCCCCCCACCTGCCAGCATTATTCCGCAGTACTGTCCCTGGTACTTCCCTTGGCAGCCTGGCACGACTCCGGCACAGGACAGGCCAAGGGTAAGTACCAGGGTACCATGGAGCAGTGCTAGGGTTCCAAGCAGCAGTGCAACGGGTAGTGCCAAGGCAGTGTCGGGGGCAATGCTAGGGGGCAGTGCCAGGGTGTCAAGGGCGGTGCCAGGGTGCTGGGCAGTACCATGATACTGCCTGGACATGTTCCTCTCCTCAGCGGCTATATTAATCTGTGCGCCACTGGTGGGTTCCCTTTGCCTGGTTCCTGTTTTTGAAAAGCACTTGTAAACCTCATTGATGTAACGTCATGCCGGTGAGGAGGGTATTACAAATATGGGGGGGGGGGGGGGGGGGGGGGGGACGGGACGTGGTGATATGGCGGGAGGCCCACTGATTATATTAAAATAAATTTAAATGATGTTCTTGTCCTTCCTAGGCAGAAATAATGTTATGACACCAGCAGTGAGCATGGAGAATCGACAAACAAGATCTCACTGGCGAGATTCTCATTTTCCTGGTTCTTGGGAGATTTTGTACCCTTGTCAATGTTTATGCTCATGGCGAATACAGATCCAAAATCACGGCAAATGTGTGGAATCCCTTCCTGTTAATGCATTACGAGAATAGTGTGCTCGGCTCAACAATCTTTCGCTGCTTCATCAATGACCTCCTTTTAATTATAAGGTCAGAAGTGGGGATGTTTGCAGATGACTGCACAATGTTCAGTATTATTCGCACTTCTCAGATAATGAAGCAGTTCATGTCCAAATACAGCAAGACCTGGACAATATCCAGACTTGGGCTGACATGTGGCAAGAAATGACTACACAAGTGCCAGACATTGACGCAACAATAGAGGGTCTAACCATTGTTCCTTGACATTCAATGGCATTACTACCGCTGAATCACCCTCAATCAACATCCTGGAAGTCACCATTGATAATAAACTGAACTGGACTAGCCATATTAATACTGTGGCTACCAGAGCAGGTCAAAGGCTAGGAATCCTGAACCGAGTAATTCACCTCCTGACCCTCCGCCCAAAGCCTGTCCACCATCTACAAAGCACAAGTCAGGAGTGTAATGGAATACTCTCCACTAACCTGGATGAGTGCAGCTCCAATAACATTCAAGAAACTCAACAGTATCCAAGACAAAGCAGCTCACTTGATTATTACCCTTTGTACAAACATTCAATCCCTCCACCACTGATAAATGGTGGCAGCCATGTGTACCATCTAAAAGATGCAGTGCAGGAGCTCGCCAAGACTCCTTAGGCAGCACCTTTCAAACCTGAAACCACCACCAAATAGAAGGACAAGAGCAGCAGATACCTGTGAACCCCACCACCTGGAGGTTCCCCTGCAAGTCACTCACCACCCTGATGTGGAAATATATCGCCGTTTATTCACTGTCGCTGGGTCAAAATCCTGGAACTCCCTCCCTAACAGCACAGTGGGTGTACCTATACCTCAGGGACTGCAGCGGTTCAAGAAGGCAACTCACCACCACCTTTTGAAGGGCAACGAGGGGCAGGAAGTAAACGCTGACCTAAACGGCGACACCCATATCCCGTCAATGAATTTTTAAAAATTAAAACAAATCAATGGGATATGTGTTCCAAGCACTTTGGGAAAGCCATCAATCTTGCGAAATGCAACATAACTCTCCCTCACATTTTCTGGGTTCATGTCAAAGTCAAGGGAGTCAGAAACCTGATAGAAAATAGCTTTGTTTATCTGGAGTATGTAAGCCCTCATTGCTCTATGGTTGATGTTGTGCATATCACCAGTACCTGACTGACCTGCACATTGTGGTCACTTTTTAAATTCATTTATGGGATGTGGGTGACCCTGGCTAGGCCAGTATTTATTGCCCATCCATAATTGCCCTTGAGGAGGGGGTGGTGAGCTGCCTGAGTGAACCGTTGCAGTCTGTGTAGTATGGATACATCAACAGTAGTATTAGGCAGAGAGTTCAAGACTTTGACCCCAGTAGCAGTGCAGGAAGGACAATCATCGGGATTTTCCCTCCCGCCAGCACCATTTTTCGGCTCCCCTGCCGGCAGCGGGATTCTCTGTTCCCACAACCGGCCAATGGGATTGTGGAAACCCATGGGCATGGGTGCGCTGTTGGTGAAGCGGAGGATCCTGCAACGAAGAATCCCGCAACAAAATATTTCCAAGTCAGGATAGTGTGTAACTTGGAAAGGAACTTTCAGGTGGTGGTCTTCCTATGTAGTTGCTCCTCTTGATGGCAGCAATCGTGGGTTTGGAAGGTGCTGTGTAAGGAGTCTTGATGAGTTCCTGCAATGCACCCTGTCGATGGTAAACTGCTAACACTATGCATTGGTGGTGGAGGGAGAGAATATTTGGGGTGGGGTCCAAATTCAAGCGGGCTGCTTTGACCTTCGACACGAGCTTCATGAGTGTTGTTGGAGCTGCACTTTTCCAAGCAAGTGGAGACTATTCCATTACACTCCTGACTTGGTTACAGTCCAACAGGTGAAGGAGCAGTGCTCCGAAAGCTAGTGTTTGAAACAAACCTGTTGGACTTTAACCTGGTGTTGTAAGACTTCTTACTGTGCTAACCCCAGTCCAACACCAGCATCTCCACATCACTCCTGACTTGTGCCTTGTATGTGGGGGACAGGATTTGGTGAGTCAGGAGGTAAGTCACTTGTTGCAGGATTCCTAGCGTCTGACCTGCTTTGGTAGCCTCAGTATTCATTTAGCTAGTCCACTTTAGTTCCTGGTCAATGGTAACCCCCAGGATGTTGACAGTGGGGGATTCAGCAATGATAATGCTATTGAATGTTAAGGGGCAATGTTTAGATTCATTCTTGTTGCAGATGGACATTGCCTGGCAGTTACACGGCACCAATGTTACTTGCCACTTATAAGCCTCAGCCTGGATATTATTCAATGCCACCTGTCAGGTAGTGCAGTGTCTAGGTTGTGGCTTGAGGTTCTCCTGTAAATTTTTACTCAGGCAACCAATTGACCTGTTACTGAAAAATAGTCATTTCACATAACTCCTTGAACAACATCGTCTCCCTCTGGTGGGTAATTGTGCCCGTGACCAGCATCCGGGTTTGGTTCTTGATTCTTCGATCTCTGTATTGAGGTACCATAGAACAGAAACTGTATAAAGCTGATGCACAAAGTGGGAAATTGCATATTCCTCCCCTTCAGATATATCTTTCAGACAGATAGGGCGGGACTTTCTGGCCCCGACACCTGTGAGCATTTCGTCTGGTATGTGGTACAAGAAAATTTGGAGAACTGTTGACTTTTTCCGGCTTGCCAAATTTTACCATCCTGCCCACGGTAATGCCCACCGGCCGCAGTTACTTTGAAGCCATTTTAGAATATCACATGCATATAATAAAGATTTTAAAACATCAGCTAATTTTTTAATTTTTATTTATTTTTACGGAATGTGGGCTTCCCTGGCTAGGCCAAAATTTGATGCCCATCCCTAATTGCCTTTGATTTTTAAAAAGTCACTTTAATCTTGCTGAAATGCCTTACATTGAAACAGCAAAGTAGTCTGATAAATGCAGATAAAAAGCTGTATATATTTTAAAATCTTGCAAAGCCTACTTCAATCTTACATTAAAAAGCCAAATGGATAAAGTACATTTATGAAGATATATATAAGCCTTGCTAAATAATTGTACCTAATGAACAAATAAAATTCAACATTTAAACTGTGCTCTTATATCAGAACATCTCCTTGTGCTGCTGCCATGCCATCCTGGGCAGAATTAACCCTCCCCAAAGGCTCTTGCACCTGTTAATATCAGCTCCAAACAAAACCTAATAGCAAATCAACATCATAGCATCATAGAATTCACAGTGCAGAAGGAGGCTCCTTGGCCCATCGAGTCCACACCGGCCCTTGGAAAGAGCACCCCACTTAAGACCACACCTCCACCCGATCCCAGTAACCTCACTGAACCTTTTCGGACATTAAGGGCAATTTAGCGTGGCTAATCCACCTAACCTGCACATTTTTGGACTGTGGGAGGAAACCAGAGCACCCGGAGGAAACCCACGCAGACACCGGGAGAACGTGCAGACTTTGCACAGACAGTGACGCAAGCCGGGAATCGAACCTGAGACCCTGGAGCTGTGAAACAACAGTGCTAATAACTGTGCTACCGTGCTTCAGATGTGGGCAATAGCCAAGTTCACAACATTTGGGTCCCTGCATTCATGGGAGTGTATTCCCACAAACCACAACTGGTTTTCAATGAAAGTGTGTGAATGTGCGCATGTCAGAAATTGCAGTATTATTGTGACCTTCAGTGTTGAGACTCCAAAATCCAGTCCAATGTGTACTCAAAGAAGCCCAACGAATTGTTGCTGGCTGAGCCAGCCCTCTTTTCAAAATTTTATTTGGGTATTAAAATTCCTCTCATGTTGCGAAGCTAATACTGAGACGTTAGGACCCCTATTAAAATTACAATCTTGTATTGAAAGCTAATTTTTGTTGTGTCATTCTCCCTTTTTCTCTCCTCTTTCTATATTTAATATATACTAACATAAGTTTACTTAGACTTTTTATCTTTCCCTTGCTTTGACCTTTAAATCATCTGCTGCTTTGCTGAAATTTCCCAGCGCATTTAAATCCTAAGGGATTAATTAAGAAGAAAATTTCACTTAGAATGAACAGCTGATTGAAGATGAGCATATAGAACAAGAGCACAGCTTTGTGGATCATTTAACAGTCTCTTTTGTAAATTGTGCCAAAAGATTCGATGGAGTGCATTCCTTCAGTTATATATTTTCCTTCATGCAAGTAGGCAGGTGGAAGTGTATTTTTAACCACAACCTTGGGACTGATAAATCAGATGTTGGTGTGTCTTAATTCATAATATTTGAAAAAATGAATAATTCATATTGACAATACTCATTTACATTAGTAATCATTTATTTACAGTACTCACTTATTGCCAAAATATCCTGTGCTAAAATTATAGCTGAAGGAGTTGAATATTTGAATTCCATCAGCAAGATAATCTTGTGGCCATCAGTTGTCAGTTTATTACCTAGCTGAAATGGTATAAGAAATATTATCTCAGGCATGTCCAAACTGATGCCTTTTGGTACATAATGGAACCATGATGCTTGTGAAGGGTTCTAAATCCTTCCTGTACCACTAGCCTGTGAAACCGTACACCGATGGATACAATCTGTAGCCGCTCACATTCTGAGAGAATTCATTTCATAGATTTCATAGAATTTACAGTGCAGAAGGAGGCCATTCGGCCCATCGAGTCTGCACCGGCTCTTGGAAAGAGCACCCTACCCAAGGTCCGGGAATTCTCTCACATTCCGAGAATTCCTTTCCGGGAATTCTTAGCTTTGGTTCCTTTAAACAAAGAATGGGCACTCATAAAGACAAATTGTTGGGGTGGCACGGTGGTGCAGTGGTTAGCACTGCTACCTCATGGCGCCAAGGACCCGGGAATGATCCCGGCCCCGGGTCACTGAATGTGTGGAGTTTGTAAATTCTTCCCGTGTCTGCGTGGGTCTCACTCCCACAACCCAAAGATGTGCAAGTAGGTGGATTGGTCACGCTAAATTGCCCCTTAATTTGAGAAAAGCCAAATTGTTATTGGTTTCTGCGAAAATAATAATAGAACAGGAAACTTGGACACCAGGGGTGGAATTTTCCTAAATTTTGGCTAAGTGTCACTTTCGGCATCCAAAAGCGTTGCAAATCCCACCGGCCCCATTTTTTAAATAGAAAATTCCCCACGGGTGATAAACGCTGTTCCTGACGCACGAACCATCTGATTTGCCTGCCTCGGGGGTCAGCTGAGCACGTTAATCAATGGGTGCTACCTTCAAACAGATCCACAGAACTTGCTCTCATTCATTCCAGGGGAATGACAGCGAGGAAACCTGCTCCTCGATTCACGGAGGGGCCCTCACCCATATGCTGGGTGACATGGAGGAGGGAAGAGCAACAATCTATCCTCAAGCTGGGAGGAAACCCACCAACAAGCTCACAAGCCCCAACTGGGAGACAATGGCAGCACTAGCGAGTGCCACCACTGTTCACAAGAGGATGGGGGCACAAAGATAAACAACCTATTCCGTTCTGCCAGGGTAAGTACTCCCTATTTCCTCTCGGAACACCATCTTGCCGGGGCCCCGCAAGGCTGCATATTTAGCCCCATACTCTACTCCCTGTACACACACGACTGCACGAGAAAACTTGGTTCCAACTCCATCCACAAGTTTGCTGACGATACGACCATAGTGAGCCGGATCTCGAATAACGACGAGTCAGAATACAGAAGGGAGATAGAGAACCTAGTGGAGTGGTGCAGCGACAATAATCTCTCCCTCAATGCCGGCAAAACTAAAGAGCTGGTCATTGACTTCAGGAAGCAAAGTATTGTACACACCCCTGTCAGCATCAATGGGGCCGAGGTGGAGATGGTTAGCAGTTTCAAATTCCTTGGGGTGCACATCTCCAAAAATCTGTCCTGGTCCACCCACGTCGACGCTACCACCAAGAAAGCACAACAGTGCCTATACTTCCTCAGGAAGCTAAGGAAATTCGGCATGTCCACATTAACTCTTACCAATCTTTACAGATGCACTATAGAAAGCATCCTATCGGGCTGCATCACAGCCTGGTATGGCAACTGCTCGGCCCAAGACCGCAAGGAACTTCAGAGAGTCGTAAATACCGCCCAGTCCATCACACGAACCTGCCTCCCATCCATTGACTCCATCTACACCTCCCGCTGCCTGGGGAAAGCGGGCAGCATAATCAAAGATCCCTCCCACCCGGCTTACTCACTCTTCCAGCTGCTTCCATCGGGCAGGAGATACAGAAGTCTGAGAACACGCACGAACAGACTCAAAAACAGCTTCTTCCCCGCTGTTACCAGACTCCTAAACGACCCTGTTATGGACTGACCTCATTAACACTACACCCTGTATGCTTCACCCGATGCTGGTCCTTATGTAGTTACATTGTATATCTTTTGTTGCCCTATTATGTATTTTCTTTTATTCCCTTTTCTTCCCATGTACATAATGATTTGTTGAGCTGCTCGCAGAAAAATACTTTGCACTGTACCTCGGTACACGTGTCAATAAACAAATCCAATCCAATCCAATTGCTGTCACTCCTTGGAATGTCACCTCGGTCCCACATGCTGCCACCTAGCAGGGTCTCAGCAGCTGACTCCCACAAGTTTCCTCACACCACCTGCGACTGCTCTCCTCAAAACCTCTCCTTGCTCACCCGCCATGCCCACATATGCCAACTTACATACACATCTGACCTGCCAGGCGGCCTGCTAACGTCATAATTTTTTGTTTCCCTGCAGAATAAGCTGCTCACAACCGCCACAATCCAGTGAAGGTGGATGGTGGGATGCCAAAGTTGAAAATTCTGACTTGAGAAGAGAGCCCTGGAACTCGCAGAGAAAGAGCAGGAGCAGGCCTGTGCTGGGAACGAGGTGGGCCTGCGAGAGAAATATAGGCAGCCTCTGCACTTTCATCCAGATGACCAAACTCAAGTGAGTTCTGTGTACCCCAGACCTCTTCCCTGACCATGCACTAGCACCATGTCCCTTTCCTTAAGAAACATCTCCTGACTAACCTGGACCGTCCGCCAGCAGTGTCTCACCGCACACTCTCACCATGATCTTCAGGAAATGTCGGAGGAGGACACAGAAGAAGCATCACAGCTATCACCTGCACAATCCACCAGTGCACAGACACACACTTCACGGTTTCTGATGCACATCAGATGCAGGCAGGAACATCCCAGGGATCGAACAGTCGGCGATCTGCTGGATCCCAGCACTCAGTTGTGCCCCAGCCAAGTGCTGGACACGTTCATTCCTCAGCTGCTTGAAATGCAAAAGCAGATCTGGAAATACCATGAAGGGGTGTCAATGATACTCCTGCAACTACAAGTTGAATGGAGGAGTCACAAAGCCTTGTGTCTCAGGAAATAGTGATGGCAATGTATGACACCCAGGCCAACAATACAAGCGTGGTGTACTCAGTGGAAAGTCTGGATCAAAGGTCAGACCCATGGTGGCAGATATCCAAACATGGTTCAGTCCCTGAGGATAATGGCTGAGGGCTTGAGCTGCATGGTGCAGGCACTGGTGGGCATCCATCACTGGCAGTGCCAGATAATGTTGAGGCTTCTGGATCTCACTCCAGCTGCCCCTCCATCCCATTGAATGACCCAGGGACTCATGAGCACTTGGAGGTAGGAGGCTCCATATGAGCATCTGCCGGGGCCTTCAATCGAAGAGAGCCTGGAAGTGACCAGCCAATCTGACTCCTGCTTCCTGAGACCAGTGTAACTAAGGCACAGTTGGTCAACCATGGTGGCACAATAACACAGTGCCACCCAAAAGTATGCCGGGGCCCTCTAGGTCTTGGCCCTCCAGAGGACGTCCACCAAGGGCATCTAAGGCAACAGGGCATGGAAGACAGCAGGCTGCCTCCACCTCTCATGTGCATCCTGGGGACACACGCAGATGTATTGGAAGCAAAGGAAGGCTCAGAAACTGCAGGGTCACAGCGTGGGCATGGGTGAAGTTTGGTACTCGTAGTTGGGGAACATTGTCATTCGTAAAAATTTGGGATGTCACTAAATTAAATGTTATTGTCACTCATCACTTTAATTCCACAGAATGTGGCAACCTAGTGGCCTGGCGCTTCTCCCTATTGGAACACAGTTGTTCTCATTGCCCCTCCATGCCCGTCAGGCGGTTAGACCCTCAGGCGAATATTTCCCTTGCAGCGATAGGACTCCGGCTTGATTCAGTGAATCCTAGATCCTCACCCCCTAATTCCCCTCTCCAGCAAAAGGACAGAGGAATGTAACTCCGAACCTCACTCATACATAAGCCAGAGAGTCAGCATGCTGGCATGACAGGCACAGACATGAATGAAAGGAACTCCCTGGTGCTATGGGGTGCAGAGAGTGACATGATGCAGTCTATTGCCCCCTGCCCCTGTGGCTGCCCAGCTATATGCTTCAATCTGGAGTCTGATATCAGCAGTAGTAGAGGAGCACCACTGACTGTTCCTCACTGCGAGTCATCATTGTAATGACATATATATAGCCAGGTTAGCGAAGGGTTAATAATTACATCTCTGTGCAAATCAGCATTACCACTTCTCTGTATTTAAGTCAGACACTGAGGAAATTCTGGGAGTAGCATAAGGTGAAAGCATGATGAAAGCATAAGAAAAGATTAGAATAGATAGAGTTAGCACAAGGTTAGATCATAGTGTAATTAGTGACTATTTAGATTATTGAGTACTGTAAGACAGATTCAATATCACTTAATTATTATCTGTAGCTCAGTAGAGTATGCAAACTTGATTTAATTAGTAGTGTAATAATAAATTAGTTTTGTTTCAATCTTTTGATTGATATATACTTTGTCAACCCTACATTAGGTCATTCTGGAAGAAAGGACGAAGAATGCACCATATTACCAATAATGGTAATGCAACAATCATTCTCCTCGTTCATTAACTGAGCAGAAGACACTCAAGGACTCCTCAGCGCTAGCACCCTGATGAGGGAGAACTTGGCCACATTCATCCCCAAGCCACCGAGGGGTCACAACATCCTGGATCGGGGGGTCACCCTGTAGGCCAGCGAGATAGTCATCATCCACAAAGTGGGAAGCTATTAGGGTATCTCTATCCCATGTGCACCCTCGCCCCCTTCTGGTTTCCATCCTTGCCCTCCTCTGCAGGCTCTTCCTCGTCCGCGGACCGGTGCTGCTCCTCCAGGTTGGCGTCAGGAAGCTGCTCACCCCGCTGCAGAGCTAGATTGTGGAGGGCACAGCAGACCACAACAATGTGGGAGACCCTCTGGGGGATGTACCACAGGGCCACATGAGACCTGTCAAGGCAGCAGAAACGGATCTTTAGTATACCGATGCATTGCTCGCTGACCGATCGGGTTGCATTGTGAACCTCATTGTATCTGGTAACCTCAATGTCTGTGGTCTCTGCACTGGCAAATGGTTTGCCTTCTTTGTGAGAGGATTCGAGTACAGGAGCAGGAATGTCTTGCTGCAATTATGCACGGCCTTGGTGAGGCCACACCTGAAATATTGTGTGTAGTTTTGGTTTCCTTATCTGAGGAAGGATGTTCTTGCTCCAGAGAGAGTGCAGCAAACGTTTACCAGACTGATTCCTGGGATGGCGGGAATAGCGTGTGAGGAGAGATTGAATTGGTTAGGATTATATTCGCTGGAGTTCAGAAGAATGAAGGGCAGCTCACAGAAACCTATAAAATTCTAACAGGACTGGACAGGGTAGATACAGGAAGGATGTTCCTGATGGTGGGTGTGTCCAGAACCAGAGGTCACAGTCTGAGGATACGGGGTAGATCCTTTAATACAGAGGTGAGGAGAGATTTTTCTATCCAGAGAGTGGTGAGTCTGTGGAATTCCTTGCCACAGGAAATAGTTGAGGCCAAAACATTGTGGGCGCGATTCTCCGGACTCACGACGGTTCGGAGAATAGCGGGCGTCGGAAATTTTTACGGCGACGCTGTTCCGACGCCCTCTCGCTATTCTCCGAACCCCGCAAAATGTCGGAGTCGCCATTCCCGACAAACGCCTCCTTCCCGCCCCTGACACGACCAGAATCGCCACTGATAGCCCCCCCCGCTATTCACCGGCCCGGATGGGCCGAAGTCCCGATGTCATGGCGCCCTGTTTGCACGTCGTGAGACACACCTGCTTTTTAAATTCGTCAACCAGTCGGCCTGGCTGACGACAGCTTGGAGGAGGTCAGGGCACCACTCTGCGCACCGCTCAGCGCACCGCTCAGCGCACCGCTCAGCGCACCGCTCGAGTCTGGCCACAACGGGGAAGGCATCCCTGAGAACGGGAGGGGGTCCAGAGCGGGGGGAGTGGGGGCGACGGGGGAGGCAGTGGGGGAGACGGGGGAGGCAGTGGGGGAGACGGAGGGGGCAGTGGGGGGCGACGGGGGAGGCAGTGGGGGAGACGGAGGGGGCAGTGGGGGGCGACGGGGGAGGCAGTGGGGGAGACGGGGGAGGCAGTGGGGGAGACGGGGGAGGCAGTGGGGGAGACGGAGGGGGCAGTGGGGGGCGACGGGGGAGGCAGTGGGGGAGACGGAGGGGGCAGTGGGGGGCGACGGGGGAGGCAGTGGGGGGCGACGGGGGAGGCAGTGGGGGGAGACGGAGTGCCATGGCGTGCCGGTCACGAGGACACGGCCGCTGGTTCCCCTGTGGCTTCCGGACACAGGCCACTGACGCACCCGTGAGGAGGACATAGTTTACTGGCCGTTGGATGCAGAAAGTGACCAGGGGTTAGGCTGACCGCGTGTCAGCAGCGCGACCAGGCCACCGGGACACACTGGTATCCCATGGCTGGCGGCTGCCGAGGTGTCGACTAACGTCCGTCTAACATGTCCCGTTTCTCTGCCTCCCACCACCCTTCTGTAGGTTAGCACGATGCATGGGAACAGAACGGCTATGTTCTGCGCAGTGGTTGGGGCCGCTCTACTGGATTTGGAGATGCAGCAGCATCCACACCCACAACCCGCAGTGGCTGCAGGGCCAGCTGCAGCAGCAGAGGGAAGGGCCGAGGAGTTGCCAGTCGTCGAGCAGCATGGGGAGGAGGAGGAGGAGGAAGAGGAAGAGGAGAAAGTGAGGGTGCAGCCACGGCGCCAGAGGCGACGACCAAAGCCGAGGGTGTACCGTGTCCGGGTCTCTTTCCTAACAATGCTGGACATCACCTGCAGGAGGAGACTCCGGCTGAGTAGGCAGACGGTGATACATATCTGTCACCTCGTGGCGCACCTCGCCCCACGTGGAACGGGGGGAGGACACGCGATCCCGGTTGCCATCAAGGTGACGGTCGCTCTGAACTTCTATGCTACCGGCTCCTTCCAGTCTCCGAGCGGGGACGTCTCCGGGATCTCCCAGTCATCGGTGCACAGGTGCATCCGGGATGTGACCGACGCCCTCTATGCCATCGCGGACCGCTACATCACCTTTCCCGAGGACCAAGCAAGTCAAGACTCACGAGCCCATGGATTTGCCAGTGTGGCCGGGATACCGAGGGTTCAGGGGTCAATCGACTGTGTTCACGTCCCCATGCGCCCGCCTGCTGTGGACAAGGAAGTGTTCACAAACAGAAGGGGGACATACTCCATTAATGTCCAGGTGGTATGCGACCCCCACATGAGGATCATGAACGTCTGTGCAAGGTTCCCAGGGAGTGTGCATGACTCCTACATACTGGCGCAGTCGTTCATCCCTGCGATGTTTGAGGGACGTCCCCCCCGGCTGAGGGGCTGGTTGCTAGGCGACAGGGGTTATCCGCTGAGGTCTTGGCTGATGACGCCTATACGGAGGCCTCAGACCAATGCGGAAACCCGATACAACGAGGCCCATGCAGCAACCAGGGGTGTGGTGGAGCGCTGCCTTGGCCTCCTGAAGATGAGATTCAGGTGCCTGGACCGCTCCGGAGGGGCCCTGCAGTACCAGGCCGACAGGGTCGCTCGCATTGTTGTGGTCTGCTGTGCGCTGCACAACATCGCGATGCAGAGGGGAGATGACCTGCTGCAGGAGGCGGAGGGAGAAGCTAGTGGCAGTGGTGCCAGCACAGAGGAGGAGGAGGAGGAGGAGGAGGAGGAGGCGAGGGAGGAGGAGGAGGAGGAGGAGGAGGCTGGCGGAGTGGCGGGCGCAGAACGCAGACACGACCCAGGTGCTGGTGATGTCCAGGAGCGGCACGACGGACCCGGCAAGGACGGCGGGCACGCGACGCCCTGGTGGCAGCACGGTTCACGCATCGCATGTGACGTCCCCGATGAACACCAAACCACCACCTGCATCGCTAGTCATGCAGAGGGTCACCACACAACTGCCAACACCAGAACCCCCCCCCCCCCCCTCAGTGTACACTGCTCCACTTCGACATGACGCTTATCACTGGGTACAGACGGTATGGCACAACATTGATGGCTGTGTCAGCGGGTGTGATCAGTGCCATGTGGAATGATGACAGCCCGATCTGCGAAGAGCTGTGAGCTCAGAATCGTTAGAGAGAGTCTGACCCATGGCAATAGCTGAACCATCCACCTTGGTGGCCGCTGAGTTTGTCACGGACACTCCATCACGTGCCCGCGTGGGCTAGCTGTGGGAGGGGGTAGGGGCAGGGACTGCACACCCGGCACCGAGGTTTCACCACCCTTCACCCCCAGCGACACTCGGTCACCATCACGATTCCTGTGCCTGTGGAACAATCACACAGTATTACAAGTAAGGTGGAACAGTGCGTTTAATATTAACAATTATTTACAGGTGCCCTAGCCCCTACAACTAAACTGTGCCCTTCACCCGTGCCAACTTACTCAGTGTCTATCTTAGTTGCCTTACGGGCCCTACCACTACGTCTAAGTGACTCCCCAGATGATACAGCAGGAGTGGAGGAGGATTGCTGCGAATCGCCCCCCTCGACTCGTTTCTCCTAGGCTAAGCGTTTCCTGGGGCGACCCGGCCTTGATGGGCCAGGCTGCTCTGCGGGCGTCTCGGGTGACATTGTGCCACCCTGCTCTGCCTGCTGCCCACCCGATGCACCAGGGATGGGACGGGGGGAGGCCAAGAATTCCGGGACGTCCCGTGATGGAGTTAATGGGACGGGCCCCGAAACCTCCTCCTCCCTCGGGGAGCCCGGTGGCCCCTGGGCCTCACTTTGGGACAGAGGTGCGAGCGGGGAGGTGCCCCGTCGCACCACCGACACCTGGCGCTGCCATCCTGGAGGCCTGCAACGGTATCCACCAGGATCCGAAGGTTTGCAGAGACGGAGTCCAGGGAGTTAGACATTCCCGCCAGGGACTGTGCGACCTCAACCTGTGTGTGCACGACGCCATCCAGCACATGTGTCAGGCGGTTGATGGTCTCCGCGACCGACTGCTGGGACTGTGCTATCGACTGCTGGGACTGTGCTATCGACTGCTGGGACTGTGCCATGGCGTGCTGAGACTCGGCCATGGCCCGCATGGCGCCGGCAATGTCGTTTTGGCTCTGGCACATTGCTGCCTGTGAGAGGGCAACCCATTCCAGGGCCGAGGATGACGCGTGCACATTAACCCCAACGTCTTGCATAACCTGACCCATTGCCTCCACCGCGGATGCCACCCGTGCGGTGTCAGACAGGGTCTCTGCCATGAGCGGCACCACTCCCTGCTCTTGGACGCGGTTCGACTCCTCTAACAGCGTCTGCAGAGCCAGGAAGGCAGCCCTCCTTCCGCCATTGTTTCCCTGGGTTTCCTGAGGCATCGGCTGTGCGGGTGGGTTGATAAACTCCAGGAACTCAGAAAACGTCTGGGAGCCAGCTGCATCCTGGGCCTGGTCTGGCCTCCGCGAGTCCGGGCCCTCTGTTGCTCCGACCTCCACCCGCTGTACCTGCTCAGCTGTGATGTGCCAACCAGACTGTGCCCCAGGAGACTCATCACTAAATAGGCCCGCCGGGGTGTGTGTCTCTGGGATGATGGATGTGGTGGGAGAAAGCAGTGCCGCAAGCCCGACGCTCTCAATGTTTAGGGCCTCCTCCAGGGTGTGGGGCTGCTCAGCGACAGGAGGGTTGTCCCTGGCCATTTCTGGTGGTAGTGGACTTCGAACCCTCTGTGCGTCCTGGTCCGCAGATTGGGTTGGGGCGGATGGGGCTGCCCGCTGATCGGGCACCCTCTGTTGTGAGGCCCCGAGTGAGGTGGCGGCAGATTCCTGTGTCCGTCTGGAGGCAGACGGCCCTGGTCGTTCGGCATCACGTCCTAGGGAAGAGAATGAGACGGGTTATTTCGATTTGCTCGGCAGGCCGCTGGACGGTCCCAGTGGGTAGGGTGTGTGAAGGGACAGAGGATGGGGGAGGTGTCCCAGTGGGCAGGGTGTGTGAAGGGACAGAGGATGGGGGAGGTGTCCCAGTGGGCAGGGTGTGTGAAGGGACAGAGGATGGGGGAGGGGTGAGTGTTTGTCAGGGAGGGTTGTCTCACTTGCTGCAGTTCCGCCAACCTCGCATAGCGCGATATCGCGGCTGGCCGACCCCCCAACAAGGTCCAGGGCCCTCTGTTCAAAGGTGCTGAGGGGGTGCGGGTTGGGCGAACCCCCTCCAGCCTTGTGCCGCTCACGGTGGTTGTGAGCGGCCTTGGCCTGTTGGAGTAGGGAACATAGGTAGATCATAACAAAACGGTAGGTATCAGCAGTCCGTTCAGATACTGGCACAGTTTGGGGGGGGGCAAGTTGTCATAAGACGACTGCATCTCTCCTCGGGGCCAGAGCGCTGGGTCTGCGACAACTTTGTGAACCATCCTCAAATAACTCTGCCCCAATCCCTCTCCCCCCCCCTCCCGTGCCGGGGGGGGGGGGGGGGGGGGGGGGGGGTGTGCTTAAGTTAAGGGGGAGGGATGGTTGTGACTAGGGGGCACCCTCATGGCGCTTACCCTGGCAGACCTGGTGAGGTCGTGTCGCTTCTTCCTACATTGCTCAGCTGAGCGAGGGGTCTGCCCCACAGCACTGACGGCAGCAGCCACGTCACGCCAGGCCTGGCGTACCGCGCTGGCAGGTTGGCGATGCCCTCTCCGCGGGCGGATGATGCCCCTCCTCTGCTCCACGGCATCGAGCAGCGCCTCGACGTCAGCATCAACAAAGCGAGGAGCAGCTCTCCTCGGCTCCGACATCCTGCCCGACAGATTCTGTGGTCGGCCGCGCCTTTTTACGGCGTCGGGCGCCGTCACGTGGGCGTGATCGTGTCGTCGCCGCGTTCCGTCGTCATCACGCACGTAATTGACGCGGCCGCGCTACTAGCCCATTTCCAGGAAGTGAATCCGTCGGGAAATGAAGCCTTCGCGACTGTCGTAAAACGCTCCCGATTTTTACGACGGTTTTACGATTTTCCGCGGGTGCGGAGAATTTCGCCCTGTATGTTTTCAAGAAGCAGTTATGTGTAGCACTTAGGGCCAAATGAGATCAAAGGATATGGCGGAAAGCAGGATTAGGCCTGATGTCAACGTCCTCAGTGATGGCCCTCAGTGACTGGGGCTTGCTCTGAAGTGCCTTGGCAATGTCCACCTGCATATGAGACATGTCCCTCAGCTGGGATATGATGTTGCAGCCCTCAGCCATGGTCATCACAGAATGGGCCACGTCTTCGATACGACCACTCAAAACTCTGATGTCATGCTGGAGGCTTTCCATTGTGGTCGCCACCCTAGCAGTGTTGGCCCAGGTACCACGCATTGTCGGCATCATCTCCTGCGCCCATAGGCTTTAGAACTCCTCCAGTCAGCAATGCACTTGCTGGAATGCCGCTGACATCCCACGAATCTCACGACCGTGTCCTCACATCTGCATCAGCTATGGGATAACCTTGTCCAGAGGCTCGGCATATGACTGGCAATCATCTGAATCCTGGGATCCAGCAGACCTCCGACTGCTGTTTCCCTTGGATGTTCCTGCCTCCAGTTGATGTTCATCAGCAACTCTGCGGTGTTGATCAGATTGTGCCCCAGCAGCCTGTCCATTAGTGTCACCCACTACTCATGGAAGGTGGGGCTGATAGCTGTGACTCCTCAATGGTGGTTTCCTCAGAGCTCTCCTGTGAGGTGGTCTCTTGGGTGGCGGAGGGTGTGGGTGGTGGTGGTGGTGGGGGTGGTGGGGGGGGGGTGGGGGGGGGGGGATGACTCCTTATGGCCCGGCCCCATTAGACATTAGATGGAGACCCTGAGAGAGAATGGACATGTAGACAGTGAGAGGGAAGGATAATTTTGTCTGACACGAACAACTAAGTAGAGACGCGTCACCTGGGTGAAGTGGTAGTGGATCCTCCCCTCTGTGCTGCTGGTCAACCTCGCTGTCGGTGGCTGCTCTCTCCTCAGACAACCCCACGATTTTCCAAGCCCGTTCTTCATAGGAGTGAGGACTCGGATCTCTGGTACTCCGACCTACATCTTTACCTTTTCCTACTTATTATGGGGTATCCTCTCTGTGGGGACCCTTCATTCAGATGGAAGATACAGAAGTCTGGAGACCCGTACATCCAGACTTAGGAACTGCTTCTTCTCCACAGTTACTAGATTCCTCAACAACTCTTCCTCAGACTGATCGGTTCCCTATTCACAACACTCTATGCTGCTCTTGCTTATGTCGTAATTGCTTAGTTATTTTGCCCTTCCATACTGCAACTAATTAATTTGTTGATGTACTGTTTACTTTTTCGCATTCACTGTAACTGTCTACTATTTTTTTTGTCTACTGTGTACGTATTGTGTACGTATTGTGCACGTTTCCTTGGCAGTAGAAAAATACTTTTCACTTTGGTAGATGTGACGATAAATCAAATCAAATCAAGAGAGGGCATTGTGAGCCACATGATTGATGGGTCGGGGGATCTATAGCAGGTGGCATGTGCGAGCATTGCGACTAGACATGAAGGGGTTGTGCTGATGGGTGCCAGAGGTTTCTGACGAAGAAGCACAAACATCGTTTGAGGGAAAGGTGCGAGGTGTCAGCCAGTGATTTATGGGGGGTGTGAGGGGTTGGGAATTTGAAGGGTGACAGGTGGAACTGATGCTGGGAGAGAGGTGGTAACTTGCCCATGAAGCTCGGTAGTCTTCTTTTGACATTGGATGCTGGTCCTCTGATCAAGCTGCCCGAACAGACAGCCACTGTCACTGCCTCCCAGGCAGTTTTGGTGCTGCTGGCCCTCAGACACCGTCGGGGGAACAGGATGTCCCATCTCTTATTCACAGCATTGTGGAGCCTGGCCAGGTCAGCATACCCAAAGCGAGGAGCAGGTCTGCATGCGGCCATGCTTGTGTGGTGACTGGAGTGAGTGGTGTGGGAGCGTTTAAAAGCAGCTTCCCCTTATTAGCGGTACAGTGCAGAGGCATGAGTCCAGTGAGTCACACGGCGAGACAGCCAGTAATATCGAAACTCGTGGGGGCTCATTTTCAGCATTAAGTGACGTTAAATACGGGCCGCGATCTCGCCAATGCGGCTGTCAAGAATCACCCCACCAATCGCGCCCAAAGAGATACTTTAAAATGTTTCTGTTAAATCACGCCCGACGTCTACCCAAGGTTGCAAATTTCTGCCATGTGACTA
Organism: Scyliorhinus canicula; assembly: GCF_902713615.1. Classification (NCBI taxonomy): domain Eukaryota; kingdom Metazoa; phylum Chordata; class Chondrichthyes; order Carcharhiniformes; family Scyliorhinidae; genus Scyliorhinus; species Scyliorhinus canicula. The sequence goes on along the minus strand of NC_052150.1, from coordinate 163,836,511 downwards.
AACAGGCCGATTCTCAACCCACAGTTCTTTGTGCACATGTGGCAAGATGTCCGATGAGTTAATGGAATCCTGAATGGAGGACTTTCATCCTATTCTGCTGTGCTGTCACTCTGATTCATCATTAAGGCATTGTGACTCAAATGGGATATAGTTTGATGGACACGTTGTGCCATTCTCAAAAATTGTAGGAAATATCTCCCAGCCATTAATGTCAATACTGCCTTATTTCAAGGAGAGCTTTAGAGTGTCTTTGAAGTGTTTTATTTATCCTCCCCAGAATGTCATCCATTTGATAGTCGAGAAAACAGTATTTGGTGGGGGAGATGGTTTTTGGCCATCTGGACACAGTGTCTAATTGATGCTGCAGGTACATCTCCTGAATGTTTGTGGAGCAGGTTTCAGCGTTTGTTCGATGGTCCTCCCATTGTATCCGGAGGACGTGGTTTGAGGCATTGCTGTGTTTCTACTAAATGCTCCAGATCCCACTGGAGTAGAAGAATGTGATGATGACACCTGCTCTGTACACTAGGGCTTTTGTTGAGTTGCGGAGGTCTATGTTAAAGGCTGGATGGTATAGTTTGTAGAAGGCTGATCTGGCTTAGCTGATCCAGTGTTGGACCTCCTCAGCTTTTGAGAGAGGTGACTGCCAAGGTATGGAAAGTTCTCAGCATATTCCAGAGTCTCTCCTTTAGTATATACAGGGAAAGGGATGGTGGAATATTTAGCTGACCAGTTGCGGATTGATAGATGAGATTTGTTTTGGTTACATTCACGGAGAGGCCAAACCTTTTGTACATAGAATTGAAGAGATCAAGAAAGGCTTGCAACCCTGGTGCGCAGTGGGTATCAACATTACAGTCAACCGTAAACTGCAGGTCGTGGATATCTATGGTGGTCAATTTAGTTTTGGCAAGGAGGCGACTGAAGTTAAAAAAAATTCCATCTCCATGGTATTTATTACTCAAATCAGGAGGCAATTGATCTTTTTCATGAGGTGAATAGCCGTAAGCATTATGAGGGTTATCACACAGCCTTGCTCTGGATTTTGAAGACATCTGTTTCAGATCTCCCATTCAAGACAGTTGGAGTCACATCACCAGAAAGCAATTGCAAGATTTTGATGAAATTACTTGAACATTCAAATTTTTGGAGTCCAATTCACAGAGCCTCATAATCCATTGAGTCCTACTGAGAATAGTACTATATTAATACGAATGGAGCAGAATCTGCTGTAAGTGATTATCAAATAATCACATTAAGAATCTCAGAAAATCCTACAACTAAGAGAAGCTTCAGCAGGTTGAGGTCATCTGTTAAATCAGGGATAAATTATAAGCTGGAAAACAAACCCCTGCATTTTTATTAATGCACGTATCCACTCCAAACTCAGTTGCCAAGGATTTACTTATTTTTGTTTTTTGCTGCTCAGTATGTGCCATCATTGCCTTTAACATGGGCATTGTAGTTTACGCACAATTACATCTGCATTTAGTGTTGAACACTGGATGTATAATTATTGAATTATCATCCATGATTGATGAGTGATTCAAAAAATGCTATTAGTAATTGCAACAACAGTGATTTTGCTGAGAGCATTTTCCCGGCACATTTTTCAGTTGCCAAATTGTAGCATCTGCTGAATGTATTTATATTGACGTTATAGGAATTCCTGATGAGATGGAATTATAGAGAATTGCTGCTGCTATCATACAGACCAGTGTTGAATCTCTCCGATTTCCTATTTGTGTCCAGTGTTTACTTTGTATTGTGTGTAATTATCCCTATATTCAGGGTGGCAGAGTAACACAGTGGTTAGCACTGCTGCCTCTCTGCGCCAGGGACCCAGGTTCAATTCCAGCCTTGGGTCACTGTGTGGAATTTGTATGTTTTACCTATGTCTGCATGGGTTTCCTCCAAGCTCTCTGTTTTCCTCCCACAGTCCAAAGATGTGCAGGTTGGGTGGATTGGCCATGTTTAAATTGCCTCTTAGTGTACAGGGATGTGCAGGTTTGGTTATGTCGATTGGGTGGGGTGGACATAGGTCGAGTGCTCATTCGAAGGGTCGGTACAGTCTTGATGGACCAAATAGCCTCCTTTTGCACTGTAGGAATACTCTGATCTATGAATCAATCAAACCACATGAAAAAAGTAACTTTAGCATGTCAGTTCCGTATCCCAATGTGTCTGGATGAAGTGGCTTGGGTAATCTTGAATCATGGAGAGTTAGAAAGTAGCTGCAGCAAATGGGCCATTTTACCCATCCAGTCCATACTGGCTCTCTGTAGAGCAATGTAGACAGTCCAATTTCTGCACTCTATCCCCACAACCCTGCAAATTTGTTTTGCTCAAGTGCCCATCAATTTCCATTTGAAATCATTCATCATCTCTGTTTCAACTGCACTTGTAGACAATAAGTTCCAAGTTATTACCACTCACTCCATAAAGAAATTCTTTCTCACATTCCCCCCTTGCTCCAACCTTAAATCTGTGTTCCCTAGTCATTTTGATATTACCAAATGTGAACAGATTTTCTTTGTTTATCTCTTCTAAATCTGCCATAAACGTGCACATTCTATCAAATCTCCCTTCAATTTGCTTTGCTTCAGGGAAAATATACCCCAGCCTCTCCAACCGAATCTTGTCACCAAACTTCCTCAGACCTTTAAAAAATGTGCAAGCTCCACTCCCATTTCCTACAGGTCCAATTTTTTCCAGCGGATGAAGGAAGTGTGCCGTGATTCACAAAGTTGAGAAACCCAAACTCAACAGGGCCATTTGAATATAGTGCTGAGTCCACACAGACACCATATGGGCTATTCCAAGGGCCTTACTAGAAATGGAGAATCACAAATTGATTGAATTGATGCAAATGCTCTTGAAGAGTGAATGAAACCTGGAGAACTGTCATGATCTGAAGTATTTTAAAAATCTACTGCTCTGTAAACTTTAAAAACAACAGCATTGGTTTGCACAGTTTCAATTGAGATCTTTGTTGGCATTTCCCCTGTAAGGGACCTTCCTGTTTATTCCCTTATTTCCCCATTCTTTTATTTTGCCATTTTCATTTCAATCAATGGATGATTAATGGACATGTATCTTTGAGTCACGCAATAGAGAGAAGTGAGGAATTCAAAAGTTACAGAAGTGAGAACACTCTCCTAAGTTTTGAACAGCAGGCCTAAAACTTGTTGGAGATCCTGAGAGAGATGGGGTGAAACCCAGTTTGATTGGGTTAGCTGGTGGGCAATGAATTGGCCAAAAGGCACCACCGTGCCACCCTGAATTAGATTGGATCCCACCCCAGTGGGATGATTCTTAGAGACTTCAGGGAGCAGTTGAGTCCGAGACACACAGAGACAAGGATGTAATGGGGCAGCACGGTAGCATTGTGGATAGCGCAATTGTTTCACAGCTCCAGGGTCTCAGGTTCGATTCCGGCTTGGGTCACTGTCTGTGCGGAGTCTGCACATCCTCCCCGTGTGTGCATGGGTTTCCTCCGGGTGCTCCGGTTTCCTCCCATAGTCCAAAGATGTGCAGGTAGGTGAATTGGCCATGATAAATTGCCCTTAGTGTTGGGTGGGGTTACTGGGTTATGGGGTTTGGGTGGAGGTGTTGGCCTTGGGTAGGGTGCTCTTTCGAAGAGCCGGTGCAGACTCGATGGGCCGAATGGCCTCCTTCTACACTGTAAATTCTATGATAATCACACTCTCTACTTTGTGTTTTTTTCCAGGAAAGGTTAAAATTGCTGTATTTCTGAAGCTGTAGAGAAACTGAATGAATGAATCTACAGGGAAGACCATTATAGGCTGAAAACAGAGTCTTTGACCTGCTAGCTGACTGTGAAGGAAGGTGTCAAGAAACCATTATCAGAAGCAAAGACTTTTTTTCCTTTTCTTATTCTTTTTACCCCTTTCTTCCCCTATATGATATTTTGTCTTGTGTGGTATGTAGAGGGTGGGGGCAAGTTAAAGTAGGGGAAATTAGGAATTAGATTGTAGTATTTTTTTTTTAAACTCCAAATAATATGCAATTAGCTAGGCCAATCTACCTACCCTGCACATCTTTTGGGTTGTAGGGATGAGACCCACGCAGACGCGGGAATAATGTGCAAACTCCACACAGGCAGTGACTTGGAGCATGGATCGAACCTTGTTCCACAATGCTGTGAGGTAGCAGTGCTAACCACTGCACCACCGTGCCGCCCTGAATTAGATGATAGATAACTAGTTGTAGACGCTTAAAATTTCATTATAGTCCTTATTATTTTTTTTATTTAAAAAAAAATTTAGAGCACCTAATTATTTTTTTCTCCAGTTAAGGGGCAATTTAGCGTGGCTAATCCACCTAACCTGCACATTTTTGGGTTGTGGGGTTGAAACACACGCAGACATGGGATGAATGTGCAAACTCCACACGGACAGTGATCCAGGGCCGGGACTCGAACTGGGTCCTCAGCGCCACAGTCCCAATGCTAACCACTCCATCACATGCCGCCCCACAGTCCTTATTATTAATAAAAAGTAATTGTGTTTAAGATTACAAACCTGGTAATTATTGGGCAACCAAGGGGCAAAGACTTCACGTATTTTCGAAGCATTATTTTCTAAGCATCCAATTATGTTGCACCTCCAGGTCAAGTGGGGCTGGAATTGACCATGCACTCGGCCAGGGTGTTGTAACACCCCATGGTTTTAACATGTCATTATAAATGGCTTGGTGTTGAAAGTTTCCCATACCAGCCTCCCCGAACAGGCGCCAGAATGTGGCAACTAGGGGCTTTTCACAGTAACTTCATTTGAAGCCTACTTGTGACAATAAGCCATTTTCTTTTTTTTTTTCATTAACCTCAGTAGGGGATTTAACAGTTTGATTGGCAGTTTTAAGTGGCCATTAATGGATTATCGCTCTTTGGTATCAAGGCAGAATTAAATTTTGTTTTTCTAAAAGATTAGCGCTTGAGGAGATATAAAGACTTTGAATGTATTTTACTCCACGGTATTTTCACTATAAGACTGTATGCTGCATAAGATAGTCAGCAGTTTTTTTTTTCATCTCCACATGGCTCTTTAGATTTGACCATGCTGGATAATGTGTGAATGGCTATGGAGTTTGTCCAGTATCATTATTTATGCTATCCAAAATCCAATACTTCTTGTTAATTACTCTCTCAATATGATTTGCCATCTTCAGCAATCAACGCACACCAATCCCCAGGTTTCTCTGTCTCTGCATATTCTTTAGAATTGTATCATTAGGTCTATATTTCTTATTCCTTCTGCCAAAATGCACCATCTCGCACTTCTCTATATTAAATTCCATGTGCCCCTTGTCTGCCCTTTCTGCTAGCCTATCTCTGTTTTGTTGCAGGCCTTTAATCATGTCGTTGTAATGTCGATAGGATCTAAACTATTTAGCTCTATTTGTGCTGCTCATCTATCATATTGCCAATGCTTCATGCATTCCAATAAAGAACCTTTATTTTTAAACTACGATTCTTTGTATAGTCCTAATTTCCTGATGCACATTTGCATTATGTTCATTGTCCCTTCTTGTCTCACTCTACTTCTCTTTACCCTATACCTGTATCTACTTCATTTCCAGGACATTTGTCCTACGATTTCTACTCTCCCTCACATGACCCCAACCCCCCTTTCAGTTATAGCCCTGTCCCCAGCATTAGCTGTCGGATTCACCAGGAAGCTGATCCCAGCTAGTTTGAAGTGGAGCCCATGCCAATGGAACAGTTTACTGAGTACTGGTATCAGTGCTACATCAATCAAACATGCTTCTCCCCACATAATGCTTTGAACCATGCATTTAATTCTGTAATTTGCTTGACCCTATGAAAATTAGCACATGACTCAGGTAACAATTCAGAGATTATTACCTTTGGTGTACTGTGTTTTAATTTTGACTCGAATAAATGAAACTTTCTCAGCAGAACATCATCTTTAGTTTGACCTATGTCAGTGGTTCCTGCATAAACCATGAAAACTGGATCCCCCTCCTACTCCAAGGCCTAGATTTGTACTCCTGAGGCAGATAACGTGAGTCAATAAATGCTCCAATTTGTCTTGGAAAAAGTACCTTGTTTGACGGGATCTTCATTCCAGATGTGTACTCGAGTTGGACCTGCAACCTTGGACATGGATCAAAGATGGCCATAGAGGCTGCCATGTGTTGAAGCAGTCTGGTTAAAGGCCTGCCTTGGTTCTCTGGGACTTAATCCCAATTGTGTTGTTAGGTATTATGACCTTTAATCCTCACCCCTCATACCACCTCAACCCTCATAAACTACCCATGCCCTAACCATACTAACACAAGCCTCTCTGCCCAACCTGAATGGTTTCTTACAGCCCTTATGCCAACTTTGTGTCAACTCTGAGTTGTCACCCTTTGCCCTTCCATCTTCCATGCCAACTCACCCAGTATTCACCCTTGGCAGACCTCAGGGGGCACTAAATAAAATAAAATAAACTAAAGTTCTAAGTATCTACTGCAGACTTCACCAATAAAAAAGTTAATCTATAAAAACCCATTCAAAAAGTTTGAATCCTCTCAAGTACTAAATCCTATGTTTAAAAAAATGTATTCATAGCCCCACATCAAGGACCTCTAATCCTTTAATAACCTTCTGCAGCTGTCAGTTAAATTGTGAACTTATAGTGCACTGCCCAACACTGTGTTAATGACAAGCTGTGGAAGCAGTCAGGTAGTAGTAATGCTATAATGATAGCACATGAGTTATGTTAGAAAATATCTATTGAAACTTTCTATTGAAACATCCGGGGCAGCACGGTAACATAGTGGTTAGCACAGTTGTTCACAGCTCCAGGTTCCCAGGTTCGATTCCCGACTTGGGTCACTGTCTGCTTGGAGTCTGCACGTTGTCTGCTTGGGATTCCTCCGGGTGCTCCACTGTCCTCCCACAGTCCAAAGGTGTGCGCGTTAGGTGGATTGGCCATCCTGAATTGCCCTTAGTGTCTAAAAAAGGTTAAGTGCGGTTACTTGGTTACAGGGATAGGGGCTGGGGTAGGGTGCTCTTTCCAAAGGCCAGTGCAGACTCAATGGGCTGAATGGCCTCCTTCAGCACTGTAAATTCTATGAAACCGCAAGCACAGATTTTTGTTGAATTCACAGTCACAGACAGATTGTTTTAATTTAAAGGATAGGGGATTTGAATAACTGGGTAGCTTGACAGATCCACAGACCTTATTCACCCTGTCAAAGTGTATGTTGCGAAAGCAACTTAGACACACTGAGTAACCTCTAATACACATTAGCCCTTAACCCTTTTCCTTTCTGATTGTTGTATTTTCTCAATGCAGGTAGTGATTCAGTGGAATACTTAAATCACGGATCCAAGCATTAAAGAAGGACTGAGCATATCAGTGACTGAGAGGATATTTCTAAAAAGACTCTCCTTTGAATTAGGTTTCACTGATGGTATGTTGAAGTTATATCTGCCTGGGTTAAATATCCCACTGTCATTCAAGTGCGCTCCAGCACAATGAGGGACATACTTGGCACATTTGAGTTGAGAATGTGTTTAAATAGTTCCTTTAATTATTTATAGATTTGTGTACCGTTAGGCAAATATTTAAAGTATTGAATAACACATTTCATGTAGAATATTGGCTAAGTGGAGCACTTTTTACAATTGCAGAACTAAATATGTTAATCTAACCATCTTTCAGGAAAAGATCATAGAATCATATCATAAAATTTACAGTGCAGAAAGAGGCCATTCAGCCCATCGAGTCTGTACCGGCTCTTGGAAAGACCACCCTACTTAAGCCCATGCCTCCATCCTATCCCCATGACCCAGTAACACCACCTATCCTTTTTTTGGTCACTAGAGGCCATTTATCATGGCCAATCCACCAAACCTGCACATCTTTGGACTGTGGGAGGAAACCGGAGCACCCGGAGGAAACCCACACACACATGGGGAGAAAGTGAAGACTCCGCACAGACAGTGACCCAAGCCAGAAATTGAACCTGGGACCCTGGAGGGGGTCAAGCAACTGTGCTACCGTGCTGCAGAGCAACTGTTCCACTTTCTCTGACAACAATAAATTGTGTCTGAAGGCTCAGGTGTATATTTCTGACATAAAAGAGTGACAAATTTTTTACACAGGAAAAGCAATGTAAGAAAAAATATTCTCGCATTCAGTTTAAAACTGATTTATTATTTCACATATTAGTAAGTGGCCTTTTTTGGAATTCACTGGGCGGGATTCTCTGATCCTGAGTCTAAATGTTGATGCCGTCGGAAATACCGTCGCGTTTCTCGACAGCGTCAACGTGGCCCCAGGATCAGCAATTCTGGCCCCTACAGGGGGCCTGCACTGGCTGGAGTGGTTCACGCCGCTCCAGCTGTTGATCCGGCCATGGAATGGGCGCTGGTGAATGCATGCGCGTTGGTCCGCCGCGAACCCGCGCATGTCCAGTCCCACCACCGCGATTTCCTTGCATGCGCGGTGTCTCCCTTGTCCGCGCCGGCCCCAACCCAACATGGTACAGGAGTACAGGCGCCAGCGCGGAAGAAAGGAGGCCGGGAGTTAGAGAGGCCGGCCCGCCGATCGGTGGGTCCTGATTGCGGGCCAGGCCACATTGGAGGCCCCCCCCCCCCCCCCCCCCCCGGGGTCAGACACCCCTTCCCCCCACAGGCCTCCACCCGACTCTTCAATGTCGAGTTCCCGCCGGCTGAGAGCAGGTATGGACAGCGTCGGCGGGACCCGACGTTTCCACGACAGCCACTCGGCCCATCCCTGCCCAAGAACCGGCGTTCCGACCTCATAGAGTGGCCCGCGACCACGCCACACCAACCACGCTAGTGCCAATGGCGCGGATTCTCCGTTCTGCGGAGAATTGCATGCCGCCATCGGGGCGGCATGGCGCGATTCTCACCGGTCGCGGGGATTCATCGGCCCGGCACAGGCTGAGAGAATCCCGAACCCAGTTTCTATTTTAATGAATTCCTCAGTATAAACTGGAAAGGGCATCAATTAATTTGTGGGGAGTGTTTGGCAGATCGAGCATTCTGGACAATGTTTATCAAGATATGGCAGTTGAAATTTACCTGGAAAATAAGGCTGTGTGTTATCTTAAATGTTCATTTTTGAAAGAAAACAATACATTAAAGGAACAATTTCTGCTCTCCACTGGAAACAAAATCAAGGAATCACCTCTACAGATTTAGGAAAGAGGTTTTGTTGAAATTATATAGCCGCAGTCCATACAGGTATGTACTCTTTGTTCACATTTCACAGTATTTTTCTTTTACAGAAGCTTTCATGAGCACCGTTAAATATGGATGATTATTTGTTTGTTGTTTTCACCTTGCTTTCCACCAGTGCTTAGCAAAGCCTATCTTTATTCCTAGATTCAGGAAGGCAGAAATGTCAGCCCCTAGATCTGTGGAAGAAAGTAAATGAGATTTCAGAAGTGAAGATCAATATGTCGTGAGCACTGTTGTCATGGACCATTAGCACTTGTAAACTCAAACTGCTGTGTGTGATGTGAATACATGGGCTGTCAGGTGCCAAGCTGACAGCTGTATTGTAATGCTCCTATAGGTTTGTACCCCTTATTAACGGTGGATATTGTTTTACAAAGTATTAAAATTGCTTGGTGTTTACAGTACAGTAACAGGCCAGTTGACCCTCCAGGTCCTTGCTAGCATTTACACTCCATACTTATCTCTTCCCACACCTCTGCATTTAACTTCATCAAGATACCTTCCATTTCAGGTGGCATGGTGGCACAGTTGTTAGCACTGCTGCCTCACGTCGCTGAAGATCCGGGTTCGAACCCGGCCCCGGGTCACTGTCCATGTAGATTTTGCACATTATCCACGTGTCTGCATAGGTCTCAACCCCACAACCCAAAAATGTGGGGCTGGATTCTCCAAACATGGGGCTATGTCCCCACGTTGGTGTTTCACTCTGGACTTTCCTTAAGAAAGTCCTGAGTGATTCTCCTATTTGCAGGGGGCTTGGAGGGCCCCGGAGCACTTCTTGCAACTCTGGCTGCGGATATGGGGCCCAGCGACATGGCGGACTCAGCAGGCGGACCTGGACCAGGAAAGAAGATCCCAACGATCGGCCCCGCGCCATTATCTGCCCGATCGCTCCTCCGGCCACCCATAAGGCCCCCCCAGTACTTGATCCCCCCCACCAAGGCGGCCGCGGACTGAGTCCGCAGCTGCTACCCGAGGTTCCCAACTGCCAATATGTGGTTAGAACCATGCCTTCTTGAACTTGGCCAGTTACCCGCAGAGAATCGTGGGGGTGTGGCCTCTGTCAAAGGCCCCCTATCCGAGTTGCATAAATCGTGTACGCACATTCACAGCGCTGGGCATGATTTCCGTGCAAACGCCCATTCTTTGACCCCGCGCCAAGCGTGATTTTGGTGCGGAAGCTCGGAGAATCTAGCCCGTGATGTGCAGAATAGGTGGACTGGCTACGGTATATTGCCCTGTGAATTGGAACAAAATTATTGGGTTCTCTAAATTAAAAAAAAAGATACATTTCATTTCCTGCCCCACAGGGTACTTGTTGAATTCTTGTCCGTTTTGTATTTCTCTTTTCAATCCCTGGCTCTGCACCTTTGCAGTTTTCGGTTTAAGTTGCAATTTGGTCAAACTGTAAATACCCCTGGTCTAATGTACTGGCCCAGGTCTCCCCTTATTGCTTTGTGGCACAACCCATGATGTCATTTTGAAAGACTTGGCAAGCAGCCAATTCTTTTTTTAAAATATAAATTTAGTGTACCCAATTCATTTTTTCCAATTAAAGGAGCAATATAGCTTGACCAATCCACCTACCCTGCACATCTTTGGGTAGTGGGGGCGAAACCCACTATTGTGCCACCGTGCCACCCTACAAGAAGCCAATTCTGGGACATCTGTTCTTGCTTATGATTGGTGGAGCTTTTTCAGAAAGTTCTGCAACAGAAGACAGCGTCCGTTTTGTCTTAGTTCTGTGAAATCCTAGGAAGCAGCACACAGCCACTCTAGACTCTCTCTTTCAGCTCACAGCCAGGTGATTCAAGTGCTTTCAGTTAGCTTGGGGAAGTCACACCTACCATAAATGCCGCCAGCCAAGTCGGTGAAGGTGTAAAAACTCTGCTTCAAAGGCCTGCTGATTAAAGTGACCTATGAGGACTTCTGGTGGCGGCCATGGAGGAGTAGGTCGCACAGTGGCGTGCAGAGGTCTGGTGATGCCCGGGGCAAATCTTGATTGTATGCCCCTAGGACTCAAGTATAAGGCCTAATATACTGAGAAATATTATGAGAAAGGAAAACATTTTGAATATATAAACACAGATGAAACATGAAATAAACGCTTTATTCGATTTTAATATAAATCAATCAAATTTATTAAGTTCTTTTCCCCAAATGATACCTCCTGTCACAAAACACCTGAACTACTTCACTTTTTACATCAGCTGTGAGAAATTCTTTTTCAATGCTTATTAAAGCCAGGTTGGTCAGTCACTCCTGTGACATAGAAGACCTCAGATATGTTTTTATTAATTTCAGTTTTGAAAATGACCTTTCACAGCTTGCGACTGAAAATGCGATTGTAAGCAGTAATCTGTATGAAACACACAGCGTCGGAAAGACATACCTCCCATACTGCAGTAAAGACTCCAGAGCATCTTTAGGATCAGGGGGAACTCTATTCCCTCCAGCTCGAAGGAGCATCATAAAATCAATAATTTTGTCATATAACTGAATTGCAACCACATCATTGTCATAATAATTTGCAAAGCCTGAACATTCCTTTTTTAATTTCTCTCTTTCTTGTTCATCTTCAATCACTCCTGAATTCAAGTTCAGAAGAAAAGAAAATCGGTCACTGAGTCTTTGAAGACGGACACTGCGGTCTTCAATTTCAGTTTTTAATCTGTTCACAATCTCTACCATTACTCTATTCATTTCTTCTTGTGCCGTCAGTCCACTATCCCTTGCTGACTCTCCAGGCATTATTCTTCTTCTCCTTGTTCGTGCAATTGGTATTCCCCAATTTTGACAATATTCATTGGCTAAATCTATTGCATTGTGGATAATTTCGTCATTCTAATTCAAGATATGAATAAGTCCTCTCAGATCACAAGAAGCTTCATGGAACCCCATTTTCGGATCCTGCAAACGTTTTGAGACTTTATCCACTGATGATAAAACTGAGTACCAAAAATTTAATAAAGCTATAAACGGGAACTGTTGAATAGAGTTCAGTAGCGATCCTGCATCAGATTTAGTTTCCCTTGAAAATTCTCCTTCCAGCAGGTGTTGAAGGCTTGCAATAACGTTGTCACACTCTTCGTGGATTACTTGCACAGCATCATGGCTGGAACTCCATCTTGTGTCACACTGTCTTTTCACAGTCCGAGTGACAAATGATTTTAACACTTCCCAACGAGAAGTAGATGAAGAAAAAAAAGTAGAGTTTTTCTAGAATGCCAAAAAATGTAACAACAACAGGTTGCACCTCACTTGCATGGACACAGGACAAATTGAGGCTGTGGTTCTCGCAGTTCACAAACACAGCTTTTGGGTTAACTTCAACAATTTTTTGTTGAACACCTCCTCTCACTCCAGCCATAACTGCTGCGTTATCATATGCTTGACCACGACAGTCATTCATGGAAATTTTGTCTTCTTCCAATTTTTCCTGAATTTTATTTACCAAGCTGACTGCATCTTTCTTGTTGACTTGAAAAAATCCCAGAAATGTCTCCTTTATTTCTACTTTTCTGTTTTCATCAATATGAACGTAACGCAGAATTTCAGAAACCTGATCTTCATGGGCAATATCTGGAGTTGAATCCAGCATTATGCTAAAATATTTTGCATCCTTAATTTCGGAAATTATATTTTTCTTGACAGTTTCACCAAGAAGATTGATTATTTCATTTTGAATTCTGTTGGACAAGTAGGTGACACTTTTTGGTTTCTCTTTCCCTCTCTGCAAGTGTTTTGCTAAGATGTCATCATATTTGGCCAAAAGTCTGATTGTTGCTAGAAAGTTTCCTGTATTTTCACTGACTGTCTCCCCTGGCTCTGATAACCCAGATATTCCTTCTCCTCGATGTCCACGATAGGCCAGATTCTGTTTTGCCAGAAAGGATATAACCTCGACAATCCGTTCAGTTATAGCTTTCCATCTTTTCTTTTCAGCAGACATTTGCTGTTGAAGTTCAGCATCTATCGTAGTTGAATGATGGAGTCGAACTACAAGGTTCAGGTATTCCCTCATGTGAGCTCTATGAGAAGGGCTTTTCTCATGGTCAGGTATTGTTGGATTTAATTTTCTCCAAGTGGAGAAACCGTCTTCCTTTCCAAAGTTTGACACAGACAACAAATGCTCCTTTGAAAACAAAAAGCAAACAAAACAGTAGCATGCTTTCCAATATGGAGAGTATAACAACCATTTTCTCTCCACAATTTCTCCGTTTGTGGAAACTTTATCAAACCACTGTTTGGAAAATGATCTCCCATCCTTCTCAGCAAATGGACCACTTTTATTCTGATATCTTTCAGGGCCATGTTGTAATATTGTCATCTTCAAATGATCTGGAATCGGTTTCTTCAAACAGCCAAAATCGCTTCTTTGCAAAAATATGCAAATATCTTCTTTATTTTCTTCACATGGATCATCATCCTGACAACGAGACTGAGGAGAGAGAGTATTATGTTCTGACCGAGCTGAATCCGTATCAGAAAAATCCTTCTCTGCACCCACATCATCTTTTACTTCTCCAGGTTCTCCTACTTCTTCTTTACTTCTTTTTATCCATGCATCTAATGCCCCTCTTTGATGGGATTCTTCTTCGACTCTGGCCCTCTTTTTTTTCCTGTTCTGTGCTCCACTCGGTTGTACACAAAATACTCGTAACATTTCATTTTCTATCTCAAAAACCGTAAGACGCATGAGAAAATGGGAAGAAAATGGTAAACAATCGGTCAGTTGCAGACGGATAAACCATATTTCATTTCTTTGTTCCTTCGTATTATTTCACACTGATTCTCCACTGATAATTTTGTGCAATTTATATCATAGACTTGCAAATTAGTGGTATCTGTATTCGAATATTAGCATGTTAAGGAATAAATGTCTCCTATTCCGAGATTAAATGCCATAGCAGTCCTCTGATCATCCAGGCTTCACTCTTACTACATCCCACGTAAATATTTCATTAAATATCGCCAAAAAACCTATAAAAACCGTAGTTGCACCTGTTCTAGAGCTATTCACTGACCTGAGTAGGTAAAAGAACTAATCTAGATGCACAAAAAGCTGAAGGAAAGACGAGTTATGACTCGAGGAAACGCAGGAACGAACAGCCACGTCTGCTTGTTGCTTTTGATGGTTGCACCACGTACATCATGCGCATGCGTGTGGGGGGGATGGGGAGAAGGACCATTTTCTCTAGACAGAAAGGGTACACCATGTTAAAGGAATAAAGGGCTAACAACTGCCTCTGCAGTGTGGTGAGCCTCCAAAAATTGATTTATCACCGCTGAAATTTTAAAATTACTATCTTATTTCCTTATCTGGGGCAGCACTGGTGGCCTAGTGGTTAGCACAACCGCCTCACGGAACTGAGGTCCCAGGTTCGATCCCGGCTCTGAGTCAATGTCCGTGTGGAGTTTGCACATTCTCCCCGTGTCTGCGTTGGTTTCGCCCCCACAACCCAAAAAATGTGCAGAGTAGGTGGATTGGCCACGCTAAATTGCCCCTTAATTGAAAAAAATAATTGGGTAATCTAAATTTTAAAAAAAATTAAAAAAAAAAAAAAAAAAAAATTATTTTTTTTTTCATTCTCTGATTGGATGCCCCCATCCAATGGATGCCCGGGGCCAATGCACCGTCGGCCCCCCCCCTCTGCACGCCACTGAGGTCGCACATTCGATAGCTCCCGCCTGTAATGGACTTTCGGACATTTCTCCCCTGACTTTTCTCGGATTTTATGGGATAAATCGGTAAAGTGTGCAACAGTAAGGAGGATTTCCTCTCCGGTGTATGGAGAATTGGACCAGAAGGGGCCGTGTGAAACGATTCAGTCCTGGCAGTGAGAAGCAAGTGGAGCTGGTATCGTGGGACAACATGGCAGAGGGCAAGAGTCAAGGAGAGATGGCACAGTGGTCGATGGAGCGGCTGGTGAAGTTTTTTGAGGATGGCTTGGCCAAGCAGAAAAAGGATACGCGGGACCCGATCAAGGCTTCGATTGATCAAGTAGTCTTGAATCAGGAGGCCCAGGGGAAAGCGATACAGCAGATTGAACAAAAGTTATCCAACCAAGAGGACTGTATAACTGTGCTGGAGAACAAGGTGGAGGTGTTGGACAACCGCCAGAAGAGGATGCAGGAGAAACTGGAGAACCTGGAGAATAGGTCCAGGAGGCAGAACCTCAGAATTGTTGGCCTCCCTGAAGGCAGTGACGGATCGGATGCGAGGGCATATGTGTCGGACATGCTGGAGAAGTGGATGGGGGCTGGGGCGTTCCCTCGGCCCCTGGAAGTGGATAGAGTGCACAGAGCCCTCACGAGGAAGCCCAGGGCGAATGACCCGCCAAGGGCCATGGTGGTACGTTTTCACCATTTTACGGATAAGGAACACGTCTTGCGGTGGGCCAAGAAAGAACGGAGCAGGAAATGGGAGAACTGTGAGTTGCGTATTTATCAGGACCTGGGAGCGGAGTTGGCCAAGAGATAGGCTGGGTTTAAGCGGGCAAAGGTGACTCTCTTCAAGAAGGGGGTGAAGTTCGGGATGCTGTACCCAGCGCAGTTGTGGGTTACGCACGAGGAACGGGACTTTTATTTTGGGATGCCAGACGATGTATGGACATTCATTAAAGAAAAGAAGCTGGAGACGATTTAAAGGAACACTTAAGCTTCGGAGAAGCTTTGTAGTGGTGTTTCGTAATACTATACTGTTTTAAAAAAGGACTTGATGTCGTTCTGGGTGAAATAATGGGCCGTGGTGATGGTTGGAGGGTGCTTTGTCTTGCAAGGATTTGACGCGGGGGGTGGGGGTCTTGAAGATAGAGCTATTCTTCGGGAGACTGGGTTTTGTTTTAAGTGATTGTCTCTTCACTGGTTTATGTTAATTTCTTCTTTTTTTTGCTGCTGCTTACTCACTGGGGAATGTGATGCTTCAAAAGGGTTATTCATGTGTGGGGGGAGAGGTTCAAACAATAGGAAGACAGACTGTTTGGCGCCAGGGGCGGGGGTTATCGGGGTCACCATGGATAAGCTGACACTCGGAAGCACAGTGGGGGGTGAGCAAGTGGGGGGGAAAGGGAGGGAGGCTGCTTTGCTGACAGGGGAGGAACTATTATCGGGGAATAAATGGGAGGTCAGGAACGGCTGCTGCTCATGGGGGTACTTGGGGAAGCGGGGGATGCGGGCTCGGGGTTGGCCTAAAAAGGGTGATGGCTAGTCAGCAAGGGGGGGGGGAAGCTCCCCATCCTGGCTGATTATGTGGAATGTGAGAGGACTGAATGGGCCAGTCAAGAGGGCTCGCGTGTTCGCGTATCTAAGGGAGTTGAAGGCAGACGTGGCAATGCTACAAGAGACACATCTAAAGGTTATAGATCAGACGAGATTGAGGAAGGGATGGGTTAGCCAGGTGTTCCACCCAGGGCTGGATTCAAAGACCAGGGGGGTAGCAACAGGGGCTGTTTAGCACAGGGCAAAATTGCTGGCTTTGAAAGCAGACCAAGCAGGCCAGCAGCACAATTCGATTCCCGTAACAGCCTCCCCAAACAGGCGCCGGAATGTGGCAACTAGGGGCTTTTCACAGTAACTTCATTTTTGAATCCTACTCGTGACAATAATCGATTTTCATGTTTCATGTTTTGATTAGTAAGCGAGTTGCATTCGAGGCTAGGAGAATCATGTCAGATAAGGGGGGTAGGTACATAATGGTGAGCGGAAGGTTGGAGAGTGTACAAGTGGTGCTCGTGAACATATATGCTCCGAACTGGGACAATGTGGAGTTTATGAGTCAGGTGTTAGGTAAGATCCTGGACTTAGAGTCACATAAGCTGATCATGGGGGGGGGGACTTTAACATGGTCATTGATCCGGAATTGGACCGGTCAATATCCAGGTCAGGGAGGAGGCTGGCTGTAGCAAAGGAATTGAAGGGCTTTATGTTACAGATGGGGGGTATAGACCCATGGAGGTTTACACGGCCGAGGGCGAAGGAATTTTCTTTTTTTTCTCGCATCCATAAGGTTTAGTCTCGTATTTACTTTTTTGTTCTGAGCAGGGCGCTAATACCGAAGGTGGCGGGGACGGAATACTCGGCAATTGCAGTGTCGGATCATGCCCCACATTGGGTGGATTTGTGGGTTAGTGAGAAGAGAGGGAAACGCCCGTTATGGAGACTGGATGTGGGGTTGCTAGCTGATGAAGCGCTCTGCGGGCGGGTGAATAAGTCCATCCAGAACTACCTGGAAACAAATGACACGGGAGAGGTCTCTGCAGTGACGGTTTGGGACGCTCTGAAGGCTTTTGTTAGAGGGGAACTAATTTCGATTCGGTTCCACAGGGAAAAGGGGGAACGGGCGGAGAGGGAGAGATTAGTGGAGGAGATACTCCGGGTGGACAGCAGATACGCAGAGGCCCTGGACGCGACTCCTGAGGGAGCGGTGGAAGTTACAGGCGGAGTTTGTGTTGTTGACCACAGGGAAAGCAGTAGAACAGTTGAGGAAGTTAAAGGGGGCAGTTTCTGAGTGTGGGGAAAAGGCGAGTAGGATGTTGGCGCAACAGGTTAGGAAGTGAGAGGCGGCCAGGGAGATTGGTAGAGTGAAGAATAGGGATGGTAACGTGGTCTTAGACCTAAGGGAGTGAACAAAGTTTTAAAAGAATTTTACAGTAAATTATATGAGTCGGTAAGCCCGGCTGGAGCGGAGGGGATGAGGCAATTTCTGGATCAGTTGAGGCTTCCGAGGGTGGAGGATGACCTTGTGGAGAGGCTGGGGGCCCCGATTAAGATAGAGGAAATTATCAAGGGGCTGGAGGGCATGCAGTCGGACAAAGCTCCGGGGCCGGACGGCTACCCGGTGGAATTTTATGAGATGTTCTCAGAGATATTGAGCCCAATGCTGGTGAGGACATTTAACGAGGCTAGAGAGAAGGGAATCCTCCCCCTGACAATGTCGCAGACCTCGATTTCACTTATTCTTAAATGGGAAAAGGATCCTGAGCAGTGGGTCATATAGGCCGAACTCGCTTTTGAATATGGATGCCAAGTTGTTGGCTATATTGGCCACAAGGATAGCAGACTGCGTCCCGGGGGTGATAGGGGAAGACCAGACGGGATTCGTTAAGGGCAGGCAACTCAAGGCCAATGTTCGGAGGCTTTTAAATGTTATTACGATGCCCTCAGAAAGAGGAGAGGTGGAGGTGGTGGTAGCGATGGATGCTGAGAAGGCTTTTGATCGGGTGGAGTGGGAGTACCCGTGGGAGGCGCTGGAAAGGTCTGGGTTTGGTGAGGGCTTTATTGGCTGGGTGCGGTTGCTCTACCAGGTGCCTGTAGCGAATGTGCGTACGAACTGGCTGAGGTCGGGGTATTTTAAATTACATCGAGAGACGCGGCAAGGGTGCCCCCTCTCCCCATTACTGTTTGCTCTAGCTATAGAGCCATTGGCCATGGCACTAAGAGCTTCGAGGAACTGGCAGGGGCTGGTTCGGGGAGGGAGGGGGGGGGGGTAGGAGCACCGGGTGTCGCTGTATGCAGACAATTTGCTTTTATACATTTCGAACCCGTTGGAGGGGATGGGGGAGGTTATGCGGATCTTGGGGGAATTTGGAAGTTTTTCAGGGTATAAATTGAACATGGGGAAGAGCGAGATGTTCGTGATTCAGGCTAGAGGGCAGGCGGAGAGACTGGGAGAGCTGCCGCTTAGAATGGTAGGGAAGAGCTTTCGCTATCTGGGAATCTAGGTGGCTCGGAAATGGGAGGCACTGAATAAGCTTAATCTATCCTGGTTGGTAGAGCAAATGGAAGGGGACTTTAAGAGATGGGACATGCTCCCATTATCACTGGCGGGGAGGGTACAGACCATGAAAATGATGGTCCTCCCCAGGTTTCTGTTTGTATTTCAGTGCCTCCCCATCTTCATCCCTAAGGCCTTTTTCAAGCGGGTGAACAAGATCATTTTGGGCTTTGTGTGGGCGAATAAAACTCCGTGGGTGAAGAAAATGTTGTTGGAGAATAGTCGGTGGGAGGGTGGGTTGGCACTGCCGGACTTCTGCAACTACTACTGAATGACTAACATAGCCATGATTAGGAAGTGGGTAATGAGGGATGCGTCGGCATGGGAGCGGTTGGAGGCTGCGTCATGTAAAGGCACCAGTGTGGGAGCATTGGTAACTGCCGTTCTCCCCAGCCCGATACTCCACAAGTCCGGTGGTAGTGGCAGCACTGGCACTGAGGATCTGGGGGCAATGTAGGAGGTATAAGAATGTGGAGGGTGCGTCGGTCTGGACCCCGATTTGTAACAACCACAGGTTTGTACCGGGCAGGCTGGATGGCAGGTTCCAAAGCTGGCAGAGGGCAGGAATTAGAAGGATAGGGCATCTGTTTACAGATGGGAGCTTTCCCAGCTTGAAGGCGCTGGAGGATAAATTTAAACTGCCGCCAGGGAATGGTTTTGGATATTTGCAAGTGCGAGACTTCCTGAGAAAACAGGTACCGGCCTTTCCGCCGCTGCCGCCACGGGGGATACAGGATAGAGTAGTTTCTGGTACCTGGGTGGGGGAGGGGATGGTGTCGGATATCTACCAGGAGCTGTTGGAGGCAGAGGAAACCCCGGTAGAGGAGCTTAAGGGCAAGTGGGAGGGCCAACTAGGAGGAGAGTTAGAGGCAGGTCTGTGGGCTGACGCCCTAAGCAGGGTGCCAGGCTTAGCCTAATACAATTTAAGGTGGTCCACTGGGCACACATGATGGCGGTGAGGTTGAGCAAGTTGTTCGGGGTAAAAGATAGGTGTGCGAGGTGCACGGGAACCCCAGCAAACCATGTCCATATGTTTTGGGCATGCCCGAAGCTCAGAGGGTTTTGGCAGGGGTTTGTGAAGGCAATGTCCACGGTGCTAGAAACACGGGTAGTGCCGAGTTCAGAGGTAGCGATCTTTGGAGTGTCAGAAGATCCGGGAGTTCAAGGAGTGAAAGAGGCCGACGTCCTGGCCTTTGCCTCCCTGGTAGCCCGGAGATGGACCCATTTATTGTCGAGGGACTCGAAGCCCGCAAGTGTAGAGACCTGGGTTAGTGACATGGCTGGGTTTCTCAGTCTCGAGAAAATAAAGTTTGCCTTAAGAGAGTCAATGTTGGGGTTCTCTCGGAGGTGGCAGCCGTTCGTTGACTTTCTCGGGGAAAATTAAAATGTCGGCAGAAGCAGCATTCTGAAGTGGGGGGGGGGGGGGGGGCGGCGTGTAGGTGTTAGATGGTTGAGATGTGTGAAGATTGGGTCAGGTGGGGAAATGTTTATTTTACCATGTTAATGTTATTGTTTTTGTTATTGTTCTAACAATTTTGCAAATACCTTAATAAAAATATTTTTTAAAAAAGAAAGTGACCTATGAGAAGAGCTGTGGGCAAGTAGACATTTCTATCCTCATTAAGAACTGTGGAACCAGTGCTACAAATCCTCCCTCCTCTGTTGGATTCTTCCTGAGGGTTCGGCGCAAGGAGAGGGGCTGTTCAAAAGCCCACTTAAAACCCTCATGCTGAGAACTGTGGCTTTATCTCAGTGAAGCTGATAGTCCATCTGGTGGATGTAGGCTAGAACTGCACATCCCTCAGAAGGGGAATTCTCAGTGTGAACACCCCGATTGTTTAAAGTATAAGTGACTTACTAGAGAACATTCTACAGCCTTCACAGGTACTGGTTGAAGTCCACCATCAGAAGATTGCTGGCTACAAGGATCGCTACTTTGGCAGCAAAGAACCATCTCACGCCTGTTAATCTCTGTTATTTCCAATCCTTTCCCCACCCCCTAATATGTGTTTGTCTTATGTGTGTCTGGGTGGAGGGTGGGATGGGGTTTGGGAATAGTTAGATTAGCAGACCATTGGTCCATTACATATTCATCATTTCCTTGTTATAAATAAATACTTTTTAATGTCTTACTTATAAATTTGATGTCTGTAACTCATTAGAGCAGTACAGGGTTAAAGATCTCATGAAAATACACAAGCTATTGATTAATTCACTTGTGTTGGAACTCTGGGGTCTTTGGAGCTGGGATTTAACTGCGCACTTGCCCACGGTGTCACAACACTCCCTGATTTTGATGTAACTCCCCACTAAATGCTTTCCAGCTCAGCTGCACCCTTGTTAGGTGTGATGTACACAGAGATATTCTCTGATAACCAAAGGAATGTGTTCATGCAAGGAGCTTGGGGAGCCATTAGTTCTCCATTGCTTTTTCCATGGAAACACCTCGACTTTGCCAACCCATCAACACCCATTTCTCCTGTAGTATAAATTATTGCGATGGCTTGAAATTTGGCTTTCTTGTGTTTGTCCTGATAGGGTAAAAAGAAAAGCTTTGTTGAATTGTCTCTCTTTTCAGCGATATTCAAATTTTGTATTACCAAGCGAATGATCTTCGTATTGTTAGAAAAAGCAGATCTTTCCTAGCCAGCATATAAAGGTGGTCAGTCAGAGCAAATAACACACTTTCTAGTTTTATTGAATTAGTGCTGTAGATTCTGTCATAATTGTTGGGCAGAGTCCATAGGCACCAACACCCTCTGTTTATGATGTCATTATTTATGCATGCCCAGGTAGAAATAAGATTTCTTATTTCTATGAAGCAAAACTCATATTTTAATTGTAGCTCCACAGAAACCTGTTATGTTTTATCTGCAGCTGCTTTTCAAAACCACACATGTACTGTCCGCACTTGTGGTGTTGCTGCACGATCTGTTTATCTGTATGATTCTGCCTACTTGTAACTTGTTTATATATATTTTTTTCAATAAGTGAATTTACCTGTAACAAATTGAGCTAAAGCATGGAAAATTTCAATAAATAAACCAATAAAACCATGAGGTAAAGTCTGTGCTGGCAGGCTGTCAAAATATTATAACAGCTGTTAGATTTTAAATGCGTTAAGCGTGCCTGGGGATCAGTACTTTCAAGTATAGATTGTTGTTGTTACAATATGTGACTTAAGCAATGTAAACTTCACAACTACATTACAGAACAGATTCCTAGATTTGCGATTGTCTCTGAGCTACTCCCACTCTGATACCGTTACGTAGCCAGAAACTCCATTTACACAGGGAAACGGGGTTTCTATGTCAAGGCTATAGTGGTTGTGTGGGAACAACTGTAAGTGGATTCCTAGTCCTGGTGCTGAATGAAATGTTGACACTGGGTCACCATGTGATGTGGGAATGGACTGCCTCACCTCAGGTACTCTCTCCCTCTCCTTCAAATCTGCTCTCAACTCTTCTATTCTAAAAAAAGAACAATCCTTGATGCCTTGGGAGTGTGGGGATGGTTCGTAACGTGTATCGAAACGTGTATGGATTTTCACCTCCCAAATCCAAGTCCACCTTTCCTGGAACTCCATATTTCACTTTCCTCCAATCAGGTTTTTGCCCCTGCTGCAGTAGTGAAACGGTTCTTATCAAAGTCCCAAATAACATCCGCTGTGACGAAGGTAAACTATCCCTACCACTTCCAGCACTACTCTCTCCAGATATTTCTCCTGGAATTTTGTTGAAGGTCACAAGTAGAAACAGTCTCCGTGGGGGGAGTTTTAGTCCCAAAAGTGGGCCAATTGGGTCCACTCGAGGGTTAAACGTGCACATTTCCGGTTTTAACCGAGGCATTGGCAGGTGATCAACCCATACCAAGGCAATGGGTTGGCACTTCAAATATTATAATGAAGCTGCATACCTTTATCCAACATTTGCAACTGAATTTTGGCCAAGAAAATTACCTCAGCACTGGGAAACCCTCCAAAAAGAACAGGTGTGGAATTTAAAAAAAAAGTTCTGTCTCCAGTGGGAAAAGTGGAAGCAGCACGCCAGCTACCTTGCCAGTATTTCACACTGTATTTGCAAACACTTAGAAAAAGAAAGGTTCTGAGGCAGATTCCTTGACACCTTGCTGATGGGGCGGACTCTGAATGAGAGCTCCTGAGGGATCAGGGTGCTGATTTCAAAGAGCGCCCCGATCAAAAAAATGAAAAGGAACCCCCACAGACATGGAACTTTCCCCTAGGGAACATCCCCCCCCATGGACATGGGACCCCCACACAGACACGAACCCCACCCCGATAGCCCAGCGGAAGTCCCAGCAGTGTATCCGGCAGTGCCCGGGCACTGCCCCCTGGTGGGAAATTGGGGCTGAGGATTATCCTATCAGATCTGTCATGAACTCATTGAATGGTGGAGTAGATTCACTGGGCCGAATTGCCTACTTCTGCTCTTACGTCTTATGGGACAACGCCATAGCCTCCCGCTTCTTGAATGGTGAGGATTAGGGTCAGTGATAATGTCCCATCATGCTGATGTTCCTTCCCTCCTGAAAGCTGGCAGTGTACATTCTCACTCAAAAGGCTCGTGTTATGCAGAGGGAACAGTTGCCTATAGTCGCAAAGTTGCAGGAGGATGATGATGACTTTCAGTAGGGACAGTGTATTGTTTCTCAAAAAGCTTTTATGTACGTCTGGCTCCTGTCTAGCTGAAGGCAGCTCGCCACGGTCTTTTCAGAGTGATGTTGTGTGACAGCTTCCTTTCTTCTGATCTTGGTTCCTCCTTTCGGTAGGTGTGCCCCTGGGGTTCAGTGTCACTGGAGGCAGATGCAGACTTTTCATAAAGGTCAAGGCACTGGGATCCATGGGCTGAGATCAGACATTTACAATAACTGGGTTGAGTGGTGGTCCTGAACGTTGTCAGGGACATACTCATTAGCAAGGAGAAACTGACATGACTGATGTGTTCTGTCACTGTAACAGTCTACTAACCAATGAGCTGGCAGCATTGCAGAGAGCAGATGAAGGAGGTTTTGGAGTGAGCATCTAGCCGTTCAGTGGAACAGGGATACAGATGCCTCTACGGCACAACATGAAAAAGTCTTATGAGAGCAGGGAGCCATGGAGTTGTAATGAGTGAGATTTATTTCATTTACGTAAGTGTTCCTAACTTACACAGGTGGAGGATGCTATCTACAAGTTTCTAACACCCATGCCCATGGTATGCAATTGACCTTCTTAACCTTTCTAACCCTGCTGCTCTGTCTTGGTGTTTCCCCAAGATCCACAGCACAGATGGGGCCAGACTGCTGTCTGCCGTGTGCTGTTGTCTGTGATGACCTTTGTGGGTATCCTCTGAAGGGCTGAGACCTGGAGGACTGGAGCCTGTTTTCGGGCATTGCTGTGTGGTGGTATCACCCTCATTGGCTGAGGAGCTAGAGCTTATTTGGTCATAAGAAGAGGGGAGTCAAATGGGCTGGACACTCCCGGAGTCTCCTGGGTGCTCAAGGGCATTTGGCTTCCTCCTTGGGATAGAGGGGCAGCTGGAGTGAGGTCAACAAGCCCTGCCATCCTCTCGTATTGGCATTCGTGGATGCCCACAAGTGCCTGAACCATGGAGTGCACATCATGCACCATGGAGTTCATGACCTCCAGCAGTTCAAGACAGGTCTCCCACCAAGGTTTCCAATGCGTCCACCTTGCAGTGTTGACCTGGCTGCCTTGGAGTGCCGGAACAATCTCCTCAGACAGAAGGTGTTGGGGCTCCTCCATTCAGCTTTTCAATCCGGGGTGTGTAGCTGACAGAATTTCCTGGTGTTCCCACCTTTCCCTTTGGAGCTCTAGCAACTGAATCACGACTTGAGTCCAGAGGCACATAATCTGAATGGAGCTCAGCAGAGTTCAGGCCTCCAGCAATCATCTGGGTGCCAGCTCCCTGGTACATCTCTGCCTCTGCCTTCTGTGGAGCAGAGAGACTAAGGCACTCACCAGTTTGTGACCCCGAAGCCTCTCTATTACTCAGTGCAACTGAGGTGTGTGTCTCTGCACTGGTGGAGGGTGTGGGTGAAAGTTGTTGCACTCCTTTGATCTCCATTTTGGAGAATTCATTGGAGCTGGGATGGACTCTAGTGTCTAGCTGAAGGAGGCACTGGTCTCCTCCCCTGATCTGCCTGCAAGAGAAGGGAGATGTTATTAGTGCTTGGCAGGGGCACAGGATAGATGAGACTGGACTCATATTAGGTTGGTGTGATGGATGATGGTGTCCTGGGCCCACACTTAGACAATAAGATAGAGGAACAGAATTAGACCATTCGGCTCATCGAGGCTGCTCCTCCATTCGATCATGGCTGATACTTTTTTGGCCCCATCTTTCCCTCGCCTTCTTCTTACTCCAAGGCCAGCTGGAAGCCTCTCTCCTCGAATGCCGAGAGGATTTTAAACACAGGATCTCTCTGCTGTTTATTATGAGTCAGCTTGTCCTGCAAGAAAACAGATGGGGAGAGTGTAAGCTGGCTGTGAGACAGGGCAGGTAAAAGGGCTTCCTGGCATGTGTGGTTGGTGAATGGGAGTGATGAGGATTTGAGCTTCAGGGGAGATGAGGAAGAATGTGAGAGGCCAAGTGGTTGTGTCCCTTGAGGTGGTAGTGAGTGAGCTCCTTGTGGGTGTGTCATGGGTATGTGAGTGGGTGAGTGGTGATGGACGAAAAGAGTGACTTACCCTGGCAGAATGGCGGAGATCATTCATCTTCTTATCGCACTGGATGCTCGTCCTCCTCTGCATGGAGATGGCACTTACCATCACTGCCACTACCTCCCCTGAGAGTTTGGTGATGTTGCTTGTGGCTTTCCTCCCTGTGCACAGGTAGAGGGCATATCAACATTGATCCATGGCATCGAACAGCCTGGTAAGGCAGATTTCCAAAAATCCGAGGTGTAGACTTCTTTGCAGCCATTCTTCTTGTTGGACATAGCATAAGTGGTGGGAAGGCCGGGGCGGCTTTCAAATGGAGTGCCCCGCTGATTGAATTACTCAGCTGATGGCAGGGTGGGCGAATCCGAGTCCACTCATCACAGAGGCAACGTGAAGCCTGAGTAAAATGTTTTTTTTTCCTAAACAAATAGAGCGAAAAGCCACCACCATGACCACTCTAAGACGTCTTTAGAATAAACAAGGGGGTAAATATTTAGTCAGGAAATAAGATTATTTGAGGAGGACTGAGGCTTCTCTTCTGTGAACCATCCAGTGCCAACTTGTTAACTGTTTTCTGAATCAATTGCTCTGGAGTTTGGAATTACTCTGGGGCATTTCCATGCTGTGAACAATGGGGCTTTTCACAGTAACTTCATACTTGTGACAATAAAAGATTATTATTAATGTCAGGTTCCTTCCTGTTTATTCACTTATTTCCCCTCTCTTTTATTTTACCGTTCTAATTTTTGATCCTTGGGTGATTAATGGGTATCTTTAAGTCAAGCAGCAGAGAGAATGAGAAATTCAGAAGTTACAGGAGAGGATAGTCTGCTGGTCTCTGCTAGTTTGAACAGGAGCTTCAGTCCTTTTGGCACCAGAGAGAGAGATGGGGTGGGACTCGGTTTGATTGATTGCCTGGGGACCAATGAATTGGCCCAAAAGGCCGAAGTCTGCCTAGTAGCAGGTGGTGATTGGATCCAGTTGCAGTGGGATGATTGTCAGAGTCAGAATGTCCTCTCTCTGCTCTTACTGCTGACTCTTCTGGGAGGCCTGATTTGCCTCTGTCCTCCCCTCCAAATTTGGAAATAAAAGGTCCAATTCGATTCTCAACCGACAGCCCATGAACAACTCAGCTGGTGTGACCCCTGTGGCTTGGTTGCATGACAGCAAAAAATTAGCCAACCTCTAGCGAAGTGGTTTATCTGACTGCTTTTTCATGGGATTCTTGAAAGTTAGGACGGCCCACTCAGCCAGACCATTTGATGCTGGTCCCGTGTGTCGGATGCCATTTGCTCTCACAAAATGCTGGAAATTGCCAGTGAAGGGGATGCTATTGTCCAAAACAATTACCTCGAGCAGCCCATGAGTAGCAAACACATGGTGCAAAGCCTCAACCGTGGCCACTGAGGTAGTCTCCTGGACTATCTCCTGGACCAATAATCACTTTGAGCGGGCATCTACCAGACCAAAAACACCTTGCCGAAAAATGGGCCTACATAATCCTGGTCCACGGGCAAACTGGCCATTCCCAAGTGTGGTGTGGCAGAAGGTGGCAAAGATTGCTGCATTTGGCACAGGTGGCAATTTGTATGAACTCTTCATGACCTGGTCTATCGCTGGCCACCAGATGTAACGGCCCGCGAACATCTTCATCTTTGTCTGCCCTGCATATGTGCTGTGTAACTCTTGAAGGAGGGGCTCCCTATCCTGAGCCAGGATGACCACCCATGATCCCCAGAGAATCGTGCCGTTTTCATATGTCAACTCGTCTTGACGAGTGAAGTCGAGCCTCAGCTGTTCAGACATTTCATATCGCCAGCCAGACTGTATCATTCTTTTGATCTTTGAAAGATTAGAGTCTCTTTGAGTCTATCTGCGGATGTGCCCTGTGTCTGCAGACTGTATGTCCAAGAAGTTCACAGTTAGAATGATCTTCTTGAGTACCGGTGGTGGCAAAACGCTCTTGGGTCGGGGCAGGCGACTTGATGTATACGCAATTGCAATTTGTGTCTAGCCCGGTGCTGAAAAACGTAGCTGTAAGGTGCCACAGCAGGGCCCAATGCAGAACTCTTGGCGAGGCTATGACTGGTAGGGGCTTGTCTTCCCTTAACAGGCTCAGAATGGCTTGAGGTCAGTCACTTTGTCCAACCCTTAGCCATACACATACTGGTGGAATTTCTTCACACCAAATATAACCGTTAAGCCCTCCTTCTCAATCTGGGCATAGTTTTGTTCTGCTTCAGGAAGGATCCTTGAAGCTAAGGTAATAGGATATTGCATACCATCTCCCATTTTGTGGAACAAAACTGACCCTATACCGTAAGGAAACTCATCACATGTCAACATTATGGATTTCCCGGGGCAGCACAGTGGCGCGGTGGGGTTAGCCCTGCTGGCTCATGGCGCCGAGGTCCCAGATTCGATCCCGGCTCTGGGTCACTGGACGCGATTCTCCGCTCCCCACACTGGGTGAGAGAATCGCGGGAGGGCCGGGCGAATCACGACACGCCACCCTGGCACCCCCCCCCCCTCAAAATGGCGTGTCGTGGAATCGCCGCTCACCGTTTTTCACGGCGACCGGCGATTCTCCAGCCCGGTCTGGCCGAGCGGCCTTACTAACACGACCGGTTCACGCCGGCGCCAACCACACCTGGTCGCTGCAGGCTTGAACATCGCGCGACAGGTAAGTGTGGGGCCTGTGGGGGACGGAGGGAGGATCGAGCACCATGGGCGTGCTCAGGAGGTGACTGGCCCGCGATCGGTGCCCACCGATCGTCTGGCCGGCGTCTCTAAGAGACGCACTCTTTTCCCTCCGCCGCCCCGCAAGATCAAGCCGCTATGTCTTGCGGGGCAGCAGAGGGGAAGACGGCAACCGCGCATGCACGGGTTGGAGCCGGCCATCTGCTCATGCGCGGCTGACGTCACTTCGGCGCCGCCGTCGCGTCATTCTCGGCGTGCTGCTTTGACGCAAGCATCAAGGCCCGGCGGCCGAGTTTCTCACAACGCCGCTCCTAGCCCCTGGGGGGGGGGGGGGGGGGGAGAATAGGGTGTGAGGAGCGGCCTCCGACGCCGCCGTGAAACTCGGCCGAGTTGACGACGGCTTTCCCGATACCGCGCGGCATTGGAGAATCCCGCCCACTGTCTGTGTGGAGTTTGCACATTCTCCCCGTGTTTGGGTGGGTTTCGCCCCCACAACCCAAAGATGTGCAAGGTAGGTGGATTGAGCGCACTAAATTGCCCCTTAATTGGAAAATAATTTTATTGGGTACACTAAATTTATAAAAAACAAACATTATGGATTTCCCCAGATCAAAATGCATGAAGCCTTAAAGGGGCCATGCTTCCACATATTTGTAAGTTTCTGAACATTTTGAAGTAGATATCCCTATCCTATTTAGACTTCATCACTCTCCATCGCCGGAATGTGGCGACTAGGGGCTTTTCACAGTAACTTCATTGAAGCCTACTCGTGACAATAAGCGATTTTCATTTCATTTTCATTTAACATATATACTGCCCATCCACCCTTGGAATGCCCACAGTGCCTTTTCCCCATCAGATGCCTCCCATGACACAGTATGTCCCTGTAGCCCATTATGATTGCAAAAAACCCACGGACTGAGATGTAGTGGTATCTTCCTGTGCACATGTTAGGCATAACTTTTTTTTAAATTTAGAGTACCCAGTTTATTTTTTTTCCAAATTAGCAGGCAATTCAGCGTGGCCAATCCACCTAGCTTGCACATCTTTTGGGTTGAGGGGCCGAAATCCACACAGCCGCGGGGAGAATGTGCAGACTCCACACGGACAGTGACCCAGAGCCGGGATCAAACCTGGGATCTCAGCGCCGTGAGGCTGCAGTGCTAAACCACTGTGCCACTGTGCTGCCCGTGTTAGACATAACTGAGATTGGAGACATGGCCTCCTTATCCCTGAACTGGGGCAAGGATAGAATTTGCAAGCTCAACCATGTAAACTGAAGCACCCCTCCCATTCTAGCCCCAAGTGGCTTGTGCAAACCGGTAACATTCTCTCTCCCCATCCTAATGCTGAGGACGCTAACTCCTGCACCCTCTCCCCAGTTATGTTTCTGAGTGGAACCTTCCCCACTTATACTCCGCAGTTTAGCCGTAACCCTGCAGCTCCTTATGCTGCCTGAGGCCAGTTGCCCCCTCTTCCCCGGTGGAGCCCCAGCCCTGCAGACCATTGGCAGATATCCTCGCCTTGCCACTGGTCCAGCAGGTAGAGACTTTCCTGTGATAATCCCTTGTAAATGATGTGGTTCTACCTGCTAAGTCTGGCACTGATTCCCACGAGCGCTGCGCGATGCAAGGTAGACAAGTTAACTTCGAAGTGAGGAGCAAAGTGCAGGTCACCAGGTGCACGTCGTTTATCTGCTGTTGTGAAACATGATGCTCTAATTGCATTTCATTATTCTTCAGTTGAAATACCTTTTCCCCATTGGTTTTGCTTAGATTTGAACTTTAAATGTTGTGTATGCCTGCAGAGAATCAACTTTTTGTCCAGCGTCTTGATTTCTCTCATTTGTGCCACTACGAAGGCAGAGTGGGGAAAAAGGTCAAACTGGCACAGGGCACACTGAAGAAAACTGGCACGGGGTACACTGAATAAAATTGGCACAGGGCACACTGAAGGAAACTAGCACAGGGCAGACAACAGAAAACTGGCACGGGGCACACTGAATAAAACTGGCACAGGGCACACTGAAGGAAACTAGCACAGGGCAGACAACAGAAAACTGGCACGGGGCACACTGAAGGAAACTGGCACGGGGTACACTGAATAAAACTGGCACAGTGCACACAACACGAAACCGGCACGGGGTACACTGAATAAAACTGGCACAGGGCACACTGAAGGAAACTAGCACAGGGCAGACAACAGAAAACTGGCACAGGGCACACAACACGAAACCGGCACGGGGTACACTGAATAAAACTGGCACCGTGCACATTGAAAACAAACTAGCACAGGACACACAACAGGAAATTGGCACAGGGCACACTGAAGGGAACTGGCACAGGTCACACTACAGGAAGTTGGCGCAGGGCACAACAGGAAACTTGCACAGGGCACATTGCATGAAACTGGCATTGGACATATTGAAAAGAAACTGGCAAAGGTCACACCACAGGAAACTGGCACAGTGCGCACTGCAGGAAACTGGCACAGTCCATACTGAAGCAAAGGATTAGTCAGTTACTTGCAAATTTTGTTCCTTTCAAGGTGACTGCAAACAGACCAACTTGAGGAAGTATTTGTCAGAATTGCCAGAATGTTCAGTTGAAGACTTGCGCTGAAACACGGAACTGTCAGAGGACACGCAACAAAAAGAGGCCACATTGAAAATGAATATCGCTTATTGTCACGAATAGGCTTCAATGAAGTTACTGTGAAAAGCCCCTAGTCGCCACATTTCGGTGCCTGTCCGGGGAGGCTGGTACGGGAATCGAACCGTGCTGCTGGCCTGCTTGGTCTGCTTTAAAAGCCAGCGATTTAGCTGAGTGAGCTAAACCAGCCCCTAGTGAGCTAAGCCATAATATGAATAAGTTTGTTGGATAATTTTTACATTTTGCTGAATGTGCTATGAGTTTGTTGCACAAGTATTACTGAGCTTTAAGAGCATTTCTATTTCAGACAAACTAATGGAAAAAATCCCTTGCTGAAAATAATTGCTTTTTTTGGACCAGTGCACCAAGGAGTGCATGAAAGCAATGTCATATCAATCATGTGTTTGAAGAATCTCAGGATGCTTTAAACTGTCCTGCACTTACAGTCTTGTTTTGCTTCTGTTATGTTATGGTGAAGCAGTCAACTCTGGTTTATGCAAACATCTTAGGCTGTCAACTATGTGCAGTCTGATAGCAGTTGTACTGCCTGTGTAATGGTGCAAGTGTTTTGATATGAGAAGAAAATGCCTGAATTTCTGTCCTGGCTCTGGTTTTTATGATGTTGATGCACATTCTCAAACTTGGCCTATCTTCGGGACAGTCTATCAATGAGAAGAGGGCTCTAACTGTCCCAAATGAAGAGTTCTAAATAAAATATTGGTGATAATCTGTCCATATAGCTTCTAATTACACACAGTTTTTTTTAAGGGAGCTGTATTTCTTTTATTTCAGAGTGAGAGTTTTAGGAGAATATTTACAGATGCACACAGACACAAAGAAGACACAGAAAAAAATTTGAAGATATTTTCCACCAAATGTTTCACTGTCTGTTCTCCACCTATTCCCCATTATGTTTTACCTATTTTTCAAAAGACAAAACAAATGCTGGAAAACTCTAAGAAAATTTATTGAAAAATAAAAATTGAAGATGCAGAATATTATTAATGCCGTCAGGCAAACCCTATTTTGACAGTTCTATGTATAGATAATGAGTTATCTGTTAAAGATTCAGCTCCTTATTTAACTTAATAGTTTATCTCTGAAACCTTGAGCCATTATAATTGTAAGGCTGTTGTTTACTTTGTAAGCGAAATAACTTAACAAATCATCTATGAAGGAAAGCAGATTCCATAATTGCTACCATTAAGACAAACAAAATTTTACCAGGCTTCAAAAAAAAACCTAGATCATTTGTGCATAATTATATGAAAAACACGGTGTAAGATTTTGATAATACTGTTAATTTTTAGAATCTGTAACAAATTTGGAATTTATTACTGAACCACTTTTAAAAAAGGATCAGTGTGAATTTATGTAAGACAATTAACATTCAAGGAAGCAGTTGTTTGTGAAGTAACAACATTGTTTTATTGCTTTATGACAAAATTCCTTTGAGTCTTGGCTGAAGCTGTCTCAAAGGCCACAATACAATTAGGTGTTTTTTTGAAAATCAGTTTGAAGAAAATACGAAAAGCAGCCTGAGCTTAAGATGACATCTTGGGCCAGGGAGCCCACAGTGGGATTGGTGGTGGGCAGACACAATGAATCTAGAGGGAGCCATAAAGTCGGAAATAATAATAATCGCTTATTGTCACAAGTAGGCTTCAATGAAGTTACTGCGAAAAGCCCCCAGCCGCCACATTCCGGCAATTCTTCGGGGAGTTCAGTACGGGAATTTAATGCACGCTGCTGGCATCGTTCTGCATTACAAGCCAGCTGTTTAGCCCACTGTGCTAAACCCACTGGCGTATAATATATAATCCCATTGCAATTCTCCCAAGGGCACGTTACTGGCGGGTCGCTCAACCCACTGGCAGATGGCACAAGCGCCATTTACATTCATTTGCATTTCACGAATGCTCATTAAAAAGCTTTCCACCGCCATCCTGTTAATCTTCTCAATCTTGTATCACACCAGTGGGAATTTACGTTGGTCTAAAACCTAATTGCCATTGAGTAACGTGCACAATGTGGTCCTCAGTTTGCCAGAGACTTTGGGGTGAGTGCCGTGGCAGATGGGTTCCTGCCTCCATCTCCATGCCGAGCTGCTCATTGTGGACAGCACCATGCTGCTGTCCCCAAGTTAGATCAGTACTGCGCCTGGGGTTGGGGAGTACAGGGGGTTACTTGTTCCTGGTGCCACCATGCAGTGTTTCTCTGCTCAGGACTGAGCTGCGAGACTCCTCCTGCTACTGCAACAAAGGTTCGAACATTGACTGGGGAGGACTGTGGGAGGCGGGAGAGAAGGGAGTGGTGGTGAGAGGCTGTGTGTCCTAATGAGGACAAGGTGAGGGCAATGTGGAAGGAAGGATGTGCAAGGAGGGAGGGAAAATGGTGGCTGATTACAATTTCACGCAAAGGGGCAAGGAGGTGGATGAAGAAGATGATCAAAAGACCAAGGAGAGGGAATCTGGACCCTGGATTGGATTGGATTGGATTTGTTTATTGTTATGTGTACCGAGGTACAGTGAAAAGTATTTTTCTGCGAGCAGCTCAACAGATCATTTAGTATATGAAAATAAAATAAAATAACAAGAAAATACATAATAGGGCAACACAAGGTACACAATGTTAATACATAGACACCGGCATCGGATGAAGCACACAGGGCTGTAGTGTTAATCAGATCAGTCCATAAGAGGGTCATTTAGGAGTCTGGTGACAGTGGGGAAGAAGCTGTTTTTGAATCTGTTGGTGCGTGTAGTCAGACCTTTGTATCTCCTGCCCGATGGAAGAAGTTGGAAGAGTGAGTAAGCTGGGTGGGAGGGGTCTTTGATTATGCTGCCCACTTTCCCCAGGCAGCGGGAGGTGTAGATGGAGTCAATGGATGGGAGGCAGATTTGTGTGATGGACTGGGCTGTGTGCACAACTCTCTGATGTTTCTTGCGGTCTTGGGCCGAGCAGTTGCCATACCAGGCTGTGATGCAGCCAGATAGGATGCTTTGTATGGTGCATCTGTAAAAGTTGGTAAGGGTTAATGTGGACATGCCAAATTTCCTTAGTTTCCTGAGGAAATATAGGCACTGTTGTGCTTTTTTGGTGGTAGCGTCGATATAGGTGGACCTGGACAGGTGTTTGGTGATGTGCACTCCCAGGAATTTGAAGCTGTCAACCACCACCACCTCGGCCCCGTTGATGCAGACAGTACAGTACTTTGCTTCCTGAAGTAAATGACCAGCTCCTTAGTTTTGCTGGCATTGAGGGATAGATTGTTGTCATTGCACCACTCCACTAGGTTCTCTACCTCCCTCCTGAATTTTGACTCATTGTTGCTCGAGATCCGACCCACTATGGTCGTGTCATCAGCAAACCTGTAGATGGAGTTGGAGCCAAATTTTGCCACGGAGTCGTGTGTGTATAGGGAGTATAGTAGGGGGCTAAGTGCACAGCCTTGTGGGGCCCCAGTATTGAAGACTATTGTGGAGGAGGTGTTGTTGTTTATTCTTACTGATTGTGGTCTGTGGGTTAGAAAGTCGAGGATCCAGTTGCAGAGTGACGAACCAAGTCCGAGGTTTTGGAGCTTTGATATGAGCTTGCCTGGGATTATGGTGTTGAACGCGGAGCTGTAGTCAATAAATAGGAGTCTGATGTAGGAATCCTTGTTGTCAAGATGCTCTAGGGATGAGTGTAGGGCCAGGGAGATATCGTCTGCTGTGGACCGGTTACGGCGGTATGCGATTTGCAGTGGATCTAGGCATTCTGGCAGTATGGAGTTGATGCGCTTCATGATCAACCTCTCAAAGCACTTCATTAATAAATACTCTAGGTCATGTCAGCATAAGGAAGGGGGAGGTTTTGGGTATTCTAAAAGGCATTAAGGTGGACAAGTCCCCAGGACCAGATGGGATCTATTCCAGGTTACTGAGGGAAGCGAGGGACGAAATAGCTGGGGCCTTAACAGATATCTTTGCAGCATCCTTGAGCACGGGTGAGGTCCCGGAGGACTGGAGAATTGCTAACGTTGTCCCTTTGTTTAAGAAGGGTAGCAGGGATAATCCAGGGAATTATAGACCTGTGAGCTTGACGTCAGTGGTAGGCAAACTGTTGGAGAAGATACTGAGGGATAGGATCTATTCACATTTGGAAGAAAATAGACTTATCAGTAATAGGCAGCATGGTTTTGTGCAGGGAAGGTCATGTCTTACAAACCTAATAGAATTCTTTGAGGAAGTGACAAAGTTAATTGGTGACGGAAGGGCTGCAGATGTCATATACATGGACTTCAGTAAAGCATTTGATAAAGTTTCCCATGGCATGTTGATGGAAAAAGTGAAGTCGTATGGGGTTCAGGGTGTACTAGCGAGATGGATAAAGAACTGGCTGGGCAACAGGAGCAGAGAGTAGTGGTGGAAGGGAGTGTCTCAAAATGGAGAAAGGTGACTAGTGGGTTCCACATGGATCCGTGCTCAGACCACTGTTGTTTGTGATATACATAAATGAACTGGATGAAGGTATAAATGGTCTGATGAGCAAGTTTGCAGATGATACTAAGATTGGTGGAGTTGCAGATAGCGAGGCGGACTGTCAGAGAATACAGCAAAATATAGATAGATTGGAGAGTTGGGCAGAGAAATGGCAGATGGAGTTCAATCCAGGCAAATGCGAGGTGATGCATTTTGGAAGATCTAACTCAAGAGCAGACTATATGGTCAATGAAAGAGTCCTGGGGAAAATTGATGTACAGAGAGATCTGGGAGTTCAGGTCCATTGTAACCTGAAGGTGACAATGCAGGTCGATAGAGTGGTCAAGAAGGCATACAGCATGCTTGCCTTCATCGGACGGGGTATTGAGTACAAGAGTCAGCAGGTCATGTTACAGTTGTATCGGACTTTGGTTAGGCCACATTTGGAATACTGCGTGCAGTTCTGGTCGCCACATTACCAGAAGGATGTGGATGCTTTGGAGAGGGTGCAGAGGAGGTTCACCAGGATGTTGCCTGGTATGGAGGGTGCTAGCTATGAAGAAAGGTTGAGTAGATTAGGATTGTTTTCATTGGAAAGACGGAGGTTGAGAGGAGACCTGATTGAGGTCTACAAAGTTATGAGAGGTATGGACAGGGTGGATAGCAACAAGCTTTTTCCAAGAGTGGGGGTGTCAATTACAAGGGGTCAAGATTTCAAGTTGAGAGGAGAAAAGTTTAAGGGAGATGTGCGTGGAAAGTTTTTTACGCAGAGGGTGGTGGGTGCCTGGAATGCTTTGCCAGTGGAGGTGGTAGAGGTGGGTACAATAGCATCATTTAAGATGCATCTAGACAGATATATGAACGGGTGGGGAACAGAGAGAACTAGACCTTGGAAAATAGGCAACAGGTTTAGATAAAGGATCTAATCGGCGCAGGCTAGGAGGGCCGAAAGGCCTGTTCCTGTGCTGTAATTTTCTTTGTTCTTTGTTCTATTATGATTGATGTCAGGGCCATCGGACGGCAGTCATTGAGGTACATTGCCTGGTTCTTCTATGGCACCGGTATGATGGTGGTCTTCTTGAAGCAGGTGGGGACCTCGGAGCGGCGTAGGGACAGGTTGAAGATGTCCACAAACACATCTGCCAGCTGGTCCGCGCAGGCTCTGAGTGCACGACCAGGGATCCCGTCTGGGCCCGTCGTCTTCCGAGGGTTCACTTTCAAGAAAATCGATCTGACTTCGGAAGCTGTGATGGTGGGTATGGGTGAGTTATGGACTGCTAGGTCACTCGACAGTGGATTGTTGGTTTCCTGCTCGAACCGAGCATAGAATGCATTGACTTCATCGGGGAGGGGTGCGCTGCTGCAGGAGATACTGCTTGGCTTCGCTTTGTAGCCTGTTACATTGTTTAGGCCTTGCCACAACTGACACGAGTCTGTAACGCTAGCCTGTGACTACAGCTTGGTCTGGTATTCTCTCTTGGCATCCCGGATGGATTTCTTGTATAAGTCAGGGTCGCTTGACTTGAACTCCTCAGACCTGTCCTTCAGTAGGGAGTCAATCTCGCGATTGAGCCATGGTTGCCGGTTGTGGAATGTAAGTACTGCTTACTTTGGCACGCAGTCGTCCACACATTTGCTGATGAAGTCTGTGACGGTGGTGGCATACGTACTTATGTTGGTTGCTGAGTTCTTAAATATGGACCAGTCCACTGTCTCTAAGCATTCACGTGGGAGCTCTTCTGTTTCCTTGGACCAGCACTGCAAGAGCTTCTTAGCCGATTCTCCCGCTTCGGTTTCTGCTTGTATGCTGGGAGAATGAGCACCATCTTATGGTCTGATTTTCCAAAGTGCGGTCAGGGGAAGGAATGGTAGATACCCTTGATTATTGTGTAGCTGTGGTCGAGAGCTTTGTTGCCTCTGGTGGGATAGAAGATGTGCTCGTGGAATTTTGGAAGTACACTCTTGAGGTTGGCCTTGTTGAAGTCCCCGGCCACGATGAACAAGGCCTCCGGTTGTTCTGTTTTATTGTTCTTTGTAACTGTGTACAGTTCATCCAGAGCCTTCTTCACTTCTGCCTGAGGTGGGTTGTAGACCGCTGTGATAATGGCTGAAGTGAACTCACGTGGAAGATAGTATGGGCGACACTTCACGGTCAGGTATTCCAGGTCCAGGGAGCAGTAGGTCATCTAGGTCGCCACATCCAAGCACCAGGAGGAGTTGATGAGGAGGCAAGCTCCTCTACCCTTTGCTTTGCCTGATGACGTGGTGTGGTCTGCCCGATGAATTGAGAAGCCTACAGGTTGTATGGCACAGTCCGGTGAGGCAGGGCTGAGCCATGTGTCTGTGAAACAGAGCACACGGCAGTTTCTTACTTCCCTCTGAGAGGTCAATCTGGCATTAAGTTTGTCCAGCTTGTTTTCAATTGCTTGGACGTTTGCCAGGAAATGCTGGGGAGAGGAAATCTGAAGCCACATTGCTTCAGTCTCACCTGCAGACCACTTTGTTTCCCTCGCTTCCTTGGTCGGCGGCTGTGGCTGGATGGTCCCGGGATTTGATGAGAGGTCTGACTTTGTCTGACTGGCGGGGGCCGGAGTGCTGGTTACGTTTCTAGGGTTGCGTCTGGCAGGGTCCCGGGCACTGGTTGCAGTATTGGGGTTGCCGGGGGGCATGTTTGTGATCTGATTGGATCCCAGCATTTTGCGAGTACAGGAATACCTTGCGGCGCGTTCGGGTCGCAGGCAGCGTTTCCTGAGGCAGGTTGGGCTGGGTTCCGTGTTCTGCTCCCTCCTTGGTCGCTCCTGGGGTCGGGCCTTGGAGTAGGCCTGGTTGTGCCTCCATGTGGATTCTTCTTTCCTCCATCCTCAAGTAAGACAGATAACAAGGCTCCATGAAATGCTTACAAACAAACCATGTGTGGTGAATATGGTGAATGTATTCACCTAATGCATGAGCTGTCTGTATAATGATGTGACCTCTGACCTGGAAGTGATGGTACGGGCTACTTCCAGGTACTGTACTGGAACCCCGGTGGGCTCCGCCTCTGGCTCCGCCTCTGGCTCCGCCCTCACCGGGGCCATATATAGTCCGGCCACCTGTGGGTGGCACTCATTTGTACAGCCGACTCTGGAAGGCGAGTTCATGGATAATAAAGCCCAATGTTCACCCGTTCTCGCGGTCTCTCAGTGAATTGACAGTATAACACCATGCATTGATCTGTGCCCAAGTAAACCTTTATTCTCCGATATTATGACGGGAAGTGATCATAACTGTTGATTTTAATGGTTTTAGTGTGGGGTTTGGCTTAAATCATGTGGACAAGAGGACGAGACTTTGATCATGTCTTCTGTGTAGCTGGAAGACAATGTGCATGGGTTTGTGATGGAATGTAAACTTCTAAACAAGTAAGAAATGGAGCTGTGTCTCAATTTATGAGCGATGAGGTTGCAAAGGTCTGGTGACATGAGAGTATTTGCATCTTATAGAAAATAGGAGAAGTGAATTTTACCATCTCCAAAAACAGAGTACTGAATAATGAGAGTCTGGGGGATAACATCTGAGAAATCGTAACCCTCATTGGCACAGTGATACGGTGGCTTCTGGACACAGTTCAACATCACTTCAAAGACAAAAAGAGGGACTTCATCTGCGCTTACAACACCCAGAATTCCTGGGACCCTGAGAGATGAGAAACTTCTACTGCTTCATGTTAAGTATATGTGTGGTGGTATGAATGTGAGCACTGCCATTGGTGCAGAGCATTGGTTCCCCATTGGCTCTGGCTGGTCATGTGCCTCTTGTCCGATTGGCTGGGACTAGTCATGTGACTGCTCACCAATTGGTCGAGAGTCAAGTAGACCCCGCCTCCGAGGTGGGGTATAAGTACCCAGGGTTCCCGGCCATCGGCCTTTCTCTGTAGTCGACCACCGGGCTAACAACTAGCTGATTAAAGCCACAGTTTGGATCTTCATCGTGTCTCGAGTCCAATTGATGGTACATCAATTTAATCAGCTAGAATTTTGGAATGGAGCTACACATCAAGCCTGACTGCCTCCGCACCAGCCCACATGCTGCAAATGCGCCTGCAATCTTTAAACATTGGCAGGCATGCTTCAACAGTTACCTGACGACTGCAGCCAGCAAGCCCACCAAGGAGCAGAAACTCCACATCCTACACTCGTGCGTGGGCACGGCGGTATATTTGATGATTGAGGACGAAAGCGATTTTGATACGGCCATGGAGATTCTCAAAGGACACTTTCTCCGGCCGGTCAACGAAGTATACGCACGACATCTCCTGACGACTAGACAACAGTTCCCTGGTGAGTCACTCGACGAGTTTTACCAGGCCCTCGCAGCTCTAGGGAGAATGTGCGCATGCATCCAAGTTTCGGCGACTGAGCACATGGAACTTTTAATTAGAGACGCTTACGTTGCTGGTATGCAGTCCCCTTCTACCCGACAACGATTGCTGGAGAAGAACACCCTCAGCCTAGCTGAGGCACGAACCCTTTCAACCTCCCTGGAGGTTGCTGACCTGAACGCCCGCGCATACGCCCCCAGCCGCACGGCAACCCCCTGGACTTCATGGTATGCGTCACCCCCGTCCTCCATGGACCCCGACCCCCCCAGGCCTGTGCTGCGGGACGCTCCAATAAACTATCGGGGCCCCGCTGCTATTTTTGTGGCCTCTCCAGGCACCCCCGCCCGCGCTGCCCGGCCCGCTCCGCTCTGTGTAAGA
Source organism: Scyliorhinus canicula (assembly GCF_902713615.1). Lineage (NCBI taxonomy): Eukaryota > Metazoa > Chordata > Chondrichthyes > Carcharhiniformes > Scyliorhinidae > Scyliorhinus > Scyliorhinus canicula. The sequence continues at coordinate 163,796,255 of NC_052150.1, read as the reverse complement.
GCTGCGGGAAGAAGGGCCACTACGCGGTGGTCTGCCAGACCAAGTCGGTCGCTGCTGTTCTGCGCAGCGACCGCGGATTCCCCCCCGGGCTCCGCGCCGCGCACCAACCTCTCCGGCCTGCCGCCTGGCCCCCGCAACGGCCCCCCGGTCCTCCCAACCCGCGCTCCCAGCTGCCCCGACCGGCCCGCAGACGCCGCTGACACTGCCCCCAGCCGCCACGAAGTTCCCACGGGCGCCACCATCTTGGGCCCCGGCTCCACGTGCGGGTCCTGGGCGCCACCATCTTGGGACCCCGATTCCACGTGCGGGTCCTGGGCGCCGCCATCTTGGGCCAACACGGAAGGCCCTGCAAGCGATTATTCTGCCACCGAGGATGATCTGGAACTCTCACCACGACTTGCTTCCATCACACTCGACCAGTCGCGACCACGCACGCTCGCCAAGACTACGACAACGATCCAGCTCAACGGACACAAAATGAGATGCCTGCTGGACTCCGGGAGCATGGAAAGTTTCGTCCATCCCAACACGGTAAGACGCTGTGCGCTCCCCATCCATCCAGTTAAGCATAAGATTGAATTGGCCTCGGGTTCGCATTCCGTCCAAATCACCGGGTGCTGCATAGCGGACCTCATGGTCCAGGGGAGGGTTTTCAAAAACTTCAAACTCCTCATCCTTCCCCGTCTATGCGCTCCGGCACTCTTGGGCCTGATTTCCAGTGCAACCTGCAGAGTTTAACTTTCCAATTCAGCGGCCCTATTCCCCCCCTTACTGTCTGCAGCCTCGCGACCCTCAAAGTGGATCCCCCTTCCTTGTTTGCTAATCTCACCCCAGATTGTAAACCTGTCGCCACTAGGAGCAGACGATACAGTGCCCAGGACCGAACCTTCATCGGGTCTGAGGTCCAGAGGCTCATTAAGGAAGGAGTTATCGAGGCCAGCAACAGTCCCTGACGAGCCCAAGTGCTGGTAGTTCGGACTGGGGAGAAAAACCGGATGGTCATTGATTACAGCCAGACCATCAACAGGTTTACGCAGCTGGACGCGTATCCTCTCCCCCGTATCTCCGACCTGGTTAACAAGATCGCGAAATACAAAGTTTTTTCCACGGTGGACCTTAAGTCCGCCTACCACCAGCTTCCCATCCGCGCGAGTGACCGCAAGTACACCGCGTTTGAGGCAGATGGGCATCTCTACCACTTCCTCCGGGTTCCATTCGGTGTCACAAATGGAGTCTCGGTCTTCCAACGGGAGATGGACCGAATGGTCGACAAGCACGGTTTACGGGCCACCTTACCGTATCTTGATAACGTCACCATCTGCGGCCATGACCAGCAGGACCACGACATCAACCTCCAAAAACTCCTCCAAACCGCAAAACTCCTTAATTTAACTTACAATAAGGATAAGTGCGTGTTTAGCACCGACCGTCTAGCCATCCTTGGCTACGTAGTGCGTAACGGAGTTATAGGCCCCAATCCCGAATGCATGTGCCCCCTAATGGAGCTCCCCCTCCCCAACTCCCTCAAATCCCTCAAACGCTGCCTGGGCTTCTTCTCCTATTACGCCCAGTGGGTTCCCAACTATGTCGACAAAGCCCGCGCCCTCATCCAGTCCACCTCCTTTCCCCTGTCGATGGAGCCCGCCAGGCCTTTAGCCGCATCAAAGCAGATATTGCAAAGGCCACGATGCGTGCTATCGATGAGTCCCTCCCATTCCAGGTCGAGAGCGACGCGTCTGACGTAGCTCTGGCGGCCACCCTGAACCAAGCGGGCAGACCCGTGGCCTTCTTCTCACGAACCCTTCACGCTTCCGAAATCCGCCATTCCTCGGTGGAAAAGGAGGCACAGGCCATAGCCGAAGCTGTGCAATATTGGAGGCACTATCTGGCCGGCAGGAGGTTTACCCTCCTCACAGACCAACGGTCAGTAGCTTTCATGTTCGATAATGCACAGAGGGGCAAGATGAAAAACGACAAGATCTTGCGGTGGCGGATCGAGTTGTCCACGTATAACTTCGATATCTTGTATTGTCCAGGGAAGCTCAACGAGTCTCCCGATGTCCTAGCCCGCGGTACCTGCACCAGCGCGCAGATCGACCGCCTCCGCTCCCTCCACACGGACCTCTGCCATCCAGAGGTCACCCGCTTTTACCATTTTATTAAGACCCGCAACCTGCCCTACTCCATTGAGGAGGTCAGGACCGTCACCAGGGACTGCCACGTCTGCGCCGATTTGAAACCGCACTTCTACCGCACCGAACGAGCGCATCTGATCAAGGCATCCCATCCCGCCCCTTTGAACGTCTCAGTATAGACTTCAAGGGTCCCCTCCCCTCCAACAAGCGTAACACATATTTCTTGAGTGTTATCGACGAATACTCCCGATTCCCTTTTCGCCATTCACTGTCCCGACATGACCACAACAACCGTCATAAAGGCCCTCCTATCCATCTTCTCCCTGTTCGGTTACCCCGCGTACATCCACAGCGACTGGGGGTCCTCCTTTATGAGCGACGAACTGCGTCAATTCCTGCTCACCAGGAGCATAGCCTCTAGTAGGACGACCAGTTATAACCTCCGGGGTAACGGTCAGTTTGAGCGGGAGAATGGCACCATTTGGAAGACCATTCTGCTGGCACTACGGTTCAGAGGTCTCCCTATCCCCCGTTGTCAAGAGGTCATCCCCGACACCCTTCACTCAATCCGGTCTCTCCTCTGTACCACCACTAATCAAACACCTCATGAACGTCTTCTGGTTTTCCCCAGGAAGTCATCCTCAGGATCCCCTCTCCCGACCTGGCTGGCCACTCCCGGGCCCATCTTGCTCCGGACGCGTGTGCGGATGCACAAGTCCGACCCGTTGGTTGAGCGAGTCCAGTTACTCCATGCCAACCTGCAGTATGCGTACGTGTAGTATCCCGACGGTCGGCAGGATACGGTCTCGCTTCGGGACCTGGCACCGGCCGGCGTGCGGCCTCCCCCCCCACATCAACGCCCCCCCTAACACCAATTCCCCCCAGCGCCCCCCGCGCCCCCTCGACCCAGTGCACATGCCCCCTCTCCCCCGATTACAGCATCTCCACCACCGGCCCAACGTACGGAGACACATCTACAACCGACGCTCCCGGAGGCAAGGACGACCATCAGCCCGACGTCACCGGCTCCACTGCGATGGTCCTCCAGAACACCACGGGCACCTGGCAGGCTGACCGTGTCCATCTGATGAGACCATGGGACATTTTTTTGGGATTTTGTTATTATTCTGTTGCACCTTAAGTTCGTAGTAATAGTATTGTTTTTTTTATTGTTTTTATTGTTTTGATTGTTTTTTGCTTAATGAGCCAGTGGGCAGCCCACCTTTCTCGATTTTCGCTGCTCATGCCACAATTCCTCGGACCCCCCCTCTCTCTTCCACTTACCCCCCCCCGCCTTCTTTCTCCACAAGGGGTGAATGTGGTGGTATGAATGTGAGCACTGCCATTTGTGCAGAGCATTCGTTCCCCATTGGCTCTGGCTGGTCATGTGCCTCTCGTCCGATTGGCTGGGACTAGTCATGTGACTGCTCACCAATTGGCTGAGAGGCAAGCAGACCCCGCCTCCGAGGCGGGGTATAAGTACCCAGGTTTCCCGGTTGTCGGCCTTTCTCTGTAGTCGACCACCGGGCTAACAACTAGCTGATTAAAGCCACAGATTGGATCTTCATCGTGTCTCGAGTCCAATTGATGGTACATCAATATGTAAAACCTTGCTTAATAAATTCTGCTTGATTCGTGAATCCTAGATACTTGTATCTTGTAGGTTAAGCGACTGAGGACCCACGTGTTAGAAATAGAAAATACAGACTGTAGAGTTTTTTTTAATGAGGAGGGTTTTATGCCTTGAACTCCTAAACCTTATACCTTGGTTTTGTACCTTGGTTTTATATCAAGGTTTTATACCTTGAACTCCTAATACCTTCCTCAGCACGGTAGCATAGTGGTGTAGCTTCACAGCGCCAGAGTCCCAGGTTCGATCCCTGCTGGGACACTGTGCAGAGTCTGCACGTTCTCCCCGTGTGTGCATGTGTTTCCTCCGGGTGCTCCGGTTTCCTCCCACAGTCCAAATATGTGCAGGTTAGGTGGATTGGCCTTGTTAAATTGCCCTGAGTGTCCAAAAAGGTAAGAAGGGATTTTTGGGTTAGGGGGATAGGGTGGAAGTGAGGGCTTAAGTGGGTCGGTGCAGACTCGATGGGCTGAATGGCCTCCTTCTGCACTGTATGTTCTATGACTTACATGGGGAGGGGGGCGGGGGAGCTGCAAATGCTGGAGCAGAAAAAAAAATGAAAAAAATGAAAGTGGCCTAAAGCAAGCAGGAATTTGTGTTTATCTGATGTCATTCATGTCTTCGAAAGCACTTCAACATGCAGATACGTTTGAAGTGAGATCATGGTATGTAATCAATGCACCATCAGTTTGTGAACAGTAAGATTCCACAAATCATAAATGACTCAATGAGGGAAGAATGTAGAGTCTAGCAACCATAAGAACTCCCTGTTCTTTATCACCCGAGTAAGCAATTTAACGTCTCATTATTCAGTGCTATCTTGAAGTATCAGTCTCGATTTTGTGCTGAGGTCTCTTAATGGCGTCAAAATATTTCTGACTTAAGAGTGCTGCAACAATTCTGAATGGACACAAAATAGGAGTGTCCAAAGTGTGGTTTGAGCTGCAGTGTGACAAGCTGACCCTTATTATTTGTTGTTGTTGAAATATTGAAAGGTTGGATGTTGACTGAGCATATTCAAGCCATTCCATGTCGCAGTGAAGGTGTTTCTCGGTGATTATAGAGATTATTCAAATTTGCTCTGAACATTTATTTGCCGATAACTAATTTAAGGATGTAAAATCCATCCAATTCCATTCTGCAGAAACTGCGTTCTTACATTTGTGCACAGCACATCAAGCCTTTCAAAAATACCACACTGCAGCCTGCTGCAGGTCCACAGGGAAAATAATGCAGCTGAACTGAAATGAGGACTTATTTCTCAAATCACAAATTGAGTGCCCAATTGAATAAATGTGAATTAATTAATAACCATATAATTTAATGTGGATCAAGTGAGCAGAAAATTGAGCAATCAAATAATTACATTTTTGAGGATCTGGTTGCTCCAGCATGGGGCTTTGAGTTGAACTGACTGAAATGGTCTCTTTCTGTGCTTAAATATTTCATGCTTATTATTGTAACTCATAGAATTGTCTGTACAACATTGGAAAAGCTCAAAAAAATGTTTTCTAAAAGAGGCCTACTCCTGTTGGGAGCCCGATACTCGAAACAGAATACTTGGCTGAAGCTTGAATTATTCAACTGGGTTTCGCTGACTGTTGAGATATAGATCAGCCGCGATCTACTTGAATTGTAGGTGAGGTGCAAAGGGCTCTAATGCCTCCTTCTGTTCCTATGTTTTATTTCATGAAAATATAGCACGCACTATCAAAAATAGTAGAATTACTGACAGCAACTACTGGTTTCCCCCAATTGGCTGTAGCCCATAACTCCAGAAAGCTCCTCTCTCAGCGCGTCGCTTGAGAATAGAGATAAAGGATCTCCCACTTTTGTGCCTTAAAAATATTTATTGTATAAATCAGGAATTGGTGTTTGTAAGCCCCACATCCCTATCTTTCTCTTTCTCATTTCGAAAGATGGAAAGGCCCAGAAATATTGAGATAGCTGAATTTTTATTTGCTTTAAAATGTTGTAAAGCATGGTCATAAATGATATATAGACACATTCAACTGGATCATTCATTTATGCTTGTTAAGCCAGCAGTCCTTTCATTGGTAGAAATAGACTGCTCCACCTGTCAAGTCACTGCTGCCACTCTTCCGAGGTATTGCTGCGACAAAGATGTTGCATTCCCCCTACCCCATAACTCCAATCAATGCTATTTTGCACCATTAGATTGTCACAAACTCTTCTTCCAGACTATATGACTTGACCTATTATAGATTCTCCTACTATATCTGTTAAAGAATGCAAAGTGTTCCTAAACAAAGCACCCACAAAGATAAATTTCTCCCTGACGCTCAAATAATTGACTAAAATTCCAAGGATATAATACAGTTAGTAACCATTTGCTCCACAAATAATATTCCTATGGTCCCAAAGAATCTGAAGGACAGGATTCCATAGATGACGACATATCTCGACATTAACTTTTCAAGTGTTTAGCTGTGTTTTAAATTATATAATCATCTAATTCAATCTTGAAAGATTTAATTGGTTCAGCATCAGCTGCTTTATTCTGGACATCTGTTTCACGCATTTATTGCTGTGTCGAAGAATGAATTGTTACTGTCGTACTTTACAGGAAAAGGTGAGGCTGTTTCTGTTATTGTGGATTGGCGCGAAGACCACAATCAAGCTACCAATGCTTTGTATCATTGTCTGAAGTGGCAGACTTTTTGGATATAAGTGGAATCTCAATTCATGATCAGTCACTTAAAATACAAGGATTTGTCTGTATTTCCTGGTCAGCAGAGGAGTAATAGAACATAGAACATAGAACAGTACAGCACAGAACAGGCCCTTCGGCCCTCGATGTTGTGCCGAGCAAATGATCACCCTACTCAAACCCACGTATCCACCCTATACCCGTAACCCAACCCCCCCCCCCCCCCCCCCCCCACCCCCCCCCCCACCCCCCCCCCCCCCCCCCACCTTACTTTTTAGGACACTACGGGCAATTTAGCATGGCCAATCCACCTAACCCGCACATCTTTGGACTGTGGGAGGAAACCGGAGCACCCGGAGGAAACCCACGCACACACAGGGAGGACGTGCAGACTCCGCACAGACAGTGACCCAGCCGGGAACGGTGCTCGCCGCTGAAGAAAGACACCCACAAATCACTTTCTGTGACATGGATTTCCCTTTTTCTGATTTTCGGACTGCACGGTAGCTTCACAGCTCCAGGGTCCCAGGTTCGATTCCCGGCTTGGGTCACTGTCTGTGTGGAGTCTGCACGTTCTCCCCGTGTCTGCGTGGGTTTCCTCCGGGTGCTCCGGTTTCCTCCCACAAGTCCCGAAAGACGTGCTGTTAGGTAATTTGGACATTCTAAATTCTCCCTCTGTGTACCCAAACAGGCTCCAGAATGGGTCGACTAGGAGCTTTTCACAGTAACTTCACTGCAGTGTTAATGTAAGCCTACTTGTGACAATAAAGATTATTAGATTATTATAGATTGAATCTAGCAGCAAGCCAAGGGGATCTCCCAAAGTCCAGCAATAGTCATGTCATTAAGTTGATGAGCAGCTAATATTGCGACTGATGTTAGAAATTAGACAGGTAGAACTAATTACAACAAAACTGTCAGTATTCACCATCAGCATTTACCCTTCATTATTATTAAATTCAAATATTGATTGGGTCACATGCATGAGATTATGATTGAAGCTCAAATATTATAAACTTTTCAAAAAATGTTTTTTAAAAAATTATAATGGAGCAATTTGACATTCTACAAATATGATTTTGGCTTTCCAGGACCAGAGAGGTTTTTCAATGGAAATTAGGAACTTAGCAAACTGTAGAAAACTACAGTTCCACGTCATTCAACATGGTAGAACGTCTTCAAGTTACATTTGACCTTCACAGCATACTGTACAGAGAGTCTTAGAATCACTAAGAGCAACTTTTGTTTCTTTCTGTTTTAACTGCGCACGTCTGGACTCCAAAAACCACTGTCAGGTTCAGGGGGCCAATGACAGTGAATGCTGACAGTTTAGCCATCATTAGCGCTGCAAAACACAAGCAAAGATTGTTGGGGCTGTACCTATCTTAATTTCTAATATCAGTGTCATTGCTGGTGTTTTAAAATGACAGACTTCCGGGAAAAGGAGAAAGGATCTCTTTATGATGCTCCCTCCAGATTTAAAACAAGACAGACTAAAAGACAATATCAATTTTCTGGAGATAGTATACATACAGGATTTTTGTGTTGTGTAATTTTGAATCTTGTAGGTTCTGCATATCTTTCTGGTTTGTCATTAAACTGTGTGAAGGAATGACAGAAAATGTCCATGAATTTTTAAAACTGCCAAGAGCTGTTCGGCACCAATAGATTTAATTGAATTCACAGCAGTAGGTTCTAATGAGCATTTGGAATAATAAGGTTTGAGCAAGTAGACTTTACACATACTTTAGAGGAATAGAAACACCCCATTATTGCAACAAAACTACAAAGTAAGACATTTTTTTTGCATTGCATGATCTTCAGTATACTTCAGGATTCTGAATTTTAAACTGTCTTGTAAGTTCCCTGATAATTAGAAATGTTATTTACTTTAATCATAAGATGTGTGAGAACCATAGACTGATCGTCTCAAGGCTTTCAGACCCCAGAGGAAATAGCATGATTAATGAAAAATAAATAATCATGGCATTAGTTTGTGTTACATTAATTAACTTGGTACGAGGGAAACTTTGCACTTCAACATTGTAATTTAGTTTTTATTGGATTTCATGTGATAAAAGATGCGATTCAACCATTGAAACAAATAAGGGGCGGGATTTTCCTTTTGGGAGACCAGGGGCTGGATTCTCCGCTTCAGCGGCTAACTGCCAGCTTGAACAGAGAATTCACACAAGTTTTATGACTCCACAATCGGCGCCGAACCGCTGATTCCGGGACCGGTGAAGTGCTAGCAGCGGCGCCGGGTCAAACCCCCGGCTCTCACACCTGGTTTAGCACACAGCTAAATCACTGGCTTTGAAAGCAAACCAAGGCAGGCCAGCAGCACGGTTCAATTCCCGTACCAGCCTTCCCGAACAGGCGCCGGAATGTGGCAACTAGGGGCAGTGGCAGACTGGGTCTAAAAATATTGGTTGCCAGGAGACAAAGGGGGCCCACCCACAACTACAATGCTATCATTTAATTTTCATAACGAATAAATAAGATTTTCAAAAAATACATACGGAAAAAAGGGTACAATTAAAATTTTTGTGGAAAGAAATGTGTATTTCTTAGTAATTACAGTGTACATGTACTGTACATATTACTGGCAGTAGATACCAAATGTAAATACAGAATGTTATAATTGAATTATTTTTAAAAAAATTTAAGTAATTGGTTGATATTTTTAAATAGTTTACTGCACGGTTTACACATTAACAGATAGTTCAAAAGCACAATAGAGCATTGCATGCAGTCCACTATATTACGAGCAATTGTTTGTGTTCGCTAGATGATTGTGAGAATCTGCCAATAATTGCTTCTGCATCCAATTCATCTAACAATTCCTTTTCAATGGATAGCAACATGTATGATTCCAAATTCTCCTCAGACAGCGAATTTCTTAACCTTGTCTTTAAGATCTTTAGCTTTGAAAATGTCCTCTCACATTGGACTTGAGTAACTGATAGTGTGCAGATGACTTTATAAAGTTCATAAAGGTTATCATATGCCTTGTCATGAAGTCTGTTGGATGCCAGAATTTTTAGTACACACGATGGGCAAGTGCTGCAAATTTTACAATTGTTGCAACTGGAATCCATATTCTCACCATCATTAAGCAATAGCTTTAATACATCAAAGTTTGAAGCAAAATAAAACAATTCCAATATTACTTGATCTTTGCTGATTTGTGGAAACAGCTTAATAATACCTTTCAATGCTTCATCTTCAAGGCCCTTCTGTGCAATAGTTTTAAACTTTGCTGGGTCCAAGTAGGACAAATCTTTATACAACTGTTTGTGTTGTACAAAGCGTGATTCTAGTGACTGGACAATGCGATCCATTATTAGGTTAAACACATTTACTCGAAAATCAGCTAGAGAATCTGAGGAATTTCTTTCATCATCAATTAGCTCATCTGCCATTCTTTTCTTCTTCCTCTGCCTCTTAACTGGCAATGCTGTTTCCAATGCATCAATTTCCTATGTTTGATTTTCATCCATATTCATCTGTGAAATCCTGTCATTACATTTATTTACAAATTCCAAAGCCTTGCTGTGAACGTTATCAAATGTTCTTGTCTGTTCCTTCAACTTTTTTGTAGCTGAATCTACCAAACTCGATGCAGTAAACATATCTAAACCACTTGTCTGTAGATAACTTGATAACGGGGTTGTAGTTTCAAATATATACAAGTAAGTAAATGCTGTCAATATGGTTTCAAACTTTAGAAGACTTTGAAGTAAAACATTTGCTTCATGTTTTGTTTTTGCATCAAACTTTTCTGAATCTTGTATCATTGATAAGCATGTCAATAGATTTACGAAAGTACTGGCAGCGGCATCATCAAAACGTCCAAATATAGTTGTTGCTGCATTGGATTTTCCTGACCATCTGGTCTCACCAATTAGCTTTAATCGTTTCATTTTTTCTTGTCCTAGATGTTTTCCAACAACTTCTATCCATACAGCCATTCTCTTGTTTGATGCTTTCACAAAAGTTGCTATATTCTGGAGCAAATTGAAAAAAGAAACTGCAGGCACACAACATTTTGTTGTTTCAGTTATCACCAAATTCAAGACATGGGCATAGCACCATATATGAACATGTTGATCAGCCACATCAGCAATTTTACTTTGTAAACCATTATACTGGCCATGGTAGCTTGCAGTGTCATCTGTGTTATCAGATAAACATTTTTGGGGGTCAATTTTAAGATGCTGTAATGTTTCAATCAATAGATCAAAAAGTCCCTGTCCTGTACCATCATTACTTGGCACAACTGAAAGTAGTTGCTCACAGATAATACCTTTAAGCATATGCTGAATAATAATGCTAAACTGATCGATGGATGAATTATCTTGTGTTGAATCAACCTGAATAGAATAATATTTTGCTTGAGAAACTTCATGACTAACTCTTTCTTGTATCATATTCTTCATAATTTTGATTAACACGTTTATAGTTGTTTTACTCAGGTATGTAACAAGTCCACCACAGTCTTTACTTTGAGCCTTTCCTTGTTGCTCTAATTGTTTGATTCTTTGTTTAGACTTGTTTTGCACTGCAGAAACGTGAGCTGCCATAATGGGGTCATATTTCGCCATCAACTGCACTGTAGCTAAAAAATTGCCATGATTCAGAACCTCATTATCTAGAGTGTAGGCCGATTCATTTCTGTGACCTCGAAAAGGAAGTGCTTGCTTGCCTAACATCTTTATGATGTATATAATCCTCATGACAATACTTCTCTGCTTCAATACTTCTTCTTTCCTTTTAATTAGTGATGCTAAGGTGCCATCATTAACCACACTGATATATTGCTGAGCATTTCTGACGTGTTGTTGTCGATTCATGTAAAGTCAAGCTCTGGCTAATACGGCTGTAGTCACTAAAGCCACGTACAAAGGATGATGGATTACAAGTGTTGGGAAACTCAAAGGCTAAGCAGTATGAACAATATAAGCATCTATTTTCTTTGTTATATGTTAGCCATTTTCTTGGGACTGAGTCATTCATAATTTTCCTCTCATACAAACGAGCATCAAATGGCAGATCATCAAGTGGCTGAAGTGGATGTTCAGCAAAAAACTGTTTTAGCTTTGCTCGTGATGGATATTGGAAGATTCCAGTAATTGATCTTTCATTTTCTTGCGTAGGTTCATTTACAGGATGTGCTTCAGAAACCAAGTCATTTATGCTTGAAGGAATATCTGATTCCCTGTCACTAGTTGAAGCTATGTGTTCAGATGTTGCAACTACAGGCAGTACAGATACCGGAACAAGGAAGCCAGAAGAAATATTGGGCCTGGGTTGATTAGTAATGGATGCACTTGTATTTGTCTCTACATTCAAAGTAGCTCTTCTCTGTTCTTGTAACTCGCATGTCATTGCATCATCACCATGAGCATTGTTTCTTGCTTCTTGATTATTTGTTGCAGAACTGGATATTGATGTGGATTGTGCTTGTGGTATTATAAACTCTGTAATAGGCCTGCATCGCTTGGCTGATTCCTTCCTTTCTGCTTCTTTTTGTTCTTTGCGTTTTAGTGACCCAGATTTATGCTTTTTCTTTTCCACGCTGGTAGGGGTAATATTCCTGAAATAAAAACTTAATTAAAAATAGCCCACATTGGGAAAAATGAATATTGATGATTGCAAGAATAACTTGAAGGAACGCCAGATAAACCCCTACTTGATAAAAAATATAAAATAACTTACTTACACTTCAATAGGCTATGTTCATTAGTCAATACTACTGTGGCCTATGCAGCTTCAGAAGAGGAGACAATCCAGTGTTCACATCAGCAAGCAAATGAGACAACTGTTGAAACTTAGAAGTTTGGTCCGACTATAGTAAGACATTAAGAATGGTCCCACGACCAAAGTTAACATGTCCAGTTTGATACCAGTGTAGTGTCACAAGTCGCAACCCTTTGAGTTTACCGATCATGGCATATCACTTCAATATCTTTGACCTCATGATTCACGGTCAAAGGTACCGCTTCTCCTTTTTGGTGACCTCACGCCCCTATGTACTGCTTGATATCCTTTCAAGTTGCTGACCATCTCAAATCACGAACTGTAACTTTATCTTTAAATTCACACACTCTTGCTGAAAACGTGGATTTCCAACTATGACCGACCCGGGTGAACCAGCCCCCCCCCCCCCCCCCCCCCCCCCCCCCTACCCTCCTCCACTCCTTTTCACGTCCGTTTAACACTGCTTCGTTCCTTCATACACTGGGTGATTATTTGTTTGCTTCTTTATTGCATTTTTATTTGGTATTGCTCTTTTTAAAAACAATTATATTTTATTAAGTTAGAATACAAATCTCAGGAAAGAAGCTGGAGATTTATTTATCTAATTAATTATAATTTTTAAGGGCCCTTCAGAGATTCATGGGCCTCTTCTTGGCTCTCCGGGCCCCGGACCGATGTACCGGCTGAACCAAGACTACTGCTTGATATCCTTTGAAGTTGCCGACCATCTCAAATCACGAATTGTAACTTTATCTTTAAATTCACACACTCTTGCTGAAAACATGGAATTTCCTTAATTATGCCCGACCTGAGCCCCCCTATTCCACATCCTTCCATTACCTCCCCTGCTTCGTTCCTTTTCATGCACTGCTTATTTGTGTCCTGTTCTCTTTTTTTTCTTATTCCTTTTTATTACTAAAATAGTTGTTTGTTTCTTTATTGCATTTTTATTTGATATAGGGGGCCCACTTCATCAGGGGCCCACTTGCCATCGGGCAAGCTGACACCCTGGCCAGTCCGCCACTGACTAGGGGCTTTTCACAGTAACTTCATTTGAAGCCTACTTGTGACAATAAGTGATTTTCATTTTCATTTTCATTTCATGTATGCGCACGGCAATGACCTGCAGCGGTCGCGCTGTACAACATGGTGCTGACTGTGCCTGGACTCTACCCACCACTGGGGCCCCACAGTCCTCCCCTTGACCACCCCCTGGTCACCCCCCACCGGTCCCCTCAGCCCTTGTGGCAGCCACCCGGCCAGCGGCACGGATCCCGGCCGAGTGCAGCAGTGCTGGACACAGTCTGCAGCCTCCATGCAGGGTCCCCAACCGCTGAGAAACAAATGCCCTGCACGGTCGGGAACTATGCCCTTCGGGGGTGGGGCATCGTGGGAGGGCCTGTCGATGTTGCGCCAATACCGTTGCAGCGGTGCACGGCGCAAAGACGCCATTTTGGAGGGGGCGGAGCACAGCTGACTGGTGTCAAACCAACGCTGGCCCCAATTTGGCCGTCGGAGTCCATTCTCCACCCAATCGCCAATTACAGAGTGGGATTCTCGGATCCTGAGGCTAAGTGTTGACGCCATCGTAAACGCCGTTGCGTTTCCCGACGGCGTCAACATGGCCTCAGGATCAGCAATTCTGACCCCTACAGGGGGCCAACATGGCACTGGAGTGACCGACGCCACTCCAGCTGGCGATCCCGGCGTCAGATGGGCGCCGCGGGTCAGCACATGCGCAGTGGGACCGGCGCGATTTCCATGCATGCGCGGTGTCTCCCTTCTCTGCGCCGGCCCCAACGCAATAAGGCATAGGGCTACAGTGGCTAGCGTGGAACAAAGGAGGCCCGCAGCCCGAGAGGCCGGTCCGCTGATTGTTGGGCCCCGATCGCGGGCCAGGCCACAGCAGAGCCCACCCCAGGTTTGAACCCCCCTTCACCCCTCCACAGGCCGCCCCCCGATCCTTCCACGCCGAGGTCCTGTCGGGTAAGACCAGGTTAGAACGGTGCCGGCGGGACACGGAATTTCTGGTATGGCCGATCGGCACATCCTGGGCGGAGAATCGCCGGGGGGGGGGACCCCGTAGAGCAGGCCCCGCTTGGTGCCACACTGACCACGCCGGCGCCAATGGCGTTGATTCTCCGCTCTCCGAAGAATCGCATGCAATCGTCGGGGCGGCGTGGCACGATTTGCGCCGGTCGCGGCGATTCTCCAGCCTGGCCCCCGGCTCAGAGAATCCCGCCCACGATATCGGCGTCAGGCAATGGAGAAACCCGCTCTAAGGGTGCACGTCAGCAGACTTGAAACTTATTCCTCTTTTGGGCACGTTTGGCGGGGTGATTCTCAACAGCATCACTATTCAATGGCACTTTGCCATTATTTTTGGCCTCAGTGAGTTTCTCCCCACTGAAGCTGCACTTAGAGAGATTCCTTAATGGCTGCTAGCAGAGCAGGGTGCCATTTTGAGCAACAGCCCTGATCTTCTCCCCCGCCCTTCAGGCCTCCCCCACTTTATTGAATCCCCTTCACCCCCAAACCTTGTTGAGGTCCCTGGGAACACCCCCTCACACCCCACCTCCTATTGCCAAGCCCCCTGGGCCTGAACCGCAGGCAGTGCCAACCTGGGACATGGGTACCCTGGTACTGCCTGACTTGCACCCTGGCAGTGCCACCCAGGCTGACAGCACTAGGGTGCCTGGGTGCTGGGAGAATGCCAGTGTTCCACCCTACCCTTTCCCTGACAATACAGGGGTCTCCAATAGCCTGAAAGAGCCCTTAGGTGCCGTTACACCTTGGCCATGTTTGTGTGGACCAGTACTAAACAGCGCTCTGGTGATCTCTCACATGCACGGCCATTCAGTCCCAGGCTTCAGGTGTATCCAGCGCCCGGTTTTTAAATGAGCCATTCAGCTAATTTTAAGGTGCAGATCTGAATCCAGGCATGGAGGCAATTCCTAGCCCAATGGGCATTCTAACCATTGGGGCCAGTGTTAGCACTAAATAACCTGGCAGCTAGAGCTGATTTTAGGCACTCCACTTAATACACACTCACTGCAGCCACAAAGATGACTCATAGAGGTCTTGCCCCCCGAGGTTGGGAGTCTGAGGTGGACCCACAGCTCCATGCCAGTGAGGAGCAGTGACGGCTGGAGTGATTCGGGTGACTCGTGATCAGCCCAGCACCCGGCACGAAGACTGATTTGGGAATCTCACGGGAGCCACCCATGAAATTAAATGAAATGAAAATCGCTTATTGTCACAAGTAGGCTTCAAATAAAGTTACTGTGAAAAGCCCCGAGTCACCACATTCCGGTGCTTGTTCGGGGAGGCTGGTATGGGAATTGAACCATGCTGCTGGCCTGCCTTGGTCTGCTTTAAAAAGCCAGCGATTTAGCCCTGTGCTAAACCTGTGTCAAGCTGTAACAGGTCGCTGAATACCTGCAAGTGTTGCTGCCGGGACTAAATTGCATGTGATTCATGTTTCTGTTGGGGGCACTATTAGAACATAGAACATTACAGCGCAGTACAGGCCCTTCGGCCCATGATGTTGCACCGTCCTGTGAAACCCTTCTAAAGTCCCTCTACACTATTCCCTTATCGTCCATATGCCTATCCAATGACCATTTGAATGCGGTTAGTGTTGGCGAGTCCACTATTGTTGCAGGCAGGGCATTCCACGCCCTTACTACTCTCTGAGTAAAGAACCTACCTCTGACATCTGTCCTGTATCTATCTCCCCTCAATTTAAAGCTATGTCCCCTCGTGCTGGACATCACCATCCGAGGAAAAAGGCTCTCGATGTCCACCCTATCTAATCCTCTGATCATCTTGTATGCCTCAATTAAGTCCCCTCTTAACCTTCTTCTCTCTAACGAAAACAGCCTCAAGTCCTTCAGCCTTTCCTCATATGATCTTCCCTCCATACCAGGCAACATTCTTGTAAATCTCCTCTGCACCCTTTCCAATGCTTCCACATCCTTCCTATAATGTGGCGACCAGAACTGCACACAATACTCCAAATGCGGCCGCACCAGAGTTTTGTACAACTGCAACATGACTTCATGGCTCCGAAACTCAATTCCTCTACCAATAAAAGCTAACACACCGTACGCCTTCTTAACAACCCTCTCAACCTGGGTGGCAACTTTCAGGGATCTATGGACATGGACACCGAGATCTCTTTGCTCGTCCACACTACCAAGAATCTTACCATTAGCCCAGTACTCTGCCTTTCTGTTATTCCTTCCAAAATGAATCACCTCACACTTTTCTGCATTAAACTCCATTTGCCACCTGTCAGCCCAGCTCTGCAGCTTATCTATGTCCCTCTGTAACTTGTAACATCCTTCTGCACTGTCCACAACTCCACCGACTTTAGTGTCATCTGCAAATTTACTCACCCATCCTTCTACGCCCTCCTCCAGGTCATTTATAAAAATGACAAACAGCAACGGCCCCAAAACAGATCCTTGTGGCACACCACTAGTAACTGGACACCAGTCAGAGCACTTCCCATCAACCACCACTCTTTGTCTTCTATCAGCTAGCCAATTTCTGATCCAAACTGCTAAATCACCCTGAATCCCATGCCTCTGTATTTTCTGCAATAGCCTACCGTGGGGAACCTTATCAAACGCTTTACTGAAATCCATATACACCACATCAACTGCTTTACCCTCATCCACCTGTTTGGTCACCTTCTCGAAGAACTCAATGAGGTTTGTGAGGCACGACCTACCCTTCACAAAACCATGTTGACTATCTCTAATCAAATTATTCCTTTCCAGATGATTATACATCCTATCTCTTATAAACCTTTCCAAGACTTTTCCCACAACAGAAGTAAGGCTCACTGGTCTATAGTTACCGGGGTTATCTCTACTCCCATTCTTGTACAAGGGGACAACATTTGCTATCCTCCAGTCCTCTGGCACTATTCCTGTAGACAAAGATGACTTAAAGATCAAAGCCAAAGGCTCAGCAATCTCCTCCCTAGCTTCCCAGAGAATCCTAGGATAAATCCCATCAGGCCCAGGGGACTTATCTATTTTAACACTTTCCAGAATCGCTAACACCTCCTCCTTATGCACCTCAAGACCTTCTAGTCTAGTAGCCTGTATCTCAGTATTCTCCTCGACAACTTTGTCTTTTTCCTGTGTGAATACTGACGAAAAATACTCATTTAGCACCTCTCCTATCTCCTCGGACTCTACGCACAACTTCCCACTACTGTCCTTGACTGGCCCTACTCTTACCTTAGTCATTCTTTTATTCCTGACATTCGGTTCAGAGTCAGGACATACAAACTGGCCAGAACTCTGCCGCGCGAATTCAGGGCAATTCCCAGCCCAATGGGCATTCTAACCATTGGGGCCAGTGTTAGCACTAAATAACCTGGCAGCTAGAGCTGATTTTAGGCACTCCACTTAATACACACTCACTGCAGCCACAAAGATGACTCATAGAGGTCTTGCCCCCCGAGGTTGGGAGTCTGAGGTGGACCCACAGCTCCATACCAGTGAGGAGCACAGGGACACCTCCTCCCAGGCTCGGCCGTGGATTCAAGCCTGCCCTCCTGAATGCCCCAAGGAAGATGGTGGTAGAGGCAGTTAGCGCTGCCAGCCTCACCCAGGACAAGAGTGCTGGTGATACAGAGGGGTGGGGTCATAGGTGAGGCCTCTGCTTTGAGAGGGGGAGAGAACCAGGGAGTACTCCAAATTTGATGGTGCAGGTGCCCTCTGGCTCGGGTGAGCTTTGCTGATTCCCTGCCTCCTCTGAAATGGGGCAGCACTTCTGAGGAGGGCCAACATCTGGTGAACCCCTGGTTGAGATTGGCCATACCCATCCCCTTGAACAAACAGCTGGAGTATGAAGGGCAACCTGGTCGAGCTCCCAGATGACCAGAGACCTTCTGAGCATTCAAAGGGCACAGGCAGCACTCAGCAGTGTGAGCAGCCAAGAGCCTGGAAGTAGCACCAAAGGGGTGCGTTTAATAGACAGACTGCAGCAAGGGCGATCTGAGTCAGACCACCCTGATCATGAGAGAGACACCCTGAGTCCATGGACCTGACACCAAGTCACTCCCCACAGTACCCCCGGCCTGAGCAGCCAGCCCCCATCAAGCCTGTCAATTATCGTGGGTATATCAGTGTTTTTTTAGCCTCCCACTCCCATTCTCTAGCCATGGTGACCAGGCCCTGTTTGCCAATACTTGCACTAATTCGCACCTGCGAGACTTCTGCCTAAGAGAGTTGGAGCATCGCGGAAGGGTGAAGCATACTGTGCACGACCCACTAAGTAGATTGAAATGATGATTTTGCATGGCCCCACTGTCACGGGCAGCAAACCTCCATTTCATCACCAGGGAGGGACTGGATGACGCCGGAATAGGCGACGGGTGCAAGACTCGATTTTTGCAAGGCGCCCGATTCTGTGCCAATTGAGATTCACGTTTCTGCCGTTGCACCGCAGAGATTCCAGCCCAAGGTGTGCCGTCGGCAGGACCGGAAGATCCCACCAGTGTGGACAGCTGGAATATCTCACCTGCTATGTTTTGAAAGGACTGCAAGCCTTCCCAATGCTTTGGGAGGGATTTTACGTACACTCTCCCACAGCGTGTTTTCTAATGGTGGAAGTGGCTCGCCATTCACCGCTGGTGGGATCTTTCGGTCCTGCCAATGTCCACAATGTTTTTCTCATCCCAACACCAGGGATTCCGCTGAGGGGAAGTCACCCTTGGCTGGACCGGAAGATCCCGCCAACAGGAATGACTGGAAAATCCTTCCCTTTTTTTTTTACTGATATCAATGTGAAATGACAATTCACTATTTGATTGAATGGAACCTTTTATTCCATAGAAATTAAGATAACTTTGGGTAATGAGCAGGACTCCTCATCTAGACTGAATAGATATTCTGTTTATACACTATTTAAGTCCCGTGTTGGAGGGCAGACAACGCCCTCGGACTCACACCCTTTAGAAGGAGGGCTGGTTTTGTTCAGTTGCTTGGCCAGCTGGTTTGTGATGCAGAGTGAGGCCAGCAGCATGTGTTCAATTCCAGTACTGGCTGAGGTTATTCATGAAGGCCCTGCCTTCTCAACCTTGCCTCTTGCCTGAGGTGTGGTGATTTTCAGGTTAACTCACCACCAGTCAGCTCTCCCCCTCAAAGGGGAAAGCAGCCTATGATCATCCGGGACTATGGCAACTTTACTTTATATTGAAGGAAAGAAAATTGGCTCAAAAACAATCTTGATGAGAGGATGGTCTATAAACAATAGCCTTTATTTCCAACATTAAACTTTTTAAACATGTCAGAAATCTGATTTTTTTTTTTTACAAATTGTTCTCTTGTGACAAGGAAAAAGATATGCAGGGGGAATTTTAACTCTCAAATCTGGGTGGGATTGAGCAAAGTAGGATGTAATAATGAAAAGAAAGCCTCAATCCAGAACCGAGCCCACCTCAAACCTACCCATCATCTGTTTTAATGAAGGCGGGATGATGCGGAGAGTGGATAGAGTCTTTATCAGGCAACTAGTCAGCTCCGAGAAAGCGGGTTTATCATTGAACTATTATAGTGAGGCTGCGTGACTCATATCATCTGCCTTTCAGCTTTAAAACTGGCTGGATGGATTTTCTGCACCTGAGGATTTTCACAGTAACTTCATTGCAGTGTTAATGAAAGCTTACATGTGACACTAATAAAGATTATTATTATTCTAAGGATGATATATCTGACTGTTCAATTAACTCTGTTAAAACAGTGAACACTGATAGCTTCAGTTTTATTCCTATCACAAAATCTGGGTCATTATTGTCTGACATTACAACTGGGATGGCACGGTGTCACAGTGGTTAGCATTGCTGTCTCACAGCTCCAGGGTTCCCTGGTTCAATTCTGGCCTTGGGTGACTGTCTGTGTGGAGTTTGCATTTTCTCCCCGTGTCTGTGTGGGTTTCCTCCGGGTGCTCCGGTTCCTCCCACAGTCCAAAGCTGTGAAGGTTAGGTGGATTGGCCATGCTAAATTGCCTTTTAGTGTCCAAAAGGGTGAGGTGGGGTTACTGGGTTACGGAGAAAGGGTGGAGGTGTGGGCTTAAGTAGGGTGCTCTTTCCCAGGGCCAGTGCAGATTTGATGGGCTGATTTGATGGGCTGAATGGCCTCCTTCTGCGCTGATTCTATAATGGGAATATCATATGGTGCAGAGGAGGATTGACTTCTATATATGAGTTCTTGTTGTTTCTTTCAGTACAGTAAGTTTCCTATATGTACTCACTTGCTAAGTGCAATTTCTTTCCAAAAGTTATAATTTATTCATTAAATTTATAGTAGTACATTGCATGATCGTTCAAAGTTGATATAACGTAAGATGGAAACCAACTCACTTTCTTCCAACACTTTATGAAACTCATGACATTTGGAATTACTATTAATATCTACAAGGTTAATTACATGGCAATCAGACAACCCAAAGGGTTACACCCAGTTTCCAGCCCCTCAGTGGACTATGACTGAAAGGCCTAAGTAAATGGCCTTTCTGCATTCTGCAACTTTACATAGAACATAGAACATACAGTGCAGAAGGAAGCCATTCGGCCTATCAAGTCCGCACCAACCCATTTAAGCCCCCACTTCCACTCTATCCCCATAACCCAATAACCCCTCCGAACCTTTTTGGACACTAAGGGCAATTTTAGCATGGGCAATCCACCTAACCTGCACGTCTTCCATGACTTGTGGGACGAAACCGGAGCACCCGGAGGAAACCACACAGACACGGGGAGAGCGTGCAGACTCTGCACAGACAGTGACCCAAACCGGGAATCGAACCTGGGACCCTGGCGCTGTGAAGCAACAGTGCTGACCACTGTGCTACCATGTCGCCCATATGTGGTGGCTGCCCCAAACTTTTGTGCGTCCCTCAGCGTTCAAAGTACTGTTCCAGACATACTTTCTAATATTCTTGGTGTGTCATTGGGTCTGTTTAGCACACTGGGCTAAATCACTGGCTTTGAAAGCAGACCAAGATAGTCCAGCAGCACGGTTCGATTACCGTAACAGGCGCCGGAATGTGGCGACTAGGGGCTTTTCACAGTAACTTAATTGAAGCCTACTCGTGACAATAAGCGATTTTCATTTCATTGAAAAACAACACTTTCTTCATCAAGTTTACTCTTAAGGATTCTCCTGTCTAGAAGGAAACAAACATTTCCAATCTTAAATAGCAATTTGGTTCATGTGTCACCTATCAATAGGATGCACTCCAATAAATAAATGCAAGGATTGTGAGTCTACATTGAAACAATTATTGCTAAGTATGTTGAGTTAGCAAAGGTGGCAATTTTGATCATTTATGTTTTAGGAATATAGTTTAAGGTTTTTCGAGGGAGGTTTGCCGTGATTGGTTAAAAGTGTGAAGAGTTTATGAGGAAAAGCTTTTATCACTGTTTTTGCAATAAATTCACACTTAACCTTGGCGTTTAATTTTAAGTGTCCAGCTGCACTGTATTTGGGGCCGTTTTGGTCAAATCTCTTCAGATTTTAGTCTGCAGCCTTTGCAATTTTTACTTTGCAAGCAAAGCCCTTAAAAGTCAGCATAATTATTTTTAACCCTCGAAAGATTCCTAGGCTGCGCACATTGTTTATTTGAATGATATCACTTTATGATATGTAAAATATGTTTTGCCATTTAGAATTTTTTCAAAACGGTTGGCCACTCTGGCTGGAGGTATAACTGGAGGTTTCATCACTTGACCATGTGATGTCTGTATATAGAATGGCATATTCCTTTTAAATGTTGGATCCCTTGTAGTTGAGTCTCCAAACTTTTCAGAAGGTTATGAACAGTTGTGCTGTCAACTGTCCATTTAATTATAAGATAAAATGAAGTTTGGATTGAGGATAGCTAATTACCATTTCTATCTAGATGCAAGGTTAATGTGTTTCACATTGCCATGTGGAAGAAGGCGGAGGAAGATGCTTTTGCAATCAAGTTACAGGCTTCCCTGCAAACCATTGAATCTCAGACTGATAGCATTTCTGTGTGGTCTGCTGAGAAAAGAGGCTTCATGGCTTTTGTGAGCTGCTACGAGAGTGAGCAGTCTTTAGTCAAAGAGACACATCCTGCAACATTTTTCAGGATTTTGGGAGATTTGTCTGGATATGGCCAAGTAGAAGAAGAATCACTGGAACAGGCTTTACTGCTCGTGATGGATTTAAAAACTCTTCAGAAACTGAAGGAAGTGCTTTGAGATGGTCTTTCGAAGTTACTACTCAGTGAAACAGGGATACGAGAACACATCGGAAGTTGGCAGCAATTATGGATTGTTTGACCATAAGATGTCGGAGCAGAAGAATGCCATTTGGCCCATCAAGTCTGCTCCACCATGTAACAATATGGATATTGTACGGGAGATGAAGGGTTAACAATTTCATGCAAATACATCTAAGCACCAGAGGTGCTCAAGAGCAGTCACGTGGATCACGTGACAACCCCTGATTCTGGGAGAAGGTATTTAGGCATAAGAGAGAGTAGTTGTGTATTGTGGAGTTCTGTAGATATAGTTATAGCATAATTTATTTTAACAACCTTTGTACTTAGGAATACTTTTGAATCTAGTTTAAAGTAGTGTTAATAAATCAGCGTTGTTAATTAATATAGCTTGATGTTCTTTGTTGAACACTACGCATCCAAGCCATCCTTACGAAGAGCACAGAGACATCACACACTATTCAATGAGATCATCACTGAAAGGACTGTAATTCTGTGGAAAATCCAATGGGTAATAATTAGAAAATGGAATGTCACTTAATGTAGTTTAAGATATAAGTTGCCTGCAAAAAGAAAATGTTAATTAGTCAGTAGTGGGTTTTTTTGCCACGTGTTATATTAAATATTTTAAAATGTGAAATCTTGATACAGTCTTTCAGCTAGTAATTGGAAGTTTGAATCACTTTTTTAAAGTTATTGATATTTACGGAGATTGTAACACATAGAATGATATGAATAACAGCAGAAAAATAATACCCTAATCCTTGCCATGCTAACTACTGTAGCGAGCAATCTCATGATACATGAGCCCTGGTACAAAAACCTTCCTCTCACCTTCTCCTTGATTCTGTTATGACCCCCTGGGCTAGTCTGCGGCCAATTCCAGCCTCACTTGACTCAGAGTCACAACACAAGTGAAATAACCAATAATTCTTCGAAAAATGCCCAGAGTCTTTGGCCCTTGACCGCTCACTAAGTACAGTAACCAGGTTTGTAAATGTAAACACAATTACTGTTCGTTTATAAGCAAAAACTCTAATGAAATATGCAACAAATACGGCTGGTTAACTATTATCGAATTCCTAACTCCACGCTTTAACTTGCCCCCCCCCCCCACTCTCTACATACACACACAAGACAGACAATCACAAAAGGGAAGAAAGGGGTACAAAATCGTAAGTAAAAGGAAAAAAAGAGTATTTGTTTCAGATAGTGGCTGCCAGCACCTTGCACCTCTTCAAACTTTGCTTTTACTTTGTTGTTTTATTGTAGGTGCATTCAGGTCTCTGCAGTTTCAGCAATATAGCACTCACAGGCCTTTCTGGACAGAGGTAGCAGGTTCTGGTCTTTGTTTGCAGCCTGTAATAGTTTTCCTGTCGGTGGATTCATTCAAGTTCTCTGCAAGTTCAGAATTATAGCACCCTCAGATTTTGTGGCGAAAACACGGAGGAGAAAGAGGAACATGACCTTGTCTCTCTGCTGCCAGGATCAAATTGAAACTGCTTGGGACTGAGATATCCAATCACCACCTGTTACCAGGTAGAGTATGGCCTCTTGGACCAATTCATTGGCCACCAGCCAATCAATCAAACCAAGTCGCACCCCATATCTCTCTCAGGTGCTGACAAGTCGGCAGCTCCTATTCAAACCAACTGAGACCTGCAAAGTAATTCTGTAACTTCTGAATTCTGCTGAATCCCTTAAAGATATGTGTCCATTGATGATCCATGGATCAAAAATAGTAATGGCAAAATAAAAGAGAGGGGAAATAAAAAAATGAGCTTGAAGAACCCTTCCAATTCTTCCAGTGGGAATGCTCAGTCTCTGTCCTCATGTTCCCCATTCTTCTAATGGTATGGACAATCTTTCAGTATTTACCCACAGCAAACTTCCCAAGTTTCAATCATTCCTTTATTGGCTGCTTTCCTTGGTAAAGCTGCCTGTGAGTTGACTTTGGGAAAGACAACAATTTGACACAGTATTCAACACTGAATACGCTTGTCTCAGAGAATCTATAAAGATAGCTAGTGCGAAAGTGAAAATGTCAGGCCACTTCAGCAGACACCTTTATGGTGTACTTATACTGCAAAGTGGTTTCAATTTCACAGTAATGCAAACGTCACAGCACTGCCCTAAATAAACACTACAGACTGCTGTGTGCTGGGATTTTTGTGATGACTGTCTCCTAGGTGACTGGGTTCAATTTTAAAAATTAATTAACAGGATTGGGTGCCGCTGGCTGGACAAGCATTTATTGCCATTGAAAATGTGATGGTGAGTTGCCTTCTCGAACCGATGCAGTCCCTATGGTGTGATTACACCCACTGTGCTGTTATGGAATGAATCCAGGATGTTACCCCAGCGCAATGAAGGACTTCTCTAAGTCAGGGTGGTGAGTGACTTGGAAGGGAACCTCCAGGTGGTGGATTTCCCAAGTAGCTGCTGCCCTTGTCCTTCCAATTGTGTTTTAAATGGTGCTGCCCAAGAAACCTTGGTGAGTTCCTGCAGTGCATCTTGTAGACAGTATACATGGCTGCATTCATCAATGGGGGAAAAGATTAGTGTTTGTAAAGGGATAGCAATCAAGTAGGCTGCTTTGTCCTAGATGGTGTAGAGCTTCTTGAGTGTTGTTGGAGCTGCACTCATCCAGGCAACTGGGGAGTATTCCATCACACTCCTGACTTGTGCCTTGTAGATGGTGGGCAGACTTTAGGGGTCAGGAGGTGAGTTACTCGCCACATGATTCCTTGCCTCTGACCTGCTTTTGTAGCCACAGTATTTATATGGCTAGTCCAGTTCAGTTTCTGGTCAATGGTAACCCCAGGAGGTTGATAGTGGCAGATTCAGTGATGGTAATGCCATTGAATGTCAAAGGATGAAGGTTAGATCCTCTCGTTGGAGATAGTCATTGCTTGGCACTTGTGTGGCACGAATGTTACTTGCTACTTGTCAGCCCAAGCCTGGATATTGTCCAGGTCTTTCTGCATTTTCACATGGACTGCTTCAGTGTCTAAGGAGACATTGTGCAGCCATCTGCGAACATCCCACATCTGACCTTATAGAACATAGAACATAGAACATAGAACAGTACAGCACAGAACAGGCCCTTCGGCCCTCAATGTTGTGCCGAGCCATGATCACCCTACTCAAACTCACGTATCCACCCTATACCCGTAACCCAACAACCCCTCCCTTAACCTTACTTTTTATTAGGACACTACGGGCAATTTAGCATGGCCAATCCACCTAACCCGCACACCTTTGGACTGTGGGAGGAAACCGGAGCACCCGGAGGAAACCCACGCACACAGGGGGAGGACGTGCAGACTCCACACAGACAGTGACCCAGCCAGGAATCGAACCTGGGACCTTGGAGCTGTGAAGCATTTATGCTAACCACCATGCTACCCTGCTGCCCTTATGATGGAGCAAAGTCTTTGATGAAGCCGCTAAAGATGGTTGGACCTAGAACACTTACCTGAAGAATATTGCTGAGTGAGTTTGACAAAATATTGAGGGTCAGTTTGATCTGGAGGGCATTTTATAAACTTGAAGCTTTTAGATATTGTGAGTGGGTAGACACCAGTGTCAGATAGTCAAAGCATTTACAATTTATTGGTGAGTGCAATGCTCTACCATGCATGTGTCTAATATGCACAAGAAGAATACTTCCATGCCATAGGGAATGTTCTGCGGTGTTTTTCTGGTGTTACAGTAAATCATCCTCTGAAAGGTGTTTAGCCATTTGTAACTTTCTCAGATTGTTTGAGTGATACAGTCTCAGCTTTATGCCAGAGTATCATCACATAACAGGTGTTCAGTCAAACTGTGCCCTGCTTTAGCAGGAAACACTTGACCCTGTTCCTGGAAATAAGGGTTTTGTCACTGGGTGTGAAGGGCTGTTAGATTCATTCTCCAATGTTTACTGTCACAACAGAGTGTTCTTAATCCTGCAACAGTAATGTCCATGTGTTTTTTGAGTGGTTTAAATGAGGAGGTTTTAATGCATATTCAGTTGTAATACTTTTGTTCTTGTACAACTGAATCTAACATTATAACAAAGGAAAGGGAACAATAAAGCCTTTCCTTGTCCCAAAGTTCTGATTCTCAATGCTGACCTGCGTGGTTGTGCACTTGTGATCATTGTGCGATGTGGTAGTCACCACTGATGTATATACTGTATATATATGTGTTTTACTACAGGTACGGGGGTAGATCCCTGCCTGCTGGTTCCGCCCAGTAGGTGGAGTATAAATATGTGCACTCCCCGTACAGCAGCCATTTCGTCAGCTGCTGTAGGAGGCCACACATCTCAGTGTAATAAAGCCTCAATTACATTCTACTCTCGTCTTCTCGTAATTGATAGTGCATCAATTTATTACACTGAGATTTTTTAGAGATGGACCTCCGCATCAAGCCGGATCACCTGCTGTTGCATCCTCAAGCAGACAACGGCAAAAACGACTTTGAACATTGGCTAGCCTGTTTTGAAGCGTACATCGGGTCTGCGCCAGACGCAATCCCAGAAACACAGAAGCTCCAGATTCTGTACACGCGGCTGAGCTCCAACGTCTTTCCCCTTGTCCAGGATGCGCCGACCTACGTAGAGGCCATGGCGCTACTGAAGGAAAACTACGCTCAGCGGACTAACAAAATCTACGCCAGGCATCTCCTCTCCACATGGTGCCAACTTCCCAGTGAGTCTGTGGAAGATTTCTGGCGTGCCCTGCTCGCCCTGGTGAGAGTCTGTGACTGCGAGGCCGTTTCAGCCACTGAACACTCGAATTTGCTGATGAGAGACGCATTTGTTACGGGCATAAGGTCTGACTACATCCGCCAGCGCCTCTTAGAAGGGGCCACGCACGACCTCGCGGCAGCCAAAATAATAGTGCTCTCACGGTCGCCTCACACAACATTCAGGCCTATGACCCCGACCGCGCGGCCCATCCTCCTGTGCACCGTGGACCCCGCCGACGGTCACCCCACCATGGACCCCATCAGCGACCGCACTCAGCCAACCCCACACCTGTGCCGCGTGGCAGCCAACCAACCCCGGGGGACCCAAATGCTACTTCTGTGGGCAGTCAAAATACCTCCGGCAGCGCTGCCCGGCGCGGAGTGCCCTCTGCAAGGCCTGTGGCAGGATGGGACATTTTGCTGCAGTATGCCAGGCCCCCTCAATCGCCACTATTGTCCCGGCAGCCCCCACGTGCGGGCAGTGGGCACCGCCATCTTGCTCTACTCACAATACGTGCGGCCCGTGGGCGCCGACACCTTGCCTCTCTCAGAACCAATCTTGCCTGCCCCAGGACACGTGCAGCCCCAGGGCGCCACCATCTTGCCTCCCCCAGGACACGTGCGACCCATGGGCGCCGCCATCTTACCTGCCTCGGGACACCTGCCCGTCGGGCACCTCATCAGACTGCTTGCCTGCAACTGCTGATGACCAGCCGCGTCTCGCCTCGGTCATGATTGACCAGTCTCAACCACACAACCTCGCGACCGCTTCAACAAAGGTGAAGGTCAACGGGTACGAGATCTCCTGCCTGCTGGACTCTGGGAGCACTGAGAGCTTCATTCACCCCGATATGGTAAGGCGCTGCTCCCTCGTGGTACACCCCGCTAACCAGAGAATCTCCCTGGCCTCCGGATCCCACTCCGTGGCGATCCGGGGGTACTGCATCATCACCCTCACCGTCCAGGGCGTGGAGTTCAGCGGCTTCCACCTCTGCACCCTCCCCAACCTCTGCGCTGCCTTGCTACTCGGCCTGGGCTTCCAGTGCAACCTCCAGGACCCGTTCTCCTCCATAGACACATGCAACTCCACAAGGCGGACCCATTGGTTGAGAGGGTACAGCTACTCCACGCCAACCCGCAGTACGCTTGTACCCCGACGGCCGCCAAGATACAGTCTCACTCAGGGACCAGCTGGTTCAACACAAACACACACCCCCTCTGCCCTGGTGTCACCCTCCCTTCCCCCGGCGGACCCCACCGCAGCTCCCACTCCGGGACAATCCCCTCCCCTTGCTCCCACCCGGGGATGAAGAGGATTTCGACATGCTCCCGGAGTCATCGAAGATCAAGCCTCCGCCTGAGTCGCCACCAGCACTGTGGAGCTCTCGACGGTCAAGATCAAGGCACCGGACCACCTGAATTTGTAATAGTCTCTGTGATTTTAAAACACAACTTTCTGTATACAGTCCTCCACCACCCCCGCTGGACTCATTTTTTAACAGTGGGTGAATGTGGTAGTCACCACTGATGTATATACTATATATATATGTGTTTTACGGTAAGGCCCCTGTACTACAGGTACGGGGGCAGATCCCTGCCTGCTGGCTCAGCCCAGTAGGTGGAGTATAAATATGTGTGCTCCCCGTACAGCAGCCATTTCGTCAGCTGCTGTAGGAGGCCACACATCTCAGTGTAATAATGCCTCGATTACATCCTACTTTCATCTTCTCGTAATTGATAGTGCATCCTGCGAATTCTAAAATTCAGACAGGGGACCAGTTTCATCTTGATTTTATTTAACCAGTATAGACAGTTCACATACACGGCTATTCTTACTTTCTAGTTGTAAATAGTACCATAATTCTAGCTCTGCGTTAACTGACTGCTGATTGTTCATGACTCTGACTCTCGGCTGGAGATAATTTTGTACCTCACAGGAGTGCTGTAAAACTCTGCTGTCAAATCACTAGTTATTGTCATATCCAGTGAAGGAATGTCATATTTATAACTTTTATGGTATGAACGTTATTCAATATGGACTCTGAAATTGATGTTTTTTTCAAGAGGGGTGAACATGACATATGGATAATTTATCTTAACCCAAAGTGGGGTCCAGGAGGTCAGGTGACTTTTGTAATTTGTGCACAAAGAACTAACTCACGTCTCTGGAAAGTCTGTGGGTGGACCCCTTACCCCTCCACCTTTCAAAAAGGCATACTTGCGAAAGTACACAATTCTACTAACATTAATACGTAATCAAATTCTTTCATAATTATGTGCAATTTTGAGATAAATTTGGTAATTAGGATTGATTTGGAAAATATCTTCTGATCACAAACAGCTGCATCAATTTCGACAATCTGATTGCAGATTAGTTTTTGGCACAACTCTGACAAAGGTTGTATTTTCAATAATACACCAAAATCAAGGTATAATGTTAGCAACGGCACAGATTTTTTTTGCGATTTCTTCAAGCTCCATTAAATGTGTTACGTTTCTGAAAAGCAAATGTTTGAATGGTGACATAGTTGTAATGTCATTGATCTGGTATATCAAAGGCCCAGGCTAATGAATGCAGGCCGCAGGTTCAAATCCCAGCTGGTGGAATTTAAATTCAATTAATTAATCTACTAATCTGGAATTGAGAGCTAGTCTCAGGAATGGTGGTGTGATGAATGTAGGAATTGCAGATATATATTGTATTATATGTATTTGGTGCAGTAATAGTCAAAAACCTCAGTAGGTACGTGAATGCTGCAATCATGTTTTTAAAAGTCTTGGTTTACAAGACAAGCAGACACTTTGGCCGGGGGGGAGGCACGAATCCCGCCCCGCAGCCCCGACGCCGGCTGCCCTATTCTCTGCTGCCGTTTTTTCGAGCGGTGGCAGGATTCCCGTCACGTCGGGGGCTGTTGACAGCGCCCCCCACCCCCGGCGATTCTCCGGGCCCCGATGGGCCGAGCGGCCATCCAGTTTTGGCCAGTCCCGCCGGCGTGAAATATTCACTTCACGCATGGCGGGACCTGCAGGTGAGTATGCAGGGGCGGTCCTCGGGAGGGCGCGGGAGGATCCAACGCCAGGGGGGCCCCCAAGGTGGCCTGGCACTCAATTGGGGCCCTCCGATCTGCAGGCGGGCTTGTTCCGTGGGGGCACTTCCTTCCTCTGCGTGGGTCCCTGTAGGGCTCCGCCATACTGCCCGGGGGGTTGGCGAGGAGAAGTGAACTCCCGCGCATGCATGGAAATACGCCGTCCGGTCTGCGCATGCATGAGATCACGCCGGTCGTTCCGTGCATGCGGAAACTCACGCCGTCCCTTTGGTACCGGCTGGAGCGGCGCCAACCCCTCCGATGTCCACCTAGCCCCCGAAATGAAGGAGATTTCCTTACTTTAGGGGCTGTTGACGCCGGAGTTGTTGGTGCCGGTTCTCCCGCCGGCGTCGGGACTTAGTCCCCAGAAGGGAGAATCCCGGCCTTTGGCTATAGAGGTGCAATTAAAGCACCATAAAAGTAAGATCATAATTTATTCCAACCGTGTATATTGTTTACCTGAAGTTGAGCAAATGGAATTTTGTTTATATAAAGCAGGTTCCCTGGGAGCAGATAATTAGAGACAAGACATTGACTGAGTGTTCCCTCCATACACTTACCCCAAACACATCAGGATACCGGGCCCTTCCCGCTTTACTTCTACATTACCGCAAGCTGATACTCTTTCCTCCCCTGGCCCCCTCTTCCACTCCTCCATGCCCCTGGCCTAATTCCTCACTCTCTTACCGATGACTCATCCTTTATGGTCCCAAGCCTCCATGAAAGCTGTCATTCTCCTGTTTCCCTCCCTTGTGTCATAGAGAAAAACATGGAAAAACACTGACCTTGCACACAACTGCGCAAAGCTGACTGATGCAAGCCACCTTTAAGCAAAGGTGCCTTGAGAGTCTCGTATGCCACTGACTTTAACTTGAAGAGAAGGCATAATGGTGCCTCAATGCTGCATCAATGGTGCCGAGGTTGAACTGGTTGCAGCTTCATATTCTTAGGTGTGTACATCACCAACAATCTGTCTCGGTCCTTGGTTGACGTGACGACCAAGAAAGCACAACAGCGCCTATACTGTCTCAGAAAACTAAGGAAATTTGGCATGTCCACATTGACTCTTACCATTTTGTACAGAAGCACCATATAAAGCATCCAATCTGGGTGGTATACCCAGCCTGGTATAGCAACTGCGCAGCCCTAGACCGTAAGAAACTACAGAGAGTAGTAAACACAGCCCAGTCTATTATGCAAACCTGCCTCCCATCTATTGACTCTATCTACACCTCCCACTGCCTTGGGAAAGCAGGCAGCATAATCAAAGGCCCCTCCTACCCAAGTTATTTTCTCTTCTCCAACTTCTTCCATCGGGCAGGAGATACAAAAGTCTGAGAACACACACGAACAGATTCAAAAACAGCTTCTTCCCCACTGTTACCAGACTCCTAAACGACCCTCTTATGGACTGATCTGATTTTATCACACATCTTTTCTGAGTAGTACTGTACTCCTGTATGCTTCATCCAATGTCTGTGGCTATGTATTTACTGTTGTGTTATGTAATTTGGAATAACACTCGATGCAGTTTTGAGTAAAAGATGCTCCAGACTTTGAAGTGAGTTCAATGTGTTTTATTGAGCTATTAGCACAGTTCTCAATGAGTTTGACTCTCTGCTAATCTAAATGTAGTAACTCAGTCTAACTGAACCAGCCTTGCTCTAAGCCACGTGCTGGGGTGTGATGCTGAGGATACACCCTGTCTCACTCTGTAGATGTTGGTTCGTGGAAAGAGGCGGGGTGTGAGAGCCTCATCCCTTTTATAGTGAGATACCACCCCTGAGTGTCCTGACTGCTCATTGGTTGTGTCCTATTCTATGTGTTCATTAGCTGCATGTTTGCAGACCATGACATTTACATTGTGCATTTATGTATGCCCTATGTTTTGTCTCATGTATGGAGCTATCTGTCTGGACTGTATGCAGAACAATACTTTACACTGCACCTCGGTACATGTGACAGTAAAACAAATCCAATCCAATCCAATTTAAAACAAATTATGCCAATGATAATTCACCTGATGAAGGAGCAGTGCTCCGAAATTTTGTGATTTCAGATAAACCTGTTGGACTTTAACCTGGTGTTGTGAGACTTCTTACTGTGCCCACCCCAGTCCAGCGCCGGAATTTCCACACCACAAATGCAGCAAGGCCTGGAGAATATCCAGGCTTGGGCTGACAAGTGGCAAGTAACATGTGCGTCGCACAAGTGCCAGGCAATGACCATCTCCAACAAGAGAGCATCTAACCATTACTCCTTGACATTCAATAGCTGAATCCATTGCTGAATCTGACACTATCAATATCCTTGGGGCTGCCATTGACCAGAAACTGAACAGAACTGAGCTGATCAATGACCCGTTCTTATGTTTTATGTTCTATATAATCTATTGTATATTCCAGAAATCATTGGAACCCTCAGTTTTCATGGTAACTCAAAAGTACAGTGCTGTTTTTTACCCTCTACATCACAGACAGCTTAAAAAATGTAAAAATAGAATAGGAAAGTGAGTGTTCCCATCCAGCTGGCATATAAGATATCTACTTGGTTTCTGTAAGACGCAGGCAGCAACAGAAATGTTTTCACCAGAGACAATATGCTGCCAGCACTGTCTCACATTGCTGTTGAGGACAGTCTGCCTGTATTTGCAGTCTAGATCAAAAACCTTGGAATATTCCTGATTTATGTTTGTACATGTAAACTGCAACTCTGGTAGACAACTGTCATTACGGTTGTATGCACTGCTGCATTAGTTGACTCAAAATGCCTTTCATGTGAATGGTAGCCCTTGACATTCTTCAAGAAGCTTTTCTGCTGGCATATGGTACAAAATAATGAACACAAGCTTGACTCTTTTCACTTCAGCTTATTCACTGTTTGCATGAAATCAGTGACACTCACAATGAGAATTCTACAGATTTTAAGATATTAGACTTTCCACTTCAATACCCCCCTTTTCTATTGCAAATAGTTGGGAATATATTTAGAAATCGCTTTGTTTTCAGTTTATTAAAGATAAAATTATGAAAATAATGTTAAATTTGGCATTTTGTGGACTCTGTATTTGGACGATAAACAACTAATTGAAATAACCATGATATTTGAGATCATCTGGAAATGATTCAGTATTGAGGGAATGATTGAATGAAAATAGAGGGGATATAACTGAGTTTGGCAGCATGATCAGGTTGGTCTTCATACTGTATGTTATGGAACTCTGTTAACATTCTTGTGAATATTTTATATGCTGAGCTTGATATATCCTTACACGATGTATTTGGTCTTTTGGGATACATATGAACAGTTAAAATGCAGAGGTTAAGATAAGAACCTGTTTTGTGATCTTACTATACTTAAATTTCAGTCAACATTTCCTCATAAAGGAGCAATTGAATTGTACTTCCAATTCACCGATTGAGCATAGGAACAGGAATAGGCCATTCAGCCCATTGAGCCTGCTGTGCTAATCATTTGGACCATGGCTGGTCATCAACCTCAATGCTATTTTCCTGTGTTATCCTCATAAATACAAATGTTCCATTGAAGAAGGACCAGCAGACAGCTAATGTTGTTCCTGTGTACAAAAGGGGAGAAAACAAACTTGGCAATTATAGAGCAGAAAATTTAATGTCAGTAAGATAAAATAAGTAAATCAATACAAAAGGAATGATAGAATAGCATCTAGAGATAGGAAATATGCTAAAAACAGATAGGCAACATGGATTCAAAAAGATTAAGTCCTGCTTAACTAATCTGATAGAATGATCTGAACTTTTCTCCACTTCATAAACATTTTATTTGCTGTGAAACATGTTTTTTTTACTATAAGGGTCCTTCCTGTTTGTTGCTGTTCAGCCCCTTATTTCCCCTTTCTTTTGTTTTTGCTTTTCCATTTCAGATCCATGGATGATTAATGGACCTGTGTCTTTAGTTCGGGCAGAAACCTGTGCTGATTTAAACTGGAGATTGACCAATGACACAGATGGGCTTTGACTTAGTCAAAAAAAGCTGTGCTCTGCCCGGTAACAGGCGTTGATTGGATCTGTTCACACTGACATGGTCCAGGGATCTAAAGAGGTTTCAGTTTTGTTTGGCAGCTAAAGGAGAAAAGTTCTCTCTTCCCACTCTGTTTCTCTCTGGAAATAACCAGTAAAGTCTCACCAAAAGGTTATTGTGGTAACTAACTCTCTTTCTGCAGAAAAGATTATGGCAAGCAGAGACCAGAATCTGATAACCCTCTCTGCGGAACAGGCTGGCCTGAAGCTCTTCTGGAAAGGCTGTGAGTAAGATATTGCTAACTGTAAGGAAGACCATTCTGGGCTGTAGGGTAGAAACATCAAACCACACTCAGACTGTGAAGGAAGTGCACTAAAGAACTTATCATCTGAGGCAAGGAGTCTGATCATTTGAACTTAATCCTTATCATTTTACCCCTTTCCACCCCTCTGTGTGTCTCTGTCTTATGTGTGAGGGTGGTAGAGGGTGGGGAAGTTAAAGGGGGAGTCTGTTATCAGCTTGACATTATCTAACCATAATTACTGTATATTTCATCTGTATTCCTGTTATGACTAAACAGTAATTGTGTTTCATCTTACAAACCTGGTGGCTGTAATTATTGGGCAGCCAAAGGCCAATGATTTTGGGAATTTTTATAAGAATTACTGGTTAATTCACGTGCATTGTGACTCCGAGACCTGTGGGACTGTAATTCACTGCGTAGGGCTCAGGGTGTAGTAACACTACCAAAGTGGATAATTCACACTTATTCACATTACTTTCCTTCTGACATATTCTTGTCCATTCACTTAGCCTGTCCAATTCCCCTTGAAGCCTCCTTGCCTCCTTCATACAACTTACATTCCCACCTAATGTTATCAGCAAATTTGGAAATATTACATTTGGTCCCCATGTCCAAATAATTTATGTAGATCATGAGCACCAGCACTGATCCTTACGGTATACCAATAGTAACATCCTGTCATCCTGTGAATGGCCCGTTTATTCGCACTCCTTGTTTTCTGCCTGTTGACTAATTCTCAATCCATACTGGTTTTTTACCCCTATCCTACATGCACCAATTTTGATTACTAATCTGCTCTGTTGGACCTTATCACAAATCTTCTGAAAATCCACCACATCTACTAGCTCCCTGTTATCAATGTCACAAGGAACATCCTCAAAAACTGTAACTGATTTGTCAAGCGTGATTTCCCTTTCATAACCTTATGTTGACTCTGCTCAATCTTTTTATTATTTTCCAAATGCCATATTCTTTCCAATATATACTCAAGCATTTCCCTGCCACTGACCTCAAACTGAAAGGTATCTGTTTTCTCTCTCCCTCCCTTGTTAAATAGTGAGATTACACTTGCTACTTTGCAGTCTGCAGGAATCTATAGATTCTTGCCAGAATTGCCAGAAACTGTAGAATTTTAAAAGATAACCACGCATGCTTCCATTATCTTAATAGGCACCTACTTCGACACTCCAAGATCTAGCTCATCAGTTCCAGGGGATTTATCACCATTTAATCCAATTACGTTTTCAAATAACACCTCTTATTGAATACTAATTTCTTTCAATTCCTCATTTTCACAAGCCCCTTGACTTCCTAGTATTTCTAAGAGATTTTCTGCATTTTCTTCCATAACGACAAAGTAATTGTTTAGTGTCTCAGCCATTTCCCTATTTCCATTGTAGATTCTCCTCTCTCCACCTGTAAGGGACCTAGTTATACTTGCTGATCTTTTCCTTTATGTTTATCGCTAGTTTGCATTCATATTCTCTTTTCCTTTGCTTTATCAGCTTCTTGGATCTCCTTCATTGGATTCTAAATTGTTTCCAATCTTCTGGTTGACCACTTTCTCTGCCAACCGTAAGCCTCTTTTAGAGGATTGGTGCAGACTCAATGGGCTGAATGGTCTCCTTCTGCACTGTAGTGATTCTATGATTCTGATGCAATCTTTAACTTCTTTTGTTAGCCACAGTTGATTCACTTTTCCTGTTGGGTAGTTGTGTCATAGTGGAATGTGTGTTTTTTGGACCATGCAATAGCTCTTTAAATACTCGCCATTGCCTGTCTGCCGTCAAACATTTTAATGACATTTTCCAATATACCCCAGCCAACTTGCCCCTCATACCTTCATAATCCCCTCTGTTCAGATTTAAGACCCTAGTTTAAGAATTAACTGTATCACTTTCAAACTTAGTATAAAATTCTTTCATATTAAGGTGACTATTTCCTTAAGGTTCTTGACAACAAGGCTATTAATTATCCATTATTCATTACATGATGCTAAGTCTAAAGTAACCTGGTCCCTAGTTAATTCTTCAAAATACTGCTCCAGAAACCCATCTTGTACACACTGCAGGAATTCACCTTTCACAGCATTATTGCTGATTATGTTTACCCAGTCTATATGTAAATTGAAGTTGCCATTATTACTGTATGATCATGTTAAATGCAGCTCTAAAACGTGATTTATACCATGCCCAAAATTACCACTACAGATTAGTGGCCTATAAACAACTCTAACAAGTGTTTGCTGCTCTTTGTTGTTTCTTAGCCCCACCCAAACTCATTCAGCAGGCTCAGTCAGAGACCAGTTTTCTCTCTGAATCTTCAGCCTCTTTTGCCAAAAAGATGAGTGGGCATGGTTTACATCATCATTCTGGCATAGCGAGGACTCTCAGAGCCGCGAACTGGCTCCACATAGATCGGAGCACCATCTTTAAAGGGTGCTCTTACAGATGCTGCAACAGCCACCAGCACACATGACAGAGTTCTTGGGGGCTGTCCCCCCTCAGTCCCCCCTCCCCGCTGCCCCGACATTCAATGCCGGCATATCCACCCCCTCAATCTCCGCTTCCCCCCCCCCCCCCCACCCCCCTCCCACCAACCACACATAAAAGCATCCCTGCTCTATGGGGCTGGCTTAGCTCACCAGGCTAAATCACTGGCTTTTAAAGAAGACCAAGCAGGCCAGCAACACGGTTCGATTCCCGTACCAGCCTCCCCGGACAGGCGCCGGAATGTGGCGACTAGGGGCTTTTCACAGTAACTTCATTGAAGCCTACTCGTGACAATAAGTGATTTTCATTTCATTTCATTTCACTAGGGTCCCCTCTGGCACTGGCCCCGACACAGGACAACTGGGGTGGGGCGGTGAAAATTAGGAAACGCGATCTCCAATCCAAATCCAATCCAATCCAATCTCCAGTCAGAATCTCTCTTCCTGATTCCCACGGGGATCGACAGTTACATCTTGATCTTCCAATCTACGATCCGTTCTCAGTAATGAACAGATCACGCCCCTTTTTCACATTACTACTGCACCTCCTTTCCATGTTTGTCTATCCATCTAAATGAGATATCCTTGAATATTCAGTTCCCAGTTTTAGTCACCATGTAACAAGTCTCTTTAATGTCAATTAAATAATACCTATTTACTTCTATTTGTGTCTTCAACTCATCTATTATGTTTCGAATGTTGCATCCATTCACATTGAGTGCCCTTAATTTCACCTTTCAATTGTTGTGCCTAAACCACAATATGCCTTAACCCGTCTGTGGTGGACAAATTACTACAAGTCTGTTTCATAAGGCAATTCAATATTTATTTCTGATCACACAATTGTTAATGCTAATCAATCACACACACATACAACAAAAGTTAAACTACAATGCAAGTTCGCACAAGACCTGAACTTAACTTCAAGTGACAGGCAAGTACCGGGCAGATAAGGCCTTTATCTGTGACCCGCAGTCTTGCAGTTCGCGATGGCTGCTTGTTGGTCTTCCTTGATCTTAGCTCTGGTCTTCCTTCTGCTGGTGTCATGGATGGTCTTCTTCTTCGGCCGGTGAAGGGTCACCTTTGTTGGTTGCTGTTGTACAGAGCGTAAACGAGGGATTGCGCAGCACCTTTTATCCCTGGGGATTTTGCGCCCTTTTGGGCAGTCCTACACTACCTGGCTGGATAACTTAGATTGCCTGGTGGTCACCCATTCCCTGTCTGCCTGCATGCTCCTAAACATGCTATCCACACTACATAGTTCCTAGTCTCATTCAACTTAAATTGTAACAATATGTGCATTGTAAGGAATAAAAAGGGTTAACAATAAGATGTTAATACTTCTTACCACCAGGTGGAGGTAAGGAACAGTCGTATAAGTATCATGTGACGCCTGGGATTCTGAGAGAAGGTGGTTCGACGTGAGATAGATTAGTTGAATAGCATCGAGTTCTGTTGTAAGAGATATCGTATAGTTTTATTTAATAACTTATTCCTTGTTGACTGGTTGAAATCTTTAATTTAGTAGTGTAAATTATTGTTCAATAACTCAGCTTGATGTTCTTTGTTAACACTACGTTCTTAAGACATCCTGACCGACCCAACTGAGGACATCACAAAAATGACACCAGCTGTTGCACAAGTTCCAAAATCTGGAGCTGAGGCTTTTACAGCGGTGACACTTTCTGATGATGTGTTTGTCTCAGACTCATGGTGCGTCTATGACTTTCCATATGCCATAG
Source organism: Scyliorhinus canicula (assembly GCF_902713615.1). Taxonomy (NCBI): domain Eukaryota; kingdom Metazoa; phylum Chordata; class Chondrichthyes; order Carcharhiniformes; family Scyliorhinidae; genus Scyliorhinus; species Scyliorhinus canicula. The sequence continues at coordinate 163,757,431 of NC_052150.1, read as the reverse complement.
GAATCACATTCTGCACAGCCGAACTGCCCTACCAAATCTTAAATTTACTAACTATTTGTTCGTTGAATAAGTAAGATATCTTATTAGTTGCTTTCCAATCAGCATCTTCCTCTGTGCTAAACTAAGAACCAAATACTGAGACTGAAAAAGTTAGAAAAAGAAAGTAGCACCTCCTGCTCCTCTTCACTGAATTCTGTAATGAGCAAATTCCAAGCTGTTCACTCTTCCAGCTTACACCGGAAACCTCTGTATTTGCACTAGCTGAGATTTAGTCGCATTGCCTCTGCTTTTGCAACAGAAACCAGGGGCGCGATACTCCCAGCCCCCCGCCGGGCCGGAGAATCGCCGCAACCGTGACATGCTGCCCTGATGCCGGTGCGCAATTCTCCGAGGTGCGGAGAATCGGCGCCATTTGCACCGATCAGCAGGCCGGCCTCTCCCTGCCATTTGCACCGGCGCGTTAGACGCGCCGCCGGTCGCGCGACGCTGTACGAGGCTGGGCCGTTGATTCTCCAGCCCAGATGGGCCGAGCGGCCGCGGGGAAAAAGCAGAGTTCCGCCGGCGCCGTCCACAGTTGGTTGCTGCTAGTGGGAACTCTGTGCTAAGGGTCAGGAGCGGCCTGTGGGTGGGTGGGGGGGGGGGGGGGGGGTGTGTGTGTGTGAAAGGCGGCTCCGTCCACAGGGGTCTCCGATGGGGTCTGGCCCACGATCGGGGCCTACCGATCATCGGGCCGGCCTCTCCCCGCCTGGGCCTACTTTGTTGCGCGTCCGGCCCCTGAACCCCCATGCCAGGTTGCGTTGGGGCCGGAGCATTCAATAAGGTGACCGCACATGCGCGGGTTGGCGCGTCACCACTGCGCATGCGCGGGTTGGCAACCCCTCCCCCCCAGTAAGCGCCAGGAAGTGGGGGCCAGAATCGCTACTGCCCGCACCCATTTCACGCTGCTTTCACGACGGCGTGGACACTCTGTCCCGAGATCGGAGAATCACGCCCCGGATTAAGTTAGTTACCTAATTAACTAAATTCTGCTCGTCGAGTGTTTAGTAATCCCTGTTTACGACAGCAAGAAATTTTAAATTAAATTTAACAATCATTTTAGTTAAATGCTAATTGGACACACAACTTGACTTTTAAAAATAGATTAACACTATCCTTTAAGATACCCTTACTCACCAAACTCCCAGTTGGAAATGTATAAAATAGATTGAATTTGTTTCGTGAAATAATACGATCATTGTCAGAATATTCAAACACCCACTGGTGGCCATAATACTCACAAAGTGGCGTTGATGACTCAGTGGAAAATTTTTGGACATGTATAATCCTTGCTTTGACCTACTTTAAACCTGTACTGTACACAGGCACTGCGCGTTTGAAACGTTGTAAATTTTATCTCTAGTTTTATACAACTTTATCTATAAATGACCAGATTTTGTTTTCAAAATAGCAGTCAGGCTAATGGCTTCCACCGTTATTTATTGGAAAGTGATACAGCAACTTCAGGCAAGGAGGCGATGCACTGGTAAATGCTAATATTGTAAAGTTCAGGTTACCGTGTTCTGCCATTTGTTTTATGAAAATGTCATCTCTCTCTCCATTTACCTCACCATTGATTTGCATTGAATATCATGATGTTGCTGTACTTCAAAATGAAATGCTCTGGAGATATTTAGAGCTAGTAATTACAGACATTAAGTATCCTTTTAATGATGTGATGAGTGCTGATGTGTGCCAATCAACCTCTGACATTGCAATTAACTATTTTAAGTTTAAAATATGAATTGTATATTAACTGCATGCAGGTAGTTAGCATAACTGGGGATTCACTGGTGCTCCTATAAATGGGAATATAATATAATAGTTACGTTAAGAGGTGAGTGTTTGTATAATGTGCATCTCTAAATACATGATTATAAAATGTGCAAAGATCAGCTCCCACCGATCCTTCACCACCTGGCTTTGTGTAATTAAATATAGAGGGCGGAATTTTCCCGTTCCTCCGGTAACGGGTTTAATGGCGGCGGTAGCAAAGAATCCAGCGGCAGGCAAAAAGTCAGAAATCTGCCAGCGTAAAAGCAATTTATAATTCTTCCAACGGCGGGCTAATGGCAGGTTGGTTATCCCACAGACTAGTGGTGTGAACGCCATTTGTACTTATCTCAGGAATGTTCATTAAAACATCTACCTACCAGAATCTCATTACACATTCCAATTTAGCATCACGCCAGCAGGAAATTGCGTCGGCCTGAAACTCATTTGGAAAGGATTGGCGCGTACAAGTCGGATCTCAGCTTACTTGTGACTTCGAGCTAAGTAGAACATGCGTAGCTTACCTGCCACAACACTGCGCTGGTCTCGTTGTGATAAACGTTGCAATGCTTGGACTGTAGGGTTGGTCTCCTCCTGCTCTTGGACTATGTTGTCCAGAAGAACACCACTGTGCTTTGGTAATTATTCAGGCCTCCACTTACAGACACTGACAAGTACTGTGACGGGAGTTGAGGAGTGCAGCGGTCTTCTGCTCTTGATGATTTTCATCTTTGTCCACAAGGACACCATTGAGCAGTGATGCTGAGGCAGATGTTAGGAAATGAAAGGTAATTTTAAGCGATTCGTATCAGTATTTGTTTCAGTAAACATGGACAATAAGATATAGTTTTAAGTGGGTTTGATTTATTGTTTCTGTGGAAGGAAGGGTTAAACCTCTAGTTTGATTCATGCTGGACAAAGGTGTTCATATGTGTGGGGTTTGGTTCAGCTCCAAATATGTTTCCATTGTGCTCAGAAAGGGCTATGGCGTGAAGGATAAATAAACTAGAAGCAGTTTCTTAGCAACTGGAGGTCTTGTAAGGTAGAAAAGCTTTGAAGTTATGTTTTAGCTTGATACACACACTGCAATTGAAGAAAGACAACAGGAGTGAACATCTCTCAACTCTGCCAGGCAAAAGACTCGACAGGACAGGAGTTGCAAAGAGACAGGCTTCCCAAAGAACCAGTTACTGTCCAGATAACCAGGGAATTGGGACAGAAATAATGTCTTAAGTCAACTGAAGTTAAGAAAACAGAGACCAAGGTACCATTCAGAAGAATTCAAGGAAGAGTAAACAAAGTGTTTTGAATTAAAGAAACATTGCAGTAACCAGTTTTAAAGTGGGAAAGCAAATTTGATAATTCAAATTTTTGCTGTCATTGTGTTAGAGTCTGGGAATCCAAAGTTAAAGCATTTGAGAACAGTTTATACAGTAGAGAAGGCAAAGGAATCCTAAAGGAGGTGGTGTAAAACCAGGATATTAGATCCGCTGTAAAAAATGGAGCAGAGCAGAAGCTATGTTTAAAAGAGTCATTTGGAAAATATAGACTTGATATTGGGGCTGATTTAGCACACTGGGCTTTTAAAGCAGACCAAGGCAGGCCAGCAGCACGGTTCAATTCCCGTACCAGCCTCCCCGAACAGGCGCCGGAATGTGGCGACTAGGGGCTTTTCACAGTAACTTCATTGAAGCCTACTTGTGACAATAAGTGATTTTCATTTCATTTCATTTCATATAAACCACCAATGGAAAGCATTATTGTGAAAGCAAATTTTCAAGTGTGGTTGCAAAACTCTTATGTGGCAATCACCAGGGGAATTAATTCCCTGGTGATTTAGCCCTTTCTAAGCACAATATATCAGGGGAGGAAAAATCCATAGGCACTAAGTTGGGTTGAGAGCGGAGTGTGTTCTGAAAGGGACCATTGTACCTTAAGATATACTTTGGAATCCATGTTAATCTTAAAATCTGTGTGCAGCTGTAGATGGAGAAGTAATGGCATAGTGGTATTGTCGCTGGACTAGTAATCTAGATGCCCAGGGTAATGCTTTGGTGTCCCAGGTTCGATCCTACCATGGCAGGTGGTGAAATTTGAATTCAATAAAAATCTGGAATTAAAAATCTATTGACAACCTATCTGGTTCACTAACATCCTTCAAGGAAGGGAATATGCCGTCCTTACCTGGTTTCGACTACATGTGACTCTAGACCAACACAGATGCAGTTGGCTCTTAACTGCCCCACTCTGAAATGGCTGAGCACGTCACTCAGTTTCACGGTAATTAGGGATGGGCAACAAATTCTGGCCCAGCCAGCACCGCCCACATCCCAAGAACGAATAAAAAAGGTGTTCAACTAAGTGGGAGGGGTAAAGGAGTATTATAATAATAACCTTTATTGTCACAAATAGCTTTATTGCATTAAAAGTAAAAGTTACAGGCTCTTTTGAGCCACGGTTTCTTTCTGTGATCTACCGATCCAATTATAACACGAACTGTCATCATAACACAAAATTCAACTTCCACAAAGGAGGGGAGAGGGGGGGGGGTTCAATGAGGATAAAGGTGGTGCAAAGGCGAGGGTACTAATAATCATAATAATCTTTATTATTGTCACAAGTATGCTTACATTAACACTGCAATGAAGTTACTGTGAAAATCCCCTCGTCGCCACACTCCGTTCGGGTAAACTGAGGCAGAATTCAGAATGTCCAATTTACCTTCCAAGAATGTCTTTTGGGACTTGTGGGAGGAAACCGAAACACCAGGAAGAAACCCACGCAGACACGGAGAGAACATGCAGATGCTGCAAACACTGTGACTTAAGCCGAGAATCGAATCCGGGTCCCTGATGCTGTAAAGCAACAGTGCTAACCATTGTGATACTTTGCTGAAGTCAGCTCCTCTCTCCAAAGTTTCTCCATCAAATGTCTCTAATGCTTTCAAAATGTCTCTCTGCCTTCATTGCCTCCAACCAGCAATGCCCTGTCTCCAAAAGCTGAAAAACAATTTAACTCTGCAGACTGCAAAGCACTTTAACTCCCCAGGGATTTTCCCAGTCAAACCACAGTCCATTAGCCTAGACTGAAAATTTCACCTTATGACTGCTAACAACACCCAGGCCCTGCAAAACAAAATAATTGAAAAAAAACATGACCACTGCAGTCAAACACACTCCAACCCCAATCTTTTAATTGAATATGTGTAGGAAACATTGGGTCTGGGGCCGATAGGATGTGCAAGATTGACAGGTTGCACCTTAACAGGAGAGATTGGATAGTGCTGTTGTAGAGAGTTTAAACTAGATTGGCAGGGAAATGGGACTCAGGAGGGTAATTCAGAATGGGGAGGAGAAAGACTAGCCATGAGAAATAGAAAAGTATTAACTGATAACCAAGGTATATCATGGGAACCTAAGAGGGAGCTCAGATTGGGAGTAAGCAAAACTGGTAACAGGAAGTGGAGAAGTAGCAAGCGGAATTAGAAGGCAGTTGAAATGAAAGCAAGCATCAAATAGGATCATCATGTGGAATAACGTAAAAAGGGGAAGTTAAGGGCACTCTATCTGAATGTATGTTGCATTCGCAACAAAGAGGCAGTACGGTAGCGCAAGTGGATAGCACTGTGGCTTCACAGCGCCAGGGTCCCAGGTTCGATTCCCCGCTGGGTCACTGTCTGTGCGGAGTCTGCACGTTCTCCCCGTGTCTGCGTGGGTTTCCTCCGGGTGCTCCGGTTTCCTCCCACAGTCCAAAGATGTGCAGGTTAGGTGGATTGGCCATGATAAATTGTCCATAGTGACCAACAAGGTGAGGAGGGGTTATTGAGTTATTGGGTTACGGGGATAGGTTGGAAGTGAGGGCCTCCTTCTGCACTGTATGTTCACTGTGTTCACAATGAATTGTGCTTCATTTGAGGCACAAATGAAGGTAAATGGATAGGATTTAGCTGCCATTACAGGGTTGTGGTTACAGACTGACCAAGACTGGGAACCGAATACCCAAGGATATTGACCATCTATGACAGATAGGCAAAAATGAAAAGGTTACATAATGCAATTAATAAGGGACAAGATCAATGTATTAGTGAGAGAGGGGGTTGGATTCTCCTTCGGTGGGATCATCCGTTTCGCCGGCAGCGCACTCATGCCTGCGGAGTTCCCGACGGTTTGGGGTTGCCCACAGTGGAAAACCCCATTGGCCGGCTGGCGTGATGAAAGTGCCGCTGAGGCGGGGGCGCGCCATTCCAGTAAATGGTGCAGCAGGAAGGAGAATCCCGCCCAGGATCTTTAGATCGAAGAATTAAGATGGAGAATTAGTTTGAGAGGAACTAAGAAACAGCAATGGGCAATAACATTGGGGGAGTTGTTTAGACGCCGCCAAACTGTAGTGGTAGTGCTGAGCACAATACAAATCAGGAAATTAAAGCTGTATGTAACATGGGAAATACAGCAATAATGATCACCTTCAATTTACACGAAGCGTGGGTAAACCTAATTTGCATTAATGCTGTGAAGGAGGAACGCCTGCAGTGTTCATGAGATGAGTTTCTGGAGCAGTCCAGTGACGAAGCAGCTAGAGGCGGGCTATTTCAGATTTTCCATCATGGAAGTGCTAATTAATAACTTTGCTGTAAAGGAGCCTTCCAGAAATAGTGGCCAATAGCATGACAGACAGAATATAATGTGAACAAGTATGAATTATCCACTTTGGCAGAAAAATTAGAACGGCAGAATATTTATTAAATGATACGGAGTTGGGAAGTGTTGATGCCCAAAGGGACCTTGAAGTACTTGTTCGTGAATTACTAAAATAATAATAATAGCTTATTGTCACAAGTAGACTTCAATGAAGTTACTGTGAAAAGACCCTAGTCGCCACATTCTGGCACCTGTTCGGGGAGGCTGGAACAGAAATTGAACCCATGCTTCTGGTCTTTTTGTGCATTACAAGCCTGCTGTCTTAGCCCACTGTGCTAAACCAGCCCCTGAAGGACGCAATTTGGAAGGTTGCAGCACGATTTTCTGCTGACACGCGGTTCTCCGCCCAATCGTGTTTCCTGATTCCGGAATTGGCTGATGGAGAATATTGCCCACAGTCTCAGAATAAGGGGCATGGTGCTGATGACTGAGATGAGGAAGAATTACTTCATTCAGAGAGAATTGAATTTTTAGAATTCTCTATCCCAGAGGTCTGTGGAAGCTCAATCATTGAGCATCTGCTTGACAGGGATTGATAGATTTCTGGATACTAATAACATCAAAGGATATGGGGATAATGTGGGAAAGTGGAATTGATGTAAATGATCAGCCGTGATCTAATTGAATGGGAAAGCAGATTTGACAGGCTGAATGGCTTACTCCTGCTCCTCTGTTCCTATGTTTTAAATCAATACCACATTCATTACACCACCACACATGAGAGAGGTGTTTGTCAGTTTTTATATTGCAGCTTGTTTTTATTCATATGACAGACGAAAAGTTGAATTGGTAGCGATGGCTCAAAAGAAGACGAGGATTTTTTTGTTTCAGTTTGACAAGCTCAAAATAGAAAGAGAGAAGGCAGCTTGTCTTTTGAATTGATAGAAAACGTGGAAAAGGCAACTTTTATTTTTTCAGTTTATTGAGCGTTTCCTTTGCTTAAAACTGCTGTAAATAGTAAGGGTAATAGCTCAGTCTCTTCTACACATCAACAAAATGAATCAGGCAGGGGTAAAGTATCGCTGGATTTTTAGAGAGATTGGCTCTTGTGAACTGAAGGTCACGGAGACCGTTTCTCTGTAAATTAAATGAATACTGAAGGCGGAAAGAACATCTGGGAACAGGAGACAAGAGTGTTTTGGTGAAGTGAGAATGAATTCCCAGGAGGCAGAATGACCGTTGATACAGTTTTTGGGGATAGTAGCAATAACTCAGATTTTTCAAAACTTTAAATCTATGAATTGTGAAGTAATAAATGGGTTCACCATTTAAAAATAAGCACACAATGCATAGAAAAATGGGCTAGGGATTTCAAGCAATGCACAGATTAAAATGTCCGAAGAGATGGCCTCACAAGAACCTTTACATTATAAATTTGGAGATCTGGGCTAGGAATTCAAAACTTTAACAAATTTCCCAGAAGTGCCCTTTTGTTTTAAATGTGTTGAATGTCCTTGGGATCAGTCTTCCTTTTTCCACATAACCAACTCCTGCAGAATGACTCAATCAATACTTTGGCTTGTTATATTGCCACTACTGGTACCATGTTATATTCCTTACCCTTTCCTCCAAGATAGCCAGATATGTAGTGTTGACAAAGAATATACAAATAAGAAGTTTGAATCAAACTAATTTATTTTACACTACTGACCTGACTGAAGTTTGCACACTCTACTGAGTTACAGATAATAAACTAATGATACTGAATCTATAGTACAGTATTCAATATTCTATTTAACTATTAAACTACATTAGTTTAGCACACTAGGCTGGGCTAAATCATGGGCTGTTTAGCACACTGGGTTAAATCGCTGGCTTTTAAAGCAGACCAAGGCAGGCCAGCAGCACGGTTCGATTCCCGTAACAGCCTTCCCGAACAGGCACCGGAATGTGGCGACTAGGGGCTTTTCACAGTAACTTCATTGAAGCCTACTCGTGACAATAAGGGTCGTATAGGCCCATTTCACTTCTTAATGTGGACGCAAAGGTATTGGCAAAGGTACTGGCGGGTAGGCTGAAGGGGTGCCTCCCGAAAATAATAGCTGAGGATCAGACAGGGTTCGTGAAAGGGAGGCAGCTGTTTTCGAATATTAGGAGGGTCTTGAACGTCGTTATGGCACCGGCGGAAGGGAAGGAAACAGAGGTGGTGGTGGTGGCACTGGACGCCGAGACGGCATTTGATCGGGTGGAATAGGGGACACCTGATGGCAGTGCTGGAACGGTTTGGGATTGGACTAAGATTTGTGAACTGGGTAAAGTTATTACATAAGGGGCCGAAGGCGAGTGTCCACACGAACAATACTAGTTCGAGATACTTCTCTCTCCACCGTGGGACGAGGCAGGGATGTCCTATGTCCCCCCTGCTTTTTGCGCTTGCGATTGAGCTGTTGGCCATCTCATTAAGAAGTTTGGGAGCATGTAAAGGAATAGTGAGAGGGGGGGGTAGAGCATAGGGTGTCCTTGTATGCCGACGACTTGCTGCTGTATGTGTCGGAGCCGAGTGCGTCGATAGGAGGAATATTGGAGTTGCTGCAGGCATTTGGGCCTTTCTCTGGGTACAAGCTGAACTTGGACAAGAGTGAGTATTTCGTGGTGTCTCAACCGGGGTTGGGGGCAGGGGTGGTGGGGCTGCCATTCCGTAGGGCAGGGACTCATTTCAGGTATTTGGGGGTGCAGGTTGCCCGGAAGTGGGGAAGGCTTTGCAGATACAACATCACTAGTTTGGTGGGGAGAGTGATAAACCGACCTGGTGAGGTGGGATGGTCTCCCTCTGTCACTGGCGGGTCGGGTGTAGGCGGTTAAAATGAATGTGTTGCCGCGATTTCTGTTTATTTTTCAATGTCTACCGATTTTCCTGTCAAAGTCTTTTTTCAGGGAGATTGAGGGGAGGATTACCTCGTTTATATGGGGAGGGAAGGTGGCCAGTGTGAGGAAGGTGCTGCTACAGAGGGGAAGGCATGCAGGGGGTTTGGGTCTCCCAAACCTGATGTACTACTACTGGGCGGCGAATGTGGAGAAGGTGCGGAGCTGGATCAGAGGGGTTGATTCCCAGTGGGTCAGAATGGAGGAGAGTTTGTGCAGGGGGTCGGGGATGAAGGCACTAGCAACGCTCCCGATAGCTCCGGGGAAATACTCAGGGTGTCCGGTAGTAATAGCTTCATTGAAAATCTGGAGGCAGTTTCGCCAACACTTCAGGTTGGGGGCAGGGTCGAGGGAAATGCCGATCCGGGAGAACCACAGATTTGAGCCAGGGAGATGGGACGGAAGCTTTCGGAAATGGGAAGAGAAGGGGATTAAGACTCTAAAAGATTTGTTTCCTCGGGGTCGATTTGCAGGATTGAGTGAGCTGGAAGCGAAGTATGAGCTGGAGTAGGGAGAAGTGTTTAGGTATATGCAGGTTCGGGACTTTGCCAGGGAGGAGATACAGAGATTCCCAGAGGAACCGGCCTCCACATTGTTGGAGGAGGTGCTGGCGGCAAGTGGACTGGAGAAGGGGACAGTGTTAGCGTCATACGGAGCTATGTTGGAAAAGGATAAGGCACCATTGGAGGGGATCAAAGCGAAGCGGGAGGAAGAATTGGGAGAGGTTATAGAGGAGGGGGTCTTGTGTGAGGTGCTCCGGAGAGTGAATGCCTCAACCTCGTGTGCGAGGTTGGGGCTGATACAGCTGAAGGTGGTGTACAGGGCACACCTCACGAGGGTAAGGATGAGCCGATTCTTTGAAGGGGTAGAAGATGTGTGTGAACGTTGCGGGGGGGCCCCCGCTAATCACATTCATATGTTTTGGTCCTGTCCAAAGCTAGAGGATTACTGGAAGGAGGTGTTTAGGGTAATTCCAAGGTGGTGCATGTGAAGCTGGACCCGGGTCCCCGGGAGGCCATATTCGGGGTGTCGGACCAGCCAGGGTTGGAAACGGGTGCGGAGGCAGATATCGTAGCCTTCTCCTCATTGATCGGCCAAAGGCAGATCCTGCTGGGATGGAGAACAGCCTCTCCACCCTGTGCCCTGGCGTGGTGAGGGGATTTGTTGGAATACTTGACCCTTGAGAAGGTTAAGTTCGAACTGAGGGGAAGCTCGGAGGGGTTCTACAAGTCATGGGCACTATTCATTATGCACTTTCAAGAACTGGATAACATCGAACATTAGTTGGGGGGGGGAAGGGTGGGTGGGGTGCAGGGGGGAAGGGGTCTGTGTATGTTGAAGATGGCTATGGGTAATCCCTGATTCCTTTTTTTTTCTTTGTCATTTTTTTATAGAACATAGAACATAGAACGATATAGCGCAGTACAGGCCCTTCGGCCCTCGATGTTGCACCGACATGGAAAAAATCTAAAGGCCATCTAACCTACACTATGCCCTTATCATCCATATGCTTATCCAATAAATTTTTAAATGTTCACTACTGTTGCAGGTAGGGCATTCCACGGCCTCACCACTCTTTGCGTAAAAAACCCACCTCTGACCTCTGTCCTATATCTATTACCCCTCAATTTAAGGCTATGTCCCCTCGTGCTAGCCACCTCCATCCACGGGAGAAGGCTCTCGCTGTCCACCCTATCTAACCCTCTGATCATTTTGTATGCCTCTATTAAGTCACCTCTTAACCTTCTTCTCTCTAACGAAAACAACCTCAAGTCCATCAGCCTTTCCTCATAAGATTTTCCCTCCATACCAGGCAACATTCTGGTAAATCTCCTCTGCACCTGTTCCAAAGCTTCCACGTCCTTCCTATAATGAGGCGACCAGAACTGTACGCAATACTCCAAATGCGGCCGTACTAGAGTTTTGTACAACTGCAACATGACCTCATGGCTCCGGAACTCAATCCCTCTACCAATAAAGGCCAACACACCATAGGCCTTCTTCACAACCCTATCAACCTGGGTGGCAACTTTCAGGGATCTATGTACATGGACACCGAGATCCCTCTGCTCATCCACACTACCAAGAATTTTACCATTAGCCAAATATTCCGCATTTCTGTTATTCTTTCCAAAGTGAATCACCTCACACTTCTCCACATTAAACTCCATTTGCCACCTCTCAGCCCAGCTCTGCAGTTTATCTATGTCCCTCTGTAACCTGCAACATCCTTCCGCACTGTCTACAACTCCACCGACTTTAGTGTCGTCTGCAAATTTACTCACCCATCCTTCTGCACCCTCCTCTAGGTCATTTATAAAAATGACAAACAGCAACGGCCCCAGAACAGATCCTTGTGGTACGCCACTCGTAACTGAACTCCATTCTGAACATTTCCCATCAACTACCACTCTCTGTCTTCTTTCAACTAGCCAATTTCTGATCCACATCTCTAAATCACCCTCAATCCCCAGCCTCCGTATTTTCTGCAAAAGCCGACCGTGGGGAACCTTATCAAACGCTTTACTGAAATCCATATACACCACATCAACTGCTCTACCCTCGTCTACCTGTTCAGTCACCTTCTCAAAGAACTCGATAAGGTTTGTGAGGCATGACCTACCCTTCACAAAACCATGCTGACTATCCCTAATCATATTATTCCTATCTAGATGATTATAAATCGTATCTTTTATAATCCTCTCCAAGACTTTACCCACCACAGACGTTAGGCTCACCGGCCTATAGTTACCGGGGTTATCTCTACTCCCCTTCTTGAACAAAGGGACCACATTTGCTATCCTCCAGTCCTCTGGCACTATTCCTGTAGCCAATGATGACCTAAAAATCAAAGCCAAAGGCTCAGCAATCTCTTCCCTGGCTTCCCAGAGAATCCTAGGATAAATCCCATCCGGCCCCGGGGACTTATCTATTTTCACCTTGTCCAGAATTGCCAACACTTCTTCCCTACGCACCTCAATGCCATCTATTCTAATAGCCTGGGTCTCAGCATTCTCCTCCACAATATTATCTTTTTCTTGAGTGAATACTGACGAAATGTATTCATTTAGTATCTCGCTTATCTCCTCAGCCTCCACACACAACTTCCCACCACTGTCCTTGACTGGCCCTACTCTTACCCTAGTCATTCTTTTATTCCTGACATACCTATAGAAAGCTTTTGGGTTTTCCTTGATCCTACCTGCCAAAGACTTCTCATGTCCCCTCCTTGCTCGTCTCAGCTCTCTCTTTAGATCCTTCCTCGCTTCCTTGTAACTATCAAGCGCCCCAACTGAAACTTCACGCCTCATCATCACATAGGCCTCCTTCTTCCTCTTAACAAGAGATTCCACTTCTTTGGTAAACCACGGTTCCCTCGCTCGACCCCTTCCTCCCTGCCTGACTGGTACGTACATATCAAGAACATGCAATAGCTGTTCCTTGAACAAGCTCCACATATCCAGTGTGCCCAACCCTTGCAGCCTACTTCTCCAACCAACACATCCTAAGTCATGTCTAATGGCATCATAATTGCCCTTCCCCCAGCTATAACTCTTGCCCTGCGGGGTATACTTATCCCTTTCCATCACTAACGTAAAGGTCACCGAATTGTGGTCACTGTTTCCAAAGTGCTCACCTACCTCCAGATCTAACACCTGGCCTGGTTCATTACCCAAAACCAAATCCAATGTGGCCTCGCCTCTTGTTGGCCTGTCAACATATTGTGTCAGGAAACCCTCCTGCACACATTGTACAAAGAATGACGCATCTAATGTACTCAAACTATATCTTTTCCAGTCAATATTTGGAAAGTTAAAGTCTCCCATAACAACTACCCTGTTACTTTCGCTCTTTTCCAGAATCATCTTCGCCATCCTTTCCTCTACATCCCTAGAACTATTAGGTGGCCTATAGAAAACTCCCAACAGGGTGACCTCTCCTTTCCTGTTTCTAACCTCAGCCCATACTACCTCAGAAGAAGAGTCCCCATCTAGCATCCTTTCCGGCACCGTAATACTGTCCTTGACTAGCAGCGCCACACCTCCCCCTCTTTTGCCCCCTTCTCTGAGCTTACTAAAACACCTAAACCCCGGAACCTGCAACAACCATTCCTGTCCCTGCTCTATCCATGTCTCTGAAATGGCCACAACATCGAAGTCCCAGGTACCAACCCATGCTGCCAGTTCCCCTACCTTATTTCGTATACTCCTGGCATTGAAGTAGACACACTTCAAACCACCTACCTGAACACTGGCACCCTCCTGCGAAGTCCAATCTGTGCTCCTGACCTCTATACTCTCAATCTCCCGTACCCCAAAACTACAATCCAGGTTCCCATGCCCCTGCTGAATTAGTTTAAACCCCCCCAAAGAGCACTAACAAATCTCCCCCCCAGGATATTGGTGCCCCTCAGGTTCAGATGTAGACCATCCTGTCTATAGAGGTCCCACCTTCCCCAGAAAGAGCCCCAGTTATCCAGAAATCTGAATCCCTCCCGCCTGCACCATCCCTGTAGCCACGTGTTTAATTGCTCTCTCTCCCTATTTCTCATCTCACTATCACGTGGCACGGGCAACAACCCAGAGATAACAACTCTGTTTGTTCTCGCTCTGAGCTTCCATCCTAGCTCCCTAAAGGCCTGCCTGACATCCTTGTCCCCTTTCCTACCTATGTCGTTAGTGCCAATGTGGACTACGACTTGGGGCTGCTCCTTCTCCCCCTTAAGGACCCGGAAAACATGTTAACATGCAGGCTGATGTCTGGGCATGGTGGGAGGATGGGATGGTTGCTACTGTTATGGAGTTTGAGATATTTGTTGTTGGTTATTGATTGTTGTTGGGTGTAAATTCGGGAGAAAAATTGTGAAAAAGGAGAATTAAAATATTTTTAAAAAAGATTCAGATATGAACCCTTTACTATACTGGCATTATACGCATCATTACAGGTATCAACTGGCCCAAAAATCCCCTGACAAACTCATTTTAACTTAACTTAACTTTTTAACTTAACATCAAAAGTATCCTGCGAGATAACAGCTATCATGATCTGATCAATGTGTCCAAGTTTACAGACAACACTAAGATGAATGGTAAAAGCAAAAAGTGCAGACGATACTGGAAGTCTGCAGAGGGATTTGGATAGGTTAAGTGAATGGGCTAGGGTCTGGCAGATGGAATACAATGTTGACAAATGTGAGGTTATCCATTTTGGTAGGAATAACAGCAAAAGGGATTATTATTTAAATGATAAAATATTAAAACATGCTGCTGTGCAGAGAGACATGGGTGTGCTCGTGTACGAGTCGCAAAAGGTTGGTTTACAGGTGCAACAGGTGATTAAGAAGACTAATGGAATTTTGTTCTTCATTGCTAGAGGGATGGAGTTTAAGATTAGGGAGGTTATGCTGCAATTGTATAAGGTGTTAGTGAGGCCACACCTGGAGTATTGTGTTCAGTTTTGGTCTCCTTACCTGAGAAAGGACTTAGTGGCACTGGAGGGTGTGCAAAGGAGATTCACTAGGTTAATCCCAGAGCGGAAGGGGTTGGATTACGAGGATAGGTTGAGTACACTGGGACTGTAGTCGTTGGAATTTAGAAGGTTGAGGGGGGATCTTATAGAAACATATAAAATTATGAATGGAATAGATAGGATAAATGTGGGCAGGTTGTTTCCACTGGCGGGTGAAAAAAAAAGTCCTAAAAAGATCAGCCATGCTCTCATTGAATGGCAGAGCAGGCTCGAGGGGCCAGATGGCCGACTCCTTCTCCTAGTTCTTACGTTCTTATTTTGCTTATGTTTCGTGCAAACACAGGAAGGGACATAAGGATGTCACTTTCAGCCCCAAAATATGTCCATTCTACCTCAGCTTATTCGAGAAGGGCAATGTATCTCAAATTTGACCATCAGTTGAAGCTAGATGTTCCTCGCTGCTACTATGCATTAGCAACTTGAGTGGTATTTATCAGTAACAGGATGCTGCCATCAAGCCAAAAAGATGCTCTGCCTAGCATACAGACGCGAAATGTGGTATATGAATTTCAGCGCCAGTGTGGTGCTTGGTATATATGCCGTATGTCCCAAGGACTGACAAATTGTGTCAAACAGCATATCCCTTCTGCTGTTTAGACTGGTACAGACTATATCCAACCAGCCTTGCAAAACTTAAAACAAAGTGTCCAACATTAGATGTGGATAACATTTGTTATATGATGCTCAGTGTGCTGAGACTTGCGCTGACAACCAATTTAAGCTTATCAGTCGGGCACGCATTGCGGTGCATTTGAGTGTACTAAAAGCTACATATATTAATACACAAGGCCCTGTTCTTTGCGACAGAAAGAATACGTATATACATTATGCCCTTTTCTGTCAAACAAAGTAAGTGACAGCCATTGGTTGGTTCATTCATCAGAGCAATTCCTTGAGCAATCATAGTGAAGCCTCCTGGTTTAAATTTTTAAATAATGCTTGGCAGTTAACCGCCAATTCCCATTAACTGGTGCATTCTCCATCGCAATGCCTGTCCCAATCAGAGTGCATTTAGCAACAAATCAGCATTCTTTTCTCATAAAGTAAAAAGTTGTTGCCTCCTCTGACATTATATTCTTGAAATTGTCCTGATTGGTGCAAGCTGAACAATTTCAACAAAATGTCTTTTATCAGCAATGCATCAGAAAAATGATGGAAAAAATCATTCACAGTGCTATCATATGGCACTTACTCAGCAATAACCTGCCCACTGGTTTTCAGTTTGGGTTCCTCCAGGGCCGCTTAGCTCCTGACCTCATTACAGCCTTGGTTCAAATATGGGCAAAAGAGCTGAACTCTGAGGTGAAGTGAGAGTGACTGCCCTTGACATCAGGCCACATTAGACAGAGTATGGCCCAAGCAAAATCTGATTCACAGGGTATCAGGAAAAAAACGTCTCTGCTGGCTGGAGTCAGACATAGCAGAAAGGAAAATGGTTGTAGCTATTGGAGGTCATTCATAGTTCCAGGACATCACTGCAAGAGTTCCTCAGGGAGTGTGCTCGGTCCAATAGTTTTCAGCTGCTCCATTAATGCCCTTTCTTCCTTTCTAAGGTTAGCAATGGGGATGTTTGTTGGTCATTGCGCAATATTCAGCACCATTCACGACTCCTTAGATACTGAAGCAGTCCATGTCCAAATGCAACAAGTCCAGGACAATATCTATATTTTGCTGACAGGCCAAGTAACATTCACGCCACACTATTGCCAGGCAATGACCATCTCCAATAAGAGAGAATCTAACCATTTCCCCATGGCATTACCATCGCTGAGTCCCCCAAAATCATCATCCTGGGTACTTACCACTGACCGGAAACCGATCCGTACTGACCATATAATATTGTGGCCACAAGAGCAAGCGAGATGCTCAGAATCCTACAGTGAGAAACTCATGTCCTGACACCCCCCCAAAGCCTGTTCACAATCTATAAGGCACATGTCAGGAATATGACTCAATGAGTGCCACTCCAACACCAAAAAAACAAAAAAATAAACCACGCTCACCATAAACTAACAACACCTGAAGAAATGCCCTCAAACTAACCATGGAGCCAGAAAAATAGGAAGAGCAGCTGAATTGAGGAGAGGAAGATCCAGGCCTCACGTCTGTGGAGCGAAGTGGAGCAGAGCAACAGGGACCAAGTGGGATTGCCAAGGAGAACCCCAGGCTACCCGCCGATAGGGTAGCAGAAGGAGCTCCTTATGCAAGAGCTCCAAAAACTTATGGACTCCGCCAAGGAGGACCTCATGTTGGCCATGAGGTCAACCATAGAAATTGCATTGGCCCCCTTCAAAGAGGCACTGGAAAGAACGGCGAGGAGATTGGAGACCCAGCAGGCGACAGAGCGGGAACGCCAGGAAGCGGCCACTGACCAGACCAATTGTATTGCCTCACTCAAGGCAGAAGTTACAAGGTTGGTAACAACCAAGAGGGCGCTCAAATTTAAGCTGGAAGATCAGGAGAACAGGTCTCACCGCCAGAACCTAAGGATTGTCGGGCTACCTTAGGACACAGAGGGTAGAAACCCGCAGAGTACGTCCTGCCGATGCTCGGAAAGAAAATCAGTTTGTTCTTATGTTCCAGTGCACTTTGTGATGGGAGCCAATAGAGAGGACATAGGTGATGTTTATGTTAAACCAGTGGGAGTTAACATGAGCTGTTGTCAAACATGTAGATTTGGATGAGATGAAGCTTATGTTGGGTTGAATTCAGTTGGATGACGATAGTCATCAGTTACGATAGTCCCCATCTCACAAAATATGACACAGTGTATGGAAAGGCTCAGTAAACCAAGGTCCACCACACTAAGAAAACAAAAAGGGACAGTCAATAGGGAATTAAAGGTGCTATATTTAAATGCCCGCAGTGTACGGAACAAGGTAGATGAGCTTGTGGCCCAGATTGTGACTGGCAGGTATGATGTGGTAGGCATCACAGAGACGTGGTTGCAGGGGGTTCAGGACTGGCAGTTAAACATCCAGGGATTTACAACCTATCGAAAAGACAGAGAGGTGGGTAGAGGGGGCGGGGTTGCCTTGTTAATTAGAAATGAAATTAAATCAATAGCACTAAACGACATAGGGTCAGACGATGTGGAGTCTGTGTGGGTAGAGTTGAGGAACCACAAAGGCAAAAAAATCATAATGGGAGTTATGTACAGGCCTCCTGACAGTGGTCAGGACCAGGGGCACAAAATGCACCACGAAATAGAAAGGGCATGTCAGAAAGGCAAGGTCATGGGGGACTTCAATATGCAGGTGGACTGGGTAAATAATGTTGCCAGTGGACCCAAAGAAAGGGAATTCATTGAATGTTTACAGGATGGCTTTTTGGAACAGCTTGTGATGGAGCCCACGAGGGAACAGGCTATTCTGGACTTAGTGTTATGTAATGAGCCAGAATTGATAAAAGACCTTAAAGTAAGGGAACACTTAGGAAGCAGTGATCATAATATGGTAGAATTCAGTCTGCAATTTGAAAGAAAGAAGGTAGAATCAGATGTAAAGGTTTACAGTTAAATAAAGGTAATTACAGGCGTATGAGGGAGGAACTGACGAAAATCGACTGGAAGCAGAGCCTAGTGGGAAAGACAGTAGAACAGCAATGGCAGGAGTTTCTGGGAGTAATTGAGGACACAGTGCAGAGGTTCATCCCAAAGAAAAGAAAGGTTATCAGAGGGAGGATTAGGCAGCCATGGCTGACAAAGGAAGTCAGGGAATGCATCAAGGCAAAAGAGAGAGCCTATAATGTGGCAAAGAGTAGTGGGAAGTCAGAAGATTGGGAAGGCTACAAAAACAAACAGAGGATAACAAAGAGAGAAATAAGGAAGGAGAGGATCAAATATGAAGGTAGGCTAGCCAGTAACATTAGGAATGATAGTAAAAGTTTCTTTAAATACATTAAAAACAAACGGGAGGCAAAAGTAGACATTGGGCCGCTCCAAAATGACGCTGGTAATCTAGTGATGGGAGACAAGGAAATAGCTGAGGAACTTAATAAGTACTTTGCGTCAGTCTTCACAGTAGAAGACATGAGTAATATCCCAACAATTCAGGAAAGTCAGGGGGCAGAGTTGAATATGGTTGCCATCACAAAGGAGAAGGTGCTAGAGAAACTAAAAGGTCTGAAAATTGATAAATCTCCGGGCCCAGATGGGCTACATCCTAGAGTTCTAAAGGAGATAGCTGAAGAAATAGTGGAGGCGTTAGTTATGATCTTTCAAAAGTCACTGGAATCAGGGAAAGTCCCAGAGGATTGGAAAATCGCTGTTGTAACCCCCCTGTTCAAGAAGGGAACAAGAAAAAAGATGGAAAATTATAGGCCAATTAGCCTAACCTCGGTTGTTGGCAAAATTCTAGAATCCATCGTTAAGGATGAGATTTCTAAATTCTTGGAAGTGCAGGGTCGGATTAGGACAAGTCAACATGGATTTAGTAAGGGGAGGTCGTGCCTGACAAACCTGTTAGAGTTCTTTGAAGAGATAACAAATAGGTTAGACCAAGGAGAGCCAATGGATGTTATCTATCTTGACTTCCAAAAGGCCTTTGACAAGGTGCCTCACGGGAGACTGCTGAGTAAAATAAGGGCCCATGGTATTCGAGGCAAGGTACTAACATGGATTGATGATTGGCTGTCAGACAGAAGGCAGAGAGTTGGGATAAAAGGTTCTTTTTCGGAATGGCAACCGGTGACAAGTGGTGTCCCGCAGGGTTCAGTGTTGGGGCCACAGCTGTTCTCTTTATATATTAACGATCTAGATGACGGGACTGGGGGCATTCTGGCCAAGTTTGCCGATGATACAAAGATAGGTGGAGGGGCAGGTAGTATTGAGGAGGTGGGGAGGCTGCAGAAAGATTTAGACAGTTTAGGAGAATGGTCCAAGAAGTGGCTGATGAAATTCAACGTGGGCAAGTGCGAGGTCTTGCACTTTGGAAAAAAGAATAGAGGCATGGACTATTTTCTAAACGGTGACAAAATTCATAATGCTAAAGTGCAAAGGGACTTGGGAGTCCTAGTCCAGGATTCTCTAAAGGTAAACTTGCAGGTTGAGTCCGTAATTAAGAAAGCAAATGTAATGTTGTCATTTATCTCAAGAGGCTTGGAATATAAAAGCAGGGATGTACTTCTGAGGCTTTATAAAGCACTAGTTAGGCCCCATTTAGAATACTGTGAGCAATTTTGGGCCCCATACCTCAGGAAGGACATACTGGCACTGGAGCGGGTCCAGCGGAGATTCACACGGATGACCCCAGGAATGGTAGGCCTAACATACGATGAACGTCTGAGGATCGTGGGATTATATTCATTGGAGTTTAGGAGGTTGAGGGGAGATCTAATAGAAACGTACAAGATAATGAATGGCTTGGATAGGATGGACGTAGGGAAGTTGTTTCCATTAGCAGGGGAGACTAGGACGCGGGGGCACAGCCTTAGAATAAAAGGGAGTCACTTTAGAACAGAGATGAGGAGAAATTTCTTCAGCCAGAGAGTGGTAGGTCTGTGGAATTCATTGCCACAGAGGGCGGTGGAGGCCGGGACATTGAGTGTCTTTAAGACAGAAATTGATAAATCCTTGATTTCTCGAGGAATTAAGGGCTATGGGGAGAGACCGGGTAAATGGAGTTGAAATCAACCATGATTGAATGGTGGAGTGGACTCGATGGGCCGAATGGCCTTACTTCCACTCCTATGTCTTATGGTCTTATGGATGAGGAAAACATTAGAGACGTTTAGTATTGGGGTGAGGAAACTGCGGGCAAGTAATAGTATGACACAAATCTGAAGGTGGACGACAATATGGTGGTTGATAAAATGTGCAATTCATGATCATGTTATTTTGAACTTCTCCAAAAAAAACATCATTCTTGAAGTGTCAAGAGAAAAAAATTATTGGCTACTTAATATCAGGAAAGTATTCATTTTGCTTTATTAGGTAAAAGTTTTACAAGTCACTGAATTTCAATTAATTCAGAATTAGATAACTTCATATTTAATGGGAAAGTTGCCACATTACTTTACTTAAATCCTGATCAGTGGTTTCCTTTTGGATATTATGCAATGATAATGAATTACTCGGGCTTTCAGGTTTAAAGTTGGATATTTTGATAGAAGCTGGTCATGTGCATAAAATGGAAGGAGGCAGTCTACTCAGTTGAGACTGGCTTAATTCAAATTTTGCAATAGTTCATGTTTTTAGGGATGAATTCTTACTTTCTTACATTATTTCTTTTTTCTTTGTTTTATTATCATTACCAGGCTCTGGGTGCGTTTGATAGAAGAGGGTTGGAAACCATGCTGTTACAAACTGGTGATCATTTATTGACAATTTCCAGAAATGGACTTTAGCAGGACTCCATTGGAGCCTTCTTCCCTCAGGTTCCAGTTACATAAGGGGCGCGATTTACCGGCTACGTCGCGCTCTTGCTTGAGTAGGATGCTCTTTCTGAGGGCCGGTGCAGACTCGATGGGCTGAATGCTTCTGCACTGTAAATTCTATGATTTATGACCTATGATCTATCATCTAGTATAAATGTGATGAACAGTGATTTTCTTCTCTTTTCTTCTTTCCCTTCTTCTCGGTACTCTGGGGAAACATTGAACTGCTGGCTGCTCTTACTTGAAAGAATGAAGTTCATTCAGCTCCTGTGAAGATTTGTACAGATGTAGATGGTCTACAAACATCTACTGCTGCAGTGGATAGAGTATTATGTAATTCCTCATCCTTGACTGAATCAGATGGACAAAGAGAAGGAGGAAGTATATTCTGCAGAGAAACTCATTGGCCGAAATTTTCAGGTCGTTTCGATTCACTTTTCCCGCCGGCAGTGTAGCCCCGTCAACGGGTTTCCCGGCGGCGTGGGGTGATTACAATGGGTGATCCCATTGAGAATCGGTGGGAAAATAGAATCCCGCCCTCAGAGAATGCGGCAAGCCCAAGAAACACACAGCTGGGGGACCGGGGAATCCAGCCCATTATTGTCCTGCTAATACTGTAGCAATGTTTTATTTTCTGTAGGTAGTGACTCAACTTGTGAGCACTCTTGGTGTGAGTTTGTTCCACAGCATGCATTACGTTGCGTATTTATGTATGAACCTATGTTTTTCTTTCATGTATGGAACAATCTGTCTGGACTGTATGCAAAACAATACTTTTCGCTGTACCTTGGTGCATATGGCAATAATAGAAATCCATCTCTGAAACTTCATCCTAATGTACATGGTCACAAGCATCAGCAGTGAAAAAGTATGCAGAGATAGGGAAATTAGGCTTTCCTGTGCACCTATGGGGTGGAATTCTCCGACCCCCTGCAGGGTTGGGGAATCGCCCGGGTCCGGCGTACATCCTCCCCCACCCCCCCCCCCCCCCCCCGCCCCCCCCACCGCCGTGGCCGGAATTCTCAGCCACCCGGGAATCGGCGGGAGCGGGAAACGCGCCCCGCCGATTGGCGTACCCCCCGCGGCGATTCTCCGGCCCGCGATGGCCCGAAGTCCCGCCGCTGTCAGGCCTCTCCTGCCGACGTGATTTAAACCACCGATGTGCCGCCGGGATTGGCGTGCGAGCGGGCCCCCGGGGTCCTGGGGGTGGCGCGGGGCGATCAGACCCCAGGAGGTGCCCCCAAGGTGGCCTGGCTGCGATCGTGGCCCACCAATTGGCGGGTGGGCCTGTGCCGTGGGGGCATTCTTTTTCTTCCACTGCCGCCACGGCCTTCACCATTGCGGAAGAGACCCCCTCCACCGCGCATGCGCCGGTGGTGATGTCAGCGGCCGCTGACTCTCCGGCGCATGCGCGGACTCACGCCGACTGGCAAAGGCCTTTCGGCCAGCCCCAAAGCCGATCGGCGTAGCGCCAAAGGCCGTTGGTGTCAGTTTTGCCGCCAGTCAGCGGAGCGGGAGCCACTCCGGCGCGGGCCTAGCCCCTAAAGGTGCGGAGAATTCAGCACCTTTGGGGAGGCCCGACGCCGGAGTGGTTGGCGCCACTCCGCTATGCCGGGACCCCCCGCCCCACCGGGTAGGGGAGAATTTTGCCCATGGTGTTAGTAAGACCTGTAGGAAGCACCTTCAGTTTTTTCCAGTTTGAACTCTCCAGATTCAGCTTGAGATTTGACGGCAGCAATGTTCCACAATGGTTACACCACTGTAACCATTGCAATAGTCAGAACCTCTGGTCTCAGATCTTCTTTGTACAAAAGAATTGCTGCATATTTCACTGGTGGCTTCAGCAGAATGAACATACTGACCTGCATCCCTTCTTCAATAAGATAGTTATTTCCCCCATCAGCAGAGGTACTTGGGCTATCGTTATCATCATGTATGCTGTTTTTAAAAAGTAAAGCAAGGTTCAGGATCTTCTGTGACAAATCATTCATCTCGGTGCGATCTTGGTTTTCATCCTTTCCCATTCTTTTTTGAAAGGACAGGTTCATGTCTAGAATGTCATCTTATAGCTGATCACCTTCACCCTTGCTGCTCCTTTGTTCAACTTCACCTGATGTGGAGATGCCGGCGTTGGACGGGGGTGAGCACAGTAAGAAGTCTTACAACACCAGGTTAAAGTCCAACAGGTTTGATTCAAACACGAGCTTTCGGAGCGCAGCTCCTTCCTCAGGTGAAATCACCTAGCCTCTCCTTGAAGAGAAATTAAAGATCTCCAATGTCCTCCTGTGGTCATAGGGATGGAGTTTTGTCTAGGAAAACTGATTCAGTGTTCCAAGTCAAGTTGAGCTTTTCCTGAAACTGGTAAATAAAGAAGATGCAAAGCTGTACAAGAGTGTCTGCTCAACAAATACAAATGTTGGTTAGGAACGGCATAGAGTTAAATGATTTCTATACCATTATAATTAAATGAGGCAGTCATCTCTCCTCTCGAGTTGATTGGGATATCTTGTGCGCTGCGCTGCGCTGTGCACAGCCTTTAGCCCCTGTGCCTAGTTTAAAATTTGCCTTCAGGTCATTAATCATTATGTCTATACCAGAAATCTTCTGGTGGCTTTACCACTTCATCAAAGAAGAATCCATCCAGTTTTTCAGTATTGCCTATGCCTCATAGAGTCATAGAGACCTACAGCACAGAAATGGCCCTTCAACTCATCGTATCTGCACCGGTCAAAAACAACCACCTAACTTTTCGAATTACATTTTCCAGAACTTCCCCCATAGTCTTGTGTGTCTTGGCATTGCAAGTGAGCATCTAAATATTTCTTAAATGTTATGACGGTCTCCACCACCCTTTCAGGCAGCAAGTTCCAGACTCCCATCACCCTCTGGGTGAAAATGTTTTTCTTCTTGTTTGCCCTGCCAAGTGCATCACCTCACACTGAGGCGACCAGCGGCTTTTCACAGTAACTTCATTGAAGCCTACTTGTGACAATAAGCGATTATTATTATTTTAAGCTGGATTTAATTCCATTTGCCACTGATCAGCCCATCTGTCCAGACAGTCCATATCCTTCTCTAATCTCAGGCTATCATCCTCACTATTTACCACCTCACAATTTTCGTATCATCCGCAAACTTACTGATCAACTCTCCTACATTGATGTCTAAATCATTTATATAATCCACAAACAGTGAGAGCGTCAACACTGATCCCTGCAGGACCCACTGGAAACAGGCTTCCAATCGGAAGAGCACCCCTCAGCAATCACCCCCTGCTTCCTGCCAATCAGTCAACTGTGGATCTACCTTGCCAAATTTCCTTGGATCCCATGGGCTCTTACCTTCGCTAACAGTCTCCCATGTGGGACCTTATCAAGAGTCGTGCTGAAGTCCAAGTAGACTATGTCAAATGCATTTCCCTCATCTACATGCCTGGTCACCTCTTCAAAAAATTCAATCAAGTTGGTCAGGCATGACCTCCCCTTCACAAAACCATGCCGACTCTTCTTAATTAATCCCTGCCTCTCCAAATGTAGATTAATTCTGTTTCTCAGAATTGCTTCCAATAGTTTCCCCACCACTGAGGTTAGACTGACTGGTCTGTAGTTTCCTGGTTTATCCCTTTCTGCCTTCTTGAATAATGGTACCACATTGGCTATCCTCCAGTCCTCCGGCACCACTCCTGTGGACTTGTGAGGAATTGAAAGATATTGTCAGTGTCCCTGCTATTTCCTGCCTTGCCTTTACTCTGTGGGGGTCCTTTATTTAGGGAGTATCTGAGGGGGGATGGGTGAGGGTGGGTCGGGTCACCCTCGTACTGAGGGTGAGGGGAGGGACCCAGAAGATCGGGGGATGGGGAGCTGAATTGTGCAGCCTGGGATTATGCAGGGGTCTGAATTGTGATGCGTAGTGGGGGGGAGGGGGGGGGGGGGGTG
This sequence comes from Scyliorhinus canicula, assembly GCF_902713615.1. NCBI lineage: Eukaryota > Metazoa > Chordata > Chondrichthyes > Carcharhiniformes > Scyliorhinidae > Scyliorhinus > Scyliorhinus canicula. The sequence continues at coordinate 163,732,224 of NC_052150.1, read as the reverse complement.
CTGGCCAGGCCAGCCGCAGGACCTCGCTATCACACTGCCCACTTAAAATGGCGGCCAGATAGCCCTCGCAATCCTCGCCATCCATAAATTTACATGACGAAGGAATGGGAACCGCTTCCTGATTTGCACTCCCAGCTCCGGTGGGAGAACGTTGGGCGCGATTCTCCGCACTCACGCCGGTTCGGAGAATAGCGGGCCGCGCATATTTTCACGGCGACGCCGGTCCGACGCCCTCCCGCTATTCTCCGAACCCCGCACAAACTACACGTCGGCATTCCCGGCAAAGGCCTCAAAAGCCCCCCCCGACACGACCAGAATCGCAACTTATTGTTATTCTCCGGCCCGGATGGGCCGAAGTCCCGACGTCATCACGCAATGTTTTCACGCCGGCCAACACATCTGCTTTTCAAGTTCGTCAACTAGTTGTGCTGGCTGACGAGAGCTTCGAGTAGGTGTGCGCACTGCTCAGCGCACTGCTGGTGTCTGGCCACAACGGGGAAGGCATCCCCGAGAACGGGAGGGGGGTCCAGAGCGGGGGGGAGTGTGGGAGACGGAGCGGGGGAGACTGAGGGGGGGAGTGGGGGAGACGGAGGGGGGGAGTGGGGGAGACGGAGGGGGGGAGTGGGGGAGATGGAGGGGAGGAGTGGGGGAGACTGAGGGGAGGAGTGGGGGAGACTGAGGGGGGGAATGGGGGAGACTGAGGGGGGGAGTGGGGGAGACGGAGGGGGGAGTGGGGAGACTGAGGGGGGAGTGTGGGAGACTGAGGGGGGGGAGTGGGGGAGACTGAGGGGGGGAGTGGGGGAGACGGAGGGGGGGAGTGGGGGAGACGGAGGGGGAGTGGGGGAGACGGAGGGGGGAGTGGGGGAGACGGAGGGGGGAGTGGGGGAGACTGAGGGGGGAGTGGGGGAGACTGAGGGGGGAGTGGGAGAGTGGGGGAGACTGAGGGGGGAGTGGGGGAGTGGGGGAGACTGAGGGGGGAGTGGGAGAGTGGGGGAGACTGAGGGGGGAGTGGGGGAGTGGGGGAGACTGAGGGGGAGTGTGGGAGATGGAGGGGGAGTGGGGGAGTGGGGAGACTGAGGGGGGAGTGTGGGAGACGGAGGCGGGAGTGGGGGAGATGGAGGGGGGAGTGGGGGAGTGGGGGAGATGGAGGGGGGAGTGGGGGAGATGGAGGGGGGAGTGGGGGAGATGGAGGGGGGAGTGGGGGAGATGGAGGGGGAGTGGGGGAGATGGAGGGGGGAGTGGGGGAGATGGAGGGGGGAGTGGGGGAGACGGAGGGGGGAGTGGGGGAGACGGAGGGGTGAGTGGGGGAGACGGAGGGGGGAGTGGGAGTGGGGGGGGGGTAGGGATAGAGTGAGCAAGTGACCTGTCCAACCCCGGTTACAAAATGTCTGCCACCATGCCATGGCGTGCCGGTCACGAGTACACGGCCGCTGGTTGCCCTGTGGCTTACGGCCACAGGCCACTGACGCACCGGTGAAGAGGACGTAGTTAACTGCCTGTTGGATGCAGAAAGTGACCAGGGGTTAGGCTGACCGCGTGTCAGCAGCGCGACCAGGCCACCGGGACACACAGGTATCCCATGGCTGGCGGCTGCCGAGGTGTCGACTAACGTTTGTCTAACATCTCCTGTTTCTCTGCCCCCCACCACCCTTCTGTAGGTTAGCACGATGCATGGGAACAGAACGGCTATGTTCTGCGCAGTGGTTGGTGCCGCTGTACTGCATTTGGCGATGCAGCAGCATCCACACCCACAACCCGCAGTGGCTGCAGGGCCAGCTGCAGCAGCAGAGGGAAGGGCCGAGGAGTTGCCAGTCGTCGAGCAGCATGGGGGGGAGGAGGAGGAGGAAGAGGAAGAGGAGAGAGTGAGGGTGCAGCCACAGCGCCAGAGGCGACGACCAAGGCTGAGGGTGTACCGTGTCCGGATCTCTTTCCTAACAATGACGGACATCACCTGCAGGAGGAGACTCCGGCTGAGTAGGCGGACGGTGATACATATCTGTCACCTCGTGGCGCACCTCGCCCCACGTGGAACGGGGGGAGGACACGCGGTCCCGGTTGCCATCAAGGTGACGGTCGCTCTTAACTTCTATGCGACCGGCTCCTTCCAGTCTCTGAGCGGGGACCTTTCCGGGATCTCCCAGTCATCGGTCCACAGGTGCATCCGGGATGTGACCGACGCCCTCTATGCCATCGCGGGCCGCTACATCACCTTTCCCGAGGACCGAGCAACTCAAGACTCACGAGCTCGTGGATTTGTCAGCGTGGCCGGGATACCGATGGTGCAGGGTGCAATCGATTGTGTTCACGTCCCCATGTGCCCGCCTGCAGGGGACAGGGAGGTGTTCACAAACAGGAGGGGGACATACTCCATGAATATCCAGGTGGTATGCGACCCCCACATGACGTTCATGAACGTCTGTGCAAGGTTCCCAGGGAGTGTGCATGACTCCTACATACTGGCGCAGTCGTATCCCTGCGATGTTTGAGGGACGTCCCCCCCGGCTGAGGGGCTGGTTGCTAGGCAACAGGGGTTATCCGCTGAGGTCTTGGCTGATGACGCCTATACGGAGGCCTCAGACCAATGCGGAAACACGATACAACGAGGCCCATGCAGCAACCAGGGGTGTGGTGGAGCGCTGCCTTGGCCTCCTGAAGATGAGATTCAGGTGCCTGGACCGCTCCGGAGGGGCCCTGCAGTACCAGCCTGACAGGGTCGCTCGCATTGCTGTGGTCTGCTGTCCGCTGCACAACATCGCGATGCAGAGGGGAGATGACCTGCTGCAGGAGGCGGAGGGAGAAGCCAGTGGCAGTGGTGCCAGCACAGAGGAGGAGGAGGAGGAGGAGAGGGAGAGGGAGGAGGAGGAGGCTGGCGGAGTGGCAGGCGCAGCACACAGACACGACCCAGGTGCTGGTGATGTCCAGGAGGTGGCACGACGGAACCGGCGAGGACGGCGGGCACGCGACGCCTTGGTGGCAGCACGGTTCACGCGTCATATGCGACGTCCCCGCTGAACACCAAACCACCACCTGCATCGCTAGTCGTGCAGAGGGTCAACACACAACTGCCACCACCACAGCCCCCCCTACCCCCTCTCAGTGTACACTGCTCCACTTCGACATCACCCTTACCACTGGGTCCAGACGGTATGGCACAACATTGATGGCTGTGTCAGCGGGTGTGATCAGTGCCATGTGGAATGATGACAGCCCGCTCTGCGAAGAACTGTGAGCTCAGAATCGTTAGAGAGATTCTGACCCATGGCAATAGCTGAACCATCCACCTTGGTGGCCGCTGAGATCGTCACGGACACTCCATCACGTGCCCGCGTGGGCTAGCTGTGGGAGGGGGTGGGGGGGGAAGGAACTGCACACCCGGCACCGAAGTTTCATCGCTCGTCAACCCCAGCGACACTCGGTCACCATCATGATTCCTGTGGCTGTGGAACAATCACATGGTATTACAAGTAAGGTGGAACAGTGCGTTTAATGTTAACAATAATTTACAGGTGCCCTAGCCCCTACAACTAAATTGTGCCTTTCACCCGTGCCAACTTACTCAGTGTCTATCTTAGTTGCCTTACGGGCCCTACCACTATGTCTAAGTGATTCCCCAGATGATACAGCAGGAGTGGAGGAGGATTGCTGCGAATCGCCCCCCTCGACTCGTTTCTCCTTCGGCAAGCGTTTCCTGGGGCGACCCGGCCTTGATGGGCCAGACTGCTCTGCGGGCGTCTCGGGTGACATTGTGCCACCCTGCTCTGCCTGCTGCCCACCCGAGGCACCAGGGATGGGATGGGGGGAGGCCGAGAATTCCGTGACGTCCCGTGATGGAATTAATGGGACGGGCCCCGAAACCTCCTCCTCCCTCGGGGAGCCCGGTGGCCCCCGGGCCTCACTTTGGGACAGAGGTGCGAGCGGGGAGGTGCCCCGTCGCGCCACCGACACCTGGCGCTGCCAGTCCTGGAGGCCTGCAATGGTATCCACCAGGATCCGAAGGTTTGCAGAGACGGAGTCCAGGGAGTTAGACATTCCCGCTAGGGACTGTGCGATCTCAACCTGTGAGTGCACAACGCCATCCAGAACATGTGTCAGGCGGTTGATGCTCTCCGCGACTGACTGCTGGGACTGTGCCATCGACTGCTGTGACTGTGCCATGGCGTGCTGCGACTGGGCCATGACCTGCTGAGACTTGGCCAAGGCCCGCAGCGCGCCGGCAATGTCGTGTTGGCTCTGGCGCATTGCTGCCTGTGAGAGGGCAACCCTGTCCAGGGCCGAGGATGACGCGTGCACATTAAGCCCAACGCCTTGCATAACCTGACCCATTGCCTCCACCGCGGATGCCACCCGTGCGGTGTCGGCCTGGGTTGCTGCCATGAGCGGCACCACTCCCTGCTCCTGGACGCGGTTTGACTCCTCTAACAGCGTCTGCAGAGTCTGGAAGACAGCCCTCATCCCGTCATTGTGTCCCTGTGTTTCTTGATGCATCAGCTGTGCGGGTGGGTTGAGAAAGTCCAGGAATTCGGAAAACATCTGGGAGCCAGCTGCATGCTGGGCCTGGCCTGGCCTCCGCCAGTCCGGGCCCTCGGCTGCTCCGACCTCCACCTGCTATACCTGCTCAGTTGTGATGTGCGACCCAGACTGTGACCCAGGAGCCTCATCACTAAATAGGCCAACCGGGGTGAGTGTCTCTGGGATGGTGGATGGTGTGGGAGATAGCTGTGCCGCAAGCTCGAGGTCGTCTTGGGTTGACGCCTCCTCCATGTCATCGGCCCGCTGAGAGGCCGCAGGGCGTTCGCGGGCCATTTCTCTCTCTTGCTCTCTCGCCGCCCTCTGGGCGTCCTGCTCCACAGATTCGGTTGGGGAGGATGGGACTCCCCGCTGATTGGGCACCCTCTGTCGTGCGGCCCCGGGTGAGGTGGGGGCAGATGCCTGTATCCGCCTGGAGGCAGACGGCCCTGGTCGTTCGTCATCACGTTCTAGGGAAGAGAATGAAACGGGTTATTTAGATACGCTCGGCCAGGCGCTGGACGGTCCCAGTGGGCAGGGTGTGAAGGGACAGAGGATGGGGGAGGTGTACAAGTGGGCAGGGTGTGAAGGGACAGAGGATGGGGGAGGTGTCCCAGTGGGCAGAGTGTGAAGGGACAGAGGATGGGGGAGGTGTCCCAGTGAGCAGAGTGTGAAGGGACAGAGGATGGGGGAGGTGTCCCAGTGGGCAGGGTGTGAAGGGACAGAGGATGGGGGCGGTGTCCAAGTGGGCAGGGTGTGAAGGGACAGAGGATGGGGGAGGTGTCCCAGTGGGCAGGGTGTGAAGGGACAGAGGATGGGGTAGGGGGGGGTGTTTGTTATGCAGGGTTGTCTCACTTGTTGCAGCTCCGCCAACCTCGCATTGCGCGATCTCCCGGGTGGCAGATCCCCCAACAAGGTCCAGTGCCCTCTGCTCAAACGTGGTGAGGGGGTGCAGGATGGGCGATCCCCTCCAGTCTTGTTCCGCTCACGAGTGTTGTGAGCGGTCTTGTCCTGTTGGGGGAGGGGGCATAGGTAGATCATTACAATACGGCAGGTATCAGCAGTCCATTCAGATACTGGCACAGTTTGGGGGTCAAGTTGTAATAAGACCATTGCATCTCTCCACGGGGGCCAGAGCGCTGGGTCTGTGACTACTTTGTGAACCACCCTCAACTCACTCTGCCCCAATCCCCCTCCACCCCCCGGGGGGTGGGGGGGGAGGTGGGTGATCAAGTAAAGGGGGGAGGGATGGTTGTGACCCGGGTGCACCTTCTTGGCACTTACCCTGGCAGCCCTGGTGAGGTCGTGCATCTTCTTCCAACATTGCTCTACAGAGCGAGGGGTCTGCCCCACAGCACTGACGGCAGCAGCAACCTCACGCCAGGCCTGGCGCACCGCACTGGCAGGGTGGCGATGCCCTCTATGCGGGCAGATGATGCCCCTCCTCTGCTCGATTGATTCGAGCAGCGTCTCCACGTCAGCCTCAACGAATCGCGGGGCTGCGCTCCTGAGCTCCGACATCCTGGCCTAGTTTCTGTGCTCGCCCGCGCCTTTTTACGGCGTTGGGTGGCGTCACATGGGCGTGTTCGTATCGTCGCCACGTTCCAGCGTCATCGCGCACGTGATTGACGCGGCCCCGTTCCTAGCCCATTTCCCGGACATGAATACGTCGGGAACTGGGCCGTGTCGGGCCGCCGCAAAAGTCGCTCGTTTTCACGGCCAACTTCGCGATTTTCCGCGGGTGCGGAGAATCGCGCCCGTAATCTCCCAAACGGAGAATTTTACTCCATATTTCTGTGAAGTCCCTTGAGAAGGTTTATTATGTCAAAGGCGCTAAATCAATATAAATTATTGCACAAACAGGAAAACTGTACATACTCATGCTCATGATTGACCTTCACATAAACAAGACTAGGTCTTAATTTTGATCCTGTATCATAATTAACCTTAATGTTTCAATTAGCATCGGCCTTTTTAGTCTTGATGGGGCAGAAGAATAATGGACTCTACTCATATGTTACATATTGCTCAGCCTTTATAAAATGACACATCCGTAAGACCCATCATAACAGATATGCTAATAATTTAATAAAATAAGTAGAACTACACGCACTCTGCCAACCTCGTCACAATTTCTGTGCCTGATTATTTTTGATTCTTAAATATGAGCTAACTATGGAACAGATACGACCATAACGGGCATTAATGATGAAACATGAAAACCACCAATTATGAAGTCTAAAAACCAAGTGGACAGTTATCAGCAGCTATCGGTAGAACACAGAATGGGAAGCAATTAAATTGTCCAAATATATTTTGGGAAATCCTCTTAGCTGCCACTTTGCTTTTGACATTAAGCCTAACCCTAACCCTAAGCTTTGTACATGAAACCAAAATAATTAGAAAAATCAATGGTCAAATTTACTTATCGAAGCACATTTTCCACACAAAATATTTTCTGGTAAGGTACGTTGCTGCTGCTATAGGTTTATGTATGTTTGCGCTAACTGAAGAGACTTTTCATGATAACTATATGTAGCTTCAGCATTCATTTGTGTCCACAACTCCCAGAATTTATTTTGATCAGTTTGGCTTAGTGATAACCCTCATGCATATGAATCAGGAGCTTGTGGGTTTAAGCTCCACTCAAGGACATGAGCTCTTAATCCAGGCTGACTTTACAGTACTGAGAAAGTGCTGGACTCTCGAAACTGCCATCTTTTGGATAAGATATTAATAATTTTGTATAAATCACCTAGGCACACTAAAGCTTTGCTGCTTAATAGAAAATCGAAATACTGCAGATTGGGAAAATCTGAGAGTAAAATAGTAAATGGTGAAAGTACTCAGTCGGACTGGCAGCATCTGAATCCTCCACTCAGAGTCAAAAAATCACTTTTCAACCCAGATCAGACAAAAAATACACATCTTTCTCCAATTTGTCAGGTTAATCTTCCTTTGGAGAATCCTGCAGAACTCAGTCTGTGCAGGAAACTTTGAAGGGAGCAATAGAGATAATCTGCACAGAAATCCCTCCCTCCCCCCATTTTACAGCATTATTCCAGTAATTATAGAGTTTAAATGTCTTAAAGTGTGCTAAAAAGCTACGTCCAGAAGGTAAGTGGGTAAGGGGGTAGGGTGAAGAAGGAAATAAAGTGGTGATTACCACATTCACCCCCTGTTAAAATTGAGTCCGACAAGGGTGGCGGAGAACTATATACAGAGCAAGTTTAATATACAGAGGCAAAAAAAATTGTTGAAGTCCAGTACAAGGTCCTTTAACAGTCCCAAACCAATTACAGGTTTAGCTGGTCTGGGGCCTTGATGTGACGTTGGGAGCGACGCAGTGGTGGCGGCGAATCCGGTGGTGGTCTGATCCTGGGTGACTCTGGGAGCATGCCGAAATCCTCTTCATCCTCGGGTGTATGCAGGGGAAGGACGGATGGTCCTGGGGGGGGGGGGGGGGGGGGTGCTGCTGGTTGCGCGAGGGGAGGGTGGTGCCGGGTAAGTGTGAGTGTGGGGAGGATGGGTAAGGGATTACGATGGGTAAGGGAGTAGAGTAAATAAGGAGGTAGGTTGGATAAAGTAAGTGGGTAGTGTGGGTAAGGGTGTAGGATGATTGAGGGGAAGGAGAACAAGGGGGTAAGGAGGGAAGAAGGTAAATTGGGTAAGGGGCTGGATGGTAAGGGAATAAGGGGTTAGACTGGGCGAGGTTAGTGAGTAATGGGATAGGATTGTATATGGGTAGCGTGGTGGGGTATGGGAGAGAAATCAGTGCGTTCAGGGGAGTTGGTTGATGAGGTCAGATCAGGTTTGGCCCGGGGGAGTCAGGGTGTTAGGACGGTAGTTAGAGGATAGGAGTAGTTGGAGGATTGGGAATAGTCGGGGTTGGGGTGGGGGTGCGGTGCAGAGTCCATTGTACAGTTACCCAGGAGTTAGACTCGGAATTTTCTGTCTGTTGTTGCTTGGGGATCTATTCAGGTATGTAAGTTGAAAACATACAAAGTTCAACACTTTTTGGAGGATCCCAGGGAGGAGGGGAAGTTAAAACTCCCGGGGCAATTCCCACAGAGTTCTTGTATTGGGACTTTTGTGTTCCAAAAGTTAAGTTCCAAGTTTTTTGAGTTCTGAAAAAAAAGAGTTATATTTGACTCAACATTAACTCCATTTCTCTCTCCACAGATGCATGTGGAAGTGAACACCAAACACTGCTGATCAAAAATGAGAAAAAGGAAGTGGGCAGGTAAAAGTAGAGAAGTAATGATCTGAAATTTTTGAACTCATTGAGTCTGGAAGGCAGTGAAGTTCCTGGTTGGAAGATAAAGTTCTGTACTCCAAACCTCTGTTCATTTTCATTGAAACAGTGAGAGAGGCTCAGTGCAGAACAATCAGAGTAGGAGTTGAAGTTTCTGATCCTTGACGCCTGAAGGAAAGAAACACCGGATGTGTTAAAGAATGAAATGATACTGTAGATCAGGACAGCATTGAGATAGAGTGAATACTTAAAACACCTTTGTGGCAGCTTTTTAAGTTCAATCTCTATGTTATATATTATCTATTCTTCCACAAAAAGCCAGAAAATACAGCAAAGCATTAAATATTTAATTTACATCACTTTGTTGTACTGGTATTAAACAACATTCTGATGCAAAGGCTTTGAATGGCACAAACTGACAGCTACCAGGCCATGTTCAATGATAATGACCCTTTCACCATTCTTTGAAAACAGTTCTGTATGTTTTTTTTTAACATGATCACTACCTCATTAACAATTCCAACACTGTCATATATGTTAGTAAAATGCTGAGGATAGTTTTCTAAAAGGATTTGATTTTTATCCAGTTGTATCCAATTATTAACATCTCTCAGTGAGCTGTCGTCCTTTTAAAAAAAGAAATTAGATCCCATTAACCATCATCTGATTATGTCACATCTTTATTATCATTTCTTCATGCTGCCACTATCAGAAACGTGTGGGATGCATTTACATCCTGCGCCTCATATCAGTCCATAGGAAGCTCTTAAAATAGCTACATTTGGACCTTGATTTATAGCATTTCAAACAGAGGGAGGGGGAGGAGGATCTGGGTGAACAGGAGTGTTATCTGCAACAAGATTTGTGAGAGCCAGGTGAAGATAATATATCAAATTTAGAACTAGTCTACTTCCCTTTCTAGAAATATTGGAGGGTCTGTAAGCAAAGGGTCATACACTTCTGCATACATTCAAATCCAGCACCTTCAGTCAGCCCTGCTGCGGAGGTGGTGGCGTAGTGTTATTGTCACTGCACTAGTAAACCAGAGACCCAGAATAATGATCTGGGGGCCCAGGTTCAAATCCCGCCACTGCAGATGGGGAAATTTGAATTTTAAAAAGTCTGGAATTAAAAATGTATTGATGACCTTGAAACCATTTTCCATTGTCATAAGAAAATCCATCTGGTTCACTAATGTTCTTAGGGAAGGATCTGCTGTCCTTACCTGGTCTGGCCTACATGTCACTCCAGACCCACAGCAATGTGGTTGACTTTTAACTGACCCCTCAAGAACAATTAGGGATGGACAATAAATGCTGGCACAGCCAGACACTCCGGGCGCGATTCTCCGCTGCCCACGACGGGTCTGAGACTAGCAGGAGGGCCTTCCCGACAATTTTCACGGCCTCCCGCTATTCTCCCCTCCCCCCCTCCGGCTGCCCCCCAACACGAATCGCTGCTCGCCGTTTTTTACGGCGAACAGCGATTCTCCGCAGGCCGATGTGCCGAATACCGCGGAGTTTACGCCCGTTTTCACGGCCGTGATCACACCTGCTTTCAGCGTTCGTGAAAACAGCCACAAAGTGCCGTCCCGGACAGCCATGACACCGATTGGCACGGCCGCACCACGGCAGTGCCAAGAGTGGCATGGGCCTGCGATCGGTGGGCACCGATCGTGGGCAGCGGGTCCGATACCCGCGCACTATTTGTTCTTCCGCCGCCCCGCAGGATCAGGCTGAGGGGCATGATGGCCCGCATATGCGCGGGTTTGACGCGTCTGCGTGATGACGTCATCCGTGCATGCGCGAGTTGGAGCCGTCCAACCCGTGCATGTGCGGCTGACGTCATCGTGCGCGTCAGCCGTCGTGACGCTTAGCGCGCGGACTTAGCGACGGTCGCTAAGGCCGCGATGCCGTGCTTCACGGGGCCCCGCTGCTAGACCCACCCGGGCGGGGAGAATCGGGTCCCGGGAGGGGGCGTGGAGGCTGCCGTGAAACGCGGCCAGTTTCACGGCAGCCTTTACGACTCGCCGCATTTGCGGAGAATCGCGCCCCCCATTTCTCAGAATCTATACAAATAAATCAAGATCACCAAGGATGCATTATTACATAACACATATATTATGTTCCTTTTCATGTCCTCAGCACTTCCGAAAAGCAAATAAAACCAATGGATTACTTTTAAAATTTTGGGCAAGATTTTACTGGCTCCCAGGTGACAGGCTAGAAGGTAGGGGGAGGCAGTAAATCGCAGAGGTCCGTGTTGGAATGGCTTCCCATTGGGGGTATTTTTCCAAAGACGGGATGCAGAGCTCCAAGTAGGCAGGCAGCTGATTAGCATTATTCAAGTTGCGTTCAGGGCCATTTGTTGGGGCCAGCATTTTGCTGACAGTGGTTGTCACTGCTCGACGTGCACTGCGAGGGTACCAGAGGCAGTGCCAGGTTGGCATTGCCAGTGTGGCACTTCCAGGGCATTGCTAAGGTCTGTGGGCAGTCCCCGGTCACTGCCCGGGCATGTCCCTCTCCCCCCAGGGGCTGTACTGACCATTGCTTCCCCAGCGGATTTCCCACGACAGCTTCACGTTTTAAATATCTGTTGAGAACGTCACTGATGTGACAACATTCGGTGAGGGGGAAACATTTGGCAGGGAATCCCTTTAATTTCATTTAAATTCATTAAAATTTATTTGAATGACGTTTGCACCCATTCTGGGTGGGAACTTTGGTACGACACCAGTGAGTGTTGTGGAAAATCGGAAAACGGGATCTCACCAGTGAGAATCACGTTTTTGCACCCTTGTTACCGTTTTCACTCACTGCGAGCATGGGTGCAAAACCGCCCCCAACATCTTTTTAGTCCCATCGATTTGAGGCTTCTTTTCGACTTCCATCTCTCCTGCAGTTCATAAGATATTTTCTTCCTCCAACAGTTCACTGTTCTCTGATTTATATAACTTCATCAGCCATCTACTACCTGTCCATGTTTTCCTATAGTCTCCTCAGTTTATTTTCCATTTCCTGTTAGATTTAACAATGAGCTGGACGCTCATCCTGCTTTCTGCTCCTTATTTGCAACTTCTTCTGAGGATCACAACATATTTGCTCTTGCCTTTTCTCGTATTTCAGATTATCCGACCGGCCTGCTGTTTCCTGATTTTCATTTTAAATTTCCGCTCCTGTATTTTTAGATTCCTTTTTTCTGTACAAGTCTTAACAGATGCCTTTGAGCCTTTTCCCCAGCTTGATGGCAAGGTGCAGACATTGCATTTGTGAATAAAACCCGTGTTCGTGTGCAACAACAGCAGCTGGTGCAGCTTAATATAATGAGCCCACTTCTCCATTTTATTCAGTCACCAACTGGACTGGCATCAGGTTGCCTCTCAAATCCCTGGACTATCACACCACTCTGGTAAAAATTCCACTACCCCAAACAAATTTGACAACAGACTTCCTGTTTAAATGATTATAGTAATGAGAGATTAAAAAACACCAAGAAAACTGACGTTCGTCAGATGCAAGCTCTTACGGATTCTAGTTCTTTCCTTATCCCTCGAATGCTATATTATCTATAATTTGAAATGTTTATTGAGAGTATTCAGTATGATAATCATAAACTCATCATAAAACAATTATGACAAAAAATTGTTTCCTTTAGTGAGATAAAAGATTTTGAAAAGCTGTAGTAAAAGATGATTGAGCTTTATCCACAGGTTGATTAATTCTTCCTATCCTGACCAAATGCAGGAAAGCTTGAAGCTAATTGTTTGCGCTGAGAATTTGTTTCTCCAAGAGCTCGCCATTTTAAAGAATAACACTGAAAGAAATAATCACAACCCTTGCAACCTAAACATAATTTAACAAAGGTTTTGGGGTAAAGGGGTTAATTTCATCACGATTACCACAGACATGCCACAGCACATTGTCACGTATGGGTGAATGCATTTTGCAATAAAAAACAAATTACCTACATTTGAGCATATATTTATCTTACAAAGTAAGCATTTGCACCATTGAGGATTTAATGAGTCCCTGTGCATTCTCCGTGTTCCCTTTTTCCTCAGAGAATCATTATCTATTCCCAAAACACACTGAAATGTCGTAGCTTAGGTGCTCTATAATGAAAGGAATAAAATTAGAGTACTTCACAGCAGTAATTTAAATTACAATAGCCAAGTTGTAATCATTAAAACAAATTATGTCTATAGGTTCCTTTAGCGGTTCTCTTCTAGGTTTCATTAAAGCAAATCTAAAACTTGTAGACTTGAAAATGCAATCACATATGCAGCACCTACCCGTTCACATCAATTTGCTTTCACAGAAAAGTTAGTGTCAAATGAGATTTGCTGACACTCCTGTGAAGTTCCTTGGGATGTTTTAGTACATTAAAAGAGATATATAAATGCAAGTTAGTGTTGGTAGATTTATCCTGATTTGGTGACTAGGACAAGCTGGTCAATCATCAATGAGTAAATTTTAGAATCATAGAATTTACAGTGCAGAAGGAGGCCATTTGGCCCATCGAGTCTGCACCGGCCTTTGGAAACAGCACCCCACTTAACCCAGTAATCTCACCAAATATTTTTGGACACTAAGGGCAATTTATTATGGCCAATCCACCTAACCTGCACATCTTTGGACTGTGGGAGGAAACCGGAGCACCCGGAGGAAACCCACGCGGACACTGGGAGAAAGTGCAGACTCCGCACAGACAGTGACCCAAGCCGCAAATTCTAGTATCATAACTTGTTAGAAAACCCATCACAGCTCTTTGGGGTGTCATCCTAGTATTAAAACTAGTTAGACCCTCTAGTCCTCACCGCTTACTTTCCCTCACCCTCCTACCCACTCTCCATGCCCTCCATGCAACTGCATGTCCCCAATGCATCCCCATAGTCCCTTATAGCCCCCATGCCAGCTCATGACCCTTCTATGTCCAATCATTATGTACAGAGCCACTGAGCCCTATAGTGGAAATGGCATGTGTGGAACTTCTCAGAAAAAAATCACACCCATTCACAAACTTTTCATAAAACGCTGTCCCTACAGCCCTGTGAGTGTCAACCAGACAGGCCATTTGTGTATCAGCAGCAGGCTTCAACCTTTTCACACATCTTAATGTTGTATGAACAAGTATTGATACATTGACAAAAGAGATCACAGAAAGAACAATTTATTACAGTTACATAAAGAGTTTAATCAAACAAAGTCAACATTTCTCTACAGTTTTAAAAATAACCCCTATTGAAATAATCATTTTATGAGCCTGGAGCCTCAGCCAAGCAAGCATAATGAGACTATCCAGTTCTAACGGAATAGTTCTAACAACTGTCCTCCCAGCTGGCAGGCAAGGCACCCATTGCCTCCTTTAAATCCAGCCCAATAATTGGGAACAAATTAATAATGACTTGGGTAAATGTGGATCAATTAAGGAAAGTCAGCATGGAGTTGTTAATGGCAAATCATGTTTAACTAACTTGTTTGAATTTTTTGAAGAGGTAACAGAATGGGTTCATGTGGATAATACTGTTGGAATGGTGCATGTGGATTTCCAAAAGCGATTTGATGAAATACTGTACAATAGACTTGTGAGCAAAGTTACAGCTCATGGAATAAAAGGGACATGGATACGTAATTGGCTCAGTAACTGGAAATAGAGAGTAGTAGGTAAAGGCTCATGCAGCCAATGCAACAAAGGTCAAAAATTCGACTGGGGGTGCAGTGTGAGGTGAGGTTGTGGGGAGAGGGTTGGCCTAATGAAGGCAAGGGAAGAAATATGGAAGGTGGAGTGTGCAAGACAGGGGTGAGGGAAAGGTAAGAGCTCACAAGGGCAGGCAGAGGGGCAAGGAGGTAGATGAAGAGGATGAGCAATGGAAGGCAGTGGGAAGACCAATGGGAGGGAAACTAGATCCTAACAAGGTTGAATGAAATGCAGACACATAAGGGGGGTCTAATGGATAGTACATGTATTACTAGAAAGGGGTGAACACAGACTACAGATTACAGCATGGGTTCCTGTTAGTGTGGCACATTAGGGATGGTTTGCACAAACATAAACAGGTCAGGGCTGCAGTACATTGCAAAGGTTATTGTTGTCCATTGTTGAAATTGGAAACAGGAACTAAGGGCACAATTCTCCGGAAAAATTTCAAGCGTGGTAGCGAGTGGGAATTGCCGCGAGCTTCCCGGCACTCAGCACAGCGAGGCCGACAACACAATTCAATGTTAATTGGTCCGCTTAATGAGGCCTCACGGCTTCTCACCACAAATAACGGCTCACCAGCTAATTCATGGTGCTTGCCAGCTCCCCTCTAACAAAGTCGAGCAGCACTTAAACTGCACTTGCTCAGCCAACCCCAGCCAATACCCCAAAGACACCAATACCCCGCCCTCCCAGTAAACCGTTAGGCTCCCACGAGAGCATCCATCCCCCAACTCTCCAAGTGACCCCCAGCCGTCCCTCTCCCCCCCCCCCCCCCCCCTTATTCCACCTTCACAACCCCTCTCCCACTACTGTGAAACATGAATGTGGCCAACGATGCCCTCTTTGTGTCTCCGCAGGAAAAGGTCTCCCGCAGTCATCGGGAGAGGGCCCAGTCCGGTGGAAGGGTGCCAGAAAAAGAATCCTCACCTCCTTTGAGGATTGGGCCCTGGAGGTGACTAGTTGGCCAAGGAGGCTGGCGGAAACCGCAGAGATGAGGAACCACCGGGCTCCACCTGGGGGACCTGTCAAACGTGAGTTGTTATTGCCTTACTGACTGGTCCATCCCTCCCACTGACCACATGTCGATTCTCTTGCAGGTCCTCTAGCCGATAGTGCAGGCCCATCCCGGGTGGCCCCCTCTCCTGTCTCTGAAGAGAACACCTCAGAGGAGAGCTCTGAGGGTGCAACCATGGAAGTGGCACAGCTATAAATGATTTATTAACATTAACTGTGGGTAAACTATATGCAAAACAACAGATGAATAAGAGTAAGATCAAGCACAAGCAACCTCTCTCCAGCTTCCTCCAGACCGTCTGGGGGGGTCACCTGACTCTAACATCACTTATATACTAATGAGACTCCTAGTGGTCAGTCAGTGAATTAAAACACAACCATGATATCACAACACCGCCGACAAGAGCACCGGCACCCTCCAGCCCCAGAGTCCCAGAGGACACTTGCCGGGGACATCAAAGGCAATGGGACAAGGCAAGCAGCTGGGAGCCACCACCTCAGATGTGCATCCTGGGGAAACACCAAGATGCAGTGGTAGAGCTAGGAGGGCCAAGCACGTTGAGGATCACTGAGGGCACCAGGGCACGGGGGAGGGGATGGGGAGGGGTTAGGTAGGGGGTGGTGAGGGTTGGGGCTTGGAGGCTGGGGGGTTGAGACGGCGGCACCATTGGGAGTGGGGTATTGTACAGCACATTAAACTCCTTTTTACACAACCATTATGATGCCTCTGTCACTTTATTCCGCAATGTGGACCGACATCCGAACACTTTGCCCATCTCTCCAGACATTCCCTCTTCCCGTGGGGGCGCTCACCTACCCTCCAGACGTGGACATGTCCCCGGAGCTGTGTCCCAACCCCGGCGTGTTTGGATGTTGCGTTGGTGGTGTTGCCTCCCGCATTGTCCAAGCACAGTGTCCAGGCATCAAGGTGAGATTGGGATGCTAGGTAATGAATCCCATATGCTACCTGGCCCGCCCACCAATGGGAATCCATTTGGCATGTGTAAAGTACTCACTTAACTATGATTGCCAATTCCCCATTAGCAATAGCCATCAGCAGCGCAGCCAGAGGCCTCAGCAGTCGGTGGGAGTTATGGGTGATCGGTGGGGATGATGTGCTGGGACAAGAATTTCCCCTGGAATGGATACACATGATTCAGGGATTGGCATGGTCATGCCGAGGGCTGTTGCCCCCTGGTTGTCCCCCAAGTGCCTCCCCCCAACCATGTGATTCACAAGTTATCACCACCCCCACACATACGCACACACGCGCACACACGCACAAGGCTGCAGATGTCACAAATTGGAATGGAATGCTGATAACCTCTCTGCCTGGGGTAAGGTGCATGAGGAGCAATGCAATCTCAGGTCACAAAGCTTAGCTGCCCAGGTTCTTCCATACATCTCTCATTCACACCTCTCAGCACCCTTTAACCATTCTGATCTTCAATATATAATAATAATCTTTATTAGTGTCATAAAAGGCTGACATTAACACTGCAATTAAGCTACTGTGAGAATCCCCTCGTCGCCACACTCCGGCGCCTGTTTGGGTACACAGAGGGAGAATTCAGAATGTCCAATTCACCTAACAGCATGTCTTTCGGGACTTGTGGGAGGAAACCGGAGCACCCGGAGGAAACCCACGCAGACAGGGGGAGAATGTTCAGACTCCGCACAGACAGTGATCCAAGCCGGGAATCGAACCTGGGACCCCGGAGCTGTGAAGCAACAGTGCTAACCACTGTGCTACAGTGCCACCCATATATATTTTTAGAGAGGAGCCAAAAGTGAGAATGGGTCCAGTAGTCCAGAGAGCTTTTATACAAACCCTCATTCAAGGCAGGAGCAAAAGAGTTAAAGGCATCTTCACACGCAGCTCCAGCAGGAGGCTCTGCATGGGGGACAAGGCCAGGGAAAGCGTGAACGTCAACAGGAGGCTGAGGAAAAGAGACCCAGACAGTGGGGATGACAGGCAACACTGAGGGTCTATCGTGTGAAAATTTATTTTCTACAAAAGTGTGAGAGGCAGTGCAGGGCCAGGTTGTGATTGTCCAGGGATCTGGTCCGCCATATAGAATCATGGAACCATAGAATCATAGAATTTTACAGCACAGAAGGAGACCATCCGGCCCATTGTGACTGCACCGGCTCCCGAAAGATCTACATAGCTAGTCCCATTCTAGTCTCGCCCTCTCTCCCTAGCCCTCTAAATTCATTACTTTCAAATATATATCCAGTGCTCTTTTGAAACCTCCTATGGAATCCGTCTCCACCACTCTCCCAGGGAGCATGTTCCAAATCCCAACAACTCTCTGAGTAAAGAAGTTTATCCTCATCTCGATTCCAGCTCTCTTGCTGTCCATCTTGAAATTGTGCCCCTAGTCACTGACTTACCAACTAATTGAAACAGAAAATACTTCTTTACCCTGTCAAAAGTGTTCATACGTTTTAACACCTCAATAAGGTCACCTCATAATCTACTCTGCTCTAAAGAGAACAAGCCCAATTTCTCTAATCTTTCCTTGTATCTAAAATTCCTCATTCCTGGTATCATTCTCGTAAATCTCCTCTGCATTCTCTCCAGGGCTTTAACATTCTTCCTTAAATAAGGTGCCCAGAACGGAACACAATATTCCAAATGCCATCTGACCAATTATTTGCAGAAGTGTAACATCACTTTCTTGTTTTATACCCTATGCCTCTATTCATAAACCCAAGGATCCTATAAACCTTCTTACCAACTGCTTCAACTTGCTTCACCACCTTCAGAGAATTATGCACTTGAACCCCAAGGTCCCCCTGCTCCTCATTGAGCCTGTATTGTCTCCCCATATTTCTTCTCCTGAAATGCGGTACCACACATTTGAATGAAAATGAAATGAAAATCACTTATTGTCACGAGTAGGCTTCAAATGAAGTTACTGTGAAAAACCCCTAGTCGCCACATTCCACCGCCTGTTCGGGGAGGCTGGTATGGGAACATTTCTCAGCATTGCAATTCATCTGCCAGGTGTCTGCCTATTTGGTCAACTTGTCAATGCTCCTCTGAAGTCGCTCAGCGTCATCCTCACAATTGACTATTCACCATAGTTTAATGTCATCTGTAAATTTTGAGATTTTGCCCTCAACATCCATCTCTAAATCCTGTATATAAATCAGAAAAAAACAAAGAGAACACCACTTTCAACTTGTTCCCAATTTGAGAAATGTCCATCTATACCTACCATGTGTTTCCTGTCTTTTAGCCAACTTCTAATTCATCCAAGGATCCATCAATCCCAAATATTTCTCATTTGTTACAATAATAATAATCTTTATTGTCATAAGTAGGCTTACATTAACACTGCAATGAAGTTACTGTGAAAAGCTCAAGTCGCCACATTCCGGCACCTGTTCGGGTACACAGAGCGAGAATTCAGAATGTCCAAATTACCTAATAGCATGTATTTGGGACTTGTGGGAGGAGACCGGAGCACCTGGAGAAAACCCACGCAGACAAGGGGAGAACGTGCAGACTTTCACAGACAGTGAACCAAGCTGGGAATTGTACCTGGGACCGTGGCGCTGTGAAGGCATAGTTGTAACCACTATGCTACCGTGTTAACCAATCTGCCATGTGGCACCATATCAAATGCTTTATGAAAGTTCAAATTGACAACATCCACAGCACTACCCTCATGTACTGCCTGTATCACCTCATCAAATAACTCAATTAAATTTGTCGGATATCACCTGCCCTTGACAAAGCCATATTGACTGTATTGGATTAACATATTTTCTCTAAGTGTACATTTATCTTATCCTGTATTATGGCCTCCATCAATTTTCCCACTTTTGCTGACAAGCTGACAGGTCTGTAGTTTCCTGCGTTATCCTTTGCCCCTTTCTGAAACAGCGGCATTACATTTGCAATCCTTCAGTCTGCTGGGACTAATCCAGTGTATAGTGAGGCCTGGAAAATGCTGTCACAACTCTGCAATTTTCTCCCTTACCTCTCTCAGCAACCTAGGATGCATCCCATCTAGACCTGGAGTGATGCTAACCATTTTAGCATCTCTTCTTTATCTATCACTAAACTGTTCAGTTCCTCAACACCCACATTTTCAACTGGGCCATTGTCACCATCTTCAATTTTGGTAAAGGAAAATACTAATTTCGAACCCCTGCCACACCTTCTGCTTCAGTGAGCAGCTTACCCTTCTTGTCCCTTAGGGCCCAACTCTATCCTTCACTAATCTTTAACTGCTAATATGTTTGAAGAACATTTTACTGTTTGTTTTAGCACAGCCTGGCATCCTTTCCTCATGCTTCCCCTTAGCTTTCCTTATTTCAGCCTTAGCCTCTCTCCTGCATTTGAGATGCTCTTTCGGATTTCTATTGCTATTATTATTCCGGCATGTATCATATGCCTCTTTTTTCTTCCTTATTTTCTACTCAATAACTGTAGTCATCCAGGGTACTCTAGTTTTGGATACCCCGTCCTCTCATGGGTATGTACCCAACCTGCACCCTATTCATCTCTCCTTTGAAAGTCTCCCATTTTTTACCCACTGTTATATCTACTGAACTACATTTCCAATCAACCTGCTCCAGTCCAAATTTTAGACTCTTAAAAATTGCCGGTTTCCAGTCTGGGATCCTAATCCGTGAGTGACTTTTATCCTTTTCCAAACTAATATAGAACCGTATTATTTTATGATTGTTATTTCCCAAATGCTCCCCCACTCTGGCATTCTCCACCTGGTCTGCCTCATTTCCTAGGACCAGATTCAGCAGAGCTTCCTCCTTGGTAGGACTGAAAGGCACAGTTCCAGAAAGCTCTCCTGTGCATACTGCAGAAATCTCTCCCCTTTTTGCCCCCCATTCTACCCTTCTCTTAGTCTAACTTAGGGTAATTAAAATCCCCAACTATCACCATCCTACATGTCCTGCAGATTTCCATAATATGCCTACAAATGCTCTCTTCTACTTCCTCCACTCTATAATAAACACCCAACCAGGTAACTGCTCCCTTCCTGTTTCTCATCTCCAATCATATAGATTCGAATTCAGGAACTGCATTTCGTTCACGGGCGATGATACTATCTTTGACCAAGACTGCTACACCTTTTTACCCACCCTGCTTCTATTAAAAACCTTACAACCCGGGATGGTAAGTGTCCTGCTATGGCTTGAGACATGTTTCTGCAGTGCTACTATGTTAAATGCCCCTACAGCAATTTCTGTTTCCAGTTCTCCAATTTTGTTCACTATACTCCGTGCATTTACATACATACATTTTAACCCTGCCCTTATCTCTTTCTTGCCCTTTGGGAGGCGACCATTTCTTTGTTCACTGTCAAAACTCAAGCCTTCCCCCACTTTCATTTCCCTATTCCCCATCTTCTCTCTTTTTCCCTCACTGGTACTTCTAAAACAAGGCCTACCCCCACTGCCTTGCAAGCTTAAATCCACCCCCACTACACTATTTACTCTCTCAGCCAGGAGATTGGTCCCATTTCGGCTCAGGTGAAGCCTATCCCTTCTGAACAGCTTTCTCCTTTCCCAAAATTGATCCCAACATCCCAAAAATTTAAACATCTCCCTTCTACACCATTCCTAAAGCCACGCATTTGCCTCCCTGATCTGCCTTTGCCTGAATGGTGAAGCTCGTTGAGGAAATGAATAAATGAATGTGATAAAATTAGAATTATTAGTTAAGATAGGATAGATAGTAGGGCCGGTCTGATGTTAGTAGGGCCGGTCTGATGGTCGTGAGCTCACAGACAAAGGACAAAGAGATTTAGCCAAAGCCTGTTTGAAACCATCGGGGGAGGGTGGCCGCATGGTGAGCATGGTGAAAAGGATGCTGGGGTTACAATGCAAAGTGACCAATTAGGATATAGGGCCAGGTCAGGAGGTGTATAGAATGACCAATGGGAAGCTTATATGTGAATCTTACTCTGATTTTGAATATATCAGCAGAAGTTTCTTTGTATACTCTCTCTCTTTATTCTGGGCTCTCAGAAGACAGTGTGTGTGTCCTGAGGTCCTATGGATTGAGTCAGCCTTGCAAGTTAGTTATTATTAAATGATATGATACCTGCAAATCCATCTCAGATTTTATTGAATCTAGACTGACGGCAAATTAACCAGGAATTAACATTTGGTGCCGAAATCCGGATTTCTCGACTATCTTGCCTTTCATCTGCGAAATCAGAATTGGAATGCTCGCAGACGGTGAGAAAGGAAATGGGCCCCACGGTATTTTTATATCGATATTCCTCTGTCTCGTATTCTGCTAACAGTCTAATCACTCGCATTTGATCAGGTTCGATTGCCTCGACGAAATCAAAGGTCAGTCTGATGGATTCAAAGATTTTATTTCAGTCATTCCAGGTATGGTTAAGTTTTGGAATGAGGCGAACAGTTCAGTTGGTGTCTGATGGGATGTTGCCTGGTTCCTCAGTTGCATGAGGTGAACAGTTCAGTTGGTGTCTGATGGGATGTTGCCTGGTTACTCAGTTGCATGAGGCGAACAGTTCAGTTGGTGTCTGATGGGATGTTGCCTGGTTACTCAGTTGCATGTGAGTAGCAAATTAAAAATTGGCTCTATTAAATTATACTTTAATTCGGTTAAGGTCTTTAACGGATTGATGTGATATCGCGCAACAGTTCAGTAAAAGACCGCTGATGGAATGTTGGCGCACACTTCAATTCCGTTCAATTCTAATTTGATAAAATTGGTTAAGGTCCGTACCGGGTTGATGTGATGTCGCGAAACAGTTCAGTGAAGGAAGGATCGCTGATGGAATGTTTGCGGACAGTTCAATGCCGTTCAACTATAGCTTCGCGAAGATATGGGTTGTTTGAATGAAACAGAATTGGGTTCTAAATGACTTGTGTGTTGATGAATGAACGTATACGGATGTGCATTCCTTTGTCTGAATGGAGATCTCCAATGAATGAATGAGTCTGTTTGATACGAATGTGATAACCTCTGTTCCTAGTTTTGTGAAATGTTGTGTTTTAGGAGGCATTAAAGTGAGAGTTAAAACGGAGTAAGTATTTGAAAGTTCTTCAGAACCTTAGTAATAATGATGTGGGAGTTAATTAAACATAATTCTCAGGAAGAAAACAAAAAGTGAAATCAAACTGTATAAATTGGGATTTGTAAATGATTAGTTGCAACTCGGCATAGTCTTGGCTGCTAAAAAAAATAAATAAATAAATAAAATAGTTTCACATCAATTAGAAGTTATAAATGGCCTGCGAGCAATGTGCTCAGCACTAAATGGACACAAAGAGATTTCCAAGCAGACAGCTTTGTGTAAGCTGTACTGCATGGCTCCACAGGGTCCTAGTGCCCGACGAGCACGAAAAGTCACTTGCAGAAATAATGATGTTTAGCATGTTATAGACATTGAAGAAGGAGATTTGGAGAATAAAGATATTGGACCAGAAGTTAGATTAAGAGAATTAATTGCAGTATCAGGAAATGAGAATCTGATTGCAGGGAAATATTTAATAAAAAAATTGATGCAGAAAAATTAAGATATTAAAACCAATTGCTAATTTGGAGGAAGTTTGGGTGAAGCTACCAACTAAGACTGCAGGGAAAATCATCCGTGAAGCTGTAAAATGTAAAGACAAGATTGTTCAGATTCTGGGTACACATTCAGTTGAATTAGAGAAGCATGGTGTCTGGAGCAAAAGAAATTGTATCACAATTAAAACACATGATCCAATGGGGGAGAAGACAGTGAATTAAAACCTGTTAGCAGCATTGATTGGACAGCTGATAAAGTTCAAATGTCATGTTTGGATCTTACTTTCATACAAATCCGGTCGTCATCAAAATAAAGTAATTAAAGTAAATGCAGTAGCACTATCAGGAATGTATCAAGGGAAGGTTTTGACCAGATTGGATCACTGGGTGAGCAAAAGAGGAGGAGTTTGAGATTCTTCGCATCTCACTCAGGGGTGCAATAACAGAAGGAGGAGGCTTAACAGGCCTTAATTGTATGATGTACATCAAGGATGAGGAAAATAAAAAGGTTCAAAAAGACGTTATGTCAGAATTTAAATAAAAGGTTCAAAAAGAAGTTATGTCAGAATTTAAAAATCTGGTCACATTGATCAAATACAGAGGAATTATGATACTCGATCGGCAGCCTACGGGCAATGAGCGTAGGAATGTAATCAGTAAAGATTTAAATGTATGGAATGATAGAACAAGGGCGGTGCTTAATGGCCCTCAGTTTAAAATGGTTCACGGTGAGCATCAGGAAACCACAAGTCTGGATTGTGGGGCATTCTGTAGCCGATTGTTTGGACTGGTAGTAGTCATATGAAACCCAGGAGATGGTCAGATACTGAGTTATCAGGAGAATGGATAATGCATTTACAAAGACAGCGATGGGATGCTGCAGCCCCAGGGAGATTTGGGGCATTCATGATTGTTTTGTGGAATATCAGGCAACTTTAATGATTGAGGTTTGTGACCACAGGGGGGATTTTGAATCCAAGAGCATGGAGCAGTGCAGCACAGGGCAGGCCCTTCGGCCCTCGATGTTGTGCCGAGCAATGATCGCCCCACTCAGACCCACGTATCCACCCTATACCCGTAACCCAACAACTCCCCCCCCCCCCCCCCCCCCCACCCCTAGCCTTGCTATTGGGACACTACGGGCAGTTTGGCATGGCCAATCCACCTAACCCCGTACTTCTTTGGACTGTGGGAGGAAACCCACGCACACACGGGGGGGGCGTGCAGACTCCGCACAGACAGTGACCCAGCCGGGAGTCGAGCCTGGGATCCTGGAGCTGTGAAGCATTTGTGCTAACCACCATGCTACATAAGTGTCAGTGTAAGTGGGATAGATTAATGACAACGTGCAATTACTGCAAGGATAATTTGGCCGACAACAATGTGACTTTAAAAGGCTGTGCAATCTTGTAGACAAGTGACAGACTTATGGTATCGATTTGTGAGGCAGTACGTGGGCTATGCTAGATGGTACTTCTGGAATATCCAAGCACGGATAGGAAGATACAAATTAAGAAATAGGGCCCTCTCCGCCTTTGACCTGTTCGTTTTAGTTTCAGATGAAGCAACGATCATACCGATGAAGAACCTGAACAACACTCTGCAGAAGAATGTTTCAGACAGTATGGGAAAAAACTAATGATACAATTGGCTACATGTTTGAGGGAATTGAATGATAGAGCCCGGAAGAAAAACCTTACGGGTTAGCAACAAATCAAAATATCAAATTATTACTGAATACTGAAACCTCCGGTCAGACATCTCTAACAGGACGTTAGCTGATGGGTGATCTGTGGTCTCCAGGAGGGACGTATTACGCGGAGGAGTTATTAAGGGTCTCGGCAGACAGCAGTGACTGACGAGGAACCCCCGTATTTTAAATGACAGTAGTCTGGAACAGTGCATCTCAAACTATCTGATGTGGCGTACCGGCAGTTTTTTTTTCCAATGTGCCAGGGATCGGTGAGCGAAACAAGCCAATCCAGGATTACTGTCTCTTTCTTTTCTGGAAACACTCCAAGTACCAGTGCGTACACGTACCACACTTTGAGAGGCGCTGGTCTAGAATATTGGCAGCTTGCTGCCGCGAGGGGAAATTTGTAACCAATATAGCATTGGAGAGTATAACAGTTGTTACAGACTAAATGTCCTGTAAGTTGTTTGGGAATGTTATGTATAAATTCAATTGGGTTGTAACCACAAGAAGTTACCTGTACTAAGTGCGTGAGTGGTGTTTAAGAAAAAACAAATAAAGGCAAGTATACACTCCATGCGGTAAGGAAAATGATAACAGATAACAGGGGGTTGAAGAAAACGGAGCTATTGTCTCAAGTAAGCCAGGGCTGGCGGGCTACATGATTCAGTACAATGTTCGACGTCAGAGTCAGGAAGTCAGAAATAGAAACAGGATTGGTTGACGCTCCTGCAATTAATAAAGCAAGATAATCAGTGCATGATACAAAATATCAGCAATTACCATTCCTATGGGAAATGGAAAGCACTTCCTACAAAAAAAAAATCCCAGTGAGGGATAAGGACCTTTTGGTCGCTGATGGACTGAGTTGTGGGCTGCTTCTAAGGGACATGAGGACGCTTTTATGGTGCTACTGCCCCGAGGTAGTCAGATGCCTTGGAGGTAGTGGAACAACCGGAATGACTATTGTGTTACCTTCCTGAGCGGCGCCAGCTATGGTTCACGGTGATTGGACTTGAGGAAAGCACATCACAAAGGGTCTATCGACACTGGTCTGCGAGATGGATGCATTTACCATTGATTTCCCTGCACAGTTTACAAATCATGACATGTAAATACGAATGACAAGGCTGAGGGATAGTTGCTAGTCAGTATAACTATAAGAAGGATATGAATCCTAAGGGCAACACGGTAGTATTGAGGATGGCTATCTATCTAGTCAGATTCAGTTCGGGGTTATCTCTCGTAGCTTGGTCATGGGGTTTTACCTGATGCATGGATTGATAATACTTGTTATTATAATTGTAGACTGCACAATCATTGGATGCCTTAATATGTGTTGTACGCTGGCTATGGCTCGGATGATGCCGATAGGCTTGGCCCATCATTATTCACCAAAGATGACATCTCGTTACTGGTGACCATGACACCAGACGGAAGAGGACGGAGAGCCAAAGGCTGTAAAAATGTGATGAGATGTTTATGTACGGAATACCGGCTCAGTTAAGGTCTGTTAACGGGCCTCATTTTATTGGATAGGTTAACAAGGAGTTCTGCTCTCAGTTGGGGATATTCCAGCAGTTAGACTGTGTGGACAGACCGCAGTCAGCCGGGTTGGTTGAGAGACATAATCAGACCCTCAAAACTAAATTGGCTAAATTAAGAGCGGACACGGGGCCGACATAGCTTAAGTTGCTCCCCGTTGCCCTCATTCAGCTGTGGGTCACACCTGCAGGATCGGCCTGGCTCTCTCCTGCCGAGTCTTTTCCGGCAGGCCCATTAGAACACCCTGGAACCTGCCTGTTCCCAGATTGGTCCAGTTTCACCATCTGACTAAAGAAAGGACTAACTATGTTCTAGCCCTCACTAACGCCCTCAAGGAGCTCCATGGCCAGGTCCGTGCAGCTCACTCGTCACCGTCCCTATCACATAGCTCGCTCTCAGTGCAACCTGGTCGTTATGTCATGGTCAAAAATTGGACTCGGAAAGGGTTAGAGCCACGATGGGAGAGGCCTTTCCAAGTTCTCCTTACCACCCCCACTGCAGTTAAAGTGGAGGGGTGGAGTGTTTGGGTCCACCTCCACCACTGTAAAAGGTCGGTCACTAACCTGCCTCCCTTCCCCAGCGCTATTTTACAGGTGTGAAGCATGATGGGGTGGCTACACACCACCTGTGTGATCTTCGGCATCGCCTCGCTTAGAGTGACATCGGCGGCGGTAATGGAACAGGGGAATATCATCTACATCTGTAACCCCAACCGAAGTACCCGGACATTCCACCTCTGCAAAGATGACGTTCTTCGCTGCCCCCATATACGAGGACGTGGTATCGACTCATGGAAGGTCATCCGGTTAACGGACCATGCAGGACTTATGACGCAATTTCACCGGTCCCAACGATGGGAAGGGAAGACTGCATGGACATTGCCTTGTTTTTGGAGCATATGTAAATTTGATTTTGGATGTGTTAACCTTGATGCCTTACAGGTAAAATCAGACTGTGAGGAGGGGGTAGGAAGAGGTTGTGAGAGAGAAAGAGGGACTAGACAGAGGAAGGGCTGTGTAAGAGGGGAGGTACAACCAGACGTAGGTTATCAGGAGATGTACTTAATTTATTTAGGATCCGGAATGAGGGAAACCTGGACGGTATGAATCTCTTCTAGATTTACCACCGCTTGTATGGCCAGGGGAGGGTTGTCTGCTACCCAAACCCCACATCTGTGTCTAGGTTATTTTCTGTTTCACCGCTTTGGGGCACTCCCCAAACTGTGGTTCATTGTCAGAGTTCCGAGCCACCGCCCGCGCAAGTTACTCTTCCTTACGATCCAGGTTCGGCCCACCGGCTATTCGCCTTCCCCTTCCTCGGGACAATTCCCACTCTCACTAGGATAAGCTTCAACGGTGGAGGGCATATATACCTAGCCCCTTCACTCCCAATAGAGACTCCTGGTCATACGAGAATTGTTTCAGCAGTGAGAGGTACGGCTGTTGCTGGTAGAGATGAAAATGAATATAACATGTCTGTCCTTCACTTGTACTGATCCAAAGTGTTGCATAATTGCATAACCCTGACATCAGGTCAATGTGCCTGTTACAATGCCACTTGTGTCCCGTTGACGCTAGGCATCCAGCTCCTTTGTAGCTGGGCGAATGTCTCTCATATCACTGTTGAGTTTAGGGCATTCCGCATTGCTATGAGGCCTGAATGGGCATTCCGAAGCTGGATGAAATGGGCTACTGGGGGTTCCCTGCTCAACCAATACACTGATTGTGATGCTAGCCTGTACACGGAGCAAGGATACTACTTTTTCTTTAATGGTACAGCGACCAATGTTTTGTCACCCCCATTTCCCCGCCAAATTGCTATCGGGACTCTAGTCCCCACCACAGTCCCCTGCCCCACTGAGTGGATACTGCACCATAAATTGGCGCGCCGATCAGTCTCAGCCGAATTCTGCGAAGGTTGGAAGAAACCTCAGGTTCCAGCACCCAACCGGGGCCACTCAGCCGGATGGGGAATTCTGAGCGCCTAGACACTGGGGGGTATGGGGGGTTCCTTGGCGGTCAACGATAGGAAGTATTTTATTTGCGGCCTTACCATCCTGGGAAACGAGACCTTAGGGGCCCTCGGGGCAATAACCAGGGAATTATCTCAACTCAGGTTGTTTGTCATGCAGAACCGATATGCTCTTGACTATCTCGCCTGCATCTTTGTGGGCACGATCATCCTTAAATGCGTGATGGGTAAAATGCAGGGTGCGGTGGAACAGATAGCCGCCGCCAGAGTCTTGACTGTTAGGATCCACGAGCATGCAGCGGCCGATGAGGTGCTGCAGTAGGATTTAGAAATGCAGCAACAAGTTTTCTTAGTTGAGGGGCCATAACTACAGGTAGGAATGATGGGTTATCATGAAATGATAAAAGGAGGGAATGAGGAAATGAATAAATGAATGTGATAAAATTAGAATTATTAGTTAAGATAGGATAGATAGTAGGGCCGGTCTGATGTTAGTAGGGCCGGTCTGATGGTCGTGAGCTCACAGACAAAGGACAAAGAGATTTAGCCAAAGCCTGTTTGAAACCATCGGGGGAGGGTGGCCGCATGGTGAGCATGGTGAAAAGGATGCTGGGGTTACAATGCAAAATGACCAATTAGGATATAGGGCCAGGTCAGGAGGTGTATAGAATGACCAATGGGAAGCTTATATGTGAATCTTACTCTGATTTTGAATATATCAGCAGAAGTTTCTTTGTATACTCTCTCTCTTTATTCTGGGCTCTCAGAAGACAGTGTGTGTGTCCTGAGGTCCTATGGATTGAGTCAGCCTTGCAAGTTAGTTATTATTAAATGATATGATACCTGCAAATCCATCTCAGATTTTATTGAATCTAGACTGACAGCAAATTAACCAGGAATTAACATCGTGACACAGTTAGTGTTTCTGAGATTTCCACCCTGGAGAGGCTGCATTTCATCTTCCACCCTAACTCCTGAACTGGCCCTGCAAGGCCTCCAAGCTATCCTTCCCCATGTTGTTGGTTCCCACATGAATCACACCCTCCCGTTCCAAAAGTTTGTCCAGGTGATCCATTATGTCCTGAACATTTGCATCCAGGAAGCAGCAGACCCTATGAGGCTCACGATTTTGGCTGCGAACTAGACTCTATAGATACCATCTGCGGGATTCTCCATCAGCAGGATCCTTCGCTCCGCCGGCAGCGCATCCATGCCTGCGGGTTTCCTGATGGCGTAGGGGTGGCCACGAGAAACTCCTTTGGCTGGCTGTGAGAATGGAGAATCCTGCTGCCGGCGGGAGCGTGCCGCACCGGAAAATGCAGCTGTCAGGATGGAGTATCCCACCCTATGGGGGCGATTCTCCCAAATGGAGCCCAAGTGTTTGCGCCATTGTGAACGCCGTCGTGTTTCATGACGGTGCAAAACGGGAACGGGGACGACCGATTCTGGCCCCCACAGGGACCAGCACGGCGCTGGAGTAGTTCACGCTGCTCCAGCCTCCCTTCCCGGGCGCCAACCCGTGCATACGCGGGGGACTTCTTACGCACGCCGGCCCCAACTCAAAATGGCGTCGATGTTCAGGGGCCGGCCGCGCAGGAAAGTAGGCCCGGGGGAGGGGAAAGGCCAGCCTGCCGATTGGTGGGCCCCGTTCGTGGAGCAGACCCCACTGGAGGCACCCCTGGGGACGGAGTACACCTCCCCCCACAGGCCGCCCCCCTGACCCTTCATGCAGTGTTCCCGCCGGCAGCGACCAGAGGTGAATGGCGGCGGCGGGACTCTGTCGTATCCATGCAGCCGCTTGGCCCATCGGGCCGGAGAATCGGCGGCCCCACCGATTCCAGTGGCTCGCAGCCGGCACTGCGATAAACGTGCCGGCAAATGGCGCCGATTCTCTGCACCTCGGAGAATCGTGTGCCGCATCGTGGCGCGGTTGCGGCGATTCTCCGGCCCAGCGTGGGGCTCGGAAAATTGCCCCCTATATGTTCCGAGAAGGCCTGAAGTCATGTAGGTCTGAAGACTTCCAACTGTCAGAGGCCCTGAAGCTGAGGACAGTATTCAAATTATTTGCCGCAGGGTCTTTCCAGTGAGCAGAATTTCTCAGTCAGAAACATATTGGTATATTCAGAAGGTGACCAATGCTCTTTATTGGATGGCCCATCATTATGTGAACTTTTCCCTGGAAGAGGATCGCCAGGCTCAGAGAACTTTCTGACCAACAGACCACAATCAGTAAGAATGAACACCAACACCTCCTCCACAATAGTCCTCAATACCGGTGCCCCGCAAGGCTGCGTACTTAGCCCCCTACTCTACTCCCTGTACACACACGACTGCGTGGCAAAACTTGGTTCCAACTCCATCTACAAGTTTGCTGACGATACGACCATAGTGGGCCGGATCTCGAATAACGACGAGTCCAAATACAGGAGAGAGATAGAGAACCTAGTGGAGTGGTGTAACGACAACAATCTCTCCCTCAATGCCAGCAAAATTAAAGAGCTGGTCATCGACTTCAGGAGGCAAAGTACTGTACACACCCCTGTCAGCATCAACGGGGCCGAGGTGGAGATGGTTAGCAGTTTCAAATTCCTAGGGGTCCACATCACCAAAAATCTGTCCTGGTCCACTCACGTCGACGCTATCACCAAGAAAGCACAACAGCGCCTATACTTCCTCAGGAAACTAAGGAAATTCGGCATGTCCACATTAACCCTTACCAACTTTTACAGATGCACTATAGAAAGCATCCTATCGGCTGCATCACAGCCTGGTATGGCAACTGCTCGGCCCAGGACCGCAAGGAACTTCAGAGAGTCGTTAATACCGCCCAGTCCATCACACGAACCTGCCTCCCATCCATGGACTCCATCTACACCTCCCTCTGCCAGGGGGAAAGCGGGCAGCATAATCAAGGATCCCTCCCACCCGGCTTACTCACTTTTCCAACTTCTTCCATCGGGCAGGAGATTCAGAAGTCTGAGAACACGCACGAACAGACTCAAAAACAGCTTCTTCCCCACTGTCACCAGACTCCTAAATGACCCTCTTATTTACTGACCTCATTAACATTACACCCTGTATGCTTCAACCGATGCCAATGCTTATGTAGTTACATCGTATATCTTGTGTTGCCCTATTATGTATTCTCATGTATTTTCTTGTCTTTTCTTGAATTTTGTTTAATTTCCTATTCTTCCATGTACTGAATGATCTGTTGAGCTGCTTGCAGAAAAATACTTTTCACTGTACCTCGGTACATGTGACAATAAACAAATCCAATCCAATCCAATCCAATCCAATCATAAGCTTTGCAGTACCCATCGGTTTCCAAAGAGTGCGGAGAGCAATAGACTGCACCCATGTGTCTATGGGGCTCCTTGGCAGCAGTCCTTGATGTTCATCAACCATAAGGTGCAATTGATATCAAAAGCAAATCCTGCACGTGTGTGCAGTTCCCTGAGAGTTGCCATGACTCCGATATCATCAGTCACCTCTGTAGTGATAGCGTGGTTGTGTTGTAATTCACCTACTGACCACTAGTTTATGAGTGACTGTAAAGTCAGCTAACCAGGCACTGGCTGGAGGAAGTAAAAGAGAGAGCTAACATGTGCTTGATTTTGCTGTTGTTCATAGTTGTCTTGTATATATTTTACCCCCAGTTAATGTTAATAAATTGTTTATAACTTTAACTACATGTGTTCTTGTAATAAATCAGACCATTCAACAAGAACATTACAACCTCCAGGTGCCAGAGATTGTTGAAGGGCCAAAATGTCTGCAGGGCTGGTTGCTGGGGATAAAGCCTATACACTTAAACAGTGTCTTGTGACTCCAATGCATCACCCTCAAACCTCAACTGAGGAAAGGTGCAATGCTAATCACCCCCACCACACGCTTCCTCATGGAGCAGACTGTAGGACTTCTGAAGATGCGAATCAGATGCCCAGGTCACTCAGGTGTCTCTCGGCAATATGCACCGGAAAGGGTTTACCGTGTCATTGCAGTTTGCTGTATCCTTCACAATCTGGCTATGCAGAGAGGTGAGGTCCTGTCAGAAGGTAAACTGGAGGAGGAAGAACCCTTCTCAGAAGATGAAGATGGGGAGGTACAGGAAGCCCAAGGGGATGCTGAGGAACAACATGGGTGCACTGCTGCCAGGGAGGAGGGGAGGCTCGGGAGGCATACCCATATTAACCTCATAGCTGAAAGGTTCCAAGAGGAGTAATTCTAAATTCGATCATCAGGAGACATCTCCTCTTGCCCTCCAAGCCATTTCTGACTTCTGAGGGAATAGCCGTACCATCACCGAGAGGACAAGGTCCTGCATTTACATTTGGGCCTTATTCCTAATGTCTCACTAGGATCAGGTCATAGCTGTGATCGTCGGTGTCCTGTTGATGTCCTTACTCTGTCAGCTTAAAGTCCAGCCATGTATGACAAGAATGTGAGTCAATGTTGGACACTTTCCACGCCATGTAAAAATGCAAACACTGCCGCAAGGGGAATGCAGACCAGCAGAAAACTCTTATCACAAAGTGTATGTCACGGTTTGGGACACTATCAGTTAGGAAATTCAAATGCGTAGATAGTCACATATCTGATGAGCCCTCATCAGCAATTGCTACCCCATCAGTTATAATGACTGAAAACTCACCCATCATAACACTCCGAATAAAGAGTTGCACACATCTCCCTGACAACACACAGGGGTATGGGGCAAAGTGGCACTGAGGTTGGCATCACATTAGTGTTAATCTTAAAAGAGGATAATCTGAGTGTGAGAAAGGCTGAACTTCTGAATAAGAGGATTGCAAAGATCCAAACCAAAATGCTTTCATCTGACCATTACATTCACATACCCATGGAATGGTTTTCAAAGAGTGCAATATATCCATAGTGATAGAGCATCCGTGACCCTGAGGCGACATCATAACTTTTTAACTTTCCTAAACTGACCAGTAACCTTGGCACAGCCCTGACATCCACAGCAGGGATAGAGACAGCCTGCTGACTGCTACGTCCTGATGCCTGTGATGGTCTTAGTGGACATCCTTTGGTGTCACAAGCAAGCGGGGGAAGTGGAGGGGTCTCATAAGGGTCTCTTCGCAGGAACAAAAAACCCCGAGGCAGCTTGCGCTGCACAATTTGGTGTGCATAAGGGCAGATGGGACTCTGAGCAGCTGCACACCCTTGGAGTGTCCTGAGTGGAATCCCCCAGGGTGTCCGACTGATGCTCATACTCTCTATGGGTGCCAAAGCACCGCCGCATGACTCCTGAAGGAGATGGGGCACCTGGAGGGAGGTCAAGGTGCCTTGCCCCCGTGTGGCCTACATCCTGATGGTTTCCACCAGAGTATATGCCTATGGAGTGCATGACCGTGTGCAAATCCAGCAGGACTTGCTGGACCAGGGTCTCTATGGTAACCTTAAGATGCTTGCATACCAGAGCCACAACATTAGGCAGATGTGGAGGGACTCCTCCATCGTGTGCTCTGCCCTTACGTGTGAGTGTTAGAGCTCTGCTTGATGATCCGCTGCCTCCCTTTGCATCTCCACCACTGAGCAGATAGCTGGTTCCAGAGGCTTATCATCTGACTGGGACTGAGTGGGTGGCTGGTCTCCAGCAGCCCTCTGAGTGTTGGAGACCTGGATTGTCCCTTCCTCCGACTGCTGCGGAGACCTGTATGTGAGATGTTCTCCAGAAAGTGACACCTAGTCTAAGCTTCAACTACGCACCGCCAACATAGAACATAGAACGATACAGCGCAGTACAGGCCCTTCGGCCCTCGATGTTGCACCGACATGGAAAAAATCTAAAGGCCATCTAACCTACACTATGCCCTTATCATCCATATGCTTATCCAATAAATTTTTAAATGCCCTCAATGTTGGCGAGTTCACTACTGTTGCAGGTAGGGCATTCCACGGCCTCACCACTCTTTGCGTAAAAAACCCACCTCTGACCTCTGACCTATATCTATTACCCCTCAATTTATGGCTATGTCCCCTCGTGCTAGCCACCTCCATCCGCGGGAGAAGGCTCTCGCTGTCCACCCTATCTAACCCAACGTATGTCTCTATGTTGGTGGAGGGTGTGCGTGAACACTTTGATGATTCTTTCTATGCCTAAGTGTCCTCACGTGTGCTTCAGGGGCTCGGAGAGTAGCTGGGCTGGCTAGTTGTCCACAATCTGCTGGAAAAAGACAAAAAACAGTTTAAATGGATGAGCTGAAGCTAATTCAGAGTATACTGCACTGAGTATTAATAGCAGGATTGGGTGAAGTGATGGAGCTGAGATCCACATTATGTTATTGCAGGAGGCCGAGCTCTGCATCGCCACAGGAGCGATTCCTGCCTTCTCCGGCAAGCTCTGCAGCAGACTCCTCAAACTCGCTGAGGGCAAGTAGCTGTGCTGTCCTACCCCTTGTCTGGGCTCAGTTACATTTGTTGTGCGCAAGTTTGGCCTATATGGAGACAAATGAAAGACATGTGTTGAGACGGGGTGGTGCAGTGTTTGTGTGATGAGCCCTCCCCAGAAAGAACAGAGATTGGAGTCGAGCAACAAGACAGATGTGGTGATAGTTGTGAAATCCTTATTTTGAGAGTAAGTGTTGATATCTGTCTCCCATGACTGAATGTGTGAGATCCGTGAAGAGAATAGCCATTTGAATACATGATACCATGCTGAGAGTTTGATAGTGGAGCTGAGAGAGGGCTGGCAGAGGGGATCAGATCATTCATACACTTCCCACACTGGATGGCACTTCATGAGCAGGTGGCAGCCGCGCTGTCAACCTGGGCAATGGCCTTCCAAACTGGGGAGGTGAGGTTAGTGCGCTTCCACTGGCATGGTGGCACAGTGGTTAGCACTGCTGCCTCACAGAGTCAGGAACCAGGGTTGGATTCCGACCTCGGCTGATCGTCTGTGTTGAGTTTGCACATTTTCCCCGTGTTTACCGTGGGTTTCCTCGGGGTGCTGCGGTTTCCTCCCACAGTCCAAAGATGTAGAGGTTAGGTGGATAGGTCATGCTAAATTGCCCCTTTGGGTGGGGTTGCAGGAATAGGGTGGCGGATTGAGCCTAGCTCGGGTGCTTTTTTGAAGGATCAGTGCAGACTCGATGGGCCTCTTTCTGCACAGTAGGGATTCTGTGATCGTTTGAACCGTCCCTGGGATATAGCAGATGCTGGTGGGCCCAGATTTCCCTCAGGGTCTCCTGAAAACACATGGTCTGAAGAGAGTGATATGAGCGTGCTGGACAGTTGTTCAAACATTGTGGTGGAGCCTTCAAGGTTGCCAGCTGATGGCAGGTGGATGAAGCAACTGCCAGCAAACCAGGTGAATCGCGGGGAATCTGTCTGTGCAGAATTAATGACGTTCCCAGCGCAGAATCTGGCGTGGGATCCTGGCATTCTAGCCAGCAGGAAAGATGCCATTGCAGCCGCCCACTGCCTCACTTAGTCTCAAAATGGAGAGTTCTGCCCATAATTGCACAGTCAATTATTGATAGTCACAAAAAAAGACAAATACCACCAAATCCATTTAACTACCATTTTTATTATCATGCGGATATATTCTTCTCTTTATTTCTGTTGCTTCCAAAATTTTATTTCCAGAGTTAAATTAGTCTACTCACTCTTACACACTTTAATTGTGGTGGTCGATGAATTTTATTTATATCCAGATAGTTTTTTACTCAGAGCATAATTACTAGGACGGATATAAATATTAAGCACCCTTACTCGGGTAATTATTTGCCAAGTTTTAACAAATGCGTTCGCATTGATTTTAAACATTAACACCTTTTTGTGTGAATTACACAATTTGTTCTACTCCAATCCTGAGATCACATTCATTAGTTCTGTCGATGTCAATCTGTTCCTGGGGCTACTTAAAGGAAGTGAACAAGCGTTATGTACATGCCATTGCCTGAGGGAGGGGTTTAATTTCCGCAGATGTACACCATTCACCCCCCCCCCGCCCCACCTATAATTACAGTGCAAGTATTGGAGATAACCTAGAAAAACTGTAATTTATTTAATGGTCGAACAACTTCTGCCTTCACATGATATCCATACCAGTGTCAAATTCTACTCTTCCCTACCTCATGGTAATTATGGTGCCACTGCCAGCGAATTCACATCAACATAGCATAAATCTAAGGTTCAAGACAGGACAATTCTCAGTTGACTGATTTGGTTTTGAATTGGGCAGTGCATTTATCAACCGTTTGAATGAGAGAATAGAATTCAGCTTTTTAAAAAAAAATTTTTTTTAGTATACCCAATTATTTTTTCCAATGAAGGGGCAATTTAGCATGGCCAATCTGCCTACCCTGCACATCTTTGGGTTGTGGGGGTGAAACCCACGCAAACACGGGGAGAATATGCAAACTCCACACGGACAGTGACCCAGAGCCGGGATTCGAACCCAGGTCCTCAGCGCCGTAGGCAGCAATGCTAACCACTGTGCCACCGTGCTGCCCCAGAATTCAGCTTCTTGAAGTGACCAAGGGAGGCTGAGCCAAGACATTCTTATTATATAAATGATGCACTTTCTATTACGACGAGACAAGAGTAGAATGTAATCGAGGCTTTATTACACAGAGATGTGTGGCCTCCTATAGCAGCTGACGAAATGGCTGCTGGACAGAGAGCACACACATTTATACTCTGCCTACTGGGCGGAGCCAGCAGGCAGGGATCTACCCCCGTATCTGTAGTACAGGGGTCTTACCGTAAAACCCACATATATATATACAATATAATACATCAGTGGTGACTACCACAATAAACAAAAGAATTAATGAAATACAAGGTGATCACTTAATTTCACCAAACTCTACAACAGGTTTCATAATATAAACATGAAACTGTTAAATGGTAAGCAGGTTAGGATTGCTTGTTTCTTATTGATTCACCATTTTACCCCCCAAATCACCGAAAGTGGGAAACTATCTAAGATCAGATATCACTGAAAACCTATGAATTAAAATTTAAAATTGTGTACAGATTAGGAATATGTGGGCTAAATTTTCAGTTAATTGCATTTTAAGGCACTAAAACATTAATAAAATTATCAATAATACCATATATCACCAGAATTGATTAGATCCTGGAAGGAATGAAAGGCACCAAAGATGGAGAAATTAGCTTTATCTTCACTTCTTTCAACCATTCAGCCAATGCAATTCTGAAAGAGAGCCTCATAAATTATTTAAATCATAAATTATGCATTTAAAACCTGGTATATGGTAAGTAGAGTCGACAGATTAAAAGAGAAACATAATTTGAGGAGATTAATTTAGTATTGTTTTTACAGCAGTCTGTCACAATGCAACACAAACCATACATCAGCTTGTAATATGTGGTGAGAATGCATGGCAAATGTTCACCCATTCGACAAATAAACTGTTTTTTCTGGGGATATGAATGAAAATGGCTTTAAACTTTGAAAATATTTGGGTTTAATTTGGGATTTGATTTTAGCAGTTGATCTGAAATGGCTTCCATTGTGAGGGAAACGTGATCCTCAAATGTAACAAATAGGATTGCACATCTTGGAACAGAATTATCTTTGCTTATTTAAATTAAATTTGAACTCTATGTCAGTTTAAATATTGAGTGCGGCATTTTATCGAAAAAGGTGCTGGAGCTTGTTTGAATTCAGTCGGTGATTTTCCTGTGTGACGTGGTACTGAACCAGAAAGACAAGAAAACTTGGGGCGCGATTCTCCCAAAACGGGAGAAATCGTAAGGCTGGCGTCAAACCCGGGCGGGTTTGACGCCAGCGCGCCCCTTCCCGACCGGGAACCGATTCTGGTCCCCGGCCGGGGCTAGCAGCCCGACGCCGTAAGCTCCGGCATCATGGGCTTAACGAATTTCGTTAAGCCCGCTTGCCGGAGTTAGTGCCGGCTGACGCGTCATATGACGTCAGCCGCGCATGCGCGGATTGGAAGACTCCAACCCGCGCATGCGCAGATGACGTCATCGCGTATTTGCGCGAAACCCGCGCATGCGCGGGCCGGGATGGCCCTCAGCCGCCCCGCGAATGGATACTGCGGGGCGGCGGAAGGAGAAATAGTGCGCGGGCATCGGGCCCATGGCACCCTTGGCACGGCCGTGGTACTGCCGTGCCAATCGGTGCCATGGTTATAAAAAGCGAGTTGCTCCCGCCGTTTTTACGAACGGCCAGACCAGGTGTGTTTGCCGTTCGTAAAAACAGCGTAAAGGGCTGGGACTTCGGCCAGCGATTTAGCCTTGTGAGCTAAACCAGCCCCTCCTGGTGGTGGGTAACTCCTGTAGCACCTTTCCCGCTGGCCAGAATGGCTGGATCCATATCAGATTTTGTGCTTGGCACCTCATAAATTATGAGGTAAGTTCCCTCCAGATGTCCTAGTGGGACGGTAGCTGATTCGTCTGCCCGCCGTGAGCTGGTGGGTTCAGAGATCCCGGCGCCATATTTAAATATCAGTCCAGTACACAGAATCACTCTCTCCAGCTCACCCATCTTTACCAGACCATGCAGATTGTCAGCAACCCGGAGGAAAAAGGCTAGCAGCCTCAATAAGATGTCTATTCCTCGATTTGACCAACATCCCCCCCAAGTCCATCAGCTGTGAGCTGCGTATGCCTTATTTGGACCTCTACCCATCCCATCTGGAGTCACCGTCCATCCCCTTCCAGTAAAAGGGATGTGGTATCCTTCTGACCCACTTGTTTGTGAGCTTTTCACGCAGCATTGTGCGGGTCCTCCTCTCATCTTGGTCTTCCCTCTTCCTTCCATTGTTTTTCTTTTTCATCCACTTCTTTGCCTCCATGCCTGACATTGTAAGCCCTCACCCTCCCGCGCATGCGCATGGCAGCAGCCTACAGAAGCCGTGCCGCGCAACATGGCGGCGGCCTCTTGCGGACTCAGCCCGCGAAATTGTCCCCCCCCCTTCGGTCGGCCCACGTGCCCCGGACCACCCACCCACAGTGTCCGAGCACCAAATAATGTCCCTCCTCTGCCTGCAGATCGGTCCACTCCCGACTGTGGCGGTGCTCGACTGAGTCCGCAGCCACCAAGCCGATCCCCCGATGGGTGAGACCGTGAGAGACACACGCCGTCGGGAACTCAGCTGGTCGGGGGGGGGGGAGGGAGGGGGGGGGGTGGCGGGGGGGAGAGCATTGGGGTGGCGGGCCTCAGGCAATGTCCTGAGGCCGTCAATATGTGTTACGGCGCACTCCTAGAGTATGTCGCTTTGGAGGGGGCGGAGCATGGCGAAAGCGGCGGCGCCCCCCCATTTCATCTGAAACGTGGATTCTCTAGCCCCAGACTTTTTGGCTCCTGCTAAATTCTCTGCTCTCGCCTGCCACCAAACCCGCCATGAGCAGGTGTAGGAAGAATTCCGACGATCCCAATGTGAGTCAACACTTTCAGGAAAGAAGATGAAAAACTGAAAAAACAAAATGGGTGAAAAAGAATGAAAGATAGCAGGTTTGATTTTATGTTGTCAAATCTGGCACGCTTCCCCCCTCCGCTGCTGAAAAATTCAGCATGGTGACATCGGGTCATCCACGAGGGACGGGGGGCGCAATTCTCCCAAAGGGAGACAAAGTGCCGACGCCGGAGTGAAAACCGGAGTATTTCACTCCAGCCTCGGAGGCCGCTCCTTGCCCCCTATTCTCCCACCTCCAGGGGTCAATCTGAATGACGCGGCCGGTGGCGCCTAAATGACATCACCTGCGCATGCGCAGGTTGGCCGGCGCCAACCCGCGCATGCCGCCGTCCCCTCTGCCACCCTGCAAGACATGGAGGATTGATCTTGCGGGGCAGCGGAGGGAAAAGAGTGCGTCTTTCAGAGACGCCGGCCCGACGATCGGTGGGCACCGATCGCGGGCCAGACCCCTCTTGAGCACCCCCCTGGTGCTTGATCCTCCCTCCGACCCCCACAGGCCCCACACGCAGCGGTCGCACGCTGTTCACGCCAGCAGCAACCAGGTGTGGTTGGCACTGGCGTGAACCGGTCGTATTAGGCAGGCCACTCGGCCCATTCGGGCCGAAGAATCGCCGCAAGACCGGAGCGGCGATTCTCCGAGCAAACACGACAGGCCGTTTTGGGGGGAATGGGAGAATCGCGTGCTGGTGCCAGGGCGGCGTGGCATGAATCGCCCGGCACTCCCGCGATTCTCCCACCCGGCGTGTGGGTCGGAGAATCGCGCCTGGGATTCTCTGAGCCCCACCATGTTGGAGAATTGCAGGGGGGCGGCGATAAATCCCACCCCACCGCCCCGACGCCGGCTGCCGAATTCTCTGGCGCCGGGAATTGTGCTGTGCCCCCCCCGGCGATTCTCCGGCCCGTGATGGGCCGAACGGTCGTCCGTTTTCGGCCGGTCCCGCTGGTGTAAATGAAACCAGGTTCATACTGGCGGGACCTGGCTTTACGGGCGGCCTGCAGAGTCCTCGGAGGATCGTGGGGGTTTCTGGCCCCGGGGGTGCCCCCACGGTGGCCTCGCCCGTGATCGGGACTGACCAATCCCCGGGCGGGCCTGTGCTGTGGGGGCACTCTTTCCCTCCGTGCCAGCTGCTGTCAACCTCTGCCATGGCCGGTGTGGAGAAGAATCTCCCTGCGCATGCGCTGGGATGACGCCAGCACATGCTGGTGCTCCCATGCATGCACCAACTCACGCCAGCCAGTGAAGGCCCTTCGGCGCCAGTCGGCGTGGCGGCAAGCCCTTCCGCGCCAGTTGGCACGGCACTAACCCTGCCAGCGCCGGCCTCGTACCTGAAGGTGCAGAGGATTCCGCACCTTCCGAGTGGCCCAACGCCGGAGTGGTTCAAGCCACTCCTCGGTGTCGGTATGGCCCGCCCCGCCAGGTAGGGGAGAATCCCGCCCCTGATGTCATCAAGCCTGCTCCAATACTATGGAAGCTGTGCAGCACCAAAATCTGCCTCCCACCTGCCATTTTGAAATGATTAATTAATGCACCATTAACTTTGTTGACAACATTATCCAAAGAAATGGCCATCCAATGCTTTGACATGTTGCAGTGTGTATGTTAGTTATCTGCTTTCTACGCGCTATTTAATGTCTGACATGGAATGCTGCAATATTTGTCGTGCCTGGTTTTCTTGCCTTGAGGCAATTCAGATGTTGCATAATGATTCTTAACAATGATCAGCATATCCCAACTCACATACATTCAATGATTTGCAATACATTTTCTTCTGTCGTGTAAACAGAATTAATGTGTGTAGGATGTCACTGGAAGTCTCTGGTTGTGTTATGTGTCACTCAAAATTGTTGGACATGTCTTCTCTGATATGGAAATCTGTCTCTTTAAGAAAGTGAATAATCTTTCAAACAAACTAACAAACATGTTGAGTGATCACTCATCTGCACTGTATATAAGTAACTTTGTAAAACTTACTCGATTTGAAAGCTGATAAAGTTTGCTGTTCAACCCTCTGAAATCATAATTACTTTGATGAAGCAGCATTTGGATAAAAGGAGACACATGCATAGTAGGAGGAACTTTGTGTGCCTGGAGACAAATTATGCACAGTGTGTGCATTCCTTCTTTTTTTTAAAGATTTAAGTTTTTTTCCATTTTTACAAAAACTGCAGCAAGCCCTCAAAACTGGTACAGTACAGCATAAATACATTTCCATACATGAATGCAGAAAAAGGCAGGAGAACACCAAACACAGTTGGCTCAGCTTAATCATTATACCCGTCTCCTCCTTTTATACAAGGAAAAACAATGAAAGGATAAACAAGAGGATGGGGGGGGGGGGGGGGGGGGAAGAGGATAACGCCATGGAAACATGGTAAAATGGTGCACACCTTCGCGTGTAGCCTTTTTCAAGTTGGTGATACATAACTTATAGAAAATCTTGAAGGGGTAAGTCAGACACTATGGAACTTATATATTCGAGATAGGGATCCCATACTTTTCGGAATGCATGCGGTTTAGACCGAAATATGCAAGTTAGTTACTCCACTGGAATACATTCCATGATAATTTTCTATCAATTTTGATTGAAGGAAATATATCGCTAATCCAGGAGCAGAGGATGTTCTTCTGTGTTGCAAAAGTTGGGATATTATTCAGCCTTGTTTTAGCATCACTAACCCTTCTATCTGGGAGCCCCAGAATTAAGAAGAAAGGATCAAATTCTAAGGCTGCACTGAATATCTTCTCAAGCTTTACGTATACACCAGACCAGTAGTATTTAATTTTGACACAGGACCAAACACAATAGTCTCCCTTGACTACCTTGGATTTTTGGCACAGTGAGGATATGGAGGGATCAAACCTGTGTCTTAAGCTTGGCATGATCCTGGCGTGAACTGGGCACTGCGGGTCCGCACATGAGCAACGGGGCCAGCGTCAACCCGTGCATGCACAGTGGCACCGGTGCCAATGCGTGCATGCGTGGTGTCTCCCTTCTCCGCGCCAGCCCCGACGCAACATGGCGCAGGGTTGCAGGGGTCAGCGCGGAAGAAAGGAGGCCCCCAGCCAGAGAAGCAGGCCCGCCGATTGGTGGGCACCGCTCGCGGGCCAGGCCACATCGGAGGCCAACCCCGGGGTCGGTCCCCGCCCACAGGCTGCCCCCGACCCTTCTACGCTGAGTTCCTGCCGGCTGAGGGCAGGTGTGAACGGTGCCAGTGGGTCTCGGGTTTTTTGACACGACCGTTGTCCCCATCCCGGGCTGAGAATCGGTGGGGGCGGGGCCTCATAGAGCGGCCCCGGCTGGCGCCATGCCAACCTGCGGAGAATCGCATCCCGGCCTCAGGCGGCGTGGCGCGAGTCGTCACTGAGATTTGATCCTCACAGATTGTTGCGTATTTCAGGGAGGAGACGAAACACTCCCTAAGTGTCAATGCATCCCCAGGCCAGCCTTTTTTATATAAATCACCATATAAATCTTTAAATGCCTTGTACATATTCTCTGTTTTAATCATTCTATTACCTTTGGAACCAAAGTGAGGAAATAGCCCTAGAGCCAGCTCTCTTCCTATTAAAAAAAGCCAAATATCTACTCGGATTGTTTCCAAATTCATAAAGCTTTCGTTTGGCAAAATTTATATTCCTCTCAGCACATTGAGTCAACAAGTGGTACAATGCTGTTTGAGTTGCATTACTTTCTTTCAGCAGTGAATAAAGAGGTTTCCTGCCATTCTCCCTCTCCAACCTTACTTCCAACCGGCACTGTCATAGAGTCACAGCGTCATTACAGTGCAGAAGGAGACCATTCAGCCCATCGGTAGCACACATGGCTAGCACTGTGGCTTCACAGCGCCAGGGTCCCAGGTTAAATTCCCTGCTGGGTCACTGTCTGTGCGGAGTCTGCACGTTCTCCCCATGTCTGCGTGGGTTTCCTCCGGGTGCTCCGGTTTCCTCCCACAGTCCATAAATGTGCAGGTTAGGTGAATTAGCCATTCTAAATTGCCCTTAGTGCCAAAAAGGTTAGGAGGGGTTATTGGGTTATGGGGATAGGGTGGAAGTGAGGGCTTAAGTGGGTCGGTGCAGATTCGATCGGCCAAATGGCCTCCTTCTGCACTGTATGTATGTTCTATGAGTATGCATCGAACATCCCAAAGAGCACGTCCACCGAGGACCACTCCCACACGCTATCGCCATAACTACCCAACTTTTGGGCACTAAGGGGCAATTGAGAATGGCCAATCCACCTAACCTGCAAATCTTTGGACTGTGCGAGGAAATTGGAGCACCCGGAGGAATCCCACACAGACATCGGGAGAGCATGCAAACTCCTCAGAAAGTCACTCAAGGTTGGAATCAAACCTGGGTCCCTGACACTATGAGGTAGCAATGCTAACCAATGTGCCGCCATGCTGCCCTCGCACCAGCATTTTACGCTGTATATAAAATGTCCAAACTCCTTAGCATAAGCCTTGCAGGTTTCCCGCAGGATTAAGGGGCTTACATCAGAGAGAAAGAATTGACTGAGTAGAAGAGATCAAATTCAGCATTATAGTACAAGGTAAAGTTATGATCCCCGAGCAAAGACGCACCAAATCTCCAAAATCCCTGGAATCAAAATTCCAGGAAGAACGGTGCGTGGTCAGAGATCACAACACTGCCTGTAGAGCAGGAAGTCACTGAGTGTAGGATTGTTTTTGGTATGAAATTCTAGTATGACATTGATGGCGAGCAGAAAAGAAAGAACTCTTTTTTAAGAGAACTGTTCTCCAAAGATCTGAATACTGTACTATGTCAGCTTTCTCTTTTTAAAGGAAAGATCAAAACTTTTTTCACTTACTGGGATGATATACTTCCTGAACGTTCCAGGAGCAAAGTTTCAAAGTAGCTATTGCCATTGATTATTCAACCAAAGAGAATATAGGATAAAATGTTCACCCACTGTTCCAGCATGCACCAAAACCTACCTCCCCCAACTCCGATTATACCAGAGGCACCATTGACACATTATTATTTATTTTTCTAGGCTTTGAGACATGTCTGTAACCTTGCAAGAACTAGTGAACAATCCTTTAACACCAAAATAAAAACAAAACAAAAAATAATTGATACTTCTAAGG
Organism: Scyliorhinus canicula; assembly: GCF_902713615.1. Classification (NCBI taxonomy): domain Eukaryota; kingdom Metazoa; phylum Chordata; class Chondrichthyes; order Carcharhiniformes; family Scyliorhinidae; genus Scyliorhinus; species Scyliorhinus canicula. Next base: position 163,687,459 of record NC_052150.1, on the reverse strand, counting down.
GGGTATTTCTCACCGCATGTGAGGACCTGTAGGGCTATCCTACAATCTTTCTACCATTATTAAGATGCCTTTCCCTCAAAAAAGTGGAGGTAAGATATACCACAGTAAGGCCCTTTCCGCATTCTCACATCTTCCATTAAGACTCAAGACATTCGTCCACATCCCAGCAATGACCCGACTCATATTTATCATGATTAAGACAAGAAGACCATTACTCATCTACCACCTTTATAAACATACGAATAAGAAGAAGGAAATACAGATATCTATCACACAATCCAGATATCATACCAACTACATAGTGCACTCCTTAACTAGAAGGGGCATGTTGAGGGGTGTTTCCCATTCAAAGAAAATGGAAAGCCTTGATATTCTTAAGGATAGAACATCCAAGGGCAGCACAGTGGTGCAGTGGGTTAGTTCTGCAGCCTCACGGCGCTGAGGTCCCAGGTTCGGTCCCCGCTCTGGGTCACTGTTCATGTGGAGTTTGCACATTCTCCCCGTGTTTGCGTGGGTTTCACCCCCACAACACAAAGATGTGCAATGTAGGTGGATTGGCCACACTAAATTGCCCCTTAATTGGAAAAAATTAATTGGGTACTCTAAATTTATTTTTAAAAAAGGATAGAACAGCCATTGTTGTGCTCAATTACAAACACATCCATGTTAACATGATAACTAACAACGTGTGATCGGGAAGGAGCTATAATCAGGAAGGACTCACCACTTCCAATACTTTTTGGCGATTTCCGAAGTTGTGAAAATGCATAATTGTAATTCTAATGGAATGGTGGAAAACTGGAAAGAGCTGAAGACAGCCATCATCTCAAACTTTGAGGGCTACACGACCAGGAAACACCAAGACTGGTTTTAGAATCTCACCAGCTGCATAGAATTCCACATCTGGTGACAATAGGGGAGGTACAGGGATGTCGGGGGGGAATCAATGTCCACTTCAAACAGAGAGCGTCTTGAAGGGAAGACATTAATTGTAAAGTGCAGGACTTTGATCAGCTTATCCATCCTGCAGAGGATGAAAGAACCCAACCCATCATCTGCTGATTTCTACCTTGAAATGGGTCAAACGTCTGGCAATGATTAGATAAAAAACTGGGATAACTTGGTCTGCAACAATAAGAGCAAGGCATGCTCATCAAATTCCTTTCTGGAAATAGACAGGCTCCGGAGTTCTACAAACTGCAGCAGTATCAGTCTGAGGAGAAGGACACATCAGCCATCTGAAAACACTGCTGGAAGAGAGCAGTGAATCGCAATCTCTCTCTCCCTCTCCCTCTTTCTCGCTCTCTCTATCTCTCTATCTCTCTCTATCTGAAGCTGAGGGTGTCTTCAACAAAGTGCAGACCTGAACCAAGCCAACTCCAGAATTCTACAGGAAACCAACTAAATACAAATGGACACAATGTTCTATAATCTACATCTTAAAGACAAGCAAAGGATTAATCATCATTTTTAAAAACCTTTTATTGAACTTTGACTTACTTGCTTATGATATCTGTGCCTGTCTGTCATCTCATCTTTATTCATCTGCTTCAGTTTTAATGACATGGCTTGATTATCTCCTTATCAGCAAATAAATACATTTTGATTGCAAAAGACAAGTATGAGGAAAATACATTTTAAACATTTCTTGCTACCAACCAAGAGGGCTAAATGGAAGGGGTTCCAGTTTACTCATCCTCACCTGGTTTTAACACTACAGAGATTGTAGATCCATTGGTTATGAACTTCCAAAAGTCCGGGATTCTGGAAGGGTCCCAGCAAATTGCAAAGTAGCCAATCTTTATTCATCACCATCTGTGATTACACCTGTAATGGAATAGTGGCATCAGATGATTCAACAGGATGATCAAGGGCAGTTAAGAGTTAACATGTTCTGGGCGGCATGTGGCACAGTGGTTAGCACTGGGACTGTGGCGCTGAGGACCCAGGCCCCGGGTCACTGTCTGCGTGGAGTTTGCACATTCCCCCCGTGCCTGCGTGGGCTTCACCCACCGCCACAACCCAAAGATGTGCAGGGTAGGTGGACTGGCCATGCTAAATTGCCTCTTAATTGGTAAAAAAATAATTGGTCACTCTAAATTTATTTTTTAAAAAGAGTTAATATGTTCAAAGGGAAATTGTTTGAATAATCCAATTATATCCAACCTCGCAAATATCGATCCACCCCAAACTCTCTATGGGGATGACTCTGGCCGAATGTAAGTTCTTAGCACTACCCAAGAGGAATTTCAGAGCCAAATCAGATGAAATCGCAAAGCAACTGTGGCTACGAACTTGCATCACCTGTGTCAGGATCAAAGCTGATCAAGTGGTTGCTCGATCACAACACTTAACTGTTGGATGACAACACAAACTGGAGCACAAAACACTTGACAGAGAGCAGTCGAGGATATTTTGAGAACAGAGTGGATACATTTTGTTTTCTGATGAACAACTGTGATGCTGATCATTTAACTCATTGAGTTGATCACACAGAGCCACAGACTCAAATTGACAGATCTCAGCACTGTCTTTAATTTCACAAGAGGGAAGGGAAATGTCTGTGATTTTCCTGTTTGAAGACTAAGTGCTCTCGTCAGCAGCAAAACCAAAGTGTTTCCTGCTGGCACTCGGAGCAACATCGACATGCCATCCAATGGCACTTAGAATGTTTATTTAATAGGAATGGGCTTCATATTGACCCTGAGAGGTCTAGGGCCCAAACCTTTTCATAGGTCCTGCTCCTCAAAGGATGCCAAGATCTCTGAATACTGTTGCTGCCCTGCTCCCCCAAACCACTGGCATGACCTCCTCACAATGACTGGCAAGACCCCTGCCCCTTAGTTCTCCCTCAGTCCCCCCTTCAGGGCCTGCCCCTTGGCAGTGCCAACTGCACCTTGCACTCCAAGGTGCTCCACCTATTCTTTCCAGGAAGCTCTTCAGAACAAAGAGACAGCCTCTTTGAAAAAAAAAACTGCTGTTGGAAAAAAACAGTTGCTCAAAATACCTCAGAGTTAATAGACCCCTGTGGAGCTATATTTATAAACCACTATTATCCTCACTTTGAAACTGCCTAGATCTGTCAATCAGGAGGTTGTTAAAAGAAAATGGTCTGTTAATTAAATGTACACAGTGCAGTTCAAAGCTTTTAGTCTTCTAGGCATGCACATAGGTTTGAAGAAAAAGCAGTGAAATTGACTGTGATAAAAACAATTTAATGATTTCCACCAGATTAAAGGGATCTTTCATTTTGACATGCTGACAGACAGTTTAAAGGGTTTAAGGCGACAGATGGGAAGACTTTCACTCATTTCTCAGCAATCTTTCATATTGATAAGCTGGCAGACAGTTTAAATGGTTTATAGGCTGCAGATGGGAAGACCAGACAAATGGTCCCTATCCCTGGAAAAATGCATGAGCATCTATAACCCAGGCTAAGCCAACCTGACTCCTATTCCCATGAAGGATTCTCCTTGGCTTCCTGGAAGCAAGTGTAGGGAGGATTCTCACCCACTCCCCCAACCCCCCCCCCACCCAATCCACCCCCCCCCCCTCCCCTCAGAGAGCAAGTTCCATCCGGGTCTGGGCAGGTACCTCGTTGGGGCCGCCGGGCCAGGCCTGGAGACTTAAAATGGGTTTGACGTCTGGCGTGAAATACGATTTATGCCTCCACGCTCCAATTCCCCTGCAATTGCCGTTATTGCCGTTACTGGCTGGCGGCCCTGGAGAAACCCCCATGATGTTCAATTGTTCAATCTTTAATTGTGTGTGTCTGGTATCTGGGGCGGGATTCTCCGACCCCCCACCGGGCTGGAGAATCGTCTGGGGGTGGCTTGAATCCCGCCCCGACGCCAGCTGCTGGATTCTCCAACGTCAGTTTTTCGGCGGGGCGGGAATCGCACCGCGCCGGTCATGGGCCATCGGGGGCAATTCTCCATCCTGAAATGGGCTGAATGGCTGCCTGTTTTCAGCTGGTCCCGCCGGCGTACATTTGACCAGGTCCTTACTGGCGAGACCTGGCTCTGCGGGCAGCCTGCGGAGTCTTCGGGGGGGGGGGGGGGAGAATCTGGCCCAGGGGGGCCCCCACGGTGGCCTGACCCGTGATCGGGGCCCACTGATCCGCGGGCAGGCCTGTGCTGTGGGGGCACTCTTTCCCTCTGTGCCAGCCGCTGTCAACCTCCGCCATGGCCGGCACAGGCCCTTCAGCGCAGGTTGGCACGGTGCCAATACCTTCGATGTTGGCTAGCGCGGCGCCAACCCCGCCGGTGCCGGCCTAGCCCCTGAAAGTGCAGAGGATTCTGCACCTTCTGGGTGGCCCGATGCCGGAGTGGCACAGGGAGTAATCCTGAGATTACAACCCGAGAGGTCCTGCTTCTTACCTTACTGCCTAACTCCCTGAACGCCTTCTGCAGGACCTCATCACTCTTCCTGCCTATGTCATTAGTACCTATCTGCACTACAACCTCTGGCTGTTCACTGTCCCCCTTCAGGATGTCCTGTGTTTGTTCAGAGACATCCTTGACCCTGGCACCAGGGAGGCAACACACCATTGTGGAGTCTCTTTCACTTCCACAGAAGCGCACTTTACTATAGAGTCCCCTATAACTATCACTCTCCTGCACTTTGACCCCCCCCCCCTGCTGAGCAACAGAACCAGTTGTGGTGCCACTGTTCTGGCTGCTGTTGTTTTCCACTGATAGGCTCAGTGCAGTAAGTATCCATTTTTTTTGCTGTACACAAGCAGCTCTCAAAATTCTCTGAGACAGATTCCTTCATGACAGCTTTTTTGATCCTTGAGACATTGAGGTGATTCTGGACCATCATACCCTGAGGGTGTCTGGGGGGGATAGATCTTGATGTTTAGCAGTCAGTGCCACACATGGCTTTTGTTACACGCAAATCCTGCCTGTCCTTCTGCCTGATGACGGACAGTTGATTAGATGCCAATATGTATATGCATCAAAGACACCTTGCTGTGTATAACCTCAGCATTACTCCCTGTGCCACGTGCCAGTGAGGCTAGAAATAAGAGGATAGTGCAGCTAAACACTTGGCTAAACCAGTGGTGTAGGAGGGAGGGTTTCAGATTTCTGGACCATTGAGATCTCTTCCGGGGCAGGTGCGACTTGTACAAGAAGGATGGGTTGCATCTAAACTTGAGGGGCACCAATATCCTGGCTGGGAGATTTGCTAGAGTCACTCTGGAGGATTTAAACTAATATGGCAGGGGGTTGGGAACCAGAGCGTTAGCTTAGAAGGTGTCATAACTGAAGGGGAAATAGAGAACAAAAATAATTGAACATCACCCTCAGTAGAGCAAAAAACGCGACAAGTGTGAGAAGGGAGGTTGTCAACACTAAGGGTATTGTACCTTATTGCATGCAGTATACGGAACAAGGTAAATGAGCTTGTTGCGCACATTGAAATTGGCCGGTATGATGTTGTGGGCACCACAGAGACATGGCAAGGGGATCAGGGCTGGGATCTAAACAAGGATATGTGTCAAAACTGTTGGCGATTAGGGGCTCAAGCTCAGCACACATCTTCAGCAGGGGGAGGCCATTACTGTTACAACTGCCAACCCCAAATTTTTCCGATGAGTCCTCCCCACATCTGGTGATCTGCATCTGCATCTTGAAGTCACCAAGAATGATTCACTTGTCTGACTTTGGCACAGTGCTGCTGGCCTGCTTGGTCTGCTTTAAAAGCCAGCAATTTAGCCCAGTGAGCTAAACCAGCCCCTGGTGCGGAATCATTTTCAAGACTATTGTATCATAGGTTAATCACATCTGTCCAAACTGATAGGATCTGTCTTCATATGCTGGGGTAGACAAATCCCCAAATCGGCAAGGATAGGATGGCTACCCTCACCAGTTTTTGCCGCCCATTAGAACGGTTTACCAGGGAGTGGTCATATATTGACAATTAACTGGAGCCACAGATGAGAGCTGAGTAAAGGTGAAGACCAGTCCTCACACCTCTTACAGCTGCATTTCCTATGTAGCAACAGTGACTCCACTTCAAAAATACATGATTGACTGGAAGGCACTTTCAAAGTCCGGTAGTTATGGAAAACATTGGGTGGAATTCTCCAGTCCAACAATTGCATTTTCCTGTGCAGCGCGCCCTCGCCGGCAGCAAGATTCTCCGTACCCCAGCCGGACAATAGGGTTTCCCATCAGGGAACTTGCGAGCATGGGTGCTTTGTCGGCGAACCGGATGATCCTGCCGAATGAGAATTCCGCCCATTATATTATTCCACATCTTTCTTTCTATTACAATCAATGAATGTCCCAGCGTCAACATCTTGATTATTTACGCTGACCAGAAATGTAACTATCGACCTGCTGCATAAATACTGTGGTTCCCAGGGTAGATCAGACCCTGGGAATTCTGCTGTGAATAACTCACTTCCGGCTTCCACCATTTAGAAGGCACAAATCAAGAGTGTGATGGAATATTCCCCACTTCCCTGGATGAATGTAACTCCAACAATACTCAAGAAGCTCAACCCGATCCAGGACAAAGCAACCGCTTCATCAATGTTCCATCCATCACTTTGAACATTTACTCCATCTGCTGCAGGTGGAAGGTGGCTGCAACGTGCTCCATTTACAAGATTCACCATTGCAAGTTGCCAAGTCTTCTGAGACAGTACATTCTAAACCTGCAAACTCTATTCCATACATAGGAGGACATGTAAGGAGGCACATGAGAGCACCACAGTTTTGACTAAGTCCAGGCATTGAATATTTTTAAGGCTGAGTTAAACAGGTTCTGGATTGACAAGGGAGTCAAACATTATAGGGAGTAGACAGAAAAGTAAAGTTTAGGTCACAATCAGATCAGCCAAGGTATTGGAACTCTACTCAAGCCCACGCCTCCACCCTATCCCCATACCCAGTAACCCCACTTAATCTTTCTTGGACACTAAGGGCAATTTAGCATGGCCAATCCACTTAATCCGCATCTTTGGACTATGGGAGGAAACCGGAGCACCCGTAGGAAACCCATGCAGACACGGGGAGAACGTGCAGACTCTGCACAGACAGTGACCCAAGCCGGGAATCGAACCTGGGACCCTGGAGCTGTGAAGCAACTGTGCAAACCACTGTGCTACCGTGCTGCCCATATGTATGCAGCAGTCTAAGAAGACATCTCACCATCACTAACTCAAGGGCCAGTAGGATTGGACAGCAAGACCTGACCTTGCCAGCAATACTTGCAACCTGTGAATGAATAAAAAAGCAACCGTTCCTTCCCATTAATATAATTTATTGTAAATATGTTGTGCAGAACATCTTTTGGACAGGGATGATCACGTACATGACTTAATGTTCTAATTTGGTTGTAGTCCGACATTATAAGGTCTGATTTTATTCAGCAGCTAGTTTCAAATTTGCAAGTTTAATGTTATTTGTTTCTTATGTCTCTTCCAGGTAAGTATACATGTATCACAGAAAGTTTAAGTGAGTTGGAATAGCGATAAGCAAAGTGTAAATAATTTGGAAATATACCTGATTTCCATTCTTTGTCATTCTTAGACAAGAATAGAAGCATATGGCCATTCAGCTGAACTAATTCACTTACGCATTCAGGCCCATATTTATGATTTGGGTGGACAGAGATCACTTTCTGCTCCCTTCCACCTTAATTGCATGGCTTTATTCCACTAAATCCCTTTGAAATCATTAATCTTTTTCAGGAGAAGCAGTAAATATCCTGTTACTCTGTCTATGCATAGTCCACAACCTGTTTCATAGTTTTTGATTTATGCATCAGTGCTGCTAAAGGTCTAAATGCGAGAACAGTTTATCTATCACAGTAGTAAAACAAACTTACTGACACAAAGTATCACATGATCAGCTGACGTTGAAAGATACATGCTTTATTCAGATTCTAATGGCACAAATCACTTTCCTGTGGCTCGAGTCCATGGAAAATCTAGATGAAATGTATTCTTCAGGTAAAGTGGGGTTATAGGTGGAGTAAGATAATTGAACCATGGTCTGCAAACATAATTGAGTCCCCATTTTAAAGTCATACATTCTGTCCTTTTTATTGTTCCATTAATGGTTCATATGTCCATTTTGGACATGTTCTACATATATGTCCATATACCATGCCACAAATAATGGGAAGATATAGTTACAACATGATAAATTATGGATGAGGATGGTCATGTGGTCCATTTTAATTAACCCATTAAGAGTGTTTCATCATGAGTTCTGTTTCTTGAGGATACCCTAGGAATGTTACCCTGGACCATTATTTGAAAAAAAACATTCTTGTTTATTTACAAATCAATACACATTTCAAACTCAACTCAATACTTTCACTTGCGAACAGATCTTAGTTAATTACTCATGTGACATTGCGCCATACTTACATCATTATCAGGTGCTCCTGGTGTTAACCCTTTACTCTCCATCTTCCCCCAATATCTTTATCCCAACTATACATATACTCCTACATCTCCCCCCCAAAGTCTCAGGCTTCACAGGGTTAGTTTCTGTGGGACCTTGATCAATCTGTCTAATCTGGTCCTGATCTCATTTCGAGGTTGAGAGTAAATTGAACGCTCCATAAGACCATAAGACATAGGAGCAGATTAGGCCACTCGGCCCATCAAGTCTGCTCCGCCATTCAATCATGGCTGATATTGTTCTAATCCCCATTCTCCTGCCTCCTCCCCATAACCCCTGATTCTCTTTGTCAATAGGAATATCTTTCAGCTGGGTGGCTGTAGAGTTTCTACTTGTTTCTGGTTTCTTGTCTCCATTCGGATCTAAAAACTATGTCCAAGATTCCGTTGGTTTCCTTCTCAATTCTATAAAAATTCTTAAATCTCCTGGTCTGTCTCAATTATATAAGATCTTGGCTGTGGAGCTCTTTCCATGACAATGCCTTCTTTCTGTATCTCGAATCTACGTTCCTGCCAAAAGTGACATCCTTATCTGGTCTGACCTATATGTGACTCCAGCCCACAGCAATGTGATAGACTCATGAATGCCCTCTGAAATGGCCTAGCAAGCCACTCAGTTGGGGACTGGCAATAAATGTTGGCACAGCAAAAAAAAAACTTTGTCCCTGGGCTGTAGCACTTTCAAATCTTGTGCTCTGCGTCTGAATTTGAAATTAAGAGTTTGACTGTCTCTTTGTTACTCTTCACACTACCGAACACTATCACGGTCATCTGAGCTAATGTTAGGTTGTAGTGTTTGTTGTAGACCTGGAAGCTGTGCTCACAGCCATCTTCCCATCAGTCCAAAGAACAAAGAACAATGCAGCACAGGAACAGGCCCTTCGGCCCTCCAAGCCTGTACCGGTCATGATACCAAACTTTGCCAAAACTCTCAGCACTTCCTTGTGCTGTATCTCTCTATGCCCATCCTATGCTTGTGTTTGTCAAGATGCCTTTTGAACGCCATTAATATATCTGCTTCCACAACCTCCCCTGGCAATACGTTCCAGGCACCCACCGTCCTCTGCGTAAAAATCCTGCTTCGCACATCTCCTCTAAACTTTGCCCCATGGACCTGAAACCTATGCCCCCTGGTGACTGACCCCTCCACCCTGGGAAAGAGTACCTGCCCATCCACTCTATCCATGCCCCCCATAATCTCTATCAGGTCACCCCTGTACCTCCGTCTTTCTAATAAAAACAGTCCAAGCCTATTCAGCCTCTCTACATAGCTAACACCTTCCAGACCAGGCAACATCCTGGTAAGCCTCCTCTGCACTCTCTCCAAAGCCTCTACATCCTTCTGGAAATGTGATGACCAGAATTGAGAGCAATATTCCTCCCCGAACAGGCGCCGGAATGTGGCGACTAGGGGCTTTTCACAGTAACTTCATTGAAGCCTACTCGTGACAATAAGTGATTTTGTTACATTCATTATGCTTCTGTTGTGTTTGCTTAATCTCTTGTAATCTCTTATCCAGGGCTGGTGAGTGTTTAGTAATGTGTGAAGTGTATGTTGCTGGAATGTGGTGACTAGGGGCTTTTTACAGTAACTTAATTTGAAGCCTGCTTGTGACAATAAGCAATTTTCATTTCATTTCAAAATTGAAATCATCCAGTTTGACTCTTTCCACTTGTATTCTTGATAATGCATCTGTTGTTGTCTGGTATGTCCCTTGAAAGCACAGTTACTGAATCATATCTCATCAGTTTCAGTTTAGAGAGTTGAATTCTAGGTGGCATTTTTACAATTTCGTTGAGGTTAATAAGAGTAACCAAAGTTTGCAGAGAATTACAGTTTTAAAATCAATCCCATGACATAATCAGGAAGCTTCTCACAGATGCATTTGCCTGCTAATGCTTCTTTTTTAATGTCTCTTTGTGTCTGAGAGGTCATGGGTGAAAAAAATGGCTTTTTTTTGTCTGTCATTTTAAACTTGATGTGGAGATGCCGGCATCATGGCTACCATCGACACCGCAAACTGCCGGCTCAAAGTGGAGAGGATCTCCAGGAAGATCGCCCATATAGACACTGACATTAAGTTTCTACAAAGATGCAGAAAAGCGGACAAGACCCCGAAAGGGCTACAGATCACAAACCCACTCAAGTCGACCTACAACACAGACTACGCTGAAAGACTCTGCCGCTGCACCTCTGTCACACTCCTCAAACACCTCATACACTAGCTCAATGAACGAACGGGCACCGTGCGACAATCACCAGGCAGGAATGTTCCCTTCCAGTCGGGGAACACTTCAGCAATCAAGGGCATTCAGCCTCTGATCTCCGGGTAAGTGTTCTTCAAGGCAGCCTTCAGCTCACGCGACAACGTAGAATTGCCGAGCAAAAACTTATAGCTAAGTTCCGCACGCATGAGTGCGGCCTCAGCCGGGATCTTGGATTCATGTCGTATTACATCCACCCCCCACCATCTGGCCTGGACTTGCAAAATTCCACCAACTGTTCTGGCTTGAGACAATTCACACTTCTTTAACCTGTGATTATCCCTCTCCCTGGATCTGTAATGATTTGATTACCTGCAAATGCTCTCATTCCAAACATTGTCCGGCATCTCTGACTTTGTCTATACAAATGCTTCTGGATCATATCTGAGGAAGGAGCTGCGCTCCGAAAGCTCGTGTTTGAAACAAACCTGTTGGACTTTAACCTGGTGTTGTAAGACTTCTTACTGATTTTAAACTTGAAACACCTCTGTGCTAAGCCTATAGATGATGAGCTGAATTCTCCGCACCCCGACACCGAAATTGCGGGCGGAGAATCCTATTTTGCATGAATAGGAACCGGCGCCGGTTCCATGATTGTCCCACCCATGAAAAGCGGTGTACTCGGGGAATACGCCGCGCTGAGTATCCACCACCTGAGGCCATTGCCTGAGGGCCGCCCCGCTATTCTCCGCCCCAGACTGGCCGAATTCCCCATAGCATGGATCTAATCTGGTTCTGCCGTTTGGGAAACTCGCGAGGTGGCTGTGGACTCAAGGAAGGGGCGACCTCATTCGGGACTGTTTTTTTTTGTGCGGGCAATCCGGGTCGGGCAAGTGGCCTATTGGGAGCACTATTTCTGTGCTCCAGGTCTGCGGGCTGAGTCCACCATGGAGCACAGCGCAGCTGCTGGAGGCCACCACAATGCGCATGAGCAACCTCTGACCCGGAGGTGCTGGGGGCCTTATCAGCAGCTGGAGATGCGAGCTCCATGACAGCTGCCTGCCAGCCCCCTGCAAGACGGTGAATCTCTAGCCTTTTGATGCCAGTTTTCCTGGCGTAAAAGACCACAGTTTTCACGAAGGCGTGGGGACATAGTCCCAAAAACAGAGAATCCAGCCCGATGTGGCTTTGAAAATTCACATTTGTCATTTAATGTCAAAGCTGCTTCTTCTAGAACCTTGAGGACTGCTCTCACTCAACAGTTGTGTTCTTCCCAATTGACAAAAGCTGCTGTTCGCACCAAATTTTGGGAAGTGGTTGCTTTTTGCTAATTTTTTGAGATTTTCATCCACTGATCCCAAAGGGTGGATCTTGTGCTCTACTGACTTGTTTGTCTGACTCAAGTCCACACAGATTCTATTTGAATTATTAAACTTTGGTAGAGTGACCATCCTTGGTGTGGTCACTGGCAAGATGACCCCATGTTGCAACATATGTTCAATCTTGCTCTTGATTTTGTCTACATGTCAGTGAGGGACATACCTCACTGCAAAGACACATATAGGCTTAGCATCTGCTCTTCAGGTTACATGGGGCAGGATTCGCTGTTCGCGGTAGACCAGAATATGTTTCCCGATGGGACAGGGAATTGGGCATTGGGATAAAATTGGGATCGGCGCCGGCGTCGACCTGAATGCCATGTTCTGACCCCTCGCTGATGGCATGAATGAGTTCTATGCCTCAACACCAGCTGGAGTATGGAAATCAATGCAAATGGGTCTGAATAACCAATTTACATCTAGTTAGCGGGCCAGGCTCCCTATGCTCTGCCCTTCCTTTGGCTGGAAATCACCTGCGGTCTCAACAATCATGGCCCTGATGTGGTGGACATAATTATCTGCCGAGGAGGGAACTGTTGCCCCCTTGGCCCACCATGAGGTCCATGCCAGGGCCACTATTGTAAGGACTATCTGAAGACACACCCCCCACCACTGCAAATCAGCCCTCCCCCTCCCCCCACACCGCATGGCAGCCCCCAACCCCCGGATTGGCCTGGCTGCCCTTGCACCACCAAGTGACCCTACCCACCCCCTGCAGGGACCTTCACAGCCTTCTGTGGCAAGGAGTTCCACAGATTTACCACTCTCTGGCTGAAGTAATTCCTCCCCGTTTCAGTTTTAAAGGCACGTCCCTTCAGTTTGAGTTTTTGCCCTCGGGTTCTGCTCTCTCCTACTGGTGAAACCATCTTTTCCATGTCCACTCTATTTAGGCCTCTCAGTATTATATAAGTTTCAATGAGATGTGCTGGCCTTGTTGGGAGCCCAGAGGAGGTTCACAAGAATGATCCCGGGAATGAAGGGTTTGTCATGTGAGGAGCAGTTGAGGACTCTGGGTGTGTATTCGATGGAATCCACAAGGTTCTCTATGGGAGGGTCCTATTACAAGGGTCCCTGTGGGGGTCCCCGTATTACAGGGGTCCCTATGGGGGTGTCCCCCTATTGCATCGGTCACTCTATTGCAGGGGTCCCTGTGAGGGGGGTCCTCCTACTACAGGTGTCCCTTGGAGAAGATCCACTATTACAGCAAGAGATATTAAAATGACTGTGAGTGTACTTCCCGAAAATATAATCGACACAGGTCCAGAACAAAAGCTAATACTATGCAGCAAATGACCTATTTCTCCATTGTAAGGCTGTGGAGGCCAAGTCACTGAGAGTCTTTAAGACAGAGATAGATAGGTTCTTGATTAATAAAGCGATCGGGGTTATGTGGGGAAGGCAGGAGAACAGGGCGTGAGAAACATCAGCCATGATTGAATGGCGGAGCAGACTTGATGGGCTGAATGGGCTGATTCTGCCCCTATGTCATAGTCTTATGGTCTTATTGACTCACAATGGAGAATCCCGGTCCTGGTCCTGGTGGTGTGCACCAGGGATCTGTGCTGGACTTTGCATTTTACAATTATTTCAAAGAATTGGATGCTTGCACAAAAGGAATCATATCAGAGCTTGTTATTGACACAAGAATGGTAAACTGTAAACTGTGAGTAAGAATATCAGAGCTAACAAAGAAACTTTTCTAGGAGCCCCATTGTAGAAATTATATCAGAGATGTGTAAAGGGTACAACAAAGATTCATTCGGACAGTTCCAGGAATGGGATATTATAGATATGAAGAAGAGCTTCAACAAAATGCTTGAATTAGAACAAAGAAGGCTGATGGAGAATATTATCAAGTTTTCAAATCATACGGCTTGAGAGGATAATGGTTGATAAATTAGTAGCAAGAAGGCATAGCTCAAAATTATAACTTGAAGTAATTAGAAGTTTTTCACAGATATTAATAAGTTGATGCTTTACACATGTCTGTTGTCTATTGAGGTAGAAACCATAGCATTATTTAAAAAGAGAATAATTTTAATATTCACAGAAAGAATATTGAAAATGTAAAAGGGCAGGGAAATTTAAGTTGCATTCATACAGGTCCAGAACAAAAGCTGACACAATGCAGCAAATTACCTATTTCTCCATTGTAATTTCTATGATTCTATCTCTTTAATCATACGTATTAATGAAGAATGTTAGGAGGGCTGCATGTAAATACTGTGCTTGGTAAATGCTTACCAGAAATGATTCCCCTGTGTTTTGCTCAGGGATTAACACAGGATTTATTTCACGTTTTTAAATCATTTTTCACTTGGGTACTTACTGAAAAAAGAACAGTTTCATAGCATGTTGGACATAAATAGCGCCCATAACTCGTCCTGGGAGAAACCAATTGACCTTGGTTTATGGTGCTTGGGGGAGATGTGGGAGGTCTGGCAACATTAATGGGGAGGAGGATCCAGAAACTGGGCTGTGACCTGCTGTTCTGAGGCACAGTGGGCGTAATTCAGGGGTCCTCCAAACGCGCATGCGCGGACCCCGCGCGCTGGGTTCACTCCAGGATAGGCAGCTGGAGCAGCGTGAGTTGCTCCAGCAGCATGCTATCCCATTGTGGCCTGGAGAATCAGGGCCGGGATTCTCCCCAACTCGGTGGGGCGGGGGGTCCCGGCGTGTTGGAGTGGCGTGAACCACTCCGGCATCGGGCCACCCCAAAGGTGCGGAAGTCTCCACACCTTTAGGGGCCAAACCCTCACATTGAGGGGCTAGGCCCGCGCTGGAATGGTTCCCGCTCCGCCGGCTGGCGTGAATGGCCTTTGGCACCATGCCAGCCTGGGCCGAAAGGACTTCGCCAGCCGGCATCAGCGGCGGCTGACGTCATCCCGGCACATGCGCAGGGGAAGGGGTCTCTTCGGCCTCCGCCATGGTGAAGACCATGGTGAAGGCGGAAGTAAAAGAGTTCCCCCACGGCACAGGCCCGCCCGCTGATCGGTGGGCCCCGATTGTGGGCCAGGCCACCATGGGGGCATCCCCGGGCTCAGATCGCCCCGCGCTCCCTCCCAGGACCCCGGCGCCCGCCCTTGTCGCCAATCCCGCCGGTCAGGTAGGTCTTTTGATTC
This sequence comes from Scyliorhinus canicula, assembly GCF_902713615.1. Lineage (NCBI taxonomy): Eukaryota > Metazoa > Chordata > Chondrichthyes > Carcharhiniformes > Scyliorhinidae > Scyliorhinus > Scyliorhinus canicula. The sequence continues at coordinate 163,672,328 of NC_052150.1, read as the reverse complement.
CCGCCGGTGGGAAAGGCTTGACAGCGGCAAGACTTCGGCCCACTGCGGGCCGGAGAATCGCCGCGGGTGGCCCGTCGACTGGCGCGGCGCGATTCCCGCCCCCGCCGAATCTCCGGTGGAGGAGAATTCGGGACACGGCGGGAGCGGGATTGACGCCGGCCCTGGGTGATTCTCCGACCCAGCGGAGGGTCGGAGAATCCCACCCCAGGTCTCGGAATGGGCGCCAACGCCAGAGTAGAACACTCCCGTTTTACGCCGACGTCGGCGCTTAGCCGCCCGATGGGAGAATCCTGCCCAGTGTACCTCTGCACTGAGTTGAATCTGGTTCACAAACTGAGCAAGTTTAGATCATGAAATGAACGCTGTCACTTATTCTAAAACTAAAGCCAGATTAGTGATTAATGTGATAAAATTAAGCTGCTTTGCATTACTGAAAAGCTTTTGAAATTTAATTTCTTTGTCTTTTAAGATTCAAAAATACCCTTCTGAAATAAACTTTCCTGTTTAATAAACAGAATTTCAGGATTCATTTGCTACTTAATTTCTCCAGCAGCAACCAAAGCTGCTGCTTGACTTTCTTTAGATTTGATTGCATATATAAATCTGTCACAGTTTCCAGCTAGCAATTTTGAGTGCTTTCCTTGCTTTTGATTTGTGTTTTCCCAGCGTCACTGATACTGATTTGCTGCTGTTTTGTATGAGGCCAATCAACAAATTTAAGACAGTAAAGATGCCATGGACAAGTGTTACAATTTCAGGAGGTAAGAGTTATATTTTCGGGAAGTACACTCACAGTCATTTTAATATCTCTCGTAGCAGATGGTGAATCATAAGTTATATAAGAACGGAAACGTTAAGTCCAGTAGTACCTGAGCCACTGAGTAATCACACAGAACAGCTCTGAAATCTGGTCAGACTTGGGTACGGTCTCAGGCTCCTGCAATCAGCTGAGGTGGGCGGTCAGTGTCCAGGAACAATAGTTAAAATTCTGAGAATTTGGGGACGGTCAATAAATCTGAGAATCACTGGGAGAAAGAACCTGCTCACATGGCCCCATGAGGAAATTTTTTTAAAACCGAAGCTTACCTTTTTGGGTCACTTCCGGCCCCAATCTAATCCTCATTGGGTTTGCTTTGTGAGAATCTTACTGCCATCCCCTGCTCAGGCCTCTCAGTAAATATTGCCGTTGAGCCCTAATGACTTTTTTGGGGTGCGTCAAGGATATCCTTTGATGGGCAAGGATGGGGACAAGGAGTTTGCATGTTCTCCCTGGGCCTGAACTTCCTCAGAGTAGCAATCAGCATTGGATTGCCACACATGCCCAATTACTCAAATTAGTTTTATTCTCAGCCTGCCACGCCCAACATTCTGACTCAGGCTGGTCAAGATCCAATCAGTGCAGCACATCCCCATTGCCCGGCATCCGACTGCAGGAGAATCGAAGTGAAGAGGCCTTGTCCCTTTTTTTATGGAACTGGCTGCCACAAAGCAGGTAAGTTTAGAGGTCCATTGAAACTGAAAGGCCAGTGAGATGGTAAGTGGATAGGATTTTGGGGTTGGGGGATTGGGAGGAGGTGGGTGTGGAAATATCAGAGGATGGGGGTTGGGTGTCCAGACTCAGGTGAGATCAGGCCTTGGGGGCAAGAGGGATCTGGCTTTGAGTATATGTGGAGAGGTGGGGGGGTCTTGGTGTGGGAGGGGGGTCAGGCTTCAGTGGGAGATGGCCATACCTTGGAGGGGGAAGTTGGGATCTTGGGAGGATGGGGCTTGGTGGTGGGGTGGTTGGGGGGTACTGAGATTGTGGGTTTGGGGGTTCGAGGGATGGTGAAGGGATGGCACAAGGTGGGGAAGGGCGTTGGGCCTCATGGAGTGGGCAAGGGGGATCGGATTTCAAGGTGAGGGATGAGGTGGATCTGGCCTCGGGTCAGGTTGTGTCAGGTAGGGCCGGGGTAGACGGAGGGCTTCTGGTCAGTCATTGGCAGAGGGAGGGTGTTGGATCTTGCGGGTGGGGTTTGGGGGAGTATCGGAAGTCGAGAGTGGACCAAAGTGGGGGGGGGGGGAATCCGAGGTTTGGGGTGGGGGGTGGGGGGAGTTGGACCTTGGGTTATGTCAGGATGAGTCAGACCTAGGAGTGGGGGGTGTTGGACATGTGTAAGATTTGGGATATGAGGTATAAACCCTTCCAATTTGGACACTCTTAAGGTCCAAATTCTCAATTTTTAATACAAGGGTCCTCAGTTGTTCATAAATTGCAAGGTATTAATAACTCGTATTTATGAATCAAGTAGAATTTATTAAACAAGATTTTAAATACACTTAACGAGAAGTATTGAAGACAACATAGAAGTTTCTCACCTCTCAAGGTCCTGCTAGTTCTTGGTGTTGCGAGCACAGGCAATGATCTTCTCTTCTTTCTCTTTAAGCTGATTTTGAACTCTGTCCAGAAGCATCATACCTCTGAAGCCATGGTTTCACTGTGCCAAAACTGTTTTACAAACTTTTATCCCCCAATATCTCATTATTCCTTCTTTAATTAGAGATAGCTAAAATCCAACTCTTCTATTGGCTGTAGGTCGCAAATTATCTTCTGTCACCCCACCTCAGTAACTAGAGCCATGCAGGCTGTAGAATGTGTATTCACCTGTATATTGCCATGACCTGTACAAAGGAAGTGACGTTTTGGTGGCATGGGTGTTTTCGCAAGTGTGACTATGGGCATGGTGTGTAACAATTGCTGAAGATCTTATAGTGAACTGTTTACGTTGTAGCCTTTGTCATCATTCATAAACAATACAGCAACTTAACATAGTGTCAGGAGCTAGCTCAGGTGGCACAAGGATTTTAGTGCATCAACCATTCATCTTCAATGAGAGCATCGCTAATAATTGGAAAAAGTTTGAAGAGGAATGGTGCCTCTACTGCCATGTCGGTCTCTATAATAAATCAAAGAAAGTACAAGCGTACACGCTATTGAACTAAACAGGCCTAGAAAAATCTGAATCCTTCATCTTCCAAGGGAAGGAAACCCTGAGGCACTATTAAAAAAAAGTAACAGATATGCGCATTCATAAAAAATGTCATATAGACAATCATGTTTTTATCAGCACCAACCAGAAACCCGATGAATTGGTACAATCATGTGTTTCAGCACTGAAAATTCTGGCAAAAAAAGTGGTATTTGGTACTCTCACCGATAAACTCTTAAGAGAGTGGAATGCACAGTGATGCCATGCGCAAGCAGTTGCTGCACGAAAAATCCTCACGCTGGAATCGACGATTGGTATCTGCATGTTAAATGAGCAGTCCAAGTGGAACTCCAAAGAATTAAGGAGAGAAATGAAAGTTTTCTCGGTACAGAACACATCCTGTCCGAAAGTGCAGCAGGAAGTACCCACAGAAAAGAAGTGCGGACTTCACATTTAATAAGCATTGTATTGTGGTTAAAGATTGAAATCACTCAAATGATTTCAAATGGGCGGCAGCGTGGCACAGTGGTTAGCACTGCTGCCTCACAGCGCCAGGGACTCAGGTTCGATTCCTTCCTTGGGTGACTGTCTGTGTGGAGTTTGCACTTTCCCTCTGTGTCTGCATGGGTTGCCTCCGGATGCTCCGGTTTCCTCCCACAGTCCAAAGATGTGCAGGTTAGGTGGATTAGCCATGCAACATTGTCCCTTAGTGTCCAAAGATTAGGTGGGGTTACACGGTTGTGGGGTAGTGGAACAGCAAGACTAGGTGTCATAGCTCCATGTGATCGTAGTTGCAGTAAAGAAAGATGCCAAAGTCAGGTTCTGCATCTAGCCAGTTCACCTAAATAGGCAGATACAGGTTCCTCCACGTGTCTTATGGTACCTGCACTGGTGAGATGAGGTCATCTTAAGCTCTTTGGAACAGCTCTTTGCAGGGAAATCTTGAGAAATTATCATTGATGACACCCTGGTCATATAATACAAGAACATGATATACAACTGTGTTTTATCCTTGACAGAACCATTGAAGCTCAACTCTGCTACATGGGCCACCTGCTTACTGCTGATGGTGTGAAGCCAGACCCAGATAAGACAGTGGTTACACAGCATATGTCCACTCCTGACAACAAGCATGCCCTGCAGCCTTTCTTTGTGTGGAAGGGAAATTAATGAGTTGCCAACTGAGAAGCATGCTGAGAAATGATTGACTATAGTTCAACACTGCTTTTGAACGAAAATAAGTAGGTCAGGTAACATAAACAAAATATTACTTAATATTTTGGTCTTGGCCTTATTATGAAAACACATTGTCCTCCGAAAGATAATAAAATGTGTACTCAAGCTGTTTTTAGCCAAGGGCAAGAACATACGTACTACATATTTCATCTTACGTAGTTTCCAAGATCTATTTAATATAAACATGGCTGTTTACTTCAAGCTGTTATTTCAGACTATAAAAATATGCTTTCTCCAATCAAATTTCAGAGTGCAGTGCACTGGCTATGCAGCCGGAACACTCTCTCTCCGCAAATATATTTGTGTAAATACATTTCCTTAAATTGAACCTCAAGGAATTTGTCTTTATTATAATTTCCACGACACTTTGGAATGGTAAATTATCTTTCCAAGTTCATTCACTGTTACAGTAAGGTAACTGGACCCTTCTATCAACTTCTCTACCAGGATGTAGAATGGTGTTAGCAGGAACACCACAATGCTGCATTCAACAAATTCAAGGATCTGCTGTCAGTACCTGTAGTATTACAACACTTCGACCTCTGGGCACCTGTACTCTTATCAGCAGATGCCTCTCACCACGGACTCAGGGCAGTGGGCATCCAGAATGACAACTCAGTTGATTTTGCATCAAGGCCCTCACTGACACAGAAACTCACTCTGCCCAGATCGAGAAGGAACTCCTTGATCTAACCCTCACATGACAGAAGTACCATGATTTCATTAAAGGCCATCCTGCAAATGTTGAATAAGTTCACCAGTCATACATCACCATCCTTAAAAAGCCCCTTCGAACTGCATCACTACATCTTCAGCGGATGATGCTCAAACTCCAACGCTACAACCTCAGTGTGATTGACAAGCCTCCTCAGGAGCTACACCTCACTGACACCCACACCAGGGATTACTTACCCACCATTCAGCATTCAGATCATGAGGAGAACATTGATATTATGGCAATTCAAGTGCTTTCGTCCCGCAGAATCAAGAAACTCAAAAGGTGCTGTACAAGCAGATCAAAAAACATCATTATAAAAGAATGACCTGTGACATCAAAAGAGCTTCCCCACGATGTCATAACATCCACTCATGTATATAATGAGATGCATACAGGCAGTGATTGACACACAGAACAACCAATCACCAGACAAGACACCACCACTATAAAGCCCACAGGGCATTAAGACTCCCGCTCTTTTTCGGGACCCAGACACTGAGACAGTCGGAGTGCACAAGTCAGTGGGCACTATTGCCATGTGGTAGCTAGTAAGTCTGGTCGAACCAGTAAGAGGTCATCAGTAGGATTAGTAGAGTGTCAACCCACAGCTGAACATGTACAGCAGTTCATAGTTAAATAAAACAGTGTTGGATCATCTCTGGTGTCAGACGTTTGTTTCTAGCGTCCCTGCATCCAGTTGCAGTCAACGTCGAACCAAACTGCCCAACACAACATGGTACCAGAGTGGTATTAATCCTGCCGAACCTACCTCAAGTGAATCTGCAATGACCAGCAAGCGGCCATCCAGGTAAATGGAAAACATCCAGCCTCCTCCGCAGCTCCACATCTCTGGCAACCTCGCCGCCAATTGGAAAATCCTCAAGCAAAAGTTCCTCCTGTATATCGAGGCCTCTGACCTCGAGGCAGAATCAGATGCGAGGACGATCGCGCTATTTCTCTCGACTGCGGGGGATCACGCCATCCATATCTACAACTCGCTTACGTTTGCCGATGGCGAAGACAAGACGAAGTTCAAAACAATTCTGCTAAAATTCGACAGCCACTGCGACATTGAAGTGAATGAGAGCTTTGAACGGTACATCTTCCAACAGAGGCTTCAGGGTAAGGATGAACCTTTTCAGTCCTTCTTGACCCATCTCCGCATCCTGGCGCAGTCATGTAATTATGGCTCGACGGCTGATTCCATGATCCGAGATCAGATCATTTTCGGGGTCCGCTCCGATTCTCTGCGGCAGCGGCTCCTCAAAATTAAACAGCTAACCCTCTCCATCGCTATCGAGACGTGCGTAGTCCATGAGCATGCCAGGAATCGTTGCTCCCACATCAGGGCGGCGGAAACTGCTAAACTGGCCTCCCATGGGGCAGAAAGGGTGCAGGCCATTACGAAAGTGCAAGGCCTGAGTATCGAGGAGAGTGGCCATTTCGCGGGCTTTCTCCGGCTCCCTACGCATGCGCGCCACGACCGGGTGGATGACGAGGCCGAAAAGCCGAATGCGCAGGTGCGTACATCAGCTGACCGCACTGTGCATGCGCGTTGGCGCACGGAACGCACTAACGTCAGCGTTATGACGTGTCCGAATTGTGGCTCTGCCCATTTAAAGCGCCAATGTCCAGCCAAAGGACGGCGATGCCTACAGTGTGGGAAGCCTGGCCATTACGCGGCCTGCTGCAGGTCCACTCCATCAATTATCAGCCAGCGATCCCAGACACGGTGCAGAAGTATCCTCTCGGTACAACAAGACATGCAGGATGCTGATCCCGACAGCCCAATGGCCCCCGATGCTGACTGCCTCGAGTCTCCATATCGGGCGGGCATCATAACCACACGCGAGCTGGTCTCCACTGCACCTGCAACCCGCCTTTCAATCCTCAGTGTGGATCCCGACGACGAGTGGTGTGCTATCCTCACAGTCAACCAGGCTCGCATCCGATTTAAACTGGACATCGGCGCGTCTGCGAACCTCATATCGCAGTCAGATCTCGACAGCATCCATGACCAACCGAGCATTCTTCCACCAGCATGCCAACTCCTTGACTATGGCAATGCCATAGCTGCCAGTGGATCGTATCGGCTAGGGGTATCTCACAAGGAAATCAAAGCAACTTTACGATTCGAAATCATTCGGCCTGACAGGGCGTCCCTGCTCGGTGCTCACGCCTGCAAGCTCCTGAATCTGGTCCAGCGAGTCCACACCATGTCCTCGACACCAGCGACTGCCTCGCCCGATGTAAATCTCCAGGCCGAGATAGACGACATTCTCACACAATACCACAACGTATTTGATGGAATGGGCACGCTCCCATATCGCTACAAAATTCTGCTCAAGCCGAACGCCACCCCAGTGATCCATGCACCATGCCGGGTGCCGGCTCCTCTCAAGGATCGTCTGAAAAAGCAGCTGCAAAACCTCCAGGACCAGGGCATCATCTCAAAGGTCACGGAACCAACAGACTGGGTCAGCTCCATGGTATACGTAAAAAAACCATCTGGTGAACTCCGCATTTGCATTGATCCCAAAGACCTGAACCGCAACATCAAGCGAGAGCACTACCCGATCCCGAAGCGTGAAGAGTTGACCAGGGAGATGGCTCATGCCAAATTCTTCACTAAGCTGGACGCCTCCCGTGGCTTCTGGCAAATACAGCTGGACGCGTCCAGTCAGAAGCTGTGCACGTTTAACCCTCCATTTGGCCGCTATTGCTACAACTGCATGCCCTTCGGTATCATATCAGCTTCCGAAGTATTTCATCGCATCATGGAGCAAATGATGGAGGGCATCGAGGGGGTGCTGGTCTATGTGGACGACGTGATCATCTGGTCTACAACGCCCGAGGATCACATTGCCCGCCTCAAACAGTTCTTCCAGCGGATTCATGACAATGGCCTCCAGCTCAACAGGGCCAAATGCTCATTTGGTCAATCCGCTATCAAGTTTCTGGGTGGCCACCATTTCACAGCAGGGTGTGCAACCTGACGCCGACAAGGTGCTGCCAATCAACGCCATGAAGACCCTGGAGGACAAGAAGGCGGTCCTCCGCTCGGGAAATTCATTCCCAATTTGGCAGCCCACACCACGGCCCTCCGGCATCCCATAAAGAAGTGAACAGTGTTCCAATGGCTGCCCGCCCATGAAAAGGAGTTGCTCGAGCAAAAGGCGAAGCTCACCACAGCCCCAGTACTGGCGTTCTTTGACCCAACCAAGGACACCAAGATATCTACTGACGCTAGCCAGGACGGCATTGGGGCGGTGCTCCTCCAGCGAGACGACTCCTCGTCCTGGGCTCCAGCGGCATATGTCTCCAGAGCCATGACGCCAACCGAGCAACGGTATGCCCACATCGAGAAGGAGTGCTTGGGTCTCCTGACAGGAATAGTCACGTTTCATGACTACGTATACGGCCTGCCGAAGTTCACGGTGGAAGCAGACCATAGGCCTATAGTCCACATAATCCAGAAGGATTTAAATGATGTGATACCTCGGCTACAGCAAATTCATCTTCATCACCTCCGATATGACTTCGAACTCGTCTACACACCGGGTATGGAGCTGATCATCGCGGATGCCCTATCCCGGTCCATCACCACGCCGTGTGAACAGGGCACCTTCATCTGCCACATACAGGCACAGGTGCGGTTGTGTGCCAGCAACCTACCAGCCACTGATGAACGTGTGGTCCAAATACGTGAAGAAACTGTCAAGGATCCCCTACTGCAGCGCGTGATGAGGGAATCCTTCTTAAACTGGATAGGATCGTCATTCCTCAAAGCATGCAAGCTATGGTGCTCGGACAGATCCATGAGGGTCACCTTGGGGTCGTAAAATGTCGACGCAGAGCTCAGGAGGCGGTTTATTGGCCGGTCATCAACCAGGACATTGCTGACAGGGTCCTCAACTGCCCACCCTGCCAGAAGTTTCAACTGGCTCAGCCCAAAGAAACATTGCAACAGCACAAGATTGTGACCTCTCCGTGGTCTAAAGTGGGGGTGGACCTCTTTCACGCCAACGGGCGTGATTACGTGCTCTTGGTCGACTACTTCCCCAGTTACCCGGAAGTGGTGAAATTGTCGGACCTCACGTCTAGGTCCGTCATCAAAGCCTGCAAACAGACGTTTGCCAGGCACAGGATACCACTCACAGTAATGAGTGACAATGGGTGTGGTCCGATTTTGCACGATCCTACAACTTCAGACACATCACCTCCAGTCCCCATTACCCGCAATCAAATGGGAAGGCCGAGAAAGGGGTCCATATCGTCAAGTGGTTGTTGTGCAAGGCTGCAAACTTGGCGCTGCTGGCCTACAGGGCAGCCCCTCTGTCGACTGGTTTGTCTCCGATGCAGATGCTCATGAACTGCAACCTGAGGACGACTTTCCAGCCATCCATATTCCAGACCTTGACCACCTCACAGTGCTGCAAAAAGCGCATCGGTCCAGGGACCAGCAGAAGATCACATATGATGCTCATGCCATGGATCTGCCTGCGCTGACTCCCGCAGATGTTGTTCGTGTCCGGTTGCCTGAGGGGGGTTGGTCGGCCCCAGCTGTTGTTGTCAGGAAGGCCGCCCCAAGGTCTTTCATTGTTCAAATGGCTGACGGTTCCATTCTCCGGCGCAACAGGAGGGCGCTGTGGAGAGTTCCCCGCTCACCGCTTAACCGCATTGCTCCGCCAGCTATCATGCCTCCTCCGGATGTCTCCTGCCACGAGGCCACCAATCTGCCAATGATCCCACCCATCCACGACACCGCCGTGATGCCAGCAATCCCACCTGTCCAAGTGCCGGCGTCTCCTGCTCCACCTCTGCAGCGATTGGCCAGAATTTGTCGCCCGCCTCAAAGACTGAATCTATAGACTTTACTTTTGTACATTTTGTTCAGTTTGTTCTGTATCTGCACGATAGACACCTGGACAAGGCTCGGCACAACATCGAGGGCTGAAGAGCCTGTTCTGTGCTGTACTGTTCTATGTTCTATGTTCCCATGTACATATGTTCGTTAATTCACCACTTGTACATAGTCAGGCTTGTATATACCTTCACGTTCCATAACTTACTTTTAAAAAAGGGAGGTGTCATAATATCCACTCATGTATATAATGAGATGTAGCCAGGCAGTGATTGACACACAGAACAACCAATCACCAGACAAGACACCGCCACTATGCAATTGAAATATTCAATTTATATTCAATTTATATTCAATATATCTGTGCAATTTAAATATTCAATTTATATTCAATATAAAGCCCACAGTGCATTAAAACTATCCTGTTACTGTATTCAACATTGTTCTTTTTATGTGAGTATGGATTGTCCCAACTAAAATGGGAGCGATGTAGACTGTGTATTCACGTACATAGTCATGACCTGTGTCCAGGAAGTGATGCGTCGGTAGCACAGACGTTCTCACCAATGTGCCTACAGGCATGGTGTGCAAGAGCTGCTGAGGATCTTATAGTAAACTGTTTAAGTTGTAGACCTTTGTCATCATTCATACAAAACCCAGGAACTTCACACAGACTAAAAACAGGTATTCATCCCTTTTCATCTGGGCCCCTCAGGATTTACATTTCAATGCAAACAAATAACAAGTTCCCTTTATATATACAACAGTCATATTCTCCTCCCAACATGGAGTTGGATTCTCAGGTCGCCGACGCCGAAATTGGGTTCGGCGACCGGCCGGAGAATCCATGTTTACGACAGAATCGGGGGGGGCACTGCTTTCATGGTGCTCCGCCCCTCCACATAATCGACATTGCCTGAGGCCTGCCCCCCGATGCTCCGCCCCCGACCAGTAGAGTTCACAACCATCCAATGTACCTCTGTGGATTATTGCCTTTAATCCACGAGCTTCAGTATTTCTATTCTTTTACCCTGCAAGCACAATACAAAACAAGGGGAATGCCCTGGGTGGGTTGGAGGGTGGCGGGGGTCAGGAATGTTGGGGAAGCCCTGTGAGTGTTTCGTCTGAGTCTGTACAATAGTTACCCAGAAGGTAGAAGAGGTTTTACTTCTAACATTTTCTGCATAGCTATTGCCGTTCAAAGTCTGCGATTTGTGGCGCATTTTTGGACGGTTCCCAATATCGGGCAATTACCACAGGGTCATCCACAACAATGATAATAGGCAATGTTGTATTTTAATGCATAGTGTTCCATTTTACAATATTAGTGTCTTGAAGACTACGTGAAGTATGATTTACACAAACCGAATTCAGTGATCCAACAATTCCCAAATTAACATTAGCAGGTCCGAAAATGGAATGGAATGTACAAACCTTTACCGTTAAGCAAAATTTGTGATAGATTATGTGCAGGTATTTAAACGTTTCCTTCTCTTAGTGAATTAGTGAAAAAAGGATTTTTAAGAAACTTAATCAGTTCGGCTTTGGCATTGGTACAAATGTCAAATTCTAGTAGTCAGACGAATCACCTACACAGAGTACAGAAGATATAATTAATGCTTTATACAACATTTTCTCTCTAGTAAATGGAAGTCACTATTGTCTGTGATTTTCAAATGAGGGATCTTCAACAGCATGCTAACAGAAAGAAATGAAATCAAACTCAGGCCAGGTATAGGTGGAGTCATCGGCAGTGGGACATTTCTCCAGAATCACTGAAGAGAAACCACAATTCCGTCTCAATCTTTTGTTAAGAACCCCACTGATGATAAATGCAAGGATATTGGAATACCCAGAAGGGTAACTTTGAACATTAGTTCTTAGTGGTGTATATTTTCAATTTAGTATACTGTGAGAAAAGATGTGCAAACCAGGGAGGGATAGTCCAGTAGCAGTGTGATCAATTGCTGAACAATATTTATTCATTTAAAAGAGAAAAATAAAACTATGACAAGGACTATAATGTGCTACCCCACTTAATTACACTGATGGCTATGCACACAAAGTATGACATGAAGCTACCCCTTGATTCCCACCTATCTATTTTCCTGAACTTTGAATCACTCTGTTCCCAAACAACAATCAACATTATATAACTCTATGAACTAAATTCAGCAGATAATTACCACACACAGGTTATTTGGCCACATTTAGGAAAGCCATCTTCAGTTTCAGTGAAAGTGAAATCTTCTCAGTTTTGAGTTTTGAATCTTAATCAGCTGCCATTTAGCAATATTATGTTTTTGGGAGACTGTCCCTGTAGCTGGGTGTGGCTGTGATGGGACCTGCTACTGTGCCCCATTCTCCAGTTATTGTGCTATGGATATACCATTCTTTCCCTTTGATGTTACCCGCCGTGTGCATCTGGCTTGGAGCATGTACATGTCAATTTCTTTATCACTCCACTTTGAAGCTATCTCCTCTATACCCCATTGTTTTCCTCTAGTCACAGAGGTAAACACTTGATTTTCTCCCCGACGTGCTAATTCGCATTTCAAAATCTCTATAGGCAGCTGCCCTTATCAACTCCCTCTTTTTATTTTATTTTAGCCCAATTTCAATTTTTAATCTTAATTTCCCTAACCCTTAACACTTTACACTTTCTGCCCTGCAACCTCAGGGCAAAATGGCGAAGTCCCAAGGGAAAAGAGAGGAATTAATATTTCTGTTTGTAAACGTTATTCTTCAGCCATTGGTTGGATTATGACTGCCTTGGAAATATTCTGCTTCTGTGTTAAGTGGCAGTGGATTTGTTTCATTTGTAAGCCAATTACATATTGGGTGTGCCAAACAATTTTTACTCCAGTGGTTTTACAAGTTTAATTTACTTTGGCATGCTTCAGGTTTTAAATAATTGCTTGCTCAATTTAAAAAAAAATGTGTGCACATCAGCACTTGTGCAGTATTACATTATCCCAAAGGCATACACGATTCCCTTTAGGCCCTTCAGCTATTTGTGCATTGTTGCAAATGTGGTCAACTGTGCAAGAATTTATAATGAAAACATCAGAAGGAATTTAAGAGCTTATGATTCTGTTTGCTCCATTAATCTGAATGTGCAAAGAATTGAGTCAGTTTATTCCCAGGTGGTGGCCAGTATTGAGAATGAGTGAATAGCGAGACTGTAGGTTTTCTTTTTCGGTTGATTGCTGAGGGGCAATTTCAAGGGCAGGCAATCTGTAGTCTTTAATTCATATCCCCAAGTAACCTTTTAATACATACTTTAAATCTTGATGGAAAGAGACATCAGCTAAGCAATGAAAGAAACAGGCAAATAAGATCACCCAAATGATCACTCTTCACATGCCTTGAAAATTCATTGTGTACTCCAAATAAAACGAGGATCAGTTATGTTTTGCTAACCATTAACTTTTGATTTATCTGAGATGACAGATACTTTGTCAAGGACATGGGCCAAATAATGAAGTTTTTGGCCAGTTCATTTAGAAACTTGTGCAGTGTAATGACTGTTGACCAAATATATCAATCAGATTTACAAGTCAAGGCCCATCTGAAAAATAATGTAGTCAGAACAGAGTTATGCTGAAAGTTTACAGTTCACTCCATTAGATGCCTCAATATCATCCAATTAATTAGTAGGGACTCATAAATGGAATTACTGTTTGATCGCAAACAAGATAGTATGAAAACAACGTGAACATATAGAATAAATGTTGCCTTCATTTTAAGAGTGCGAAATAAAGATTTTGTTGACAATAATAAGTTGTATTTGTATAGTACTTTGACCACAATAAACTGCCCCAAGGTTCTCCACAAGGCATTATATAATAAGTGTGTGGATGTGAATTCACAGTACCTGTGGGGTTTCTCAATATGTTGGGCTGTTTGTGGGATCAGCACATGAAGGGTTAAAAAAGCGCTCAGGTTTATTGAGCGGGGATGACTTTGTGAAGCAGGCTGAAGGCAAAGGTGAGCAGCTGGAGGAATGAGTGAAGGTCATTCATTCAGGTCTTGATGACCTGAGAGAGGTTGGTCTGGTCACCATGCTTATTGTAATAAAGTGGCTGGAAGAACATAAGTCGACCATATAACTGTGATGAAAGTGAATTAGGTGTGTATTTGAGATGAGTTAAATGGCTCTTCTTGGCTGCATGTTGATGGAGCCAATTTAACTTTGTGTGTCTTTTAATATATTGTGATTTAGTAGTGGTCTGTATAAAATGCAAGTATCAAAGGTAGAATTTGTAAAAGAGTTTTGAATAACAACTGTATGTTGTATTCAGACTGGATTGTAGAGTGTGATGTGCCTAAGTTCTTATTGTGAATCACAACCTTCTCTAACTTGGCTAACTAGGCGTGTGAATAGTGTGTACTCTAGACTAATTATCACTACACTCTTAATTCATTTTTAATCTTTGTAACAACACTTCATTTCTTTAAAATCACCATTTCTATAAAAACAAGAGGTGCAGGATTTGCTCTGTGATTGCCCACTCAGCTGATTCGCTCGCTCTGGGAAAACCTAATCTCTGGAATCTGGGGCATCACCTCCCCAGCACTGCCTAGCACTTGTTTCATGTCTAGTTAGGGGGAATGGCTTCCAGAAAGACAGCAACACAATTCACAGAGTGAACCCTGACCAAATGTCTGGATGGGGTCCAGCAAAGGCGCGACATCCTCCACCCGCAATCAGGCAGACATCCAGCAAGCAATGTCACCATCCTTGCCTGGGAGGCGATGGCCGTGATAATGAGTGCCAACTTGCTCTAGGCTAGAGTGTCAAAAGAAGATGAATGCTCTTATATGTGCAGCCTAGGTAAGTGTGCCTCCTCGTGTCTCCTGTTGCACCCCTTATCACACCCAGAACACTTCCACGGGGATCTGTCTCCTAGTCACCTCATGTTGCAGGATCCCATCACTTGTCATGCCGCAGCATGCCCCCCAATGATTCTCGTTGGTAGTTATTCTAGTTAATCTGCTCCTAACATCTCCGCTCCCATTCACCTCCCATGCATGCCAGGCTTCACCATCATCTGACCCAGCAGGACTCCCACCTACAATCTCCCCAACAGTCTCATTACAGGACAAACTCGAGCACAACTGGTGTGACCAGGCACAGCCGGACAGAGTCATGCGCAATCTGAAAACCTAACACCCAAAGAGAAGAGAGAGCTTGAGCTGGTCGGGGAAGGGCAGGACCACACCTCTCCAGAGGGCGAGTTGGGGCACCAGACAAAAGTGAGAATCCTCAACACCTTGCAGTCATGGTGCAAGCCTCAGGTGAGATAACCTTCTCCCATCAGTCTGCCCCCCGTGATGCATTAATACCATCTTGCTTGGCTTGCAGGTCAATCAATCAACCAGCCAGACCATCCTCAAGCCCCATGGAGACCATAGAACTAAACAGCTCCAAGGAAGGCATCTCGAGGACCAGCATCTAGGAGGCATTACAATTATCAACCACATCCTCCGACAGTGCAGATATTCACTCCTCACTGAGATTAACAAGTAGGCAGGATTCTGGGTCACTCGGCGGCGAGCACCTCACAGCTAAAGATCCACATCAGATGGAGGAAGGAATGTCCCAGGGATCTGATACTAGGAGGGATGCCGGAATCCAGGATTCTGCTAAAACCCCATGCTGATGCTCCATGTCCCTGGGTATGGTCATCCCAGAACTGCTGGAGTTGCAAAGGCAGAGTTACAAGTATCAGAAGGGTTGGCAGCATCTCTCCTCGACTACAAGGTGACTGGAAGAGTCCCATCGCCTTCTGTCGGCGGATATGTTGCTCTCCCTCCTATGCAATGAGGCCTACACTGCGAGGGTGGTGTCCACAGTGGACACCTTGGTGCAGGACATGCTCTCCATGGTGATGGATGTCCACTACATTGGTCAGCTCATGACCTCTATGTCTGAGAGCATGACCTCCATGATGCAGGGCTTCAACTGCTTTTTTAAAAATTCATTTATGGGATGTGGGCGTCATTGGATAGGCCAGTTTCCTACCTCTAGTTGCCCTTCAGAAGGTGGTGGTGAGCTGCCTTCTGTAACCTCTGCAGTCCCGGCATGGTGCAGGTACTTGTAGAAATTCATGCCTATCAGCACTAAAAGACGACGGGGCTTCTGGATTTCAATCTGGATCTCACTAGGTTTTCCAGCCAATCTGATGTCCAGTCCCTGTGAGTGTCACACCTCCAGCCCTGCACACCGAGGAGAGCAGCACTGCATATCTCTGAAACCCAAAGGTGGACCCAGACTCTCAAAGCCCAGGCCTACAGGCAACACAGTAGCACAGTGGTTAGCACAGTTGCTTCACAGATCCAGGGTCCCAGGTTAGATTCCCCGCTGGGTCACTGTCTGTGCAGTGACTGCACATTCTCCCCTTACCTGCGTGGGTTTCCTCCGGGTGCTCCGGTTTCCTCCCACAGTCCAAAGAAGTGCAGGTTAGGTGGATTGGCCATGCTAAATTGCCCCTAAATTGCAACCTCCGTGTCATCGGCAAACTTATTAACCCACCCTTCCACTTCCTCATCCAAGTCATTTATAAGAAGAGCAGAGGTCCCAGAACAGATCCCTGTGGGACACCATTGGTCACCAACCTACAGACGGAATACTTTCCATCCACTACCACTTGCTGCCTTCTTTCAGCCTGCCAATTCTGTATCCAGACAGCCAAATTTCCCCGTATCCAATGCCCTCTAACTTTCTGAATGAGCCTACCATGGGGAACCTTATCAAGTGCCTTACTCAAATCCACATACACCATATCCGTGGCCCGACTTTCATCAATGTGTCTCTTCACATCCTCAGAGAATTCAATGAGGCTTGTGAGGTATGACCTGCCCCTCACAAAGCCATGCTGACTATCTTTAATCAAACTATGTTTTTCTCGGTAATAATAAATCCTATCTCTCAGAATTCTTTCCAATATTTTGCTCACCACAGACGTAAGACTGACTGGTCTGTAATTCCCAGGGATTTCCCGATTCCCTTTCTTGAACAGGGGAACAACATTCGCCTCCCTTCAATCATCCGGTACTACTCCAGTGGAGAGTGACAATGCAAAGATCATTTCCAATGGCGCACCAATCGCCTCTCTTGCTTCCCGTAGTAACCTTGAGTATATCCCGTCTGGCCCTGGGAACTTATCTATCCTGATGCATTTCAACATTTCCAGCACATCCTCCTTCTTAATATCAATATGTTTGAGTCTATTAACCTGGTTTGCGCTGTTCTCATTAGCAACAAGGTCTCTCTCTCCAGTGAATACTGAAGTAAAATATTCATTTAGGGCCTCCCCGATCTCCTCAGACTCTGGGCACAAGTTCCCTCCAATATCCCTGATCGGCCCTACTCTCACTCTGATCATCCTCTTATTTATCACATAAGTGTAGAACGCCAGAGCTTTTTCATGCCCCCACTAGCTCTTCTCAGTCCATTTTTGAATTAATTCCTGGCTATCTTGTAACCCCCTAGAGCCGTGCCAGATTCTTACTTCCTCAACATACATAAGCTTCCTTCTTCCTCTTGATTAGAAGCTCCACTTCTCTTGTCCTCCAACAATCCTTCACCTTACCATTCATTCCTCGTCTCACTGGGACAAAAATATCCAAAACATTCGCAGCTCCTTAAACAACTCCCACATTACTATTGTGCATTTCCCGAAGAACAACTGTTACCACTTTATGCTCCTCAGCTCCTGTCTAATAGCAGCATAATTTCCCCTCCCCAATTAAATACCTTCCCATACTGTCTGTTCCTATCCCTCTCCATGACTATGATGTGGTGATACCGGTGTTGAACTGGGGTGAGCACAGTAAGAAGTCTTACGACACCAGGTTAAAGTCCAACAGATTTGTTTCAAATCACTAGCTTTCAGAGCACTGCTCCTTCCTCACCTAAGGAAGGAGCAGTGCTCCGAAAGCTACTGTTTGAAACAAACCTGTTGGACTTTAACCCGGTGTTGTAAGACTTCTTACACTACTCTCCATGACTATGGCAAAGGTCAAGGAGTTGTGGTCACTGTCACCGAAATGCTCCCCCACTGAGGCATCTGACACCTGGCCTGGTTCGTTGCCAAGCACCAAATCCAATAAGGCCTCCCCTCTAATCGGCCTATCTACATATTGAGTCAGGATTCCTTCCTGTACACACCTTACAAAATCTGCTCCGTCCAAACCATTTGCAGTAAGGAGGTTCCAGTCAATATTAGGGAAGTTGAAGTCACCCATGACAACAACTCTGTTACGTCTGCGCCTTTCCCAGATCTGCCACCCAATCTGTTCCTCCATTTCTCTGCTACTATTGGGGTGTCTATAGAAAACTCCCAATAAAGAGACTGCTCCTTTCTTGTTTCTAACTTCAACCCACACTGACTCAGTAGACAAACCCTTCTTGACTATCTCCTTTTCTGCAGCTGTGGTGCACTCCCTAATTAACTAGTGCCACTGCCCCTTCTCTTTTACCTCCCTCCCTATTCTTCTTAATACATCTAAACCTTGGAACATCTAACAACCATTCCTGCCCCTGTGATATCCATGTCTCCATAATGGCCACAACATCGTAGTTCAAAGTACTGATCCATGCTCTAAGTTCATCTCCCTTATTCCTGACATACCTTGCATTGAAACGGGCAGCACGGTAGCACAAGTGGCTAGCACTGTGGCTTCACAGCGCCAGGGTCCCAGGTTTGATTCCCTGCTGGGTCACTGTCTTTGAGGAGGCTGCACGTTCTCCCATGTCTGTGTGGGTTTCCTCCAGGTGCTCCGGTTTCCTCCCACAGTCCAAAGACGTGCAGATTAGGTGGATTGGCCATGCTAAATTGCCCTTGGTGTCCAAACCGGTTAGGAGGGGTTATTGGGGTACGGAGAAAGGGTGGAAGTGAGGGCTTAAGTTGGTCAGTGCAGACTCGAAGGGCCGAATTGCCTCCTTCTGTACTGTATGTTCTATGAAACAGACACACTTTAACCCATTCCACTGAGTGCAACTTTGCCCTATCAACTGTCTACTCTTCCTCACAGACTCGCTGTATACTATTTCTGCCTGTTCAACACCTACCCTATAATCTGATCCAGCTCGGGTTCCCATCCCCCTGCCAAAAGAGTTTAAACCCTCCCATAGAGCTCTAGCAAACATCCCACCCAGAATATTGGTACCCCTCCAGTTTAGGTGCAACCCGTCCTTCATGTACAGGTGCTACCTTCCCCAGGAGGTATCCCAATGATCCACAGATCTGAAGGCTTCCCTCCTGTACCAGCTCTGTAGCCACGCGTTCAGCTGCACTCGCTCTCTGTTCCTTGCCTCACTAGCACGTGGCACCGGTAGCAATCCTGAGATTACTACTCTGCTCGCCCTGCTCTTTAGCTTCCAACCTAACTCCCTAAAATTACTTTTTAGATCCTTATCCCTTTTTTAGCTATGTCGTTGGTGCCTATGTGCACCACGCCTTCTGGTTGCTCCCCCTTAAGAATCCTGTAGACTCGATCTGAGACATCCCAGACCCTGGCACCCGGGAGGCAAAATAACTTCCGGGAGTCTCATTCGCGACCACAGAACCTTCTATCCGTTCCTCTAATCATCGAGTCTCCTGTCACTATTGCTTTTCTATTCTCCACTCTTCCTTTCTGAGCCACAAAGCCAGGCTCAGTGCTAGAGACCAGGCCGCTAAGGCCTTCGCCCGGTAGGTCATCCCCCCAACAGCATCCAAAACGATATAATGTTTTGAAGGAGAACGGCCACGGGAGATCCCTGCACTTTTCCTTCCCCTGGCTGTAACCCAGCTACTCTTGTCCTGCACCTTGGGTGTGGCTACCTCCCTGTAACTTCTCTTTATCACCCCCTCTGCCTCCCGAATGATCCAAAGTTCTTCCAGCTCCAGATCCAGTTCCTTAATATGGTCTCTTAAGAGCTGGCGTTGGGTGCACTTCCTGCAGGTGTAGTCAGTGGGGGCACCAGTGGTGTCCCTCACCACCCACATCCTACAGGAGGAGCATGCAACTGCCCTAGCCTCCATGTTTCTGATCTGAATTCCCAAAGACATTTAAAAGGAAAACAACGATTAAACATCCGTTTGGCACTTAAAAATATATATATATATACTGCTGCTACTCTCTCAAGTGAACCCTCTAAAATTGGTGATTCTGCTCAATGATACAAAGATAGCTTGCTGCCCCCAAAAAATAAAAAACAAACTAACAACTCTTACCTCACAGAATGTAGCTGCCTTGTGAACCAACTGGAACTCTGCCCTCCGACTCTGCCCCCAGTCAGCTGCACTCTCTGTAAACCCCTGGCTCCCTTCTCTCTCTTTGAGGAAATGTAGGAAATGAAATAAAAGGAGTACCTTGCTCCCTCCTCACCTCACTGCCTCAGTCACCAAACGCTCACTATAGCATTCTAATTCACCCAAATTCAGCACTCCAGTTCAAATAAAGTCAGCACTGTAAGATGGCTCACCTTTACACTGTCTGACTCTAGCCTCTGAAAACTGGCGTAACCCAATTAACTAATTAACAACTAATTATGTTATGTCGCCATCCTCCACAAACCCCTGCTCAAACTCAGTGCTTCATTCCTGTGTAGTGAATGAATGGCACTGTTATGACTCCGTCACCTCCAATACTGATGATGCAGTAAAGCAACGACCCCCCCACCAGTACCACCCAACCAACCTCTCCCCCCATCCATAGAAGGATCAACCTTACCCAAGCCCCATCACCCCTCAAACATCAACACTCAATCTCTTGTGTCTGTCTGTATTCTCTTGTTATGAGGATGCTAAAGGCTGAAAACGTGTTGAGAGTCTGTCCAACCTGTCGGTAGGGGGAGAAGGTTACTTCACTCCCTGATCTTGGAGGAGGCAGTAGCAGCTGCGATGTGTCAGTCAGACTCTCTGCGTCCCTATATCACCTCATTCAATGCCAAGTCGTGTTCAGCTCTCAGTCAGGCAGGAGTCAGACATTTCGCAGAGGATAAGAGGAGCATCGGTCTATCCTCACTGCAAGTTATCATCATTCTCCTGCAGCGTCTGGTCAGTCACTTTGGCGCCCTGCTCATGAATGTAGCCACCATTACAATGACCTCTTGCAGGCACCACAGTAGTGAGAGGATTTCAGACTCCATGGTGGGAGAGATTTTTGCACCCCAGTCCTGGCAGTCGTCGACCGGAGAGACTTAGTGCGTCCCTAGCCCTGCATCCCATGCGAGCCCTGGACACTGCCCGAGGACCTTCCTTCACCTCCTCCACGGGTTTCCCCTCTCTGCCCTCCTCGACATCCTCCTCATCCGAGGAGATGCAGCATTGCTCCATTTCCTCCTGGTCTAACTGCTCGCTCTGCAGTGCCAGATTATGCAGAGCACAGCAGACCACTATGATAAAGGTCTGACTTATGATACTGACCTGTGGGGGCTGTATTGGAGGGCTCCCGCCAACCAGTTCAAGCACTAGAACCGCAACTTGTGCAGGCCAATCGCCTGTTCGGCCAGAGCACATGGTTTACACATGAGCATCGTAGTAGCGAGTCTCAACAGGTGTTTGGCGCTTCCACACTGGTATCATTATCCACCTCCTGTGTGGATACCCTTTGTCCCGGAGAAGCCGTCCCTCCAGCTACTGCTCACCTTCAAAAACGTCCGGGAACTGTGAGCGCCGCAAAATGGAATTATCATGGATGTTCCATGGGACACGGCACACACCTGCATGCTTTGCATTGTACGCTCACAGACAAGATGGACACTGAGGAATTCGTATACTTTATGGTTCACAAATGGCACTCCATATCACCATGGGGATCGCAGAAACACATGGGTGCAGTCGATTACACCCTGCACCTGGGGCATGCCTGCTATTCAGGGAAAGCTCATAGTCCTCGAACAAAGAACAAAGAAAAGTACAGCACAGGAACAGGCCCTTCGGCCCTCCAAGCCCGTGCCGGCCATGCTGCCCGCCTAAACTAAAATCTTCTACACATCCTGGGTCCGTATCCCTCTATTCCCATCCTATTCATGTATTTGTCAAGATGCCCCTTAAATGTCACTATCGTCACTGCTTCCACCACCTCCTCCGGAGCAGGTTCCAGGCACCCACTACCCTCTGTGCAAAAAACTTGCCTCGTACATCTCCTCTAAACCTTACCCCTCACACATTAAACCTATGCCCCCTAGTAATTGACCCCTCTACACTGGGGAAAAGCCTCTGACTATCCACTCTGTCTATGCCCCTCATAATTTTGTAGACCTCTATCAGGTCGCCCCTCAACCTCAGTCGTTCCAGTGAGAACAAACCGAGTTTATTCAACCGCTCCTCATAGCTAATGCCCTCCATACCAGGCAACATCCTGGTAAATTGCTTCTGCACCCTCTCTAGAGCCTCCACATCCTTCTGGTAGTGTGGCGACCAGAATTGAACACTATACTCCAAGTGTGGCCTAACTAAGGTTCTATACAGCTGCAACATGACTTGCCAATTCTTATACTCAATGCCCAGGCCAATGAAGGCAAGCATGCCGTATGCCTTCCTGACTACCTTCTCCACCTGTGTTGCCCCTTTCAGTGACCAGTGGACCTGTACACTTAGATCTCTCTGACTTTCAATGCTCTTGAGGGTTCTACCACTCACTGTATATTCCCTACCTTGCATTAGACCTTCCAAAATGCATTACCTCACATTTGTCCGGATTAAACTCCATCTGCCATCTCTTCGCCCAAGTCTCCAAACAATCTAAATCCTGCTGTATCCTCTGACAGTCCTCATCGCTATCCGCAATTCCACCTACCTTTGTGTCGTCTGCAAACTTACTAATCAGACCAGTTACATTTTCCTCCAAACCATTTATATGCACTACGAACAGCAAAGGTCCCAGCACTGATCCCTGTGGAACACCAATAGTCACAGCCCTCCAATTAGAAAAGCACCCTTCCATTGCTACTCTCTGCCTTCTATGACCTAGCCAGTTCTATATCCATCTTGCCAGCTCACCCCTGATCCCGTGTGACTTCACCTTTTGTACCAGTCTGCCATGAGGGACCTTGTCAAAGGCCTTACTGAAGTCCATATAGACAATATCCACTGCCCTACCTGCATCAATCATCTTTGTGACCTCTTCGAAAAACTCGATCAGGTTAGTGAGACACGACCTCCCCTTCACAAAACCATGCTGCCTCTCACTAAACATCCACTTGCTTCCAAATGGGAATAGATCCTGTCTCAAAGAATTCTCTCCAGTAATTTCCCTACCACTGACGTAAGGCTCACCGGCCTGTAGTTCCCTGGATTATCTATGCTACCCTTCTTAAACAAAGGAACAACATTGGCTATTCTCCAGTCCTCCGGGACATCACCTGAAGACAGTGAGGATCCCCAGATTTCTGTCAAGGTTTCAGCAATTTCCTCTCAAGCCTCCTTCAGTATTCTGGGGTAGATCCCATCCGGCCCTTGGGATTTATCTACCTTAATATTTTTCAAGATGCCCAACACCTCATCTTTTTGGATCTCAATGTGACCCAGGTTATCTACACACCCTTCTCCAGACTCAACATCCACCAATTCCTTCTCTTTGGTGAATACTGATGCAAATATTCATTTAGTACCTTGCCCATTTCCTCTGGCTCCACACATTGGCCAACGCTTTCCCTGGCTACCGTCTTGCTTTTTATGTACATGTAAAAAGCCTTGGGATTTTCCTTAGCCCTATTTGCCAATGACTTTTTGTGACCTCTTCTAGCCCTCCTGACGCCTTGCTTAAGTTCCTTCCTACTTTCCTTATATTCCACACAGGCTTCATCTGTTCACAGCCTTCTAGCCCTGACAAATGCCTCCTTTTTCTTTTTGACGAGGCCTACAATATCTCTCGTTATCCAAGGTTCCCGAAATTTGCAGTATTTACCCTTCCGCACAGGACCCTCCCACATGTCAGATGTTGATTTACCCTCAAACATCCTCCCCCAATCTAGATTCTTCAGTTCCCGCCTAATATTGTTATAATTAGCCTTCCCCCAATTTAGCACATTCACCCTCGGACCACTCTTATCCTTGTCCACCAGCACTTGAAAACTTACTGAATTGTGGTCACTGTTCCTGAAATGATCCCTTACTGAAACTTTTACCACCCGGCCAGGCTCATTCCCCAATACCAGGTCCAGTACAGCCCCTTCCCTAGTTGGACTGTCTACATATTGTTTTAAGAAGCCCTCCTGGATGTTCCTTACAAACTCTGCCCCGTCCAGGCCCCTAGCACTAAGTGAGTCCCAGTCAATATTGGGGAAGTTGAAGTCTCCCATCACAACAACCCTGTTGTTTTTACTCGTTGCCAAAATCTGTATCTCCCGCTGGCTGTTGGGAGGCCTGTAGTAAACCCCCAATATTGTGACTGAACCTTTCTTATTCCTGATCTCTACCCATATAGCCTCGCTGCCCTCTGAGATGTCCTCCCGTAGTACAGCTGTGATATTCTCCCTAACCAGTAGCGCAACTCGGCCACCCCTTTTACATCCCCCTCTATCCCGTCTGAAATATCTAAATCCTGGAACATTTGGCTGCCAATCCTGTCCTTCCCTCAACCAGGTCTCTGTAATGGCAACAACATCATAGTTCCGTGCTAATCCAAGCTCTAAGTTCATCTGCCTTACCCGTAATAATTCTTGCATTAAAACATATGCACTTCAGGCCACCAGACCCGCTGTTTTCAGCAACATCTTCCTGTCTGCCCTTCCTCAGAGCCATACTGGCTCTATTCCCTAGTTCTCCCTCAATGCTTTTACCTTCTGACCTATTGCTCCGGTACCCACCTGACGTCCTGACTCTCCCGGTAGAGGTCTATTTACCTGTGGGCCCTAACAAATAGGGAATCTTTGACCTCCTTTATGCACTTGTGCATGACTGACTGGAAGATACAGCATAGATCACCCGTGCAGTCCTGAAATGAACCGTGGCATAGAAGTTCAGCCCATCATTAATTTTCAGGCAATGGATGACCTCCCAGTCCGTGTGGTGCCAACTCTTGCATCACCTGGCACAGGTGGTCCACCATCCCAAGACAGACGCGGTCTTCTCTGGCACTGAACCTTCTGACATCTGGAGGTAGCAAGTTCTGTGGTGGTGTACACGAGGCCGGTATTGTCTCCTCCGAGGTTCTACCATCGATGGCCCTGCTCCCTGAAGATCAACTGGCCTTGCCTCCCTGTCCTCTGCAGAGTGCTGTTCGCAGCCGCATGCAGCGGCATGTTGATGTCACTGCTGCTACTCGATAGCAATCAAAAGAATTGCCAACACGACTGGCTCCATGATTCTCCAGAATCAAAAACCGAAATGAAGAGAACATCAAAGTGAGTGACGAACAGTCCTGACAATGACCTGACCCTCAGTCATCTCATGGTCTGGGACATCCACCCATGCGCATCCCCCAATGTGAGCGGCTTTGCACTGAGCCCCATCCCTCCCTGTCACGGAATAGGTACTTCTCCACAATTGTCCCTCTCCTCTTTTTCTTTTTTTAAAAAATATATTTAGAGTACCCAATTAATTTTTTCCAATTAAGGGATAATTTAGAGTGGCTAATCCACCTACTCTGCACATATTTGCGTTGTGGGGGCGACACCCACCCAAACACGGGGAGAATGTACAAACTCCGCATGGACAATGACCCAGAGCCGGGATCGAACCTGGGACGTCAGCGCCGTGAGGCAGCAGGTCTAACCCACTGCGCCACCGTGCTGCCCTAATTGTTCCTCTCAACCCCACCTCAGAGAAGCACTTCTACCCTTGAGAGCCTCAGCAGTTCACATGCCCCCCGCCAAGTGTGAGGAGTTAGCGAGGTTGAGTACATTCAATGGACCTGCACTCTAACGTCATGGGGGAAAATACACAGCCCCCGTCATCGCTATAACGGGGTGACTGATGAGCGATTTTACCATAACGCCTTGCATTGGGGACCATATCTGTGTAACCTCTCTGTCACGGACACTTGAGTATTAGCTTGGGGTCCAATGCTTACGGGCTAAGAGTTAACAATTGGGCGCCAATCAGTGGCACCCTCATGCATTACAATGCAAATTAGATTGGCACAATTGACTTACTGATTAGGCAACTGGGTTTCCCTTGTGGCAGGTGAAGCATACCCTTTGCATGTGAAGACTGCATTTTGCAGTCAATTTCATCCTTAGGATGACACCCTCATCCCCCAAACTCTCAAGGCTGTGTATTAAATGAGCCTTCTAACTTGAACAGCTAGCCACTCAGGCAGTAATCCCTGACAGCCTGGCCTCCATAACCAGTGGTCTTGACATCTCATGCCCTCGGGTTTCAAAATGCAGCTTGGGTGTGGGTGGTTCATTCTGACTGCACTCGTCCTCCGCCCGTTAGGGGATTTTCAGCCCTCATGAAGCTGGAAATCACCCCTTCTCAGAGTCCCCCACTCTGCCCATGCAGCCTGGCATCTCACAGGAACCTCCCCTGGGGTCTCACAGTCGCCCCCCCCCCCCCCCTCCCAGAGCTGTTCCTGCCCCCACCCACTTTCCAGTTGACATTCTGGAAGGGCAATCCCTCAGCGGTTGTATGGTCACAAGGCCAGCAAAGGGGAGATGAGAATAGATGCCGGCAAACCATCCACTAGACTACTTTAAACCTAGAGCCTCACAGCCATGAAGTGCTGTTAAGACCTGCGGACGAACCCATCCTCTGAGGTGCTGAGGCCAAACCCCATCCCTGGCTCTGAGTTGCATTTATCTGGGCCCCCCATGTTCTCTTCAGTGCACCCTCTACAACTGGCACCCTTGGAGGGTAATGGCGTCCTGAGCACTCATCTCTGATGTTGTCAGATTCTAATTTTTATGCTGCTGTTGTAAATCGCCATGCTGGCATGATGTCATGCCCATGATGGGCTGACTTAATTGAGAGGGGAGGTCCTGGTGGGAGGGTTCACTGATGATATGCTCATGTATTTAAATGAGGTACTTGACCTTCCGTGGTGGAATTCTCATCACGCCACTGGCATGGTTCCTGGCAAATCGGAATATGTGATCTCACCAGCAGGAATCTCATTTCACGATTCTTTCCATATTTTGATTCCATGTTGCCGCTCTTGCTGGCATCTAACACAGGCTGAAAATAACCACTGTTGTCTCACAAATGCCACGGGTGGGGTTCGGCCTTGGCAGGTCGGGGACTGGGTCTCTCACTTGCCTTAGCGGTACGTCATGGCTGTGACTCTGTATAACTAATGTATTACATTCTCAAATTGCTGTTCAATTCCTCTCCTAATAAAGGATAGCATTCAATTCCCCTCTTAATTACTTATTGTACCTCCATATTAATCTTTTGTGATTCATGTATTAAAACACCTGTATTCCTCTGTACCTTTGGAATTCTGCACCTTTTTTCCATTTAAGTAATGCTCTGCTTTTTTTATTGTTCCTGCCTCGGTAAACAACTTCAAATTTTGGCATGTTGTACACCATCTACCAGATTTTTTGCCCACTCACTCAGCCTATCGAGATCTATCTGTAATCTTCACAACATACTTTCCCATCTAACTTTGTGTCATCTGCAAATTTAGCCACACATTTGCTCCCCTCATCTAATTCATTGATATAAATTGTAAGAAATTAAAGGCCCAGCACAGATGCCTGCAGGACTCCACGTGTCACACTCTATCAATCAGAAGATGACCCATTTATGCATACTCGGTTGTCTGCCAGCCACGCAAACTTCTATCTATGCTAATATGTCACCCCTATATCATGAACTTTTACATTCTGCAATCATCTTTAATGTGGCACCTAATCATATGCTTTTTAGAGATCCAAGTGCAGTATGTCTACAGGCTCCCCTTTATTCACAGCGCATATTACTCCTTCCAAGAACTGCACCTCTTTTAGGATCCTCAGATGGAGTCCATCAGGACCTGGAGACTTGTCAGCTCGCAGATCCATCAGTTTGGTCAGTACTATTCCCTTAGTGATTTTATTTTCACCTTCTCCCTTCCACCTTTTGATTTACAACTATATATGGAATGTCTTTTGTTTGATTCTGTAGTGAAGACAGAAGCAAAATATCTGTATTTCATCCACAATTTTCTTATCATCGACTATTAACTCTCCATTGTACCTTTCTAGAAGACCGACACTCACTTTTCCTTCTTAAATACCTGTAGAAACTTTTGTTATCTATTTTATGCTTCTAGCTCACTTCCTCTCATACTCCAATTTCTTTTTCCTGAATTAACTTTAAGTTATTTTCTGCCATTCTTTATATTCTCAGGAACCATCTGACCTGCCACTTGCCTTTGTATAGTTATATACTTTTTCCTTATGTTGGATGCTTTCCTTACCTTTTTTCACCTCCAGTTAGAATTTTTCTTTCGAGTAGGAATGTACTTATTCGGAGTATTCTGATGTGCTTATGTAATGTACTTATCCTGAGTATTGATTATCCCCTAGCATGGTGTACCAGTTCATTGCAGTTACCACACGGGCGCGATTCTCCGCAACCATGATGGGTGGGAGAATAGCGGGAGGTCCGCTCCCGCACCTCCCGCTATTCACCCATCCCCCCCAAAATGGCGTGTCCGGTTTTGCGACATGCCGCTCGGAGAAACGCGAGCTGCCGTGAAAAACGGCGGCCCGCGATTCTCCGGCCCGGATGGGCCGAGCGGCCTGCCGTTCCCGACCTGTTCACGATGGTGGCAACCCAACCTGGTC
Source organism: Scyliorhinus canicula (assembly GCF_902713615.1). Classification (NCBI taxonomy): domain Eukaryota; kingdom Metazoa; phylum Chordata; class Chondrichthyes; order Carcharhiniformes; family Scyliorhinidae; genus Scyliorhinus; species Scyliorhinus canicula. The sequence goes on along the minus strand of NC_052150.1, from coordinate 163,643,829 downwards.
GCTGCCATCGTGAACATGGTGCGCCAGGTAAGTATGGGGCCTGTGGGGGGCGGATCGGGGATCAAGCACCACGACCGTGCTTGGGAGGGGCCGGCGTCTCAAGGGGATGCACTCTTTCCCCTCTGCCGCACCGCAAGATTAAGCCACCACGTCTTGCGGGGCGGCTGAGGGGAAAGACGGCAACCGCACATGCGCGGGTTTGAGCTGCCCAACCCGCGCATGCGTGGCTGACGTCATTAGGCGCCACCGCGGCGTCATTGATGTCGCGCCGGGCCTTGAAGCCAGGGACAAGGCCCAGCGGCCATGTTTCCTGGTACAGCCCTCCTATCCCCCCGGGGAGGGGAGAATAGGGGACCGGGAGAGGCTTACGACGCCTTTGTGAACCTCTCCGGGTTTCACTACGGCGTCAGGCCTTGCGTAGAATTCCGCCCGGCACAGCTTTGGTGGCCAAATAGTTTGCCCTCATTTACGTTTAGATTACTAGTCTTAGACCCACGCTTTTCCCTGTAAACTGGATATAAAATTCATTCATATTGTCACTACTACTATCCCGTGGTGCCTTGACTCTGAGGTCATTAATTAATCCTGTCACATTTAACTCATATTTAATTTCTTCAAAGAACACTTTTAAATTTGGCAAGGTAATTTAGTGTTTGCTCTCCTTAGTTAACCCATCTTTAGAAGTGAATAATAATGTGATATATTGGGTCAGAACTTCCGAAGACTGGCAATCACAGTGAGATTGTCACTCCACTCTTTTTAAGTTACACTAGAATGCAACTCCACATTTCTTGTGTGTTCACCTGACACAGGCAGAGTGATAAATGTACAGTACGGCAGGCCTTTTGTCGAGTTCAGCAGCGTCTGGGGAGTGATGCCACCCTTTATGGTCTTATCTGCTATAAAGCAGACATGAGAAGCCAGGGATAATGTTGTTAAGTGTGTAGGATGTGGTGGAGGTTGGGGAGTCAGGAGTGTCGTCAGGAGATCATAGATATTAGACTGTTGATTCCAGTTTTCCACTTTCCCTCTTGAAATAAATGTTACATTGGTTTGAAGACCAATGCAAACATTTTGGGCGGGATTCTCCCGCAACTGGTCGGATGGCCCGACGCCGGCGCCAAGAGCGGCGCAAACCACTCCAACGTCAGGTTGACCGGAAGCTGCAGAATCCTCCGCAATTCCGGGGGCTAGGCCTGTGCCGGAGGGATTGGCGCCACGCCAACCGGCGGCGAATGGTCGGCACGAGTTGGTGCATGGGCAGAACCGTCGGCGTGGTTCCGCACATGTGCAGACCGGCCGACGTGTTCCTGCGCATGCGCAGGGGGGCTCTTCTCCATGCTGGCCATGGCGGAGCCCTACAGAGGCCGGCAGAGAAGGAAAGAGTGCCCCCATGGCACAGACCCGCCCGCAGATCAGTGGGCCCCCGATCGCGGGCCAGGCCACTGTGGGTGCCCCCCCGGGGCCGGATTCCCCTGCGCCCCCCAATGACTCACCTAGCCAACCTACAAGCCAGGTCCCGCTGTGATGGACCATGTCCATTTCACACCGGCGGGACTGTCCAGGAAACGACGGCCGCTCAGCCCATCGGGGCCCGGAGAATTGCTGGCGGGGAGTGATCCCCGCCTGCTCCCGAAAACCGGCACCCGAGATTTTGGCAGCCGGCATCGGAGCTGCGGGTGAGATTCATGCCGCCTCCCCCCCGGGGTTTCTCCGATCTCGCGGGGGGGTCAGAGAATCCCGCTCTTTCCCCCTGGCTTCCCTTAGGATTCTTGTCTTCTTTTATTTAACATCTTTCAATGTTTCAACATCTGTGTTATGCATCAATCCATTTCTGAAATTTTAACCATCTTGGAATGATTTCATCAAGAAAACACAGCATTAACCTTGCTGCTTTTTTACTTCTTGACAAAATCAGCATTGTTCCGTTTCGGGGAAAGCTATTTCTTTGGCAACTTCTTAAAATGTTGGCATTTGTTCACGTTACGTTTTGCAAAAATATTACAAAGAAAACTTTTAAGTTTTAGAAGTCACCTCCTGTCAGCTGTAGTCAATGGCCAAATTAATTAACAAAGAATTTGCTTCCTTAACATGTGACATAATAACGCTGTGTTCAAGACCACACGTTAACATGCCTCAGCTTCTGGCAGCTGGTAAAACCATAGGTTAAGCACTTAAGCTCTAAATATGAATAACACTATGCTATTTAAAGAAGTACTCTTGGATTCCTGTGAGGTCTCTCCATGCTTTTTCCAGTTTTAATTTATATTTTGAAACTTTACCTTGAGGTGCCCACCTAGATTATTGAGGGCACCCAGGAATTTATGTGGTTTGACTGCTTCCAGGACAGATTTACAGATGAAAACTGTGTTACTTTAATGATAGATAAATAATAGGTTGCTGTGATAATTTATTATTTCAGGGATGGCCTGATGGCTTAAGCCTGTAATTGACAGTGAACACAGAAGCATTTAGATCACAGTGCAAGTCAAAAATGATCACACTTAACATGAATAGGACGAGAGTGCATGTTAAATTGAGCCGAAAAGTCAACCAAGGCGAGAAGGAAGAATACAAATAATCTGGTGAAAAGGTGACATGGCAGAAACTAAGCTAGGATTTAAATTCCAAGGGATGATTTAAACTTTCATTCAGACAATGGTACAGATTAATCATTCAAAGACAATAAATATAGATCAATCATTTTTATATTCAGGTTTTGTCATTCAGAAGAATGCTTTAATTAAACACGCTCCTTTATATGGGTGGTTTTCACAGAAATCACAGAAAATACAGTGCAGAAAAGGCCCTTCAGCTCATTGAGCCTGCTTCAAAAGGTGAAAAACATCTGACCAACCTACCTAATCCCATTTGCCAGCACATGGCCAATAACCTTGAATGTTATGAGATGCCAAGTGCTCATCCAGGTCCTTTTTAACGGATGTGAGGCAACCCGCCTCTACCACCCTCCCAGGCAGAGCAATCCAGACCGTCACCACTCTCTGGATATGAAGGCTTTTCCTCACATCCCCCCTAAACCTCCTGCCGCTCACTACAAACTTGTGTCCTCTGGTGACTGACCCTTCAACTGAGGGGAACAGCTGCTCCCTATCCATCCTGTCCATGCCCCACATAATCTTGTACACCTCGATCAGGTCACCCCTCAGTCTTCTTTGCCCCCACAAATACAATCCAAACCTATCCAACCTCTCTTCATAGCTTAAATGTTCCATCCCAGGCAACATCCTGGTGAATCGCCTCTGCACCCCCTCCAGTGCAATCACATCCTTCCTATATTATGGTGACCAGCATTACACTCAGTTCTCCAAAGTTGGCCTCACAAAGTTACATTCAATTCCAACATGACATCCTTGGTTTTATAATCTATAACTCAATTGATAAAGGCAAGCGTCCCAAATGCTTTTTTCACCACCCTATTAACCTGCCCTCCCGGCTTTAGTGAGATATGGACAAACACACCAAGGTCCCATTGTTCCTCAGAACCTCCCAGTGTCAGACCACTCATTGAATACTTCCTTGTCAAATTACTCCTTTCAAAGTGTATCACCTCAGTTTGCAGGGTTAAATTCCATCTGCCACTTTTCTGCCCATTTGACCATCCCGTCTGTCTCTTCTTGTCACCCAAGACACTCAACTTCACTGTTAACCACCCAGCCAACCTTTGCATCATCCTCAAACTTACTGATCCTACCCCCCACATAGTCATCTACGTCATTTATATAAATGACAAGCAATAGGGGACCCAGCACAGATCCTTGTGCTATGCCGCTGGACACTGTTTCCAGTTATTAAAGAAGCAGTCTGTTATCACCCTTTGTCTCCTACAACTAAGCCATTTTGATTCCACCTTATCAAATTACCCTGTATCTCATGTGCATTTGCCTTATTTATAAGTCTCCCCTGTGGGACCTTGTCAAAGGCTTTGGTGAAATCCATATAAACTACATCAACTGCACTACTCTCATCTACACACATGGTCACATGCTCAAAAAATCCAATCAAATTTGTTAGGCATGGCCTCCCACTGACAAAGCCACGCTGACTATTCCTGATCAAACCATGCCTTTCAAAGTGGAGATAGATCACCTCCTTCAGAATTTTCTCCTATAGTTTCCCTACCACTGACATGAGGCCCATTGGTCTCTAATTCCCTGGCTTATCTCTACAACATTTTTAAATAGGGGGAAACACATTTGCTGTTCTCCAGTCCTCTGGCACATCGCCCGTGGTCAGAAGGGTTAAAAAATTGGGTCAGAGCCCCTGCAATCACCTCCCACAGAATTGTGGGATACAATTAACCTGACCTGGATATTTGTCCACTTTTAAGCCTGCCAACACCTTTAATACATTATCACTCCCTCAGTCAATTTGCTCAAGAACCTCACAGTCTCTCTCCCTGAGTTCCATTCTCAACTTCTCATTCTCTTGAGTGAAAACAGATTTGAAATATTCATTCAATACCCTGCCAATGTCCTTTGGCTCCATCCACAGATTCCTCCCCTGGTCCCTAATGGACCATACCCTTTCCCTGGTTATCCTCTTCCCATTGATATACTTATAGAATATCTTGGAATTTTCCCCACTTTTACCAGCCAGAGATATCTCATATCCACTCTTTTCTCTCATAGTTGCTTTCTTTAGTTCCATCCTGCACTTTCTGTACTTGGATTTATTTGGATTTGGATTTGGATTTGTTTATTGTCATGCGTACCGAGGTACATGAAAAGTATTTTTCTGCAAGCAGCTGAGACATTTAGTACATAAAAAAAAAAGAAAATAAAAAGAAAATAGATAATTAAGCAACACAAGGTACACAACGTAAATACATAGACACTGTCATCGGGTGAACCATACAGGGGTGTAGTATTAATCAGGTCAGTCCACAAGAGGGGTGTTTAGGAGTCTGGTAACAGTGGGGAAGAAGCTGTTTTTGAATCTGTTGGTGCGTGTTCTCAGACTTCTGTATCTCCTGCCTGATGGAAGAAGTTGGAGGAGTGAGTAAGTGAGGAAATGTCCCCTCAAATCTACTCTGAACCTCCGCAGCCGCCATGCCGGGTTCCCGACCGCTGAGGCCACTAGTCAACCGCGCGGTTGGGAACCTGGGCCATCAGGGGCAGAGATTCAGGGAAGGGCCTTCAGATGACCCGCTAATGCCGTCCCAATGGCGTGCACCGTGATGATGGCATTTTGGAGGGAACGGAGGATACAAAACCTGCGTCAAAACCCCCGACTTTGGTGTCAGAAGGGATTATCCGCCCGATCGCCGATTACAAAATCGAGCTTGGGGAACAGTGAATCACGCCCCATAACTTTTATTTTTTCTTCTAAAACATGGAGGAATAGAGTCACAGGGCCACTAATTTAGCAACTATAAGAAACAATTATATGGCATGAAAAAATTAGATTATAACACTGCAATCCTCTATTCCCTCTTTAGCTTCACAAAACACACAGGTTTTAGGATTGACATGGATTGTGAAGTACTTCTTAAACTACAATGATCTCATTAACACACAAGAGAAAAGCAAATTACTGCGGATGCTGAAATCTGAAACAAAAGAGAAAATGCTGGAAAATCTCAGCAACTCTGGCAGCATCTGTAGGGAGAGAAAAGAGCGAATGTTTCGAGCTCAATTGGACTCGAAACGTTAGCTCTTTTCTCTCCCTACAGATGCTGCCAGACTTGCTGACATTTTCCAGCATTTTCTCTTTTCGTTTCATTAACACACAAAGTCCCTTTTAAGCACACAAGATGACTGTGGTCAAATATACACTCTGCTCTGAACCCAAGTTAGTGACTGCGGATTTCACTTCTAAGAACACACTTTAAAAACTTCTCTCATTAGCATGCTTTCTCCTAACGGTTTGAATTCTGATATCCAGACAAGGTTTTCCAAATGAGACTTTGAAATACTTAAAAAAAACTTTTAACAGTGAATCTAGCCCAGGGTGTTACTTCAACCTCTTTAGGATTTCTTTGTCTTGACTGCTGTGCAAACTGCTCAAATTGCTTAAACTCTCGATTCCCAGATGGTATTAAAATGGCATCAGTCATTTGGTTTACATTTGAAGGCTGCTGTCCCACTTTAAGTCTGCTTACTGTAATTGTCTCTTGGAACTCAGAATATTTGTTTACTCTTCCTTGAATTCGCCACAACAATATCTTTGTTTCTGTTCACTTAACTCCAGACTTTTTGGACACTTCTCTTAATTTCTCTAGTTTCCTCAGTTAGCTGGACTTTGGATTTCCAGAACCTGTTTTCTTAAGCATTGCTTCGTTATATGGCTTTTCTTCTAGCAAGTCAGAGAGGTTCTCTCTTTGGCCTTCTAAAACCTATTTCTAACAGAGCTGTGAGAGCTGCCTTGTCTCTCACTACCTATCTCCAACTGAAATCAAATTAGCTGAACTAAATCTTACAAGCTTCCCTACCTTACAAGGCTCCAGTTGTTAAGCAACACTGATATGCATATGCCTTTTATTCATCATGCCCTAGCCCTCTCTAAGCATAATGGAAACACAGTTGGGACTTAACCAACACACACATACAAACACCTTTGTCCAGCTTGAATCTAATGATAGGTTTTATCCTTCTAGGCACAGAAGCATTAAATTAAACCAACTTCAAACTATACCTTATTTTGAATGATTGCCAATAGTAATATAACTACCGTTGTTTTCTGAACAGTATACTATTTTCAAAGATGCCATTGCTGCTGGACGTTCTGAAAGAATCTCCTCCTTGGGTGACGCTAATTTCTAAAAAATGCCAGCTTATTGCTGAAGGTGAAACAAATCAGCCAGGTAAATGCACCTTATAGAATGGTGAAACTAAATCCTTTTGAACAGGAAACTGCATTGTTAAGGTCATTCTTCTGCATTTAGGTGTTTTAACTTCTTGTTGCTTCACATGACTTCTTGTTGCTTCCAGCCATGACTGAAGGCGGAGCAGACTCAATGGGCCAAGTGGCCTAATTCTGCTCCTATGTCTTATACATTTATTAATGCCCTTAGCAATTGTACTAGATTTGGTCTCAGGGTGCAACTAATGTAAGGGTAATTTCATTGCATTGAATCTTTGCCATTCAAAGCACTTATGAAGCATTCAGCTACTATGAATATTTGTGAAAAAATAGAAAGCCTACAAACCTTAATGACACTTGCAGTTACTGATGGCTTACTTTACATATGATAGAAAAGGATTAAAAGCCCTTGGACTGGATTCTTCTCACCCCGCGCCAAAATCGGGACCGGCGCCAGTTCCGCTATTCTCCACCCCACGAAAAGTGGTGTACTCGGGGAGTAGACGGCGCCAAGTATTCACTACCTCAGGTCATTGCCTGAGGCCCACCCTGCTATTCTCTGTCCCCGACCGGCCGAATTCCCGATGGCGTTGTTCTAATCTGGTCGTGCTGTTCGGGAACCTCGCGTGGCGGCTGCGGACTCAATACGGGCCGCCACAGTCGGGGGAGGGCCAATTGGAGGGCATGGGGAGCTTCATTCAGGACTGGGGGCTATGTGTGCGGGCGGCCTAGGTTGGGTGAGCGGCCGATGTGGGGCACTGTTCCAGCAGTCCAGGCCTGCAGGCTGAGTTCACCATGCGCATGAGCGGCCTCTGACCCGGAAGTGCGGGGGGCCATATCGGCAGCTGGAGCAGCGAGCTCCACGACAGCCGCCTGCTAGCCCCCTGCAAGACTGTGAATCTGCGGCCTTTTGACGCCAGGTTTCCTGACGTAAAAGACCACAGTTTTCGCGACGGCATGGGGACATAGTACCAAAAATGGAGAATCCAGCTCCTTATTTTTCAGAAATGTTCTGCTATGTAAATGGTTTGTGAATCGCAGAGAAACAGGCCATTCGGCCAACTAGTCTGTGTTGCCGCTTGTACACCACACGAGTAGCCTCACTATCAGCATGTTTCTCTATTGCCTTTGCATTCGTCTAGGAATTCTTTTAACCAAATAAACTACATGCCTCGAGCACCCTCAATTGAATCTACATTCAATATCATTATCTCCTGACTGGATTTCTTAGTAACTATTGTGCATTTTTGATCACTAGATTTGGATTATCCAACAAATGGAAACATTTTTTCGATATCTTCCTGACCCAAACCATTCAGAATTGTAAACATCCTTATCCGGTTTCCCCTAAGTCTTCACTTTTGAAAAAGAAAGACTCAAACTCTTCACTCTTTCCCGATAGCAATAGTCACTGTACACTGGTACGATCCTTTTAAATCTTTTTTATTCTTCCTTCAATATTTCCATGTCCTTTTAATAATATTAAGATCATGGCTGGGATTTTACATCTGTTCATGCTGGGCTTATCTTCCTTTCCCACCGAGGCATACCCCCGCTATGGGTTTCCCAGTAGTGAGGGGTGCATTCCAAAGGAAACCCTGTTGGCAATGGCAGGACCAGAAGATCCCGCCACCATCAAATATCGAGCTACCTCCGCTGCTGCACAATACGCAGAAAATCCTGTGCTAGTACCTGCTGCTGCTGTTTATTTTAATTCATTTATGGGATGTGAGCGTCGCTGGTTAGGCCAGTGTTTATTGCCCATCCCAAGTTGCTTTTCAGAAGGTGGTGAAGAGTTGCCTTCTTGAACTGCTGTAGTTCCTGAAGTGCAGGTACACCCATAATGCTGTTAGGGAGGGAGTTCCAGGATTTTGACCCAGTGACAGAGAAGGAACGGGGTGGTGAGTGGCTTGAAGGGAAATCTCCAGGTGGTGGGGTTCCCAGGTATTTGCTGCTCTTGTGCTTCCAGGTGGTAGTGGTTGTGGGTTTGGAATGTGCTGTCTAAGGAACTTTGATGAGTTACTGCCGTGCATCTTGTAGATCGTACATAAGGCTGCCCCTGTTTGTTGGTGGTGGAGGGTTTGAATGTTTGTGGAAAGGGGAGCAATCAAGCGGGCTGCTTTGACCTGGATGGTGTCGAGGTTCTTGAGTGTTGTTGGAGCTGCACTCATCCAGGCAAGGGAAGGGTATTCCATTAAATCCTGACTTGTAGATGGTGGGCAGTCTTTGACGAGTCAGGAAGTGAGTTACTCACCATTGGATTTCTAACCTTTGACCTTCTGTGGTGGCTACAGTATTAATATGGTTCGTCCAGTTCAGTTTCTGATCAATGGTACCCCTCAGGATGTTAATTGTGGGGGATTCAGTGATGGTAATGCATTGAATGTTAAGGAATGATAGTTATATCCTCTCTTATAGGAGATGGTCATTGTCTGCTATTTGTGTGGCAAGAATGTGACTGGCCACTTGTCATCCCAAGCCTGGATATTGTCCAGGTCTTGCTGCACTTGGACATTGACTGCTTCATTATCTGAAGAGTCGCAAATGTTGCTGAACATTGTGCAGTCATCTGCAAACATCCCCACTTCTAATCTTATGATGGAAGGGAGTTCATTGCTGAAGCAGCTGAAGATGGTTGGGCCTAGAACACTACCCTTGATGAACTCCTGCAGTGATTTACTGGAATCACCTTACTTTGTGCCAGGTATGGCTCCAGCTAATGGCATATTCCATCACACCTTGTGCATAGTAGATGGTGCACAGGCTTTGGGGAGTCAAGTGGTGAGTTAGTTACTGGAAAATTCCCAGCCTCTGACCTGCCCTTGTAGCCACAGTGTTCATGTGGTTGGCCTAGGTAACCTTTCTGACCAATGGTATCCCCCCAAGATGTTGATCATGGATATTCAGTGATGATTGTGGCCCGTAAATTCCTGCAAGTGGTGGTAAGCCACGGACCGCCAATTTTAAAAGTGAAATCTGCACACTTGCCTGTGCTCCAATGATGTGCTCAACCTTCCTTTCCCCTTGGTATCCTTGGGCCTCCTGCGAAGCATCCGGAGTAAATGGTGGTGGCACTATTGTACTGTGGGTAACACTGCTGCCTTGCAGCACCAGGGACCAAGGTTCAATTCCGGCCTTGGGAGGTTGTCTGTGAGGACTTTGTATGCTCTCCCCATGTCTGTGTGGGTTTCCTCTGGGTGCTCTTGTTTATTCCCACATTCCAAAGATGTTCAGGTTAGGTGGATTGGCCATGCTACATTGCCTCTTAGTGTTCAGGGATGTACTGGTTAGGTTCTGGGGATAGGGCGGGGGAGTGGACCCAGGGAGGATGCTCTTTCAGAGAATCAGTGCAGACTTGATGGGCTGAATGGCCTCCATCTGCATTGTCAAAATTCTATGCTTCTATCCTTGGTTCTAGGAAACCCATGCAGACATGGGGAGAATGTATAAAAACCACAGTCACTCAAGGTCCAAATTGAACACATGTCCCTGGTGTTGTGAGCCAGCAGTGCTAACTAGTGTGCCACCATGTTAAATCTGTTTCTGCCTTGTTTAGTTCAATTATCATATTCATTTATAATTAGCTCAATTAAATGTTGTGTTCTGATGTTTCAGTAAGACATTTGTAATTCTTGTAATGTTTAATGTAAAACATTTATTCACAAAAATAAATTTATAAATGCAAAATTTTGAAACCAGTTAACATTTAACTTAACAGTTAACTATCAGCTGAAGAATGACATAAATTGCCTCAACGTTTACAAATGTCATGCAAAAATATATATTTTATCACTAAAACACAACAGTCTTGTCTATTTGTAAAGGGGAGGGAGGGACGTGGAGGGAGTGGGGGGGCAAGGGGAAGGTTTTGACAATTGTTGATTGACAAGCTCAACATAAAATCGTGATCCTCCTAAATTCTCTCAGCCCCAGCCCTGTGTTTCTCGGCAGCGCGCCATTCTCTCCTGGTGGGATTGTCTACTGCCGCTGCTTGTCAATGGGATTTCCCATTGAAGCCGCCCCACGCCACTGGGAAACCCATGGGTGGGGGTGCGCTGCTGGTGGGAGCAGTGAATAACAGCAACTGGAGAATACCGGCCCATCTTTCAAATTATGACAATTTATTTAAAAAGAGGAAGGTGTTAAGTTTTGGGGAACAATAAAATAAATAAACTAACTTAAAATAAAACAAACTAAAAAAGGGGAATTGACAAGGGCAGCTGCCTGAAGGGGTTTTGCTATGCAAATGAGCAGTGGGAAAAGCAAGTGATTACCTATGTGACTAGAGGAAAACAATGGGATAAGAAGAGCTAACTTCAACGTGGAGAGGTAAGGAAGTTGATGCTTATATGTTATAAGTCAGGTCCACATGGTGGGTAACATCAAAGGGAAAGAATGATATATCCATAGCACAATAACTGGAGAAAAGGACATAGTCGTAGCTACCATCATTGCCAAACCCAGCTTCAGAGAACAAACTCCCAAAAAACAATTATTGCAAAAAGGGCAGACGGCTAAAATCCAAAACTCAAACCGAATAGATTACGCTGAAACTGAAGACGGTTTTCCCAAACATGGACAAATAACATGTGCATGGTAATTATCTGTCAGATTTAGTTCATAGAGTTATATAATAGTGGATATTGTTTGGGAAAAGGGATATCTCAGAGTTCAGGAAAAGTAGGTAGTTGGGATCAAAGGGGTAACTTCATTAGTAAGTGTATCGTCATTCATATAGTTAAGTGTAGTGTCGTTGTGTATTATAGTCTTTCTTGTCATGTGTTTTTATTTTAAGCTAATAAATATTCTTTATTAATTGATTACACAATGACTGGACTATTCCTCCTCGTTTTACATATCTTTTCTCACAGTGTACCAAAGTAAAAATATACACCACTAAGAAGCGGTGTTCCAAGTTACCCCTCTGGGTTTTGGGATACTCTCATATTTCATATCAGCAGGACTCTTAATGACATACATAACAGCCCTTAATGTGTTATAGAAATTACTTGGGAAAACTCAACTACTTAGATTACCAACTGAAGAGCTGTCTCCCCATTTTATGTGTAAGAAACCTTATGGAGAACCTTAATTGATAAGCTGGAAATAGGATACAAAACTTGCAGTGCTCTGGGGAATGTCAAGTTGCAATATCGCAATGACATTTACACTCCTCCGCGTTTATCACAAATGATTGACAGGTGAAGGAACTACCCACAGACATCATTTGTATTTGTCCAGACAATATCTGAGACTTCCCTTTGAGATTAAGATATTCTGTAGTAGCACTTATCTTTGCCTATTGTAGAAGTAATATTGGAATAAAGTCATTATTGTCTTTCTCAGCCTATCTTATTGTTAGTTAGGAGGAGACTATTTATGTTTTCTGCTGGAAGTCATATCTTGCAGATGTACATTAAAAAGAAAGTATTAAGAATAAAACAAATATAAAGTACGTGGATGAGCACTTGAAATGTCATAACATTCAAGGCAATGGGCCAAGTGCTGGAAAGAGGGATTAATGTTGTTTTGCTGGTGCAGACTCAATGGGCTAAAGGGCCTCTATGACTATGACTCTATGTCAATGACTACTTGTTCACAAGTGCAAAATATATTGTCAGCTATTAATAATCTCAGGCGCTGGTCACTGCTATAATTAATATTCAGCATCTTGTTAATCCTGCTTTACTGTGATACGATAAATTGACTGTATAACTATATTAATATCCTGGACCTTATCATTGACCAGAAACGGAATTGAACCAGCCATATAAATATTGTGGCTACAAGAGCAGGTCAGATACTAGTAATTCTTCAATGAGTAACTCATCTCTCCTGACTCCCCAAAGCCTGTCCACAATTTGCAAGGCATAGGTGTGGTGGAATATTCACCACTTGCCTGGATGGGTTGATCTCTGACATTACTCAATAGCTTTACACCATCCTGCACCAAGCGGCCCACTTGATAGTCACCATCTGCCACAATTAACATTCGCTCTTTCCAACATCGATGCACATTTTAAGCAGTGAAACCATCGACCACAAGGTTTTTCAAAGTCAGGGGCGAGGGTCGTGGGCGGGAGTGTCGCAGAGCGATCGATCTCAGCGTCGCCGATTGTGGGAGAAGCGCCCAGCGGCCGCGACTGACTTTCAAGAATGCCGGCCGTCTTGCACATGCATGCCCCCTCAGGCACATCCGGCAGTTCATAGCTGGAGATCTGAGGCCATCTCCCTCCTGTCTCTGTTCATTAACATGGCCATTGCGCTCGCCTTTCCCAGCAGCCCGACCCATCCCATCCTGGGTCTGTTCCAGCCCTGCTCAGTTCTCATAGCCGCAGCTTAACTCACCAAGGCCTCATGCATATTCCTCCATAATCCGGAGCGTAGCCTGGAGCTCAGCAGGACAGACCGTCTCCTCCTGGTATGAGTGTACTGACCCAGGAGCACCACCTCCTGAGGTCAGCGCACTGTCCCAGGACAATTTTATATTTAAACGATGGCGTCTTCCTGCCAGAAGAAGCGGCAGAGAGCAGGTCACGTATCCGGTGTGTACACTGACATCACCAACCTGAACGCCCGTGCTCTGCCCGTGAAATGACATAGGAGAGATTCCTCCATCTTATGGCTGCCAGCAAGCAAGGCAACAGGACTGTGAAGAATTGAAAATGGATCATTTTGAAATAAGGAAGAGAGGGCCAGAGACACAAACAGGCCAGGATCTCACAACTAAATCTGCTCGAGAGAACTGCACAGGAGAATCCACAGCAGGATAAAGCAGTGCTGGGGTAAGCTGAAGGGCCTCAGGTGAACAGCCCATTAAGAAGCTGAAATCGGGACTAAAGCAGTATCAAGGTGATCTCTTGAGGTCTGGCTTTGTTAGTTGTGCCAGGCAAATCTGGATGCAAAGCTCATGTGTGTTCTAAACGGTGAGAAAATTCATAATGCCAAAGTACAAAGGGATCTGGGAGTGCTAGTCGAGGATTCCCTAAAGGTAAACATGCAGGTTGAATCTGTGATTAAGAAAGCGAATGCAATGTTGTCATTTATCTCAAGAGGGTTGGAATATAAAAGCAGCGATGTGCTACTGAGTCTTTATAAGGCTCTGGTTAGGCCCCATTTGGAGTACTGTGTCCAGTTTTGGGCCCCACATCTCAGGAAGGACATACTGGCACTGGAGCGTGTCCAGCGGAGATTTACACGGATGATCCCTGAATGTCGGGTCTAACATATGATGAACGGCTGAGGATCCTGGGATTGTATTCATTTAGAAGTTTAGAAGGTTAAGGGGAGATCTAATAGAAACTTACAAGATAATACATGGCTTAGAAAGGGTGGACGCAAAGAAACTGTTTCCGTTAGGCGAGGAGACGAGGACCCGTGGGCACAGCCTTAGAATTAGAGGGGGTAAATTCAGAACAGAAATGCGGAGACATTTCTTCAGCCAGAGAGTGGTGGGCCTGTGGAATTCATTGCCGCGGAGTGCAGTGGAGGCCGGGACGCTAAATGGCTTCAAGGCAGAGATAGATAAATTCTTGATGTCACGAGGAATTAAGGGCTACGGGGAGAATGCTGGTAGGTGGAGTTGAAATGCCCATCAGCCATGATTGAATGGCGGAGTGGACTCGATGGGCCGAATGGCCTTACTTCCACTCCTATGTCTTATGGTCTTATGGTCTTATATGCAGGGAAGTACTGGCAAATGAAACTTTAAAACCCTCAAAACTTCAAAGGCATTTGAAAACTGAGCATGGTGACTGAAGACGAACAGTATGCAGCGAGTACTTAAATCATCAGCTGAAGTCCTCAGCAGAAATGTAACACTGAATGACAAAGAGAGTGAGATTGTGAGGACCAAGCAGGCTCACCTGCCGCATTAAAGGTAAGTAGAAATGGTGCATTGTGAAGATCGGCAGACGTTGGTTGTGATGGTTGGCAGATTGGTAAAAACGGGTACAAGGATAAATGTTTGAAAAACACTGATCTACATGATGCACTGCAGCAGATTGTTGGTTGTTGGTTGTTAGTAGCTAAGAAAATAATTACAGAGGCATAGATATGTCTAAACAATGACTGGTTAATTATTTAAGGTACACAAAACTCCAGATATTAATCAGTCTAAGCCATGAACTTACTCCTCCTCAACTCTTGGTCATTGTCTCTTATATCATCACGTGGGTGGTACTGTTTCGCCAGTCCCACATGTTAACCTTTTCAGCCCTAAACACACTAATACTATACAACTTACCATGGCTCCTGTAACAACACCTTCCAAACCTTGCAAACTTGCTACCTCTACCACGTAGAATGAAAATGGAAGCAGCTACAGGCGAACACCACGGTCTTTAAGTCCCCCTCCAAACAGCACACCATTCTGGTTTGGGAATATATTGCAGTTCCTTCTCTGCCACTGAGTAAAAATCTTGGAACTCTCTCCCTAACAGTGCTCTGGGTGTGCCCACACGACATAGACTGCAGCGGTTCAAGAGGCAGCTCACTTCCACCTTCCCAAGGGCAATTAGGGATCGGTAGTAGTGCTATCGACACCCCTTGAAAGAATAAAACAAATATAAACATTCAATATAAATTCCCTGGGCAGGTTTCTCCATCGGCCGATGCCGGAATCGCAAAATACGATTGGGCGAAGAATTGGTTTTGACACCGAAATCGTGGCCGGCACCGGGTTCACGCCAAATCGCAACTCTCCGGTGCCTCGACAGGAGCGTCAATGCATTTCGCTCGGCGCGTACAATAAACAATGTTGGCAAATCTTGAGCGGACCTGACGCGGTATTTTCCAGGGCCTCTGAGATCCTCCGCCTCCACCTGAAGGAATTCTCGACAGTGAGGTTCACTTGTGCTTTCAGAAATCGTGAAACAGGCGCTGTGGCTGCTGAGGGGGGGGGGGGAGAGGGGGTACAGAAAGTGTCCAACTTTGCCACAGTGTGCTGACAGTTGTGCCACGAGCCGGGGGGGCTTCTGCCAGGGCCTGGGAGGAGTAACCAGGAGGTGGGCTGTGGGATCGGAGTGGACAGGCACGGACACCATTGCTGCAGCCTGCCAGGCAGCCCATGTGATTGCCCACTGTGAACTTAATGCCAGGGTTATATTGGTCCCCCCCCCCCCCCCCCCCCCCCAGGCTACGCCTCTGAGGTATCTCTTGCCTGAGCCGACCCATCAACGGGATTGGCATGCTCCACCGCAACCGGTGCTGTCTTGTTGACGAGGATGAGTGTGTGCGCGGAGTGGCGGGGTAATATGCAGCTGCAGCTTGTCAGCCCCTCGAGTGTCAATCCCGACCCTGACGAATCCGACACTGTTTTGCATTAGAATCGATCGTGTTTGCCATGGCGCTGGTGCAAGCCCCTCAACAGTCGGTGAATTGGTCCACAAATGCGGCATCAGTTTTACTGTCGTACTGCTCCACGAATCCTGCACCGACGTCAACACAGGATCGGAGAATCCGGCAGCCTGCCTTTTTTCTCAATAAACATACTCATGAACATAAGAACATAAGAAATCGGAGCCAGAATAGACTATACACCTCAAGTCTGCTGAACCATGGGCAGCATGGTGGCCTAGTGGTTAGTACAACCGCCTCACGGCGCTGAGGTCCCAGGTTCGATCCTGGCTCTGGGTCACTGTCCGTGTGGAGTTTGCACATTCTCCCCGTGTCTGCGTGGGTTTCGCCCCCACAACCCAAAGATGTGCAGAGTAGGTGGATTGGCCACGCTAAATTGCCCCTTAATTGGAAAAAATAATTGTGTAATCTAAATTTAAAAAAAAAAAAGTCTGCTGAACCATTTAATATGTGCCTGTGATTTGAATTCCTCAGCCAGGAAAAGCAATCTCTGTGTCTACCCAGTCAAGTCCATCTGATGAAAGGTCACAGTCTGAAAGATTAACTCTGCTGCTCTCTCCATAGATGCTAACAGACCTGCTGAATATTCACAGCTTTTTCTGTGTTTATTTCTGATGTTCAGCATCTACAGTATTTGGTTTTTGTGTTAGTCTCCCTTCAGAATTGTGTATATTTCAATGCAATCACATTTCAGCCTTCAAACTCCAGAGAACATAGGCCCAATTTACTCAGCTTCCCATTAGGAAGTAACCCTTCCATCCCAGAAACTAATCTAGTGCACCTTAACTGCTTAGCCCTCAAGGCAAGTACATCCTTCTTTAGATATGGAGACCAAACGCGATGTCACCAAAGTCCTGTACAACTTATTCTTGCACTTCAAATACCTGACAAAAAAGGTTAACATGCCATTTGTTTTCCCAATTGCTTTCTGCCCTGCATGCTAACTTTCAGTGTTCCTTAAACAATTACCTCCAAGTCCCTTTGAAAATCAACATTTACAAGTTCCAAACCTTTTAAAAAATATTTTACTTGTCTATTCTTGCAACGATACTATCTCACACTTTCCCATATCACACCCCATCTGCCCACTCACATATCCTGCCTATATCACTTTGTCATTTCTTTGTGCCCTCCTCACAGCTTGCATTCCCACTTTGCATTGTGTCATCGGCAAGTTTAGATACATTAAACATGGTCTGTTAGTCTAAATCTGAGGGTCCAGCACTGATATCTGTGACACCCCACTGCTCACAGCCTGCCAGCCTAAAAATGCCCTATTTATCCCTACATTTTGTTCCTTGTCGTTAACCAATCCTCCAAACATGCTAATACATTGCGTCAATGTCAGGAGTTATCTTGCATGTTAACCTTTTGCGTGGCACCTCGTTGAATGTCTTTTGTAAATCCAAGTAGACTGCATCTCCTTGTCCTTTACTACTAGTTCTATCCCCTATGATGAAAATTCACTTTTAACCTTGGCTGATTATACATGGTCAAAATTATTTTAGAATTCTGTCAGACGCTCCCAGCCTTGCAGTTAATCTGCAGCTTGAAAAAGTTTGTGAATGGACAATGCTTCGATAGAATCAGAGAGTAATACATGGCTGCATCATTTCTAGGGAAAGCAGGAAAACAGTTTTGAACCATTATTAATAATTCAGTACATTTCTCATTCTGCATGTTAACTTCAGACATCAGTTCTTGTAACTAAAAAATGAAATAACCATTAACATCTGTCCGTGTAATCCTAAATTTATTCTTCACGGCAATCTTTATTCAAAACAGGAGGTGATCTGCATTTTGCACGAGGTTCGTTCAAATAATATTGTTAACGGTCTTATAAATTAGATGCAGTTTGTCTAATTACATTGGATTAATTGTATTGTAATTATCAGTTCCTACCCAATTAGTGTTTTTAAGCTTATTCTGCAAGATGTTTTTAGTCACAGTTTTAGGCACACAATTATTTAGAGGAACAGTGTGCTTTACATTTGTCTCATTATAGATTGGAATACAAATATCTTTCCTTTGTTTGTTGGTGGCACCAATCATATTTACTACTTACTTTATTGGTGCTGAAAGATGCGTGGCTGACAGATACAAGGGGAGATGAGGCTCCTGGGTCCAAACTCAGGTACACCAGATCCACTCTGTCACAATCTATATCAGAACATTGGAACACACGTTTGTAAAATAAATCCTCATAGATGCTTTGTATGATCACCACAAGTTTTTGATCTTCGTTCCGAAAATAACATTAGAAATGGAAACAGGAGTAGATGGTACAGTCCGTCGGGCCTGCTCCACCATTCTACACAATCAGGGTTCAGACTTCGAAAGATAAAAGCAAATTACTCCGGATGCTGGAATCTGAACCAAAAATACTGAACAATATCAGCAGGTCTGACAGCATCTGTGGAGAGAAAAGGGAGCTGAAATTTCGAGTCTGGATGACATTAGCTATTCCCCTACATCAGAAGGCTGTGGAGGCTAAAGGTGTCAAAGGGGATAGGAGAGCACAGGAGTGTGGTGTTGAGATAGAGGGTCAGCTATGACCGTATTGAAAGCCGAATGCAGCCTCAAAAGGTGAATAGCCTACCCCTGCTCTTATTTCCATGTGTCTACAGCCCCATACAGCTGCAGCAACTCTTTGGGCAGCACGGTAGCATAGTGGTTAGCATAAATGCTTCACAGCTCCAGGGTCCCAGGTTCGATTCCCGGCTGGGTCACTGTCTGTGCGGAGTCTGCACGTCCTCCCCGTGTGTGCGTGGGTTTCCTCCGGGTACTCCGGTTTCCTCCCACAGTCCAAAGATGTGCGGGTTAGGTGGATTGGCCATGCTAAATTGCCCGTAGTGTCCTAAAAAGTAAGGTTAAGGGGGGGGTTGTTGGGTTACGGGTATAGGGTGGATACGTGGGTTTGAGTAGGGTGATCATGGCTCGGCACAACATCGAGGGCCGAAGGGCCTGTTCTGTGCTGTACTGTTCTATGTTCTATGTTCCTTATCTTACGTTCCAATCCCTTTGCAATAATGGGCAAAATACCATTTGCCTTTTTAATTGCTTGCTCCGGAGCACCCAGAGGAAACCCATGCAGACACGGGGAGAACGTGTAGACTCCACACAGACAATGACCCAGCAGGGAACTGAACCTGGGACCCTGGTGTTGTGAAGCCACAGTGCTAACCACTATGCTACTGTGCTGCCAGGTATCGGTCTCTGTTTTCTCTCTACCTTTTTGAATAGCAGGGCTATTTTAGCTCATCTCCACTCTGTAGGAACCATTCCAGTGTCCAAAGAATTTTGGAAAATGACCACGAATGGATCAACTGTTTCTCGGGCCACTTCCATAAGGACTCTGGGATGAGGTTTATCTGGCCCTGGAGATTTATCCATCTTTAATCCCATTATTTTTCCAAAACCGTTTCTTTCCTAATACTAATTTCCATCAGCTCCTCACTAAAACATGTGTTTCTCAGAACTTCCGATACGTTTTTCATGTCTCCCTTTGTGAAGACAGAAGTAAAGTACGAGTTTGAGTTCCTCAGCCATTTCTTTGTTCCCCATTATGAATTCCCCCTGCTGTACCTGAATTCTAACTTTGCGATCCTTGTGCAAGCCCACCCAAGTCCCTTTGAACATAATGGCCGGGATTCTCCCCTACCTAGCGGGGCGGGGGGGTCCCGGCACGTCGGAGTGGCGTGAACCACTCCGGCGTCGGGCCACCCCAAAGGTGCGGAGTTCTTTGGGGCCAAGGCGGAAGAAAAAGAGTGCCCCCACAGCACAGGCCCGCCCGCCGATCGTTGGGCCCCAATCGCGGGCCAGGCCACCGTGGGGGCACTCCCCGGGGTCAGATCGCCCCGCGCCCCCCCCCCCACCGAATCTCGGGGGGGGGGGGGGGGAGAATTTGGGACACGGCGGGGGCGGGATTGACGCCGGCCCTGGGCGATTCGGGGGGGCGGCGAATTCGGGACACGCTATATTTAGAAGTTACATCCCTTTTAAAAATATTCTACTTTCCTATTTTTATGATCAGAATGAATAACATTATAATTGCCTATGTTATGCTCTATCTGCCACCTGGTTGCCCACTCACTGAATCTGTCAATATCTCTTTGCAGTCTCTTTGTGTCCTCCTCACAGCTTACTTTCCCACCGAGCCTTTTATCATTAGCTGACTTCAATAATTACTTTGTCTAAGTCATTAATATACATTGTAAATTGCTGAGGCCATGGCACTGATCCTTGTATTCCATTGGTTCTAGACTGCAAACTTGAAAGTGCTCCATTATCTTTATTCTATGCTTTTTATTCATTAATCCATGCTAATATATTACCCCAACTTCTTATCTTGCATATGAACCATTCAAGTAGCACCTTGTTGAATGCTTTTCAAAAATAGAAGTGCAGTACACTACTGGTTCCCCTTAAGCTACTCTGTCAGTCATATTCTCAAAAACTCTATTAAATTGTGAAACATGATTTCCCTTTCATAAAGCCATGCCTGATCACAGTATATTTTTCTAAGTGCATTGTTAAGCCTCTGGTTCCTCTCTCCTTCCTTTCTTTAACAGTGTTACATTTGTTAACTTCAATTCCATTCCGATTGATACAGAATCTCGGGAACTTGGGTATATCAAAATCAGCCCATCCACTATCTTCGCAGCTACCTTTTCTTGAACCCGAGAATGTAGGCCATTGGGTAAGGAGATTTGTCAGTTTTTAGACCCTGGAGTTTTTCTGCTGATATTAATTGCTTTAAGTTCCTCACTCTTATTAGCCCCTTGGTTCCCCTCCATTTCTGATGTGTAATTTGTGTCTTCTACTGTGAGACAGATATAAAATACTTGCTCCACATTTCCTCATTCTCTGTGATAATTTTCCCTCTTTTCAATGTTTATTTTGCTACTTTCCTCAGTTGTGCATTTGTAAATGACCTTGAAATCTGTTTAATATTCCTGTCTGCTTTATTCTGTCTTTCTATTTTTTCCCCCCCATACATCATTTTTTTGGTTGCCCTTAGCTGGCTTCTCCCAGTCTGAAACTTACTATAGTAAACTTAATGAGTCAAATCCCAGGGGAACTACCTTGAAATTTGAATTAACCAGAACTTCCTGATAGCTGTGGAGACCCAATATGCCAGATGAATGTGACGATGCGGCCCAATATCCCGACAAGTGTGGTCTTTTTGGAAAGCTGCATGTTGAGTTCTTGCTGTGATGCATCAAATGCCACTGTAATGTGGTGGTGTGATTGTTCAAAAAAAGTTGCAATGTCTTTATTCCACATTTGTTCAATCAAACTTTAAAAAAGAATTTAGAATACCCAATTCATTTTTTCCAATTAAGGGGCAATTTAGCGGGACCAATCCACCTAGCCTGCACATCTTTGGGTTGTGGGGGCGAAACCCACACAGACAATGTGCAAACTCCACACGGACAGTGACCCAGAGCCGGGATCGAACCTGGGACCTCGGTGCCGTGAGGCAGGAGTGCTAACCACTGAGCCACCGTGCTGTCCTTTGTTCAGTCAAACTTGATAAGGGAATAAATATTGTATTGGAATTAGTTTTAATAGCTTTAATTAACACTGGGTGCTGAAGAGGTTACAACACTTCTGTATCATTCTGTATCACGCACATAATTGTTCAGCTGAAGTTGCTTCTGCAGGAAACCATCCCAAGGACACATCTTGCTGTTGATGGGGCCCAGGAAAAGGGGAGGTCACATATGATGATTCTCACTGGTTGTGATAACAAAATTCTACTATTTGCTCTGGTGCCAGGATGTCTGAAGATAATGGAGGGGAGGCAAGGATCATATAGAGCTGTTCACCTATTGTAGCATCCATATCTCAAGGGGAGCCATTAAAGAGTAGGGATTCCCGACAGGGAGGATAATTGATAGATCCAAGCCAGATAAAGTTAATGGACCACCTATGTAAATAAATGTAAGACAACATTTACGTGCCTTTGTACTGATTGGATATTAATGAAGTAAACATACACTTGTAATTGGTTAATTGTTCTCATATACGATACATAATGTAATCCTAATCAATGTTTGAATATAGCTAACTTGTAACAAATGATTGGTATATGCTAATTTCTTGTATTCAAATCTCAAAGTCTAACTGTCTGTACCAGTTTTGAATCAGGAAACCCTGAAGTGCCGCTAGGAACATCATAAGCCCAGTTAAAGCTGTAATAAAGGCCTTGTTCATAACCGTAAGAGTCTTTGCTGGTTTCACGTGAGCGGGATGGCGAAGTACACTATCATCAAATAGCTGTATAATTTCCCCCCAACAAACTGTAACTGTCGTACTTCGTAGCTGTAGGAGCTTCCATTAGGTGGAGCTTCTAGCTGCAGATGGACGGCTACAGGAGGTACTGTTGGGCAGTGATGGTCTGCAACTGGTGGATTGAATTAGATGGGGAGAAGACAAATGGAGATGTCGGGTGGGTGTTGAGGACTAGAAGGGGATGAGGTAGTTGGGGATAGTAGGGGAAAGAAAGAGATGCTGTGGGGGTGTGCAGTGAGCAGGTATGGCATGGGAGGGTGGCAAGGACCATGTTGAAGGGTGGGCAGGGGTGAGACATGGTGTGCAGTTGTGAATGGGCATGGGAAAGAAGGGGGGAAAGAAGGTCAGTGAGAGGGGTCCATTGTGTCAACTGCTGAGTCCTGGGGAGGCATACTGAGGGAAGGGATGGTGATGGTTAAAGGGGACAGTGAGAGTCTGTAGATTGGGAGGGTGAGGGTTTGGCGATGATTGGTGAAGGTGTGCTGAGGGTTGCAAGCAAAAGCTTATTTTGTGATGATCAAAATGTGGGGGAGGGGAGGCAGGTCCACTGTCAAAGGCATGGGGTTCTCAGGAAGGTGGGGGACATTCACCTGCATGAGGCAGAGGGTGATGGGGGAGGGTGGAAGGTAACTCTGGATTGTCAAAACATCACACCTGCAGGGGGCAATGGTTATGGGGACGAGGGTGTGGGTCACAGGGAGAGGGGTAAAAGTATTGGTTGACACATTGTACATAACAAGAACCATGGCCGCTCGCAACTCTCCAGAGCTTAATGATGGAGACCTTGAGATGCTGCATGGGAGTTGGGTCATCAGGGGTTGGTGGGGCAGGGATACAGGTCAGTTCAACTGGACAATTGAAGGTGAACCCCAGCACTTAGTACTGACAATTCTACAGTGCTGGGAGAGATAGGCGTATGAAGGGCGAAGGCTCAGTGTGCATGGGAGACTTCCTGCAGGTGCCTCACAAGGACCTGGGTAAATGCCTCTTCCTTCCTGCACATGTGAAATTCTGAGCAACATAGACCCAGCCTGACGTGACCCTCTGAAGGTGGCTGGGGTGAGGGGGCATAACAGGCAAGGAAAGCAAGTTGCAAATAATCTGTATCAGACCTCATTAAAGTGTAATAAATGTTTCATAACATTAACAATTATAGCGCACCCGTGCAACCACATGTTAAATCATAACTTCCTGACCTTGTGTTTCCTACCACTTCTTCTTAGTGTTCCCCCACACCTGGTGGCATGTAAGCAGCTTGCTGACCCATTTGCCCGGATGTCTTGGATGAGCTTGGCGGGCTTCCTCTGGAGACCTGACGCCTGGAAGGCCCTCAATCTCTTTGGCTCCCTCTGCGCTCACAGAGGAGAAATCTGAAGGGGTCAAGAATAAGGGGGTTTCCAAATAACCAGACATCCTCAGATCATCCTGAGTGGAGGTCCCAGGGGCGTTCAACAGACACTACTCCTCCTTTTGGGTGCCTGAGGGTCCTTTCCTGACTCCTTGAGTAGAAGTGGCGCCTGGAGAGAGGTTGAGGTGCCCCAACCTCCTCTCACATGGCCACTGCAAAAGCTTACCTATAGCTACAGTGATGGAATGCAGGTCTATGCACATCTCTGGCAGAAACTGGGTGTTCTGCTGAGCCAGGTTCTCCATGGCATCTGCCATCCTTCTCATAGAGACCTCCACGCTTGCACCAGTCAGCAAAATGTCATCAGAGAGGAGGCAGACAGACTCTTCTGCCTCATATTCCACTCTGTGGAAGGTCTACGACACCTTTGCCTGATATCCCCTTACCTCTCACAGCAGCCTCAGCACCTCAGGCAGGGCCCATCCCAGGATCTCAACATACAACTTGGACATTACAGATGCCTTTTCCTGAGCAGTCCTCCGAGTACCGCTGAGCTTGGCTGACTCTGCCTCCTCCTGCTATGGACACAGTGTACTGACCACCAGAATGTGAAACACTGTCTGAGCCAGATCTATTACCCACAGAGATGTGTGCCTCTGCGCTGGTGGGGGCGTGATGCAGGTGATTGCTGTGACACCTCTAAAGGTACACTTTCTTCCCTCTCCCCAGTGTCTTCGACCTTCTGTGGACTAGAGGACCTGCTGGACAGCCCTTTGTTTTCTGGCCTTCCCTTTTCCTCCTGGGACCTATAAGTCATAGACCATAGAATTTACAGTGCAGAAGGAGGCCATTCGGCCCATCGAGTCTGCACCGGCTCTTGGAAAGAGCACCCTACCCAAGTTCAACACCTCTACCCTATCCCAATAACCCAGTAACCCAACCCAACACTAAGGGCAATTTTGGACACTAAGGGCAATTTATCATGGCCAATCCACCTAACCTGCACATCTTTGGACTGTGGGAGGAAACCGGAGCACCTGGAGGAAACCCACGCACACACGGGGAGGATGTGCAGACTCCGCACAGACAGTGACCCAAGCCGGAACCGAACCTGGGACCCAGTAGCTGTGAAGCCACAGTGCTATCCACAATGCTACCGTGCTATCGAAAGTGAAAGAGAAGAAAACGAGTGAAATAGGCTTACAGTAACACTGCAAATCCCCTAGTCGCCACACTCCGGTGCCTGTTCGGGTACACAGAGGGAGAATTCAGAATGTCCAAATGACCTAACACATCTTTCGGGACTTGTGGGACGAAAGCGGAGCAGTCGGAGGAAATCCATGCAGACACGGGGAGAACGTGCAGACTCCACACAGACAGTGATCCTAGCCATCGAACCTTGGTGCTGTGAAGCAACTGTGCTAACCACTGTGCTACCATGCCACTCTTTGTGCTCCTGGCCTTACTGGATGAAGGCTTCCTGGTGACCTGCTCCCAGTGCACATGCTCAGTCGAATTCTTCCCCCACCAGCTGGGCAACTGATCCTCAAACAGCAGTAAGGTTCATGAGGTCATGTTGGCCCCCTCTCAACTCTCTCTCTCCTGCTGTACTCCAACGTTTCCTGTACAAAAGAGAAGGTGAGGTTTCATGTATCTTTCTCATGCTTCCAGTCTTCCAACTAACCAACTGGATTGATGCACTGCAGGGTCCAGAGAAGGCACTCTCCAGAACAGTGAGCCCATGAAGTAGAAGGATAAGTCTCACAGGGACATATCATTAGTGCTGCCTTCTGTTGCCCTCAACACCTAATCCATTCTGCATCACACACCCCCTCCCGGGGGCTGGCAGTGGTCTATACACCTACAGACTAGATGGACTGCAGTGGGGCTATGAGGCATCTCCTTATAATGTTGAGTAGCTCTTTTATGCATGGGTTGCATGGATGGTGCTGCTGAGGCCCATGTCTCCTGTACCATTGAGTGATAGGATGTAGTCGTCGTTGGCTAGGCCAGCATTTAACTGCCCATCCCTAACTGCCCTCCATTTCAGAAGGCATTTAAAGCTTAACCATACTGCTGTGGATCTGGAGTCACATGTCGGCCAGACCATATAAGGACGTTAGATTTCTTTCCCTAAAGGACATTAGTGAACCAGATGGGTTTTTATGACAATCAACAGTAGTTTCATGGTCATCATTAGACACTTTTACATTACGATCTACCACAGTGATATTTGAACCCAGGTCCCAAGATCTTCCTCTTGGTCTCCAGATTACTAGGCCAGGGACAATGCCATTACTCCACCACCTCCTTCATTCACATGCCCTGCCGGTGGGATTGAGGTCATTCATACGTTTGCAATATTGCAGGATCGTCCTCCAGTGGAGGCCATGGGCACGTGCCACCCTGATGCCATCCTCCCATGGAGGGTTGGTCGCACAGTTTGGTCTCTTCCTTCCATCCTCGAAGTACAGCCTCCAATGCATTGAGCAGCACTTTGCAGGAAACATCACTGAATACGGGGAGTGGAGCTTTTAGGGAATGACAGGCCACTTTCTCCTTGCATGTTGGGTTCATCACAAAGAAGTTGATATCCAGACCCCTTATAAATATGGGACACAGATATGATGGCAGCTCACAAATCATCCAAACCGCCCTGTCACATGACATGTCAGGAAACCTCCGATCGCATAATTAATTAGGCCAGCATCACATAATTCATTGCAAATTCCCACCACCTTCTGTGGGAGAAACATACAACTACATCATGGCTGACTTTCTAATTGAATGCCATTTCCCCACAGTACCCCATATCCCTAAATGTACTTCATTGAAATCTATTGATCTCAGCCTGGAACATGCTCAGTGGCTCAGCCTCCACAGTTCACTGTGCTAGAGAATTTTAAAGATTCTCTACCCTCTAAGTGAAGAGATTCCACCTCATCTCAGTGCTAATGGACTGCCCATTATTCAGAGACTGCACCCCTGGTTCTAGATGCCCTAGCCAGGGGAAGCATCCTTCCTGCATCTACTCTATCAAACCCTGTAAGAATGTTATAAGTTTCAATGGGATCACCTCTAATTCTTCTAAACTTTAGAGAATACAGGCCCAGTCCCCTCATAGGACAATCCTACCTTCCCAGGAATCAGTCAGGAATCACTGTACTTCCTCTCAGCCAGTACATTCTTCCTTAGGTAAGGAGATCAAACTGTATTTAATACTCCAAGTGCAGCCTCTTCAAGGTTCTATACAATTCAGAAAGACATCTTTACTCCTCTACTCATAATCTCTTGCAATAAAGGCTAACATACCAATTGCCTTACTAATTACTTGCTCCTCCTGCAAGTTAGCTTCTGGTGACCCATGAACAAGAACCCCTAGGTCCCTTTGGACATCAACACTTCCCAATTTCTCTCCGAGGCGGGATTCTCCCAAATCGGCGCGTTGGCACGACGCCGGCATAAAAAACGGTGCGGACCACTCCAGCGTCGGGGTGACCGGAAGTTGCGGAATTCTCCGCACTTCCAGGCGCTAGGCCAGCACCGGAGGGGTTGGCACCGCGCCAGCCGGCGCCGAAGGCATTATGCGAGTTAGCGCATGCGCAGAATTGCCGGCGTGGTTCAGCGCATGCGCAGACCGGCCGGAGTATTCTAGCGCATGCACGGGGGGTGTCTCCGCGCCAGCCATGGCGCAGAAGGAAGGAGTGTCCCACGGCACAGGCCTGTCCGCAGATCGGTGGGCCCCGATCACGGGCCCGGCCACCATGGGGGCCCCTCAGGGTCGGATCCCCCTGCGCCCCTCCCCGAGGACCGCACCAGCCAACTGACCTGCCAGGTCCCGTCGTGTGGGACCATGTCCAATCCACGCCAGCAGCACTGGCCAGAAACCAACGGTCGCTCGGCTCATCGGGGCCCAAAGAATTACCGGCGGGGGGTCGGAGAATCCCGCCCCAAGTCTCTCTGCTTTTCACACTGAATCCCGCCCCAACGCTGGTTGCCGGATTCTCCGGCACTGGTTTTTCGGCGGGGGCGGGAATCACGTCGCGCCGGTCGGGTGCCATTGGCAGTGGTCTCCCTGGCGATTCTCCGCTCCGCGATGGGCCGAATGGCCGCCCGTTTTCGGCCAGTCCCGCCGGCATAAATCGCAGAATTGCTTTGGTTCATTGGCTCACTGTGTGTTCTAGCTCTCCAAATGAGCATTATGATTTAGTGCAGTTCCCTTGCATTTTCCCTGTACCCCTGCACATTGTTTCTATTCAAGTAATAATCTAATGTCCAGGAGCAGAATCGCCTGGAGGCGGCGTAAATACCTGCTCGCCGTGCCAACGCCACCCGTGGATATTTTCCTGCCCCCCCAAAATCCCGTTGATCTGATTCGCGCTGCGCACCTCGCAGAGTGGCGAGGAGCGGTGTGACGCAATGAGTCCTGTGGAAGCCCCAATTCTCCGGGTCGGATGAGCCGAAGTGGTCACGCCGGCGTAAATCGAACCACCTATTTAACAGGATCAACCAGTCGTGCTGCTGATGCCGGCCAGCGCGGAGGTAGGGGTCGGCGTGGGGCGGGCGTCGGAGAAGTGACGGCACGGCCGCAGGTGGTGGGGGGGGGGGGGGAGTCGTGGGAGCCATTGGAGTGTGCGTGCCGGGGGGAGGGGCTGAGGAGGGTGAAGGGGAGGGGCTGGGGAGGGAGGAGGGGGGAGGAGGAGGGCCTGGGGAGGGTGGGGGGAAGGGTTGGGGAGGCAGGGGGGAGGGGGAGGGAGGGTGGGGCTGGGGAGGGAGAGGGGTAGGGACTAGGGAAGGGGCCGGGGCTTGGGAGGGTGCAGGAGAGTTTGGGGAGGTGGGGGGAGCAGGAGGGGGGGGCTGGGGAGGGAAGGGGTGGTGGCTGGGGAGGGGGGGGCTGAGGAGGGGAGGGGCTAGGGAAGGGGGCGGGGCTGGGGAGGGTGCAGGAGAGGTTGGGGGTGGCGGGAGTGGGGGGGCTGGGGAGGGAGGGGGTGGCGGACGGGAGGGGAGGCTGAGGAGGGGGAGAGGGTAGGGGCTTGGACGGGGGAGGGGGGGTTGGGGAGGGGGCTGCTGTGGAGGAGGGGGTTTTGGGGAGGGTGCGTGCCGGGGAGGGGGTGTTTGGGGAGGGGGCGTGCCGGAGAGGAGAGGGGGGGTTGAGGAGGGTGCATGCCGGGAAGAGGGGGAGGTTGGGGAGGGTTGGTGCCGGGAAGGAGGGGGTGGTGTTTGGGGAGGGGGCGTGCAGGGAGGAGGTGGGGGTTGGGGAGGGTGTGTGGCGGGGAGGAGAGGGGGGAGGTTGCGGAGGGGGCGTGCCGGGGAGGAGGGGGGGGTTGGGGAGGGGGCGTGACGGAGAGGAGGGGGGGGGTTGGAGAGGTGCGTGCCAGGGAGGGGGGGGTTGGGGAGGGTGCGTGCCGGGGAGGAGGGGGGGGGGATGTTGGGGAGGGGGCGTGACGGAAAGGAGAGGGGGGCTAGGGTTTGGCAGGATGCGTGCCGGGGAGGGGGAGGGGGTGTCCGCCTGGCCAGGTGCCTGCTGGCAACAGTCCGACCATGCAGCCCATGGCACCTGGCTGCGGGGGGTGGGGGTATGGGCAATGATGACATGTCGTCTATTCCCCCCCACACCCCACTCCCTGCCGGCCGTTATGTTTGGTCGTGAACCAGCGATGTTTGTCGCCGTGGCGGGAGCCGCACTTGTACATGTTGCCCTGGGGGTTCTCAAGCAGGAGCGTGCCAAGGAGGTGCCGGAGGCTGCCACAGAGGAGCGTACCGCATGGAGGCAGGTGGCAGCCGTCCAGGCTGGAGGGCCGCTTGCCCGACAGGACGAGGAGGAGGAGGCGGTGGTGGTGCTACGGCAATGGAGATGCCCGATGAGGCCCCTTGTGTACCGGCCCCGCTGCTCATACCAGGACCTCACGGACCGGGCATGCAGGAAGGGACTCAGGATCAGCCGGGAAACCGTCGTCCATATCTGCCACCTGATGGCACGGGTAACAACCCAGAGATAACAACTCTGTTTGTTCTAGCTCTCAGCTTCCACCCGAGCTCCCTGAATTTCTGTCTCAAATCCCCATCTCTCTTCCTACCTATTGTCATTTGTCATGGGATGTCTTGTCGATCCCATGTACTGAGCTATGAGTTCATGGCTCTGCTCACTATCTCTCAGCTGACTCTGACTCCTGTTTAAATTCTAGTCTTCCTTAGGTGTATAGCTGTTTAAGCTCAGCTGCTTGTCTTGTCTTTCCCATGACCGAGCTGTGAGAGCTGTGAGAGCTGAATATGCTTCTCTCCTCTCTCCTCTCTCTGATTTCTCCTCCCCTTCTCTACTCCTTCTGGTTCTGCTCCCTGGGTTTATATTTTCTTTCTAACAATTACTAAGTTTTTATTACCTTGTTGTCAATTAACGTATTTCCACTTTGATTGTTAAAAGTATCTTTGATCTAAACATTCTAATTCAACTAATTATTCATTTTGGGCATAACCTCACCTCCCAGATCTGATTACATTGTCCTTTGTGATGTTCAAAGTTCCTTTGTGATATTCAAAAATGCTTGGTTTCAATGGGTGTTACTTTTAATTCCTGTCATTTGAATAATTTAATTTTTCAATTGTCCCCAGCTCATAACTTTGCCTTTGATTTTGACTTTAAATTATGTTTCTCATAGACAGGTTGTCTCCAATTTTCTTTAATTTACTTGAATTTCACACTTAGAATTGACACCAAATTTGACTGAACATCATCCATCCTGTTCTTTCCTGCTGTTTACTAAGAGAGTTAATTTCAATGAAGGTGTGAAACTTTTGCTTTTAACTGTATGCTAAAATCCACGTGGTTATGACTTGAAAGACCTGCCTGTCGAGTGAAGTGAGAAATAAGGAGAGAGAGGAGTTGAACACGTGGCTACAGGGATGGTGCAGGAGGGAGGGTTTTGGTTTCCTGGATAATTGGGGCTCATTCTGGGGTAGGTGGGACCTCTACAAACAGGATGGTCTTCACCTGAACCAGAGGGGTACCAATATCCTGGGGGGGGAGATTTGCTAGTGCTCTTCGGGGGGGTTTAAACTAATTCAGCAGGGGGATGGGAACCTAAATTGTAGTCCCAGTGTACAGGATGTTGAGAGTAGTGAGGTCAGGGATAGGGTTGAAAGTTCGAAAGAGGGCACCGGCAAGCAGGACGCTGGTTTGAAGTGTGTCTACTTCAACGCCAGGAGCATCTGGAATAAGGTGGGTGAGCTTGCAGCATGGGTTGGTACCTGGGATCTCGATGTTGTGGTGATTTCGGAGACATGGGTAGAGCAGGGACAGGAATGGTTGTTGCAGGTTCCAGGATTTAGATGTTTCTGTAAGAACAGAGAAGATGGTAAAAGAGGGGGGTGTGTGGCATTGTTAATCAAGGAAAGTATTACGGCGGTAGAAAGGACGCTTGAGGACTCGTCTACTGAGGTAGTATGGGCCGAGGTTAGGAACAGTAGAGGAGAGGTCACCCTGTTGGGAGTTGTCTATAGACCTCCAAATAGTTCCAGAGATGTAGAGGAAAGGATTGCAAATTTGATTCTCGACAGGAGCGAGAGTAACAGGGTAGTTTTTATGGGGGACTTTAACTTTCCAAATATTGACTGGAAATACTATAGTTCGAATACTATAGATGGGTCAGTTTTTGTGCAGTGTGTGCAGGAGGGTTTTCTGACACAGTATGTAGACAGGCCAACAAGGGGTGAGGCCACATTGGATTTGGTACTGGGTAATGAACCTGGCCAGGTGTTAGATTTAGATGTAGGTGAGCACTTTGGTGATAGTGATCACAACTTGGTTATGTTTACTTTAGCAATGGGCAGGGATAGGTATATACCGCAAGGCAAGAATTATAGCTGGGGGAAAGGCAATTATGATGCTATTCGGCAAGATTTAGAATGTATAGGATGGGGAAGGAAACTGCAGGGGATGAGTACAATCGAAATGTGGAGCTTTTTCAAGGAACAGCTACTGCGTGTCCTTGATAAGTATGTACCTGTCAGGCAGGGAGGAAGTTGTCGAGCAAGGGAACCGTGGTTTACTAAGGAAGTTGAAGCACTTGTCAAGAGGAAGAAGAAGGCTTATGTTAGGATGAGACATGAAGGCTCAGTTAGGGCACTTGAGAGTTACAAGTTAGCCAGGAAGGACCTAAAGGGAGAGTTAAGAAGAGCGAGGAGAGGACACGAAAAGTCATTGGCGGATAGGATCAAGGAAAACCCTAAGGCTTTCTATAGGTATATCAGGAACAAAAGAATGACTAGAGTAAGATTAGGGCCAATCAAGGATAGTAGTGGAAAGTTGTGTGTGGAATCAGAGGAGATAGGGGAAGCGTTAATTGGATATTTTTCGTCAGTGTTTACACTGGAGAAAGATAATGTTGTCAAGGAGAATACTCAGGTTCAGTCGACCAGGCTAGATGGAATTGAGGTTCAAAAGGAGGAGGTGTTAGCAATTTTGGAAAAGGTCAAAATAGATAAGTCCCCTGGGCCAGATGGGATTTATCCTAGGATTCTCTGGGAAGCCAGGGAGGAGATCGCAGAGCCTTTGTCCTTGATCTTTATGTCGTCTTTGTCGACAGGAATAGTGCCGGAAGACTGGAGGATAGCAAATGTTGTCCCCTTGTTCAAGAAGGGGAGTAGAGACAACCCTGGTAATTATAGACCTGTGAGCCTTACTTCGGTTGTGGGTAAAATGTTGGAAAAGGTTATAAGAGATAGGGTTTATAATCATCTTGAAAAGAACAAGTTGATTAGCGATAGTCAACACGGTTTTGTGAAGGGTAGGTCATGCCTCACAAACCTTATTGAGTTTTTTGAGAAAGTGACCAAACAGGTGGATCAGGGTAAAGCTGTTGATGTTGTGTATATGGATTTCAGTAAGGCGTTTGATAAGGTTCCCCACGGTAGGCTATTGCAGAAAATAAGGAAGTATGGAATTGAAGGTGATTTAGCGGTTTGGATCAGTAATTGGCTAGCTGAAAGAAGACAGAGGGTGGTGGTTGATGGCAAATGTTCATCCTGGAGTTCAGTTACTAGTGGTGTACCGCAAGGATCTGTTTTGGGGCCACTGCTGTTTGTCATTTTTATAAATGACCTGGAAGAGGGTGTAGAAGGATGGGTTAGTAAATTTGCAGATGACACGAAGGTCGGTGGAGTTGTGGATAGTGCTGAAGGATGTTATAAGATACAGAGGGACATAGATAAGCTGCAGAGCTGGGCTGAGAGGTGACAGATGGAGTTTAATGCGGAAAAGTGTGAGGTGGTTCACTTTGGAAGGAGTAACAGGAATGCAGAGTACTGGGCTAATGGCAAGATTCTTGGTAGTGTAGATGAACAGAGAGATCTCGGCATCCAGGTACATAAATCCCTGAAAGTTGCCACCCAGGTTAATAGGGCTGTTAAGAAGGCATATGGTGTGCTAGCCTTTATAAGCAGGGGGATTGAGTTTCGGAACCACAAGGTCATGCTGCAGCTGTACATAACTCTGGTGCGGCCGCACCTGGAGTACTGCGTGCAGTTCTGGTCACCACATTATAGGAAGGATGTGGAAGCTTTGGAAAGGGTTCAGAGGAGATTTACTAGGATGTTGCCTGGTATGGAGTGAAGGTCTTACGAGGAAAGGCTCAGGGAATTGAGGTTGTTTTTGTTAGAGAGGAGAAGGCTGAGAGGTGACTTAATAGAGACATATAAGATAGTCAGAGGGTTAGATAGGGTGGACAGTGAGAGTCTTTTTCCTCGGATGGTGATGACCAACACGAGGGGACATAGCTTTAAATTGAGGGGTGAGAGATATAGGACAGATATCAAAGGCAGTTTCTTTACTCAGAGAGTGGAAGGGGTGTGGAACGCCCTGCCTGCAACAGTAGTAGACTCACCAACTTTAAGGGCATTTAAGTGGTCACTGGATAGACATATGGATGAAAATGGAATAGTGTAGGTCAGATAGGCTTCAGATGGTTTCACAGGTCGGCGCAACATCGAGGGCTGAAGGGCCCGTACTGCGCTGTAGTGTTCTATGTTCTATGTTCTATGTTCTAAGACACAGCAACGGAGCTAACCAGCGAATACATCTCAAGAAGACCAGACTTTAAAGAAGATTGATTGTCAAGCTGGGCCTGAAGGTCCCTTCAACCAACCAGCAGGATCCAGAAGACAGATCTTTTTACCTTTCTGTAAAGAAAGTGTTTGCAGCTTTTAAAAGAAAAAATATAATAATAAAATAACTTAACTTAACCTGAAAAAGTGTTTTTGTCCCTAAAGTCTACTTTACTTACTTAGCAATGCAGCACCCAGGACATCGATGCTACTAAGTGGTAAGTAGATAAAATCTTCGGTGAAGGCATGGGTTATACCGGGGGATAACATGAAAATATAGTTTGACCTGAATAGCACCCACCGAAGCCTGCATCGGAGTCAGGGAGTGAGAATCTCTGTTCACAATTTAGAATATCGGCCCTTTTTGGTATAGGGGGAATTCTAAGAATAGTGGTGAGTTTTTAAAATCAAGGGGTTACCCGTTGTGGTCGTGGCTGATGATGCCTATACGGAGGCCATAGACTGACGCGGAGAATCGCTACAACGATGTCCATGCAGCGACCAGGCGTGCGTTAGCGAGATGCTTTGGGCTGCTGAAGATGCACTTTCGGTGTCTGGACCGCTCTGGACCGCTTTTGGCGAGGGCGACCCGCGCAGAGGGACACACACACACACACACACCCGAGGACGATGTTCTATCACCCCTCACACACACTGCCGCTCACCTCACATCCCACCCCCGCACGCATCAGACAGAGCACAAAGGCAGCTTCTGTCGGTGTGAAAGTGATTTTAATTACAAACTGTCCATACACGTGCCCGAGCCCCTATAACTAATCTGTGCCCTCCACCCATGCCAACTTACTCAGTGTCTAATTTTCTGGCTTTACGGGCCCTATAACTACATCTAGGTGGTTCCCCAGATGGCACAGCAGAACAGGATTCCTACCCTGTGATTCCTGCCCTGTGACTAGGGACCCCTTTGGTTGCAGTCTCCTGGGGCGGCGCGGCCTGGATGGGCCAGGCCGTGGCTTGGGCGACTGGGATGGCGAGCTGCCAGCCTGTCCTGCCCATTGCCCACCAGATGCACCTGGGACGGAAGTGGGGGGGGGGGGGGTGAGTCCGTGGTGTCGCGGTGTTCCGGGACTTCCCCTGCAGGGGGAGCCAGCATCTCCTCCTCCCTCGGGGTGCCCGATGCCCCCCGGGCCTCTACATGGGTCGGGGATGTGAACGGACCGAGCATCCTACGCCCCCCCCCCCCCCCCCCCCGACACCTGGGGCTGCCAGTCCTGGAGGCCCGCCCTGGTATCAACAAGGGTCTGCAAGTTTGCAGCCATGGAGCTCAAGGTATTGGCCACCCCTGTCTTGGATTGGATTTGTTTATTGTCACATGTACCGAGGTACAGTGAAAAGTATTTTTCTGCAAGCACCTCAACAGATCATTCAGTACATGGGAAGAAAAGGGAATTAAACAGAATTCAAGAAAATACATGAGAATACATAATAGGGCAACACAATATATACAATGTACTACATAAGCATTGGCATCGGTTGAAGCATACAGGGTGTAGTGTTAATGAGGTCCGTCAATAAGAGGGTCATTTAGGAGTCTGGTGACAGTGGGGAAGAAGCTGTTTTTGAGTCTGTTCGTGCGTGTTCTCAGACTTCTGAATCTCCTGCTCGATGGAAGAAGTTGGAAAAGTGAGTAAGCCGGGTGGGAGGGATCCTTGATTATGCTGCCCGCTTTCCCCCGGCAGCGGGAGGTGTAGATGGAATCAATGGATGGGAGGCAGGTTCGTGTGATGGACTGGGCGGTATTCATGACTCTCTGAAGTTCCTTGCGGTCCTGGGCCGAGCAGTTGCCATACCAGGCTGTTATGCAGCCCGATAGGATGCTCTCTATAGTGCATCTGTAAAAGTTGGTAAGGGTTAATGTGGACATGCTGAATTTCCTTAGTTTCCTGAGGAAGTATAGGCGCTGTTGTGCTTTCTTGGTGATAGCGTCGACGTGAGTGGACCAGGATAGATTTTTGGTGATGTGCACCCCTAGGAATTTGAAACTGCTCACCATCTCTACCTCTGCTCCGTTGATGCTGACAGGGGTGTGTACAGTACTTTGCTTCCTGAAGTCGATGACCAGCTCTTTAGTTTTGCTGGCATTAAGGGAGAGATTGTTGTCGCTGCACCATTCCACTAGGTTCTCTATCTCCCTCCTGTATTCGGACTCGTCGTTATTCGAGATCCGGCCCACTATGGTCGTATCGTCAGCAAACTTGTAGATGGAGTTGGAACCAAGTTTTGCCATGCAGTCATGTGTGTACAGGGAGTAGAGTAGGGGGCTAAGTACGCAGTCTTGCGGGGCACCGGTATTGAGGACTATTGTGGAGGAGGTGTTGGTGTTCATTCTTACTGACTGTGGTCTGTTGGTCAGAAAGTCAAGGATCCAGTTGCAGAGTGGAGAGCCAAGTCCTAGGTTTTGGAGCTTTGATATGAGCTTGGCTGGGATTATGGTGTTGAAGGCGGAGCTGTAGTCAATAAATAGGAGTCTGATGTAGGAGTCCTTGTTTTCGAGATCCTCTAGGGATGAGTGTAGGGCCAGGGAAATGGCGTCTGATGTGGACCGGTTGCGATGGTATGCGAATTGAAGTGGGTCAAGGCGTTCCGGGAGTATGGAGGTGATGCGCTTCATGATCAGCCTCTCGATGCACTTCATTACAACTGACGTCAGGGCCACCGGGCGGTAGTCATTGAGGCACGTTACCTGGTTCTTCTTTGGTACCGGTATGATGGTGATCTTCTTGAAGCAGGTGGGACCTCGGAGTGGAGTAGGGATAGGTTAAAGATGTCTGTGAAAACCTCTGCCAGCTGGTCCGCGCAGGCTCTGAGTGCACGACCAGGGATCCCGTCCGGCACATCGCCTTCCGTGGGTTCACTTTCAGGAAGGCCGATCTGACTTCGGAAACTGTGATGGTGGGTATGGATGAATTATGGGTTGCTGGGGCACTCGATAGCGGATTGTTGGTTACCTGCTCAAACCGAGCATAGAATGCATTAAATTCATCGGGGAGGGGTGCACTGCTGCCAGAGACACTGCTCGGCTTCGCTTTGTAGCCCGTTATGTTGTTTAGTCCTTGCCACAACCGCCGAGAGTCTGTCTGTGACTCTAGCTTAGTTTGATATTCTCTCTTGGCATCTCGGATGGCTTTGCGGAGGTCGTACCAGGATTTCTTGTATAGGACAGGGTCGTCTGCCTTGAACGCCTCAGATCTATCCTTCAGTAGGGAGTCAATCTCGCGGTTGAGCCATGGTTTCCGGTTGGGGAACGTACGTACTGCTTTCCTTGGCACGCAGTCGTCCACACATTTGCTGATGAAGTCTGTGACAGTGGTGACATACTCATTTAAGTTAGTCGCTGAGTTCTTAAATATGGACAAGTCCACTGTCTCCAAGCCGTCACGTAAGAGCTCTTCTGTCTCCTCGGACCAGCACTGCACAACCTTCTTAGCTGGATTCTCCCGCTTTAGTTTCTGCTTGTAAGCCGGGAGAAGGAGCACAGTCTTATGGTCTGATTTCCCAAAGTGCGGTCGGGGGATGGAACGGTAGGCGCCCTTGATTTTTGAGTAGCAGTGGTCAAGAGTGTTGTCGCCCCTGGTGGTACAGATGTGCTGGTGGAATTTTGGCAGTACACTCTTGAGTTTGGCTTTGTTGAAGTCTCCGGCCACAATGAACAAGGCCTCCGGGTGTTCTGTTTCATAGTTGTCTATGACTGTGTACAGTTCATCCAGCGCCTTCCTCACTTCTGCCTGGGGTGGGATGTAGACCGCTGTGATAATGGCTGAAGTGAACTCACGTGGAAGATAGTATGGGCGGCACTTTACGGTCAAGTATTCCAGGTCTGGGGCGCAGTAGGTCGCCAGGGTCACCACATCCAAGCACCAGGAGGAGTTGATGAGGAGGCAAACCCCTCCACCCTTCGCTTTGCCTGAAGATGCTGTGCGGTCCGCCCGGTGAATAGAGAAGCCTTCAGGTTGTATGGCACAGTCCGGTGAGGCGGGGGTGAGCCATGTCTCTGTGAAACAGAGCACACAGCAGTCTCTTACTTCCCTCTGAGAGATAAGTCTGGCGTTAAGTTCATCCAGCTTGTTTTCAATCGCTTGGACGTTTGCCAGGAGTATGCTGGGGAGAGGGGTCTTGAAACCGCGTTGCTTAAGTCTCACCAGCAGACCGCTGCGTTTCCCTCGCTTTCTCCGTCGGCGGCTGCTGCTGGATGATCCTGGGATCCGATGGGAGACGTCTGCCCTTGTGGAAGGTAGGTGGTTGCGTCTGGCAGGGTCCAGGGTGCTGGTTGAGGTAGCGGGGTTGCTGGGGGGGTGAGTTTGCGATCCGGATGGGTCCCGGCGTTCTGCGGGCGCGGGAATACCTTGCAGCGTGTTCGGGTCCTCACGCGCGTCTCCGTTGTTTCTCGGGTCCTGGGTTGTGGGCAGTGGCTTCCTGGGGCAGATTGGGCTAGGTCCCATGGTCTGTTCCCTCCCTGGGTGCTCTGTGTCTGGGCGATGCCAGCCAGCACCTGGGCAATGGCGCCGATGCCCTCTGCTGAGACTGGGCCATGGCCTGCTGAGACTGGGCCACGGCATTGAGCACCTCTGTGATCTGCTGCTGGCCATTGCCTCCACCGCGGATGCCACCCATGTGGTGTCAGCGTGGGTGGCACGCATGACCAGCACCACTCCCTGCTCCTGCACACGGGTGGACTTCTCCACCTGCGTCTGCAGCTGCTGCAAGCTGGCCGTCACCCCCTTCGGTCGTCCCTTGGTCCGTGACTGCATCAGGTCTATGGGTGGGTGTGGTAACTCCAGTAACCTGGGACTCGTCTGGGTGGCAGATGGTTGACTGCGCAGGGCTTCCCTCCGACCCTCCGGCTCCTCGGCTGCTCCTGCCTCCACCTGCTGTACCGGGACAGCTGTGTTATGGACACCAGTTAGTGTCCCAGATGCCTCATCGTTAAAGAGCCCAACCGAGGTGAATGGCTCTGCGATGGTGGAGGGTGGAGGACATAGCAGTGGCGTAATGGCGTGCTCCTCATCCGACCCAAAGTCCGGGGTCCCTTGGAGTGGTGATTCCTGTCCATCCGTCCCCTGTGTGTGGGTGTCGTGTGCGTCAGTGTCCTGGGCTTCGGTGTCCTGTGTGTCAGTGTCCTAGGTGGGTGTGTCCTGGTTGGCTGTGTCCTGGGTGGGTGTGTCCTGGGTGGGTGAGTCCTGGGTGGGTGTGTCCTGTATATGGGTCTCCTGGGTGCTTGCGTCCTGTGCGTCAGTGTCCTGGGTCGACTGCGACGGGGGCCTGTTGCTGTGGCTTCCCTCCTCGTCGCTGGGTGTGGCCCGCCGGCATCGCCGCACTCACACTAGATGTGGGCGGTGTCCGCCTGGTGCTCCGGGTCTGTCCCTGGCTCGTGGCCACCTGACCACATCCTGGGGGCATTGTATGCCTGGTGCTCCGGGTCTGTCCGGGAGGATATGGGGGAAGGGGGGATATGGGAAAAGGGGGGATATGGGGGAAGGGGGATATGGGGGAAGGGGGGGTATGGGGGAAGGGGGGATATGGGAAAGGGGGGACATGGGGAAAGGGGGATATGGGGGAAGGGGGGATATGGGGAAATGGGGGGATATGGGGAAATGGGGGGATATGGGAAAGGGGGGATATGGGGAAAGGGGGATATGGGAAAGGGGGGATATGGGGAAAGGGGGATATGGGGGAAGGGGGATATGGGGTAATGGGGAAGGGGGATATGGGGAAAGGGGGGATATGGGAAAGGGGGGATATGGGGAAAGGGGAATATGGGGGAAGAGGGGATATGGGGGAAGGGGGGATATGGGGAAATGGGGGGATATGGGGAAGGGGGATATGGGGGAAGGGGGGATATGAGGGAGGGGGGAAAGTGGGGGGTGTCACTTGGTGGTGCACCCCTGACCCCTGCATCCGCAGCCTGCCAGTCCTCGGGTCCGCATGCAGGGTCCATGGCCCGCTCTTCATGAATGGTGAGTGGTCGCAGTTCGGGTGGACCACCTTTGGTTCTCTCACGCTCCCAGTTGTTGTGAGTGTGCTTCTCCTGTGGGGGGCGAGAGGGTGGCAGGGATAAAGGGCAACAGTGTTAGGCAGACATATATTTACAGACCAGCGTTTGTGTGTATGTTCTAAACCCATCCTGCCACTGCAGCCTGCATGGGTGGGTGCAGCCATGTCAGTTGCAACTCGGGCTGTGCACCGGGGGTGGAGGAGGTACCCACCCTGGTTGTCCTGACTAGGTCATTGACCTTTTTGTGACACTGGACGCCTGTCCTTGCTGTTGCAGCCACAATGCTGACGGCCTCTGCCTCCTCCCTCCACAGGCGCTGGCTGAGGCGTGGTGCGACTGTGCGGCCGTGTCCGGGGTACAGGGCCTCCCCCCTCTGCTCCACTGCGTCCAGGAGTGCCTCGATGTCCCGCTCCTGGAACCTTGGCAATGCGCGGCGGGTGGCCATTTTGCTGGGTTTCGTGGGTCTTTTGTGCTGCGACGTGGGAGGGGCGTCCTTTGTGCTGCGACACCGTGCGGCATCACTGACGGCAGGTGCGTCCATGACGGGTGACGCCGCCGCGAATGGCTGCTAGCGCATTCCCGGCCGAAGAATTCGCAATGTTCCATGCGGCCCGACTCCGGAGTGTTTTGCGCCGTTTTTGGCGCCGATGTCGGGCCATTGCGCCGAATCCTGGAGAATCCCGCCCCTTGTGTTTTCTCAGTAATTTCATTGCATTGTTAATGTACGCCTACTTGTGACACTAATAAACATTATGAATGCCTCAAATGAACCAGTCTCCACCATACTTCCAGAAACTACATTCCAGACCCAAACCACTTGTAGTGTGAATTTGTTTTCTCACATCACATTTGCTTCTTTATTCAAGGGCAGGAAATCCCACTTGCCGAGCTCTCCCACTGCAGTGTTTGTTTGATCCCCCCACTCTCCGAGTTCTCCCACTGCAGTGTTTGTTTGATCCCCACACACTCCCCACTCTCCAAGCTCCCCCACTGCAGTGTTTGTTTGATCCCCACACACTCCCCACTCTCCAAGCTCCCCCACTGCAGTGTTTGTTTGATCCCCACACACTCCCCACTCTCCAAGCTCCCCCACTGCAGTGTTTGTTTGATCCCCACACACTCCCCACTCTCCAAGCTCTCCCACTGCAGTGTTTGTTTGATCCCCACACCCTCTCCCACTCTCCAAACTCTCCCACTGCAGTGTTTGTTTGATCCCCACACACTCCCCACTCTCCAAGCTCCCCCACTGCAGTGTTTGTTTGATCCCCACACCCTCTCCCACTCTCCAAACTCTCCCACTGCAGTGTTTGTTTAATCCCCACACCATCTCCCACTCTCCGAGCTCTCCCACTGCAGTGTTTATTTAATCCCCACACACTCCCCACTCTCCAAGTTCTTTCCCTCAGAGGTGTTTATACAGCTCCACACACTCTCCCAGTCTCCGAGCTCTCTTACCGAGGTGTTTATACATCCTCCCACACTCTCCCACTCTCCGAGCTCTCTTACCTAGGTGTTTATACATCCTCCCACACTCTCCGAGCTCTCTTACCTAGGTGTTTATACATCCTCCCACACTCTCCCACTCTCCGAGCTCTCTTACCGAGGTGTATGTACATCCTCACACACTCTCCCACTCTCTGAGCTCTCCCACAGAGGTGTTTATACAGCCTCACACACTCTCCCACTCTCCGAGCTCTCCCACAGAGGTGTTTATACATCCTCAAACCCTCTCCCCCTCTCCGAGCTCTCTTACTGATGTGTTTATACAGCCTCACACACTCTCCCACTCTCCGAGCTCTCCCACAGAGGTGTTTATACAACCTCACACTCTCCCAGTCTCCGAGCTCTCCCACAGAGGTGTTTATACAGCCTCACACGCTCTCCCACTCTCCGAGCTCTCCCACAGAGGTGTTTACACACCCTCATGATGTGGAGATGCCGGCGTTGGACTGGGGTGAGCACAGTAAGAAGTCTTACAACACCAGGTTAAAGTCCAACAGGTTTGTTTCAAACACGAGCTTTCGGAGCACGGCTCCTTCTTCAGGTGAATGGAAAGGCTTGTTCCAGAAATGTTTATATAGACACAGTCAGAGATGCCCCGGAATGCGAGCACCTGCAGGCAATCAAATCATCAAAGATGCAGAGAGAGAGGTAACTCCAGGTTAAAGAGGTGTGAATTGTCCCAAGCCAGTTCAGTCGGTACCGACTGAACTGGCTTGGGACAATTCACACCTCTTTAACCTGGAGTTACCTCTCTCTCTGCATCTTTGATGATTTGATTGCCTGCAGGTGCTCGCATTCCGGGGCATCTCTGACTGTGTCTATATAAACATTTCTGGAACAAGCCTTTCCATTCACCTGAAGAAGGAGCCGTGCTCCGAAAGCTCGTGTTTGAAACAAACCTGTTGGACTTTAACCTGGTGTTGTAAGACTTCTTACTGTGTACACACTCTCACACACTCTTCCACTCTCCGAGCTCTCTTACTGAGGTGTTTATACAGCCTCCCACACTCTCCCACTCTCCGAGCTCTCCCACAGAGGTGTTTATACAACCTTACACACTCTCCCACTCTCCAAGCTCTCCCACAGAAGTGTTTACACACCCTCACACACCCATCCACTCTCCGAGCTCTCCCACAGAGGTGTTTATACATCCTTAAACCCTCTCCCCCTCTCCGAGCTCTCTT
This sequence comes from Scyliorhinus canicula, assembly GCF_902713615.1. Lineage (NCBI taxonomy): Eukaryota > Metazoa > Chordata > Chondrichthyes > Carcharhiniformes > Scyliorhinidae > Scyliorhinus > Scyliorhinus canicula. The sequence continues at coordinate 163,601,210 of NC_052150.1, read as the reverse complement.
ACTGAGGTGTTTATACAGCCTCACACACTCTCCCACTCTCCGAGCTCTCCCACAGAGGTGTTTATACAGCCTCACACACTCTCCCACTCTCCGAGCTCTCCCACAGAGGTGTTTATACAACCTCACACACTCTCCCACTCTCCGAGCTCTCCCACAGAGGTGTTTATACACCCTCACACACTCTCCCACTCTCCGAGCTCTCCCACAGAAGTGTTGATACAGCCTCACACACTCTCCCACTCTTGAGCTCTCCCATTGCAGTTTAAATAATCCTCATAACCTCTGCCGCTCTCGAGTTCATTCACCGCAGTTTTCCTATATCCTCATAGCTTCTCCCGTACCCCAGCTCTCCCGCTACCATGTTTAAATAATCCCCACACCCTCGCCCAATTTCTGAGATCTCCCACCGAGCTAATTGTATATCTTCACACCTTCTCCTACTTTTTGAGGTCTCCCAAAGGGATTTTTATATAATCCTCACATCTTCCCACTCTTGGAGATTTTCCACCACAGTGTTTAGACATCCTCACCTCCTCTCTCATACTCTACTTCGAATGGTGTTTATTTACAGATGTCCCTCTCACACTCTGCGTTGGGTGTGTTTATTTTATCCTAGTGACCCACAACTTCTTTGCTCAATCCAGGAAAATCTCTTGTCTCACACATAAATTGCTAGCTATTTCTGACTTTAGAAACCTTGGTTAAGGTTCAAGTAAATGTGTTCTTCCTTCCTCTCACACTCAGTTATTTCCATTATGTGCAATATTTTGATGTTCAAGTTATAAAAACTACATCCAACCTTTTCAAAATCTCTAGCATTTTACATGCTATGATCAGGCCACCTCTTAAACTTGCAATTTTCTGTGAATATGAACCAAATTTTGCCAATCTTCTCCTCAGAGCAGAATCTCTACTCACAAGATAATTCTGGTGAATAGCTATACTTTACTTTGAATCTGCCTAGATTGAGGCTGACATCTTTTAACTTTCTGCTGTGAACCTGGGATTTGCCCACTGATCAAAATATGTTTATAATCTCTCTCTCCCTCTCTGTCTCTCTCTCTCTATCCAACTGTTCTGCATGCAGTGAGTGTCTGGCACATGCTTTGTTGTGAAACTGAAATGAGTCGCAGAGAAGGTAGACAAAGAGTCATCCAGGCGTGAAACGTTAGCTCCCTTCTCTCTCCACAGATGCTGTCAGACCTGCTGAAATTGTCCAGTACTTTCTGTTTTTGTGTCAGAAAATAGGCAATCCTGCCACAGAAAACCATCTGAAGCCTAAAAGGAAGAAGTATCCAAACGAAAGCTGAACTTCAGAAATACATTGACTGGAAGTCATCCCAGTGCATCAATGATCCTTATCCTTTTATTTTTATTTATTTTTTTTCTTTCCCTTTCCACCACATTTTCCCTCCATGTTTGTGGGTGTGTAGAAAGTGGGGTGAATTAGAAAATGGGGAGTGGGAGGGGGGGAGGGGGAGCGTTGGGAAAAGATTAGTTGATAGCCAGTTACATTTTCTGCCAGTTTAATTATAATACTGTAGATATTAAAAGGTTACTCGTAATTTAAAAATACAAACCTGGTGACTAGTTTATTGGGCTCAACCAAGAGCTTCGGGTATTTTAAGTAAAATCTAATTTCATCTGTGTTGCGACTCCAGGTTAAGTGGGGCGAGAATTGACCACACACTATCCCAGTGTGTCGTGATATTTGCTTAATTGATTTACTTGGTGTGGTGGTATGAATGTGAGCACTGCCATTGGCGCAGAGCATGGGTTTCCCATTGGTTCTGGCTGGTCATGTGCCTCTCGTCCAATTGGCTGGGACTAGTCATGTGACTGCTCACCAATTGGTCGAGAGGCAACTGGACCCCGCCTCCGAGGTGGGGTATAAGTACCCAGAGTTCCCGGCGGCCGGCCTTTCTCTGTAGTCGACCACCGGGCTCACAACTAGCTGATTAAAGCCACAGTTTGGATCTTAATCGTGTCTCGAGTCCAATTGATGGTACATCACTTGGTTTTTCCTATAACTACCTATTTCCAAAGTTGTGCTGTTTGAAATTATAAGACTCAAAGTCTCACTGTTGGTTGATTGCGAAAAATAAATGGTAATTTTCCCATGCTTTGTTTGAAAGAAGAATCATGGCCATTTGCAAATAAGCGAATACCCAATTATACGTTTTCTTCAAATCTCAGCAGACACGTCAAAGTGGGTCGAAAACCACAGAGAGACACTACTAAGGAACGGATTCTGAAGTTATGCTGCTCTGAGTTTCTCTCCTTTCAAATACGTATATTAACATAGGATGACAGGAAATTAGAAGAAGCGGAATAAAGCCCTAACATTTTTCTTGTCGGAAGCAACAATGCCACCAAAAACGTTCGACAGCTGAATAGTATAAGACAGCAAACTTGCAATTAGTTGCCTCCTACCAACTGCGTTAGTGCAATTTGCATATATTTTAATAGATTATTCAAATCATTGTTCTCCAGTGTTTGAAATTAACAGGCAATTAGGAGTTTAGGGAAAAGGCTGAGTGAGACGAATTTTCATTCTTAGGATTCCATGTTTAAAATATAATGAGTAAATGTGTCTTGGGATGATTCTGAAGAGCTTACTGAAATCAAAAAAACCCAGAAAATGATGGACTAAAATAATCATGACTAATATTGTTTGACGGCCAGAATTTGGAGAGAAACAGCTATTACTAAAATAGATGGGGAGAATAATAAAATAAATGCTATCCTCTTATCTTGGGTGAATAGTATTTTTATGTATTTTTCATTTATGTGTGGGATGTGGATGTCACTGGCTAGGCCAGCATTTATTGCCTATTCCGAGGTTCTCTTGAGAAGATGGTGATGAACTGCCTTCTTGAACCGCTACAGTCCGTGTGCTATAGGTGCAACTATAGTGCCGTTCCGGAGGGAGTTCCAGGATTTTGACCCACCGACAGTGAAGGAACAGCAATATAATTCCAAGTCAGGATGGTGAGTGGCTTGGAGGGGAACTTCCAGGTGGTTGTTTTCCCATACATCTGCTACCCATGTCCTTCTAATGGTGTGTGGTCGTGAGTTTGGAAGATGCTGCCTAAGGAGCCTTGTTATGTTTGTGCAGTGCATCTTGTAGATGGTACACACTGCTGTCACTGCATGTTGGTGGTGGAGGTAGTGAATTTTTGTAGGTAGGTTAGAAATCAAATGGGCTGCTTTGTCCTGGATAGTGTTGGACTTCTTGAGTGTTGTTGGAACTGCACTCATCCATGCAAGAGGGGAGTATTCCATCACACTCATTAGTGTAGTGTCACTGTTTTATCTTTCAAGTACATGTACATAGATCCCTGAAAGTTGCCACCCAGGTTGATAGGGTTGTGAAGAAGGCCTATGGTGTGTTGGCCTTTATTGGTAGAGGGATTGAGTTCCGGAGCCATGAGGTCATGTTGCAGTTGTACAAAACTCTAGTACAGCCGCATTTGGAGTATTGCGTACAGTTCTGGTCGCCTCATTATAGGAAGGACGTGGAAGCTTTGGAACGGGTGCAGAGGAGATTTACCAGGATGTTGCCTGGTATGGAGGGAAAATCTTATGAGGAAAGGCTGATGGACTTGAGGTTGTTTTCGTTAGAGAGAAGAAGGTTAAGAGGTGACTTAATAGAGGCATACAAAATGATCAGAGGGTTAGATAGGGTGGACAGCGAGAGCCTTCTCCCGCGGATGGAGGTGGCTAGCACGAGGGGACATAGCCTTAAATTGAGGGGTAATAGATATAGGACAGAGGTCAAAGGTGGGTTTTTTACGCAAAGAGTGGTGAGGCCGTGGAATGCCCTACCTGCAACAGTAGTGAACTCGCCAACATTGAGGGCATTAAAAAGTTTATTGGATAAGCATATGGATGATAAGGGCATAGTGTAGGTTAGATGGCCTTTAGTTTTTTTTCCATGTCGGTGCAACATCGAGGGCCGAAGGGCCTGTACTGTGCTGTATCGTTCTATGTTCTATGTTCTAAGTCTAGGGGCTGGTTTAGCACACTGGGCTAAATAGCTGGCTTGTAATTCAGAACAAAGCAGCAGCGCAAGCTCAATTCCCCTACCAGCCTCCCCGAACAGGCGCCGGAATGTGACGACAAGGGGCTTTTCACAGTAACTTCATTGAAGTAATTATTATTAAGTCATGCTGTTGCTTCAGTAAATCTGATGGGCGTGAGAGCTGCAATATTTACTTGTAGACAAATTGTCAGAATGAAGCTGAATACTGTTATAACACCCTGAGTTAGTGCACGGTCAATTCCAGCCCCACTTGACCTGGAGTTGCAACACAATTGCATTCACCAATAATTCACCAAAAATACCTCAAGTCTTTGGTTCTTGGCTGCCAATAATTACAGTCACTGGTTTGTAAATTTAAGCACAATTACTTTTTATTAATAACAAGAACTATAATTAGACATGCAGAAAATACAATTGGTTAACTATTATCTAATTCCTAATCCTCCACTTTAACCTCCCCATTCTCTACATTACATTCCATCTGTAATGGTCTTCACTGTAAACTCATTCAGGACTCTGCCGTTTCAGAAATATAACAGCTCACAGAAGGAAGAGAGTGCAGGCCCTTTTCTCTGTGTCTCCAGGTAAAAACTCTGCTTTACTTAGGTTTCTGGAAATCATCCCAATCAGGCAGGATCCAATCATCGCCTGTTACCGGGCAGAATACAGCCTTTATGACAAATGTATTGACCATCAAACTTAGTCTCACCCCGGGCGCGATTCTCCGACCCCCACGCCGGGTGAGAGAATCGCGGGAGTGCTGGGCGAATTACGCCACGCCGCCCTGGCACCCCCACGCGATTCTCCCACCCCCCCCCAAAATGGCGTGTCGCGTTTTGCGACAGGCCGCTTGGAGAATTGCCGCTCCGGTCGAGTGGCGATTCTCCGGCCCGGATGGGCTGAGCGGCCTGCCGAATCCAACCGGTTCACGCCGGCGCCAACCACACCTGGTCGCTGCCGGCATGAACATCGCGCGACTGCTGCATGTGGGGCCTGTGGGGGGCGGAGGGAGGATCGAGCACCAGGGGCGTGCTCAGGAGGAGTCTGGCCCGCGATTGGGGCCCACCGATCGTCGGGCCGGCGTCTCTGAAAGACGCACTCCTTTCCCTCCGCCGCCCCGCAAGATCAATCCTCCAGTCTTGCGGGGCAGCGGAGGGGAAGACGGCAACCGCGCATGCGCGGGTTGGTGTCGGCCAACATGCACATGCGCGGGTGACGTCATTTAGGCACCGCCGGCCGCGTCATTCAGGCCGTGCCGCTTTGACGCAAGTATCAAGGCCCGGCGCGCGAGATTGACGCGCCACCGCTCCTAGCTCCCCGGGGGTGGGGGGGGGGGGGGGGGCGGGGAGAATCGGGGGCGAGGAGCGGCCTCCGTGCCGGAGTGAAACACTCCGGGGTTCACTCCGGCGTCGGCACTTTGTCTCCCTTTGGGAGAATTTCGCCCCCCCCATCTCTCAAATGCTTTTCTGTCGAAAGCCAGCAGAGTGCTCGCTGTTGTGACTTCTGATTTCCTCATTTTCTCTCCTGCTTGACTTTAAGCATCCATGGATCAACAATGATAATGGCAAAAATTAAGAAAGGGGAAATAAGGGACTCAGCACGAAGGACCTTTACACATACCAAAGTCAGTAGATCTGATGTGGAACCCAATAGGGGTTTCATCAGCTTCAAACCAAATGTTAAACAAGTTCTGATCCAGATTTCAGGAGACGTTTAATATTTCAAAATGCCACAATAAAGTCCTGGACTGGCAGGCAACAAAAAATTTTAACTCATAATTTAGGTCAACACAACCAACGTTCACATGTTTCGGATCTCGATGGCAAAGAATGCAAAACCATAATGTAAGGGAAAGTTTTGTTCAGGAGGTGGGAGAGAACTTGTTGAACCCATAAACTTTAATTTGGATTGTTTATGTAACTTACAGCACATGGTCTCAAATTCACATTTTGGAAACTAGGACAGTCTGGAGAATGAAAAAAAGGTAGGACCTCTAATTACATCTTTAAACACATCTCATTTGCTTGCTTAATTAATTACACATGATGTATTTCCTTAATTTTAATTACATCCCACACTGTAGGATTTGCATGCACAAATGTAATATTTTAAGGTTAAGAATAAATGCATATCCAAAGTTTGAAAGGGTTTGGATTGAATTTAGATGAACACTATAATTCACCATAAATAGAAATAGAAATGCAATTCAAATAAATACCAATATTAGATGAAAATGCAGATGTTGGATTATAGTAAAGATAACCATTGAATTAGGAATTAGGAAAAGCATGCTTGAACACCCAAACTTTTCTTCTGCATTGGAATAATATTTTAAAACATTGATTTTGATTGAAAATTTGAGGTGGCATGTGGCATATCGGTTAGCACTGCTGCCGCACGGTACCAGGGACCCGGATTCAATTCCAGCCTTGGGTGACTGTGTGGAGTTTGCATGCTTTCCCTATGTTCGCATGGGCTTCCTCCGGGTGCTTTGGTTTCCTCCCACAGTCCAAAGATGTGCAGTCAGGTGGATTGGCCATGGTAAATTGTTGCCTAGTGTCCAAGTTAGATGGAGTTACAGTGATAGGGCGGGATGGATGGGGGAGTGGGTGAGCTCTATGATGCCCTTTCAGTAAACCATGTTTCTTGTCTTTCAGGATTGACACCTGGGGCGGGATTCTCCCCTACCCGGTGGGGCGGGCCGTACTGGCGTTGAGGAGTGGCATGAACCACTCCGGCGTCGGGCCACGCGAAAGGTGCAGAATCCTCCACACCTTCAGGGGCTAGGCCGGTGCCAGCGGGCTTGGTGCCACGCCAGCCGGCGCCGAAGGGCCTCCGCCAGCCCGTACGAGTTTGCGCATGCGTGAGAGCGGCAGAATGTGCTGGCGTCATCCCAGCGCATGCGCAGGGGGGTTCTCCTCCACGCCGGCCATGGCGGACTGTTACACCGGCCGACACAGAGGGAAAGAGTGCCCACACAGCACAGGCCCGCCCGCGGATCGGTGGCCACTCGGCCCATCGTGGGCCGGCGAATCGTCGGGGGGGGTCCGCTGCCAATGGCCCCCGACCAGCGCGTCGCGATTCCCACCCCCACCGAAAAACCGCTGCCGCAGAATCCGCTAGCCAGTGTCGGGGCCGGATGCACGCCGCCCTCCCCGGCGATTCTCCGGCCCGGAGGGGGGGGTCGAAGAACCCGCCCCGATGCAGGCATGCCATCTGGAGTCACCCTGAAAATTGTGCCCCAATCTCTGTGGAGCCGGATGACACCCTATCCGGACCCCCAACAGTGTAAACCACACCCTCTTATTTTTTTTCTTTAAAGAGGCTCAAGATCTGGAGTGAAGCTGATCTATGCAACTAGAGAGTTACATTGCCGGTTTTCAGCCTGACACTATGTAAGAATGGTACGGTTCCGTCTTGTATAATTTATTACCATCCAGTTAAGTGAGGTTACTACCCTTTGTGGGCGTGAACATCGTGACATAGCCGGCGAGAGGTGGGGAAAGTCGGGAAATGCGATCTATTCCGAGAGAATTGCGTTTCCCGATTCTTTCTGGATTTTCCACCCTCATTGTTGTTCGCTTTGATGCCAATATCAGGCTGAAAATTGCCCCAATAATCATCTCTCCAAATGTAGTGCAGGAATAGGCACTCAAAGATCTTGCAATCCCATCAGAATCATAGAATGTTCATGAGGAGCCACTTGGCTCATCATGTCTGTGCCACTTGAAAAATGAGCCATCCAGCCTAATTTCACTTTCCAGCACTTGGTCTAGAGCCCTACAGATTACTGCATTTGAAGTGCATAAAATTAAATGCAACAATAACAGCATTGAATAGAATAAGTGATGGTAGACAGCAATTTTTCAATTCTCTTTTGAGAGGTGAATACTGATTCTCTCTTCTATCCTTTGTGAGTTTTGGAGATGTATAAACTCTGAAATTCAGCCAAATGTCCCCATCCGTCCCAATTCAGACTGAGCATTGCTGTATGAAGAGAACTACATGCTCTATATTTGAGTCACCAATATTACATCTACAGAAGAGACTTTCACTTGCACCATCTCTTCCCACTACCCCCTCCCAACCCCTTTCACTTCCCTGAAGCACACCCCAGTACGCCACATCCAATTTTGTACAACAGCATGCAGTGAAGTATTCCTGTTATGGATTCATGAATGCTAAGGAATGGGTTAAATATGTTTTTTACAGACTCTTGCAGGTAGCATTAGAGTGAGGTTGAATTTGAGTTGAGACCCCAGAGGCATACGAACAATGTGATGAATCACTCGGCCTTTAATTCCACTTTTTCTGAAAACAGCAGCATAGTAATACTTTTAATTAAATATTTATCACTTAAAATTGAAGGCAAACATTTCTTTAGAAAGCCACAACTACTCTTTGAGAAACGTTGAACTCAATTGCTCGCAACTAATTGAGCTCCTGTGACAATTCTTTGAGAGTAAAATTGATCTTTAAGAATGTCACACCGCAAGCGTTTCTAAAACATTCTCTTTCTATGCACCTCACAATTTCTCTGTTATCTCTGATTCCTTTGTCACTGTTTCTGCCTCCCTCTTTGTGCAAGCCTTTCTTCACTCTTTTCCGTTCATCTCCAATATTTTTTGTCCTCCCACACAAACTATTCATTATGTATTTTCTATTTTTCCGTCTTTTATTTAAAGCCTTGTCAAACTGCGTATTGGAAGCCAAGATGTCAAATGGACCGATCAGGAGTAGGGGTTAGACCTGTGCTGGAATACGCACTTACTGCAACAGAGATTGTCCTCCTATTACATTAGATAGATAGATGGACATTTTTATAATTTCATAAGATTGGTAGTTCCTTCAACTGACAGAGCTTTTTAAAAGTCCTTAAGTACATTAATTTTGGAAAACTACAGTGTGATGTGTCAAACCATTTTTGTTCATAGTTAAGTGTGCAATTCAGTTGGTACATTCCTTCAACATGTTTTTGTTGAAATTAACTGAAAATGCTATCCATGACACATTAAATTATAGATGGCACTTTTTACACAGTAAAGGAGTGTATATATAAATATCCAGCAAATGTTTAATTGTCATTCATTAGTCGTTTGTTTATTTTAAGCTACAGTTGAAACATTCATGAAACCACAATTCTCCCTTTCTGAAGGTACCATTTAAGCTTGTAAATGTAAATGCTCTCCCTGTTGAGAACTGACTGGTGGTGATTTAATCTGAGGGTCACCACACTTCAGGCGAGGAGCGAGGTTGAGAAGGCAGGGCCTACACGAATAATCTTAGTCCTGGGGGCCTGGGTAATTGAAGCCATGGCCGTGAATAGTGAAGCAAATAAGATCCAGAATGCACAAGAGGCCACATTGAGAGGAGCACAGATAGCTTGGAGGGTTGTGGATTTGGAGGTGGCAGAGATAGGGGCATGACCATGGAGGAATTTGGAAACAAGGTAGAGAATTTTAAAATTGAGCTGTTGCTTCACTGGGAGCCAAAGATCCACGGGGCATAGAGGAATGGGACTCATTGCGAGTAAAGACGGAGGTAGCAGAGTTTTGGATGACCTCACGTTTATGGAGAGTAGAGTAGGAGGCCAGCCAGAGATTCATTGAATAGTCAATTCTAGACATAAGAACCGATGATTGAGGCTTTTAGCTGCAGATGAGCTGAGACGGGCAAAGTTGGGTGATATTATGGAGGAGGAATAGGCAGTCTTTGTGGTGGTATGAATATGAGGTCAAAAGTTCATTTCAGGGTCAAATATGACACCAGGGGAGGAAAAGCCCCAGTCCCGTGTAAAGGTCCAAATGCTGTAAATAAAAAGTCATGCCTTTGAGAAACGACAGACCCAAACAGCATATTTTGGGAAAATAGTCCCCAAAACCCCGTGCATACCATGACCATACGACGACACAGTGATAGTGGTTATCTTTTGAGGAGATGACACCTCACCCCTCAGCTCGCCTATGAAAAGAGCCACAAAGGCGTCAGTCAGAAGTGACAGAGGCCCTGAACAGAGTAACATGGCTGATGGAGGGGTCTGTCTGCATGCGCTCTGATGTTGTGATCCCGACATGTGAGTTTCCAAATTCCCATGAGGGGAATGGCACATGCCAAGGAGACCCAGGTCCCACAGTTTCTGCCGGATATGCTTTCAGACCTGCTCACCATTGCTGTAGCCATAGTTGAATTCCATTAGTGGCTAGGCAAGAGTGGGGTGGGGCACCTCGATCTCCTTCCAGGTGTCCACCTCCCAAGAAGGCAGGGAGGGGCTGTCAGGCACCCAAATGGAGGATGAGCAACAGACAGACTCCTCAATGACATCCATCCCCAACGGTCTTAGGGTGTCCAGACATTGCCAATCACTTCTGCCTGTGACCCCATCAGCTCTAGCCTCTCAGGCCATGGAGGATGGACCTGGCTCTAAGCAGGAGACCCAAAACAGGATGGGTCCCTCTAGTCCTCGGACCCCCAGAGGACACCCGCTAAAGTCCTCATAGATAAGAAGGCATAGTTGTCAGTAATCTGCCTCCACTTCTGCTGTGGACGTCAGGAACACACTCACTGTAGTTAGAAAAGTTAAGAAGTTTTGAATGAGCACATGGGTTTACAATCACTGTGGCCAATTTTGAGCCCATTCTCGCTGTCAGTGAGATTGGTGTGTGGTAAAATAACAGCGCCGAGTTTTGAGCCCGTTTAAATTGGATATTTTAAATTAAAGAATTGGGCACGTTAAATCAAACTGCAGTCAAACCTCAGGCAGGCTGTAGAGACTTCAGACTTGACAAAAGTCAAATACACAACCCACAGACCAACTGCCAGAAGCATTCTGCACCTCCCCCATCAATCACCCACAGGAGATCATCGCACTCTATTGATATGCACAGCCCTATTGTCAGTAGCCCAGATCGAGCTAGACATTCACCCCCCACCATCTGGCCTGGACTTGCAAAATCCTACCAACTGCCCTGGCTTGAGACAATTCACACCTCTTTAAACTGGGATTACCCCTATCTCTGGGTCTGTAAAGATTTGATTACCCGCAAATGCTCGCATTCCCAGCATTGTCTGGCATCTTTGACTTTGTCTATATATATGTTTCTGGAACATATATGATATATCTCTTCATTCACCTGAGGAAGTAGCAGTGCTCCAAAAGCCTAGTGTTTGAAACAAACCTGTTGGACTTTAATCTGGTGTTGTAAGACTTCTTTTTTTTTTTTTTTGTTTTTTTTTAAATTTAGAGTACCCAATTAATTTTTTCCAATTAAGGGGCAATTTAGCATGGCCAATCCTCCTACTCTGCACATCTTTGGGTTGTGGGGGCGAAACCCACGCAAACACGGGGAGAATGTGCAAACTCCACACAGACAGTGACCCAGAGCCAGGATCGAACCTGGGACCTCGGCGCCGTGAGGCAACAGGGCTAACCCACTGTGCCACCGTGCTGCCCCGTGTTGTAAGACTTCTTACTGTGCTCACCCCAGTCCAACGCCGGCATCTGCACATCATGTTACCTTAAGTGCAGATGACACCACCAGAGATAGGACACCTGGGGCAGGCTTAGCTGTCCTGTCAAACGGTCACCAACCAGACCATTGGGTGCTGAGACTCCCTCTCGGGGCATCATTGACAGAAAGCCAGAGGAAATGGCAAAAGGGCGCAACGGAGGGGGAATATAAACAGGCACCTGTAACCACCGAAGTTGGCCACTTCCCGACTCAAAATGGCAATTTACAAAGCATGCAGGGAAAATTGGACACTTTAAGAAAGACAAGCAGGTTGCAGAATCTCCCTGTGTATTCTATCTGCAAAGAAAGCAGACAGCACCGAAACCAGCAGTTTGCATATTAATGAAGCGATCCCCAGGAACAATGGATACAACGATTAGCTACATTTGGGACATTCTATAGCAGGTCAGACTTCCCGGCGCCAACGGGAGTCTGAAACAAAGGAGACAAAGGTATGAGATCCAATCGATTGAAAGTACGCTCGGGGCCGCCCAAAAGGGCGCGAAGCCCCTGGGACCTATAAAAGTCAGGTCCCAAGTTAAGCTCAGTCTCTTAGCCGGCCCTCCCAGCAGAACACCTTAGCAGCTCTCGAAGAACTTGACCATAAGAAGGAGAGGCCTGGCCAATTGCTGCACCACCAAGTAAGTGTCATACAACGCACGCTACGAGATAGACACTCCTGACCCCTTAGTCCATACCAGCTGGAAGCCTGCAAATCCAGTACAGAGCAAGAGGCCATTGTTCCCTGATCCGGCGAGTTCCCTTATCCAGATAAGTATTGGCCTATTAGTGGTAGGAATATGCATGAGTTTCGAATAACTGTATAATAATAAACGTGTCTTGTTTTGAACCTTACTAACTGGTGTATTGAGTCATTGATCTGAACTTGAACTTGAACCTCGTGGTGGTATCATAAAGATACCCGGCGACTCTAGAGCTAAGGAATAAAACAGAGCCAATTGAGTGTAAAGCACACTCACCAGAATGAGCAACACACCCGGGGCACATCAGCAGTGATCGTCAGAGGCAAGCGAGACATCTGAGTAGGAAGGAAGGAGAAAAGAAGCTGCCAGCGAGATTCACCTTTGTGGTGACGGATCACAGGGACTCAAGATTCGGACCCACAGTTCAATCAGCCATCTTTACAGGTAGTATAACTGAATCTTGGAAGTTTCTCGTATTATATATTTTGGGTTAATTTACAGATTAAATGTGTGTTTAATAAAGATTTTTGAACTTATACTTGTGTTTGTTCATTGTTCTCCTCACTATTAAAAGATACCTAGGTAAAACTTTTGAGGAAGTAAACTGGTCAAAGTATCTGAGATTTTACAGATGCAACAGGCAATATGGGTGCAAAATCCAGAGAGAATCGGCAATGTGATTATCTCCGGCGAGATTGAGATTTCTGACTTCCAAGCCCCCTCGATGGGGGATAACATCAAACATGCTGCTCGAGCCCGGGAACCTCATTTTAATAAACTAGCAAGTCATTAGCAAGCCCTCACTCTGGAACTTGCTTCCTCAGGTTTACATAAATGTGAACCTGGTGACCTCACCTCCTAGGGGATTTCGGAGGTGATCTCTCAGTCAGCTGACACCCTCCAGGACATTAAATACACAGGGTGAATTGGAGAGGATACGCGGAACACTGATAAATTCAACTTATCAGAGGTGGAGATGGTTGACAGCTTCAAATTCCTAGGTGTGCACATCACCGACAATCTGTCCTGGTCCACCCACATCGACACTACAACCGAGAAAGCACAACAGCAGCTATACTTCCTCAGGAAATTAAGGAAATTCAGCCTGTCTACATTGACTTTGGCCTATACAGATGTACCATAGAAAGTATCCTATCTGACTGCATCACAGCCGAGTATGGCAACTGCTCAGCCCAAGACCATAAGAAACTACAGAGTCGTGAACACAGCCCAGTCCATCACATGAACCTGCCTTCCATCCATTGACTCCGTCTACCCCTCCCGCTATCTTGGGAAAATGGGCAGCATAATCAAAAACTCCTCCCATCCAGGTTATTCTCTCTTCCAACCCCTTCCATCGGGCAGGATATACAAATGTCTGAGAACACGCACTAACAGGTTCAAAAACAACTTCTTTCCCATTGTTACCAGCCTCTTGAAAGATCTTCTTATGGATTGAATTGATTTCAAAGAACAAAGAAAAATTGCAGCACAGGAACAGGCACTTCGGCCCTCCATGCCTGCACCAATCCAGATCCTCTATCGAAAACTGTTGCCTATTTTCTAAGGATCTGTATCTCTCTGCTTCCTGCCCATTCATGTATCTGTCTAGATACATCTTAAATGACGCTATCGTGCCCGCCTCTACCACCTCCGCCGGCAATGCGTTCCAGGCACCCACCACCCTCTGCGTAAAGAACTTCCCACGCATATCTCCCTTAAACTGTTCCCCTCTCACCTTGAACTCGTGACCCCTAGTAATTGAGTCCCCCATTCTGGGAAAAAGCTTCTTGCTATCCACCCTGTCTATACCTCTCATGATTTTGTAGACCTCAATGAAGTCCCCCCCCTCAACCTTCGTCTTTCTAATGAAAATAATCCTAATCTACTCAAATTCTCTTCATAGCTAGCACCCTCCATACCAGGCAACATCCTGGTGAACCTCCTCTGCACCTTCTCCAAAGCATCCACATCCTTTTGGTAATGTGGCGACCAGAACTGTACACAGTATTCCAAATGTGGCCGAACCAAAGTCTTACACAACTGTAACATGACTTGCCAACTCTTGTACTCAATACCTCTTCCGATGAAGGAAAGCATGCCATATGCCTTCTTGACCACTCTATCGACCTGCGCAGCCACCTTCAGGGTACAATGGACCTGAACACCCAGATCTCTCTGTATATCAATTTTCCCCAGGACTTTTTCATTTACCGTATAGTTGCAGAAAATACGTTTCACTGTTCCTCGGTACACGTGACAATAAATCAAGTCAATCAACCAATCAATGAAACCCAGGGTCATGTGTGGTGCTTAGTCACTCAATCTTGGAGATGGGAGGTCGCTCACAGGCCTTGTCTTCCCTTGCTTTAAGGGGGTTTGAAACAGGCATGAACGCATCACTTCCCATGTCCCCTTGCTGGGCTTGTGCCCAAATCAGCACCGAGGGAGTGCCCTTCCTTAGTGGGAGCAGGAAGGTGGGTGGATGGTGGTGAATTTAATCTGGTCAGGTGCCATTTGGAATATTATGAGCAGTTTTGGGCCCCGTATCTATGGAAGGATGTGCTGGACTTGGAAATGGTCCAGAGGAGGCTCACAAGAATGATCCCTGGAATGAAGAACTTACAATATGAGGAGCGGTTGAGGATTCTGCATCTGTACTTGTTGGAGTTTAGAAGGATGAGGGGGAGGATTTTATTGAAACTTACAGGATACTGCGAGGCCTGAATAGAGTGGACATAGAGAGGATATTTCCACTTGTAGGAAAAACTAGAACCCGACGGCATGGTCTCAGACTGAAGGGATGATCCTTTAAAACTAAGATGAGGAGGAATTTCTTCAGCCAGAGGGCAATGAATCTGTGAAACTCTTTGCCACAGAAGATGTGTCTTGAAGACAGCGATAGATAGGTTCTTGATTAATTATGGAATCAAGGCTTATGGGGAGAAGGCAGGAGAATGGGGATGAGAAACATATCAGCCATGATCGAATGGTAGAGCAGACTCGGTGGGCTGAGTGGCCTAATTCTGCTCTTATGTCTTATGGTCTTAATACAGAGAGTCAGCACTGGGGGTGATTGTGAGGTACCTGGACGGAGTCAGGAATGGGTAATATCCCTGCTTCCTGAGGTCTGAAGATGCTCTCACTGGGGGGGAGGATGCCTGCAATGTGAGTTGAACCCCACACTCAGGCATCAGCGTGAGGACAAAGGGGAATTTGTCTGGAAGTTCAAATCCATTTATCAGGGAGGTTTGAGTGTCAGGAATTAGTGTTGGGGTGGAATGCTGTGGCTGATGTAAGGTTGGTTAATTCTGCAGCCCTTGTAACACGGGAGAATGAGGGTTCACTCTAGGGATGTGCTTGACATGCTAATAACAATCTTCATATGAATCAGCTGTGCATAGTCTGCCACAAGATTCATGTGATTCACTAGAGATTGGGGGGGGAAGGGAAAGTCAGGGAACCAAGAGGTGAAGGAATCAGTGGGAAGCGTAGCTTCTTAGGATTACAAAAAATCACGAAAAGACAGAGCTCAGGAGAGGTTACGATAGTCCCCATCTCACAAAATATGACACAGTGTATGGAAAGGCTCAGTAAACCAAGGTCCACCACACTAAGAAAACAAAAAGGGACAGTCAATAGGGAATTAAAGGTGCTATATTTAAATGCCCGCAGTGTACGGAACAAGGTAGATGAGCTTGTGGCCCAGATTGTGACTGGCAGGTATGATGTGGTAGGCATCACAGAGACGTGGTTGCAGGGGGTTCAAGACTGGCAGTTAAACATCCAGGGATTTACAACCTATCGAAAAGACAGAGAGGTGGGTAGAGGGGGCGGGGTTGCCTTGTTAATTAGAAATGAAATTAAATCAATAGCACTAAACGACATAGGGTCAGACGATGTGGAGTCTGTGTGGGTAGAGTTGAGGAACCACAAAGGCAAAAAAACCATAATGGGAGTTATGTACAGGCCTCCTGACAGTGGTCAGGACCAGGGGCACAAAATGCACCACGAAATAGAAAGGGCATGTCAGAAAGGCAAGGTCACAGTGATCATGGGGGACTTCAATATGCAGGTGGACTGGGTAAATAATGTTGCCAGTGGACCCAAAGAAAGGGAATTCATTGAATGTTTACAGGATGGCTTTTTGGAACAGCTTGTGATGGAGCCCACGAGGGAACAGGCTATTCTGGACTTAGTGTTATGTAATGAGCCAGAATTGATAAAATACCTTAAAGTAAGGGAACACTTAGGAAGCAGTGATCATAATATGGTAGAATTCAGTCTGCAATTTGAAAGAAAGAAGGTAGAATCAGATGTAAAGGTTTTACAGTTAAATAAAGGTAATTACAGGCGCATGAGGGAGGAACTGACGAAAATCGACTGGAAGCAGAGCCTAGTGGGAAAGACAGTAGAACAGCAATGGCAGGAGTTTCTGGGAGTAATTGAGGACACAGTGCAGAGGTTCATCCCAAAGAAAAGAAAGGTTATCAGAGGGAGGATTAGGCAGCCATGGCTGACAAAGGAAGTCAGGGAATGCATCAAGGCAAAAGAGAGAGCCTATAATGTGGCAAAGAGTAGTGGGAAGTCAGAAGATTGGGAAGGCTACAAAAACAAACAGAGGATAACAAAGAGAGAAATAAGGAAGGAGAGGATCAAATATGAAGGTAGGCTAGCCAGTAACATTAGGAATGATAGTAAAAGTTTCTTTAAATACATTAAAAACAAACGGGAGGCAAAAGTAGACATTGGGCCGCTCCAAAATGACGCTGGTAATCTAGCGATGGGAGACAAGGAAATAGCTGAGGAACTTAATAAGTACTTTGCGTCAGTCTTCACAGTAGAAGACATGAGTAATATCCCAACAATTCAGGAAAGTCAGGGGGCAGAGTTGAATATGGTTGCCATCACAAAGGAGAAGGTGCTAGAGAAACTAAAAGGTCTGAAAATTGATAAATCTCCGGGCCCAGATGGGCTACATCCTAGAGTTCTAAAGGAGATAGCTGAAGAAATAGTGGAGGCGTTAGTTATGATCTTTCAAAAGTCACTGGAATCAGGGAAAGTCCCAGAGGATTGGAAAATCGCTGTTGTAACCCCCCTGTTCAAGAAGGGAACAAGAAAAAAGATGGAAAATTATAGGCCAATTAGCCTAACCTCGGTTGTTGGCAAAATTCTAGAATCCATCGTTAAGGATGAGATTTCTAAATTCTTGGAAGTGTAGGGTCTGATTAGGACAAGTCAGCATGGATTTAGTAAGGGGAGGTCGTGCCTGACAAACCTGTTAGAGTTCTTTGAAGAGATAACAAATAGGTTAGACCAAGGAGAGCCAATGGATGTTATCTATCTTGACTTCCAAAAGGCCTTTGACAAGGTGCCTCACGGGAGACTGCTGAGTAAAATAAGGGCCCATGGTATTCGAGGCAAGGTACTAACGTGGATTGACGATTGGCTGTCAGACAGAAGGCAGAGAGTTGGGATAAAAGGTTCTTTTTCGGAATGGCAACCGGTGCCAAGTGGTGTCCCGCAGGGTTCAGTGTTGGGGCCACAGCTGTTCTCTTTATATATTAACGATCTAGATGACGGAACTGGGGGCATTCTGGCCAAGTTTGCTGATGATACAAAGATAGGTGGAGGGGCAGGTAGTATTGAGGAGGTGGGGAGGCTGCAGAAAGATTTAGACAGTTTAGGAGAATGGTCCAAGAAGTGGCTGATGAAATTCAACGTGGGCAAGTGCGAGGTCTTGCACTTTGGAAAAAAGAATAGAGGCATGGACTATTTTCTAAACGGTGACAAAATTCATAATGCTAAAGTGCAAAGGGACTTGGGAGTCCTAGTCCAGGATTCTCTAAAGGTAAACTTGCAAGTTGAGTCCGTAATTAAGAAAGCAAATGTAATGTTGTCATTTATCTCAAGAGGCTTGGAATATAAAAGCAGGGATGTACTTCTGAGGCTTTATAAAGCACTAGTTAGGCCCCATTTAGAATACTGTGAGCAATTTTGGGCCCCATACCTCAGGAAGGACATACTGGCACTGGAGCGGGTCCAGCGGAGATTCACACGGATGATCCCAGGAATGGTAGGCCTAACATACGATGAACGTCTGAGGATCGTGGGATTATATTCATTGGAGTTTAGGAGGTTGAGGAGAGATCTAATAGAAACGTACAAGATAATGAATGGCTTGGATAGGATGGACGTAGGGAAGTTGTTTCCATTAGCAGGGGAGACTAGGACGCGGGGGCACAGCCTTAGAATAAAAGGGAGTCACTTTAGAACAGAGATGAGGAGAAATTTCTTCAGCCAGAGAGTGGTAGGTCTGTGGAATTCATTGCCACAGAGGGCGGTGGAGGCCGGGACATTGAGTGTCTTTAAGACAGAAATTGATAAATTCTTGATTTCTCGAGGAATTAAGGGCTATGGGGAGAGAGCGGGTAAATGGAGTTGAAATCAACCATGATTGAATGGTGGAGTGGCCTCGATGGGCCGAATGGCCTTACTTCCACTCCTATGTCTTATGGTCTTATGGTCTTATGTCACATTACATTCACCCCCCACCATCTGGCCTGGGCGTGCAAAATCCTACCAACTGTCCTGGCTTGAGACAATTCACACCTCTTTAACCTGTGATTATCTCTCTCTCCAGTTGCTCCGTTTGGACCTGTAAAAACGTAATTACCCGCAAAGACACACATTCAAAGTATCGTCTTGCATTTTTGACTTTTTCTACATATATGTTTCTGGAACCTACCTCTTCATTCACCTGAGGAAGGAGCAGTGCTCCAAAAGCTAGTGATTCGAAACAAACCTGTTGGACTTTAACCTGGTGTTTTAAGACTTCTTACTGTGCTCACCCCAGTCCAACGCCGGCATCTCTATATCATTAGAAACCCCAGAGTAGTGCTTTGTGGTTCCTGGATAGAATCCCACCATGGTAGATGGTTTCAATAAAAAAATTCCTGTGGCAGGCATGGGTGAGCTGATATACAAAATAGTTGGAAACATTGGCCACAAGCATTGAACTCCTAAGCATCAACATTACAGCTGTGATCCTCCATGGGATAGAGAGGCAACCATCTTCTCGTGCTTACACTGTTTGATTCCGACCAGTGCCTGCACAATGCAGTTGACGTTCTGCACAATGGAGTTCATGCCCTCAGCCGTGGAGATCATGGTCTGAACCATGGAGTGGACATCCCTCACCATAGAGTGCACACGTCCTGTAACAAGGTCTCCACTGCAAACGGCAACCTCGCAGTGTTTTCCTCATTGACTCGGAGTGACGGCACCATCTCCTCAGTTACAGTTCGCCCTGTAGGGATGCTATCATCCTGAAGTTTGGGTCTTTGCCTTTGCAGTTCCAGGGCAGCACGGTAGCATTGTGGATAGCACAATCGCTTCACAGCTCCAGGGTCCCAGGTTCGATTCCGGCTTGGGTCACTGCCTGTGCGGAGTCTGCACATCCTCCCCGTGTGTGCGTGGGTTTCCTCCGGATACTCCGGTTTCCTCCCACAGTCCAAAAGATGTGCAGGTTAGGTGGATTGGTCATGCTAAATTGCCCTTAGTGTTGGGTGGGGTAACTGGGTTATGGGGATAGGGTGGAGGTGTTGACCTTGGGTAGGATGCTCTTTCCAAGAGCCGGTGCAGACTCGATGGGCCGAATGGCCTCCTTCTGCGCTGTAAATTCTACGTACTGGACAAAGAGGCACATCATTGGCCAGGGGCTCAGCAGATCCTGGGCTTCAGCATCCCTCCATATATCAATTTCCTGGGGCGTTCCTGCCTCCCCTGCTGGAAGAGATGAAGAGACATTTCTTCACCCAAAGAGTGGTGAGCCTGTGGAATTCATTATCACAGGAAATAGTTGATGCTGAAACATTGAATATATTCAAGAGGCAGCTAGATATAGCACTTGGGGTGAATGGGATCAAAGGCCATGGGGAGAAAGCAGGATTAGGCAATTGAGTTAGATGATCAGCCATGATCGTCATAAATGGTGGAGCAGGCTCGTAGGGCCAAAAGGCCTCCTCCTGCTCCTATTTTCTATGTATTTATGTAAAATACGAACTACCACATACCTAGTCAAATGAAGGCACCTGTGGCACTATCTTTTGCTCATCATGTATAAGCTGATCTTCTGTAGACCCTTGATCATGTCAAACATTTTCATGAATTGGAGCCATCCTCATTAGCATTTGGGACTTCCCAGGACCCCATTGGCTTCTGGCATTTTAAAGGATGCAACTGGTGGAGAATGGCAATCTTGTCAGTGCTTCAGAAAAAAGTGTTTCTGAACTACCACGAGATGTGTTGATGGTGATAAAGATGTTACATTAATTCAAGGGTCCAGCACACAGCTGAGCAATACCCTCCATGGTTTGAGCA
Organism: Scyliorhinus canicula; assembly: GCF_902713615.1. Taxonomy (NCBI): domain Eukaryota; kingdom Metazoa; phylum Chordata; class Chondrichthyes; order Carcharhiniformes; family Scyliorhinidae; genus Scyliorhinus; species Scyliorhinus canicula. The sequence continues at coordinate 163,580,571 of NC_052150.1, read as the reverse complement.
AGCTACCCCTTCAATCAGCGAGAAATTGTTTTGCTGAACTCCTCCCACACACCCAGAGACGCTTGCTTTTTGAGCTGCATTATTCTTAATTGAAATTGACGTTGCTGTCGTTGGCCCATGGGACCAGCTTCCAACCTTCTCCTATCACAAACCAGGTTTCTCCGATCCTACTCCATATTCACTGTCTCCTAATTCCCCTTCCTCCTGTCACTCTCAAACCTCCGCCTGTTACACTTGACCCATCATTGCATATTCCTGTTTCCCCCCTGAACCCTTTAATGTTGATGTCTCCATGTACTTTGTCGATCTGGCCTCTCCCCTTCTCATGGCTACATGCAAAATTACTTTTCAGGACCCCTCATAGAAAATACAGTGCAGAAGGAGGCCATTTGGCCCATCGAGTCTGCACTGACCCAATTACGCCCTCACTTCCACTCTATCCCCATAAGCCACAAACCCCTCCTAACATAGTTGGACATTAAGTGCAATTTATCATGGCTGATCCATCTAACCTGCATGTCTTTGGACTGTGGGAGAAAAGCGGAGCACCCGGAGGAAACCCACACAGACACGGGGAGAACGTGCAGGCTCCATACAGACAGTGACTCAAGCCGGGAATCGAACCTGGGACACTGGCATTGTGAAGCAACAGTGTTACCCATTGTGCTACCCAGGTGCTCAAATTACTTTGGTGACTAACCATATCCACCATACTGCGCACAAGCATCACTGCCTACAGAGGCCTTCCCCCACCCAAGACCAGAGCCAAGAAATGGGTGGCATGCAGAACTCTCTAACATCGCCCGTATAGCCCCAAAACAGTCGCTTTAATATATGGAAGCCAGCGTGGCCTCAACATCAGGATAGTCTCTTCAATGTGCACCCAAAGGCATGTCATCAGTCCCCGCACAGTCTCTTCAAAGTACCGCCAACAACATGCTTTCAGCACCAGGACAGCCTCTTCAATAAATAGCGTAGCTTCAGCCCCAGGACAGTCTCTTCAATGTCTTCCTGACAGCGTGGTTTCTTCAGCCCCAGGACAGTCTCTTCAATGTCCTCCTGACAGCGTGGCTTCTTCAGCCCCAGGACAGTCTCTTCAATGTCCTCCTGACAGCGTGGCTTCTTCAGCCCCAGGACAGTCTCTTCAATGTCCTCCTGACAGCGTGGCTTCTTCAGCCCCAGGACAGTCTCTTCAATGTCCTCCTGACAGCGTGGCTTCTTCAGCCCCAGGACAGTCTCTTCAATGTCCTCCTGACAGCGTGGCTTCTTCAGCCCCAGGACAGTCTCTTCAATGTCCTCCTGACAGCGTGGCTTCTTCAGCCCCAGGACAGTCTCTTCAATGTCCTCCTGACAGCGTGGTTTCTTCAGCCCCAGGACAGTCTCTTCAATGTCCTCCTGACAGCGTGGCTTCTTCAGCCCCAGGACAGTCTCTTCAATGTCCTCCTGACAGCGTGGCTTCTTCAGCCCCAGGACAATCTCTTCAATGTCCTCCTGACAGCGTGGTTTCTTCAGCCCCAGGACAGTCTCTTCAATGTCCTCCTGACAGCGTGGTTTCTTCAGCCCCAGGACAGTCTCTTCAATGTCCTCCTGACAGCGTGGTTTCTTCAGCCCCAGGACAGTCTCTTCAATGTCCTCCTGACAGCGTGGCTTCTTCAGCCCCAGGACAGTCTCTTCAATGTCCTCTTGACAGCGTGGCTTCTTCAGCCCCAGCATAGTCTCTTCAATATGCTCCTGACAGCATGGCTTCATCAGCCCCAGGACAGTCTCTTCAATATGCTCCTGACAGCATGGCTTCATCAGCCCCAGGACAGTCTTCTCAATGGGCTCCCGACACTGTGGCTTTGGTTCCAAGACAGTCTCTTATATCTCCTTGGACAATCTTCTACCTCTTGTTCAGACAGTCTGTCATTATCCCACCCTATTCGGTCTCCAGCTGCCCCTCCACGCCCTCCTCCCGCGACACTTCCTTTCATTCCACACCTCCCACAAATCTATCCATCTCACACCTCCCCTCTTGTGTTCCACCATCCCAGTCCTGCCTCCATCTTCACCCTCCCCACAGATCATGCCGCCCATGCCTAACATTTGGTGCAACCTGTGTTATAGGCTCTTGATATCTCTCAGTGACTGTCTTAAATTGTACGTGAAAAGAATATTTACTGTACTCCAAGTTGTGGATGAAATGAAAGTCGTCAGGTGCATGCCTCTTATATACAGAACAGATAGTTCTAATTACCAGGTGGTGGGCCATTCAATTTGTAGGGGGAACGAAATTGAGATGAGTCGGCATTTTAATGTGCATTCATCAGATGCAAATGGATGTAAACGTGGTTGCCAACATAGATCAACGGGAAACTCAACCTCCCTTTAACTTACCATCGGAGTCAGGAGAACAAAATTCCAAACTAATATCCCACCAGTGGGAAACTGTCTATTTCCATCACACCAAGTTTAGAGCTTCCATCCGCCACGTTTCTGATCGCTGGCAGGGGCGGGAAATTTCTCCCGTAGTCTTAAGTTTGCAGAGAAGTCAGTAACTTGGCCGGGAAAGGTCACCAGAGAACAACCCAATGAGAATTGGGTTTTTGTGGTCGGGGTTTCTTGGAGAGCATTCTAGTGTTGAGTTAAAAGGAAGACAAGGATTGGACGAAGACTTGGAGACCTTGTGGCCATTAGCTAGGTTAGCATGACAACTACAGCAGGGGAGTGAGGGACAGAAATGGCAGAAGGAGTCGAGCACAAGTCCATTAACAAAAGTCTGTGCAGGTTCCTAGTGTCCAGCCGGGAGAACTCTCAGTTGGAAGGTCTTGGATATGAAAGATTCCCTTCTATTGCCTTCTGTTGCTTTTCGGGTTTCAGTGCAGATGATTTAAGGGCTGAATACATTTTGGACAATACCAAGCTATCTTTAAGCCTACACTGCCCTCAGATAGTACATTTGATTTCATAAATCACAAGAGCAGAGCTCAACTAATTTCTAACTGACATTTGAACCCCTCAAGTATAGGAACACCGGGCTGGATTCTCTCAGCTCGGGGCCGGGCCGGAGAATCGCCTCGACCGGCGCGAATTGTGCCATGCCACCCTGATGCCGGGCGCAATTCCCCGCAGAGCGGAGAATCAGCGCCATTAGCGCTGGCGTGGTCGGAGCGGCGCCGGTTGGGGGCCGCTCTACTTGCCGCCGGTTGGGGCCCCCCCCGCCAATTCTCGGCCCGGAATGAGCCGAGCGGCCGTAACAAAAATCCTGCGTCCAGCCGGCGCCGTTCTAACCTGCTCTTAGCCGGCGGGACCTCGGCATGTAAGGGTCCAGGGGCGGCCTGTGGCGGGGGCGTTGGGGGGGGGGGGGGGGGGGGGGGGGCTGCGATTGGGGCCAACCGATCGACGGACCGGCCTCTTGGGCTGGGGCCTCCTTTCTTCCGCCCCAGCCCCCTTAGGCCTACACCATGTTCCGTCGGAGCCGGCATGGAGAAAGGAGCATGCGCGCGGTGGCGCTCGTGCCACTGCACATGCGCGGACCCCGCGGTGCCCAATTGACGCCGGGATCAGCAGCTGGAGCAGCGTGGGTCGCTCCAGTGCCGTGCTGGCCCCCTGCAGGGGCCAGAATTGCTGATCCTGAGACCATGTTGACGTCGTCGGGAAACGCGATGGCGTTTACAACGGAGTCAACACTTAGCCTCAGGATCAGAGAATCCCGCCCACAATCTCAGTTTTTTTTATATGCAATTGGAATTTGATTCCGAATTGTAATGATCTGTGGATCAGAAAAGGCTTTATTTTACAGGATTTTACTACTTTGTTAGAGCTCTTTGGTGTTAGAAACTAAACAATGACGTTTAACTCGTGCCTCACCTTAAAACTCTTTAAAAATGCTGGAATTGCGAATCGCGATTGGACAGAGAATTGTACGGCAGCTGAAAGTTGAGGTTGGGCAGGGAGCCCAACGGAACTGCATGCTCCGGCGCCTCGATAGCAGTGTGAATGCATTCCACGCCACACTCCAGTGTGAGCTTGCAAATTGTACAGTTACAGCTATTAGCATATCATTAACGGCCCCGACCCGGTATTCCCGGGCCTCACACGATGCTCCACCTCAGCCAGGCGGAAGTGACGATGATGTGGTTCACTCCATCAGGAACTAATTTCTTTTATTAATAAGTATTGCCACCCCCTGGGCCTTGCTATCGAAGCCTGGGCAAAATACCTACGAAGCCAAACCTGTGAGGGGCCTCACAGTAGCATGGTGGTTAGCATCAATGCTTCACAGCTCCAGGGTCCCAGGTTCGATTCCCGGCTGGGTCACTGTCTGTGTGGAGTCTGCACGTCCTCCCTGTGTGTGCGTGGGTTTCCTCCGGGTGCTCCGGTTTCCTCCCACAGTCCAAAGATGTGCGGGTTAGGTAGATTGGCCATGCTAAATTGCCCGTAGTGTAAGGTTAATGGGGGGGGGGGATTGTTGGGATACGGGTTATGTGGGTTTAAGTAGGGTGATCATTGCTCGGCACAACATCGAGGGCCGAAGGGCCTGTTCTGTGCTGTACTGTTCTATGTTCTATGTTCTATGATCCTCTACCCACATGCCGAACTCCTGCAACAGCACCACATCAGCTCTGAAACTTTATAAGAGATAGAAAACTCTTGCATGTTTCACTGCCCCCCCTCCCCAAACCCTTCACATTTCATCTAACCATTCGAATTGAGGATCTCGCAGACCCCACCCCCCACCCACCTGTCTGCTCTTAGGACAGCCATTTCCATCACGAGGGCTTGCCTCCTTTTTTAAATTATGTTTCTCCATGCATTCCTCGACATCTTCATCCCCATAACACTAGAATGGGCCAGGTCCACCCACCAATTACTCCCGAAAAACGGGAGAAAAGAATCAAAAATTGCTGACTATGGCGGGAGCTACCTTCCGTGCGACCGACCGCCTTTTACATGTCGCCACAGGAAATGATCTTCCCACAAGGATAAAGGATGAATCTAGAGCTCCCTGCTTATCCACGATCAATTGTACAAAGACTAAGGTTGGATACAACTGTGGCTTTATTGCAGTAAGATGTGTGGCCTCCCACAGCAGCTGGAGAAATGGTTGCTGAATAGAGGAAACGCTCCTCCTACTGGGCGGAGCCAGCAGGCAGGGGCTACCGGCGAACCTGTAGTACAGGTCCTACCTTATATCACCTAATACAGGTGTAACAGTGGTTTACCACATTCACCCCCTGTTAAAAATGAATCCGGCGGGGTGGTGGAGTACTATATACAGTAGTGAATTTATGTACAGTGTTTTATCAGGGAAAACAAAAAACAAAATGTCCTCTGAAAGTCCGGTGCCCGTTAGAGATTCAACTGGTCTGGTGCCTTGATGTTCCGCTGGGAGCAACATAGCGGTGGCGGCGATGTCGATGCTGCCAATGTCGATGCTGGCCTGATGTTGGATGACTCCGGGAGTGTGCTGAAATCCTCTTCATCCTCTGGCGTGGGCAGGGGAAGGAGGGATGGTCCTGGTGGGGTTAATGTTGGGAGCGCCGGGGGAGGGGAGGGTGGCGCTTGGCTGGAGAAGTGTGTATGGGTGGAACCTGCTGGTGCCAGGTCTCTGAGGGAGACAGTATCTTGGCGGCCATCGGGGTACACCACATAGGCATACTGGGGGTTGGCATGGAGCAGGTGCACCCTATCCACCAACGGGTCCCTTGTGGAGTCGGACGTGCCTACGGAGCAGGACCAGTCCTGGAGACGCGAGACAAGTGGGGAGTGACACCCCGGATGTGGACTTCCTGGGGAAGGCAAAAAGACGTTCATGGGGTGTGTTATTCGTAACGGTGCACAGTAGTGACCGGATAGAGTGTAGTGCATCAGGGAGGATCTCCTGCCAGCGAGAGGCTGGGAGGTTCCTGGTCCATGGGGCCAGTTGGACTGCCCTCCATACCGTCCCGTTCTCCCTCTCTACCTGCCCATTTCCCCGGGGATTATAGCTGGTCGTCCTGCTGGAGGCAATACCCCTGCTGAGCAGGAACTGACGCAGCTCATCACTCATGAATGAGGATTCCCTGTCACTGTGGATGTAGTCGGGGAAACCGAACAGAGCGAAGATGGTGTTGAGGGCCTTGATGATGGTGGCAGACATCATATCGGGGCATGGGATGGCGAAGGGGAATCTGGAGAATTCATCGACCACACTGAGGATATATGTGTTTCGGTCGGTGGAGGGGAGGGGCCCTTTGAAATCGACGCTGAGGCTTTCAAAGGGGCGGGAGGCCTTCACCAGGCGCACGCACGGTCCGGCCGGTAGAAGTGCGGCTTGCACTCCGCACAGACCTGGCAGTCTCTGGTGACTGTCCGTACTTCCTCGACGGGGTAGGACAGATTGCGGGCTTTGATCAGATGGTTCAATTGTGTGACCCCCGGGTGACAAAGGCTGTCGTGCAGGGCCCGGAGTCGGTCTACTTGTGCGCTGGCACATGTACCTCGGGCTAAGGCGTCTGCGGGCTCGTTGAGCTTACTGGGGCGATACAAAATCTCGTAATTATAGGTGGAGAGCTCGATTCTCCACCGCAAAATTTTATCGTTTTTGATCTTGCCCCGCTGCATGCTGTTAAACATGAAGGCTACTGACCATTGGTCAGTGAGGAGAGTGAATCTCCTGCCGGCCAGGTAATGCCTCCAATGCCGCACAGCTTCAATGATAGCTTGGTCCTCTTTTTCGACGGACGAGTGCCGAATTTCTGAGGCATGAAGGGTGCAGGAAAAGAATGCCACGGGTTTGCCTGTCTGATTGAGGGTGGCGGTAAGTGCGACGTCTGATGCATCGCTTTCTACTTGGAAGGGCAGTGTCTCATCTATTGCGTGCATCCCGGCCTTGGCTATATCAGCTCTGATACGGGCGAAGGCCTGTCGTGCCTCGGCCGTAAGAGGAAAGTGGATGGACTGAATGAGTGGGCGGGCCTTGTCCACATAGGTTGGGACCCACTGGGCATAGTAGGAGAAGAACCCCAGGCAGCGTTTGAGGGCCTTGGGCAGTGGGGGAGGGGAAGCTCCATGAGGGGGCGCATGCGGTCGGGATCGGGGCCCAGAACTCCGTTCTGGACCACATAGCTGAGGATGGCTAAGTGGGTTGAGCTGAACACGCACTTCTCCTTGTTATAGGTGAGGTTGAGGAAAGTGGCGGTGTGGAGGAATTTGGCAAGGTTGGCGTTGTGGTCCTGCTGATCGTGGCCGCAGATGGTGACATTGTCTAGGAACGGGAAGGTGGCCCACAAACCGTACCGGTCGACCATTCGGTCCATCTCCCTTTGGAAGATCGAGACCCCGTTAGTGACGCCGAAGGGAACCCTGAGGAAGTGATGGAGACGACCGTCCGCCTTGAAAGCCGTGTATGGATGGTCCGATTTACGAATGGGGAGCTGGTGGTAGGCGGATTTGAGATCTATCGTTGAGAAGACCCGGTACTGCGCAATCTGATTGACCATGTCAGATATGCGTGGGAGGGGGTACGCGTCGAGCGATTGAAGATCTGGCTGTAATCCACGACCATTCTGTGTTTATCCCCAGTTTTAACCACTACCACTTGCGCTCTTCAGGGGCTATTGCTGGCCTCGATGATGCCTTCCCGAAGCAACCGCTGGATCTTGGACCTGATGAAGGTCTTGTCCTGGGTGCTGTACCGTCTGCTCCTGGTGGCAACGGGTTTGCAATCTGGAGTTAGATTGGCAAAGAGGGAGGGTGGGTCAACCTTTTAGGTCGCGAGGCCGCACACAGTGAGAGGTGGTAGGGGCCCGCCGAATTTGAGGGTAAGGCTCTGGAGATTGCACTGGAAATCCAGGCCTAGTAGTAGTGCAGCGCAGAGATTAGGAAGGATGTAGAGGCGGAAGCCACTGAATTCTACACCCTGGACCGTGAGAGTGACCGTGCAGAACCCCCGGATCATGACGGATTGGGATCCGGAGGCCAGGAGATTCTTTGATTGGCGGGGTGGACCGTGAGGGAGCAGCGCCTTACCGTATCTGGGTTGATGAAGCTTTCCGTGCTCCAGGTGTCCAGCAGGCAAGAGGTCACGTGACCGTTGATTCTCACACTGGTCGAAGCGGTGGACAGGTTTTGCGGACGTGACTGGTCGATCGTCACTGAGGCGAGCTGCGGTCGGTCATTGCTGCCGTCAGAAGATGGGGGGCCCAGGTCGTGGAATGCTGTCGACGTCCATGCCCCATGGGGAAGACAAGATGGCAGTGCCTGAAGATCCTGCAAAATGGCAGCGCCCATGGGCCGCACGTTGTGGGGGCTGGACAAGATGGCGGCGCCCATGGGCCGCACGTGGACTGAGGGGAGGAAGATGGCGGCGCCCACTGGCTGCTCGTCGGCTTGGGAGGTGAAGATGGTGGTGCCCACTGGCCGCGCGTGGCCCCGGGAGGTGAAGATGGCGGCGCCCACTGGCTGCGCGTGGTCCAGGACGAAGATAGCAGTACCCATTGTGTGTAGGTCAGGGGGAGGGGGCGATAGCGGCGACTGTGCGGGCCTGGCACACCGCGGCGAAGTGCACCCTTTTGCCGCCAGCCTTGCAAATGGCAGTGCAGGCCGGGCAGCGTTAGCGGGGGTGCTTCTGCTGGCCGCAGAAGTAACATCGGGGACCCCGGGGTACGCAGGTTGGCGTGTGGCGCAGGCGTACTGGCTGGGTGAAGCCCCGGCTGGGGCGGCTGTCTGTGGGGTCCACGAGGGATAGGAGGGGTCAGCCGCACGGCCGGGGAGTTAGGCCTGAGCATTACGTGAGGCGACCATCATGGAGAGTGATAGCTTTTTAGTCTCAGCTAGGTCGAGCGTGGCCCCTTCTAGCAGTCTTTGGCGTATGAGGTCCGACCCAATCCGCGTTACAAACGCATCACGCATAAGAAGGTTGGAATGTTCGCTGGCCGTAACGGCCAGACAGTCACAGTCCCGGACGAGTGGGATTAGGGCCTGCCAGAAGTCTTCTATGTACTCACCAGGGAGTTGAGAGCGAGTGGCAAGTACGTGCCTGGTGAATAGTGTGTTCGTTTTCTGTGCTTAGTTTTCTTTGAGGAGCACCATGGCATCTGCATAGTTCGGGGCGTCCTGGTTCAGCGGAAACACATTGGAGCTCAACCTTGAGTACGGATCTGTATCTTCTGAGCCTCTGTCGGAGGGGTGGTCGCTGAGTTGATGTGGGCCTCGAAGCAAGCTAGCCAGTGATTAAAGTCCTTTTTGTCGTCACTTGAGTGTGGATCCAGCTGCAGGCAATCTGGTTTGATTCGGAGGGCCATCTTTTAGAAAATCTTACTGCAATAAATTGATGCACGATCAATTGTGCAAAGACTAAGGTTGGATACAACTGTGGCTTTATTGCAGTAAGATGTGCGGCCTCCCACAGCAGCTGGCGAAATGGCTGCTGAATAGAGGACACGCATTTACACTCCTCCTACTGGGTGGAGCCAGCAGGCAGGGGCTACCGGCGAACCTGTAGTACAGGTCCTACCTTACATCACCTAATTCAGGTGTAACAGTGGTTTACCACAGCTACAGGTCAAGATAAAGCAGAAAAAGAAAACTTACGGCAGTCACAAAAGCTTAATACTGTAGAAAGTCTCGAGGAGTATAGAAATCACAGTGGGGAAGTATAAATGAAATGAGAAAAACAAAGAGATTTTCGAAAAAATATTCGCAGGTCAGACCAAAGAAAACCCAAAGTTGTTTTACCAATAAATTAAGGGCAGGAGAATAATAAAAGAAAAGGTAGGGCCTATCAGAGATGCATGTGATAATGTATGGATTTATGCTGAAGATGTGGGCAGGGTTCTCAAGGAATACTTTGTCTTCACTAAGGCGAGGGATAATGCAGATATTCTAGTTATGAGATTCAATAAGCATACTGATAGAGGAAGTACTGGAGGGTCTGGCATCTTGAAGGTAAATAAATCACGAGGGCCGGATGAATTGTATCCCAGGCTGTTGAAGGAATTGTATCCCAGGCTGTGGAAATAGAACATGCTCTGAGCATCATTTTCTATTCCTCACTGGATACCGGCAAGGTACCGGAGCATTGGATGTCTGCAGAAGTTTTGCCATTATTTTAAAAGGGTGAGAGGGTAGGCCAAAAAATAATAGGCTGGTCAGTCTATCTTAGGTGGTGGGAAAATTATTGGAATAATTGGAATTCTAAGAGACAGGTTAAGCCAGTGATAGGTAATCTTGGCTAGTCAGTGGCCCTCTTTCATCTCAGTAGACGGCAAGGTTGAGGCAGTTCAGAGGATGTTCACTAGGTTGATTCCAGAGATGAGAGGTTTGTCGTATGAAGAGAGATTGAACAATTTAGGCCATACACTCAGAGCTTAGAAGGGTGATCAAATTGAGGCGTACAAGATAATAAATGTATGGATAAAGTAGACATGGAGCAGTTGCTTCCTCTTGTGGAATAAAAGGTAGCAAATTTAAAATGGAGTTGAGGAGAAACTACTTCTCCCAAAGAAAAATCTACAAACCTGTGGAATTTGCTACTGCAGACTGCAGTGGATGCAGGGACAGTGAGTAAACTTAAGGAGGAGTTAGACAGATTTTTAATTGGTAATGGGTTGAAGGGTTATGGAGAATGGGCAGGACGGTGGAGTTAAGGCCAGGATTAGATCACCTATGATCGAATGGTGGAGCTGATTCGATAGGCCAAATGGCCGAATTGTGTTCCTACATCTTATGAACTTATTGAACTTATGATGGGGGTAGTGTGGTGGATGTTGTCCACATGGATTTCAGTAAGGTTTTTGACAAGGCCCCACATGACAGACTGGTCATAAAAATGAGATCCCATGGGATGCATGGAAGGTGGTGAGTTGGATCCAAAACTGGCTCAGTGGCAGAAAACAAAGGGTAATGGTCGATGGCTGTTTTTGCAAATGGAAAGAGGATTCCAATGGGGTTTCACAGGGCTTCGTGTTGGGGCCCTTGCTGGTCATTATATATATTAATGACGGGGACTTAAATCTGGGAGGCCTGATTGGCATATTTGCAGATGGCACAAATATTGGCCTTGCAGTTGATAGGATAATGAATAGGATAGCTGTTGTCTCCAGAATGATATTAATGAATTGGTTGAATGAGAGGAAAAGTGGTAAAAGGAATTTAATCTTGAAAAGTGCATTCGGGGAGGACAACAACGCTGGAGAATGCTCAATAAACAGGAGGATGTTGAGAGGGGTTGGGGAAGTGAGAGACCTTAGAGAGCATGTCCACAGGTCCCTGAAGGGTAGGACCATACGGGAACAACGCCGGCGGGACTCGATGGGCACTCGGTCCGTCGAATGCGGAGAAACGCCGCAGGGGCTGCTATCAACAGCTCCCGACCGTTACCGCGCCACCGGAGAATCGGCGGCCCGCCGTCGGAGCGGCGTGGTGGGATTCACGTGCCCCCCAGTGATTCTCCCACCCGGCGCGGGCTCAGAGAATCCCGTCCCAGGTTCTGGAAAGTGGAATTAAAATGAGTGACTAGTAACTTTCTTTGACCGCCACAGACTCAATGGGCTGAATGATCTCTTTCTACACCACACCTTTTCTATGGATCTCTCATTCTAACTTGGATTCACTGACTCCAATTCACCAGCTCTAATTCAGCCTTTTGCTCTGTTGTTGATCTCTTTCTTAATCCATAAATGCCATTGGGATTTAATCCTTAAATCTCATAGCTCACTAATGTTTCCTGTTGCCCTCGCTGTGCGGGGTTATCAGTTCACACTTCCAACATGTTATGGCACAAATTATATTTAAGCTGAATAAAGGATGCAGGACAAAGTCTACTGGCAAGAGCCGTGAGATGCCCCATTACAGCAAACATTGGCACCAGTATGTTTTTTGGTGGATTTTGCCATTTAGAACATTCACTTCACTCTGCGAGTGAGAGTTACACATCATGCTCACTTTTACACAGTCAAGAAAGAACATTGCTCGACCCTGTGAAGCACATGGTCTGGTTGTTCCATAAGCAGACTTTACATGAAGTATGAGGCATCACTGATGTCAGGAATGATCTGAGGAAGAGCACATGCTGTGGTGACATGGAAACAGAACACATTGATGAGAGCAACATCTGCAATAAATGAGGGAGGGACTGATGTACCATCAATTGGACTCGAGGCACGATGAAGATCCAAACTGTGGCTTTAATCAGCTAGTTGTTAGCCCAGTGGTCGACTACAGAGAAAGGCCGACCGTCGGGAACTCTGGGTACTTATACCCCGCCTCGGAGGCGGGGTCTTCTTGCCTCTCGACCAATTGGTGAGCAGTCACATGACTAGTCCCAACCAATTGGACGAGAGGCACATGACCAGCCAGAGCCAATGGGAAACCCATGCTCTGCACCAATGGCAGTGCTCACATTCATACCACCACAGGGACTAAGGTATACACCTGATTGTCAGCAAAACTGGTCATCGTAAAGAGGAGGCATACACAAAGGAATTGTGAAGTGGGTGATATTAGATTTACAACTGTGGACAGTGCCACCATGGTGTTCCTAATATTTCCATCACTGTATCTTTGTATCTTGATACACCCCAAACATCGACACTGGAGGTGGAGGCAGCCTGCTGACTGCTACCCACTGCTGTCTGTGATAACATCAGCGGGCACCCTCTGGAGGGCCAAGACTTAGAGGGTTCTGGCCTGCTTTGGGTCTCCCGCCGTGGCGCAGGTGCACTCTCTTCTGCTTGTGGAGCTGGATCTGCTGGGGTCACAGAAAGAGGGGATTGGGATTGGCTCGACACGCTCAAAGTCACCTGGGTGGGGTCTCCATCTGCTGATTCTCTCTCCAAGGATGACTGAGGACCCCTGGTTGATGCCTTGAGCAGAAGGGGCAGCTAGTGCAGGAACTAGGACCAAAACCAAGGTCTCGATGGTGAGCGCCATCCTACCAGTGTTGACTGTGCTATGTCAGCATGACAGCGTTATCACCTCAGACTGAACGTGAACGGACTCCTCGATTGCGCATTGCAATCTGAGGGATGCAGCTGACATACCTTCTTGATGTTTCCCACGACTGTTGCTGCTGCTCCAGCAAGTGAGGTATGACTGAGTCCAGAGGATCATCATCTGACTCAGAGTTAGCAGAGCCCTGGCCTCCAGCAGTCCTCTGAGTACAGGCCAGCTTGGATGCTCCTGCTTCCACCTGCTGTGGATTAGATGGTGTGTTATACTCACTAGCTTGTGAATCCAAGCCTGATCTAGGCCTAAGTCCCACCGATGTGTGTGCGTCCCTCTGTGCTAGTGGAGGATGTGGGGGAGCACTGTGATGTGTCTACTAATGTGCTGGCTTCAGGTTCGTCATCCAAATTGTACTTGGGGCTCGATGTGACGAACTGCCTCTCTGGTGACCTTCGGTATTTTCCAGAGGTGCCAGTGAAAGAGAGCAGAGATAATTAGTGCGTGACATGCAACTCAAAAAGAGGACAATGCACTCAGAGTATCACTTTCTCTGGGATGAATAGCTGCAGGATTCTCACTTGGGTGTGTGTCACCTACCTGGCTGTCGCCACAGGCACGTTCCATGTCCTCACCAGTCAGCGCAATGGCTTGCTCCTCAGATCAAGTGAGGACCCTGATGTCAGCCACTCCATCATCGTGCTTCAGGGCAACAGTTTTCTTTGCTTTGGTGGGCATCTCTGTGTTGTGCAGCATCCTGGGGTCCAGAGCTTGAGAAAGGGGTGCACGGGCGCACTTTAAATATGGTGCCCGGTGTGAGGAAGCAGTGGGTTCACAGTAGGGCGGGTGAATCAGAGGCTCCATCAGCGATTCAGCCTGTTTCACATGGATACATATTCAATCATGATGTGGTTTCTCTTCATTCTCTTCATTCTCTTCATTCACCTGAGGAAGGAGCAGTGCTCCGAAAGCTGGTGTTTGAAACAAACCTGTTGGACTTTAATCTGGTGTTGTAAGACTTCTTATATATTTAACCAGCTTTGAAACACACGATCCAGTGGAGACTTGCCATTGCAGCCGGTGGGAATAACACTGATTTCTCAGCCCACCTCCGCACTTTGTGCGATGATGGGAAAATTCCACCCAATGCTTTTGAATGTCTCTTGAAGGAGATAGTCATTGCCTGACATGTGCGTGGCGTGAACATTACTTGCCACTTACCGACCCAAGGTGACTATCAGCATGCAGTGAGCACTCTGTACTACCACAAATTCAGCACACCTCAGCACCCACCTTTTTACACTGGTAACATCAATTAGTGCTATGTGTTCAGAATTCTGCTGAGAAATAGAAGCACTCATCTTTAACATAGCATCACTTTCAGAGTATCTGAGCCAGAGTTTCAGGCATCATCGTAGGAGTTAGTTAATGGCACACGTAATTAGTCAGGCTTTACTGCCATGTGTTTAAGTCAGGGTCAGAAGGGGGATTATGTTCCATTGTCGCCACTGCCAGTTTTCAGGAAATTAATTACTGCGACCTTTTATTAATAAGAAACCCATGTTTGTCTCTCAATAGCGATCAATGTCTACAACTGTAGGATTTTGCTGATTATGCTGAGGAGATTGAACTTATTGAATATAATGGAAATCTAGTGGGCAAGAGAAGATTGGGACATTATTAATGGGTGTCTCAATTAATTATTCTCCTCTTGTCTCAGGTATAGACTAAAACCTATTGGACTCTTACCAGATTTGTTGAGCGGAACTTTTCAGTCCTGCCAACGGTGGGTTTTTGGTCAGCGGGACTAGAGGATTCAGAAATAGGGCAAAAATCAGAATCCCACTGGTGGGAAATCAATTCAGAATTTTTCCCTCACCACTTTTACGGTAGGCTGATAGTGGGTCGGGTTTCCAACTGATCCGTGTTGGGAACTATATTTGCATGCCGTACCATGTCATGAATACTTATTAAAACCAAAATTCACCTGAATTACATTCCCTCTCGCAATTACATGTTACACCGTCAGGAAATTAGACCGGTCTAAATCATGCACAGATATACGTGGCATGCAGCTGTCCACCCTTATTTTACTTGTGACTTTGAGGAGAGTGCAACATTCAAAGACTTCCTGCAGCAGCGCTGTTTAACACCACACTAATGGGGTGTAGGGTTGGTTTCCTCACAAGGAGTGCCTTCATGTTTAAAAATTCATTTATGCTGTGTGGGCTAAGCCAGCATTTATTGCCCATCCATAGTTATCCTGGAGAAGGTAATGGTGAGCTGCATTTTTGAATCACTGTAGTCCCTGAGGTGGAGGCACACCCACAGTGCTGTAACAAAGGGATTTTGACCCAGTAACAGTGAAGAAATGGTGATATATTTCCAAGTTAAGGTGGAGAGTGGCCTCCAAGGGGTGGGGTTCCCAGATATCTGCTGCTCTTGTCCTTCCAGAAGATAGTGGTCATGGGTTTGGAAGCTGCTGCCTAAGGAGCCTCGGTAAGTTCCCACAGTGCATTTTGTAGATGGTACACACTGTTGCCACTGTTTCTCGGTGGTGGAGAGATTAACTGTTTCTGGACGGGGTGGCAGTCAAGTGGGCTGCATTGTCCTGGATGGTGTTGACTTTCTTCAGTGTTGTTGGCGCTGCACTCATCCAGGCAAGTGAAGAGAATTCCTACACTTGACTTGTGCCTTGTAGTAGGTGGACAAGCTTTGGGGAGTCAGGAGGTGAGCTACTTGCCGCAAAATTCTGAGCATACAGCCTGCTCTTTTAGTCGCAGTATTTACATGACTAGTCTAGTTCAGTTTCTGGTCAATGACAACTCCCAAAATGTTGATGGGATTCAGTGATGGTAATGTCAAAGCACAATGGTTAGATTCTCTCTTATTAGTGGTGCTCATTGTCTGGCATTTGTGTGGCACAATTGTTTTTTGCCACGTGTCAGCCCAAGTGTGGAAGTTGGTTGAGAATTTGCTGAACTGACACATAGATTGCTTCAGTATCTGAGGAGTTGTGAATGGTGCTGAACATTGTGCAGTCATTAACGAACATCCCCACTTCTGACCTTGTGATGTAAGGGAGGTCATTGATGAAGCATCTGAAGATGGTTGGGCCCAGGGCACTACCCTAAGGGACTCTTGCAGCCATGTCCTAGACGTGGGATGATGAACCTCCAACCACCACAACCATTTCATTTGCGCCAGATATGACTCCAACCAGCGGAGAGTTCTCTCCCTGATGCACATTGGCTTCATTTTTACTAGGGCTCCCTGAAGACGCACTTGGTCAAATGCTGCAAAGAGCAGTCACTCTCACCTCACCTCTGGACTTCAGCTCTTTCGTACATGTGTAAACCAAGGCTGTATTGAGGTCAGGAGCTGAGTGACCTTGGTGGAACTCAAACTGATTATCAGTGAGCAGGTTATTGTGTAAGTGCCACTTAATAGTGCTGCTGTTGACTCCTCCCCTCACCTTTGTGCTGATAGAGAGTAGACTGATGAGGTGGTAATTGGTTTGGTTGAATTTGTCCTGTTTCTTATGTCCAGAACACACCTGGACAAGTTTCAACATTGTGAGAGTAAACTTGCAAATGGCATAAAAGCGGATTGTAAAAACTCTGCGTATGTAAAAAGAAAAAGATTAATGAAGCCAAATGTGGCTCTCTTTCAGTCCGGAACGGGAGAATTTATAACAGAATAAAAGGAAATGGCAGAGCAATGAAACAACTACTTTAGATCTGTCTTTATGGAGGAAGACACAAACAACGTCCCAGAAATGCTTGGGAAACAAGGGTCTTGTCAGAAGGAGGAACTGAAGGAAATTAGTATTGCTTCAAAAATCATTCTGGTGAAATTAATGGGACTCAAAGCCAATTGGGGTACTAACCAGGCAGTGCCAGGGCAGTGTCAGGGCAGTGGCTGGGTACTGCTGGGGGCAATGCTCAGGCATTGCCGGAGGGTGGGGGTAGTGCCTGGGGGGTCTCCAGGGTCAATTAGTTTGCTCGATCTGTGCTGCAGTGGCCTTTACAAATGGCACCCTGATCCTTGGCTGACTAAGTTGCTGGCGGGGCTGGCAAAGCAGAGGCTGTCCCGCCAACAATACATCATGGAACCCGAGACTTTAGGTTTCGTGCTGCACAATATGGCGGAGAAAGCTGCCATTGCCATTGACAACTGTAACGCCACTTTCCCCACCCGATGTTGACCTTTGCCAACATTAGGGAAAATGGCAGCCAGTGTTTCAGATGTATTTGAACCGCTTGGTTAGATGTGCAAGGCTGTGATGATACTACAGGCAACACTGAACTTCATCCTTCTATTTTGGATTTATGCTGAGATCCCTCATCATTGAGGGTGGGGCTGTTCATAGACCACCTCCTGCTTGACCACTATTCACTTGATGTGGCAGGAGCACAGAGCTTTGAAGCCATCATTTGGCTGTGGAGTCATTTGCTTGGTCCATATAACTATATTGGTCCACGTAGCATGGTGCTTCTTTCCCTCAAAGGAAACCAGAAGTCATTAATGAACCAGGTGGGTTTTTGATGACATTCTAACAGCTGTATTTTCAGCATTATTGATACTAGCGTTTTATTCCAGGAATTGAATTTATGTTCCTCAGCTGCTGTGGTGGGATTTGAATTTTCACCTCCTGATCAGTAGTTCAGGCCTCTGGATTACTAGTCCAGTAACGTAACCACTGTGCTACCATGCCTGCTTTTAGCTGATGCATGAGCTGTGATGGGAATTAGCACCAGGTAAAAAGAATTGAAACTCTGACACAAGTCTCCTTTATTTCATGCTGAAGATTTCAAGCAATATCACTTTTTTTTCTCTTTTTGCTAACACCTTTTGTTATGTGTGATTTTCTGACAAATCCCAAAGGTATGCTGTAGTTGCAAGCAATACAACGCTCAACACACAAAGGAATTGAGATCAGTCAATTTATATAACAATGTTCCAAAAGACTGCAGCAGAGATCAATGTAAAATACATAAAGTGTCCTCGGGTATGAAGAGATGCAATTAGCCATTCACCATCATTGACATAAATTGCACATATCAAGATTACCAATGTTGCTTACTCCTCCCCCACCAACCCCCCACTCCATTGGATCCAATTGTCATTGTAGTCTCTCGTATACATTCAAACACAACAATTCAGGAATTCTGTGTTTCTGAGGTTATGCGTTTCTCAAGTTCAGTAATAACTGGAACACTAACGGCCAATTTGATTTTGAAGCCAGAACATACTCTGACAAAATTGAACATTAGGAGGGGACAATGTAATCAATGTTTTGTAGTTCTCAAATCAGGCTGAGCAGAAATGACTCAGTAGCAGTGCTGTTGCACCTTGAAGGTCATTTGATTGAGCAAACCTACGCAGATATGATATTGGTCCTTCTTTGGCATATGTAAATACCCAGATATGCTAATAAAGTTGATTGAAATAATAATTACGATAGAACAATCACTGAAAGTTTCTTTTGGGCTGTGCTGAATAGTTCAGAGTGGTTGAACAACCACCAATTAAATTTTGTTGCACTGGCTTCATAATCTTAGCTATGTTATAAGAGTTAGGCTCTCCAAGACCAGGCATGAATGGACACAGGAGAGAATATATTACAGCCAAACATGAAAACGGAAAATTTTAATTCTGCTAATGGCAAAAGGGGGAAGTTTTAGAAATTTGTTTTCACCAAATTTCAAGACCATAACCTGGGGCGAAATTCTCCGCTCCCACGATAAATCGGGAAGGCCGTTGTGAACTCAGCCGAGTTTCACGACGGCCTCGGAAGCCGCTCCTCGCACCTTGGGCGAAATTTTCCGACCCCCCAGCTGCCGCTGACGTCACCACCGGTGCATGTGCGCACCGGTGAAGGTCTTTCGGCCAGCCCCGGCACCGGGCGGCGGGCGTCAAAGGCCGTTGTGCCGGTTTTGGCGCCAGTCGGCGTGGTGCCAACCGCTCCGGCGCGGGCCTAGCCCCTCAATGGGAGGGCTTGGCCCCTAAAGGTGTGGAGAATTCCGCACCTGTGGGAAGGCCCGACGCTGGAGTGGTTGGCGCCACTCTGCTACGCCGGGACCCCCCGCCCCGCCGGGTAGGGGAGAATCCCGCCCCTTATGCACCCCCACCCGGGGGGCTAGCAGCGGTGCTCTGTAACTCTCGACCGCCGGGCCTTGACGCTTGCGTCAAGGCGGCGCACCGAGAATGACGCGACGGCGGCGCCTAGGTGATGTAAGCCACGCATGCGCAGGTTGCCCGGCTCCAACCCGCGCATGCACTGCTGACGTCACGACGGCTGACGGCTCCAACCCGCGCATGCGCGGTTGCCGTCTTCCCCTCCGCTGCCCCGCAAGACGTGGCGGCTTGATCTTGCAGGGCGGCGGAGGGGAAAGAGTGCGTCGCTTTGAGACGCCGGCCCGACGATCGATGGGCACTGATCGTGGGCCAGTCCCCTTCCGAGCATGGCCGTGGTGCTCACTCCCCTCTCTGCTCCCCACAAGCTTCAAACTAGCATTTGGCGCCAATGTTCACGACGGCAGCGACCAGGTGTGGTTGCCGCCGTCGTGAACCGGTCAGGAATGGCAGGCCGCTCGGCCCATCCGGGCTGGAGAATCGGTGGTCGCCGTGAAAAACGGCGAGCGCCGATTCTTCCGAGCGAAGGTGGGAGAATTGCGGGGGGCGCCAGGGGGGCGTGTCGTGAGTCGCACGGCCCTCACACGATTCTCCCACCCGGCGTGGGGAGCGGAGAATTGCGCCCCTAGTTTCCAACATTTAAATTATTTTTGCAAACCACTTGAGCTAAGAAGTTGCATTTCGGAACATATTGTGAATCTAGTTCATTGTAATCTTGCAACGTGGTTGGGTATAAGGGCATCGTGTATGCATTTAAATTTAACTTTTTTTAAATCTTACTGAACATACTGACTAGAAAATTCAATGAAAAAACTTGTAATGTATACATATACTTAGTACTACTGGCAACACTGCACTTCAGCCAACTATTTTGCACTTATGCTGAGAAACCTCATCATTGAGGGTGGGGCTGTTCATAGAACCCCCTCCTCCCATTGGTTGCACATTGCGGTAGTACAGTGATTAGCACTGTTGCTTCATAGCACCTGGGTCCCAGGTTCAATTCCCGTCTTGGGTCACTGTCAGTATAGAGTCTGCACGTTTTCCCTGTGTCTGCGTGGGTTTCCTCCGGTTGCTCCGGTTTCCTTCCCCAAGTCCTGAAAGACGTGCTTGTTAGATGAATTAGACATTCTAAATTCTCACTCAGTGTACCTGAGCGGGTGGCACGGTGGCATTGTGGTTAGCACGGCTGCCTACGACATGGAGGACCCTGGTTAGATCCTGCCCTGGGTCACTGTCCATGTGAAGTTTGCACATTCTCCCTTTGTCTACGTGGGTCTCATCCCGACAACCCAAAGATATGCAGGTTATATGGATTGGACACGCTAAATTGCCCCTTAATTGGGAAAAAAATAATTGGGTACTCTAAATCTTTTTAAAAAGTGTATCCGTACAGGCACCGGAGTCTGCCGACTAGGGGATTTTCACACTAACTTCATTGCAGTTTTAATGTCAGCCTACTTATGACACAAATAAGGATTATTATTATTTTTGTTTGCAAGAGACTGAAATATTTTTAATCATGTATGAAAATTCTGGGGGCAGCACAGTGGCACAGTGGGTTAGTCCTGCAACCTCACGGCGCTGAGGTCCCAGGTTCGATCCAAGCTCTGGGTCACTGTCCGTGTGGAGTTTGCACATTCTCCCCGTGTTTGCATGGGTTTCGCCCCCACAACCCAAAGATGTGCAGGCTAGGTGGATTGGCCACGTTAAATTGCCCCTTAATTGGAAAAAATTAATTGGGTACACTAAATTTATGAAAAAAAAGTATGAAAATTCTATATGAACATAATGAGCTTTACACTCATAGCTTATAGAATCTACAATGTATCAACAAATGTATGTAAAGTGGTCATATCACGCCATTACCATCACACATCAATTGACATTTGTAGTGAGCTGCTAGGTTTAGCTTTCTCATATACAAAATATATTTAGCTTCCCACCCCCTCAGCTCCCAAAGTGATCTTCTCCAATGAAAGTGGAATTTCCTGTTATGCTGCCCTATTTCATATCGTTCAGATTGTTCTTTGTCCCCTTGACGTGGATCTGTACCCAACATCATAACTATTGTTTCCTTCACCTCATCATTATCTCCTCACCCTCCAGAAATCACCTATGGCCACAAAATCCAGGCTGCATCCCTCCCCTTTCAATTGCTCATCAGCATCACCCTAAATGCAGGCCATGCTCCAAACTCAGTAATATTCCACAATGCCTCCCGCACCCTTGACTCCAAACTCCCCAAAGAATTTTAGCCATGGTCTGGATATTAGTTCAATTCCATTAGGCCATAAGACAATGGAGCAGAATTAAGCCATCTGGCCCATTGAATCTGCTGCGCCGTTCAATTATAGCTGATATGTTTCTCACCCCCATTCTCCTGCCTTGTCCCCATAACCCCTGATCCCCTTACTCCAATCCCCCATATTTCCAAAAGACCTTGAACCAATACTTCTAAAGATGGATTAAAGAAGCAACAAAAAGAAAGCAAACCAAGGATGAAATAGAGATAAAATAAGGGAAATGGGAGGCAAAGGGAGAGGACACTCTGAGAAGATCAAGAGTGGGAGAAGCTGAAAAACAGAAAGGCAAAAAAGAGAGAATAAAAATCCAGCAACTTAAAACCAATACATGTGTCCAAAACAGAATATACCATGTGATATTCCATCAACATCATTTTCCTTTAGGCTCATTATATTTATTCAGTCACCAGATTTTTAAAAAATGTGTTCATGGGATGTTGGCATCGCTGTCTGCGCCAGCAATTTCTGCCCATCCCGGAGGGCATTTAAGAGTCAACCACATTGCTGTGGATCTGAAGTCACATGTAGGCCAAACCAGGTAAGGACGACAGATTTCTTTCTCTAAACGACATGGGTGAACCAGATGGATTTTTACAACAATGGTTTCATGGTCATCTTTCGACTTTTATGTCCAGATTTCACTATCTGCCATGACAGGATCGAATCCGGAACTCCAGAGCATGATTCTGGATTATTAGTCCAGTGACAATTGTTTTCTTATGCTCTTGACGTAGCATAAGCTGCTTCCTTGATGTGCACTCTGACAAAGGAAGGTTCAGACTTGGAGATAGCTTTAACTAATTTATTAAACTGTTAACTTTTCTCCTACTTGGATTTGACTCTCCTGTTAATCCTGCTATAGCTACTCAGACTGACGAACCAGTCTGCTACAATCCACGTGATGGGTATGATGTGTTTCAAATCAACCCTGTGTATACACTGAGTGTCTCCACTGGAAAGAGGAAGATCATGTGTGCTGTGTCCTTTTTTATATGGGTTGGTGTAATGCCATTCTGTGGTAATGTCACCTCTGTGTGTATCGTGAATGCCCATTGGTCGTGTCCTATCTTACTGACCTATTGGTTGAATGTCTGTGTGTCATGTCCCTGGTGCTCCCTCAAGTGTCTATCTAGTCTACGTGTATTTACATTAACCCCTTGTGTATTTACAGTGATGCATATCACCACAACAATATCACTACATCACTGCCTCCCCAAGACCAGATGGGAGGAAGGCCAAAGTTGAGGATCATGTGGCTCTGAGGGTGGAGGGAGTTTATAACATATAACTGGAACTAGGTTGGTAGCATCGTTAGCTTTTAAGTCACAAAGTTGTGAATTCAAAGCACAGGGCAGCACATAATATCCTTTGGCACTTCAACATAGTACTGAGAGAGTGCTGCATTGCTGTGGCAGTCGTCTTTAAAAGAACATGTTAATCTGTGCCTCTTGTCTGTCTGTTATGACGGTGTTACAGATTTCGATGAAAGGTATGAGGAGGTTTCAGTTGGTCTACCAATTCATTTTCCTTTTGCAACATCAAAAAACAGATGAATCAATTATTCGTCTCATTGCTGGTTGTGGGATCTTGCTGTGTACAAAACGGATTCTACACTTGCCTTAAAAGAAGTGAATGCTCTTTGAAATTAATTCATTGGATGTGAAACACACATTAATGTTATATATATATATAAAAGCCTGTCTGTCTTTTAGTCACTGCCCTTGTGGAGCGCATTCAAGATGAAAAAAGGTTTTGACTCAGGTTATATTTCCATTGCTGCTCACAGCAGACACTGTGGGATAAATTACTGTGCATAAGATAAAAGAAAAACCATGTTCACTTCTATCCTAATTATCTTCGGTTCAGTGTATTAAAAAATTCTAAATGTAATCGTCAAGTCGGTGATAGGAAGAAAGACTCAGCTGGCTGCCAAGTTAAGTCTGATGAATGAAAACTGCATATAATTAATACTGTCATCTTCTTTCAGACCAAAGAGCGACTGCAGTAACTGTAGATTGTAATTGTCATCTTTGTCACATAAAATGTGCTGTTATGAAGTTCAGATTGGATTTTATTGCCTGGAATGCTCATAAATTGAATGGTCAGTCATTTAAATTACTAGGTAGAGTGCTCCGTGACTTGCACTTGGGCTGCTGCATGAGACAATCTACTTGATTTGAGCCCTTTGCACCTAATTGCATTTCTTTAAGCTGAATTCTACAAGACAGTCAGACCATAACCGATAAACTGCGCCTTTCTGACAGCTCTAGCTGTGCCTCTGCTAAAGGTGCTTCAGCAGCAGCCACATTATCCTGTTTACCCAAAATTTATTATTTTCAAACGTTTAGTGCTGGGGCATGTTTTTGAACAGATTTTCAGAGGGGGGTGAATGTGGACAGAGGAATGCTACCTACTAAATGGCGTTCTACAAATTTTTTTAAAAAGTACATTTGCGAAGAGTAGGGACAGTACATGTAAGATGTCGACTTGAGAAAGTAAACATTAGCTGCTTGAATCTATGATAACATTACGCAACAGCATTCTCATTACTAGGGATTCCATTCCAAACATTCAAAACTGAGTTGAATGGCTCAAAGAGAAACAAAAGGGCATGGGATGTTGACTAATGGCTATTGGTTGGTGCAGTATATAGTTCCATTATTTGTCAGCTCAGCTGAATTGCCACCACATGTATAAAAACATACTGACTAAAATATCTTCCGTTTTCCGACAGAGATAAATACAAATTTAAAAGTGTCCTTTAATGAGGTAATCAAAGCTCAGTCAACACATTTTTACAGTAAAATCCTGGTGACTATAGAATATATGTGAATGACCTCAGCATTGATTATCTTACAGCATTAGCACAAGAATATTTGGTTAGATATGCAGTTTGGGTCCAAAAGCACAAAGTAGTGTCCTTTTCTAACTTATAACAAAGAACAAGTGAAGTCAACCCAAATATCAATTGTTGAGCAGAATTCTCCGTCCATTTGGGGCAACGGAATTCCCCATCCATTCATGCCAGAGGAATTCTCTGGTCCCGCTGCAGTGAATGGGTGATTTAGCAGAGCACCAAATGCTCCGTTCTCGCTGGCAGCAGTAGCGGGGCAGATTCACAGCCTGCCGTTATTTTTTTAAAAACATCACAAACTAAATGAAGAAATCGCATTCTATACCCAAATTTAACTTTGGCTGGGGACTGGTGGCCTGGACTCACTTACTAATAGTTAAATATGATGCCTGGACCATTTTATTCCCTGGTCCAAATTTAAATGCGTATCTACCGGGTGGGATTCTCTGGCTCCCCCAGCCATGTGTTTCCCGGCAGCGTGCCATTCACTGGCAGCAGGATCCTCTCCTCCCATCACTTGTCAGTGGAATTTCCCAGTGAAGTCACCCCATGCTACCGGGAAACCCATGGGTGGGTGTGCACTGCCAGCAGAAAAAGTGAATCCCAACATCCGTACAATTACGGCCACTATCTCTTAATTGTAGACATGCCAATCATATCAGAGCCATTGGGCAGGAACAGGAATCAGGCAGGAGGCTGACCTGCTGAGACCCCAAACAATTTTGGCTGGATTCTCTGATCCCCAACGCCGAAATCGCATTTGGCGACGGGGCAGAAAATCCCCGATGATGACAAAAGCGGCACAGACTGTATCCACGGCCTCAGGCCTTTGCCTGAGACACGCCCAGCGATGCTCCATCCCCGACCGGCCGTGTTCCTGACGGTGTGGGACACGTATTGTCTCATCCGTCGGGAACTCAGTGCGGCTGCTGCGGACTCAGTCCAGCACTGCCACAGTCGGGGTAAGGCCGATCTGCGGGCAGTGGGTGCTATATTCAAGGCTGGGGGCACTGTGGGAGGGAGGTGGTTTTGCGCCAGTTTTCCTGAAGTAAAACATCACAGTTTTTACACCGGCGTGGGGATTTAATCTCCCAAATGAAGAATCCAGCCCTTTGTTCCTGATGAATTTTAATAGTGGGAGAGGGCCTGTGAATCATCAGGAGCTGCAGCGTGATTCTTTGCTCCTAGTCCAGAGGAAGTCTTTGCAAATAAATGAATACTTACGTTGGGCTGTTCTACTTACAATGCTCCCTCCTGCCAGAATTTGGCGTTGTAGAGTCTCCAGCAAGACCCAGTAAGAATGATATTGTCTCATCAATGGATTCCCTTCTTTTCTTATTCGATTCCTGAGACTGTTCTGTCTTGTTATCACCGCTGACCTTCTGTCATCCTTCGTTTGATCTCATTTCTTCTCACTTCCTTTTTCTATCTCTTTTTCCCTTCCCCTTCCTCTTTTTTACCCCTTCCCTCACTCTTACACTTCCTTCTTTCATCCTCTTGTCATGATATCTATTCCCCTCACTTTCCCTTGGCTTTGAAGCCCTTACAATTGATTAGCCTGCTATTATTATGAAAAAGTCACTTGAGCAAAGTATCAGAAGCTGCCTACCACCAATGAAATTGTACCCAAGAGTATCAATACTCGCAGAAGAGAGGGGAAAGGAAGAAGAACCTAAAATAAAATAAATAGAATTGCAACCTCTTTATACTTGCATGGGAAGCACACATAACTGTCAAGGCCAGCATTTGTTGCCATCCCTAATTACCCTTGAACTGAGTGGCTTGCTTGGCCTTTCAGAGGGCAGCGAAGAATAAACCACATTGTCTGGGTCTACTGTCACATCCAGGCCAGACCAAGCAGATTTCCTTAAGGTCATTTCTTTTTGGTCTTCCTAAAGCTCATGAGTGAACCAAATGGGTTTTTGCAAGAATCAATTATAGTTATCATAGTCGCATTACCAAGGCTTCCATGTTAATTAATTAATTGAAAGCAAATTCAATCAGCAGCTGATTTGAACCTGGCTTCCTACGGCATTAGCTTTTACCTCTGGATGACAAGGCGAGTGACATTACCACCATGTCACCATTGCCCCTAAAGTCGTTTGTTCTTGAAATAGTTTTCACATCAGTTTATGTAAAAAATAATATAGTGTTTATCCTGCTTATCTTCATAATTGAATTATCTGGACTCCATAGAATCCCTACAGTGCAGAAAGAGGCCATTTTATCCACTGAGTCTGCACTGATCCTCAAAAAGAGCACTCCATCCAGGCCCACGCTCTATCCCCATAATCCCACACGTTGATCGTGGTCATTCCTGCTAACCTGCACATTGCTGTACACTAAAGGGCAATTTAGCATGGCCAATTAACCTAAACTGCACATCTTTGGACTGTGGGAGGAAACCGGAGTACCCGGAGAAAAACCCATGCAGACATTGGAGAATGTACAAATTCCGCACAGACAATCACCCAAGGCCAGAATTTAACCCAAGCCCCTGGCACTGTGAGGTAGCAGTGCTAACCAACGTGCCACTGTGTCTGGAATAATCTTTTGATTCTACTTTATTTTATTTTTAATGCCCTCAGCACCTTAATAAAATCAATAATTTATGCATTTGTGTGGACGTGCTTTCAGCAGGGGGCACGTAAAATATGTTGTGTGGCTTGCCCGTTACTTTCCCACCCACCCCTGTGCTAACGTTTATAATACACTACGTGGACAGGCATTGAAATCGGTAGCCCTGCTCGCCATGTGTAAACAAATAATTAAAAGTAAATTAGGCTTGTTAGCAAGCTTATTAGCCAGGATAATACACAGCCCATACCAGTAAACGGTTGCCGTGGGCTGGCGGGTTGGAGTGGGCATGCTGGCTTTGTGCGCTAGATGAAGAAAGGTGGGAAGGAAGGGGTAGTACCTCATTCTGAGATTGGCCTGTGTGCATCGGGGCACCCTCCCCTAGATGTCACCACCCAGCTTCTGTTTCTGGCATGCCTGACCTCCAGAATTAGGCCTTCTCTCTCCCTTGCCCCTGGACCCTCGGGACTGCTAGAGCTGCCGGCCAATCTGACCAAACAACATTTCTTGAAGATGGGACTTCCTTCCACTGAGAGAGGAAATTCCATTCTTACCCTGTTTAGCTTGCCCCGAGCATGTAACGGTTATTTCAGATTAGGATGTCTTTCCTTTCAATGATAGGTGGTGGGGCGACCATTCTGCATCCCAACCCCGCCTAAATAATCCAGCTCAATATGTTCCATTTTGCTCCATTGAGCTGCTTGAGGGTTGTTTTGGATGAAGGTGATGAAGTTGTTCAGGTTGGTCCTGATCTTAAATTACCTGTTTTCTTTTCAGACAAAATTGTAAGGTGCACTAACGTTTAAATTTCTGAATTGCAAATGTAAATGTTTGTGAGCTGATGAATGTGGGAGATTGCAAGAGTTTTTTTAAATTCTTTCATGGGATGTCAGCATCTCTGGCTAGGCCAATGTTTATTGCCCATCACTAATTGCCTTTGAGAAAAAGATGGTGAACCATCTTCTTGAACCATTGCAGTTCATCTGTGTGAGAACATCAACAGTGCTGTTAGGAAGGACATTTTTAACCCAGCGACAGTGAAGGTACGGTGATATAGTTACAAGTCAGGATGGTGTGTGGCTTGGAGGGAAACTTGCATGTGGTGCTGCCCTTGTTCTTCTAGGTCATGATTTTGGAAGGTGCTGTTGAAGGAGGTTTGACAAATTGAGTCAGAACATGTTGAAAATAATACACATTTCTGTCACTGTGCACTGGTGGTGGAAGGAGTGAATGTTTAAGGTGCTGGATGGGACGCGAGCGAACTTCGTCCTGAATGATGTCAAGCATCTTAAGTATTGTTGGAGCTACACTCATGCAGGTAAGTGTACAGTATTCCACCCCATTCCTGAATTGTGCTTTGTAAATGGATTTGGGGGGTGGGTTTCTCCGACCCCCCGAGAATCGCCGGGGGTGGCATGAATCCCGCCCTCGCTGGGTGCCGAATTCTCCGGCGCCGGTGATTTGGCGGGGGCGGGAATCACGCCACACCGGTCGGCGGCCGGTGGCAGTGGCCCTCCTGGCGATTCTCCGGCCCACGATGGGCCGAGTGGCCGCCCGTTTTAAGCCGGTCCGCCAGCGTAAATTAGAGTAGGTACTTACTGGCAGGACCTGGCTTTGCGGGCAGCCTCCTGGGTTCCCGGGTCGGGCGTGAGTGCCCCCGCGGTGGCCTGGCCCACGATCGGGGCCCACCGATCTGCGGGTGGGCCTGTGCCATGGGGGCACTCTATTCCTCCGCGTCGGCTGCTGTGGGCCTCTGCGATGGCTGACGCAGAGATTTTCCCCCCTGCGCATGCGCTGGGATGACGCACATGTGCCAACTCGCGCTGGCCGGCGGAGGTCCTTCGGCGCTGGTTGGCGTGGCGCAAACCACTCCAGTACCAGCGTAGCCCCTGAAGGTGCGGAGGGTAACTTGGAACAGTCTTTGTGGTGAATATTTTCAATTTGGTATAATGTGACGAAAGATGTGCGGTGGGATTCTTCGACCCCCCACCGGGTCGAAGAATCGCCTGGGGGGGGGGGGGTGAATCCCCCCCCCCCCCCCCCCCCCTGCTGCCGAATACTCCGGCACCGGGGATTTGGCAGGGGCGGGAATCTCGCCTCGCCGGTCGGGGGTCGTTGGCGGGGCCCCCCCCCCGCGATTCTCCAGCCTGCGATGGGCCGAGTGGCCGCCCATTTTCGGCTGGTCCCGCCTGTGTGTGTGACGACAGCTACTTACTGGCGGGACCTGGCTGCGCGGGTATCCTCCGGGGTCCTCGGGGGGGGACGGGGACGTGGCATTCTGGCTCCGGGGAGTGTCCCAATGGTGGCCTGGCCCGCAATCGTAGCCCATTGATCCCGGGCGGGCCTGTGCTGTGGGGGCATTCTATTCCTCCCCGCGGGCTGGTGTACCTGACCGCCATGGCCGGTGCGGAGACGAACCCCACCTGTGCATGCGCTAGGATGACGCTAGCACACGCTGGTGCTCCTGCGCATGCGCCAACTCGTGTCGGACGGTGGAGGCCCTTCGCCGGCGGTTGGCATAGCGCCAAACCCCTTCCGGGCCAGCCGGCGTGGCGCAAACCACTCCGGAGCCAGCCTAGTCCCTGAAGGAGGTTTCCATACCTTTGGGGCAGCCCGCGCCGGAGTGGTTCACGCCACTCCTTCGCGCCGGAGTTGCTCGCCCCGCCGGTTTCCGAAGAATCCCGCCCATGGAAACCAGTAAGGAAAGTCCAGTTTTGTTGTAATCAATCACAAACAAATATTTATTAATGTAAAAGAAACACACAACCAGAAAGACTACAGTGCAAGACAACAGTGTACTAACTGATGTGTTGGGTAAGCTGGGTCTACGGGGACTGCGTTAGGCGCAGTAGAGTGGGAGACAGGCTTCCAACACTTGAAGAGATGCAACACGATTTTTATTGAACAACTAACTATAACAAATGCTTAACTGTGGGTTGACACTATGTTGACTTGACTGGAGACCTGAGGTAAACCTGACCAGACTAACTGACTACCACATGGTGTTTGTACTAGTTTCTGCTCACGAGCTCAGACTGTCTCAGAGGCTGGATCCCAAGAGAGCGGGAATACTGGTGCCCTCTGGCTTTATAGTGGTCGTGTCCTGTCTGGTGATTGGCTGCCGTGTTCTGTGGCTCACTGTCATCCTGTGTGTCAATCACTGCCTGTCTGCACTCCATCATATACCTGGATGTATATTATGACACTAACTACAATAAAGGCTACACACACACAGAATCTTATGATATTAATCCTCATTCCCAGCTTTCTACATTCCTGAACTCTCTGAAGGGTCCCTTTTCCAAACAACATCCAATATAGTGAAAATCTTGAGCTGAATCCAGCATAAATTGTTACCCCCCATGAGGTGCCTTCAAGTTTATAACAGCCTCTCTTCAGTTTTAGCAGTGCTTCTTCTCTCTGAGATATTTAAAACAGCAGCGTCAGCATCAACTTATTTTCGGGAGAAAACTGGCTTTTTCAGCTGGGCATTGCTATGGCAGTAGCTGTTTACCAGCTGTACCTGTCCTCCTCTCCTGCTGTACCTAATTACTCTGATAGGATTTATACTCTTCACCTCTGTTGACGTTTCTGTATCTAGATAGCCCCTTGGATGTTGGATAGTTCGATGACTGGGTGACTGGTTCATGATGAGGAACAACACAAACAACATGGGTTTGATTCCCGTACTTGCTGAGGTTATTCACAAAGGCCCCACCTTCTCAACCTTGCCCCTCACCAAAGTGTGGTGACCCTCAGTTTAAACCACCATCAGTCATCTCTCAAATGCAACATTTACATGTACAACCCCTTGGACCAGGCTTTTAGCATACGGGTGTAAATTGTATTCTCCTCTCTCCACTTTGAACTTCTACAGTTCCAACACATATTTAGGTAAACCATCGTTCATCCCTCCCCGCTTCCCCCCAGTCACTTAGGTAAACACTTGTTTTGCTGCTGTTGAGTTAATTTGCATATCACAAAACCCCTTCAAACATGTGCACTTTTATCAATCCCATTCGTCACTTTATTTTAATCCAAATCTTATTTTTTTATTCTTGGTAATGCCCCTCATCACCAGTCAGCAGACGGCCAGGAGAAACAAGAGCAGTAGGAGGCCCCCTCTATAGGGTGAAGAGGCTGCGGAGCATGGAGCACTGCAATAGCGAACATGGGCCTGATCATGGATGTATCACCAATTGCTCCCTTACTTAGAACTGAATGAAAGGCAATGCCAGAGATGCTTTCTTACGTCTCGGGATGTAGTTGCTCATATCTACCAGCTTCATCAGTATGAGCTATGGCTGCAATGACTCTGGAGGAGAAATACAGATCTCCTGGCCTCCAATGAGTGAATGGCTGTCCAGGTGCTACTTAAATATGTGCCAGGACTTTTGACCCCATGACACAATGTGAAGGCGAATGACTCCCTGCCATACCCCACCATGAGAATCATCAAACTCCTTAAGGATGCATAATTAATGAGCTGAAAAGCAGAAGACCATGCATACTCACCTGCTCCACCAACCAGCGGGAAGAATGTTGGCTTTACCATCTGCCACCAGACCGAGTCTCCAGAAAAGCAAACTCCGTCCTCGTGCTTGCAGAAGTCATTGTTGTCAAACACTCTCTGCTGTTGTTTGTAGAAAGCTGAATTGGGACAGCTGATCCAGTGTTGGGCCTCCTTGTCAATGGTGGCTTTGTGAGAGAGGTGGCTGGGACAGCTGATCCAGTGTTGGGCCGACAGCTGATCCAGTGTTGGGCCTCCTTGTCAATGGTGGCTTTGTGAGAGAGGTGGCTGGGACAGCTGATCCAGTGTTGGGCCTCCTTGTCAATGGTGGCTTTGTGAGAGAGGTGGCTGGAACAGCTGATCCAGTGTTGGGCCTCCTTGTCAATGGTGGCTTTGTGAGAGAGGTGGCTGGGACAGCTGATCTAGTGTTGGGCCTCCTTGTCAATGGTGGCTTTGTGAGAGAGGTGGCTGGGACAGCTGATCCAGTGAAGGGCCTCCTTGTCAATGGTGGCTTTGTGAGAGAGGTGGCTGGGACAGCTGATCTAGTGTTGGGCCGACAGCTGATCCAGTGTTGGGCCTCCTTGTCAATGGTGGCTTTGTGAGAGAGGTGGCTGGGACAGCTGATCCAGTGTTGGGCCTCCTTGTCAATGGTGGCTTTGTGAGAGAGGTGGCTGGGACAGCTGATCTAGTGTTGGGCCTCCTTGTCAATGGTGGCTTTGTGAGAGAGGTGGCTGGGACAGCTGATCCAGTGTTGGGCCTCCCTGTCAATGGTGGCTTTGTGAGAGAGGTGGCTGGGACAGCTGATCTAGTGTTGGGCCTCCTTGTCAATGGTGGCTTTGTGAGAGAGGTGGCTGGGACAGCTGATCCAGTGTTGGGCCTCCTTGTCAATGGTGGCTTTGTGAGAGAGGTGGTTGGGACAGCTGATCCAGTGTTGGGCCTCCTTGTCAATGGTGGCTTTGTGAGAGAGGTGGCTGGGACAGCTGATCCAGTGTTGGGCCTCCTTGTCAATGGTGGCTTTGTGAGAGAGGTGGCTGGGATAACTGATCCAGTGTTGGGCCTCCTTGTCAATGGTGGCTTTGTGAGAGAGGTGGCTGGGACAGCTGATCCAGTGTTGGGCCTCCTTGTCAATGGTGGCTTTGTGAGAGGGGTGGCTGAGAATTCCGCACCTTTGGGGAAGCCCGACGCCGGAGTGGTTGGCGCCACTCCGCTACTCCGGGACCCCCCACCCTGCAGGGTCGGAGAATGGCCCGGGGCCGCCGAAAATCCCGGCCCTGCCGTGGCCGGAATTCTCCGCCACCCAGGAATTGGCGGGGGCGGGAATCATGCCCCGCCGATCGGCGAGCCCCCTGCGGCGATTCTCCGGCCGAAGTCCCGCCGCTGGGAGGTCTCTCCCGCCGCCGTGGTTTGAACTACCTCTGTTGGCGGCAGGATCGGCGGCGCGAGCGGGCCCCGCGTCCTGGGGGGGGCGCAGGGTGATCGGACCCTGGGGGGTGCCCCCACGGTGGCCAGGCCCGCGATCGGGGCCCACCGATCGGCGGGCAGGCCAGGGCCATGGGGGCACTCTTTTTCTTCAGCCGCTGCCACGGCCTCCATCATGGCGGAAGCGGAAGAGAATCCCCCAGCTCGCATGCGCCGGTGGTGACATCAGCCCCAGCCGGTGGTGGTTTTGGCACCAGTTGGTGTGGTGCCAACCACTCCGGCGCGGGCCTAGCCCCTCAATGTGAGGGCTTGGCCCCTAAAGGTGCGGAGAATTCCGCACCTTTGGGGTGGCCCGACGCCGGAGTGGTTGGCGCCAGTCCGCTACGCCGGGACCCCCCGCCCCGCCGGGTAGGGGAGAATCCTGCCCCTTGTAACACCCTATCCTTTAAATGAAATGAACTGAAAATTACTTATTGTCACAAGTAGGTTTCAACTGAAGTTACTGTGAAAAGGCCCTAGTCGCCACATTCTGGCACCTGTTTGGGGAGGCTGGTATGTGAATTCAACCATGCTGCTGGCTTGCCTTGGTCTGCTTTAAAAGCCAGCTATTTAGCCCAGTGTGCTAAACCAGCCCCTAACCATCCCATCCCATAGCATAAATATGACAGCTTTTGTCTGCCCACATCACTTCCCACCTACCTCCCCAAACCACTCCGTCTGCAGCTTGATGCATGTTCTTTGCAATTTGCTGTGCCCCCTAAAACTTAAGGAAAAGATATATTGAAAATAAATGCATCAACAAAGGAAGAAATGAGAGGGCCACACAGACATTAGCTACATGCAAGAAAAAGAGGCAGGGAGAGGAGAGGGCTAGTACAAAGAGTCAGACAGAAATCATGAAAAATAGTCAGTGATACACACCACAATGAATAATGTTTGCTGGAGAGGGAGAGAAAAAGGATGCCAGACAAAGACCGAGAGAGCAACAGAATAAGAATTAGACAGTGAGAAATAACCACAGTTACTGGAAGAGATGTATCAGTTCCTTTGCCAGTGAGTAATGCCACAGGAGATGAACTGCATTTAATATATTGTGTGTTACATGGTACAATGCTCCTGTCATTATAAAATATTGTATCCTTTGAGTCACTGTGAGCAATGGCACTGGAGATCTACTGTTATTGATTAAAATTTAGTAAATGTAGTCAGCCAGTTGGAACATCTTGGAGTCTTTGAGCTGCAAAATGTTTTGCTCAAACTAAACACATAACCAATAAAGCATGGGTCTTCTCTTGACAGGGTTGAGTTGAGTAAATGATCCATTGGTATACGAGGCTCACCCAATTATAGCCAAATGTACACTTCAATGAAGTGAAAAGGAATCAGTTTGACAACATGGTAGTTGTATTACTTTATCTTTGTTGCTTTTATATGCAGGGCCATTGTTAATGAACATAATGAACTGCATGGCAATCGCAGACACTAATCGCTGGTGGATATTATTCAGTTCTTTATGTCTTTTATTACCAGAATTCTACAGAGAAAACACAACTTACTTGATGTATGCGCTAAATATTATTAATACTGAATATTATCTGAACATATTTACAGCATATCACAGTTGGGGCACTTTATATTTTGAGAGGAAGTGATGAATATAGCCGACGGAACCGCTGCAGAAGAATCATTTTAATTACCTGAAGAAAAGGCAACTCATCAAGTTAAAATTGTGTCCTCCAAGTAGCTTCGCCTTCTATTAACCATGGTAGAAGTAGTTGTTTGTCCTTCCACACCTAGTGGTGCACAAGGCAGATGTTCATCTGTTTCCATAGCCAGTTTTTCCAAGAACAAGTCACTACAAGTCACAGTGTGCTAAAAGAGATGGCTAGGGAAATTGCAGATGCACTACTGATAATTTACCAAAATTCACTAGACTCTGGGGTGGTCCCGGTGGATTGGAAATTAGCAAACGTGACGCCACTGTTTAAAAAAGGAGGTAGGCAGAAAGCAGGAAATTATAGGCCAGTGAGTTTAACTTCGGTAATAGGGAAGATGCTGGAATCTATCATCAAGGAAGAAATTGCGAGGCATCTGGATAGAAATTGTCCCATTGGGCAGACGCAGCATGGGTTCGTAAAAGGCAGGACATGCCTAACTAATTTAGTGGAATTTTTTGAGGACATTACCAGTGCAGTAGATAACGGGGAGCCGATGGATGTGGTATATCTGGATTTCCAGAAAGCCTTTGACAAGGTGCCACACAAAAGGTTGCTGCATAAGATAAAGATGCATGGCATTAAGGGTAAAGTAGTAGCATGGATAGAGGATTGGTTAATTAATAGAAAGCAAAGAGTTGGGATAAATGGGTGTTTCTCTGGTTGGCAATCAGTAGCTAGTGGTGTCCCTCAGGGATCCGTGTTGGGCCCACAATTGTTCACAATTTACATTGATGATTTGGAGTTGGGGACCAAGGGCAATGTGTCCAAGTTTGCAGATGACACTAAAATGAGTGGTAAAGCGAAAAGTGCAGAGGATACTGGAAGTCTGCAGAGGGATTTGGATAGGTTAAGTGAATGGGCTCGGGTCTGGCAGATGGAATACAATGTTGACAAATGTGAGGTTATCCATTTTGGTAGGAATAACAGCAAACGGGATTATTATTTAAACGATAAAATATTAAAGCATGCCGCTGTTCAGAGAGACTTGGGTGTGCTAGTGCATGAGTCACAGAAGGTTGGTTTACAAGTGCAACAGGTGATTAAGAAGGCAAATGGAATTTTGTCCTTCATTGCTAGAGGGATGGAGTTTAAGACTAGGGAGGTTATGTTGCAATTGTATAAGGTGTTAGTGCGGCCACACCTGGAGTATTGTGTTCAGTTTTGGTCTCCTTACTTGAGAAAGGACGTACTGGCGCTGGAGGGTGTGCAGAGGAGATTCACTAGGTTAATCCCAGAGCTGAAGGGGTTGGATTATGAGGAGAGGTTGAGTAGACTGGGACTGTACTCGTTGGAATTTAGAAGGATGAGGGGGGATCTTATAGAAACATTTAAAATTATGAAGGGAATAGATAGGATAGATGCGGGCAGGTTGTTTCCACTGGTGGGTGACAGCAGAACTAGGGGGCATAGCCTCAAAATAAGGGGAAGTAGATTTAGGACTGAGTTTAGGAGGAACTTCTTCACCCAAAGGGTTGTGAATCTATGGAATTCCTTGCCCAGTGAAGCAGTTGAGGCTCCTTCATTACATGTTTTTAAGGTAAAGATAGATCGTTTTTTTGAAGAATAAAGGGATTAAGGGTTATGGTGTTCGGGCCGGAAAGTGGAGCTGAGTCCACAAAAGATCAGTCATGATCTAATTGAATGGCGGAGCAGGCTCGAGGGGCCAGATGGCCTACTCCTGCTCCTAGTTCTTATGTTCTTATGTTCTTATGTTCTAAACTGCCTCCAGATCCTTATAGCTTGAGGAACACCACTTTGCATTCAGCATGACCTACCAGGAGTCTCTTTCACTCTTACCGCCTGTCATTGGCGTGTTACAAATATTTTGCAGGTTGATACTCAACCCGTTGGCCACATTATTAATACACCTTCCTTGGCCATCACGATATGGGGTGAAACTTGAACCCATAGCCTCTGGCTGAGAGGCAGGGACACGAACCATTGTGCCACAGGACCTCACCTGGTAAACAATAGTGTTTTCTTTATTATTCAGTATATTGAAGACATTTTATCTTATGTATTCTAAGCAATAGAACGCTTAGCGCAAGCTGTGAAAGTCGAAAAGAACATAAAAAAAAAACTCAGCATCTTGCTCTCATGCCCACATGTTAATCATTGGCCTGCTGCAATGCTCCAGTGCAGCCCAGTGGAATACTGGAGGAGCAGCATCTCATCTTCTGGTTGGGCATGTTGCAGCCCGTGGGACTCAACATTGAGTTCAGCAGATTTTGATTGTGACTTTTCACCTCCATCTTGAAATACCCCGGGCTGGATTCTCCGATTTTGAGACTAAGTGCTGACGCCGTCGTGAAAACTGTGGTCTTTTATGCCAGGAAAACTGGCGTCAAAAGGCCACCGAGACCCCGCTTTGCTGGGGGCTCGCAGGCAGCCATCATAGAGCTCGCATCTCTAGCTGTCGATACAGCCGCCAGCACTTCCGGTTCAGAGGCCGAGCATGCGCATGGTGGCGGCCTGCAGCTGCCGTACTGTGCTCCATGGACCCACGGACCTAAACCGACAAAGTAGTGCCCCGCATCGGCCGCTCGCGTGCCCTGGACCACCCACCCACATTACCCTAGCCCCGAATAAAGTCCCCCTGCCCACGATTAGCCCTCTCCTGACGCAAGGATCGCGGAAGGTGGGACCATGTTAGAACCACACCGTCGGGAAATCAACCAGTCGGCAACAGAGCATCGCGGGGCAGGCCTCAGGCAATGGCCTGAGGCGGTGGATACTCGGTGCGGCATACTCCTTGAGCACGCCGATTTTCAGGAGGCGGAGAATTGAAAAACCAGCATTGCTCCCGATTTCAGCGCCAAAACGGATTCTCCGCTCCATCGCCGAACACGATTTTGGCGTCGGCGAGCGGAGAATCCAGCCCCCATGCATGTATTGCTTCAATGCAAACCTCTCCTTCCCCCTCCCACACTAGGCCATCCTTCTTTTGTTCTCAAAGTTGCTACTTTTTATTGCAATTTCTCACAGCTCTAACATACCCCTTCCCATTAGTTCTGACGAAGAGGCAAAGGACTTGAAACATCAATCCTACTTTTTCTCCTTATGGATGCTGCCAGATCTGCTGTGTTTTACAGCATCCTCTGTTCGTGTTGTAAAACAAAATTCTATTTCTAATAATATTATAACCATTTAGATAAATGAAGGTGAGTTAATTAGCTAAATACACTTTCTAAGGGTCTGACTGTGCATATTACATTAAGCCATGCAGGTTTTGTTTTGACAGTTATTGATGAAGATTTTTATCGGCAATTGTCTATAATTGAAAATAGATGACTTGGAAAATGTACTTTTATTGCTTGTTTGATATCTGCTCGTTAAGTTCGTTATCCTCAGAGAAGGCCGATAAGAATGCATCTTTCAAGGACTGGGCAAGGACATATCTAACAAAATCCAAAAAGGATAAATAATGGCCAGGATTCTCCGTTTGGGAGACTGTTCTCCCATAGGAGGAAAATTGCAACTACGTTGCGTGGAGCGTAGATCACAAAGCAATTCAGTATCCTTCGCCATGCAAATTTATGCATGGTGAGGAATATGAGGGATTCCTGAGGGAATCCTGCTCTTGATCTGCCATTTTGAGTGGGCAGCCCAGTAGCAAAGTTGCGTGGCTGCCCCCCACAAACTGCAAAGTGACCCCCACCCCGGATTTTCTGGGTGCGCCTCTCCCCCATGTATGGCGGTGACCTGACCCTACCCCCGGGGACCTGCTAAATAGTGAGACACCCTCAGGGACCCCTAAATGGGAGACCCACCAGTGATCCCCTAAATAACGAGACAGCCCATGGACCCCCTAATAAGTGAGATCCCTACCAGATCTCCCCCAAATAGGAAGACCCCCACAGGAACCCCGAAGTATGGAGATTCCCCACAGTGACCCCCTAGCTAAAAAGACCACCCCCAGAGACCCCCTAACTATAGGGACCCACACAGGGATCCCCCACAGACCCCCATAAAAAAGAAACCACAATGTTTACAAACATCAACCACACCAAAGAGTAAAGTCGCCTCTTCACACTTGAGTGGTTTTGAAGTGCTGAACTGGAAATTGACAGCTCTTAACTCTCTTTGATGTGGTTTGTAAACATTATGGTTACATCACTTAGAAGACTCATCTATGAAGAAGATTACAGCTGTTTTGTGGAAGCTTTCAATGACAACCTAATCTGAGAAAAAAATGGATGGCATGCAGCTAAAGGATCTTAGAGGTATAAACATAGGTCACAGCTGTTCCCTTTTCAGCAATGGACACGTGATGTTTTCAGATGAGTGTTGCAGCTGTAATTTTTTCACTCCCGTTGTCTAGCTTCCAGATAGGGGTCTCTTTCAGGGGGAGGGGAGTCTGAGCAGGGAGGAGTTCCTTTAGTTAGGGGGAACCTGTTGGGGGGGGGGGTCACTTTAATTAGGGGATATTTGGGGGTCTTTTTAATCGGGGGTCTCTGAGGTGTCACTTATTTAGGGGTTTCCCTGTGTTGGGGGTCTTCCTATTTAAGGAGTTTCTGCGTAGGGTTCCTTTAGTTAGGGGCCCTTGGGGGGGTTCTCTCATTTTAAGGGGTTTTGGGGGGCTAGTGGGGGGGCAGTGCAGCGGTCTGGTAGGGGAGAGGTGGGCAGGTAATGCATTGTGGGGTGAGGATGGCCGTCGGATTTACTTTGGGCCAACTGCCTTAAAGAGTTAATCACTTGGCCCACCGCAAGGTAATAATTACAATAATCTTTATTGTCACAAGTAGGCTTACATTAACACTGCAATGAAGTTACTATGAAAAGCCCCCAATCGCCACATTCCAGCACCTGTGCGGATACACAGAGGGAGAATTTAGAATATCCAATTCACCTAACAGCACGTCTTTCGGGATTTGTGGGAGGAAACTGGAGCACCCGGAGGTAACCCACGCAGACACGGGGAGAACGTGCAAACTCTGCACAGACAGTGACCCAAAATGGGAAT
Organism: Scyliorhinus canicula; assembly: GCF_902713615.1. Classification (NCBI taxonomy): domain Eukaryota; kingdom Metazoa; phylum Chordata; class Chondrichthyes; order Carcharhiniformes; family Scyliorhinidae; genus Scyliorhinus; species Scyliorhinus canicula. Next base: position 163,541,180 of record NC_052150.1, on the reverse strand, counting down.
TGAACCTGGGACACTGGAGCTGTGAAGCAATAGTGCTAACCACTGAGCTACCATGCTGCCCGCAGTCCACCATATCAGGTTCATGTTTGGTCATAACTGTAGCGAATCCAACCCACGTGATTCCCAATCCAGAGGCCTGGAGAATTACTCAGGCCTATTTTCATCCATTAATATTCTCCCGCTGGTGCACTAACTTGAAGCCCAATCCCGCTGCCAGTGGTGGTGGGGGCAGAGCTTATCCCAATTTATCCTGAACACCACATTGGGGACCCTGCTACCAGTGGCGGGTGGGGTAGAATCCAGCCCAATGTATTTTATCTACCTGTAAGTTAACTATTTTTTAGAAAATAAGTGCGTTTTAGAGATTCTCGTTTATTTAGGCTTCTCAGAAATGTCTGGTTTGCCGGATAGCTTTGTTATCTTTTCCTTTGGAGAATTGTGCTGAGTTGGGTAACTACATTGAGACTTGTCCCATAGGGAGGTATCATCAGCTTCAATTCCCTGCAATGCATTTTTCTTCTTTTTTAAAAATCACTTTTTTGCTGTAATAATTCACTGGTGTTATGTGGATAATGCCTTCTGCCATGATATTATGGGTGCAGTACTGAATAACAAACGTGCTTAAATTCTGCCTGCTATAAAGATTCTCCACAGATGAGCTTGATGCATTGTGTCTGGCAGATTGATACTTGCAGGCATAACTGATCTTTTAATCACATCACAATATGGAGATGTAACCATACTTTACTCATTCACGTAGGAAGCTTTCATTTGGTATTTGTAAAAACTGGAAACAAGATTATTAAGAAACACAACAGTGATTTCACTAAATTTTGAAATGAGAGGCAGTCTTCCTCCCACAAACTCAAGTTAGATATTCCTTTGCCCTGATCATACATGTAAAACCCAAAATGGTTCAGCAGGAACGTGTTGCATGGCTGTAACACAAGTGAGAAATTAAGTTAATGTCATAAACCATGAGATGAAGCTCAACCAGTTTATCAACAGCCTCTGTTCACTTAAATTGGGGTCAGCTTTCTCACACACTTTCAACCATCAGTTATTTTATATAATATGTACATTCAATTTTTATGGAAGAAAACTGGCTGTCCATTCTGTCACCCTGTGTAGATTGGATTTGATTGGATTTTGTTTATTGTCACGTATACCGAGGTACAGTGAAAAGTATTTTTCTGCGAGCAGCTCAACAGATCATTAAGTACATGAAAAGAAAGAAAATAAAAGAAAATACATAATAGGGCAACACAAGGTACACAATGTAATGACATAACACTGGCATCAGGTGAAGCATACAGGGGTGTAATGTTAATGAGATCAGTCCATAAGAGGGTCATTGAGGAGTCTGGTAACAGCGGGGAAGAAGCTGTTTTTGAGTCTGTTTGTGCGTGTCCTCAGAATTCTGTATCTCCTTCCCGATGGAAGAAGTTGGAAGAGTGAGTAAGCTGGGTCGGAGGGGTCTTTGACTATGCTGCCCACTTTCCCCAGGCAGTGGGAGGTGTAGATGGAGTCAATGGATGGGAGGCAGATTTGTGTGATGAACTGGGCTGTGTTCACAACTCTCTGAAGTTTCTTGCAGTCTTGGGCTCAGCAGTTGCCATACCAGGCTGTGATGCAGCCAGATAGGATGCTTTCTATGGTGCAGCTGTAAAAGTTGGTAAGAGTTAATGTGGACATGCCGAATTTCTTTAGTTTCCTGAAGAAATATAGACACGGTTGTGCTTTCTTGGTGGTAGCACCAACATGTGTGGTCCGGGACAGATGTTTGGAGATGTGCACCTCTGGGAATTTGAAACTGCTAACTATCTCCACCTCGGCCCCATTGATGCTGACAGGGGTGTGTACAGTACTTTGCTTCCTGAAGTCAATGACCAGCTCTTTACTTTTGCTGGCATTGAGGGATAGATTGTTGTCGCTGCACCACTCCACTAGGTTCTCTATCTCCCTTCTGTATTCTGACTTGTCGTTATTCGAGATCCAACCCACTATGGTCATATCATCAGCAAACATGTAGATGGTGTTGGAATCAAATATTGCCATGCAGTCGTGTGTCTACAGGGAGTATAGTAGGGGGCTAAGTGCGCAGCCTTACGGTCCCCCGGTATTGAGGGCTATTGTGGAGGAGATGTTGTTGTTTATTCTTACTGTTTGTTGTCTGTGGGTTAGAACGTCGAGGATCCAGTTGCAGTGTGAGCCGCAAGTCCCAGATTTTGGACCTTTGAGATGAGCCTGACTGGGATTATGGTGTTGAAGACGGAGCTATAGTCAATAAATAGGAGTCTGATGCAGGAGTCCTTGTTGTCGAGATGCTCTAGGGATGAGTGTAGGGCCAGGGAAATGAGTCTGATGTGGACCGGTTGCAATGGTATGCGAATTGCAGTGGATCAAGGCATTCTGGGAGTATGGAGGTGATGCACTTCATGAACAACCTCTCGAAGCACTTCATTACAACTGAAGTCAGGGTCACCCGATGGTAGTCATTGAGGCACGTTGTCTGGTTCTTCTTTGGCACCAGTATGATGGTGGTCTTCTTAAAGTGGGGACCTCGGAGCAGAGTATGGACAGGTTAAAGATGTCCACGAACACATCTGCCAGCTGGTCCATGCAGGCTCTGAGTGCATGGCCAGGGATCCTGTCCGGACCCATCGCCTTCCGAGGGTTCACTTTCAGGAATGCCGATCTGACTTTGGAAGCTGTGACAGTGGGTATTGGTTTGTCCGAGCTGCTGGGGCACTTGATAGCGGATCGTTGGTTTTCTGCTTGAACTGAGCATTGACTGCATTGAGTTCATCGGGGAGGGGTGCACTGCTGCTGGAGATGCTGCTCGGCTTCGCTCTGCAGCCCTTTATGTTGTTTAGGCCTTGCCGCAACCGCCGAGAGTCTGTAATACTAGTTGTGACTCTAGCTTGGCCTGATATTCTCTCTTGGCATCTCGGATGGCTTTGCGGAGTTTGTACCTGGATTTCTTGTCCAGGTTAGGGTCGTCTGTCTAGAACGCCTGACCTGCCCAGGGAGTTCTGGGCAGAGAGATAGGGAGTCAATCTCACGATTGAGCCATGGTTTCCGTTTGGGGAAAGTACGTACTGTTTTCTTTGGCACACAGTCGACCACACATTTGCTGATGAAGCCTGTGACGGTGGTGGCATACTCATTTAACTTGGTCGCTGAGTTCTTAAATATGGATCAGTCCACTGTCTCTAAGCAGTCACATAGGAGCTCTTCTGTTTCCTCGGACCAGCACTGCAAAACCTTGACTTCTAATATTGATGAGTTTCCCCGTTATCATTTATGGAATGTCAGTGTATGTTTTTGAGTTATTGCATCACTAAATGTATATCTACATGCTACTTATCTCCACCATTAGCTCCACAAAATGTAGATTTTCTATGTTTTGTTCGTGATCAGGACTAAATGTTCCATTTTCCTTACGCTTTGCATTATTTAACAAGTTTCCCATCATACCATCAAATATGAATACGTGGGGAGGGAGCTAGGGTGGTTGGTGAGGGGAAGGGGGGGGGGGGGGCAGGGAGGTTGGCAGAGTGTTTCCTTTGGTTTCACTGTCCATTGGAGGCCAGTCATATTTCTGTCAACATAAACACATTCTTCCAGGCTGGCAAAGCTGGACAGTGAGAAGAGTTTTATTTACATTTTCTGAATTTTGTGCTTTACATATCTAAGTGCAGTGCCACAGATGAAGAGTTTAGGAGAACCTTTGCAGGTTATCCATGTCAACCAAGCAGAGCTATGCTGGATCAGTGTCACAACCCGCATGAGACTTACAAAGTGCCAATGATTAAACTCCCCGTGAGCCACGCTGAATACCAGCTCCTCTGATAAAGGGAGCAGGGAACCCTAAATGATGTATAGCTAAACATCTGTATAAAGGCGGCTTGGTATCGACATAGATGGGGAGACCTGCTGGGATCTTTTGTGCCATGTAAATAATAGTTATTGTAATAAAACTTTCCTTCTACAACTCAGTGTGGAATCTCTTCGTCATCTACTAAACTGGCGATGAGGGTTCAATTTGTTTTCTGTTGATGCTGTCGGTTAAACCAACTCACAAACCCTGCTGGATACAGGTCGGATTCTTTTCATTTATCAGGCCGCTGTTCGATGTGTTTGACATCAATGTGGAGGGCATGACTCAGTATGCAGAAATAATGTATCATTTTTTCAAGGCCAATAGCATCACGGAGAATGATTACCAGACAGTTATTTTGTTAACTGCCTGTGGCGTGGTGTGATATGGAGGCTCACCTATCCTGCGGTGCCTGACACACTCATACGTTCAAGCAACTAGTAATGCTAGTGGGGCAACATTTCAACCTGGCACCATCTGTAATTGTGCAGTGATGTCACTTTAATACAGTGAAAAGGACCCCAGGTGAGTCCGTCACGGAGATTTTGTCAAGATTACGAACGATAGCCAAATTCTGTGAATATGGAACATCCCTGTCAGAAATGCTGCACGATCGCTTGGTATGTGGCATCAATAATATGGCTACTCAAACGAAATTATTGGCCGAACTGTCCGTAAACCTGCAGCAAGCTGTGAAAACCACCCCATCATGCAAAAGCGGCGAACGAGGGGAGCAGGAAGTCCAGGGAATGGAAGTTAATGCCTTAGTACATGCTCCCTCCCAGCGAGCGCCCCTCCAAGGCCGCTTCCCCGGCCTGGGCCAAGCAGCATGCAGGCCCGGTCCATTGGCTAAAGACAGTGTTGTCCCAATGGGATACCATCCCAGAATCTGCAGAGGAAGAACCAGGCCATTGTGGGACATATGGTCGTAGACCCCTACATGAGGGCAGCCATAGGTCAGTCAAAGGCCCCAGCGTCCCAGCAGAGGTAGCTGCCTGTCTCGGGCCCAACTTTCTGTCTGGATGAACCAGACGTGGAGGATTGCATGTGGTGGCACCTTGAGTTTCACCCATTAAAATCACTGTGCAAGTGAACAAACACCTATTGGATATGGAAATTGATACTGGCGCAGTTTCTGTTGTAGGGGGCAGACTTTCAACTACATTAAGAAAGGAGACAACATTTGTATTTGATGGGCACAGAGGCCCGATTGGTGACTTAAACCAGTGAGTCGCTGGGCATTGTGGGGACCACCATGGCTCCCGTGGTTTATGGATGGCAGTCAGTGCACCTCCCACTAATTTAATGAAGGGTTGGAGTAATGGTTAGTGGTTGGTTGCTGGGCCATCACATCTTCCAAATGGAATCAGGGGGCTGTGGTGATATGCCTATGCAATATATCATAGATGGATGGTGTGCGACCTCCAACCAGCAGGTGGCGGTACAGACAGACCATGCGGTCTCTAGACCAAGGTCATGTGACCTGTGACTCCCATATAAGTGGAGACACATCCGGTCATTTCAGAAGAAGATTGAGAGGGTAATAAGATATACATGTGAATGGCCGATGCTAGGTGCAAATTCCAGAAGAGTAGTTAGCAGACTCCATGATAACGTGCTCTGTATCAGATTGCTGTCTTACCACACGAGACTCAATAAAAGATTCTGGTTTGGACAAGTCGAAGTGTTTGGTGGATTCCTTCGTAAGGTACAAAGGACCAAACACAACAGGGTCCTGAGCGAAGGACTAGGCAAGTGCCCTGAAGTCTTTCAGCCTGGATTGGGGAAAATTAACAGTGCTATGGCCAAAATCCATGTTGACACGGCCACGCAGCCAAACTATTTCAGAGTCCACCCAGTCCCTTATGCATTGCTGACAAAAATGGAGGCCAAACACGGCCGACTTGAAGAAATGGGGATAATCCAGCCCGTGTGCTTTGCAGACAGGACAGCATTGGCGGTTTTGGTATTGAAGCCGGACAAGACGGTCCATATGCCCGGGAATTACAAACTGACAGTAAATTAGGCTTCACATTTAAACCACTATCCAATGTCCCACATTGAAGACCCTTATGCTAAACTAGCAGGTGGACTTTCATTTACTAAACTTGATATGAATCATGCATATTTGCAACTTGAAATAGACTTAGCCTCCCACCGTTATATCACAATCAACACACACTGCGGCCTGTACGAATACACCTACCTGTCTTTTGGCTTGTCGTCGGCCTGCGTTATCTTCCAGCAGGTAACGGTGGAAAACATCCTGCGTGGGTTACCACATGTAGCGGTATAATTAGACAACGTGCTGGTCATCAGAGCGACCAAGCAGGAGCATCTGCACAACCTGGCGGAAGTACTCCAGCATTCTACCCAGTCAGCCATTCACCTACAAAGGGCTAAGTGTGTTTTTCATGCCAAAGAGGTGGTGTATTTGGACCACGAGAGCTTACACCCAGTCCAGAGTATGTGTTCGCCATTCAGCATGCCCTTGCCCCTATGAGCGCCATGGAGCTTCGATCGCTTTTAGGGTTAGTGAACTATTGCGGAAAGTTCATCCCAAATCCCAACAATGATGCTGCCCCCCCCCCCCCCACATCTACTTCAGAAGAAAGACCAAGAGTGGGTGTGGTACAGGCCATGGGAAATGGCTGTGGGAAATGGCTTTCAAACAGGTGAAGAAACAGCTTTCGCCTTGCGGGTTCTTGACTCAGTATGATCCTGCCAAGTGTCTCAACGTCACGTACGACAGGTCGCCGTATGGCATTGGGGCCATTCTCTCTCATAGGATGGCAGATGGCAGGGATCAGCCAATTGCTTTCGCCTCCTGTGAGTGCCCTGTGACTGTGGCCGAACACAAATTCCAAAGATTGGCCACCCTCTGAGAGAAGAAATTCCTTCTCATCTCACTTCTAAACTGCCTGTTCCTAATTCGGAGACTGTGCCCCGGTTCTAAACTCACCAGCCAAGGGAAACATCCTGGGCGGGATTCTCCATCCTGCCAGCCCTGTTTTCCGGCATGGTGCACCCCCGCCGGCAGCAGGATTCTCCGTTCCAGCAGCTGACCAATGGGGTTTCCTATTGTGGGCCACCCCATGCTGTTGGGAAAGTCGCGGGTGTGGGTACACTGTTGGCAGGGCGGAAGATCTCGCAGCATACCTACATCTACCTATCATGCCCTATGAGAATTTTGGAAGTTTCAATGAGATTACCTCTCGTTCTTCGAAACTCGAGAGAAAACAGGCTCAGTTTCCTAATCTCGCCTCACAAAACAGGTGCATGATTAACCTGGTGAATCGGATCACTCCCTTTAGGTCAACTATATCCTTCCTGAGATAAGAAGACAAAATTGTTCATAATAATCCAGGGGCTGTCTAAAATTGGCTCAATGTCAGGGTGGCCAAACCCTATGAACCACATAGGCATGCAATGATCTTCAGACATTCGAGAGCCGCAAGACACGGACATTACTATTGCACATATGTCTGTGAGGAAACCTTTTTCTCTCTAACCTTCCAGGCTTCCTTCACACAGCTTTCTCCTCTCTTATCTTCCAAGCCTCTTACACACAATATGCTGATTGCGGCAAAAAATAATCTGCTTCACAGACACACTTCAGAGCTAACACATGCTCTCGCTGCTTAACTGACTTTTGCAGCCTGGCTCCTCCAATGTGGAAAATCAGTCAAGAGGTTAATAAAAAGGATTAATTTTACTTGAAAAAAAGCTGTAACTGCCGAACAACAAATTTGAATCAGAGTCACCCAATACTGTGAATTCTCACAATCTTGTTCAGTCTGAAACTGTTTCTCCCCTTTCCAAACAGAGCCACAAGTTGGAGGGTCAGTAGCGAGTGGGTGGGTTGGGGCACTGAGGGTCGGGGTGCTGGAGAAAATGGCACTGAGGGTCACACAGCCTTACGTAGGATCAGCAGGAAGTTACAAACAAAATCTCGCGACTGTGCTGGAACGAATCATTGATCTTAAGCTTCCTCGCTCCCTCCTCCCGGTCCTGCTGCCTGGTCTCCGCTTCTCTCCTTCTGTGAAGGTGAGGCTGCACCCGACTATTTATCTCCCTCGAATGTGTGATTTAACCAGTTTCACAGCACCAGGAATGAGCAAAACCCTGCCTGCTAAAGAGCCTCATTCAGCTCATAAATCGTGGGTTGGCCACCCCTGCTCAAAACAATTGCAGCAACACACCTTTACTCCTGGAATCAAATCCCCTTGCAATGAAGGCCACCATACCGCTTACCTTCCTCATTGCTTTCTGCACCTTACGCTAACTTATAGTGACTCATGAACAAGGACTTCCAAATCCTTTGGACATCAACACTTGACAATTTCTCACCATTTAAGAAATACTCTGCCTTTCTGTTTATTTCTACTGAAGTGAATAACTTCACACTTATTCACATTATATTCAATCTGCCATGTTCTTGCCCATTAATTTCATCTATCCAAGTCCCCTTGAAGCCTCTTTGCATGCCCCTCACAACTTACTTTCCCACCTAGTTTTGTGTTATCAGGAAATTTGGCAAGATTACATTTGGTCCCCACACCTAAATCATTGATATAGATTGTGAACAGCCGCACTAATCCTTGTGATAGCCCACTAGTAACAACCTGCCTTCCTGAGAATGACCTGTTGATGGAAAATACGGTCAACCTGGTGGAACTAGCTCTAGGTCTCTCTCTACCCCAAGCATTAGCTGTTAGATAGTGACATTGTGAGTCAATTAAGGAGATAAGCCACTAGATACCTGCTTAGGAGAGAGAAAAAAAATTTTCCCCCAAAGACAACACAGCATAAAAAAGATAATGGCTGCATATCTGGAAAAGATAACCATATGTATCCTCATTCAGCAGGTGACTTGCACACACACACACACACACATGGCAATGAACTGTCGATTTCTTGAATATAGAGAACTGTCAGCTTGTCATCTTAAAAAACTTCACCACCCATTTTTTCCTCAAAAGCTGTGAATGAAGGTTTCTGGGCATTGTAAAAATTCACAAACTGGCGGGGATAGGTTTTATTTTTTATACTTTATACTAATCCTTTCGAAATGAATCAGGCCACAAATCCCAACACTTTTGTAAACAAATGAGTTAATGTCCTGGCTCAACTTTCTGTAAAGCCACAGTGAAATTTTCAGAAAATCAAAGCATTCAGGCACCTGAATGTTGTTTGGCGAGATGTACTGGGTTATTGTTTGTGGCACACGTCCAATATCAATTTACACGTCTGCTGATTGTCCTTCATGTGGAATAATTTAAACATAATCTAATCTACTCTCAACCAAAAGGCCATATGTTCAAATCCCTCCGTTGCCTGTCAATCAAAGGAGCTTGTCTCAAATGGAAGTGTTTTGACAAGGCTGCAAGATTAAATACTCTCTTGGAAATGTAGCTGAAAAAAGGGGGAAATGGAGAATCTCCAATTTACCCTGCCTGCCTTTACCTCTTGTTATCTATATATATGGCAGTGCTGTCAGTCTGCAATATAAACCCTTTTCTTTTCAGCTGAGAAAGATGAACAGTAGCAAACTACCTCTAGGGGGGGATGATTTGAGTGACAAACTAAAATGCTCCATTTCTGTCATACATTCTACCTCAGTTCCTTGCAGGAACATTGCTGATGGCTTTTAAAAGAGATCCATTTTAAACTTGTAGCTGTTCTCACTCATTAAACGATTTCAAAATGGTCAATTTCTGCAGAGCTGGAATTAACATAATAAATAGAATGCTGAACTATATATAACCGAGACAGCTTGAATATGCTAATATGTTGGAACTCCTGCCATCACCCCTGCTCCCCAAAATGGCACTGGGCATGTACCTGCACCAGATGCACTGCAGCAACTCACCAAGATTCCTTCAACAGCACTTTAACCCAGGACCTCTACCACCTGTTATATTACACTTTGTGGTAATATGTTGTTATTCTTTGCCTTGTGATCAAGAATGGTTTGATGAGTAGATGATAAAGAAACCAGCAATCTTTAGATTGAAGCAAAACTAATTTATTGAATAACGATTAAATTAAATAGTGTTTGCATACTTGACAGAGCTATAAATATTAATACAGTAATCTATAATCTAACATTAACTATTGATGCACTCGTTATACTTCCCTCTAATCTAAATAACTTCCTGATCTGTGATCAATCCCTTTCTTCTTCTAACACTACCCAAGATTCCCTGAGATCTGATATTTATACTGGGAACTGGTGGTACCCTCTAGTGTTTGAATTACACTGAGATGTAATAATTAACCCTTCTCTGGTATACCTATATACATATCATTACACCACCTAGAAGGACAAGGGCAGTAGATGCATGGTGACACTACCATCTGCAAGTGTCACTCTAAGACTCACACCGTCCTTCCTTGGAAATATATTGTCGTTCCTTTGCTATTGATGTGTCAAAATCCCGGAACTCCCTGACAGCACTGCAGATGTACATACACAACATGGACTGCAGCGGTTCAAGAAGGTGATTCACCCCCACTTACCCATTATGTATGGACAATAAATGCTGGCCTAACAATGAAGTTAAAAAATCAACATGGAATGATGCCATTAGAACTATTCTGACTGTGCTGACTCTTTGAAAAATGTATATGATTTGTCCCACTCTGTCATTCATTTCCCACAATCCTTCCTATTTCACCATTTTCAGCATATCTCCAATTCTACAGAATAATAAATCATAGAATTTGCAGTGCAGCAGGAGGCCATTCAGCCCACATCTCCATCCTATCCCCGTAACCCAGTAACCCCACCTAATCTAAAGGCACTACGGGCAATTTAGCATGGCCAATCCACCTCACCTGCACAAATTTGGACTGTGGGAGGAAAATGGAGCAGCTGGACAAAACCCACGCAGACACAGGGAGAAAGTCACCCAAGGCCGGAATCGAACCAGGGTCCCTGGAGCTGTGAGGCAGCAGTGTTCACCATTGTGCCATCGCGCTGTTCTCTTTGAAAAGTTAGGAATAAATCTTCTTTCACCTTTTCAGATCCTGTATTTCAGATCTTAACAACTTGCTGCATAAAATGTTTCCCTGGATATTTAGCCAATTATCTTTAATCAATACCTTCCAGTTATCGGCCCTCTGAATCATAAAAACGAGCAGGCAATATGACATTTCAATTTGGGGGCTATCTAATTTTGCACCCTGCGACTCTGCAATACTATTTTAAAAGCTTGGTTTGAGACCATTTGCAGTTTCATGCTTCAGCCATCAGGTGCCACTGTGGAGCAAAAATAGCTCAGCTCTTCCAACATTGATACTCTTTTGACGTTTATGAAGGTTGTAAAATTGTGGGCTTTTTTCTCAGTGTATATTTCGATTTTGTATTTTTATATTATTCTGGAGATTTTTTAAAGCATCTTTTAAAAATATTTTCCCTTCTGGGCCTTCCTGCTGCTATTTTGGATGACCACCAAATGTTCCTTTCTCACCTGCTTCTCTTAACTCTAGATATAGAATAAAAAGGTAATCCCTCTCCTCTGCGGCTAAGGTTACCAACACTCCAGGATTGTGCTAGAGACTCCCGGCATTAAAGACGATTTTCCTGCACAAAGCTGCAAGAAGCTCGTGAGAAGAAAATTATAGGGACATATTTTAAAAAATGGTGTCCTTGTTCCAATCCCGACAACTGAAAACCAGGCAAGAGGAGTCAAATTGAAAAGGTTTATTTCCTACCCCAATCTAGCTGGCTGCAATTTAGAATTTCCACCCCCAAGTTGGACAATCCGATTGGGGTCCAATGAAGGCCAATCAGCTCTTTCAACCTGATTTTTTTCTCCACAGAACTTAACCTGCTTGGAACTGAACCAGGGACCAGGAGAGGTCAAGTGGATTAAGTTACTGATTTATTAAATGTCCTCTTTTTTGACAATAAAAACACTTATGGTCTCCCTAAACCGACATGATTCAGAAGTGTGGTCACATCCACACCAGTGACATTCCTCTTTAAGCATTACTGACTGATTGCCTATTCTGTTCCTTTCTGTTTTGCAGTTGGCTGAAATTGTTTCCTGTTCCACATCTCAGTGGTTCTGGCACCATGGGAAGCTGCAGGTTCCTGCCTCAACTGGCGAATGACGCCATTTTGTGTGCTTTGCAGCTCTTGTGCACCTTTCTCAGTGCATTCCATAGTCCGCACTATCTCCATTGCTTGTTTGAAATTCATGTCAATCTCTGCAAGCAATCTGGTTTGAATAGCATCATTGTTCACAACACAGATTAACCTATCCCACAACATGTCATTTAAGGTGGCTCCCAAATCACAATACTCCGATAATTGCTTCAGTTTAGTGATGTAAGTTGCGATTGATTCACCCTGCGGACTCTCGCATTCAAATTAAATTTGAACCACTGGAGTATAACTGATAGTTGAGGTTGTCATTGAATCTTCACTAAATCCACAAGCTCACAAAATAATTTGGAGTTGAGCATGCTTGGGATTGTAGGACTGCAAATAAAGTTGTACGTCTGAGTTCCACAAAGAATTAGGAGAATTGCTTTGTGTTTCCCCTCCTCTCCTATTTCATTTGCTTGGAAATAATACCTGAGGTGCTCAGCATATTGCGTCCAGTCCTTCTTGGAAGAGGCAAATGGGTTTATTATCTCAAAGAGAGGCATTCTGGTGCGTACTTTCTTTTTCTCAGACTTCGATGAAAACAGGTACTCACAAGTATTGGCCAGAGGCGCTGTCAGGATAATGTACCCTCATTAGAATACTCATGGCCAAGGACAAGAGTGGTCCGAAAGGAAGAGTGCTAAATTGGGGAAAGGCAGAGTATAACAAAATTCGGCAGGAGCTAGGGAATGTGGATTGGGAGCAGCTGTTTAAGGGTAAATCCACATTTGAAATGTGGGAGTCTTTTAAGGAAAGGTTGGTTAGAGTGCAGGACAGACATGTTCCTGTGAAAATGAGAGATAGAAATAGCAAGATTAGGGAACCATGGATGACGGGTGAAATTGTGAGACTAGCTAAGATTTTTTTTTTTTTAATTTAGATTACCCAATTATTTTTTCCAATTAAGGGGCAATTTAGTGTGGCCAATCCACCTACTCTGCACATTTTTGGGTTGTGGGGGCGAAACCCACGCAGACACGGGGAGAAGGTGCAAACTCCACACGGACAGTGACCCAGAGCCGGGATTGAACCTGGGACCTCAGCGCCGTGAGGCGGTTGTGCTAACCACTAGGCCACCGTGCTGCCCTGAGACTAGCTAAGATGAAAAAGGAAGCATATGTAAGATCGAGGCGACTCAAAACTGATGAAGCTTTGGAAGAATATCGGGAAAGTAGGACGAATCTCAAATGCACAATAAAAAGGGCTAAAAGGGGTCATGAAATATCTTTGGCTAACAGGGTTAAGGAAAATCCCAAAGCCTTTTATTCGTATGTAAGGAGCAAGAGGGTAACTAGGGAAAGGATTGGCCCACTCAAAGACAAGAGAGGGAATTTATGCGTGGACTCAGAGGAAATGGGTGAGATTCTTAATGAGTACTTTGCATCGGTATTCACAAAGGAGAGGGACAAGACGGATGTTGAGGCTAGGGATGGATGTTTAAATACTCTAGGTCAAGTTGTCATACGGAAAGGGGAAGTTTGGGGTATTCGAAAAAACATTAAGGTGGACAAGTCCCCAGGACCGGATGGGATCTATCCCAGGTTACTGAGGGAAGCGAGGGTCGAAATAGCTGGGGCCTTAACAGATATCTTTGCAGCATCCTTGAGCACGGGTGAGGTCCCGGAGGACTGGAGAATTGCTAATGTTGTCCCTTTGTTTAAGAAGGGTAGCAGGAAAAATCCAGGGAATTACAGACCTGTGAGCTTGACGTCAGTGGTAGGCAAACTGTTGGAGAAGATACTGAGGGATAGGATCTATTCACATCTGGAAGAAAATTGACTTATCAGTTTGGTTTTGTGCAGGGAAGGTCATGTCTTACAAACCTAATAGAATTCTTTGAGGAAGTGACAAAGTTAATTGATGAGGGAAGGGCTGTAGATGTCATATACATGGATTTTAGTAAGGCATTTGATAAGGTTTCCCATGGCAGATTGATGGCAAAAGTGAAGTCGTATGGGGTTCAGGGTGTACTAGCTAGATGGATAAAGAACTGGCTGGGCAACAGGAGACAGAGAGTAGTGGTGGAAGGGAGTGTCTCAAAATGGAGAAAGGTGACTAGTGGTGTTCCACAGGGATCCGTGCTCGGACCACTGTTGTTTGTGATATACATAAATGACCTGGAGGAAGGTATAGGCGGTCTGATTAGCAAGTTTGCAGACGATACTAAGATTGGTGGAGTTGCAGATAGCGAGGAGGACTGTCAGAGAATACAACAAAATATAGATAGATTGGAGAGTTGGGCAGATAAATGGCAGATGGAGTTCAATCCAGGCAAATGAAATGAAATGAAATGAAATGAAAATCTCTTATTATCACGAGTAGGCTTCAATGAAGTTACTATGAAATGCCCCTAGTCGCCACATTCCGGCGCCTGTCCAGGGTGTGGCGAGGTGATGCATTTTGGAAGATCAAACTATATGGTCAGTGGAAGGGTCCTGGGGAAAATTTATGTACAGAGAGATCTGGGAGTTCAGGTCCTTTGTACCCTGAAGGTGGCAACGCAGGTTGATAGAGTGGTCAAGAAAGCTACAGCATGCTTGCCTTCATCGGACGGGGTATTGAGTACAAGAGTAGGCAGGTCATGCTACAGTTGTACAGGACTTTGGTTAGGCCACATTTGAAATACTGCGTGCAGTTCTGGTCGCCACATTACCAGAAGGATGTGGATGCCTTGGAGAGGGTGCCGAGGAGGTTCACCAGGATGTTGCCTGGTATGGAGGGTGCTAGCTATGAAGAAAGGTTGAGTAGATTAGAATTGTTTTCGTTGGAAAGACGGAGGTTGAGGGGGGACCTGATTGAGGTCTACAAAATTATGAGAGGTATGGACAGGGTGGATAGCAACAAGATTTTTCCAAGAGTGGGGGTGTCAGTTACAAGGGGTCACGATTTCAAGGTGAGTGGGGGAAAGTTTAAGGGAGATGTGCATGGAAAGTTTTTTACGCAGAGGGTAGTGGGTGCCTGGAACACTTTACCAGTGGAGGTGGTAGAGGCAGGTACGATAGCATCATTTAAGAGGCATCTAGACAGGTATATGAACGGGCGGCAACAGAGGGACGTAGACCTTGGAAAATAGGACACAGGTTTAGATAAAGGATCTGGATCGCCGCAGGCTGGGAGGGCCGAAGGGCCTGTTCCTGTGCTGTAATTTTCTTTGTTCTTTGTTCTTTGCTCTCATCACCAGATGTAAAGAACAATAAAGAACAAAGAAAAGTAAAGCACAGGCACAGGCCCTTTGACTCTTCAAGCCTACGCCGACCATGCTGCCCATCTAACCTAAAACTTTTTACACTTCCGGGGTCCGTATCCCAATATTCCCATCTTATTCATGTATTTGTCAAGATGCCTCTTATACATCACTATCATACCTACTTCCTCCGCCTCCTCCAGCAACGGGTTCCAGGCACCCACTGTGTAAAAAAACTCCCTCACATATCTCCTCTAAACGATGCTCCTCGCACCTTAAAACTATGACTCCCCAGTAATTGCTTCTTCCACCCTAGGAAAAAGCTTCTGACAATCCACTCTGAACATGTCCTTCATAGATTTGTAGACTTCTATCAGATCGCCCCTCAACCTCCGTCATTCCAGTGAGAACAAACGGAGTTTATCCAACCTCTCCTAGCTAATGCCCTTCATACCAAGTAACATTGTCATGTGAGAGTACCTTTAGGAATTGGGTGTTTGTAAAAATATCTGTAGTGGATGTACCTTTAAGAAATAGGTGTTTATCAGTGATGTCAGACTGTGGGTGGAACTGGGCCGCCTGTCTGTTTTTACTTTCATTTTGGGCTTGCAGCTACAGGGTGTGTTTAGTTTCGTTTTAGATTTGGAAAAGCTGCAATCACAGCAAGATGTGTATGAATCTCTGCAAGCTTATGAATGTTCATTTGGTGATTTCAAAGTGGTAACTGTTCTAAGTAGTGAAGTTAAACCTGGGGCAGGATTCTCTGATCCTGAGGCTAAGGGTTGATGCAGTCAGAAACACCGTCGCATTTCTCGACGGCGTCAACACAGCCCCAGGATCAGCTGGGCCCTGGAGCGGCTGCAGCTGCTGATCCAGCCGTGGAATGGGCATCAGGGGATGTGTGCATGCGCAGTGGATCCGGCGCCAACCCACGCACGTGCAGTCCCACCTGCGCTATTTCCGCGCATGAGCAGTGTCTCCCTTGTCTGCGCTAGCCCCGACCCAACATGGCGCAGGAGTACAGGTGCCGGTGCGGAAGAAAGGAGGCCAGGAGACAGGGCCAGGCCACATCGGAGCCCCCCCCCCCCCTCCTGGGTTCGGACCCCCCTCCCCCCCACAGGCCGCCCCCTGACCTTTCAACGTCAAGGTTCCGATGGCTCAGAACGGCAACACTGGGACGGCGAATCGCAGGAGGGGGGCACGTAGAGAGGCCCCTGACCTGCGCCGCACCAACCACGCTGGCCCCAATTGCGCCGATTCTCTGCGCCCCGGCGTCGGGGCGGTATGATGCGATTCCCGCGGCCTGCTGGCAATTCTATGACCCGGCACGGGGTCGGAGAATCCCGCCCCGATGTCTTTTTGTAAATAGGATTCTTTTTGTCTTATGGGTGTTGCAAGGAACGATTAAGAGTTATTTAGAGAGTACTGTATTCTTTGGGGATTTATTGGTGTTGATAGCTGTTAAGATGTTTACTGTGGGTTTATAAAGTGTTAACTGGTTTCATAAATAAAGTGTTTTACTTTAATAGTAATGTAGATTTCTGTTGCGTCACACTTGCAGAGTAGGGCCGTGTGCTCCCCATACCACAATCTATTCAAAGTTGTGGGTCAGGTGAACTCCATGATACACTTTGGGGCTCTCTAAACCCTGGCCCATAACAACATCCTGGTATCCTCTCCAAAGCCTCTGCAACCTTCTGGTAGTGTGGAAACCAGAATTGAACACTATTCCAAGTGTGGCCTAACTAAGGTTCTATACAGCTGCAGAATGACTTGCCAATTTTATACTCAATGACCCGGCCCATGAACGCAAGCGCGGCCTCTGCCTTTTTGACTACATTCTCCACCTGCGTTGCCTGTGGACCTGTACACCAGATCCCTCTGCCTGTCAATACTTCTTTTAAATTAATTTACGGGATGTGGGCGTCGCTGGTTAGGCATTTATTGCCCATCCCTAGATTCCATTCAGACGGTGGTGGTGAGTTGCCTTCTTGAACCGCTGCAGTCCTTCAGGTGTAGGTACACCCACAGTGCTGTTCGGGAGGGAGTTCCAAGATTTTGTCCTAGCGACAGCAAAGGAACGTGAGTGAGTGACTTGGAGAGGAACCTCCAGGTGGTGGGGTTCCCAGGTATCAGCTGCTCTTGTTCTTCTATATGGTAGTGGTCGTGGGTTTGGAAGGTACTGTTGAAGGAACCTTGGGGAGTTACTGCAGTGCATCTTGTAGATGGTACACACGGCTGCCACTGTTCGTCGGTGGTGCTCCAAGAGACTGTGACTCTCAGGCAGATAGTCACAGACATTTGTGCCCCCTTCATCGAAGGTCTTGCATCTCGTAGCACTAATCACCATTCCCTGCCAACAGCTGTCAATTACCTGCAAAGACTTGCATTCAAAGTATTATCTTGCAACATTGGCTTTGTCTCTATATGCTGTGTTTGTGTAACCTACCTCTTCACTCACCTGATGAAGGAGCTATGCTTCAAAAGCTGATGATTCCAAATAAACCTGTTGGACTTCAACCTGGTGTTGTAAAATTTATTACTGTGCTCACCCCAGTCCAACACCGGCATCTCCACATTAACAGCTGTCAAAGTCACCATGGCCTTAACTTCTTTGATTCTGCATCTTTCCAAAGATTATCTTGATGGCGTTCCTCACTCACTTGCACACCACGGGATCTTGCCGGTTACTGATGCCCTTTTTGGCAAGGCTGGACAGTACATTCACTTCATAGCGTATGCAACTTCACAAGAAGAGAGAGTCTTGGGTTTATCCACCATTGCAGGGCTCTCCCCACCTAGTTCAACTGATCTGCACCAGAATAAGAGCTTCCTCTATGTGTGTACTCACTTTCCTGACGAGCTGCCATGACCCCGTCATCCTCCAGCTGTTTCAAATCTTCACTCCAACCCCAAAGTGCACAGATGGATCCTACAGGACAGGGAATATTCCTTGAAAGCAGTCAATGTTCATTAGGATAACCATTGAGCAGGCCTTTGGGCCTCTGAAGATGTGCATCCAGTGCCTGAACCAGTTGGGTTGGGACCTCCAGTAAACTCCTGTGAATGTTCTTTTGTTTGTGGTGGTCTACTGCACTTTTCTTAACATGAGGTCTGTACCTTGAAGATGATGAGGTCCTGGAAGGAGGCAATTAATCTGGGGAAGAGCAGGCAATAAGTGAGGAAGAAGAGGAAACAATGGAAAGAGATGAGGTTGAACAGAAACATAGAGTCATAGTCATAGAATTTACAGTGCAGAGGGAGGCCATTCGGCCCATTGAGTCTGCACCGGCCCTTACAAAGAACACCCTACTCAAGCCCACGTATCTATCCTATCCCGGTAACCCAGTAACCCCCACTTAACCTTTTTGGACACTAAGGGCAATTTAGCATGGCCAATCCACCTAACCCACATACCCTTGGACTGTGGGAGGAAACCGGAGCACCCGGAGGAAACACACGCAGACACGGGGAGAACGGGCAGACTCCGCACAGACAGTGACCCAAGCCAGGAATCGAACCTGGGACCCTGGAGGTCTGAAGCAACTGTTCTAATCACTATGCTACCGTGCTGCCCATGCCGATTGGGCTTCGTCCCTCTGGGACAAAGATCTTTCATTCATGGCTTCTAGTATTAGATCCAGATTGGCATCCACGAAGCAAGGGGCAATCCTTCCCTCTGGTGTCAAGCTTCCAGCTCGCCTGCATTTTTCTGGTACTATAGAGGATTTGGGGACAAACAGCAGGTCTGCCCCTCATGACAACCCACAGCCACAGTATTGGCTTTTGTGGGTGTCTAAATGAGTCTCCATATTTCATCTGATCCATCCCTTACCACGTCATTTGCTCAAATCGGACAGGAAACCTGTCTCCATATCAAAGGAGGGCTTATCCATATGGAATTCTTAACTTTAATAAGTTTCTAACCAAATGTGGCTTTCAGACACTCCTGTTCCTGCCTCTGAGACAAACATTCAGTCACCTCTCTCTCTTACTGAATCTCTTTTGTTTACAGGACCTCAAAACTGTTAGAACTTCCTACCTCTCTGTCAATCCTTCTCTCGCCCTTACTTTGTAAAAACCCAAGCTTTGCACCATCTAATCACTATTTCCTGATTAGCCTGTGCTCTCCCTCACTCTTGTTAACCCTTACTGGACCTTGACCCTTTATTTTTGCTTCTCGCTTAACAGAGAAATTCTCTAAGAGTGGAAAGGATGCGTATCTGAGTTCCTTAGCACAAGTGAAAACCCAACTATAAAAGGCTTTTTGGACCTTCTTAAGCTTAAAAAGTAGAACTGTATTAAATATTAAAATGAGAGGAAGCATGTGGTGGAATGCAGATTTCTCCGTTACTGAAGTTTGTGTCTTGGCCTTGTTGATTGGAAGTAAGAATAGGAATTCTCAAGAAATGTGAAAGAAGGCCTCATTATGTGCTGTGTCAAGAAATAGTTCATGCTAACATTGAGCTTGATCAGAAATAAAAGATTATGCCGTTCCTCAGGATGTTTTCATTAATAACCAGGGTTATCCATTCACTGCGGAGGACAGACACCACCCACGCATTGCAGTGAGAAGTTGTACATGAAGCTTGCCCAGTACATGCACAATTCTAATGAGAATCTTATTATATTTTGTCTGTGGCTCACTGACAGGACCTCTATGCTCCATGAACTTTCATTGCAGCTGGACACATGGATGTACCACAAAACAAATTACTCTGGTCAGGATCATTCTCACTGGAAGTCAGGGTATAAATACTTCTCTCAAGCTCCATTAAGCAAACCTTTATATAGTAGCTAACTTTTGTTTAATCCTGCCTCCTTCCTTACATTTCTATCACCATTTCTTTGAAATTCCAAGGAGCACCGTTACTGTATCAAAAAAATTCTGTTTACAATGTGATGCACCATCAATGGACACGAGACACGATGAAGGTCCAAACTTAGGCTTCAATCAGCTAGATGTTAGCCCAGTGGTCGACTACAGTGAAAGGCCGACTGCCAGGATCTCTGGGTACTGGCCGGGGGATGGGGATAGGCTTAAAGGAAGCAATAGAATGGGGGGAGAGGCAGATAGGGTGCCTTCTTGGGACACAGGAGACCCACCAAAGGAAGTAACCCCCCTTCCTGTCCCACAGCACCCCACGCATGAAATCTACCATGCTGCCCGCTTTGTTTCCACCTGCATTATGACAGATGAGGTGGAATGTGACCCCTAAGTGATCATTAATTGACTACTTTAAGGTTTCAATAGGCCCAAAGGTCGGTGAGCTGCTTGATGCCTTGCCTGCCCACTGTAACAGGGAGAGAGATCAGGGCTGGGTGGGCAGGCATTGGGCAGGCCACCCATCTTATTCTACATGCTCGGCCACCTTCAAATATGCAATGTGGCATTAACTCACGCAATTTATGATTAAAATCGCCACACCGAGAAAGCGAAGCATGTGTATTTTGAAATGTGGGATCAATATTTTCATTGTAAGGGCACTGACATGCTAGGAGATGTGTGGATAGTCAAAAAAAACTCAGTGGTAATGGAGCAATAATGCATTAAAATTGTACTTTTTTGCATCTTTTGCTCAATTTTCCCCATTTTAAATCCTTACATCCACATTTATAATGGATTTTGTCAATGTAAACTAATGCCGTGATTGTACAATTTGGCCTTTATTTTCCTATAAACCACTCAAAATGCTTCATAAAGGTTTTAATTGCATTGGCTGTGTGTCTGTGTGTGAGGGATGGGGAGATTTTAAAAACGACAGTGTTCTGATTATACATGTACAGCCTTGGTTTTTGAAAAGTTCGAAAGTGTATTAAGCTGAGAAAGTGCAAAGCCAGCCTGCAGAAGATCAGAAAAAGGAGCAGAAGATTCGCATTCCCAGAAGGTAAGATTTCACATGTCTTTCTGGGGCATATTCCTCCATCAACAAAGTTTAGCCCTTCCCTCAGCTGTTCACCATATTTAATAACAGCTTACATGTTGTGATTCTTTTATGAGATTTGGGCATTCCTAGCAAGGGCAGTATTTCTATTGCCCATGCCTCCTCTCTCTTGAGAAGGGGCTGTTGAACTGCCTACCTAAACCACTGCAAGTGTGTAGTGAAAGTACTCTCACTATGCTGTTGGGGAAGGAGTTCCAGGATTTTGACAAAGCAATGATTATCAGCAGCCATCCATACTTCTGAATTCATGATAGAGGATAGGCAATTGATCAAATAGCTGAAGATGGTTAGGCCAAGCACATTATCCTGAGGAACATCTGCAGCAATGTCCTTGAATTGATATTCGTTTATTACACTTCTTTGTGTGTTTTGATGCACTACTGAGTGTAATATGTGTTATTCAAACCTTGGTTACTGATGAGGTCTTCTGAATCTCGACGAAGAAGACTCAAACTCGGCCAGTAGTAACAAAAGGTTTATTGAGTAACTATAACAATAATTGCGTAAGTTCATTACTTTAATATTAATACTAGTGATGAGGTCAACAAGATCTAACTACAGTAACAATGCTCAACTACACTAACCATCTGAGCTGATCTGATACTCCTGTCTCCAAAAGAGAGAGAGAGAGAGGCACAATGCGGTTGCTTTTATACCTCTGTTGGTCCGGTCCTCTGGTGATCATCTGGTGTTACTGATTACACATTAACCCCTTATGTACATGCACATAAAGATCACTACAGATATGGTTGGCCTTCAACAACCACAATCATCATTCTTTGTTCTAGGTATGATTTTAGCCAGTACAGAATTATCCCCCATGATTCCCATTTACTTCAATTTTCCTCAATTTATTTGGTGCTGCTCAATTACTGCTTTGATGTCAAGGGACCTTTTCTCTGAAATTCAGATGCTTTGTCCAAACATGGACAAAAGCTGTAATGACATCTGGAGCCGAGTGGTCCTAGAGGAATCCAAACAGTTCATCAGTGAAAAGCGATTGGTGAATAAGTATCACTCAATTTTTCAACAGCTTCCATCACTGTGCTGACAATTAAGTGCAGACTTATGAGTTGGTAATTGGCCGGAATGAATTTGTCCTGCTTTTTGAGGAAGGGCTTACCTGGAAAATTTTAAGTAGGTTTCTTTTTTGCGTTGGTTCTCTCACCAATTTCCTAAGCCCAGTCTGGCAAATATGTCCTCCTGGACATAACCAGCTTGGTCTGTGGTGGTATTACCAAACTACTCATGGTAACGGACTTTGAAGTCCCCCACCCAGAGTACATTCTGTGTTCTTGTTACCCTCAATGCCTTTTCCAAGTTCTTTAGCCGAGGGAGTGCGGTCGGTGGTAATCAGCAGGAGGTCCCCGATGTTTTACCTGCCAACATGAGACTTCCTGGGGTTGCAGTCAATGTTGAGAACTGCCAGGGCAACTCCTTCTGACTGCATTCCACTCTGCAACTACTTCTGGTGGGTCTGTCCGGCTAGTGGGACACGATATTTTGAGGTGATTGAAATGTCTGGAACAGTGAATGAAAGGTATGATTCTGTTAGGATAACTGTGTTAGACAATTGCTAGATAGCCTGTGTGATAATTTTTCCAAGATGTTAGTCTGGAGGGCTTTGCAGGGTCAACTGGACTGGGTGTGCCTTTTTTGTGACTGGTGTTCTGTCTATACTGGACAACATGCACAGTTTGATTTTATTGTTTCTTTTAGCAGTCTGATACAACTGAGTGTCTTGCTCAGTCATTTTAGAGCACAATTAAGAGTCAACCACATTGTTGTGGGTCTGGAGTCATATAAAGACCAGACATGATAAGGATGGCAGATTACCTCCCCTGAAGGACATTAGTGACCAGATGGACTTTTATGACAAGCTGGTAGCTTTGTGGCCACCATTACTGATGCTGGCATTTAATTAACTAAATTAAAATTCTCCATCTGCCATGATGGCAATTGAATTTAAGTTTTTGGATCATTAGACCAAACCTCTGGTCCAACAACAGAACCTCTGAGCTAATGTACTCGTCAATGATAGCACGGAAAACAACATATCTAAGTTTGTCGATGACACAAAGTTATAAGTAGTAAGCAAACAAGAAGAAAGCATAAAATAAAATTAGAGATATTATTAGCTTAAAGGAATGAGCAAAACAGTGACAAATGTGATTTCATTATGGGCGAATGTGAGTTCATCAACTTTGGATGTAAAAAAGATAGAATAGGTACTTTCTAAATAGTGAGGTCCAAAGAGACAAGGGGCTAGATTCTCAGATTTTGAGACTAAATGCTGACGCCGGAAGGGAACAGTGACGTTTTGCGACAGGAAAAACAGCTGCACCGATTCAGCTACTTTAAATGGGCTAGCACAATTGCCACATGGAACGCAATTAATTCCATGAAAAACGGTGCTGGATTCGCCGGGTCCGTGATTGGCGCACATGAGACTCACACGCCGCAGCCACACTTAAATGATTCATCACACCACACACACCGTCCCAGTCAACAAGATGGAAGGAGAGCAGCGCCACGGTTCAGGGGCACTGAGCTGGAGAGGCGGATGACTGTATACCCCAGTTTGGGAGGAAGGCCGCCAGGCGCCACCGTTCGCTGTGCCTGGGCGCAGGTCGCAGAGATGGTAAGCGCCATGGGCAACGTCGCCCGGACTAGCCAGCAGTGCCGGAAGAAATGTCACGACCTCCACAGGGCGGCCAGGGTGAGTTGGCACACACCCATCCGCACACCCGTAATCCTATCCCCCCACCCCCGGATACGGCCGAGTCCCCCCTGCCCCACATGCCAGAACTCATGACAGCCGTCATGGCCAGGTGCCCGGGTCACTGACGCTATCATCCACCCAACCCCGAGGCTGCATGCGTTGGACCGTCTTACGGTGTCATTGCTTGTGTTTGCACCATTAGCCCCCCCGCCACAGGGAGCGGGAGAAGACCGGAGGGGAGCCAGCAGGCCTGCGGCACCTCCCCATGTCTGAGCAGAGGCACTGGACGTGGCCGGTGTCCCAGAGGAAAGGAAAGTCACCGAGGTGGAAGTCGGTGGTGGGCGAGCAAGTGAGGCCCTGCTTAGTTGCGGATTCCCATGACACGTGTGGACACACTGCTCCCCCACAACCTACACCTCCCTCACCCCCTCAGCCCACATCCCCCTCAGCCCACATCCGCCTCAACCCACACACCCCTCACCCCCTCAGGCCACACCTCCTCATCCCCGTTGTACCTTCTAAACCACAGTGTGTCTTTAACCCGTACACATTGGACAAATGACCGCACAAGTTGTATAATACAATAATAGTTTACTGCGCACATAAAGTTAATATTAGTCAAGCACACACACATGCAGGTTGAACTCTAAACTAACATACAAGAAAGACCTTTAACTTAACTTCCAGGTGGCTGGCAAGTACAGAGCAGATATGGTTGGATGTTAGTTGCTGGTCGTCTGTGTCCCTGGCTCTGGTCCCTCTGTGGATGACGTGGATGTTCCTCTCCTTGGCTGGTGAAGGTATCACCATTGTTGTCATCGGTGGTCGAGAGAACGAGTGGTGGGCTGTGCAGCTCCTTTTATCCCTTTCAGGTTTTGCGTGCTTTTGACGGTCCCAAGTAGATGTCCAATAGCTCAAACAGGGCTAGTTCACTCTGATCGATCTCAACCAATTGAAGGTGGACACCTTGATGGGGGGTTGGGTCATTTTGGTTAGTGTAGAGCGGCCTGCTATCTGCGGGTGCCCGTAGGGCGACATGCATCTTGGCTATTGTCCCCTAGACTCGGGGCATCCTGGTGAGGGCAGCGAACACCACTGCCCATGAATCCAGGTGGGCTTGGTCCACATGGAACTGAATGAATTGAGGCGCCTGGGCATATAGGACCTCCGTGATGATGCGGATGCATCTGTGCATCGAGGCCTGTGAGATCCCAGACAGGTCCCCACTCGGTGACTGGAAGGACCCCATGGCACAGACATTCAGGGCAGACGTCACCTTGATGGTCACTGGGATCGAGTGTCCTCCCCCATACTGCTGAGGTGCCAAGTGTGCCATCATCAGGCAGATCTCACAGCTCAGTCGGAGTCTCCGATGGCATGCCCGGTCTGGCAGGTCCTCGAATGACAGGCGGTGCCATTAAACGCGAGGCCTCATGTGGCGCCTCCTTGGCAGCTCCCTCTTCTCAGCCTGTTGGGTGGCTGGCCCTCCAGCCTATGCGACCACCACCTGCCCCTCTGCAGCCCATTCCTCTGCAGCCTTTTCCTCCACAGCCTGCCCCTCTGCAGCCCATTCCTCTGCAGCCTATTCCTCCACAGCCTGGTCCTCTGCAGCCCGGCCCTCTGCAGCCCGTTCCTCTGCAGCCCGGCCCTCTGCAGCCCGTTCCGCTGCAGCCCGTTCCTCTGCAGCCCGTTCCTCTGCAGCCCGGCCCTCTGCAGCCCGTTCCTCTGCAGCCCGGCCCTCTGCAGCCCGTTCCTCTGCAGCCCGTTCCTCTGCAGCCCGTTCCTCTGCAGCCCGTTCCTCTGCAGCCCGGCCCTCTGCAGCCCGGCCCTCTGCAGCCCGTTCCTCTGCAGCCCGTTCCTCTGCAGCCCGTTCCTCTGCAGCCCGTTCCTCTGCAGCCCGTTCCTCTGCAGCCCGGCCCTCTGCAGCCCGTTCCTCTGCAGCCCGTTCCTCTGCAGCCCGGCCCTCTGCAGCCCGGCCCTCTGCAGCCCGGTCCTCTGCAGCCCGTTCCTCTGCAGCCCGTTCCTGTGCAGCCCGTTTCTCTGCAGCCCGGCCCTCTGCAGCCCGTTCCTCTGCAGCCCGGCCCTCTGCAGCCCGGCCCTCTGCAGCCCGTTCCTCTGCAGCCCGTTCCTCTGCAGCCCGGCCCTCTGCAGCCCGGCCCTCTGCAGCCCGGCCCTCTGCAGCCCGTTCCTCTGCAGCCCGTTCCTCTGCAGCCCGTTCCTCTGCAGCCCGTTCCTCTGCAGACCGGCCCTCTGCAGCCCGGCCCTCTGCAGCCCGTTCCTCTGCAGCCCGTTCCTCTCCAGCCCGTTCCTCTGCAGCCCGGCCCTCTGCAGCCCGGCCCTCTGCAGCCCGTTCCTCTGCAGCCCGTCCCGCTGCAGACCGGCCCTCTGCAGCCCGTTCCTCTCCAGCCCGTTCCTCTGCAGCCCGGCCCTCTGCAGCCCGGCCCTCTGCAGCCCGTTCCTCTGCAGCCCGTTCCTCTGCAGCCCGTTCCTCTGCAGCCCGGCCCTCTGCAGCCCGGCCCTCTGCAGCCCGGCCCTCTGCAGCACGTTCCTCTGCAGCCCGTTCCTCTCCAGCCCGGCCCTCTGCAGCCCGGCCCTCTGCAGCCCGGCCCTCTGTAACCCGGCCCTCTGCAGCCCGTTCCTCTGCAGCCCGGCCCTCTGCAGCCCGGCCCTCTGCAGCCTGTTCCTCTGCAGCCCGGCCCTCTGCAGCCCGGCCCTCTGCAGCCCGGCCCTCTGCAGCACGTTCCTCTGCAGCCCGGCCCTCTGCAGCCCGGCCCTCTGCAGCCCGGCCCTCTGCAGCCCGGCCCTCTGCAGCCCGTTCCTCTCCAGCCCGGCCCTCTGCAGCCTGTTCCTCTGCAGCCCGTTCCTCTGCAGCCCGTTCCTCTGCAGCCCGTCCCGCTGCAGACCGGCCCTCTGCAGCCTGTTCCTCTGCAGCCCGTTCCTCTGCATCCCGTTCCTGTGCAGCCCGTTCCTCTGCAGCCCGTTCCTCTGCAGCCCGTTCCTCTGCAGCCCGGCCCTCTGCTGCCCGGCCCTCTGCAGCCCGGCCCTCTGCAGCCCGTTCCTCTGCAGCCCGGCCCTCTGCAGCCCGGCCCTCTGCAGCCCGTTCCTCTGGAGCCCGTTCCTCTGCAGCCCGTTCCTCTGCATCCCGTTCCTGTGCAGCCCGTTCCTCTGCAGCCCGTTCCTCTGCAGCCCGTTCCTCTGCAGCCCGGTCCTCTGAAGCCCGGCCCTCTGCAGCCCGGCCCTCTGCAGCCCGGCCCTCTGCAGCCCGGCCCTCTGCAGCCCGGCCCTCTGCAGCCCGGCCCTCCGCAGCCCGTTCCTCCGCAGCCCGTTCCTCCGCAGCCCGTTCCTCTGCAGCCCGGCCCTCTGCAGCCCGTTCCTCTGCAGCCCGGCCCTCTGCAGCCCGGCCCTCTGCAGCCCGTTCCTCTGCAGCCCGTTCCTCTGCAGCCCGGCCCTCTGCAGCCCGTTTCTCTACAGCCCGTTTCTCTACAGCCCGGCCCTCTGCAGCCCGTTCCTCTGCAGCCCGTTCCTCTGCAGCCCGTTCCTCTGCAGCCCGTTCCTCTGCAGCCTGTTCCTCTGCAGCCCGTTCCTCTGCAGCCCGTTCCTCTGCAGCCCGGCCCTCTGCAGCCCGGCCCTCTGCAGCCCGTTCCTCTGCAGCACGTTCCTCTGCATCCCGGCCCTCTGCAGCCCGTTCCTCTGCAGCCCGTTCCTCTGCAGCTCGTTCCTCTGGAGCCCATTCCTCTGCAGCCTGTTTCTCTGCAGCCCAGTCCTCTGCAGCCCGTTCCTCTGCAGCCCGGCCCTCTGCAGCCCGGCCCTCTGCAGCCCGTTCCTCTGCAGCCCGGCCCTCTGCATCCCGTTCCTCTGCAGCCCGTTCCTCTGCAGCCCGTTCCTCTGCAGCCCGGCCCTCTGCAGCCCGTTCCTCTGCAGCCCGGCCCTCTGCAGCCCGGCCCTCTGCAGCCCGTTCCTCTGCAGCCTGTTCCTCTGCAGCCCGTTCCTCTGCAGCCCGGCCCTCTGCAGCCTGTTCCTCTGCAGCCCGTTCCTCTGCAGCTCGTTCCTCTGGAGCTCGTTCCTCTGCAGCATGTTCCTCTGCAGCCCGTTCGTCTGCAGCCCGTTCCTCTACAGCCCGTTCCTCTGCAGCCCGTTCCGCTACAGCACGTTCCTCTGCAGCCTGTTCCTCTCCAGCCCGTTCCTCTCCGGTGCTTCCCAGGTGTAACTCATCCAGTTTGTCCTGGTCCCACTTCCCCCAGAACCGTTTCCAATGTCCCAAGAATCTGAAACCCTCCCGCCTCATACCAACTCTTCAGCCAGTAATCATCCGATATTTGCTGCTGCTCTTTTTTTTATAAATTTAGATTGCCCAATTATTTTTTCCAATTAAGGGGCAATTTAGCGTGGCCAATCCACCTACTCTGCACATTTTTGGGTTGTGGGGGTGAAACCCACGCAGACACGGACAGTGACCCAGAGCCGGGATCGAACCTGGGACCTCAGCGCCGTGAGGCGGTTGTGCTAACCACTAGGCCACCGTGCTGCCCTTTTTCCTGCTACTCTGACTAGTACATAGCACTGGTACCAATCCTGAAATCATTTCCATTGATGTCCTACATTTCAACTTATTTCCTAATTTTCTATATTCTGCTGTTGTGACCTCATCCCTTTTTTACCTATGCCATTTGTACCAGTATGTTCAATGATCACTGGTTGCTTCCCCTACTCCTCCAGAATGTCCTGTAACTGCTCTGAGCCATTATTTACCCCAGGACCAGGCAGCCAACTCACCATCTTGGAGTCTCACCTGCTGCCACATGTAAAATTCTATCCTAAGTTTATTAAGAAGCAACAGTTTATGGACAATGTATTAATTAATTGGACAGAAAAAGTGTATGACCCGTGACAGTTGAGAGCAGTTTATTGATCCCAATAGATGAACGGACAGTTGGCAGAGATCTCTGAGGCTTGTGATAGCAGCATTCGGCCTTTCAGTCATAGTGTTGGAAAACTCTTTCCTCCGATTCCTCCTCCTCCTCTGGAGCAAAGCAGAATAAGGCTTCCTCCTATAAAGATCCAGAGGCCAGAGAAGGCCAATTAACTGGAGTTTTATTTTAGTTTAAGGAAATGGCCACTATGGCTATATAGACCACAAAAGGTCCCGGTCGGGACTAACGAAAGTGCCAGTCGCAGCCTGTGCCGAGTTTTAAAGAGTAAGGTAACAAGCCCCAACTGGGTGGGGCTTCACCCACTAGTGAGGAAGCTACTGCTCTACAAATCCCACACAGTGAGCAATCAGTATATCCCTGTGAGCCTCATAAGAGTTATTACAGGCACCTTTCCCCCTAACACTACTTATGGCACAACTGCAGCCCAAGGTATCTACGCCACATATTTAAATAATCATTCCAAGTGAAACAGAAGGTTCAGTCCTTTAATGTGTATGAACTTTACACTATTTTATCAGTTTACCTTTTCTACCTAAAATGGTTAAATACAAGAGATGTATCAGAAGCAGTCGCTCAGTTGATTAGGATTACTAATGGTTTCCATCCCATCACATTCACGTACTACCCGGGTAATCTAATCAAAGCTAATTAGTCTATGTAATGAATTTCCTTACAAATCAATGTCATTTGGACTGATTCTTCTTCATGCAAGCTTCCTGCCAATCACCTACTGACCCTAGTTTTAGCATCATGCCACAGTTAAACAAGTACTAAATGTACAGACTACAAATCATTGCTTGTGTTGGAATCGAATCTGTCTTAATTGATGTAATTGATGCAAGTCTCCTGGCACTTACACCGATGGGTGAGATTTTCCAGTGGTGCGTGTAGCAGACACTCCTGTGGGATTAAGGACTGCTAAAGAGAATAATTAACAGATCTTCTTTATCCCCTGGACAGACGATCATTTCAAATTAAGAGCTGAACACCTGCATCATTTATCTTATATTTGTATTTTTTTTTAAACTCACATCGCTTCCAGAAGATTCAACTTCTACTACCAGCCTCTTCCTCTGTTCTTTCAAAACAGAAATGGCCAAGAGTTTATTTTTGTATTAATTATCTGTCTCGTAGTGTTCAGTGCCGTAGAGCGTGGCCATTGAGATTTTTTCCAGGGACCTTGTTGCATGGAACTTTGTATTTAAACTTATAACAAATTAGTATTAATCAAATTAGTAACTTTGCCAACTAAGACAAAACCAATTAGCTTGCCATCCCATTTCGGTTCATAATTCTTTTAGTTTATATATTTATTTGAATTCTCTTTAATAAAAAAGTGCCAAATATTTAGGAGAGCCCAAACACCATTTATAACATTACCTATCTATTCGGTGGCCAGGAGAGTGTGTTTCACATCCATCACAATTGAAAATGGATCATAAGACACTGGGTGCAAATCAGCCAAAAGATTTCAACGTGTTATTTTGAACGGGTTTGACAGGGTTTTCGCATTAGCCGCATTAGCAAGATCGCTGCCTGCATTCACTTGCACTTAATCCCAAAAATGAGCTCCCACGTGAATCTCGCTCTGCCTGGCTCCATTGCCGCCTGATTTTACCCAACTCGCATCTTAACCGCTCACCACTAACAAGGGCAAGTTGCTTTTAAACGTTCTCTCACCACTCACTCCCAGCCAAGAAATGAGGATGGCAGTGCGGAGACCTGCTCCTCGCTTTGGAGATGCCGACCTGACCAGGCTTCTCGGCGCCATGGATGAGAGATGGGGCACCCTGTGCCCCCGAGTGTATTGGAGAACCAGCAGCAGGGTCAGCAATACTACCTTGGAGGCAGTGACATCTGCAGTGCGTGCAGGCAGCATAACCAAGAGAACCGCCATCCAATATCGGAAGAATACAAACTATCTCCAATGAGCTGCAAGGGTATGTTGCCACCTCTCTCCTCACATCAGTTCTGCCTGCCACTCCTCAATTTCCAAAAGCACCTCCCCCCCCCCCAAAATCCACTGGTGGACACCTCACATCCTCCCAATATCCGATCTTCAAGCTTGAACCTCAGATTCCCCTGGAACCCACCAGCACAACACCTATATGACTAGGTGTGGTACCCACACATGCCACCTGCCATAGACCACCCTGGCCCATCAAGCGTGTGGCTCACAATGCCGTCTCTTTGTCCCCGCAGGAGAAGATAGCCCATAAAAAGAGGGAAAGGGCGAGACGGTGGGTGGGATGCCAGAGACATGAGTCCTCACCTCCCATGAGGAATGGGCCCTGGAGATTGTGGGTTTGCCCGAGGAGATAGCAGTGACCAACAGCAACATCCGCCTGTGCCAAAGAGATGAGGATCCACTGCCTCTTCACTCAGATGACCTGTCTCAGGTGAGTTGTTGATGTCCCACAACATTATCCTTCCCTCTCACTGACCACATGTCCATTGTTTTACAGGATTACCATCTGATGAGGAGGGGCCCCCCTCGGAGGAGAGCTCTGAGAACAATGGCGATGCATCATAGTTATCACACGTGCCTTCAACCAGAACAGAGTCACAGACCTTGGTGGGCAACATTAATGGACAGGCTTCAGGGCACAATCTGGTGAGCACCACACACCTGCTGGTGCACATCAGATGGAGGCAAGAAAGTCCAAGGCAGACAGCAGTCAGAGGTCTGCTGGATCCCAGGACTCAGCTGGGTCCCAACCAGAAGTCGAGCCTCTGTTCAAGGTTTTCCCTGAGCTGATGCAGATGTTAAGACAGAACTGTGAGATTCAGGAGCGGGCGTCAGTGACATTCCAGCGCCTGCAAGGCCAATTGGAGAAATTCCAAAGTCTTCAGGCGCAGGAGATGGTGGCAGCAATGTGTGGCACCCAGGCCAACACTGCTAGGGTAATGACTGCAATGGAAAACCTGAGAATGACGTCCTTATGCTCCTCCTCAGGCTTGTCCTCCAACTTTTGCTGGTCTGCCCCCTCCTCCTCCTCAGACAAGGGCACATGTCCCACCACCTCCGCGCTCCAGGCATTGGGATGGCATTTTGAGCAATCCAATGCACGGCTCAATGCCATCACTGGTGCCGCGTGGGCCTTATTGTAACGGGTCTCCGCCTTAGTCTCAGACCTCCACACCGCCGTCATCAGCCATGTCCTAAGTGGGTATCCATTATCCCCCACGAGCTAACCTGTCATCCTGGGTGGTCCTTGATGACATTGGTAATATCCGAGTGTGCCAGGATGTAGCTGTAATGCATCCTCCCAGGATAGCGGGCACACAACTGTATGATCCTCAGACAGTGGGCACACACGACTGAACATTCAGGGAGTGTTACCATTTCCTGTTAATATAGGGCACTTCTTTTTCCCAGTGCGCAGGGCAACATGTGTGCCATCGAACGCCCCCTGAATCTGGGCATCTCGGTGATTCAGATGAATCCTGCGGCCCTGACATCTTGGTGGGCCTGGTCCAGTTCAAAGGTAATATAGTCAGATGCCCAGGTTTACAGAACATCCTTCACAACCCAGATGCACCTGTGGGCTGAAGATTGGGAAATGCCGCACAGGTTCCTGCTTGAGCCCTGGAATGACCCAGTGACATTGGAATTTAGGGCTGCAGTGACCTTCGCGGCCGCGAGAGCGGATGTCCTCCTCCTCCATGGGCTGCCATCTCTGTGAGAAAGTGCCACACTATCTCTCTGCTGAGACACAGTCTTCTGCGGCACATGCTGTCCACCAGATCATGGAATGACCAACTACCCCTGTACAACGTGGCATGTCATTGACCTCTCCTTCTGCCCCCTCCTCAACCTGATGGGTGGACAGGTCTTCAGGGTGTGTGACGGCCCCCTACACATGGGATGCCGCCTCCAGCTTGCATTGGTATTGTTGCTGTCTTCGGAGCCTGCTCACCTTGGCTGTGACAAGCACAGCGAGGGCAAGCTCTGCGGGATCTACACCAGCACACATCTTTGTTTCTGGAAAGAACTGGAGAAGGAACAAGACCAACAATCTGTTTGGGCTTTCATCCCAGGATCCTCAAACCCCTCAAGCCTCCCCAACCCTGACCACGACTGTCCTACCTTCACTCAGAGTGCCATCCAGCGAGCCAGTTCTACTGCCAAACCTCAGTCTGCACACTCACTCTTGGCCAGATCAGGAATCTCTAGACTCCAGATATTTGTCAGCAACATTAGGGAGCTCATGCTCATCTGCCTTCTGCTCATCCAGACAATTACCTTTCAGCTGCGAGAGAGTCCTCAGTCCTGAAGTCCTGCTCTTTGGTGTTTGATTGTTGGCAGCTGTTTCTATGGTGCTGACACTCTTAGATTACAGGTACAGTGTTCAGGCATCAATGGTTGCAGGGCATCCAGTCTACTAATCATAGTCTCAGACATAGCACCTGTTTCTTTGAGGAGGCACGTGAGAGTTATGACAGCTAACTGTGCTAATCCGGTCCTTTGAAATAACCTTCAGTCAAAGGGGTGAATTGACCTTCAGGCGAGAAGCTTCAGGAAGGCCCTGTCCAGGTAGAGTTTGGTAGGACAGACAGGCTGCAGCTGTGGTTGCCCCTGTTACATCTCTCCAAATATTTAAAGGTGGCTTGAAGGCCTCACAGATGGAAAGCACCTCACAACGCCCCCCCCCCCCCCGCCCCCCCCACGACCTGGACCCCACCAGCATCCCTAAAAATCCCAACCCTCCTGAAGGGCCACCCACTCACCCATCCCTCCCCCCCACCTTAGCACTGGCAGCAGCTCTGCTGACCTGAAACTGAATGCTGGTAAATGTAAAGGGTTACTCACCTCCTCACTTCCCCTTGGTAGCCATTGACCCAGCTTCCCATTTTTGAATAGGAGTACTAAACCCCCGCATGAGTTCTTGATTAAAACACAACATCCATTGCCTGCATTAAAATATGCTAATTTCCTTATATGCTGCTTGATGCATGGAAACTTAAAAAAATATTCTAGATGTAAAGCAAACTCTGTTGTGATATTGTGTTCATGCCATTGTAATGTAAATATGCTCAGCAGAGCAACGGTTAATGTGGGATCGTAGAATAGCACCACCCATGGTATGATGTATAGAGTTACATGGTATTAGACTCAGAGAGGACAGTCAGGAGGCAGCCTACCAGCAGGGTGCAGCACCATGCATGACAGTTACATGAGATGTGTAAATCGTTAAAGTTTAACAATAAATAGTTCATGCTTAAACATACAAGTCTCAAATTCACGAGCGGGATTCTCCGCCCTGCCAGCCGGTCAATGGGATTTCCCATTGAGGCAACACCACGCCATCGGGAAAGCCCCGGGCGTGGGTACTCTGCCGGTGCAATGGAGAATCCCGACAGCTGAGAATCCAGCCCCTCATCTTTGACACATCTAAAGGACCTATATTACAACATACTATAATACAATTTTAAAAATAAATTTAGAGTACCCAATTATTTTTTTCCAATTAAGGGGCAATTTAGCATAGCCAATCCACATCTTTAGGTTGTGGGGGTGAAACCCACGCAAACACGGGGAGAATGTGCAAACTCCACACGGAGAGTGACCCAGAGCCGGGATCAAACCTGGGACCTTGGCGCTGTGAGGCAGCAATGCTAACCACTGCGGCACCGTGCTGCCCTATAGTTTAATACAATTAATGGAAGTCTGAGTAAGTTCACAAAAATAGCTTTACACTTAGGTAATGAGATTTTAAAAAAATGAAATTGACTTAACTTGGGAGTGAGTAACCACCAGTGTGTCAACTGTCCTTCAAGCTATCAGTTTCCGTTTTGTGGCCTGGATTTTGTTCCGTGCTATTCGTGGTTACTGCATAATTCTGTTTTCTATGTCCCATCTTGTTTCTTAGCCTTCAGTTGTTATCAAGTCAGATCATACAGCTTTTCCCTCCTGGGAAACAGCAGTCAGATTTAAAATGGTCCCTCTTAGGCATGCTGCACTATGTCACTCCATTATTTAAATCACTTCATGCAAGATTATCTGCTGTGCTTGAGAAGAAACCCTGGATATAAATAAACAGGTGAGAAAATCTAGTTGAAAGCAATACTTCAAACCACTTGTTCATGTCTATCTCTCCACCAAGTTTGACTAAAATGTGTGAATGTGATTAATAAGGATGGGGGGGGGGGGGGGAGCCAATCCGGTGATAAGTAATGCAGATTTGATGAGGTGGAATAAAAATTGAAAGTGAATTTGAAACTTTGCATCTACTGTTAACAAATAGAGGGATTTGAATTCCAACCAGTGCACAGTGTTATATTCCTGGGTCTAGTAATATGTATCGTTACTAGTTGCTGTTGATGCCGATGGTCTAATGGTGTGATCCGGAAGAAACCACGGGTCTTCATTTTAAGCAAACTAATTTATTGAATGTAATAATTGATTATATCTGAGTTTGACACTCTATAAAACTAGCTCTATAAATCAAGTAATTAAATATGAATGTATTAACTGATTCACAACTATAAATATTAACTATACTGAGAGCTATCTAAATACACAACTGCCTACTAAACAATCCTGGGTAGAAAGAGGCCAAGATCCTTAAGGAGCTGCTATTTATATTGGATCTTGTAATGCCCTCTAGTGCTAGATGTTATAATTCACCCTTCAGTTATATACATATGTACATATCACTACATCCCTCCTTTTTTTACATTTCTGACTTATTTTAACAAAGGAATAATGTAGAACAATAAGTAAACCATATCATGATATGTATAACGTAGTACAGAGCAAAATGAGTACTGAATACACAAATTGACTGTGAAGTCTTTACAAGTTAAGTCTATTAGGTGTCTTTCTTCTTCTCGTAGATCTTCTGAGTGAACGAGGTGGTGATTCTGATTTCTTGACAGTTCTTTGTATGTCAGTGTTGCTTTGAGTGCCAGTGTTGCCTTGAGTGTTAATTAGCGTACCATGAAAGATGGTTTCATTCACATGTAGATCCGGAACAATTTTATGAGGTTGAAACTTCTTGAGTTGTCTACGATTTCTATGTAGAATGTTACCTTCAGTTGTTTTGATTATGTATGGTCTGGGTGCTGCTTGTCTAATGATCTTCGCAGGAGCAGACCAACCTCCATCAGGTATTTTAATCCTAACGGTGTCATCTGGAGATAATGAGTCCAGTGTGGTAGCATGTATTTTATAATATAATCTTTGATGATCATGCAGCTGTTGCATTTTTTGTAGTGCTGGAAGATGATCAGGATTTGGAAACTGTAACACAGGTAATATTGTTCTCAGATCTCTACTCATGAGCATTTGTGCTGGTGGCAAACCTGTAGATAATGGAGTTGCTCGATAGGATAGCAGCACAAGATGGACGTCTGACGCAGAATCCAGAGCTTTATTAATCAGTTTTTTTAACAATTTGTACTCCTTTTTCTACTTTCCCGTTCGACTGTGGGTATTGTGGACTAGATGTGAAGTGTTTAAAATTGTAGACTCTTGCAAACTCAGTCCATTGCTATTGAAGCATGGCCCATTGTCTGTCATGACAGTGATTGGAATTCCATGTCGGAAAAATGTTTCTTTGCTTGCTTTTATCACAGACATGGAGGTCAGATCAGGTAGCTTCAATACCTCTGGATAGTTCGAGAAATAGTTGATAATGCGCACATAGTCACGACCATTGGAATGAAATAGGTCAATGCCTACTTTGGCCCGAGAAGAGGTTTCCAACTCGTGTTGCTGAAAAGCCTCCTTGCACTGCGCAGACTGGAACTTTTGACACATCTCACATCCCAGAACCATGTCAGTGATGTCCCGATTTATGCCTGGCCAGTAGACAGCTTGTTTAGCCAGTCTCTTACACTTTTCAATCCCGAATGTGTCCCTCATGAATCTGGCTTATTATCATGGGCCTGAGATGCAGTGGAATGACTATCCTGTCGAGTCTCAGAAGTAGACCATTTATCACCTTTAAATCTGCTTGAACATTGCAAAATTGTGGACATTGCCCTTTCGGCCACCCATTCGTGATGCGGTGAATGACACATTGTAGCAATGCATCCTTTTTAGTTTCCTCTCATGTTAAGTTGATTTTCTCGTCTGATGCTGGAATGTTATCTGCACACATCTGTACCTGAGATTCAATGTGTTGAATGAATTCCAGTGGTTCACTTTGCAAAGTAATGGAGTGTGGTGACGCATCCGCTATTATCAGATACTTTCCAGCTGTGTAGATGAGGTTGAAATCAAATCTTTGGAGTTTCATTAGAATTGTTTGGAGTTATGTCATTGAGATCATTTTCTATAATATGCACCAATGGTCTGTGGTCAGCCTCCACAGTGAAAGTGGGTAGTCCATAAACGTTATAATGGAACTTTAAAATTCCGGTTCGTAGACCCAAACATTCTTTTTTGATTTGAGCGTAGCGACAGTCTGTTGGTGTCATCGCCCTCGATGCATATGCGACAGGGACCCAAGACGAGCTGTCGTCCTTCTGCAACAAAACTGCTCCAATTCCGTTCAGACACGTCAGTCAGAATTTTTGTCTCCTTACTTGGATCGAAGAATGCTAAGATTGATGCAGTGGTGAGTTGTGATTTCAAGTCAAACCACTGTTGTTGATGTTCCTTCGTCCATTCAAACAAAGTTGATTTCTTAATCAGGTTTCTCAGAGCTGATGTTCGGTTGGACAAATTAGGGATGAATTTGGCCAGGAAGTTGACAACGCCATGAAAACGAAGAACCGCTTATTTGTCCTCAGGAATTTTTATTCCTTGAATGGCTGAGATTTTGTCAGTGTCAGGTCGCACACCTTTTTCTGAAATTTGG
Source organism: Scyliorhinus canicula (assembly GCF_902713615.1). Classification (NCBI taxonomy): domain Eukaryota; kingdom Metazoa; phylum Chordata; class Chondrichthyes; order Carcharhiniformes; family Scyliorhinidae; genus Scyliorhinus; species Scyliorhinus canicula. Next base: position 163,503,547 of record NC_052150.1, on the reverse strand, counting down.
TCTCCTAGGAACTTAAGAGTAGAAGCACCAAAACTGCATTTAGTTTGATTAATCTTGAGGCCATACTCATGTATGCGTTGAAAGACTTGTCTCAGTCTCGAGACATGCTCTTCTGGTGTCGATGACCACATGATGATGGCATCAACGTAGACAGATACACCGTCTATTCCCTCAGTCATCTATTCCATAATGCGGTGGAATCTTTCAGATGCAGAGATAATTCCGAAAGGCATCCTGTTGTAGCAAAATCTGCCAAAAGGTGTATTAAAGGTACAGAGCTTTCTGCTTGAGTCTTTCAATTGAATTTGCCAGAAATCTTGCAATGCATCTAACTTGTTGAAGATGCGAGCATTCACCATTTGGCTGGTGATTTCCTATCTTTTCATGTTGGGATAGTGTTCCCTCATGATATTCTCATTGAGATTCTTGGGATTGATACATATCCGCTGATCAACTGATGGTTTATTCACAGAAACCATCGAACTGACCCAGTCAGTCGGTTCTGTGACTCTTGATATTATACCTTGTTCCAGTAGCCTTTCTAATTCCAACTTCAACCTTTCTCTTCGTGGAGCAGGAATTCTCCTTGGTGGATGTATGACTGGCTTAACATCCGATCAAAGTAAAATTTTGAACTTAAATGGTAAAGTGCCCATGCCTTTGAAGACATCTGAATACTGATCAAGGACTCTTCAGATATCCCTTTGAAGGTCAGGATGAGATGGAGTTGCAGAATAAATACATTGAATTAGGCGTAGCTCCTTGCAGGCTTGTGCATCTAAGGGTAACAATTTATTTGAATTGACAATCTCAAATCTTAGTTTTATTTCAACATCCTTGTTGGAAACAAGTAAATAGCACGATTCCATGGACGAGATAACATTGCCATTACAGTCTGTAAGTTTACAGGCAGCTGAAAGAATGTTTGGAGGTCGCTTGAGCCTTGAGATGTCAAGTTTGGATAACAGGTTAGCTGACACACCTGTGTCGAATTTAAAATTGATTGGGCATTCGTTTACTTTGAGTACTGTGTTCCATTCGGAAACTGAAGTAATGGAATTAATTGGTTTGAAGGCAAAGTTACTTCTGTGGAGTTTTCATATTTGTCAATGATCCCAACAAAGAATGTATTTTCAAGGGAGTAACTATTTGAATCTGTTGATGAATCTTGCTCTAACTCTTCTTCTTTGATTGTACACGCCTAACATTTATCTGCCTTGAAATTGGTTTGGAGGTTTTAAATGTGAGTGTCGATCTGCACTGTGGAGCATAATGATTGACTTTGCCACATTGTGAGCGCGGTTTTCCTCTGGCATGGCATTTTTTCTGAAAGTGGGAGGTTCCGCACCTTGCACACATCATTGCATTGACATCATGACGCACAATACTTCCTCGCGCATGCGCAGATCGGTTTTTGGGTGTCTCGCATTTCTGAACGAAGTGCGCATGTGCGGGACTAGAATGTGCACATGCAAAATGGCTGCTGTCTGAAACATGCATCTTCTTCATTTGCGTAACTGCCTTTACACACTCTGCCTCTTGGGGCATTTTTGTGCCCTTTTCACAGAGCAAATACACTTGATACTGATTTTTTGATTATTGATGAACCAAAAACATTTCTATCGCAATTTCTAAAGTCAATGCTTTTTGCCTTAGTAATTTTTCTCTTAAATGTTCATCAGCAATGCCAAACATTATTTGGTCACGAATCATTGAATCATGAAGTGCAGAAACGTTACAGGTCTGTGCTAGTAGCCTAAGATCTGTTACAAAGCTGTTAAAGGATTCATCTTTTCCTTGCAATAATTTCTTAAATATGTCGTGCTCAAAAGTTTCATTGGTTTGAATTTTACAGTGGCTATCGAATTTTTCAAGGATTACTTCAAACTTTGTTTTGTCTTGACCTTCTGTGTAATTAAATGAATTGTAGATCTCTATCGCGTGTGGACCAGCCATAGATAGTAACAGTGCTATTTTGCGAGTATCTGTGGCATTATTTAAGTCAGAAACTTCAACATAAATCTGAAATTGTTGTTTAAACAAATGCCAGTTTACACTTAAGTTACCAGTGATCCTGAGGTGTTGAGGAGCCTGTGTACTGTCCATCGAGCTGGGAATCATCACATTTTTTCAGAAGGCGATGCTTCTGTTGCCAAATAGCTGCAAATGTTTTCTTCTTTTCTAACTGAACTAATCTATTCTAGGTAGTTTACTGTAGCCATCCTGGGTTCATGTTATATTACTGGATCTAGCAATATGTATCATTAACAGTTGCTGTTGATACTGATGGTCTGATGGTGTGATCCTGAAGAAACCACAAATCTTCAAATTAAGCAAACTAATTTATTTAAAGTAACAATTGATTATATCTGACTTTGATGCTCTACAGAACTATCTCTTGAAATCAAGTAATTAAATATGGTTTAATTAACTGATTCACAACTATAAATACTAACTATACTGAGAACTATCAAAATACACAACTGCTTACTAAACACTCCTGGGTAGAAAGAGACCAAGGGCGCGATTCTCCACCCCCCACGCCGGGTGTCAGAATAGCGGGAGGGCCTCCTGACATTTTTCACGCCCTCCCTCTATTCTCCCCCCCCCATGCCCGACCCACGCCACGAATCGTCGCTCGCCGTTTTTTACTGCGAGCGCCGATTCTCCGAGGCCGATGGGCCGAGCGGCCGGCCCTTCACGCCCGTTTCAACACGACAGCAAACACACCTGCTCGTTGCTGTCTTGAAACGGGCACCAGATGCACGTTTGGGGCATCTGGGGGCCCGATTGGCACGGCAGCACCACGGCCGTGCCAAGGGGGGGCAGAGGCCCGTGATCGGTGCCCACTGATCGCGGGCCGTGCGTCCGTAACGGACGCACTCTTTTCCCTCTGCCGCCCCGCAAGATCAAGCCGCCATGTCTTGCGGGGCGGCTGAGGGAAAAGACGGCATGCGGGGGTTGGCGCTGTCCGATGATGTCGGCCGCGTCAGCCGGCGTGACACTTGACGTGCGGCCTTGACGACCGTCATCAAGGCCGCGCCGCCGTGAGACACGGGGCCGCGCTCCTAGCCCCGCCCGTTGGGGAAAATCGGCCCCGGAAGTGGGCGTGAAGGCTGCCATGGGTCACGGCCTGTCCCATGGCAGCCTTTACGATTCTCCGCATTTGCGGAGAATCTAGCCCCAAGATCCTTTAGGAGCTGCTATTTATACTGGATCTTGTAATGCCCTCTAGTGGTAGTGTTACAGTTAGATGTTATAAGTAACCCTTTAGTTAGGTACACATATACATATCATTACACACAGTACACCAGGGTTTTCATCTTCTCATATTACTGCTCACCTCAAAATATAGCAGAAACTCTAGAAGTAACAGTGAGGTCTACACAAGGGGCACAGCCATTGCAGGACAAACTATCTCAAACTGTGGTTCTACCCCAACACGCTCTTCCAATAGTACCTCACATAAGCTGAACCTTCTGAACCTCTCCTGCCCAGCTGCAGGTTTGTAACTAAAGAATAATTTAGGATTTTATTTATTTTGGTTATCTGACGAATAAGAGGTCCGTTGCCATGTTCCGCACAACTGAGGAGCATGCAAATGAAGAATCTCTGTGCTCCAATTCTCCACAGAGATATACATGCCTCTGGTAAGCTTCCCGCTGCTCATCCTCAGACTGGAAGTAAGTCAGATGCATCATATGATCTATGTATTTATTTTCAACATGCCAAGACAGATGCTCAGTTAGAATATAGTAAGGCATAATTACAGTTACATTTTCTTATAACACAATAACAGCGACAGCAGGTTTCAGCTGGGAATTAGAACATACAGTGCAGAAGGTTGCAGAATTGGATAGCTCTTGGAGAATCAGCTCCCAGTGTTATCTGAAGCTTAGTGGGAAAAATGCCAGCTTCCAGTCTGCTCCTCTAGGTTCCATTTAAAGCAAACCTCTCTGACCAATTATGAACAGTGCCCTGGAATATTATGGATCTGGAAACAGATTACCATACTCATCGAAGAAAGCTGATTTGAGCAAATTTATTTTCCCAGGCATGTAAATGGTCACCTGTATTTTAGGTTATCTCAGTAGAGATGGGGCAAGATCTTCAAAAGGTAGGAGGGGTCTTGCCTGACGGCTGGAAGGATAACTAGAGACGTGTGTTACCTCTGTTGCGGAAGATCCGCTGAACCACAAGCTAATCAGGCAACGAATAGGCCAGCGACAGACCTTTCCCTAGGATCAGGACCCCTGAGGGCAGAGGTCAATCAGAGATGTCAAGCAAAAAAGCATTTTTGCTTGACATGGCCGCAGTAACTTCCGCAGGAAAGACAGCCACCAGAGGTCCAGGAAGGCTGGGTAAACCCAGGCCAGAGGTACGTAACAGAGGGAGGGGTTTCGTGGGGTGGGTATCATGAGGTAGAGGGTTGTGGGGTGAGGGGAGCAGCAAGGACAGGGGTTGACCCCTAGCACATCCCCCCTGCCCAGGGCCAGATCTCTTGATCAGGCATTGAATGACCTGGGAGATGTCAAGCAGCCCGCACAGATGAACTTGTGCACATGGTGACAGACTGCCCCACAGCTGGGTTATTACCAGTGATGGCAGGATGAGGCATTTAAATGGTCATAAATTGTCCACTTAGGCATCTGATCAGCAGCTTGACAGGAAGATTGACCACGGGCTACCTCACCCTGGACTTAATCAGGGTGGAGGCGGGAAGGTAACAGGTTTAACCTGCAACCCTTCTGCCCAATTAAATGCCTACCAGTGTAATAATGTGTATCATTGCTGCAGAGATGTCTCGGTGATGAGATCTTGAGGCTCATCTGTTTAAACATGAACCATTTATTGGTAATCTTTAACTACTTACAGATTCAAAGTATGGAGATGAAATGAAATGAAATGAAAATCGCTTATTGTCACGAGTAGGCTTCAATGAAGTTACTGTGAAAAGCCCCTAGTCGCCACATTCCGGCGCCTGTCCGGGGAGGCTGGTACGGGAATCGAACCGTGCTGCTGGCCTGCTTGGTCTGCTTCAAAAGCCAGCGATTTAGCGCAGTGATGCATGGAGATGTGAATGCAGGTCGGCTGCTTATTTACAGGGTTTCTCTCTAGACTGTTCCCTCACAGTCTATTACCACCTGACTCGATACATCATACCATGGGTGGTACTTTTCACAAGGTAACCCTTGTTCAATCGAGCACCTTTGCCACCACTGTGGCATAAGGGTACACATCACAACACCTCCCTTTCATTTCTAAAGAAAACTTTCCTCCCATCTTTGGAGTATTACATTGCAATGTTTTACTTGCTATGCCTGCTCACCCACTTAAACCTCTGACTTTGGGTGTGATTCTCCGAAATGGAGAGAGACAGCCGACGCCGGAGTGAAACCCGGAGTGTTTCACTCCGGCGTCAGAGGCCGCTCCTCGCCCCCTATTCTCCTCCCCCCCCCCCCCCCCCCCCCCCCAGGGGGGGAGGGGGCTAGGAGTGGCGGCACGTGAATCCCAAGCGCCCGGCCTTGACGCTTGCGTCCACGGTCGGTGGGCACCGATCGCGGGCCAGACATCTGATGAGCACGCCCGTGGTGCTCGATCCTCCCTCCGCCCCCCACAGGCCCCACACTTACCGGTCGCGCGATGTTCACGCTGGCAGCGACCAGGTGTGGTTGACGCCGGCGTGAACTGGTCGTGTTCGTCAGGGCGCTCGGCCCATCCGGGCTGGAGAATCGCCGCTTGCCGTGGGAAACGGCGAGCGGCGATTCTCCGAGTGGCGTGTCGCGTTCCGCCCTCCATTTTCGGGGGGCGGTGGGGTGGGAGAATCGCGGAGGGTGTCAGGGCAGCGTGTCGTGATTCGCCCGGCCGTCCCGCGATTCTCCCACCCGGCGTGGGGAGCGGAGAATCACGCCCACTGTGTCTCCAGATGGTCTTGAGGCTTGACAATTCTTCCACATCCCAGTTTGTCACAGCTTGGTCATAGCACTCAATGCTTCTGGTACTTGTCTGTCTGCATGTGATTCGCTCTTTGTGCTCCGTCGAGTCGCGTTTCTCTTTACCAACAACTCATCTGCTTTTTACGGACACTGTGGGTTTGTTCCATTTCTTCTGTAGGGATTGTTCTCTTGGTTTATTCCTGGAAGGAATCTATGGCTGGACATTAATTTTCCTTTTCCAAGGTGTCCACCATGTTCTGGCTGGATGTTTACATTTTGCAAAGGGAACTTTCATGTCCACTTGTTTCACAATTTCAGCCAAAAATGTGTTTGTTTTTTTATTTTCAAATAATTTTTCACGCCAATGAATCTTTTCATGCAGCTCAATGGTTCTCAGCACATCAATGACATCCAGTTTTTTCTTCTACTTGTGCCTTGCACTTCAGTGTCAGATTCAGAGCTTCCCATCCTATTTCTGTCTGTTGTTTCTCTGGCTGCACTAGAATTTATCCTTGTCCTTGTGGAATTAAGGACTGAAGAAGTGCTAAAAGTGGCATAAAAGTAAGATAGCAGAATGTGTTTATCAGAGAATGAAGGTCAATGCAGTGAAAGCAGAACTGAAAGCAAGGGGCAGAAGTCCCTGTGGGGGTGGGGTAGAGTGGTAGTGGGAAAAACCAAGGAAACCAAAAAACACAAATGGGGTCAAGATGGAGCGCAAAGTTCACTGTCTAAAGTTGTTGAACTCAATTCTGAGTCCAGAAGATGAGGTGTTGCTCTTCCTGTTTGTTTTAGGCATCGCTGGAGCATTGCACCAGGCCAAGGGCAGACATGTAGGCATGAGAGCAAGATGCTGAGTTGAAATGGCAAGCTACTGGAAGAACATAGAACATAGAACTTACAGTGCAGAAGGCAACCATTTGTCCCATCGAGTATTCACCGACCCACTTCAGCCCTCACTTCCACCATATCCCCTTAACCCAATAACCCCTCCTAACATTTTTGGTCACTAAGGGCAATTTATCATGGCCAATCCACCTAACCTGCACGCCTTTGGACTGTGGGAGGAAACTGGAGCACCCGGAGGAAACCCGCGCAGACACGGGGAGAACATGCAAACTCCACACAGACAGTGACCCAGCAGGGAATTGAACCTGGGGCCCTGGCGCTGTGAAGCCAGAGTGCTAATCACTTGTGTGGGAGAAAGGCTGTATCTTTGGCTGGGAAGTCAGTGAAGAGGGATTATCAATTTCAAAATTGTCCCAAGAAATCAAGGGAAGAGTGATGAGAGGAAATGCTGTAGTTATTGAAGCTGCAACTGCAAGGAGAAAACTTCCGATCTGTGTGAAGTTGTGGAGCCTGTTGAAACGATGCCTTGATGTTTGGTGGTGAGGTCAAGGAGTGATGAAAGAGAAGCTGTTGGAGGGAAAAGATATGAAGAGGCACTGGGATATTGCTGATCAAGGCACAACCATGACATTGGCCATGAAACATGACATTCACACTGGAATGTGTGGGAAGCAGCAGAAGTAAAAGGAATGGAAGCATCCACATACACACTTTACCCAAGAAATCATGGGCTTTGTTCTTCATGGCCGAATTGCTCATGTGGCAAATTTTATTTTTTGTGTGCTGCCTCTTGCTCCAGAATTCTTCCCAAGCATTTAATCTGTTCAGCTGACTCTATCAGACAACCATGGAATTTCCGCCAAATAAAGATCAATACGGTTGTCTCATGGATGGGACTTCACAAAGGAGCAGAGGTGTCCACAGAAGTGTCATTTGTCTCGTCCATAGTCATGGCCTGTGGGGAGTTTGACGTTCGCAGTGTTACATGACACTGAGAAGATGGCTCCTCAGGTGAGTGAAGTGTAATGGCATGCAGGCAGGTGGGTGCATGATGACTCCCTCTACAGCCCAACCACTCATGGCTAGCATTCATAATGAGACCCACGCTGTCATTAGAAACATCGTTAAGCTAACGATTAGGATGCTGAAGCGAAAGCAGCCTCAATTTCTGTGGAGGAGAGCTCCCTTATTCCAATTTCTGACAGCATGCTGTATTCTCCCCTACCTGGAAATCATGAGGGCACCACACTTGCTAGCATAAATTTGGCAATGTCCCCAAGGGTAGGATGAGGAAGAGGAGGAAGCAGGCAGCACATTCACGTTTGAATGGTCGTCCATAATTCAACAAAGGTTCTCTTTCTTTGCTCAGCACAATCAGCATGGCAGGTTTCAGGAGCTTTCCATTTTAGCCACCTTAATTCTGACACTGAGCAAGCGTTACTCTTAATAGCATACTCTCCATTCTTCATTTGAGTTCTTCATTCTCCATCATCATTTTCTCTTGTTACAATAATGTGGTTCCTAAGATTGTTATGGTCTTATGTCTGTAATTTAAGGTAAAATAGTGAAGGTCATTTGACCTATACTCAGGTCTGCCTGAAAAAAACCCGGTTGGTTTTATTGTTTTACTGGGAAGAAGGTGTAAGGCGTTAATACTTGGAGACAATTGCAGCAGGTTGTGTGCTAACAGTGGATAGACTCTAAGCCCCAAGTGCCAGAGAGGTGTTGAGCATTTTTGAGGGCAAACAGTTGTAGTTTAAACTGTCCATTTAGTTCCAAGATGCAAGAGTATTGCTCTTGTAAGTATACCTAATCAGCATTTCTAGGTGGAATGTGGGTGGACCAAATTTGTGAGGAGTTAAAATGAGTCTGGAAGATTTTCCCAGCTTTAGCTTGAGGGATAAGTCTCCAGGAAAAGTCGCGCCATGAAAGCAGTTTCAAATAAAAAATATTCCAGGCTGGAAAAGAAACGATGGGGGCGGGTTTCTCTGTCCCACCAGCCCTGTTTTCCAACGCGGCGTCACCCCGTTGGCAATGGGATTCTCCGGTCCCGCAGACTGCCAATGGGGTTTCTCATTGTGATTCCACTCTATCGCGAAACCTGCGAGTGTGGGTGCACTGCCTGTGAAGCAGAGGATCCGACGGAGAATCCTGTCAGCCCTCAGGAATTCAAAATCATTTTGGACTGATACTGGGAGAATTGAATATCTCCTTAAAGGACAGTGTAATATGCACGTGACAGTCCGGGGGTGGGGTGGGGGGGGGGTTCTACAGTGTTAAAAGTTTTGTTCTGTGTGTTAAAACATTCTGGCTGCGATTCTCTGGTCCGCCAGAGTGCCGGCACCAGCGCCAAAACGGGAGTGCTTTACAAAGTACTCCCAGTTCTGAGACCTGATTCTCGGGTCCTGGGGGGGGGGGGGGGGGGGGGGGGCAGCATGGCGCTGGAGCGGCCCATGCCGCTCCAACTGCCGGTCCAGGCGTCAACCCGGCACCGCGGGGTCCGCGCATGCGCAGTTGGGCTGGCGCCAACTGGCGCATGCGCACTGGCCATCATCCCCGCGATGGCCCCGATGCCAAATGGCGCAGGGATCCAGGAGTTGGCGCACAAGAAAAGTGGCCCGCAGCCAGAGAGGCCAGTCCGCCGATCGGTGGGCCCCGATTGTGGGTCAGGCCACTACGGAGGACCACCCAGGGGTTGGACCCCCCTCCACCCCCCCCCCCCCCCCCCCACAGGCTACTCCCGGACCCTTTAACCCCGAGGTCCCACTGGCCCAGAGCATTTAGAACGGCTGCTCAGCCCATTCGGGCCGGAGGATTGCAGCACCACCGTAGGATCGCCGCTACAGCCATTTGCGCCGATTCTCCCTGCGGCCCGGCGGCATGTGCGCCGTCCGTTTTTTCACGTGCAAGAGAATGGCGTCCTGGCGTTGAGGCGGAGTGGCACAATTCACGCAATTCACACAATTCTCCGGCCCGGCGGCGTTCGGAGAATCGCGCCCAGTATTTGCTCAATAGTGCTGGGCCAGGTCATCATTTATTGCCAATCCATAATTGTCCTTGGAAAGGTGGTGGTGAGCTGCAGTACACCCACATTGATTGTTGTTAGGAAGAAAATTCCTTTTGATCCAGTGACAGTGAAGGAACAACAATACACTTCCAAGTCAGAAAGCTATGTGCTTTGGAGGGGAGCTGACAATTGGTGGTTATCCGATGTGCCTGCTGCCCTTTTTCTTTGAGGTGGTAGTATGGATGTTGTGGTTTTAGGGCCCTTGGTGAGTCACTGCAGTGGATTTTGTAGATGGCATGCACTGCAGACACTGTGCATCGGTGGTGGAGGGAGTGAATAGTTAAGGTGCTGGATGGTGCCAATCAAATGAGCTGTTTTTTCCTGGATGTTGTCAATCCTCTTGAGTATTGTTCAAGCTGCACTCATCCAGGCCAGTGGAGAGTATTCCATTACACTCCTGACTTGTGTCTTGTAGATGGTAGACCGGCTTTGAAGAATGAGGAAGTGGGTTACTCACAACAGAATTCCCTGTCTTTGGCCTGTTCTGGTAGCCACACTATTTATATGGTTAGTCCAGTTCAGTTTGTGGTCAGTGGTAACCCCCAAGATGTGATTGATAGAGATTCAGTGATTGGAATGCCATTGAACGTTAAAGGATGATGGTTGCATTCTCTCATGGTGGAGATGGTCATTACCTGGCGCTTCTTTGGCACAAATGTTAGTTGAGCCTGAATGTTGCCCAGGTCTTGCTGCAGGGCCTGGACTTCTTCAGTATCTGAAGAGTCACAAACGGCCTTGATGAAAAACATAAGAACATAAGAACCAGGAGTAGGTCACATGGCCCTTCGAACGTGCTCTGCTGCCCTTCAATAAGAACATGGCTAATCTTTTTGTGGACTCAGCTCCACGTAGACCCCCGCTCACCATAACCCTCAATTCTTTTACTCTCTATCTTTGCCTTAAAAACATTCAAAGAGGTAGCCTCAATTGCTTCATTGGGCAGGGAATTTCATAGATTAACAACCCTTTGGGTGAAGAAGCTCCTCCTTCACTCAGTCCTAAATCTGCTCCCCTTTATTTTGAGGCTATGTCCCTATCTATTTTCAACCACCAGTGGAAACAACCTCCCTACTTCTATGTTATCTATTCCCTTTATAATTTTCTATGTTTCTCTGAGATCCCCCCTTATTCTTCTAAATTCCAATGAGCATATTCCAATGTCTGCACCCCCTGTGCTTAAACAAAGGAGACTGGTATTGGATTTTACCTTCTCACCCTCCATCAGTGTTTTAAATTCAACAATACTGTGATCGCTCCTTCCGCAAGGATCCCTAACTATGCAATCATCAATTATTTCTGTCTCATTACACAGCGCCATATCTAAGATAGCTTGCTCCCTCATAGGTTGCATTACATACTGTTTGAGGAAACTATCGCGGATACATTCTCTGAACTCCGCCTCAAGGCTGCCTTGACCGACCTGGTTTGACCAATCTACATGTCAATTAAAATTCTCCATAATAATTGCCGGACTATTTTTACATGCATCAGTTAGGGCGGCATGGTAGCACACTGGGTAGCACTGTTGCTTCACAGCGGCAGGGTCCCAGGCTCGATTTCCGGCTTGGGGCACTGTCTGTGTGGAGGCTGCACATTCTTCCCATGTTTCAGTGGGTTTCCTCCGGGTGCTCCGGTTTCCTCCCACAAGTCCCAAAAGATGTGCTGTCAGGTGAATTGGATATTCTGAATTCTCCATCTGTGTACCCGAACAGGCGCTGGGACGTGGCAACTAGGGGTTTTTCACAGTAACTTAATTGCCGTGTTTTAATGTAAGCCTACTTGTGACAATTACGATTATTTTTACTTTATTTCTTTCTTTACTGCCCACCCCACTGTTGTGTTATTATTTGGTGGCCTATAGACTACACCTATCAATGACCTTTTCTCCTTACTATTTTTAATTTCCACCCAAATGGATTCAACCTTTTTCCCCATCGAACCTATATCATTTCGTACAAGCCTCCCCGAACAGGCGCCAGAATGTGGAGACTAGGGGCTTTTCACAGTAACTTCATTGAAGCCTACTCGTGACAATAAGCAATTTTCATTTTCATTTCATTTCATTTTTTCATTTCATCTCACACTATCGCCCTGATGAATGTGCAATCATCAGTGAATATCCCACTTGGGTTTGGTCACTACCGAGGAACTCCTGCAGTGAGATAGCTAACCTCCCACAACTATCCTCCTTTGTGCTAGGTATGACTTCAACCAGTGGATAGCTTCCCCCCTGATTCCCAGTGGCTCCAGTTTAGCTAAGACTCCTTGATGCCACACTTGAAATGAAATGAAAATCGCTTATTGTCACAAGTAGGCTTCAAATGAAGTTACTGTGAAAAGCCCCTAGTCGCCACATTCCGGCGCCTGTTCACGGAGGCTGGTACGGGAATTGAACTGTGCTGCTGGCCTGCCTTGGTCTGCTTTAAAAGCCAGCTCTTCAGACCTGTGCTCAACCAGCCTCTAAAACCAGCCCCACTTGGTCAAATGCTGCAGTCACTCTCACCTCATCTCTTGAGTTCAGTTCTTTTGTCCGTGTTTGGACTATAATAATTATGAAGAAAGGAATACAGTGACTCCAGTTATTGTAAAGCCTTCAGAATACACCTTGTAAATGGATAGATTTTCTTTGTCTGATAACCTTCAGTTCCATGAGGTAAGTAATCATGGATCTTGGAATGTTGAAACATTAATTTTAAGCTCTGCTTAATGGAATAACATTTTAAAAATCCATTCAAATGAATCCACAAATGCTGGAGAATTAAATCATGATGAAGCTGACACCAATAAAAACTTATTAAATAACTTTCAATTAGAAATGGATATGTTGATTTGCTTTGACACTTTGCCGATATCAATATTTAATCTCAACAAAATATGAATTTTAACTGAGGATTTATTGCTGGAAACAGAAAATTGCACATGAATATTAATGGAAACTATGGATTTTATGATATATATTATTATATCACTTTCAAAATATCATAATAGGGTTGTACATCACAGAGTCCTTAATCAGCAGTACCTCTTGACCTTAGAAACTGCATCAGCGCTATTCAATTTTTTCTATCTATTGGCCAGAGTGGCAGTCGTCATTTATAACAATAAGAAGCAACCTTTGCCTGTCAATGAAGAGTTTATTAAAACAGGTGATCAATGTCAACTGCTTATGATCAATGAAACCAAAATACTCTATATATTCCATACGTGGCCAATTTATGGAAAGGGTTGAAGAGATTTTCACAAGTTGATGTTAAATTTAACAGTAAAGATTTCTCAAGCAAGTAGCATTGTATTAACATTAAAAGTGTACATTGTTATTTGGTGAGGTACTTCTTAAAAGCATGAATACTGTGACAAAGGAAAGAAATGTAAATTAAAATGTGGCCCCGGGTCAAATCTGAGCAGCTTTTTCAAGCATTGACTGGATTTGCTAATTCTTCACAAAATCTGATTCATTGCTCAGAACCGTTACCCAAGGAGAGTGTCATTTAAAAAAAGAGTACCCAATTCATTTTTTTCCAATTAAGGGGCAATTTAGCGTGGCCAATCCACCTACACTGCACATCTTTGGGTTGTGGGGGTGAAACCCACGCAAGCACGGTGAGAATATGCAAACTCCACACGGACAGTGACCCAGAGCCGGGATCGAACCTGGGACCTCGGCGCCGTGAGGCAGCAGGGCTAACCCACTGTGCCACCGTGCTGCCCTGGAGAGTGTCATTTTAGCTTACAATGAATTGAGAAGCTTTATTTTCACACTTTCCCTTCTTCTATTGTTGATGAGTTCATCCTTCTTGAGCAATAAGGATGAGAAATAATCAAACCTGGGCCTGAACCTTCTGTTGCATTGCAGCTCTGCTTTTAACTTTCCGCGGCACAACTCTGGTCCACATTTCTGCCCGAGTCATCCGATAGCAGTCCTTTTGTTTTGCAAAAATATACTTTATTTGTAAAATATCTGAAAGGACGTTTCAAACATTTAAAAATGGCTGTCGCACAAAGTGTAATAATATTCACGTTTCTACATACATTGTGTTGCAGTCTGAGGTGGTTCAATACAGTCAAAGAAACATTATGGACATTTCAAAATGGCCAACACACAAAGTGCAATAATATTCAGGTTTCTACATACATCAGGACCCACTCTCTTGGCCTCCCTCAGACTCCCCACCGTGGCCTCTGAATGCCCCTAACCTACCTATTAGGGGTCCTTCAGCTGCCCTCACCCTACCTCTCAAAGACAGGGCACTCCTGGGAATGTTCGCTGGAATGGGCAATCTGGCACCTAGGCACTTTGGCACTGCCAGTCTGGCGCCATGGGTGGTGCTGCCAGGGTGCCTGGGCAGCACTGCCAGGGTGCACAGCTGGCAGTGACAAGGTGCCTGGGTGCCAAGGGAGTGCCCCAAGGCCGACCACCTGGGGGCCTCTGATGGCCTGAGAGACCGTCAGCTGTCATCACATCTGATCCATATTTGTCTGACCAGGGCTAAAAGGCTCCATGGTGACATCTCCCAGGGTGTGGGCATTTGTTTCCGGGCCTCAGGAGAATTGGGTGCAGACTTATTTAAATGAGCCTAATGGCTCACTTAAATATGGACATCTGAATCTCGCCCTTAGGTCTCACGAGGTGTTCCAAGTGCCGTAAATCTTGTGAGGCACGATGAGGCCGTTCGATCACGCCATAATGTTGCACTCTGAGGTGTTTCAATACAGTCAAAGAAACATTGCATACATTTCAAAATGGTCATTACAAATGGTGCAATGATATTTAAATTGTCTGCATGGATCAAAATGCACTCGGAGGTGATTTCATACAATGTGATGCATGTAATATTCATTGTATACATTCGATGTGAGATATACAGCCCAAGGGGTTTCTATACAACTCCCCTCCCCTCAGTGCACTATGGTTGCAAGATCTTAGACAGAGGCCTTTCCCCATTCCACCTCTGTGCTGGCTGCCCCAAGCTTTAGTGCATCCCTCAACAGATAGTTGGACTTTGGAATGTGCCAGTCTGCAACACTCGATTAGGGAAATCTCCTCGTACTCGAAGACCAACAAGTTTTGGGCAGACCAAAGAGCGTCTTTCACCGAGTTGCTGATCCTCCAGAAACAGCTGATGTTTGTCTCGGTGTGTATCCCTGGGAAAAGGCTGCAGGGCACAGAGACCTGTGTCATGGAGCTGCCCAGTATGACCTTCGACAAAAATCGCCTCATTTCTCCCCAGATATAGATAGATAGATAGATAGAACAGTACAGCACAGAACAGGCCCTTCGGCCCTCGATGTTGTGCCGAGCAATGATCACCCTACTCAAACCCACGTATCCACTCTATACCCGTAACCCAACAGCCCCCCCCCCCCTTAACCTTACTTTTAAGGACACTACGGGCAATTTAGCATGGCCAATCCACCTAACCCGCACATCTTTGGGCTGTGGGAATATTCTTTGGAAAGGCACATTCCACAAGGAGGTGGACAACTGTCTCTTCCCCACCACAGCCACTCAAGGGCACGTGTGGGTGGTGTGAGAATCTGGCCATGAAATGAAATGAAAATGAAAATCGCTTATTGTCACGAGTAGGCTTCAATGAAGTTACTGTGAAAAGCCCCGAGTCGCCACATTCCAGCGCCTATTCGGGGAGGCTGGTACGGGAATCAAACCGTGCTGCTGGCCTGCCTTGGTCTGCTTTAAAAGCCAGCGATTTAGCCTGGTGAGCTAAACCAGCCAACGACTTGAAGGGGAGGACCTTTCTCATCACCAGCCAAGATGGCAGATTCAAGAATTCGGAGGTGTCTTCCTTCGAACCCTTTCCTCCGAGCACTGGTCAAGTGTTTACTATAATACACTGAAATGTTTTGGAAAATTTAAACAGCTTTTCAGTGTGTTCGTGAGTCAGTGAATGGGTGTTTAAGTGGATATGGCAGGTGAGGTAAAAGAGTAAGTGGATAGGATGGCAGCTGGATAGAGTGGTAGACTGGAGACTGGGTAAAATGGCAGTTGGCTGTGATGGTAGGTAGATAGGTTGGCAGATGGGTAAGGTGGTAGGTGGGTAGGGCAGTTGGTGGCTGAGGTAGGCGATATGTGAGTAGGTGGATCAGGGAATAGTCAAGTAAGGCGCGATGGGTTGTCAAGTCAGGGGATAGCCAAGTCAGATTAGGGGGGTAGTTAATGGATCGGGGTTGGGTTAGGTGGTGGGGGCTCGTCATGTTGGGCAGGGGTCAATCAATCTGACACCGAATTAGTGGTGGGGTTAGCCTGATCAGTTAAGAGATTGGGGGCCTAATCGAGCGCTCGAGGGTGGAGTTGCTGTCAGTTGTATAATCACCCCCGAGTTCATCTAAGATTTTCCTATGTGACATTTCCTGGACAACTATTCAGATAGAGTAAGTCGGAACTGTCCATTATGCATCTTTGGGGGGGGGGGGGGGGCTTGGCGGGGGTGGGGGGGGGGGGGGGGGGGAGGGGGGGGGGGGTGGGGGGAGGGGGGGGGGGGAGTATGCCCAGTTTCTGATGATCAGAGACTGGAAGATGGGTCCCATGAGAAAATTGAATATCAAGGTGTAAAAGCTGTAAATATTGTCCCTTTCCCACCCCCTTACATTTTTGAATATTTCATTCACTCTATCCTTTTCAGTTTTCTTCTATGACTGCTCCAAGATCCTACCTATTCTGTTCTTGAAGTTCTCACTTTACTTTTCACTCCCACTTTCATAGTGAGTATGTCACCTTCATCTGACAGCCTATCAGATAACATGCTACATTTCCCATACTTAAAGCAATGGATTGTATAGCATATAAGAGAAGTTACACATAGGGACGGCATGGTGGTGCAATGGTTCGCACTGCTGCCTGATGGCACCAAGGACCCGGGTTCGATCCTCGCCCTGGGTCGCTGTCTTTGTGGAGTTTGCACATTCTTCCCGTGTCTGCGTAGGTCTCACCCCCACAACCCAAAGATGTGCAGGGTAGGTGGATTGGTCATATCTTTTTATTAAAACAGTAAAAAAATATATACAAGGCCAAACCGTACAAATATCCATCTTGTGTTGGAGAAACAGGATATCCTCCCCTTAGTATCAATGTACGGGGACGGAGGGTGGATACTCTGCTTATTAAAACAGTTCACAACGCGTTTCTACAAAAAACAAATGGTACAAGCACTAAACTTTGCGCTGGAGAGACCAGATACCCTCGCCTCTGTACCAACAGAAGGAAAAGGAAGGGGGGTGATGGAGAGAGAGGGGAAAGGAAATTGGCCACGCTTAATTGGGGAAAAAAAGAATTAGGTACTCTAAATTTATTTTAAAAAAGAGAAGCTACATATAAGCCTGTTAATGTATTTAGCCACTCCATTGTCAATCATTAAAAGTGATCCAAATTGGAAATATTTGGAAAATGAATGGAAGTTTTCACAATAACTTTCAAGCAATTTGACCTGTGCCTGAGCATGCATTTGCCTTATAATATTGTTTGAGGGTGGGGGAGACGGGGGTGCAAGAGTGAAAACATTGCTTGTCAATGCTCCCATTTGCTTCCATGGAACCAGCGCCTGCCATGGGAGGAGTGTTTTCCTCATATCAGAAAACACTAAATAGCTGTTAAGTATGTTTGTCGAACAAACCATTTGTAATCGTCCACCAAGTGGTGTTAGTGGATGAATTATTTCCGTGAGTAATTTGTGGGATATCAGAGCTGAGGCTACTGACTGCTGACATCACACCTCATATGCTGCAACTATGCTAATACTGTAAATTTATTTCGCTTGTTACAATAGCTCAGGGGCATATTAAAATAAATATTGAGTGCTGGTGTTGATAAATGTTTATCGCTCTGATCGCAGAATTGTCCTCAGAGCAATCATTTACTCTGGTTGCTTGCTGAGTTATTCTAGATTATCCATTTCGGTAAAAGTTTGATATGAAATTGATGTTCAAACTGTGGGAATGGAGAAAACAATAACTGTTCTGCCCACAAGGTTTAATGTGTGAAACTGCAAATCCTTTACCCGAGGGAACACTAAATGATCTTTGTGTCCATCTGTTGCAAACTTTGCAATGTAGTACGCACAGTGACACTGCACAGTGGATTATTAGAAAAAGAATCCAACACACTATAATGTATAATTAAGTGAAAGTAAAATTTTTCGGCAGCCAATATGGCGAACCAAACCAAGAAAAAACCTATCAAACCAAAAATATTGTTTTGTTCCAGGAGTTCAGGATATTTGGTGCACTGGTTGAAAGATTCCGCACTGGGTTGGAGAATCGCTGGGGGAGGGCGCACGAATCCTGTCACGCCGCTCCGACACCGGGCCGCCGATTCTCCGCGCTCGACGGGCCGAGTGCCTGCCGAGTCCCGCCGGCGACGTTTGCATATGGTTCTACCTGGAGGAACCTTGGCGGTCTGGCTGCGGGGGCCGGCCTGGTGGGTGGGTGGGTGGGGGGGGGGGGGTGCGGGGGGCGGTATGTTCCTCCGTGCCGGGCCCCTGTAGGGCTCTGCCATATTACCCGGGGGCCAGCGCGGAGATAGCCATGGCGCGCATGTGTGGACCCGTGCCGGCCATGCTCGGCCGGCTTTCGGCGCCGGAGCAGCACACAGCACTCCGGTGCCTGTCTAGCCCCCTAGGAAGGGGTGAATGCCTGGGCCTGGAGGCCCGTTGATGCCAGTGCCGCTCTTGGCCCCGGCTGCTTTTGGCCCTAGAAAAAAATGAAAATCGCTTATTGTCAGAAGTAAACTTCAAATTAAATTACTGTGAAAAGCCCCTAGTCGCCACATTCCGGTGCCTGTTCGGAGAACTTGTTGCGTTTGGGATTTGAGATTCCATGGGAGGGAGGCAGTGGAACAGTGGTAATGCCACAGGACCACTCATGCAGAGGCTCCGTGGGCAGAAGGTCAAAACCCCAGCATAGCAACTGGCAGAATTTAAATTCAATTAGTGAAATCTGGAATCGAAAGTTGCTCCCTCATGACCAGGAAACTATGACTGGTTCACCAATACCCTTTAGGGAAGGAAATCTGCCATCCTTATCTGGTCTGGCCTACATGTGACTCCAAAGCCACAGCAATGTGGTTAACTCTTAACTGTACTAAAATAAAAGGCAGAAATGCCCACATCCCATGTAGAAATAAAAAACAAATTAGTACTGTGATGGTGTAATGAAACCCAAAGTCTGTCAACCATCTACAAGGCACAAGTCAGGGGTATATTGGAATACTCTCCACTTGCCTGGATGAGTGCAGCTCCAACAATACTCAAGAAGTTCAGCACCAGGGCAGCACAGTGGTACAGTGGGTTAGCCTTGAAGCCTCACGGCGCCGAGGTTCCAGGTTCGATCCCGGCTCTGGGTCACTGTCCATGTGGAGTTTGCACATTCTCCCCGTGTTTGCGTGAGTTTCGCCCCCACAACCCAAAGATGTGAAGCAAGGTGGATTGGCCACACTAAATTGCCCCTTAATTGGAAAAAATGAATTGGGTATTCTAAATTTAAAAAAATTTTTTTTAAAAAGAAGCTCAGCACCATCCAGGACAAAGCAGCCGCTTGGTTGCTCCCCCTTCCACAAACATTCAAATTCTCCACCACCGACGGACAAAGGCAGCCGTGTGTACCATCTACAGGATGCACTGCAGTAACTCACCAAGGTTCCTTCAACAGTAACTTCCAAACCCATGACCACTACCATCTAGAAGAACGAGAGCAGCAGGTACATGGGAACCCCACCACCTAGAGGTTCCCCTCCAAGTCACTCACCACCCTAGACTTGGAAATATATCGCCGTTCCTTCACTGTCACTGGGACAAAAGCCTGGAACTCCCTCCCTCATGGCACAGTCGGTGTACCCACACCTGAAGGACTGCAACGGTTCAAGAAGGCAACTCACCACCACATTCTGAAGGGCAACTAGGGATGGGCAATAAATGCCTAACCAGCGACGCCCACATCCCGTAAATGAATTTTAAAAAAACAGTGCACTGTAGGATATAGAGTACCAGTATTACTGAAGGGCAGATCATCCCAACTAAAAACTGAAGTTGCCACATCGTCAGCATTAATAATGGCAGTTAGCCCTCTTCTTTTAAACAGTGAATTACTATGCAGCGTTGTTAATCATCTTGAGCTTCTGTTGTGGTGCAGATATCCTGAAGGTGGCCTTTCAAAATGCCAGCGAAAGAAGCCTGGGGGCAAATACGAGTAGCCAGTTTATTGTGATAACGCAGATTAATGAATGCATTTGCAGGTTATTCACCAGCAGAATTATAATAAGTCAACTCAGCCCAAGGCCATTACCAAGTAGTGAAAATATTTAAATTGCAAGTTATGAGACAAACCACTCTTCAAGAAGGTTATTAACCAGACTTAATCCGACATGTATAAGTATGATTTACTATCATTGACCATGAAATGAGTAGCTGCTGCCTGCAGCGGGAAACTAATGTTAATAATTATCTTCAGACACATTCATAATTGGTCAACCTTTTTTATTAATTGTATGTTTATGATTTGTTTCTCATATACAGATTTTGTCTGATTATCTCTGTTTTACCTGTTTTCAATTGTTCCACTTACAAGATCCTGTGTGGCAACTAATTCCAGAGACTGGTTGTCTTACAACTACTTCCCCATCCACCACAATGTTTTTAAATTGTGCCTATTATTTCTGGACTATATACAGTACATGTTTGTATATCAATAAATTCTAATTAGCTTATCATCAATTCAATCATCCAATCAACAGAAATCAACATCGATGAACTGACTTGCCTTAGAACCAGTTGACCAGTTGAGTTTTTTTCAGATCACCATATATTTTTAAATCTTCAGAATAAAAGATATCTAACAACAGTCTCTATTGATTGACTGGACAATTGAAATATGGGGTTAGTCTGAAAATGTGCCCAGAATATTTATTTTGCTGCTTAAATATTATTCTGTATGACACAGTATGCACATCATAGGCTTGTAGGCAGAGAGAGCGGAGTGCCTGTCATATTCCTGTCACCGTGGCATCAGTGGGGAAGGTGGAGGATAGAGCTCTCGCCCAGAGGCTATCAGAACTGCTGAAATCATCAATTAATGGCCTCTTCCCACCACTGCTGACATTTTTCCAGTGGAGGATTAGCCCTTTGTTATGTCGGAAGACCATCTAATGAATTCTGCTGGTCTCTATACAGGATTAGGGGTAGAAGGTCTCCTTAACCTGCACGCTGTGTTCCACAGAGGGGCCACCCTAGTGGCAATGGACACTCACATTCAACAACCCCACCATTACCAACACCGCTCTCCACCCTTCGCGTGGTCTGCCTGCCTCACCACGGCATGCCCTGTGTGCCACTCAGCACACAGCAGGCAGTGGCAGGATCTTCTGGTCCCGCCATTGTTAAAAGAGTGCGCTGAATGCACCCCTCGCCATTACAAACCCTGTGGTGGGCATGTGCTGTCAGCAAGACATTAAGATCCTGCCGGCGTGAACGGTCAGAAAATTCCGCCCATAAGATCTTGAGTTGACTTGGTAGGGTGGATACTGGCAGGATGTTTCCTCTCATATAAGCTGTTATCAGTATCATCTTGCTCTTCACGGTCTGTGATTTGACATGAACGTCAACATTTTATGCATTATTGTTGCTGTGAAATGCATTGGGAGTGTTCAACTTTATTGAATGGACTATATTGCATTTATAATGGTGTATTAAGTCATAATTATTACCGAATAACTTCTCTGAACCCAAAAAAACTAAATTTAAATAAAGACGCCAAGATTTTCCACTCACCTTCTTCTTGGACAGTTTTGGTGACGGGAGTGGTAAATCTCGCAAGTGTCCCAAATCACAATTTAGACCTGGGGGGAGTCTTGTTGCGATTGTTCTCACCCCCCACCAGTGATGTTACAGAATCCCGATGTTCAAAGTCGGGAACCATGTTATAATAAATTTGCATGTCATTATCAGGCTTCTATGCCTGATCATTTGATCACCCCAATCCCAGTTAGACAGGAGGTAATGCCAGGGGGAAGTGTGAGGTGGAAGTGCCAGAGGGCAATGCCAGGGGCAGGGGATTGCATGGGTGGGTTGCGTGGGTAAGGGGAAGTTTCCATTTTAACTTTTGTACATCAGGGCGGCCTTTCAAAATGGCGCTGTGATCTTTAAAAAACAAAGTTGTCCCAGCTCTGGGTCACTGTCCGTGTGGAGTTTGCACATTCTCCCCATGTTTGCGTGGGTTTCGCCCCCACAACACAAAGATGTGCAGGGTAGCTGGATTGGCCACACTAAATTGCCCCTTGATTGGAAAAAATGAATTGGGTACACTAACTTTATTTTAAAACAGCAAAGGTGCAGGCAGGGCCCAGTCAGAACCCCACCAGTGTGACATTGTGGGATCTGCCCCTTCAACCTTTATGTACCATATTCCTAGCAAAGTGATGGAATCAGCTGCCGTTGGTACCTGTGGCTTCAGGGCAGATTTCCCTCCCACTGCAACACTCTGCGAAACAATGGTAAAATTCCGCATGTGTCATTCTATCAGGATAACATTTCAATAAGCTATGATATTTTAAAAATGATTCATTTTTATCTAGTGTGTTTAAAAGATTTTTTTTTTAACATTTTAGCTTTTGCCTTAACCCCATGAAGTATGTTCCAATTTTTTATTTTGCTTTTCTGTATATTTAACAAGTGAATTATGATTCATGCATTTCCCCTGGTTTGGTGTCAGTGAGGATTTTTCAATCTGATCAGCTGCTCTCAGCCATCTTTGTTGAATTGACTGTCCTTGGATATCACAGATCCTTTATAGATAGCTCACAATAGGGGCAATCAATGCTGTACAGCTTGTTCAATCACATAGGCAGCTTCTCTCAAGGACACCAGCAACACCATCTCTTCACCAATGGCTGCAAAATTCAGGCCACTGAGAATAATTATCAACTGGTGTACCAGTGGAAACCACACAGCATTGCATTAAAGGCCAATGACAAACATTTTTTTGGTATATGTTCACATTGTGATGATCCCTGTAGAGATTGTGAACATTGAAAAAGATTCAAACTTCCGGTTAATAGCTGAAGGAATGATGCCGGGTTTCGGCTACAGGCCGAGTGTTAGTGGGCAGCACGGTAGCACAGTGGTTAGCACTGTTGCTTCACAGCTCCAGGATCCAGGTTTGATTCCCGGCTTGGGTCACTGTCCCTGCGGAGTCTGCTCGTTCTCCCTGTGTCTGCGTGAGTTTCCTCCGGGTGCTCCGGTTTCCTCCCACAGTCCAAAGTTGTGCAGGTTAGGTGGATTGGCCATCCTAAATTGCCCTTAGTGTCCAAAAAGGTTAGTTGGGGTTGCTGGGTTGCGGGGATGGGGTGGAGGTGTGGGCTTGGTCGGGTGCTCTTTCCAAGGGCCGGTGCAGACTCGATGGGCCAAATGGCCTCCTTCTGCATTATAAATTCTATGACACGATTTAAAGTTTTACTGGAGCAAATGACTTTCGACAAAACTATTTTTTGTTGGCAATTCATGCTTTGAACTACAGAGTGGAATGTTCCTCTTTTCTACATATCACACATTACACTCTCCACAGAATTACATACCACAGTTGCTCCCGCTTCCAATATTTCCCTGTTTCACCAAGTAGTAACCTTTGAGTGACCACTCCCAGCCATTTTCCTTAGTTTTCGGGAGGTTTCCTAAATGCAATACCAACAGCAGGGCTTTTCCCAGTGATTCTTTCCCTAAGCCTTACCAGAATAAATCTCTTGGAATTTTTAGTTGGCTATGGGATGTGTCTCTTCATCTAAAGTCTGTTTCCCTCCTGAATCTGGCCATTATAGTTCACAAAGCCAAGCAGCTTCTTCTCTCTGCTGACTGCCCAGAACCTCTTTATCCTCTCCCTCTTCCTCATAGAAAATAGAACATATAGTGCAGAAGGAGGCCATTCAGCCCATCGCGTCTGCACCGACCCACTTAAGTCCTCACTTCCACCCCGTAATCCAATAACCCCTCTTACCCTTTTTTGGACACTAAGGGCAATTTAGCATGTCCAATCCACCTAACCTGCATGTCTTTGGACTGTAGAAGGAGATTGGAGCATCTGGAGGAAACCCACGCTGATACGGGGAGAATGTGCAAACTCCTCACAGACAGTGACCCAGCGGGGAATCGAACCTAGGACCCTGACGCTGTGAAGCCACAGTGCTAACCATTGTGCTACCATGCTGCCCATGCAAAGTGAGACACATTAACCTTGGGTAGAATTATCCCAAGGCTCCGCTGGTGGGTTCAACGGAGGGCAGGGAGAAAGAATTTGGTGGGAAGTTCAAATATCTGTTTTACACCAGCGTGCATTTACGACAGGACAGGACAGGTGCCCGCCATGGCGGATTGGCAAACCCGCTGCAGGCTGGCTTGAAACTCATTTACATCCCAATAATTGGATGCAGATGAATGCCTGACCACCCATGGTTAATTCTCCATGTGCCTGCAGGAAAACACATCAGTTCAAAACACATTTGATACAACATGACGTGTGCATGTCAGGACTCACCTGAACAATGTCTGGGGTACTCCAGAGTTCAGGATGGAGGTGAAATCTGGACTCTGGAACACCACAGCACTGGGTGGGGGAACATCTACAAGTGGACCTTCCAAATTGGATGTCCCAGAAGGGGTCCATCATCCAGGATCAGACTGTTTCTGGAGATCTATCTTTGGCCCATCGCAGGGGGCCCGCCGACTGGCGCGATTCCTGCCCCCGCCGAATCTCTGATGGCGTAGAATTCGGGACACGGTGGGGGCGGGATTGACACCAGCCCCCGGCGATTCTCCGACCCGGCGCTGGGTCTGCACCAGACCCAATTCCCGAAGCTCAGAAGATCCAGATCCTCTAAATGCGGCTGAGCTCCAGCGTTTTTCCACTTATCCAGGACGCGCCGACCTACGATGAAGCCATGGCACTACTGAAAGAGAATTATGCTCAGCGGACAAACACGCTTTACACCAGGCATGTCGTTGTCAACTCCCTGGTGAGTCAATAGAAGATTTCTGGTGTGCCCTAATTCCCCTGGTCAGAGACTGTGACTGTCAGGCCGTCAAGGCCACGGAACACTTACTCAAGCGGGACGCTTTCGTTACGGGGATTGCGTCAGATCACATCCGCCAGCGACTTTTAGAGGAGGCCACGCTCGACCTCCAGGCAACCAAAAAGCTGGCGCGAGCGATGCCAGTCGCCTCATGCAATATCCAGGCCTACACCCCCCGCCGCACAGCCCACCCCTCCTACGCATCATGGACCATGCAGATGGCCGCCCCATCGGGGATTCGACTCAGCCAACCCTACGCCTCTGCCACGCGCCAACCAGCCAACCCCGGGGGCCCCAGATGTTACTTCTGTGGGCAGCCAAAACACCCCCGCCAACGCTACACGGCCCGAAGCACCCTTTGCAAGGCCTGTGGCAAAAAGGGGCACTTTGCTGTCATGTGCCAGGCTCGCTCAGTCGCCACTACCGCTCCGACCCCCCCCCCCCCCCGCGTACGGACAGTGGGTGCCGACATCTTCCCCCCCCACGACCATGCACGGCCACTCATCCAGTCCACCCTTTTCCCCTGATGGCCGAGGCTCAACAGGCCTTCAATCGTATTAGGGCCGACATCGCCAAGGCTGCAATGCAGGCAGTCGACGAGATGTTACCCTTTCAAGTGGAGAGCGATGCATCAGACGTCGCTCCAGCTGCCACCCTCAACCAGGCAGGCAGGTCCGTGGCATTCTTTTCACGAACTCGCCATGCCTCTGAAATTCGGCACTCCTCCATCGAAAAAGAGGCCCAGGCCATCGTTGAAGCTGTGCGGCATTGGAGTCATTACCTGGCCGGCAGGCGATTCACTCTCCTCACTGACCAACGGTCGATAGCCTTCATGTTCAACAACACGCAGCGGGGCAAGATCAAAAATGATAAAATCTTGAGGTGGCAGATTGAGCTGGTATTGTCCTGGTAAGCTCAACAAGCCTCCCGATGCCCTATCCCGAGGTACATGCGCCACTGCACAGGAGGACCGACTCCGGACTCTGCATGACAACCTTTGTCACCGAGGAGTCACACAGTTGTACCACTTCATTAAGGCCCGCAATCTGCCCTACTCCGTCGAGGAAGTCAGGACCATCACCAGAGGCTGCCAGGTGTGTGCGGAGTGCAAACCGCACTTCTACCAGCCGGATTGTGCGCGCCTGGTGAAGGCCTCCCGCCCCTTTGAACGCCGCAGGGTGGACTTCATGGGCCCCTCCCCTCCACCGACCAGAACACGTATTTCCTCAGTGTGGTCGATGAGTACTCCAGATTCCCCTTCGCCATCCCATGCCTCGACATGATATCTGCCACCGTCATCAAAGCCCCCAACACCATCTTCGCTCTGTTCGGCTTCCCCACCTACATGCACAGTGACAGGGGATCCTCATTCATGAGCGATGAGCTGCATCAATTCCTGCTCCACAAGGGTATCGCCTCAAGCAGAACGACCATCTATAACCCCCAGGGAAACGGACAGGCGGAGATGGATATCAGGACGGTCTGGAGGTCCGTTCAGCTGGCCCTACGGTCCAGAAATCGCCTGGCCTCCAGCTGGCAGGAGGTTCTCAACGATGTACTGCACTCCATTAGGTCGCTCCTATGCACTGCGACTAACGACACAACCCATGAACGTCTCTTTGCCTTCCCAGGACGTCCACCTCTGGGGTGTCGCTCCCAACTTGGCTCGCAGCTCCAGGGGCCGTACTCCTCCGTAAGCATGTACGACTCCACAAGGCAGACACGTTGGTGGAAAGGGTGCAGTTACTCCACGCCAACCCCCAGTATGCCTACGTAGCGTACCCCGACGACCACCAAGATACTGTATCTCTCAGGGACCTAGCACCAGCAGGTTCCACACACACACACACCCTCAGCCCGGCGCCAGCCTCCCCTCCCCTGGCACACCCAGCAGCAACCCCCCCCGGATCATCCGTCCTCCCCCTGCCCACGCCCGAGGATGAAGAGGGTCTCGGCACACTCCCAGAGTCACCAAGGACCCGACCGATACCGTCACCACTGCGTTGCTCCCAACGTCAGATCAAGGCTCCGGACCAGCTAAACCTGTAATTGGTTCTAGACTCAAATTTCTTTTTCTCTGTATATTAAACTTGTGCTGTATATAGTTCTCCACCATCCCCGCCGGACTCAATTTTAACAGGGGGTGAATGTGGTACCATTGATGTATATATTAGGGTATGTATGGTAAGGCCCTGTACTACAGGTACGGGGTTAGTCCCTGCCTGCTGGCTCCGCCCAGTAGGAGGAGTATAAATATGTATGCTCCCAGTACAGCAGCCATTTCGCCAGCTGCTGTAGGAGGCCACACATCTTAGTGTAATAAAGCCTCAGTTGTATTCAACTCTCGTCTTTGTGTAATTGATCGTGCATCACCCACTGTGAACTCAGATACTGCTACAATTGTCTCCAGCTGAAAACACCTTGAACCATTACCTCAGTAACACAGTCTGAGCCTCCGTTTGATCTTTAACAAACACAGGTCTGTCGTCAAGTAAACGTCAAAACAGACCACATGATCTCTTCCATTTAACCTTAAACTAAAAGCATAATTCCAAAAACATAACTATCTTCTCACTCTCTTAACTGTAACTGCATCCCATAATTCAAAACAGCATTCCCTAGTCAAAAGGAAAAAAGCAGGCTGCCTTTTCCAGATTCTAACAGCATGCTACTCCTGAACTAGATGCTACCAATTGCCAAGCATGGTTGAATTGACCCAATCATTCCTTCACAGTTCCTCACTGCAAAATAATACATTTGTTTAAGTAATTTACCATATGGGGAATTCTTTGTGCAAATCTAAATCTTACCATAATATGGTACAGTACATTCTTACACCAATCTTAAAGATTAGTTCTGACCTCCTGCTGCATTAGGAGCAACAATACTAAAACATTTATATTGACCGTGTCATTCATTTACCAGGTTCAACTCAATTATTTGTTAACTAATGATAAAACACTGAATCTAGATGAATGCTACAATGTAAGTATTATGGTTTTATTGTGGTAGTACTGTAGTTATGATCCATATGTTCCAGTATTCTAACATACGGATATATCTTGGTAACGATCTATCAGGTAAAACAGCATATAGGCTGCAGTAAACCATTTAAAAGACCTTAATGATAATATTTGGGTGTCACACTGCATAGCTGCAATAATCTACTTCAGTTCCTATTCTCTTTCTAAATTGTTGTGTACAGAGTGTACTGTGACCTTTTATTGTCTTTCACCACCTCCTTTGCAACAACAATTATCATTTACTTTTTCAGGTCTCAACAACATCACATTAACTTTCTCAATGGTTGCACCTTCTCTACCACACATCAAACACTCAGAGGCATACCAGGCCAGTAAATTCTGTTCTAATGGTTTGAGGGAGGAGGTGGGTGTATGGAGAGACAAGGGGGGCGAGTCTTAGCCTCTTAAAAAAAGTGGTAAGAAACTATACCTGTGGACTTGCGGTGGCGGCCATGTGCTGATTGGTCGCACACAGGCCAGCTCATGCTTGAAGGTTTCGGTTTCGGCCTCCTTTGCCTGATTAGTGGACTCTTTGGTTTGAAGTTTGTGTGATAAGTGATGGGCAATGAATTTGCCTCCAAATTGGAATGTCAACAGGTTACTGCAGCCGCAGAGGTCGAATAGGATGATGGGGCTGTAGGTGGACCGTCCGTATGGC
This sequence comes from Scyliorhinus canicula, assembly GCF_902713615.1. Classification (NCBI taxonomy): domain Eukaryota; kingdom Metazoa; phylum Chordata; class Chondrichthyes; order Carcharhiniformes; family Scyliorhinidae; genus Scyliorhinus; species Scyliorhinus canicula. The sequence continues at coordinate 163,474,956 of NC_052150.1, read as the reverse complement.
GCAGTTACAGAAGACATGGCGGAGGTTGGGATGTCGTTGTCGTCCATCCCCATTGCCAGTGGAGCAATTGACGGCGATGATTAAAGGAGAACTTCAGCAGTGTCGGCTAGAGGTGCAGCGATGATTGGTTGAGGGCGATTGATGGGCCGGTTGCCCCTCTTCATTGTGCCTGGGAAGCGCCTGGAGTCACAAAGTGTGACAATACAAGAGGTGGAATGGCGGCCATAAACTACAGTTATCAGATGGTGGAGTTGGAGGCAGTGGTGGTGATGTTGGGTGTGGCCTGCAAGGAGCTGAAAACAAGAGCAGACGACTAGGAGAATTGGACCACGCGTCAGAATCTGCCCATTATAGGGGTGGAGGGAACCAGTGCCATGGCCTATGTGTCAAAGACGTTGGTGAAACTGGTGATTGAGGGGGTCTGTTAGAAGGCCCTGGAGATGGTTCGGGCACATTGATCGTTAAGGCAAAGGCCGAGGGCAGGGGAACCACCGAGGGGAGTGATAGTGAGGATGCACCGATTCCAGGTGAAGGAGGAGATCCTGAGGTGGGCGAGGATGATGAGAGACTGCACTTGGGAAGGCCAGTGGATGCGAATATACCAAGACATTGATGCCGACCTGGTCAAGTGGCTGGCTAACTTTAATCAGGCCAAGGCTGTGCTCTTCTGAAATAAGGGTTCGGCTTGGCATGCTATACCCAGCCAAACCTTGGGAGACGTTTAAGGGAAAGGAGCATTAATTTACATCTCCTGAAGAGCCACAAAGTTTTATTGAAGAGCATGGTTTGGAGGAGGGTTGATCGGGAACGTTTGACTGATGTTTTTGTTTTTAAATGTGTGTATAATATTTACCAATGTTCTGTTCTATTTCAACATATTTGCCTTGTTGATATTTTACAATGGTTGTAGGGGGAGTAGGTCTGAATCTTGGGTGTGTCTCCCTTCTGTTGGTTGGGGAGGGGAAGGTTCTAGGTAGGGGGGTAATTTGGGGCTGAGACTCCACCAAAGGTTAGAAGTGGGTAGGCAAATTGCGGGAAGGGACAGTGTGAGTGATATGGGTGAGGGCCATTGTTTCGGTCTCCAGGCAGGAGTTACCACGCTAGCAAGCATGTTGGTGAATGGATGCACAATTTAGGTGGGGGCTGCGACGGGTTGCCACAGGGGAGTGGTGGGGTTGGTTGGGGAGTATTTTGGGAGGGGTGGAGGGGGGAGTGTGCTGGTGATGCCGGTAGGGCGGATAATGTATTGAGTCAAACTAGAAATAAAAATGGGTGAAGGTGGAGAAGAGAGTTCACAGTTTGAAGTAGTTTTTTTTTTATAAATTTAGAGTACCCAATTCATTTTTTCCAATTAAGGGGCAATTTAGTGTGGTCAATCCACCTAACCTGCACATCTTTGGGTTGTGGGGGCGAAACCCACGCAAACACGGGGAGAATGTGCAAACTCCACACGGACAGTGACCCAGAGCCGGGATCGAACCTGGGACCTCGGCGCCGTGAGGCAGCAGGGCTAACCCACTGTGCCACCGTGCTGCCCTCAGTTTGAAGTAGTTGAGCACAATGTTAAGTCTGGAAGGTTGTAATGAGCCTAACCGGAAGATGAGGTTCTGTTCCTCCAGTTTGTGTTGGGCTTCACTGCAACATTCCAGCAGGCCAAGGACAGACATGTGTACATGAGAGCAGGATGATGAGTTGAAATGGCGAATGAGAGGAAGGTCTGGGTCCAGCTTGCAGACGGACCAAAGGTGTTCTGCAAAGCGGTCACCCAGTCTGCGTTTAGTCCCTCCAATGTAGAGGAGACCGCACTGCGAACAGTGAAACCAATAGACCAGATTGAAGGAGGTGCACGTGAAGTGCTGCCTCATTTAAAAAGAGTATTTAGGCCCTAGGATGGTGAGCAGGGATGAGGGAAAGGGGCAGGTGTTGCCACGTTAGTGGGAAGCTGCTGTGAAAAGAGGGTGAGCTGGTGGGGTGGATGGAGGAGTGCACCAGGTTTTTGCAGAAATGCTAACATGAGGAATGAGGGGAAGATGTGTTTGGTGGTGGCATCAGGCTTTTAAAAAAATTTGTTCATGAGATGTGGGCATTTATTGCCCATCCCTGACAGTATTTAAGCAACAACCAGATATCTGTGGATTTCGACAAGGTAAGGATGACAGATTTCCTTCCTTAAAGGATGTTACTGAACCAGATGGTTTTTTTATGACAGTTGATTCATGGTTACTTTTAGACTTCGGATTCCAGATGTTTATTGACTTCAAATTTCACCGTCTGCCATGGTGGAATTTGAACCTGCATCCCAAGATGGTGAATGTGCATCTCTGGATTACTAGTCCAGCGACAATACCACTACACCCCTGCCTCCCTTCGAGTTGGCGGAACTAGCGGAGGATAATTCTTTGAATGTGGAGGCTGGTGGGGCGATGATGCAGCAGAGGTGAGCGAGTGGCCATTTTGGATGGGGTAAGATGGTTTTGTGATGGGTGGGAAGAGATAGTTTTGTGATGGATCGGTATGGCAGGTTTAAATGGGGGTGGGGGGGGGGGGGGTCAGAAACCCCCCATGAGGGTAATGACTTGGAATGTACTGGCATTGTACGGGCTGGTGAAGAGTTCTAAGGTATTTGCGCATTTGACGAGTTTGAAGGTGGAGGTGGTGTTTCTTCAGGACACACTTGCAGATCAAAGACCAGATGAGGGTGTGTAAGGGTTGGGTGGGTCAGACATTCTATTCGGGATTTGACTCCAAGACGAGAGGAACTGATATTTTACTTAGTAAGAGGGTGACACCTGTGCTGGCTAATGTAGTGTGTGACTCGGGGAGTCAGGTTTGATGGTCAGTGGGTGTTGTAGAGGGCCCTGGTAGTGCTAGTAAACATTTGTCTGCCTAATTGGGACGATGGGGAGTTGGTAAGCGGATGGTGGCAGATATCACAAATCTAGACTCGCGTAATGGGTAGTGATTTAAATTGCGTGATGGATCCTTGGTTGGGCCGTTCAACCTCAAGGACGCTGGTTAGGTCAGGAATGGTGACGGGACTAGGGGTGTTTATGACCAAAATGGGGAGGGGGGTGGATCCTCAGAGATTTTGACACCCGGGAGGGAGGGGGTTTTTTGTACTTCTCCGATGTGCATCAGGTGCACTCCCGCAAATACATTTTCGTGGTGGGCAATTCAATTCTCCTGGGAGTGTGAGGGATTGAATATGGGGCAATTGTGGTTTCGGAAGACGGGCTGCATTTTATGGGTGTGAATTTAGGTGTGGGCCAGTCTCAGAGACCCCTGTGGAGGATGGACTTGGTGCTAATGGGAGGGGGGGGGGAAGGTTTTGTGGGAAGATGACTACATAATTAAAGAGTATATAGAGTTTAATCAGAAAACTCTTGCCCTCCATGCTTTGGGAGGCTTTGAAGGTGGTCGTATGAGGGGTGGTAATTCCATACAAATTCCATTCCATTCCTCACTCTTCCTGTTAGCTTATTGGAGGAGTCCCAGAGACTATGGGCGCAGAAGATGGCACTGGCAATGCGTGGCACCGAGGCCAATATTGCTAGGTGATGGTGTAGGTGGAGAGCCTGGTGCATGACGTCGGCAGCATGAGTGAAGGTGTCCAAGGCATTGTGCAGTAAGTAATGACCATGGCTGAGGGCCTTAGCACTGTCCAACTTGATGGGGGATCCTTGATGAGGTGCTGTGCGACATGTCCCGGTTTCAGGTGCAAATAGCTGAGGCACTGCAGAGCATGTCCCAGTCACAGGTAGACATTGCCAAGGCATTGCAGTGCTTGTCCCAGTCTCAGGTAGACATTGCCGAGGCATTGCAAAGCATGGTCCAGTCACTGAGGAGCAGCGCCGTGGGTGTCAACACCATGCTGCAAACATTGGGGAGCTGCCAGGGCTGGCAGAGCCAGATGGTGCAGGGGCAGACACGGCACAGTCCAGTTGCCCCTCTGTGCCAGGTGAACCCCTGGACCCTATGCACACTGACGGGGAGGAGGCACTGGGTGCTAACCTGGACCATCCCGTGGAGTGGCGCCGGGGAGAGGGGAGAAGGGTAGGTTATTGGGTAAGGAGAGGAGTCTGCGTTTGGTGTGTAGGTGGAGGTGGGTGGGTGAATGGGGGGGGGGGGGTGCAAACCAGGGAATGAAGCAACCACTAGCTGAGGAGGCGGTTGGATCTCGAGGCTGCTGGATATGGGGTTGTTCCTGCTAATTGTATGGAAATCGGTCTTAAGTGGTGATTATTGGTTTCTTGCCACACTACGGTGGGATCCCAATTTTGCATACGGGGGCAGGCGGTTAAATCACGGATGGCTGGTGGCACAGGGTAAGCCCCAATCGAGGAGGAAAAGCAGAAGTGGGAGGAGGAGCTGGGCATGGAGTTGGAATGGGGGTTGTGGAGTAAGATTATGCACCGGGTCAATGCTACTTTGTCCTGTGCCAGGATGAGTTTAGTACAGTTCAAGGTGGCGTATAGTGCCCATAGGAAATGGCCACAGATGAATGGGTTCTTTACAGGGGTAGAGGATAATTGCGAGTGATGTGGAGGGGGTCAGGCAAATCATGCCCACATGTTTGATCATGTTCGGGATTGTTGGGATTCTGGGTTCCAATATTTTAAACTCTATTGAAAACTGAGATGTCGCTGGGCCCTCTGGCGGTGGTCTTTGGGTAACGGAATTGAAGGAGCTGTTGGACGTGAAGGGGGCTGACATAATGGTTCATGCCATGCTAATCGCCTAGTGGCGAATTCTACCTAAGTGGAAGTTGGTGGAGAAACTAAAGGTGTCTGCATGATTGGGGAATGTTGCAAAATTCCCTTAAATTTGCCCTTTGAGGCTCAGAGGGCTTCTGGGTGAGATGGAGGCTGTTTATGTCCCTGTTTGAAGACCAGTCCGTGGCCAGTGGGTGAGGGAGGGGGGGTTAAGGGGAGGAAAAGGGGTGAAAATGTTATGTTTTTGATTGATTACGTGTTCATATTTATGTATGCACGGGTTTGAATAAAAATATATATTTTTAAAAAGAAACACCTGCACTTCAGAGATAATGGACCACAAAGAGCTACAAAAACAAACAAAGATAATTACTCCTTTGAAATAAGCTGGATCTGTGAATCAGGTGGCTTGTAAAAAGTAATGGATTGCGCAATTGAATGTAAACAATGTATTTCAAAGCTTTTAGGCATCTCAACATGCCCCAAGGCTTGAAAATGTTAAAGGGGAATTACAAAGACTTTGAAAAAAGCACTTCAAATATTTCCAACACAACAGAGGGAAGACTTTCACCTTTATCGAACATATCTTTGAACTTAGCATGCTGCGAGAGACTTCAAAGGATTCCAACAGATCATAGGGGAAATAGCAGTAATACAAGTTTAGCCATCTCACCTGACTCAATGGGCTGTCGTAAATCCCGACTGAGGCTAGCGTGGTAGTATGGGAAGTATGGTAAGACTCCAGCGGTGAGAATCTGCCCAAGATTTCAATTTTTTTTTAAATGTGGAAGGTAGCTGAAATCAAGCATTGGAAAAGACTGGTAAAAGACAATAAAAGTCGTTGATCCCTGGCAGAAAAAAATAAAGGAATTCTTGCAACAAATTAGTCGAAATGATGTTGAAATTCTTGCATCAAGAGAGCAAATTAACATGTCATTCCAAATACCTCATTATTATTTATATGTGAAAATTGTTTTTTTCAAATGAGCACAAACAGGTAAGTGAAACTGTCTCACTCCCCAAATTCATGTTGCGTGTCACAGCAAACACAGATAATCATAGTGCTAAAGTTGTACGTTATTGAAGAGTTTGTGTTTTAATTCTCTTTTTATTTAGTCATGTTGGCTTCAAGTTACAATTCACTGAACACACACAATTAGATGACCAATCAGCACATTCTAAATTGCTTGTAGTTCTTTTGTGGCTGATTCCTGTTTCTTTTATCCACCTTCATATTTATCTCCAGATACATTGGCATAAACTCGGCACAACGCACTTCCTTCCAGGAAGGAAGTAAAAGTGGGATGCGGTTGAAAGGTGAGAATTATTCATTTGTTTCCCATTTAACCATTTTTGTACATTGATAGCTTTGTGTTTTTTGCAACACACTCAATATTTCAATTAATATTGTTTAGGAACATAGGCCTTAGGAACAGGAGTAGGCCATTCAGCCCTTCAAGCCTGCTGTGCCATTTGTTAAGATCATGATTGACCAGCTTGTGTTTGCTACTCCACTTTCCTGTCCCATAACCCTAGACTCCTTTGTCTATCAGAAAACTATCTAACTCAGCCTTGAGTTAATTCAATGATCCAACATCCATTGCTTTCTTGGGAGAGAGTTCCATAGACGCATGGCCCTCTGCCAGAATTGTTTCCCACAATCTCTATCTCAACAAGGAGACCTCAGGGCGGCACGGTGGCACAGTGGTTAGCACTGCTGCCTCACAGTGCCAAGGACCCAAGTTTGATACCAGCCCTTGGTCACTGTCTGTGTGGAGGTTGTACATCCTCCCTGTATCTGCATGGGTCTCACCCCTGTTGTGCCAGGTACACTGGTATAACACGGGCTGCAACTGGATGCAGCTTAGATCATGAAGATACTCCAGACCTTGAAGTTAGTTCAATCAGGATGCAGTGTGAGATTGAAACAACATCCTTGACTGACTCTCCAGACGTTCATCAATGCAAAGAGGCGGAATGTGAGTGCCTTGTGTCTTTTATAGTCAGATCCTACCCCTGAGTGTCCTGCCTGCTTATTGGTCATGTCCTGTTCTCTGTGACCATCAGCAGCTTCTGTGTGCCTGCCCGTATATCATTATGTGTGTGTCTGCATATCGTGACAACCCCCACAACCCAAAGATGTGCTGGGTAAGTGTAAGTGGATTGGCCACGCTAAATTGGGAAAAACATTTAAAAAAACAAGGAGTCCTCACATTCTCAATACGTTTCCATATTGCTCATGTCAGAGGCATTTGGGCTGGGTAGTAATATTGCAGGCTGGGCCAACTGTGGCCATGTTCTGATAAAGGATTAAAAACACTGCGCATGCTTCTCCGGTCTCTGATGCCGAATTTGTGATCGGCCATAGAATCCCCCTTTGCGCCAAAATCGGGGGCGGTGCCGCTTTTGCAATGCTCCGCCTCCTACAAAATGTGTCACAGGGTACGCTGCTGCGTATTGTCGGCTTAAGGACATCACCCATGGCCCTCCCCCGATGCTCTGCCCGCGATGGGCCGAGTTTCGGACGGTGTCGGACGTGTGTGCCCTTTCTTTTTGGGACCCCGGCATGGCGGCTGCGGACTGAGTCCAGCGGTGCAACAGTCGGCCGGGTGGGGAACCGTTTCGTGGACGGGGCGGATTTGGTGAGGTCTTGCGGCACTGGTGGGGGGCTGTACCAGGCTGTGGTAAGACGTGCTATTGGGAGGCAGTTTTTGGCAGGCCGGGTCTGCACGTGGCTGGTGCCATGTTGCACGGCACAGCCGCTGAAGGCCGCCGCCGTGCCATGGACACGCCAATTCTCTGGCCGTATCTGCAGCTAAAGCCGAGGGCTCAAGACTGCGTGCCTGCAAGACCCCCACCAGACGGAGGTTCGGTGCAGCTTTTGTGCCAATTTTTTGGGCGTAAATGCCACTGTTCCCATGCCAGCATCAGCATTTAGCCTTGAAATCGGAGAATCCAGCCCACTGTGTCCCTTAATTCTAGCCTCTCACATAAAGGGAAAGTTTGTGACAATAATTCATTCATATTTACTTGTTTTCAGCCAATTGATAAAGTTGCCTTTGGTTCTTCTGATCTTGAACGTCTGGTTCAGAAGAATAAGTCACTAACACCACATAAATTAGCAGATTGCTTTCAGATGAAAAATCTGTTAATTCAGAAATTTAAATTTGTCATTTTCAATATAAATATTTTAAATTTCCCATTGGCTCAGGAGAAGGTAGGAGTGTTGTGCCATGAGACCCTGTCAAAAATATACATGTTAGCACTTTGGAAGAGTTGGGGCAGTTTATGCAAAGAATATACACAGCGTTAACACGAAGGCTGACATTTTCACCATGACAAAAGGGCTCTCCATCATGGCAAAAATAGTGTAAATGGCTGAAAATCTGAAGTCCCGCCTCTGAATATGGCATTTCTCATTTTCATGGGGCCTTGACTGTAGTTGGGCCTGGATTCATGCATATGGAGTTTAGGAGCCCATCAGCTACCTGCACTTAAGTGGAATTTTGGCAGGCCATGAGTGTGAAATATGCAGTGTGCAGGTTAGAACGGGAAAGACAATGTCTCAACATGGTGGGTTCATTTGGATAACTAGCAAACCCCTTTGGAGACAAACAATGCCCCTCTGGATATGGTTCTGGGACTTCTTGGGAGAGGTAAAGTACCCTTTGGGATTGTTACAATGATTCTGCGTACAAAGTGGATAAACTCATTAGAACTGTCAAACTTGCCAAAGAACTGTGAAGCTGTCTAAAAACTATAAAGCTGTCAAAGAACTGCCAAAGCTGTCAATGAGCTGTCAAAAAGCATTTACCTCTGCTGGGCCTTAAATGTTGAATATTAAAAAATTAGGGAAGTGGTGACATAGTGCTAATGTCACTGGACTACTAATTCATAGGCTCTGTCTAATGCTCTGGAGTAACAGATTCCAGGAGAAATGAAAAGGAAGGGTCAAATAGATTTATGCTGCACTCAAAAGTGAAGCCATACACCCAGCTTCCAACAACTTCCAAGACTTTTGCATGTAATTGCACACACACTGATGTTGATGAACATCTGATAAGAATGTTTGATACCTTCTTGGAATAAAATTTATTTTGTTGGATATTGGAGTAGTGGGATACTAAATGACCACAAAAAAGGGGGTTCTTTTGATTTTGAAACCAGTTATTCCCAATGGGATTCTGGCCTATTTGATGAAGATTTTCACTTATCAATTAATGTGGAATTTCAAATTAGTCAGCAATTTCTGCAATGGCCTTTACAATGCGGGGATCACAATAAAAATGATCTAAATGTGATCCCATGAATCATTTTTATAAATTATTGATTTAATGTAAATTGGAGGCTTACTCAGTTCCATCTTTGTCAGCCATTAAGCTGTTTGCTTACTCTCAACCTGATTGCATGACACAACCAGTGGGCAATTTTAAGTTTTGACATACAGTGAAGCATCGATGCAGGAAGGTTGCCTACTGAATCCTAAATTCTTGTGTCTGCGAAAATGAGAAGGAAAAAGCTTTATAATGAGAGAGAAAATGATTGGAATAGAATGGCACTTCTATTGTTTTCAAATATTTTCCCCACACCAGCAAAATATTTATGACCTAAATTTAGATTCAAGTTAAAAGGTACCTAGGCTTTTGTCATAAATTCATACGGCAACCTTGATGTCTTCATTGTTTTGCAGTGTGATATTCACTCTGGGAAGTAAATATGATTGATTTGGAAATTGCATTACTAACAGTAATGCCTACATGATTTTCTAGCTGTGACCCAAGTAAGAAATGAAGATAGCTTTGTGACAGGTTTAACCGATTCAACACTAAGAATGTTGAACAGGCAGCACAGTAGCACAAGTGGCTAGTACTGTGGTTTCACAGCGCCAGGGTCCCAGGTTCAATTCCTGGCTTGGGTCACTGTCTGTGCGGAGTCTGCATGTTCTCCCGTGTCTACGTGGCTTTCCTCTGGGTGCTCTGGTTTCCTCCTACAGTCCAAAGATGTGCAGCTTAGGTGGATTGGCCATGATAAATTACCCTTAGTGACCACAAAGGTTAGGCGGGGTTATTGCGATTTGGGGATAGGGTGGAAGTGAGGGCTTAAGTGGGTCAGTGCAGGCTCGATGGGCCGAATGGCCTCCTTCTGCACTGTATGTTCTATGTATCCGTCCAACTCAAGATGCCCCATGTGTTTTACTGTAATTTACAGCTCTAAAACTGAAAATGACAGAGTAAAGGAACTACCAACTCAGTTTTAGGTTCTGTTGTGGCAGTTAAGAGCCATTGGAATGCCAACACATCAAGTTTTGCTTTAATAGCCTTTTTTTAAAATTAAATTATTTCCTTGGTTATTAAACTCCCTCAAGCGATGTGTGTCAATGAGGTATACAGGGAGGATTCAGTACACAGTAGTCGTACAATTGGGCTGGCGCTTCATTCAGCTAATAACAAAGAGTATCCTGGACATTAAGTGGTCTTGAGAGCCTTATTATTGACCAGTTCCACATCCCAACATCAATCATATTTAAGAATGCAACTCATGTTAACTTCTGAAATAGATTTATTGGTATTTTAAATTTGAAAGCAAAAGATGCATAATGCAAGGCAATCAGAAGTTTTAATACCTTTCAGTACAGCTTAATAGAAAAACCTTATGAAATTGCATCAGAATATTGAATATGAGTCCATCAATGAGGTAATGTGATATATACTTCATTGTCAAAACATTTTTTTTTTGGTTTGCTAGATCATGTTTTGTTCAGTTCTGATGGGCGACACGGTGGCACAGTGGTTAGCACTGCTGGCTCTCACCCCCAGAGACCGGTTCCAATTCTGGCCTCGGGTGACTGCCTGTGGTGAGTTTACACTTTCTCCCCGTGTAGAGGATTGGCTGACTGGTAGAAGGCAGAGAGTGGGGATAAAGGGGACTTTTTCAGGATGGCAGCGGTGATTATTGGTGTACCTCAGGGGTCAGTGCTGGGACCACAACTTTTCACAATATACATGAATTATCTGGAAGAAGGAACTGAAAGCACTGTTGCTAAGTTTGCAGGTGATACAAAGATCTGGGGCGGGTTTCTCCGACCTCCCGCCGGGGCGGAGAATCGCCGGGGTCCGGCGTGAATCCCGCCCCTGCCGTCTCCCAAAGTCTCCGGCACCAGAGTTTCGGCGGGGGCTGGAATCGCCCTGCGCCTGTCGGCACCCCCCATCCCCGGCGATTCTCCGGGTCATGATGGGCCGAAGTACCGCTGCTGTCATGCCGGTCCCGCCGGCGGGAATCAAACCACCTACCTTACCGGCGGGAGCAGGCGGCGTGGGCGGGCTCCGGGGTCCTGGGAGGGGGGGGGGGGGCGCGGGGCGATCTGGCCCCGGGGGGTGTCCCCACGGTGGCCTGGCCCACGAACGGGGCCCATCGATCGGCGGGTGGGCCTGTGTCGTGGGGGCACTCTTTTCCTTCCGCGTTCGCCATAGTCCACAGGATGGCGGAGGCGGAAGTGACCCCCTCCCCTGCGCATGCACGGGGATGACGTCAGCAGTCGCTGACGCTCCGGCACATGTGCGGACTTCCGCTGGCCAGTGAAGTCCCTTCAGCCCCAGCTGGGAGGCGCCAAAGGCCTTTCCCGCCTGCCGGCCGGGCGCCAACCACTCCGGCGCGGGCCTAGCCCCTCAAGGTTAGGGCTTGGCCCCTAAAGGTGCGGAGAAATCCGCACCTTTGGGGTGGCCCGACGCCGGAGTGGTTCACGCCACTCCATCCTGCCGGGACGCCCCGCCCCGTTGGGTAGGAGAGAATCCCGGCCCTGTAGAGGGACAAGTAGTATTGAGGAAGCAGTGGGGTGCAGAAGGACTGAGACAGGCTGGGAGCATGGACAATGAAGTGACAGATGGAAAAATGTGAGATTATGCACTTTGGAAGGAGGAATGGAATCAAAGACTATTTTCTAAATGGGGAAATACTTAGCAAATCAAAAGCACAAAGGAACTTGGGAGTCCTTGTTCAAGATTCTCTTAAGGTTAACTTGCAAGTTCTGTCTGCAGTTAGGAAGGCAAATAGAATGGTAGCATTCATGGCGAGAGGGGTATAATACAAGAGCAGTGATGTACTTTTGACACTGAATAAGGCTCTGGTCACACACCATTTGGACTACTGTGAGCAGTTTTGGGCCCCGTATCTAAGGAAGGATGTGCTGGCTTTTGAAAGGGTCCAGAGGAAGACTTTGGGTCTATACTCATTGGAGTTTAGAAGCATGAGGGGGATCTTATTGAAACTTACAGGATACTGCAACGCCAGGATAGAGTGGACATGGAGAGGATGTTTCCACTTGTAGGAAAAACTAGAACCAGAGGACACAATTTCAGACTAAAGGGATGATCCTTTGAAACAGAGATGAGGAGTGTTATGGGAGTGGCGTTTTCAGAACCCCATAATGTATTATGGAGTTCAACCAACCCCCACCTTTAATGGATTGTTGCTTTTGAAGCACACAGCTTGTTCTCCAGGTGTGGTATTACAGTTATGGACAATTTGGTTTTTAAACACAAAACAATGTTTATTCCATGAATTCAACTTAACCTTTTAAATAAACATTGGATCACTTAACACCCCTTACTTCAAAGATAACCCCAAAAATATTACAACACTAAATAATCCCTCAAAATATTCCTTCAAACCTCCAAAAGACTTCACATTTAACAACAGAAACACATTAGGTTAAAGACATTACTATTATGAGTTTAAATCACCCAAATGATTCAGAGATTGTCTTTCATGGCTGAGATCACAGCAGATCCAGCTCACTGCAAAAACAGACACACCCAAGCTCTTTTCCTCAAAACCTAGCTTTCTCCTTTCAAACAGCTCACAGCAAACCAGCCAGGCACTTTTCAGCTGCTCTCTCTCAAACTGAAACTAAAAGCAGAAGTGAGCTCAGCTCCCCCCCCCCCCCCCCCCCCCACCCTCCGGCATCACTTCAGTAATATGAGCTGCTCCATGTCTTAAAGGTACATTGTTTAAACATCCATTTCTTAAAGATACTCTCACATGACAGGAGGAATTTCTTCTGCCAGAGGGTGGCGAATCTGTGGAACTCTTTGCCGCAGAAGGCCGTGGAGGCCAAATCACTGAGTATATTTAAGACAAAGATAGATAGGTTCTTGATCAATAAGGGGATCAGGGGTATGGGGAGAAGGCAGGAGAATGGGAATGAGAAAAATGTCAGCCATGATTGAATTGCGGGGCAGACTAGATGGGCCAAGTGGCCTAATTCTACTTCTGTGTCTTATGGTCTTATGATGTCTGCATGCATTTGCTCCAGTTTCCTCCCACAGTCCAAAGATGTGCAGGTTAGGTAGATTGGCTAAGCAAAGTTGCTCCTTAGTGTCCAAAAGGTTAGGTGGGGTTATGGGGATAGGGTGGAGGCGCGGGCTAAAGTAGAGTGCTCTTGTGCAGCATGTTGGCACAGTAGTTAGCACTGCTGCCTCACAGCGCTGAGAACCTAGGTTTGACCCGGCCCCGGGTCACTGCCTGTATGGAGTTTGCACATTCTTCCTGTGTCTGCATGGGTCTCAGCCCCAGAGCCCAAAGATGTTCAGTAAGGTCGATTGGCCACACTAAATTTCCCCTAAATTGGAAAAAGGAATTGGGTACTTTAAATTTAAGAAAAAAGTAGGGTGCTCTTTCCAAGGACCGGTGCAGACTTGATGGGCTGAATGGCCTCCTTCTGCACTGTAAATTTTATGATTATACAATTTATTTGCCATCTAGTTTTTAATTTGTGTATATTTTCAAATCATTTGATTGCACCCTTCTTGCAGGGCAGGAACACATTCGGGGGCAGAACATTCCCAAAATTGCAGAGTGCTGGATCAGAAGACATTCATGGGTGACTTTAATCTTCATGCAGATTGGTAAAATTAAATTTGCAGAGGCATCCTTGAGGAAAAATTCATCAAGTGTATTCGGGACAGTTTCCTGTAACAAATATATTGTAGATCCAGCCAGGGATCAGGCTATTTTGGATTTGCTAATGAGGCAGGTTTCATAAACAATCTCAGAATAAAAGACCACCTTGGTAGCAGTGACCAGAACATGATATAATTAAGCAGTCAATTTGAGAGTGAGAAAGTTGGGTCAGAAACAATTGTACTACACTTAAATACTTACAATGGAATGAGGGCAGAGTGGCTGCAGTGGACTGGGAAAGGAGTTCAGCAGAAAAGACAGTTGATCAGCAATGGCAGTCGTTTCTGACAACAGTTCACAATAAAAATATATCCCAGTGAGGGAGAAGGATTCTAGGAATGGGATAAATCAACAATGGTGAACCAAGGAAGTGAATGACAGAATTAAATTGAAATAAAAAATACACAATGTCGCCAAGATTAGTGGTAAGCCAGAGGATTGGGGAAGTTTTAATAACATATAAAAGATGACCAAAAATAATAAAGAGGTAGAAGATAAGCTATGAGGGTAAACTAGCAAGTAATATAAAAATGGACGGCAAGAGCCTCTGTAAATATATTAAAATGAAGAAAGAGGACAAAGTGTACATAAGCCCCTTAGTAAACGAGACTGGGGAAATAATAATGGGGAACCAAGAAATGGCAGAGTTAAACAGATACTTTGGGCGGGATTCTCCGACCCCCCACTGGGTCGCGTGAATCCTGCCCACACCGGCTGCCGAATACTCCGGCACCGGGGATTTGGTGCGGGCGGGAATCGCGCTAGTCAGCGGCCACTGATAGCGGCCCCCCGGCGATTCTCCAGCCTGCGATGGACCGAGTGGCTGCCCGTTATTTGCCGGTCCCGCCGGCGTGAATTAGAGTAGGTCCTTAACAGTGGGACCAGGCGGCACGAGCGGCCTCCGGGGTCCTTGGCGGGCGCGGAGGGATCTGGCCCCGGGAGGTGCCCCCACGTTGGCCTGGCCCGCGATCGGGGCCCAGAGATCCGTGGGCGGGCCTGTGCCGTGGGGGCACTCTATTCCTCCGCGTCGGCTGCTATTCCTCCGCCATGGCCGACACAGAGATGAACCCCTCCCCCGCGCATGTGCTGGGATGACGGCAGCACACGCTGGTGCTCCTGCGCATGCGCCAACTCGTGCCGACCGGCAGAGGCCCTTCTGCGCCGGTTGGCGTGGCGCCAAGCCCCTTCCCTGATGGCCGGCGTGGCGCAAACCACTCTGGGGCCGGCCTAGCCGCTGAGGGTGCGTAGGATTCCGCACCTTTGGGGCGGCCCGATGCCAGGTTGGTTCATGCCACTCTTCGGGCGCCGGGACCCCCCCCCCCCCCCCCCCCCCCCCCCCCCCGCCCCGCCAGGTAGGGGAGAATCCCACCCTTTGTGTCAGTCTTCACTAATCAAGGGGCAGAATTGGGGGAGAAAATAAATCAAGAAAATCACTGGAGAATAAGTACTATAAAGTACTAGGAAAACTAATGGGGTCCCCCGGACCTGATGAAATAGCTACAGAGACAAAGGATGCACTGGTAGTAATCTTCCAAGAATCCTTAAACGCTGGGAAAGTCTTAGAGGATTGGAAAATTGCCAATGTAACACCTTCATTTCAAAAAGGTGGTCGACAAAAAAACAAGTAATTGTAGGCCAGTTAGCTTCACTTTTGTCATTGGGAGAATGTTAGAGTCCATTATAACGGATGCAACAGCAGAACATTTAGAAATACATAATATAAATAAGCAGAATCAGCATGACTTCATGTAGGGGAAATCCTGCCGGACAAATTTATTAGGCATCTTTGAGGCAGTGAAGAGCAGAGTATATGAAGGAGAACCAATGGATGTAATATATTTGGATTTCCAAAACGTGTTCAATGAGGTACCACATAATAACGATAATTAGTAAGATAAGAGCCCATGGTGTTGGAGTAGTATGTCAGCATGGATAGAGGATTGGCTAACTGATAGAAGACAGAGAGTTGGGATAAGAGAAGCATTTTCAGGATGTAGACCTGTAACTAGTGGAGTGCCACAGGGATCCATGCTGGGACCACAATTATTCACAATAATTATTAATGATTTGGGCGAGGGAAGTGAATGTACTAGTGCGAAGTTGATAGATGGCATAAAAATAGTGGGATGACAAGTGGTGAAGATGAGACAAACAGTCTACAGAGGGATATATAGATAGGTTAGGTGAGTGGGCAAAATCTTGGCAGATAGATATAGGCCGGGATTCTCCCCTATCTGGCGGGGTGGGGGGTCCCGGCGTAGCGGAGTGGCACCAACCACTCCGGCATCAGACCTTCCCAAAGTGCGTAATTCTCCGCACCTTTGGGGGCTAGGCCCGCACCGGAGTGGCCGGCGCCACGCCGGCTGGTGCCAAAACCGACGCCAACGGCCTTTGATGCCCGCCGGCCAAAAGGCCTTCGCCGGTTCACGCATGCGCCGGTGCGTCAGCTACCGCTGACGTCACCACCGGCGCATGCGCGTTAAGGGGGTTCTCTTCCGCCTCAGCCATGGTGGAGGCTATGGCGGCGGCGGAAGAAAAAGAGTGCCCCCACGGCACTGGGCCGCCCGCCAATCGGTGGGCCCTGATCGCGGGCCAGGCCACCGTGGGAGCACCCCCCAGGCCCCCGGGGGCCCGCACGCGCCGCCGATCCTGCCGCCATCCGATGTGGTTGAAACCGTGTCGGCAGGATTGGCCTCTCAGCAGCGGGACTTCGGCCCATCGCGGGCCGGATAATCGGCGCAGGGGGCTCGCCGATCGGCGCAGAGTGAAGGATTGGCGCGGCGCGATTCCCGCCCCAGCCAATTCCCGGGTGGCGGAGAATTCCGGCCACGGCGGGGGCGGGATTTTCGCAGGGTCGGAGAATTTCGCCCATAGTGTTTAGATATAAGTGTGAAGTTGTGCACTTTGGTCAGACGAATAAAGGAGTTGAATATTATTTGAATGGTGAAAGACTGCAAAGCTGGAGCACAGAGGGATTTGGGGTGCTCATGCATAGAATCATAGAATTTACAGTGCATTCGGCCCATCGAGTCTGCACTGGCCCTTGGGGAGAACACCCACACCGAAGGCTGCACCTCCACTCCATCCCCACGATACCAGCAATCACAAAAAGCTGGCATTTCCCAGATACGTTCAGCAGATTATTGGGAATGCAAATGAAATGATGGCCATTATTTCAAAGAAAATGGAATGGGAGGGGAGCCCAGCAGGGAAGACGGTGGGATACCAATGGTCGGGGTTTTGGGGGGTTATTTGGGAGGCGCAACAGAAATTCAACCTAAGGAGGAAGAAACATGCTAAGGGGAGGACAAGGCATGTATCGTTGACAAGCAAAATATAAGCATACAATGTGGCGAGAATTAGTGGAAAGCCAGAGGATTGAGAAGACTTCAAAATCAAGCAGAGGACAACCAAAAAAACAAAAAGAGGGGAGAAGATGAAATCTGAGTGTAAGCTAGCTAATAACGTAAAAGAAGATTGCAAGAACTTTTTTTTGACATATACAAGATAAAAGAGAGACAAGAATGGACATTGGACAACTGGTAAATGAGTCTGGAGAAGCAGTAATGGGGAACAAAGAAATGGCAGAGGAACTGAATAGGTACTTTCCATCAGTCTTTACGCTGGAAGACAACAGTGGCATACCCGAGCTTCAAGAAAGTCAGGGGACAGAGGTGAGTGTGGTGGCGATCACTAAGGAGAAGGTCCTGGGGAAGCTGAAAGGTGTTAAGGTGGATAAATCACCTGGGCCAGATGGACTACACCCCAGGGTCTTAACGAGATAGCTGAGGAGATTGTGAAGGCATTGGTGATGATCTTTCAGGAATCACTGGAGTCAGGAAGGATCCCAGAGGACTGGAAAATTGTGAATATAACACCCTTGTTTAAGAAGGGAGGGAGGCAGGAGACGGGAAATTATAGGCCGGTTTGCCTGACCTCAGCCATTGGTAAGATTTTAGAGTCCATTATTAAGGATGAGATTGTGGAGTATTTGGACATGTATGGTAACATAGTGCTGAGTCAGCACGGCTTCATCAAGGGGAGGTCATTCCTGACAAATCTGTTAGGCGTCTTTGGGGAGGTAACAAGGAAGTTAGACATAGGAGAACCAGTGACCGTGGTCCATTTGGATTTGCAGAAGGCCTTTGACAAGATGTGGTACAGGAGACTGTCAAATAAGATAAGAGCCCATGGTGTTTGGGGTAAGGTACTGGCATGTGTGGGGGAGTGGCTGACTGGCAGAAGGCAGAGAGTGCGGATCAAGGGGTGTTTTCCAGGATGGCAGCCAATGGACATTGGTGTTCCGTGGCGATTTGTATCGGGACCACAGCTATTCATGATATACTTTAACAACCTGGAAGAAGCAACTGGGGGCATTGTTGCTAAGTTTGCAGATGATACAAAGGTATGCAGAGGGATGGGTGGTATTGAGGAAGTGGGGAGGCTGCAGAAGGACTTGGACAGGCTCGGAGAGTAGGCAAAGAAGTGGCAGATGGAATACAATATGAAAGAGTATGAAGTTATGCACTTTGGTAGGAATGGGGAAATGCTGAGGAAATCAGAAGCACAAAGTCCGAGTTCAGGATTCTCTTAAGGTTAATGAGCAGGCTCAGTTGGCAGTTAGGAAGGCAAATGCAATGTTAGCATTCATTTGAGAGGACTAGAATGCAAGAGCAGGAATGCACTGCTGAAGCTGTATAAGGCTCTGGTCAGACCCCATTTAGAGTATCGTCAGCAGTTGTGGGCCCCGTAACAAAGGAAGGATGTGCTGGCCTTGATAAGGGTCCAGAATGGCCCCCGGAATGAAAGGTTTGTCATATGAGGAGCGGTTGAGGACTCTGGCTCTGTACTCGATGGAGTTTAGAAGGATGGGGGGGGATCTTATTTAAACCTAAAGAATACTGAGAGACCTGGATAGAGTGGACATGGACAAGATGTTCACATTAGAGACTAGAACCTGAGGGCACAGCCTCGAACAGAAAGGACGATCTTTTCAAACTGAGATAGAACATAGAACAGTACAGCACAGTACAGGCCCTTCGGCCCACGATGTTGCGGCGACCACTTATCCTAATCTAAGCTCACCACCACCACTGGCAATGCATTCCACGCTCTCTGTGTAAAGAACCTATTTATGACATCTCCCCTATACCTTCCTTCAGTCAGCTTAAATTCTGTCCCCTCGTGACAGCCATTCCCACCTTGGAGAAAAGTCTCTGGCTATCCACTCTATCCATGCCTCTCATCACCTTGTACACCTCTATCAAGTCACCTCTCTTCCTTCTTCACTCCAGTGAGAAAAGCCCTAGCTCTCTCAACCTGTCTTCATAAGACATGCCCTCCAGTCCAGGCAGCATCTGGCAAATCTCCTCTGCACCCCCTCCAATGCATCTACATCCTTCCTACAATGAGGTGACCAGAACTGGACACAATAGTCCAAGTGTGGTCTAACCAGGGTTTTACAAAGCTGCAACAAAACCTCACGGCTCTTAAACACAATCCCCCTGTTAGTGAAAGCCAACACACCATACGCCTTCTTAACAACCCTGTCAGCCTGGGTGGCAACTTTGAGGTATCTATGTACTTCAACCCCAAGATCCCTCTGTTCCTCCACACTTCCAAGAATCCTGCCTTTAACCCATATTCAGCATTCAAATTCGACCTTCCAAAATGAATCACTTCACATTTGTTTCGGTTGAACTTCATCTGCCACTTCTCAGCCCAGCTCTGCATCCTGCCAATGTTCTGTTGTAATCTGCACCTTGCACAGTCTGCAGCCGCCCTGGTGGGGGGTGGGGGGATCCTTCACCAGGGGAGCCTCCAGAACGGCCAGAGTTCTGATCGGTGGCCACCAATCAGCGGGCGTGCGTGATCTGGCGGGGGCCTATGTTGTTGGTGCTGGTCCGCGGTGTGGACCGGCCATGTCGTGCTGCGCGGCTGACCAAGGCTGCCGCTGTGCGCAAGCGCGAACCCCGACCGGAAATGTAGGGCCCAGTATCAGCAGCCAGAGCTGCGAGGAGCACTCCGGGGCCTGCTCACCCCCTGGAAATTGCAGAATCACCCTGGACTTACTCCAGGTGTCCAGAGTGATTCACATGCATTTTTCCGTGGGCATGGGGAGATAGCCCCATTGCTGGAGAATTCCACTCCCTATCTCTCAGAATCCTTTCCAATATTTTGCTCACCACAGACGTAAGACTGACTGGTCTGTAATTCCCAGGAATTTCCCTATTCCCTTTCTTGAACAGGGGAACAACATTCACCTCCCTCCAATCATCCGGTACTACTCCAGTGGAGAGTGAGGACGCAAAAATCATCGCTGACGGCGCAGCAATCTCCTCCCTCGCTTCCTGTAGTAACGTTGGGTATATCCCGTCAGGCCCAGGGTACTTATCAATCCTGATGCTTTTCAAAATTTTCAGCACATTCTTCTTCTTAATATCAACCTGTTTGGGTCTATTAACCTGGTTCACGCTGTTCTCATGAGCAACGGGATTCTCTGAGTCTCTGTGATGAAATCGTGCTCGGCGCGTGGGTGGAGAGTGGAGCGTCAGACCTGCAATCGGGTCCGACACCTTCCTGCGATTCTCCGCGCACTGGAGAATTGCCGCCAGTTGCGCGAGCGCGGTTGATGGGCCATTGAAAGAGGCCCCGCGGCGATTCTCCGCTGGCAGCTGGCAGAATTCCCGCCGGCGCGGCTCTAACATGGTTCCACCTGGCGGGTACTCGGAGTGCCTGCTGCTGCGGCCAACCCGGTGGGGGGAACGAGGATCCGTCACCGGGGTGTCCTCAAGGACGGCAGAGGGTCCTATCGGGGGCCACCGATCGGCGGGCGGGCGGGATCGGGGGGGGGGGGGCGATATTGTTGGGGTGGGCTTGCTGTGTGGGTCCGCCATGTTGTTCGGGGCCATCACCGCAGCAGCTGCCGTGCGCATGCGTGGACCCGCGGCAGGAAGGGCCCCGTATTGACAGCCAGAGCTGCGCGGAGCACTCTGGCACCCCTGCTGGCCTCCTTCAGGTAAGTAAATCGCTGATTCAAGGAGCCCGTTGATGTCGGTGTGGTACGCTCTGCTGTTTACGCTGGCGTCAACACTTAGCCGCCGTTTCGGAGAATCCCGCCCAAGGTCCCTCGCTCTAGTGAATACTGAAGCAAAATATTCATTTACGGCCTCCCCTATCTCCTCAGACCCTAGGCACAAGTTCCCTCCGCTATCTCTGATCGGCCCTACTCTCACTCTGATCATTCTCTTTTTTCTCAAATGAGCGTAGAATGCCTTGGAGTTTTCCCTAATCTTTCCCGCCAGGGCTTTTTCATGCCCCCTTCTAGCTCTCCTAAGTCCATTTTTGAGTTCCTTCCTGGCCAGCTTGTAACCCTCTAGAGCCGTGCCAGATCCTTGCTTCCTCAACCTTACGTAAGCTTCCTTCTTCCTCTTGACTAGAAGCTCCATTTCTTTTGTCATCCAAGGCTCTTTCACCTTACCATTCCTTCCTTGTCTCAGTGGGACAAAACTATCCAACACTCGCAGCAAGTGCTCCTTAAACATCCCCA
This sequence comes from Scyliorhinus canicula, assembly GCF_902713615.1. Taxonomy (NCBI): domain Eukaryota; kingdom Metazoa; phylum Chordata; class Chondrichthyes; order Carcharhiniformes; family Scyliorhinidae; genus Scyliorhinus; species Scyliorhinus canicula. Next base: position 163,453,737 of record NC_052150.1, on the reverse strand, counting down.
CATTACTGTTGTTCATTTCCCCAAGAACAACTGTTCCCACTTTATGCTCATCAGCTCCTGTCTAATAGCAGTATAATTTCCCCTCCTCCAATTAAATACCTTCCCACACTGTCTTTTCCTATCCCTCTCCATGACTATGGTAAAGGTCAAGGAGCTGTGGTCACTGTCACCGAAATGCTCTCCCACCGAGACATCTGCCACCTGGCCTGGTTCAGTGCCAAGCACCAAATCCAATATGGCCTCCCCCTAGTCGGCCTATCTACATATTGAGTAAGGAATCTTTCCTGGACACACCTGACAAAATCTGCTCCATCCAAACCATTTGCACTAAGGAGGTTCCAGTCAATATTAGGGAAGTCGAAATCACCCATGACAACAACTCTGTTACTTCTGCACCTTTCCAAGATCTGACGTCCAATCTGTTCCTCCATCTCTCTGCTGCTATTGGGAGGTCTATAGAAAACTCCCAATAAAGTGACTTCTCCTTTTCGCAGGGATCTGCTTTGGGACCTCTGCTCTGTGGTTTTTATAAATGACTTGGATGAGGAAGTGGATGGGTGGGTTAGTAAGTTTGCCAATGGCACGAAGGTTGGTGGAGTTGTAGATAGTGTCGAGGGCTGTTGCACGTTACAACAGCACATTACACCAGGAGATGAGGAGGAATTTCTTCAGTCAGAGGGTGGTGAATCTGTGGAACTCTGCTGCAGAAGGCTGTGGAGGCCAAGTCACTGAGTGCCTTTAAGACAGAGATAGGTTCTCGATTAATAAGGGAATCAGGGGTTAGGGGTGAAGGCAGATGAATGGGGATGGGAAACACAACTACCATGATCGGTTGGCAGAGCAGGCACGATGGGCTGAATGGCCCAATTCTTCTCCTAGCTTTAATGGTCTCATGGTCATTGAGAGGGGTAGCAAAGATCTCAAACCAAGATCTCGCTGCCGCAAAATCCCATTTTGGCCCTCTCACGAGATTTACTGGCCATAACAGGATTTGCTCCTGTAGTGAACGGGGCTACTAGATCTTGCCTGAGGTGCCTTAGTGCTCAGATTAGGTGTGAAGTCAATTTAAGGGTTAAAACAGTTGATTTGTGCTTTGGTCTCCAGGGCTCATCCAGGAAATTGAATGTCTCTGTCCAATAACGGTCAGGTTGTTTCAGTTCTGAAACCCGAGACAATGCATCCGGGATTTCCATGTAATGAGTTGGTAGATTTCTGTACCAGCGGTTTTATAATGACTTTAGGTACTGAGGATAAATGATTTTAAAATCTATATGATGAAGCTGACAAGGACTCTATTGGTATTTCAGAGGCATAACTTCTGAAGTTTCATCCAATCATACATCAATCTGCTGATTGCAACGTATCTAGAAAGGCTCTTTGCAACAGCCAATCTGTTAATATGCCAGTCAAGCAAGCTAGCATAGATTCTGCAAAAAGCCGAATACACTTCCCCACCACCAATGTGACAGAATACTGTACAATACAGCTCACAACATAATATGATGAGACTCTTCCAAAGCAGAGAAAATGTAATAGAACTTTTCAGAATTCTGAAGGATATTGATGGAATGAATAGCAAAACCCTTTTCTTGGAGTGAGGATTGTGGTTTGGAAAAATGTCTTTGTGCAGAAGATTATTCAAACATGATATGTTTTGTCAGCAAATGTGGATGCACCACAGCAGCGATGAACACTTATATAACATCTGTAATGTAATACAAAGTATCAAGGCATTTCAGGACAGAATTATAAAACAAAATATGACTCAGGTCCACCATAAAGAAATATTAAAATGGCCCAAAATTTGTCAAAGAGGTAGATTTGGAAGAGTTTCTTACAGGCGAGAGAGGTGGAGAGGAATGGGAAGGGAATTACAGACTTTAAGGCCTCGGCAACTGCAAGCTCAGCCTCCATTGGTGGAGGGATAAAGATGGCGCCAGAGGGTGGCGACTCTCTATGAGCTCTCTCGCACAGATCCTCTTCTGACATCTCCTATAACCATATTAATCTTTTAAAACTTAATTCTAACACTAACATTATCACTAACCTTTATGTATTTACATTGTGTATTTGATGTTTGCCCTATTAAGTATTTTCTTTTCATGTACGGAATGATCTGTCTGAGCTGTATGCAGAACAATACTTTTCACTGTACCCCGGTACATGTGACAACAAATAAATCCAATCCAATCAGGGATTTTTACAACCGCTAGATTAAGATAGATATCTAGAAGGGTTATGTGGCTGGAGATTACAGAGCTAGGGAGGGCTGAGTCCATAGATCACTTTTAAAACAAACTTGAGAATTTAAATCGTGGCACTACTTGATTAGGAAACAGTGTAGGTCAGTGACTGCAAGTGATGGGTGAACAGACTTGGAGTGAGTAAGGTAGTCGAGTTGGGTGACCTCCAGTTATCGAAAGTAGAATATGGGAAACAAGGTGGCGGCTTCCTAATTGGCTGGGTAGCTGAGGCTGGAGGCCCAATCAGAAGGCCCACAGCAATGTCAGATCGGCAACCCCATCAGGATAGGTGGGTGCTCCTATGGCTGCAGCTGAGCACACCTCAACCTTTGGTTGCCTCAATTGAAGTAATCAATAAAAGAGGTCCAAAGCCAGTAGTGAAACCCCTTCCTCGGGAGTGGTAATGGATATAATCGTAGCCTTCATCCCTGAGGCCCCATCATTAAGGTGTGAAGCCTTTGACTCCAACAGCCATCTGGTCTGCTATCATGATTGTGTTACTGGGCTCTGTACATAGCACTGGAGGATGCTGCAATGGTGGGAAAGTACTTTCACTGCTAAAAATGGCCCCTAAATGGGAATGTCTTTTTAAAAATTAACCAGATGTGGGCATCACTGCTGAGGCAGCATTTATTATCTATCACTGGTTGCCCTTGAGATGATGGTGGTAAGCTGCCTTTTTGAACCGCCAGTCCATGTGGTGTGGGTGCACTCACAATGCTATTAGCAAGGGAGTTCTAGACGTTGCCCCAGCAAAATATTTCCAAGTCAGGATGGTGAGCGACTTGGAGGAGACCTCCGGGTGGTGGTGTTCCCAGGTATCTGCTGAATTGTCCTTCTATATCAGTGTTCTTCAAAGTCGGGGGCGCGACACGCGGGTGGGTCGCGGGCGGGTGTCGGGAGGGTTGTGGAGCCGTTATCCGCGGCGCTCCTAATCGCGCTAATCTTCACGCAGCAACCAGCTTTTCATAACGCCGGCTGCAAGCGGCCGCAAACATTACATTGCGTATGCGTGCACGATGATCGGCGCGCAAGCGCAGTGCGGCCACTATTTTTTTTAAATGGTTGCAGCTTTTTGTTTTACAAGTTCTGTGGTGGTTTTTATTCATTTATTTTATTAATTTTAGTTTTTTCACAAGTTCGGGGGGGGTGGTTTATCTGATAAAATTTAACAGGAAAGAAATTCAGAACTTTGGACAGATGGCGACTCCATACTTTCCGACAGAGAAGGCTTCACCTTTATCCAACAGGTTCCATTGGAGGAGCGTGTACGAGGGCCAAAGGGACCCAAAGCCATTTCTTCCATTTTTGTCAGCAGCAAACAAGGTAAGAGAAAATGGTGGTTTGCGCAGGTCGGCCAGCGTAGGTCGCGCAGGTCGGCCGGCGTGGGTCGCGCAGGTTGGCCGGGTTGGGTCCCGAAGGTTGGCCGGTTGGTAAAGATGGGTCCCCGTAAAAAAAGTTTGAAGAACACTGTTCTAGATGGTAGCAGTTTGGAAGATTCTGCACAAGGAACATTGGTGAGTTCCTGCAGTGCACCTTGTAGATGTCACACACAGCTGCAACTCTTCATTGGTGATAGAGGGAGTTTATGTTTACATAGATGCATAGAAGATAGGAGCAGGAGGAGGCCTTTGGCCCTTTGAGCCTGCTCCGCCATTTGAACCCAATCATGGCTGATCATCAAACTCAATGGCCTAATCCTGTTTTCTCCCTATAGCCTTTGATCCCATTTTCTCTAAGTGCTATATCTAGTCACCTCTTGAATATATTCAATGTTTTAGATCAACTACTTCCTGTGGTAATGAATTCCACAGGCTCACCACTCTTTGGGTGAAGAAATTTATCCTCATCTTTATCCAAAATGGTTCACCCTGAATCCTCAGACTGTGAACCTTGGTTTTGAACACACCCATCATTGGTAACATCTTCCCGGCATCTACCCTGTCTGGTCCTGTTAGAATTTTAGAAGTCTCCATGAGATCGTCCCTCATTCTTCTGAACACCAGCGAGAACAATCCTAACCTCGTCAATCTCTCCTCATATGACAGTCCCGCCATCCCTGGAATCAGTCTGGTAAACATTCGCTGCACTCCCTCGAGAGCAAGAACATTCTTCCTCAGAAAAGGAGACCAAAACTGCACACAAGATTCTAGGTGTGGCCTCACCAAGGCACTGCACAATTACAGCAACACATCCCTGTTTCTGTACTCAAACCTCTTGCAATGAAGGCCAACATACATTAGCCTTCTTTACCACCTGCTGCACTTGCATGCTTACCTTCAGCAACTGGTGCACAGGGACACCCATGTCTCGCTGCACAACGTCCCTCTCCCAATTTACAACTATTCAGGTAGTAATCTGTCTTCCTGTTTCTGCTTCCAAAGTGAATAACCTCACACTTATCCAAATTATACTGCATCTGCCATTGATTTGACCACTAGCCCAACCTTTCCAAATCATGCTGGAGGATCCCTGCATCCTCGTCACAGTTCATCCACCCACCCAACTTGGTATCATCTGCAAACTTCGAGATGCTACATTTAGTTCCCTCATCCAAATGATTGTGAATAGCTGGGGTCCCAGCACCGATCTCTGTGGCACCCCACTAGTACCTGCCTACTAATTTGAAAAGGACCCATTAATCCCTACTCTTTGTTTTCTCTCTGCCCACCAGTTGTCTATCCACCTCAATACACCTCCACCAATCCCATGTGCTTTAATTTTGCACAATAAACTCTTATGCGGGACTTTGTCAAATGCCTTCTGAAAGTCCAAATATACCACATCAACTGGCTCTCCTTTGTCAACTGTACTGGTTGCATCTTCAAAGAACTCCAACAGATTTGTCAAGCATGATTTCCCCTTCATAAATACATGCTGACTCTGACTGATCCTGCCACTGCTTCCTAAATGTTCCGCTATAAAGTCCTTGATAATGGATTCAAGAATTTTCCCCACTACTGATGTTCGGCTCACTGGTCGATAATTCTCTGCTTTCTCTCTACCTCCCTTTTTGAATATTGGAGTGACGTGAGCTACCCTCAAATCCGCAGGGACAGTTTCAGAGTCTATAGAATCCTGGAAGAAGGGGTACAAATCAAACGGTTGCTTTATCTTGGGTGATGTCAAGCTTCTTGAGTGTAGTTGGAGCTGCACTCATCCAGGCAAGTGGGCAGTCCTAATTGGCTGCTCGCATTGGTGAAGCGTTTAACTGATCCAGTTCCCAAACCCACAGTGACAGTTTCCCCCCCAGGGGCAGGAATGCATTTGGGAGCCATCCTGGCATGACTCCACACTATTCTCCTGGCTCCGATGAGCCTTCCAATCTGTCGCTACTGGGCTGGAAGATTCGACCCAATGGCTTTGGCCTTCCCAATATTTATTTGAAGGAAAGTTCTGTTCATCCAGAATTGGATTTTTGATAAGCAGTCTGATAATTTAGCAACAGCGCACTTAGCCCCCTACTCTACTCCCTGTACACACACGACTGCGTGCAAAACTTGGTTCCAACTCCATCTACAAGTTTGCTGACAATACGACCATAGTGGGCCGGATCTCGAACAACGATGAGTCAGAATACAGGAGGGAGATAGAGAACCTAGTGGAGTGGTGTAACGACAACAATCTCTCCCTCAATGTCAGCAAAACTAAGGAGCTGGTCATTGACTTCAGGAAGCAAAGTACTGTACACACCCCTGTCAGCATCAACGGAGCCGAGGTGGAGATGGTTAGCAGTTTCAAATTCCTAGGGGTGCACATCCCCAAAAATCTATCCTGGTCCACTCACGCCGACGCTATCACCAAGAAAGCACAACAGCGCCTATACTTCCTCAGGAAACTAAGGAAATTCGGCATGTCCACATTAACCCTTACCAACTTTTACAGATGCACTATAGAAAGCATCCTATCGGGCTGCATGACAGCCTGGTATGGCAACTGCTCGGCCCAGGATTGCAAGGAACTTCAGAGAGTCATGAATACCGCCCAGTCCATCACACGAACCTGCCTCCCATCCATTGATTCCATCTACACCTCCCGCTGCCGGGGGAAAGCGGGCAGCATAATCAAGGATCCCTCCCACCCGGCTTACACACTTTTCCAACTTCTTCCATCGGGCAGGAGATTCAGAAGTCTGAGAACACGCACGAACAGACTCAAAAACAGCTTCTTCCCCACTGTCACCAGACTCCTAAATGACCCTCTTATTGACTGACCTCATTAACACTACACCCTGTATGCTTCAACCGATGCCAATGCTTATGTAGTTACATTGTATATCTTGTGTTGCCGTTTTATGTATTCTCATGTATTTTCTTGAATTTTGTTTAATTTCCTTTTCTTCCATGTACTGAATGATCTGCTGAGCTGCTTGCAGAAAAATAGTTGTCACTGTACCTCGGTACACGTGACAATAAACAAATCCAATCCAATCCAATCCAATCCCCGTAACCCAGTAACCCCATCTAACCATTTTGACACAAATGGGCAATTTAGCGTGGCCAAACCATCTAACCTGAACATCTTTGGACTTTGGGAGGAAACCGGAACACCCTGAGGAAACCTATGCAGACATGGGGAGAAAGTGCAAACTCCACACAGTCACCTGAGGTCAGAATTGAACCCATGTCCCTGGAGCTGTGAGGCAGCAGTGCTAACTACTGTGCCGCCCATTAAACTGGGTTCAGAAGTTCAGAAGTTTCAGACAGTATAGATGGGACCTGGTACTTCAGCGTGGCAAGAGCTCTGGTTCTGAGCTGTTGCTTGCTAGATGGAAGGTGTGATTTGGAGATGCCGGTGTTGGACTGGGGTGGGCACAGTAAGAAGTCTTACAACACCAGGTTAAAGTGTAACAGGTTTGTTTTGAATCATTAGCTTTCGGAGAGCAGCTCCTTCATCAAGTGAAGATGGAAGATGGCAGACAGTAATACACGGCATTTGGTTCCCTCAACAAGGTGGGATCATTTGACAATACTCCCACTCCTGCACTTTGGCTTGAACATATATTCCTTAATCAGGAATTTTGAGATTATTAATGTTTAAATCACTAAGAATTACAAAAGAGGTTTTGGGGTCCTTTGACCCAGCAAACTGGCCATTGCTATTGGCCAGGCCTGGCCTAAGAAATGTAACTGACCGTTGAATTTCTATTTCCATTTGATCACTGCAGTCACAAGGGTCATTAGCATCACTTTAGAAATAACGAGGTGTCAGCTTCTCTGGATGTCAGAATATTCCTTTTGTTTGAGTCACAGCCGGCCACGGCTTCAGTCATTTTAAAGCCTTTGCCCAATTTAAATTTTTTTTAGAAATTGTATATACACATATTTTAAATAAAGCTATCGGCGACATGGGGAATTAAGATTCTCGCTGGCGAGATCGCATTTCCTAATTTTCCTCTCCCCTCACCAATGATATAATAAGGTTCCCATCCAGGAAGGTCGGGAACTTGATTTTAATATATTCTAATTTCTGAGCTAGCCCACCGTCAATTCACCCCTCTTTGAATATTCAATTCATGCCGGTGTGACATCATACCAGCGCAGTTTACAACAGCTCTATAAAAACGTGAACCTAATGACCTCAACATCGAGGGGGCTATTGGAGGTGAGCGCACAGGTCACCATTACCCACCAGGGGGGCAACAGTTCTACCATCCATGGGAATGGGGGAATGGGATGGAGTTGGGGTTGAGTCTAGCCTCTTGTGGGAGTAGGTTTGCTGCTCGCAAGCCTATGCAGGTCTTCATTATCATGGTGCTGGAGATCTCCAAGGGATCTTAAGCTTTGCTGGGACAAGGAGTCCTTGTGCAGATAAAGTGCCGTCTTCACATTGAGGATACCCTCCATCGTGTTGTGTGGCACTACCACCATGCTAAATGGGATAGACTTCAAACATCTAGCATCTAAAGACTGGGCATTTGTGAGGCGCTGTGGCCATCAGCAGCAGCAGAATTGTACTCAATTGTACTCAACCACCACCTGCAACCTCATCGCCCGGCATGTCCTTCATTCAACCATTACCACCAAACCAAGGGATCAACCCTGGTTCAATGAAGATTGAAGGATGACATGACAGGAGCAACATCAGGCATACCTAAAAATGAGGTGTCAACCTGGTGAAGCTACAACACAGGACTACCTGTGTGCCAAACAGCAGAAACTGCAAGAAATAGACAGAGCTAAGTGTTTCCACAAAGAATGCATCAAATATAAGCTCTGCAGTCCTGCAACATCCAGCCATGATGATGCTGGTGGACATAAAATAACTCACTAGAGGAGGAGGTTCCATAATATCCCTATCCTCAATGGTGAAGGAGACCAGTACATCATTCCAAAAACAAGGCTGAAGCATTCACAACAACTTCAACCAGAAGTGCCAAGTGATGATTCATCTCGGTCTCCTCTAGAGATCCCCAGTATCACAGATGTCAGCCTTCAGCCAATAGAATTCACTCCATGTGATGTCAAGAAACGGCTCCAGAACTTGCCACACTCCTAGCCAAGGTGTTCCAGTACAGCTACAACACTGGTGTCTACCCAGCAATGTGGGAAACTACCCAGCTGTGTCCTGTACACAAGAAACAGGACAAATCCAACCCAGTCAATTACCGCCCTATCAGCTTACTCTCCATCATCAGCAAAGTGATAGAAATGCTATCAAACGGCACTTACTCAGAAATAACCTTTCCATGGATGCTCAGTTTGGGTTCCACCAGGGTTACTCAGCTCCTGACCTCATTACAGCCTTGGTTCCAACATGGACAAAAGAGCTGAATGTCAGAGGTGAGGTGAGAATGACTGCCCTTGACATCAAGGCAGCATTTAACCGAGTCTGGCATCAAGGAGCCCGAGCTAAACTGGAGTCAATGGGAATCAGTAGGAAAACTCTCCGCTGATTAGAGTAATACCTGGCACAAAGGTGGTTGGAGGTCAATCATCTCAGCTCCAGGACATCACTGCAGGTCGTGTCAGAGGCCCAATCATCTTCAGCTGCTTCATCAATGACCTCCCTTCCATCATAAGGTCAGAAGTGGAAATGTTCGCAAATGACTACATAATGCTCAGCACCATCTGTGACTCCTCAGACAATAAAGCAGTCATGACCAAATGCAGCATGATCTGAACAATATCCAGGCTTGGCTTGACAAGTGACAAGTTACATTTGGGCCACACAAGCGTCAGGCAATGAACATGTCTACAAGAGAGGACTAACCACCGCCCTTGTCATTCAATGGTATTACCATCGCTGAATCCCCCATAACCAACTATCGTAGGTTACCATGGAACAGAAACTGAACTAGACTAGTCATATTAATACGGTGGCTACAAGGGCAGGTCAAAGGCAAGGAATCCTACGGCAAGTAACTCACTTCCTGACCCCTGAAAGCTTGTCCACCATCTACAAGACATCGGGAGTGTAATAGAATACTCTCCACTTGCCTGGATCAGTGCTCAAGAAGCTTGACCATGCAGGACAAAGCAGCTCACTTGATTACTACCCCTTCTACAAACAGTCAAACCCTCCACTACCGACGAACAGTGACAACTGTGTACCATCTATAAGTTGCACTGCAGTAACTCACCACGGTTCCTTAGACAGCACCGTCCAAACCCACGACCTCTACCATCTAGAAGGACAAGAGCAGCAGATACCTGGGAACTTCACCATCTGGAGGTTCCCCTCCAAGTCACTCACCACCATGACTGGGAAATATATTGCCGTTCCTTCACTGTCGCTTCGTCAAAATCCTGGGACTTGTAGCCACCTGGGGTGGCCACTGCCCAACACAAAATGGAAGATTACAAGGAATGCAGGGAAAATGGACATGTTGCAAAAGCAAGCAGCCTGCAAAAGCGCTTGTGTATTCTGACTGCTGCAGAAACCAGTTCTGACTGCTGCAGAAACCAAACAGCACTGTGAAAGAAAACAAGTTAGCATAGTAATGAGGCGATACCGGGCGATTCCCAGGTACAATGGAAACAAGTTAACGCTAATCGATACATTGAATAGAAGGCCAGACTTCTCGGCGCCAAAAGAAGTCCAAAACAATAAGTCCCAAGAACCGCCCAGTGATCGAGGTACTGCCCCGTTATTGGGGAATTCAAATCAATCGATTGGGAAGAGACCCAATTGATTGCGAGAGTATAGAGGGTCCACCCAGGTGGGCGCGAGACCCTGAGAGAGGTATAAGACAGAGGCCCCGACCCCAGCTCTCTCTCTCTCTGCCAGCCTCTCCTTGACCAGCCAGCCCTCCCAGCAGAACACCGTTGCAGCAGAAGAACCATGAGGAGGAGAGGCCTGGACAGTAGCCGCCATCACGTAAGTGTCATACAACACACGCTACGAGAGTAGACACTCCTGACCCCCTTTAGTTCATAACTACTGGAAGCCTGCGGACCCAGGACAAAGCTAGAGGCCGTTGTTCCCTGATCCGGCAGTCCCCTTATCCAGATAAGTATTTGGCCTATTAGTGGTAGGATTAGCCTAGCCTTATAGTTTTATATGCATGATTAGTAGATAACTGTAACATAATAAACGTGTCTTGTTTGAACTTACTAACTGGTGTATGGATTTATTGGTTTGAACTTGAACTTGAAAGTTGTGGCGGTATCTTAACGATGCCTGGCGACTCCAAAGCTAAGGAACGAAACAGCCAAATTGAGTGTTAAGCACACTCACCCAGAACGAGCAACAGACTCCCTCCCTAACTGCACTGAGTGTGTATCTAAACCTCATGGATTGCAGCAGTTCAAGAAGACACCTCACCACCACCTTCTGAATGGCAACTAGGGATGGGCTATAAAAGATAGCCTGACCAGTGGCGCCCACATCCCGCAAATGAATTGAAAAATAAAAGTTTTTAAATGGAGGACAATCACATCGCCTTAGATGAGGAGGGTATCGAGGAGGGCAGCGAGGGGAAACCTCCGGAGCAGTGGGAGTAAGGATCTTCGATAACGTCCAAGGCCCAAATGGGTTTCAGAGCTCAGGACACCCTGATTGGGAAATATCAGGACAAGATGGGCAAACATGTCCTCCCATGGGTTCTAAGACCTTCTGATCTGTGTACTGCCAGGGGGCTGACTTCTTGGTGATTGCTCCTTTCATGGGCAGGGTGCAGAAACCCAATGCCCGGATGATGCAGGAGAATGATGATGATTTCCAGTGAGGACAGAACAATGTTCCTCAAATCTCCCACAAATATCTGACCGCTGCCTGACAGATACCTGAACGTGACCTGCCACTGAATAGGGTGTTCTCTAGTCAATGAGATGCTGAATGGCCCATCTCTGCTGATACTGGCTCCTCCATGTTTTGGGTTACCCATGTGGGTCTGCAACTATTGTACAAGTGGGCAGGCTCGCAGAAGCTTTCAGCTGATGGCTTCTTACTGTTGAAATAATGCTGCAACATATTAAATGCTGGTGTGTTGGCCTGGGTTGGGTTTGTGGGGTGGCTTGGAGCATGATGCCCATGACCAGGATTACATCGGCATGACTCTGTCATTATAGTGGGACAGGATAGGGGGGCCAACCATTGAGCTGCTGCCCTCTCTGAAAAGAGGTTGAGGATGCATCGACATTGCGCTTCCAGCCTAAACATGGTGGTTGGCTGTGCAGGCTGTAATGAAAGGAGAGCGGGGAGGCATTTTTAAGGTACTTAACGTGACTTTTAATACATTTCATGGTGCTAACATTGGTGATAAATCTCCACTCATGGCTAACCTCACACATGCCCGCATTGTGATCGTAATCTCTGAGACTTCCTCATCCTCCGGCTCCATCTAGATGTTTCCCCAGGGTCCACAGCTGAGAATGAGGTTGCCTGCTGACTTACACACTCTATTGCCTGAGATGGCTTTGGCTGGCGTCCTCTGGACACCCGGGACTTTACAGTCCGCACCTGCTTTTGGGCAGCACGGGTGTTGTAGTGCTACCCTCCTCGGTCTGCAGGGCTGAGGTGACTCAATCACAGGAATGGGGGAGTCAGATGGGCTGGACACCTCCAATGTCTCTTGGGCGGAAAACCGTGGGCTGGGCACCAGATGATACTCTTCTCTGTGGGACGTTCCTGCCTCTGCCTCCTGTGGAGCATCAGGAGTGAGCTGCTCACCGGAGAATGATCCAGAAGCCTCTCTTTTAGTTATTCCCACCAAACATCTGCACCAGTGGAGGGTACGGGTGAGAACTGTGACACTTCTTCCACACTGGTCTCTGACGTATTTCTCTCCGGAGCTGATCCGGTTCGTGGCTTCCAGAGGGCGAGAGGATGGTTTGGGCTGGTTGACTGATTGACTTCCAAGGGAAGCAAGATGACAATAGTGTATGACAAGGGCATGAGGATAGCAAGAGCTGAACTCACATGAGGATGGCACCATGGCTAGATGTGTTGAGGGTTCTCACTTTTGTCTCTTGCCCCGCCTCACCCGCTGCACAGGAGCGATCTCGCTCCTCCCTGGCCAGCTCAAGGGCTCTTTCCTCAAATGGAGTAAGGGTCTTCAACTCAGGCATCACTCTGGCTGGCTGTGCCAATTGTGCTTGAGTTTGTCGTGCATTGAGACAGATGGGGAAAGTGTAGGCAGGACTCATGCCAGGTCAGATGGTAATGATGTATGGCATCTGTGGTAGGTGAATGGGAGTAGGGATGTGAGGAGGAGAGGATACACTAAGGGGATAAGGTGGGTGGAGGGGGAGGGGGAGGGCAGCAGGGTGGGTGTTGGGACCCCATGAGGTGGCTGGAAGTGAGATCACCGTGGAAGTGTGATGGGTGTGTTAAGGGGTGGGGCTGGACACATGAGAAGGCAGATTTACCCTGGCTGTACAAAGAAGGTCAATCATCTTCTTCCTACACTGGATCCCCATCCTCTTAAGCAGTGATATAGCACTCACTATCACGGCCACCACCTCCCACGTGGGTTTGGTGACTTTACTGGCTGGTCGTCTGCCCATGCATGATTCAGGGATGTCAAACCTCTGCTCCACCCCATCCAACATCTTGTTGAGGGCTCCCTTTAAGAAATGGGAGGCTGTCTTCCTGGCAGCCATTTCCCCGCTTGGACCTGGAACAAGCACTGGGGAGTGCTGGGGTGCATTTAAAAAGAGCGCCCCGCTGATTGCTGAGATTAAGTGATGCCAAGGCAAGTGGGTCAGAGCATGGGGTGAAACTCGGGAAATTTGTTTTTTTTTCAAAGTGGTTGAAGATACGATGCTTTTTCTCGCTGACAACACCGGTGGCTTTCTTGCTGAAAATGATACTTCCAAAAAGATATCGGAAAATTCCGCTCTTATAGTGAGGTCTGAGCCCTCCGACAGTTCAGGGAGGAAATGAGAAGAGATAAGAGTAAAACTAGAGAAATATGCAACTTCAAGGCAAGGCCAGGGGGGAACTTTAGAGGAATGTATGCCCAATGGGACTGATGGAGGGTAGGAGTGTGGCAGAGTCAGGTGATTGGATGGTCTCATTCTTAGTGACAAAGAAATCTTTGAGCTCCTCGCTCCTATTAGTGGAGGTGAGAGTGCAGGGATCTGGGGAGAGAGGTTTATGAAGACAGCTTGCAGAAGAGAAAAGAAACCCGGGGTGATCTTTGCATTCCAGGATGAGCTTGGTGTAGTGAGCACTTTTACCAGATGAGAACAGGAGCCTCATGCCAGGTCAGATGGTAATGATGTCTGGCATCTGTGGTAGGTGAATGGGAGTAGGGATGTGAGGAGGAGAGGATACACTAAGGGGATAAGGTGGGTGGAGGGGGAGGGGGAGGGCAGCAGGGTGGGTGTTGGGACCCCATGAGGTGGCTGGAAGTGAGATCACCGTGGAAGTGTGATGGGTGTGTTAAGGGGTGGGGCTGTTTTCTGTAGTCCAGCTAGACCTGAAGATGGGCGGCTATATCACTTGTCCACCATATCCTTTCAAGTCCATAGAATCCATTGAATACCAACAGTGCAGAAGGAAGCTATTTGGTCCATCGAGTCTGCACCAACGTCCAAAAGAGATCTCACCTTGGTCCACTTCCACATCCTATCCCCATAACTCAACCTAACCTTTGGACACCAATCCACCTAACCTGCACATCTTTGGACTGGAATTGAACTTGGGTGCCTGGAACTGTGAGGCAGCAGCCAACCACTGTGCCACCATGCTGCCCTATCATTATCCCTTTGATGTAAGGTAGGGGCACTGACGGCTCTTCCAGAATGAATGGGCAGTATGAGAGTTTTATTGGGAATGAAGATATGAAAGGTGTAGTTCCACATTTGGTTGAGCAAGTCAGTAGCTGAGGAAATGAAATGTCGTAGTGAACAGAAAGCGAAATGCTGGACAGATGGGGTTATAGAAGTGCAGATGTAAGTGAATTGGGGTATCATTTTTTGCAGCAGTGAAAGGGGATAATGTTTGGGTGCAGAAGAGGGATGTGGGTGGAATTGCACAGAATTGATCAAAGATGGCCTTATTTGTGATTGATATCACTTGACTAGCAAGGCAACACGAGGTGACATGGTCAAGGGGCTGACTTTGGATGTATTGTTATTGTTATAGGTACCTCTCACCAGCGAGGATGATTGTCTCACATGAGTCCAAAGATGGCTTTTGAGGTGAATTCCGGATCTGCAGACATTATGACACTCTGTATTTGTCGGGTCATGTCATAGTGGGCTCTTTTCTCCACTCCTACTTTTCCTCTTCATTTATTTGTCATCGGATCTGAAAATGCTGGGATCATTCCCATAGGTACTGCCACCATCAGATTTGCTCCGCGGCAATGGGTTTCTCAGGAATTGGTGTGAATGCTACATTTCCTCATGTTGGATTTCAGCACATCCTTTAAGTGCTCCTTCTGTCCTCCTCTGGTATGTCTGTTCTGACTGAGCTTGGTGAAGGAGACCTGCTTCGGGAGCCTGATATGCGACATTTGAGCTATATGACCAACCCAATAAAGCTGATGGTGGATGATCGTGGCCTCAAAGCTTGTGGTTCCTGTCTGTGAGAGGACACTGATGCTGATGTGTCTGTCCCCCTACTTATTAGGTAAGGTCTTCTGCAGGCAGTGTTGATGGTGCGCCCCCAGTGCTTTGAGATGCCGCAAGGAAAAGATCACGACTGCATAGTGGACCATCAGCTAGGTTCCAGTGTTGATGTCACCATCTTCAAACACTTGATTCCTGATGTGCCAAAGGTTGCAATGACAGATTTCAGGCAATGTTAGATTTCTTTATGAATGTCAGCTTTCTGCAAGAGATAACGTTCAAGGTACTGGAAGTGTTTCACATTTTCCAGGCACTCATCATGAATCTTTTGTTCATTCTTTCTTGGGATGTGTGCTTCGCTGGCTGGATCAGCATTTGGCCTCCATCACTAATTTCCCTTGAGAAGGTGGTGGTGAGCTGCCTTCTTGAACCACTGCAGTCCATGTGGTGTAGTTACACCCACAGTACTATTAGTGAGTGTGTTCCAGGATTTTGGCCCACGGCTCTGAAGGAACAGCGATATATTTCCAAGTCAGGATGGTGTGTTGCTTAGAGGAGAACTTGCAGGTGGTTGTGTTCCCATGTTTCTGCTGCCCTTGTCCTTTGGTTGTAAAGGTTGTGGCTTTCGAACTTGGCCTTTTAAATTTGGAGTTTGCTGGTGGAGTGCTTTGGTTTTATGAACATTGAGTGTAAGTCTCATCTTCTCGTATGCCTCAGTTAATACGGCAGCACGGTAGCATTGTGGATAGCACAATCGCTTCACAGCTCCAGGGTCCCAGGTTCGATTCCGGCTTGGGTCACTGTCTGTGCGGAGTCTGCACATCCTCCCCGTGTATGCATGGGTTTCCTCCGGGTGCTCCGGTTTCCAACCACAGTCCAAAGATGTGCAGGTTAGGTGGATTGGCCATGATAAATTGCCCTTGGTGTCCAGAATTGCCCTTAGTGTTGGGTGGGGTTACTGGGTTATGAGGGTGGGTGGAGGTGTTGACCTTGGGTAGGGTGCTCTTTCCAGGAGCCGGTGCAGACTCGATGGGCCGAATGGCCTCCTTCTGCACTGTAAATTCTATGATCTATGATAATACGTAGATGATTCTCTGGGAATCTGTTTCCGACACAACATTCACTGCTGCACTATCAGCATATTGGAGCTCAGTGACTGAGCTAGGTGGTCTTCATTTCTGATTGAAGTAGTCTGAGATTAAATAGTTTGGCATCCATTTGATGAATAAGCTGGAATCCATCAGGGAGCATGTCTCTAGTCAGATGGAATATGGCAGCAAGGAACATCGAAAAAAAAAGCTGGAGAAATGACACAACCTTGTTTTACTCCTGTCTTACCCTCAGACGGTTCTGTGATGGATTTGTGGTTCAGAATCATTGCTCGTACATCATGAAGCAGGCAAAGGACGGTTCTGACTTCTGGAGGGCATCCATACTTCAGCAGAATCTTCCACAGTACATCATGATTTACAGAGTTAAAGGCCTTTGTCAAGTCAAAGAATTCTATGGAGAGAGGTTGATGCTACTCGTGACATTTTTCCTGCAGTTTGTGAGCTGCAAAAATGATGTTGGTCGTGCTTCTTGACGGCCTAAACCCACAGTGAGTTTCGAGAAATAGCTTGTCAGCAAGTTTAACGAGTCAATTCAGAAGGGTTCTTGTAATGATCTTTCCTGCAATGGAAAGCAGGGAGGTGCCTCTGTAATTTCCACAGTTGGATTTGTCCCCTTTTTAAAGGTTGTCACAATCATAGCACCCTGACGATCATCCAGGTCTTCCTTTTCATTCTAGACCTGTAGGTTAAGGACTTGGAGCTGTAATGTTAGTTATACTCCTCCGTGCCTCATAATTTCAATGGGGATTGTATCACCTCATGCTGCTTTCATCTTCTTCTAGGTCAGGGAGTTCATATGGATGGAGGGATGCAGCATAAATCATAGCATTTTTAAAGGGAAGAGCGGTTTCTTTGTTTGAGCAAAGAGACAGCACAGATTCAATGGCCTCTTTTCGTGCTTTAACATTCTCAGCTTCTGTACGGTGGAAGCTCAGGTTAGACAGCTTCAATCTAAAAAGGTAATTGTCAGAACACCATGATCTTGGAGGATTTCTTGGAAGCTCACTCTGTGTAAACCTTCCACCCTCTATAAAAATCCAGCAATAAACAGAGAAGACAAAGTCGAAGCTGGCCTCGCCTGATGTTCGCGTTTTCAAGCCAAGCTCCAGTAGTGATTGCCCCAAGGAATCTCCTGTAATGATTTACATGATTCTGTGTTATGTAATTTAATAGCTTTGTTAACATTGAAAATTATTTTAAAATTGCTTTCTGCCAACTGTAACTGAACCAGATTTACTTTTTTTCTATATCAGGGGAATAACCAGTACATAAATCTGATTGCATTCATTCACATCCACAATAAGGATCAACTAGACTTCTATGTTTCTGCTACTGCCTGTAGTAAGAAAAATAATCAGATCAAATTTGCTTGGTGGCTGGTCTGAGCTTCCTTGAAATATCAATGTAAGCAAGTCTGCAGCCTGAAAGAAACAGAGCCAATCACTGTCTGCAAAGGCTGTGCCGTGTACGGGATTGAATGGCAGAGCAAACTCAATGAGCCAAATGGCCTAATTCTGCTCCTATGTCTGATGGTCTTGTGGGATGATAGTAGTTAACATCAATACCTCTAACATGTAAACCCACTTTTGGCATACAAAAAAAATCATAGTTCCAGCTCTTTTATGACTTTGAGCTCTGTGAGGTCATCCCGAAAATGATGCTTTTTATCATCACATTGGTATAAAAATCCATTTGACATAATTGTGGTGTTCTTTGTGATTTTTGTTCTCAGGATGGATGTTGTAGTGTTCACAAAGACCACATAAGCTAAATTCATTCAAAAAGCTAACATTTATTGACACTACTTATTAAAGGTCAACCACTTACTCTTATAGTTAACAATAATCTAGTAATCTACAATCTACACTCAACTAACACTAGTCTCTACACTCTATCTATAACTGCACTCTGATTTCTCTCACTACTCCTATGACAATCTTCAGTTATTCTGGTGTCCTGTGCCATTGTCAGGGTAGGGTATTCAACATTCCTATTTTGGGCAGGAGTCTACCACAATGGCTGGCAACTTAGGAGAAATTGTTATGCATGGTTCATGCATGCATTTCAGTTAAGAGGTGACTGTCTGCTCATAGAGTTGTTTTTCTGTTGCATACACAATTTAATAAGAGTTGGCAATAAATGCAGTACCATAACATTCCCAAATAGGAAATGATAACCTCGTGCAGTATATCTCAAACTTCTTTTCCCCGGGACCCATTTTTGGCAACCGGTCAACCTTTGGGACCCAGGCTGGCCAATCTTTGCGACACCCACTGATCGACCTTCACAACACGCCATGTTCGCTTACCTTTTAATGTGAAAGGGGAGCCTGGTTCAAAGGAGCAGAGGGTAATCCGCATATCAGGTGCAGACTTCAGCCAGTTTCTTTATGCTGTCTTAAGCTTTATGAAAACAGAAAATCCAACCTCACACATGTAGGTCATCGTGAAGGACAATAGCAACAAAATGTGAGTTTTACTCAGCCCTGGGAGATTCTACACCAGAATGCTGAAAGCCCTGTGGGATTTTGGTCTGTTTTTAATGTGGTATTAAAGGTAAGCTGTAGCAGCGTCATCTTTTAATTTCGAGTCAGCTGTAAGTTCATAACAGACTCTGGGGTCTCAGCCTCAAAACATGTTTTTCACACAGAACTTCTCTTTCATATTCTGAAACTTCTCTCATTTTCCAGTACTTTTCTGCATATAACAGTCATGGGCTTCGCCTCCTTATTTGCATTGTCCAAATTGACAAAACCATACATCAGGAAATCAACTTTACACTTCTTTGCAAGGACTTAATTTTCTTTTCTCAGGGCCATTAACTAGAGGCCCTGGAGCTCTTAACACTACCACTGCCCTGTCCTGCTCTGGGCTCTCCTGTGCAGCTCTCTCCAGCAGATTCTGTCGTGTGATCCTCTCCAATAGGTAAAGTGCCTTCTTCTGGTTGTCTTTTACTTTTAAAACAAATTGGGGCGGAATACTCCGATAAGCCGCTGGGCAGGAGAATCGCTAGGTGGGGGTGGCATGAATCCCACCCCGCCGCCGGCTGCCAGATTCTCCGGCGCCGGTTTTCCGGCAGGGGCGGGAATCGCGCCGCGCCAGTCAGGGGCCATTGGCAGTGCCCCCCCCCCCGGCGATTCTCTGCTCCGCGCTGGGCTGAGTGGCCGCCCGTTTTCGGCCAGTCCCACCGGCGTATATCTAACAGGGTCCTTACCGGTGGAGTCCTTGGGGGGGGGGGGGGGTGGGTGCGGGGGGATCTGGCCCCGGGGGGGGTGGCGTGGTGGCCTGGCCCTCGATCGGGGTCCTCCAATCTGCGGCCGTTCCTGTGCCGTGGGGACAAACATTCCCTCCGTGCTGCCCGCTGTAACGGTCCGCCATGGTAGACGTGGCGAAGAAACCTCCTGCGCATGCGCTGGGATCATGCCAGAACACGCTGGCGCTTCCATGCATGCAGAGGCCCTTTGGGACCGGTTGGCGTTGCGCCAAACCTGCCAGCACCAGCCTAGCCCCTGAAGGTGCTGAGGATTCCGCACCTTCTGGGCGGCCTGATGATGGAGTGGTTCATGCCACTTCTTGGCGCCGGTACGGCCCACCCCGCAGGATAACGGAGAATCCCGTCCTTGATCTTCACAATTCACTTGCCTTGCTTGCCAGTAGCTGCAATTGAAGCAACTCTGCTCCCTATTTTGGTGCCAAAAGCACGATCCTGAATGGCGCTTTGCGTCAATTCTACATACAGGGCACCACTCTGTACTGCCTCTTCTGGCTAGAAGACGCTATTCAGCCTATTCTATATCTTCATGTAAAAGCTGGTAGCGGCTGCTTGCCGTTTCTCCCATGATTGGGAGCACTGCGGGAACGGTGGGACCCTCCCGACACTCGCCCATTGCCAAACCGCGGGTCGCAACCCTGATTTTGAGGAACCCGACCTAATGGGAACTTTACTAATTACAGACCTCCCTTCAGGCTAAAAGGGCTAGAGTGACTTTGAACATTTCTAGCCTATTCATTCTGGGGGCCCTACAAAGGCTGTACAAGAGGTTTAGTTAACTGGATTATGTTCCCATTCTGTAGATTTTACTAGGAGGTGAGGGAACAGGCTCTAAAGCCATAGATCGAGGTTTCTGCTTCATCTGGCTTGAATGACTGTCATGCATCCAGGGAGCACACCATGGCGAGTACATTTGAAGTGGTATGCCATATTGAATAGCTGTTCAGTGTTTTCTGTGGGAAACACCCCCATATAGGACTTTTTTGTCTGCCCAGCAGGCTTGCTGTCAAAATCCTTCTCTTCAGCCAAGTCTTTGGCTTACTGTCTTTCTCATTTCATTCCTTTCTGCTTCCTACTAAGGATCAACATTTTATTCCCGTCAGTACTTTGAAATGTCTAGCCCCAGTGTGCCACAGAACTGGAAGTTGTGGTCGTGTAGACTATCTAGAAGTTGACCAATTATCTATGAGTAGCATTCACGGCCATATTTTATCAGCAGTGAAGCTGGACTGGTGACATTATGACTTCCAGCCAGTTAAGACTTTCAATCTGTTTTTTGCGTGCCTTTGGTATTCAGATAAAAGTAAATACCATGCAAGACGATCAGCAGCAAAGATAATTTGCAGCTTTCGTGATCTGTCAAGGAGGTGACGTCTGAACAAAGAATGGAAGCCGGTTTTATTCTTTGCATTAATGTATAAGTAAGACATAGTGCAAATTACAAACAGTAAATACCAACTTACTGATGTCCCAGCTGAATGATATTCGGATGATCTGATGTTTAGGCAGGTAGCACTGTCATGTAAATTAGGCCAGCATCTAATTAGTATATTTAATTAAGATCAAATGGCATAATTAAGAAGCCAAAGTAATATTTCAAAAATGGCTGTTAACTAGTGTTTTCCTGACCCACGTAGATACCATGGGTAGTATTATTTAGGGGAATGATCATTTCCAGTTATAACCTAATGGGATCAATCACCGCAGTGAGGACACATTGGAATCAGGACTGGTTCTCATCTTTCCTCGACTGCCTTGGGAGTTTAAAACTTTTGAGTATTTTATAACTTCAGCTCCTTGCTGCTGAGTGTGTTCTGTAATTTCTTTTACTAATAGTGCTCCGTTGACTCCCACCCTATTTCCCAATCTTTCCATCGCCACCTCTCGAAGGTGCTACTGCAGACCCATCATCAATATCTGTAAGCATTCCTGCTCTCAGTGAGATGCCTATGAGCAACATAATGGCAGCTTACCTCCTATATTTAAATAAATCCCAATCACAAAAGACATGAAATAAGAGGAGTGGACCATAAGGCCCATCGAGCCTGCTCCACCATCCAATACAATGATAGTTGATGGTAGACTTCAATCCCACTTTTCCTCCCACTCTACACATGCCTGAGCACTAAGGGGCAAATTATCATGGTCAATCCACCTAACCTGCATATCTTTGGACTGTGGGGGGAAACCTGATCACCCGGAGGAAATCCACACAGATACGGGGAGAGCGTGCAAACTCCACACAGACAGTGACCCAAGGCCGGAATTGAACCCGCGTCCCTGGCGCTGTGAGGCAGCAGTGCTAACTGGTCCTCATCTTAGTCCTAAATGATCGATCCCTAATCCTGAAACTGTGACCATGGGCGGGATTCTCCATTGCCCGTCGGCGAAATCAGGAACGGCGATCGGGCGGAGGTGGCTATAGGGTCGGGTACGTGGTCCAGCACGGCCTGCGCCATCTTTTCCAGCAGGACCGGGTGCGTGTGTGGAGGGTGTAGGCTTAAGCACAGCTGCACCTTTTCAGCCCTGCGCATGTGCAGCCCGGCAATTCTGCAACCATATTCCGTGCGCTCTGCGGCACCAGTGCTAGCCCCTCACCAGTAATGGAATCAGTGAAATTGATTTTCCTGCCATGAAATGCTACGGATCCTCCTTTGGCATCCGTACTTAGCCTCAGGAAAAGAGAATCTAGTCCCATGTTGGATTGGATTGGATTTGTTTATTGTCATGTGTACCAAGGTACAGTGAAAAGTATCTTTCTGTGAGCAGCTCAACAGATCATTAAGTCCATGGGAAGAAAAGGGAATAAAATAAAATATATAATAAGGCAACACAAGGTACACAATGTAACTACAAAACACTGGCTTCGGATGAAGCATACAGGGGTGTAGTATTAATGAGGCCAGTCCATCAGAGGGTCGTTTAGGAGTCTGGTAGCAGCAGGGAAGAAGCTGTTTTTGAGTCTGTTCGTGCGTGTTCTCAGACTTCTGTATCTCCTGCCCGATGGAAGAAGTTGGAAGAGTGAGTGAGCCAGATGGGAGGGGTCTTTGATTATGCTGCCCACTTTCCCCAGGCAGCGGGAAGTGTAAATGGAGTCAGTGGATGGGAGGCAGGTTTGTGTGATGGACTGTACTGTGTTCACGACTCTTTGAAGTTTCTTGCGGTCCTGGGCCGAGCAGTTGCCATACCAGGCTGTGATGCAGCCAGATAGGATGCTTTCTATGGTGCATCTGTAAAAGTTGGTAAGAGTTAATGTGGACATGCCGAATTTCCTTAGTTTCCTGAGGAAGTATAGGTGCTCTTGTGCTTTCTTGGTGATAGTGTCGATGTGGGTGGACCAGGACAGATTTTTGGAGATGTGCACCCCTAGGAATTTGAAACTACTAACTATCTCCGCCTCGGCCCCATTGATGCTGACAGGGGTGTGTAGTACTTAGCAGCCCTTCACGTCTGTGAGGTGCTAAGCGGTCTGGCGGATGGTATGCTGGCAGCACTTCCTGTGACCTCCCTTTTGGGTTTGTGGCGATATCAACCTTCGGGTGCTGGAAAGTGGGGAGGGTGCAGGTTAATTCATAGGGTCAGCGCTGGGGGTGACTGTGAGGTTCTTGGGTGGAGTCCCATAAGAGGCTAGGCCTCATGAGCAGAGTGAGGGACTCTGACAGGGGGTATTTTTCCAGCATCATGAGGCCTGAAGACCCTCACACAAGGGGGCGGACGACTGGAGGAGAAAGAACTCCCACATTAAGGAGCACTGCGGAGCCAGAGAGCATGAGCTTTATGGAAGTTCAAGGTTATGGAGGCCAGAATGTCAGGGATTAATTTGTGTTTTGCTGGCTTTGCATTTGGAAGGCTTGTTTAATCCGGAGCCCATGGGAGGTGAGGGAGTTAGGGTGCCATCTAAAGATGAAGCGGATATGGTAATTGCAGTCTTCAGATGAATCAGGTGCCGCAAGGAAAAAACAGTTTCCTGAACAGCTCCCTGACCCTACCATAACCAATTGTGCCAATTTAGTCAGCATTGCAATGTGTGAGTGTGGCACTGACTGGCACCCAATTTTTAACCCTTTTGAAGCATCGTGTTCAAGCATTGAACGTCAAGGCTCATCTCACATCTGCATAACAAAAAGGTGACACAGATTGGCATCCAGTGCAGGGCATTATGGTGAAGTCGCTCATCAGTCACTTTGTTCAAGGCGACTACGGAGGCATCGTCTAGGTTGCCTGTGAGGTTAAAGTGCTGGCCATTGAATTCATTCAACTGCCCTAACACCTCATGCATGGGAGAATGCTAGATGGAGTTGTGAGGGGCAATTGTGGGGAAGTGGCTATTTTGTGGTGGGGAGAGAATGAGGATCAATGGAAAGGTGCTCACATAGGGGGATGTATGTGAGAAGATGTCTCAGCTCCTGAGAGTCATCGGACTGTCAGGAATCCTCATTGTACAGTTTGATGTTCTCTTCCTTTTAGTTTATGATTCTGGAGAATCGTGGAGCCAGTCGAGTTGGCAATTCTATTAATTGCGACCGGCCAGCAACAGCGCCATTGACATGCCGTTGCACGTGACCAGGAGCATACCCTGGAGAGGAGGAGGAGGAGGCCGGGGCTGTTCATTTTCCAGGAGCAGGGCCACGGATGGCAGAGCCTTGGAGGCGTCACTACCGGCCAAGGATATTCTGACTTTGAACTTCCTACCTCCAGATGTCAGAGCTCCAGTGCTGGAAAAGACTGTATTTGTCACAGGGGATGGCGGGACCACCTGTGCCAGGTGATGCAAAAGCTGGCAGCACATGGACTGTGAGGTCATCCATTGTCTGTAGCCCTAAAAGTAACTGCCGCTCTGAACTTCTGTGCCAGCGGCTCGCTTTGGCCAGCGCGAGTCACCTGTGCGGCATATCCCAGTTTTCGCTAGAATTTAGAAGTTAAGGGGTGATGTGATTGAAGTATTCAAGATATTAACATGGAAAGGCAGGGTAGATAAAGATAAACTATTTCCACTGGTTGGAGATTCTAAAGCTAGGGGGCCACAGTCTAAAAATTAGAGCCAGACCATTCAGGCGGGATGTTAGGAAGCACTTCTACGCTCAAAGGGCGGTAGAGGTTTGGAACTCTCTCCCACAAATAACAACTGAAACGAGAACCGTTGTTCATTTTAAATCTGAGATAGATAGATTTTGGTGCAGCAAAGATGTTAAGGGATATGAGCCAAAGGCAGGAATATGGAGTTAGGCCACAGATCAGCCATGATCTCATTAAATGGCAGGCATGCTATTCATGTGTCTATGTTCCTATGAAAATCTTGGTGCTGTCTTCCTGGCAGTCATCCCCTGACTGGAATTGGGACCAGTGCTGGTGGGGCGTTTAAAAGGAGCGCACCACTGATTGCAGAGATTAAGGGCGGGAATTCCCGGCTGTTTACGCAGGCAGGAAATTCCAGTCCCACACTGGTGCGCGGGTTTCCCGGTGACGAGGGGTGCTGTCAACAGGGAATCCCGTTGACAATGGAGAGACCAATAGATCCTGCTGGCGGGCCACTTACACTGCTGAACAACATAGAACATACAGTGCAGAAGGAGGCCATTCGGCCCATCGAGTCTGCACCGACCCACTTAAGCCCTCACTTTCACCCTATCGCCGTAACCCAATAACCCCTCCTAACATTTTTGGTCACGAAAGGCAATTTATCATGGCCAACCCACCTATCCTGCTCGTCTTTGGACTGTGGAAGGAAACGGGAGCACCCGGAGGAAACCCACACAGACACGGGGAGAACATGCAGACTCCGCACAGACAGTGACCCAGCGGGGAATCGAACCTGGGACCCTGGAGCTGTGAAGCCACAGTGCTAGCCATTGTGTTACCGTGCTGTCATAATGCGGCGGGTTGGTGGGAAAATCCCGCCCTAAGTTTTTGCAGGGCGAGCGAATCATAGGTAAGCTGTCACGAGCGCAGTGTGAGACATGTGGAGAAAATAAATTGTTGCAAAGGCTCAATATTGGGTAAGTTTTCCCACTATTAGCACTTCACCGATTTTCCCATTGCAACCGTTACTTTGCAAAAATGTGATAAGATTCTGCCCATATATTTGAATATTTTGTCTCGGAATTTTAAACTTGTGTTATTTGTGGAGAGAGCATGGTATGTTGAAGACTGAGTGACATGAAAGCGATTATTACAAATAAAGATCCACACAGGTTGGAATTTTAAAATATAAAATCACCCTCATATAAAGAACACATTGAGTTTCTCCCACATCTAGTATAAATGGAATTCAACATTTAACTTGATGTATCACTGTCATCATAATTTCAAATATCTTACTAAAAGCTATTTGCTTCTGTCAGCGAGCACATGCAAATTGTAATCTGGTGTTACTCTTTTCCCTGGTGCTTTCCTTTTGCTGTCTGGCTCTGACTATAAGACAAGAAGAGGTTTGAAGCAAGTCTGGATCAAAAGTTAGAGTGGCAGCTCAAAAGCTTCATCTCTTTTCCACAGACAAATGGAAGTAGCAGCATCATTAGTGTTGCAAAGATGGCATTTAACCCTTTAGGCACTGATTGTGCCTGTAGGCACAGAGTGCACGAGAATAGTCTCCAACCATTATGTACAATTTGGCCACTGACTATAATGAAATGGGAAGAAAATCACAGCAGCACATAGACCTTTGTACACTGAAATTTCATGGGAAAACCATTCGACTCTTTTCAAAATCACTAATAATTAAAAGGTGTTTGCAGGTGAGTTCCTTCCAGAGACCTGGCCAATAATTATCCCTTCACCAACATCATTGAAATAAAACCCCACAGATTATCAGGTTATTTATCTTGTTGCTTCTTTTGGGACCTCGTTGTTTGCATATTGGTACCTGCCATGGAATCATAGGAGAGAATGTTCCCAGGCTGTTTGAGGTGGGTTTGGTACGAACAGGATGGGAAAGTCCCGGAAAGGGCGATGGTCCTCTTGCACCATTCCCAACGTCGTATTGTGAGCCCAGCGGTGACCCCATCATAGGTCTAGCGGGAATCCAATTGTGATAGTTTTAAAGGTCATTAATATTCTTTCCAAGCAAGGAATCCCCAACATGGAGAGAATTTAATGCAGCCCTTCCCTTGCTACCCCAGCAGAGGTGAGCTCAAAGGAAAGGTGGCCATATTGTTGGGCGGCACGGCAGCATAGTGGATAGCACTGCTTCTTCACAGCGCCAGGGGCCCAGGTTTCATTCTGCACGGAGTCTGCACGTTCTCCCCATGTCTGTGTGGGTTTCCTCCGGGTGCTCCAGTTTCCTCCCACAAGTCTCGAAATACGTGCTTGTTAGTTGAATTGGACATTCTCAATTCTCCCTCTGTGTACCCGAACAGGCGCCGGAATGTGGCAACTAGGGGCTTCTCACAGTAACTTCATTGCGGTGTTAATGGTAAACTGACTTGTGGCAATAATAAAGATTATTATTATATCCTCGGGTGGCAAGCTGCAGGGTGGAGATTGCACTGACTTCCTGTCTCCCTCCAATTAAATCCAGGATGGGAAGGCCCAAGACAGCCTTTCCACTTGGAGGTCAATTGAGGCACTTAAGTGACTACTTAAGGCCCTCATTCCACTGCTGCTGGTATTTAACCAGCAGGGTTCCTGATACATGGGACCAATACCAGGAATATCATGCCAGACCAGTGGCACCCGCAGGTCCCCGAATAGCACCGCTCGCTGACCTTCAAAATGACTCCGTCCCTCCACCCTGGCTGAGGCCACACATCTGGCCCTGGCGAACCTTATCCCTGAGGCTCCATCACTAATGCTTTCCCGAGGCCACACGTCAGTACCAGCAATGGCCACTGTTGCCAATGGCACCAGCAGTATGAGAGAGCTGCTGCTTTGATTGGTCAGCAGCTCTCAAGGATGGAATATTTGCCTCATACTATGATTTCTCAGTTAAATTCCCCTCACATGAACTCGGACTCCCGACTGCCAGAAGGTAAGCATCTGCTTGAGACTTAATCCCATTGGGCCTCCAGAAAACAGCCACAACAGGGTTACCACTGGTTTCCAGTTGATGGATGGACCCTCCACCATGGCCATTAAATTCCATCTAATATGATCAAGATCAAGGGCAAAAGTAGCAGAATGTGGCCAACCACAGTGAAATGAGAGGAGCACTTCCTTAAGGTTCAACCCGGATCTTGTCGGAAACAGAAAATTTAAGTATTTTATTGAAAGTACCTCGGACACCTTGTAAAGAAACTTCACATTATTGATGTGAGGATTTCTTGTAACATGGACTCCATATATTCAGAGGTTGGTTGGATCTCTGAGGAGGAGGTAAAGTCTCCTCTGGATCATTCGCCACGGTGACAGGGACAACTCCAGCAGAAGGAGCAACTGCTTCCTTGTATTTATCCTCTTAGGGTGATAACGCACCAGCTGCAAATAAAGGAGTTAATGATGGTGACTTGAGTGGCACATGGGTGTAATCTACAAAGACCTGGAGCTGTGCCAACCCCATGAGGAAAGCAAATAAGCCAACAGTCCTCTTGGTTTGGCTGGCCTTTGCCAGTGTGTGGCATCCGGGGAGCTGCCATTACTCACTCAATCTTCAAGATGTTCAAGTCCCACAGATCTTCTCTTCACCAGACTGTCTCAGTAGTTGGCTCCTGAAGACCTGGTTGATGATTCCAACGATGGACCCGACCACAGAGGCACAGGAGAGGTAGAACGAGGACAATCTGCCACCAGGGCTATAAAAGGATAAGCCCTTGGCGAGCCCACAATGAAGTTCCACTGTCGGACCAACCTGGAGGCTCCCTTCAATACCCCAGTAAGGATATCCCAGATTGTAGTTGTCTGCTGTGCCCTGAACAACTTGGCACTGCATGGAAAACTGGAGTTGACACCAGACAAAAGTGGAAAGGCATCCACATCCACAGAGGAGGAGACCCCAGAGTGCCATTGGTGTCGACAGCTGCAACCCTGCTTGTCAGAGATACCCACAGTGGCAGCCTCAACCGGGAACACCTCACTTGCGAAGTATGCTTGCTGTATTATTCAATTATTCAATTTTTGGTGATTATGTGAGCTATTAGACAAGCCTAGGTGTGGTTACAGAGTGAAATCGAAGCAGGAAGCCAGAAGCATGGCAGCATACATTTTAAAAGCAATGTGAATAAAACTCCAATTCACATATACTTGTGTGTGTCAACTCGGCATATCTCTGAAGCATAGAAGGCTACACATGCAGCATCCCATTATGATTCATGTACAAACTACCTACACAAGAAAACCTCCTCCTGTCTACATACATCCACTGCTCGCACTTACAGCCTTACATCTCATGCTATTCACTCGTATTTACCTGACTGGGGTCAGTAAAGGCAGCGGACTGCTGATTGATTTACTGTGGCAGGGACTGATAGCTCATATTCAGAATCATAGAACATTTGCAGCACTGAATGAGGCTATTCAGCCCGTCATGTCCATGCTGGATCTCTGTAAGTGCTAGTCCCATTCCTAACCTTATCCCAGTAGTCCTTATCCAATTTTCTTTTGAAAGCCAGAATTGAATCTGCCTCCAGCACACTCTCGGTTAGTGCAATCCAGATCCCAATCACGCACTGTGTAAAAACATTTTACCTCATGGCGTGCTGCTTCTTTTTCTGATTACCTTCAAATCTTATGGTTCTCCACTCTTCCACCAATGGGAACAGTTTCTCCCTGTCTACTCTGCCCCCAGCTGCCACCTTCTCTTCTCTAAGAAGAACAGTC
Source organism: Scyliorhinus canicula (assembly GCF_902713615.1). Taxonomy (NCBI): domain Eukaryota; kingdom Metazoa; phylum Chordata; class Chondrichthyes; order Carcharhiniformes; family Scyliorhinidae; genus Scyliorhinus; species Scyliorhinus canicula. Next base: position 163,424,400 of record NC_052150.1, on the reverse strand, counting down.
CCCTTCAACAATTTATACTTGCAACTGATCTCCCTCATCCCTGAAACCATTCTTATAAATCTTTCCTGCATGAAGGAGACAGTGGCATAGTGGTATTTTTACTTGACTATTAATCCAGAGACCCATCCAGAATCCAAGACCATGACAAACGGTGGAATTTGAATTCAATAAAAATCTGGAATTAAAGTCTAATGATGACCATGAAACGATTGGCATAAAAACTCATTTGTTTCACTAGAGTCCTTTAGGGAAGGAAATCTGTTGTCCTTACCTGGCCTGGCCCACATGTGACACCAGATCCACAGCAATGTGGATGACTCTTTTTTTTAACAAATATTTTTATTCTCCTCCTTTTTCACATTTTCTCCCGTATTTACACCCACCAACAATAAACAATAATCAGCAACAGATATGTCAAACCCCATAACAATGTCAACGATCCCATCCTCCCACCAACCCTTAAACATCAGCCTGCATGTTTACATAAACAAATGACAAAAAGGAATCAGGGATTACCCATAGTCATCCTTAATATACACAGCCTCCCTCCCCCCCAACCCTCCCACCCATCCCCCCCCCCAACTAATGTTCAATGTTATCCAGTTCTTGAAAGTGCATATTAAATAATGCCCATGACTTGTAGAACCCCTCCGAGCTTCCCCTCAGTTCAAATTTAACCTTCTCAAGGGTCAAGTATTCCAACAGGTCCCCCCACCATGCCAGGACACAGGGTGGAGAGGCTGCTCTCCACCCCAGCAGGATACGCCTTCAGGCGATCACTGGGGCGAAGGCTACGATATCTGTCTCCGCACTCGTTTCCAACACTGGCTGGTCCGACACCCCGATGATGGCCTCCCGGGGATCCGGGTCCTCAGAATGAGCAATAAATGAATGAACAAATTTAAGAAGAGTTTTCTAATGCTTTAATTATCTAGAACTGGACACTGTTATAATGTGCTATCAGTATGATATCATTAGAAGAGAAATGCATCATCTGATGCAGTGTTAGTTTCACTTTTGCTTTGACCAGAGCAGACACACAGCTCTGGTGCCTTCAAGATGTGTAAAATGGATGCTGTTTTAATAAATGAACCCACAATGTGTTACCCAATCTCTCATGAGGAATCTTTGGCTTGTGACTTTTACAATCAATAAGTTCAAGCTTTTATAGTAACATAACAGACAAAATAATCCACTTTTTCCTACAATTCAAAATATCCAACATTTTCTGAGAAATGTTTTGAGATGTCCTAAAACAATTAAAATAATAGATACAAATAAACAGGTGAGATAATGGCAGCAGACTGTTCACCTGCTTTTACTATGAATCTGATTTCAATCCAAAGATTGGTGAAAATTAGTCAGAAAGTTAACAAAAATTAAGAACTTTTGCTTATTCGAGGAGAAAGCAGAAAATACAAAGGAAACTTGAATTCACATTCAGAACAGGTGTCAGTGATACAGAAGAATGGCGACATTTCCCAACTAGTATTTGTTTTAAGAAACTGAATTATTATTATGGCACAACCAATACTTCTGAATTCAGATATGTTTTATGAAGACAAAATATGATGAATATAGGCATTTCAGATGTATTGAATGATGTGTATTTAGTGCAGTATGGATTAAAAGCCAGGGTTAGTGTGTATGTATGACAGCTGCAGTCAGATGTTTGAAAATAATTCTGGTTTGGAAGGCTTTTCCGGAGCCAGAGGTGCAATTAACAACATCAATCTCTCCCTCAATGTCAGCAAAACTTCAGGAAACAAAGTGTTGCACACACCCCTGTCTGCATCAATGGTGCCATGGTGGAGATAGTTGACAGCTTCAAATGCCAAGGTGTTTTCATCACCAACGATCTGTCCTGGTCAACCTACATTGATGCTACGACCAAGAAATCACAACAGCACCTATAAGACCATAGACCATAAGACATAGAAGCAGAATTTAAGCCACTCGGCTCACTAAGTCTGCGCCGCCATTCAAACGTGGCTGATATTTTTCTCATCCCCATTCTCCCGCCTTCTCCCCACAACCCCTGATCCCCTTATTAATCAAGAACCTATCTATCTCTGTCTTAAAGAGACTCAGTGAATTGGCCTCCACAGCCTTCTGTGGCAAAGACTCCACAGATTCACCACCTTATGGCTGAAGAAATTCCTCCTCATCTCTGTTTTAAAGGATCGTCCCATTAGTTTGAGATTGCGTCCTCTGGTTATAGTTTTTCCTACAAGTGGAAACATCTTCTCCACATCCACTCTATCCAGGCCACGCAGTATCCTGTAATTTTCAATAAGATCCCCCCTCATCCTTCTGAACTCCTCCAACGAGTACAGACCTAGAGTCCTCAATCGTTCCTCATACGACAAGCTGTTCATTCCAGGGATCATTCTTGTGAACCTCCTCTGGACCCTTTCCATGGCCAGCACATCCTTTCTTAGATACGGGGCCTAGAACTGCTCACAATACTCCAAATGGGATGTGACCAGAGCCTTATACAGCCTCAGAAATACATCCCTGGTCTTGTATTCTGGCCCTGTTGACATGAATGCTAACATTGCATTTGCCTTCTGTTATAACGTGCCTGATTACTACTGGCTGGGGACTAACGGCAGTCTCACAATCCTTAGTGAGTATGAGCTTCTCCAATGAGGGGGGGAGGGGGGAGAAATCATGAGCAGAGTCACCTGCATAAATAGAGCTGGTCAGTGTGGAACCAGCTAGAGAGGAGTGAGCAGTAGCGGAAAACTGCTGCTGTTGTTTATCTGTATTTGTAAATAAAGTTATTTTTTTTGATTCGACAAACTTGTGCTGGATTCTTCGTGGCCCTCACAAAACTGGCGACGAGGATGGGATGCTACCCAGATGTATTCCAGCCCGGTTTGGGGAAGATAAAAGGGGCCATAGCCTGTATCCAGGTTGAACCAGGAGTCACCCAGTGCTATTTCCAGGTGCGCCCAGTGGCTTACGCCTTGCTCGAGAAGGTAGAAGGGGAGCTCACTCATTTGGAGTCCTTGGGTATTATCAGGCCCATCTGTTTCACTGACTGGGCAGCGCCAATTGTACCTGTAATTAAACCAAATGCCATGTTTCGCTTGTGCACCGACTATAAACTTACAGTGAATATGGCTTCCCGGCTCGATCGATATCCAATGCTCCGCATAGAAGATCTCTATGCGAAGGTTGCAGGCTGACTCTCGTTCACAAAATTGGATATGAGTCACGCCGACCTACAGTTGGAGCTGGACCCTGCCTCCAGGCCATATGTAACTATTAATACACACGGGGGCCTTTATGAATATACACGGTTGCCCTTTGGAGTATCCTCTGCTTGCGCTATCTTTCAACGTGTCATGGAGGGCATCTTGAGAGATTTGCCACATGTCGCTGTTTACTTAGACGATGTTTAGATTATGGGGACATCAGAGCAGGAACATTTGGAAAATTTGGAGACTGTCCTTAGATGCTTTTCAGAGGTTGGAGTCCATTTACGTCATACAAAGTGCGTCTTTCAGGCGAAGAAAGTAGTCTACCTGGGTTACTGGGTGGACCATGAAGGTTTGCACCCCATCGCAGAGAAGGTGCGCACAATTCAACAGGCCCCCGCCCCAGCTGACACTTCGTATCTACATTCTTTTCTCGGCCTCGTAAACTATTACGGGAAGTTCCTCCCCAATCTGGCAACGACGCTGGCTCCGTTGCACATTCTGTTAAAGAAGGATCACAAACACGGGTTTGGGGTCAGCCACAAGAAAATGCTTTTCGGCGGGTGAAACGGCAATTGTCGTTGTCTGGGTTACTAACCCACTATGATCTTGGAAAGCCTTTGCTCATCACATGTAATGCATCCCCATATGGTATTGGGGCCATCCTGTCCCACAAGATGGAGAACGGAGCCAAGCAGCCGATTGCTTTCGCCTCCCACACATTGACTGCAGCGGAAAAGAAGGAGACGCAGATCGAGAAGGAGGGCCTGGCTGTCGTCTTTGCGGTGAAACGCTTCCACCAGTATGTGTATGGCCACCTCGTCACTATCGTGACTGATCATAAGCCTCTGCTTGGACTTTTCCGAGAAGATAAGCCAATTCCGCCCATTACTTCCACACGGATCCAGCGCTGGACTTTGTTGCTCGCTGCCTACGGGTATTCTCCAGAGCATAAACCAGGGATCCAGATAGCGAATGCCGATGCACTGAGCCGATTGCCTTTGTCTACCGGCCCCATGTCGACCTCCACGACAGGTGAGGCGGTTGCAACCCTAAATTTTATGGACTCCTTGCCTGTCACGGCATCACAGATCCATGAGTGGACCAGACGGATCCAGTCCTGTCAAATGTTCGGTACATAGTCCTGTATGGTGGACTAATGGCAATCCCACAAATCTGAGTGAATATGAGCTTCCCCAATGAGGGGGGGGGGGCGGAGAAATCATTAGCAGAGTCCCTGCATAAATAGAGCTGGCCAGTCTGAAACCAGCAGAGAGAGAGGACTGAGCAGTAGTAGAATACTGTTGCATATGTAATTGTAAATGAAGTTATTTCTTTCGATTCTACAAACACTTGCTGGATTCCTCGTGACCCTCACAAAACCTTCCGAACTGCCGACTGAACCAGCATGTTAACCTTAAGAGAATCATGAACAAGGACTCCCAAGTCCCTTTGTGCTTCTGATTTCCTAAGCATTTCCCCATTTAGAAAACAGTCAATGCCTAAATTCCTCCTTCAAAAGTGCATAACCTCACCTTTTCCACATTATATTTCATCTGCCACTTCTTTGCCCACTCTCTTCGCCTGTCCAAATCCCTCTGCAGCCTCCCTGCTTCCTCAATACTATCTGTCCATCTGCAGATCTTTGTATCATCTGCAAACTTAGCAATTGTGCCTTCAGTTCTTTCTTACAGGTCATTAATGTAGATCGTGAACAGTTGTGTCCCAGCACCGACCCCTGAGGCACCACCACTACTCACCGGCTGCCATCCTGAAAAAGACCCCTTTATCCCCACTCTCTGCCTCTGCCAGTCAGCCAATCCTCTATCCATGCCAGAATCATGCCCTTATTGGTGAGTTGCAGCATGGGGAGGGGTCCAGTGGACTCGCTGGGGGTACTAGAGATTGCCCCGATCTCTTCCTGCACTGGTGAGCAGAAAGCGTTGTTATGTTTAGTCCTTTATACCTCACGAGGAAATCCACCAAACACTTTGAACTGTCCATCCTAGAATCTTTCATTGAGTCTCATGTGGTAAGATAGCAATCTGTCACAGAACACGTTATCATGGAGTCTGCTTATCATTCCTCTGGCATCCGCACCTAGCACTGACTATTCACTTAATGCTAATACCCTCTCAATCCTCTTCTCCAGATAGCCAGATGGGTCTTCCCTTATATGGGAGTCATTGATCACATGGCCTTGGTCTAGAGACCACACGGAGAGCCTGCACTGCCACCTGCTGGCTGGAGGCCGCACACCATCCATTTATGATATAGCCCATAGGAATATCACCACATGCCTCAGTGATGGAAACGGGACTACGTGCGGCCTCAGCGGGGTGTTCCTCGCCGTTTAATAGCGGCGTTATTCTTAGAGCTGCCAGCTCCAGGAAACACCCGCTAAAAGTAGTCGACAGGGGACTATGTTTCATTTCCCTAAATCACGCTCTCTATCTACCAATTATCATGAAAAATGCAAAGGTGTTAGGGGCGGGATTCTCCGTTTTGCCGGCGGGATTCTCCGTTTTGCCGGCGCCCGGGGGTTTCCCGACGTCGTGAGGCTGCCCCACAATGGGAAACCCCATTGACCAGCCGGCGTAACGGAACATCCCGCCTGCATGTCGGGGCAGAAATGTGGCTTGGTGGGGCGGTGATCCAGCCCCTGGACTTGGTAATGCAATGTTGCAAATGGTAATTTCTATAGATTATTTTACTGTAAGAAGTAAAGGAGTGACTTTCATTCTAAATTAACCTGACCGTGACATTCACTTTAAAACAAACACCAAACATAATCCTTTCTATTTCTTAGCAGTATTTTATGTTTTCCATGTGCCCTTTTCAAACATACTTCATGCTTCGCTGTGCCCTCGATTGATTCTTCGAGGTCTCTCCATTATTTAAAAATGTCAGCCTAGTTCAGTGGGAGCAGTCTCAATTCTGTTGAAAGTTTTAATTCCAATACATCTGGCATAGCTAAACCTGGCTCCATGTATTCCTCGTGAATGGGTAACAATTGTGTTATGTTTAACTAATTATTACAAATGACCTGAAAATGATGTTTTCCAAAATAAAACACTTTGCAGTCTCTAGACAGATTACCCAATCCTCTGCACCAATAATACTGATGATTCAGGTCACCTGACTTGAGATTTATTATGGTTATATTTTAACAATGTAACAAAATTATGAAAAGCAGAAGGAAAAAAATAGTCTGAGTTTTATAACTTGACATTGAAGTTACAAATTGCACATTTGTGATTCTTGTTCCTGCTTTAAAGACTATTTTCTAAAAATGCTTTGGGAAGGAATGTTTGTGGAGTTCATATCACTCTCCCCTTTCCGTCTCATATTCATGCTTTAAGAAAAGCTGGCATTGACCATTCATGTTCGTCAGTGACTTTCTTCAAGTGTGGGTCCTTTAATTATTTACAGAAAGATATTCTGGGCTACCGCACATGAAAAGAAAGTCCAGCAGGTAGATTTTGGTTCTTCCTTTTCCCCATGCCATTTTTGCTTTCATATTGCTGTGCTGAAGTATACATTTTATTTGCTGCGGTTTGGATTTTCCACCAGTATTACTCTCCTACTTCCAGCCCCAGGTTAAGTATATCACAGGCCACATGCAGAATAATGCTCTCATCCTCAATACCAGGAATGCTCATTAAACCTAACTTTGGTGAAGTATTTTGGCTGTAAATTTAACATTTGTGATAATTGCGGGGCGGGATTCGCCTTTTGCTGATGCCAAAAGCGTGAAACGCGATTGGACAGAGAATAGGTTTCGATGCCTGTACGAGCAGACACTGCTCGAGGAGGAGGAAGCTGCAGCAGCGGAGCGTGCCACAGAGGGACATGTGGCAGCCGTCCAGGATGGAGAGCCAGCTGCTCAACAGGCCGAGGAGGAGGAGGTGCCAAGGTGGCCCCGCGTGAGACTTGTGTGTACTGCACCGCCTGTCATTCAAGGACCTGCCAGGCCGGGCATGCCATCGAAGACTCCAGCTGAGCAGAGAGACAGTGAGACATATCTACTTGATGATGGCATACCTGGCACAGTGGAGGTATGGGGGAGGACACCTGCTCCCAGTGGCCGTCAAGGTGAAGGTTGCCCTGAATCTTTACGCCACGGGGTCCTTCTGGGCACCGAGTGGGGACTTGCCCGGTGTAATGTTCTTGTCAGGTGGCCTTATTTATTACAAGAACACTAGTAGTTAAAGCTATAAATAATTTATTAACATTAAGTGTGGGTAAATTATACACAAGAGAATAGATGAAAACAGTAAAATCATGCACATACAGCCTCTTTCTTTTACTTGCTCGAGCCAGTCTGAGGGATCAGCTGACTATAACATTCATTTATATATTAGTGAGACTCTTTGTGGTCAGTCTGTGAATTACACACAATCATGATATCACTACATCCAGCATCTCACAGACCTCGGTGCGCAGGTGCATCCGTTCTGTCACGGAGGCCCGATATGCCCAGGCGGCTCAATACATCCTCTTCAATGTAGACCGAGCCCCTAATGTAGTCCCTGGCTCTGCGACTGCATCTCCACTATGGATGGGACTGTCTGTTCCAGAAGCGCGAGACCCATGTGGGTGGAAGCTAGTTCCTCGGGTCGGCCATCCCTCCGACCGTCCGCCGCTCGGGTGTTCATACCTCCACCTGCTGCACCGGATCAGCTGTGTGGTGACCACCAGAGAGTGTCCCAAGAGCCTCTTCTTTCCAGGCAATGCTTCTCATTATAATCGATTGTGTAACATGTGGCATCAGTGCTAGCCCCTTAACAGTAGCGGAATCGGCCCAGGTGTGGCTCCAGTTTTGCTGTTGTGGAAGCCCACAAATTCTACATTGGCATCAATACTTAGCCTCAGAAACTGAGAATGCTGCCCCCAGGTCTTCGGCCAATTAAGCTTGAAAGCCAATGTAGTTTTCCTACAGGAAACACACCTGAGGGAGATCAGCAGTACCATCCACAGCTGCAGACTGGCTGGGATACCTGTCGGAATTTCTCCATCTGGAGAAGATTAAATACACCATATGAAGGTCAGACGAGGACTTCCACAAAATGTGGGGACCATTCACCAACCTGTTCCAAGACATGTTCAAGACGAATAGCGACTAGAAAGAGAGGGTGGGGGTAGGGGGGAAGAGGGAGGGAGGGAAAACAAAGGAGGACGTACGCAATGGAAAGAAACAGAGGGAGAAGGAAAGGGAAGGCAACCCAAGGGAATCACAGAACAAATCATGGGGAAAAAGGGAGGAGGGGAGGGGCCATGTAGGACCCCCCAACCCCCCCACCTCCCCACCGCCAACAACCAGAAACCACAACAGAAAGAAGCGTAACGCAGTATGTGATGCTCAGGCAGAGGTCAGCACCAAGATGGAAACTAAACGACCAACAGAGGAAAGGGAAATGGGGGGTGGAGGTGGTGGGGGAGGGGGAGAGAGGGAGGGGAGGGGGGAAGGCAGACGGAGGTAACCACGTACAAAAATATCTGTAAATAAGAAACAACTTTATTTGTAAATGCCAGGTACACTTGAATTGTTACTCTGAAAAAACTAGAAAATACCAATAGAGTTAGTTTTTGAATAAGGATTGGAAGATCAGTGGCGGGATTCTCCGATTTAGCGGCAGAGCGGCGTTTACAACGGCGTCATCTGGCCGCTAGGAGCAGCGATCCCCCAACCCACAGGGGGCCAGCATGGCACTGGAGTCCCTCACGCAGCTCCAGCTGCCGATACGGGCCCCAGCACTTTCGACTGTGGGTCGCCGCATGCACGCCACAGCTGGCGCGGATCCACGCATGCACGCCACAGCCGGCGCAGGTCTCCGTATGCGCTCCACGGCCATCTCTGTGCCAGCCCCCACACAACATGACGGAGCCCAACAGGGGCCCTGCGTGGAGGAACATAGCCCCCCCCCCCCGGAATGAGCCCGCCCGCTGTTCGGTAGCCCCCGATTGCGGGTCTGGCCACTGTGGAGGCCCCCACGGAGTCGGATCCACCCTCCCTACCTTCAGGACAGGCCCCGCAGCCAGAACGCCGAGGTCCCGCCGGGTAGGACCACATGCGAACAATGCCGGCGAAACCCGACGGGCACTTGGCCGGTCGAGCGTGGAGAATCACGGGGGGGGGGGGGGGGGGGGGGGAGGCGATTTCAATGGCCCCCAACCGGCGCTGCGGCGACCGGGCCGGCACGATTGCCACCAATTTTCTGTTCTCCGGAGAATCGGTGGCCCGGTGTCGGTGCGGCGTGGTGGGACTTGCGCCCACCCTGGCAGTTTTCCTATCCGGCGCGGGATCAGAGAATTCCGCCCGAGGTGCCTTTCATGTGGCAGTGCAGACTCGATAGGCCAAAGGGCGTTTTCTGCACTGCATTTTTCTGTTCTTTTGTGAGACAAAAGAAACTCATGTGATGAGAGGGGTGTCATAATATACACTAATGGATATCATAAGATGCAGACAGGCAGCGATTGACACACAGGATAACCAATGAACACACACGACACAGAACAACCAATCACCAGACAGGACACCACCACTATAAAGCCCACAGGGCATTAAGGCTCTCTCTCTCTCACAGGACACGGCTAGGAAGATAGTCGCAGTGCACAAGCCAATGAACATCATCACCATGTGATAGAGAGCTAGTCTGGTCAAGCCAGTAGGAGGTTATCAGTTAAGTTAATAGAGTGTCAACCCACAGCAGATTATGTACAGCAATCAACAGGTTCAATAAAACAGTGTTGGACCATCTCCTGTGTCGGAAGCCTGTTTCTCGTTTTACTGCATCCAGTTGCAGTCGATGTTAGACCAACACAGATCATAGTACCAGAGAGCTATTAACTCTAATGAACCTACCTCGAGTGAATCTGCAATGACCAGCACGCAGCCATCCAGCGGCATCGAAAAGATCCAACCTCCTCCGCAACTCTGGGTCCCTACGCATGCGCGCCACGACCGGCAGGATGACGAGGCCGAAGATCCCGATACGCATGTGCAAAAGTCGGCCGACCGCACTGCACATGCTAGATGGCGCACGGAACGTGCTGACTTCAGCGCCATGACATGCCCAAATTGTGGCTCTGCCCATTTAAAGCGGCAATGTCCAGCCAAAGGAAGGCGATGTCTACAGTGTGGAAAGCCTGGGCATTACGCGGCCTTATGCAGGTCCGCTCCACCAACCAACATCCAGCGATCCCAGCTGCAGTGCAGACGTGTCCACTGCGTACAACAAGGCATGCAGGATTCGGATCCCGACAGTGCTCATCAAACACATTGTGGTATTGCGTGAGAATGCCGTCTATCTCAGCCTGGAGATTTACATTGGGTGAGGCAGTTGCCGGTGCTGACTGCCTCGAGTCTCCATACCGCATGGGCATAATCACCAAACGCGAGCTGGCCTCCACCATGCCTGCAAATCGCTTTTCAATCCTCACTGTGGATCCTGACGACGAGTGGTGTGCTGTCGTCACGGTTAACCAGTCTCGCATCCGATTTAAATTGGACACTGGCGCATCTGCAAACCTCATATCACAGTCGGACCTCGGACCTCAACAGCATCTGAGACCAACCTAGCATCTTCCACCAGCCTGCCAGCTCCTTGACTACAATGGCAATGCCATAGCTGCCAGTGGATCGTGTCAGCTAGGTGTATCTCACAAGGCAATCAAAGTGACGTTACGATTTGAGATCATCCGGCCTAACAAGGCATCCCTGCTCGGTGCTCGCGCATGCAAACTCCTAAATCTGGTCCAGCACGTCCATGCCATGTCCTCGACACGGGCGACTGCCTCGCCCAATGTAAATCTCCAGGCTGAGATAGACGACATTCTCATGCAATACTACAACGTGTTTGATGGAATGGGCACGCTCCCATATCGTTACAAGATATTGCTCAAACCGAATGCCATCCCAGTCATCCATGCACCACACCGGGTGCCGGCTCCTCTCAAGGATTGTCTGAAATTGCATCTACAAGAGCTCCAAGACCAGGGCATCATCTCAAAGGTCACGGAACCAACAGACTGGGTCAGCTCCATGGTCTGCGTCAAGAAGCCCTCTGGAGAATTCCGCATTTGCATTGATCCCAAAGACCTGAATCGCAACACCATGCGCGAGCACTAGCCGATCCCAAACGTGATGAGTTAACCTGTGAGATGGCTCATGCCAAATTCTTTACCAAGCTGGACGCCTCCCATGGGTTCTCGCAGATCCAGCTGGCCAAGTCCAGTCGGAAGCTGTGCACGTTTAACACTCCGTTCGGCAGGTATTGCTACAACTGCATGCCTTTTGGTATCATATCAGCTTCCGAAGTATTTCATCGCATAATGGAGCAAATGATGGAGGGCATCGAGGGGGTGCGAGTCCATATGGACGACGTGATCATCTGGTCCACGATGCCCGAGGATCACATCGCTCGCCTCAAACAAGTTTTCCAGAGGATACATGAAAACGGCCTCCAGCTCAACAGGGCCAAATGCTCATTTCGTAGGACCACTATCAAGTTTCTGGGTGACCACATTTCACAGCAGGGTGTGCAACCTGAAGCTGACAAGATGCTGGCAATCAATGCCATGAAGACCCCAGAGGACAAAAAGGCGGTCCTCCGTTTCCTCGGGATGGTGAATTTTCTCGGGAAATTCATTCCCAACATGGCATCCCACAACACAGCATCTCGTAAAAAAAGTCGACAGTGTTCCAGTGGCTTCCCGCATATCAAGCGGAGTGACTTGAGCTGACGGCGAAGCTCACCACAGCCCCATTATTGGCATTCTTTGACCCAACCAAGGATACCAAGATATCCGCAGACGCAAGCCAGGACGGCATTGGGGCGGTGCTCCTCCAGCGAGACGACTCCTCGTCCTGGGTTTCAGTGGCATACGCCTCCAGGGCCATGACGCCGACCTAGCAACGGTATGCCCACATTGAGAAGGAGTGCTTGGGTCTCCTGACAGTAATAGTCAAGTTTCATGACTACGTATACGGCCTGCCAAAGTTCATGGTGGAAACAGACCACAGGCCTTTAGTCCACATAATCCAGAAGGATTTAAATGACATGACACCTCGGCTGCAGCGAATTCTTCTTCGTCTCCGCCGATATGACTTCGAACTCGTCTACACACCGGGTAAGGAGCTGATCATCGCGGATGCCCTATCCCGATCCATCACCACACCGTGTGAACAGGGCAACTTCATTCACCACATTGAAGCACAGGTGCAGCTGTGTGCCAGCAACCTCCCAGCCACTGATGAACGAGTTATACAAATACGCGAAGAAACTGCCAAAGATCCCCTACTGCAGTGCGTGATGAAGCACCTCGCCCATGGCTGGCAAAAGGGGCAGTGCCCCCAGTTCTTCAACGTTAAAGACGAGCTGACAGTTGTTGAGGGGATCCTTCTTAAACTAGATAGAATCGTCATTCCCCAAAGCATGCAAAACATGGTGCTCAGACAGATCCATGAGGGTCACCTGGGGGTTGAGAAATGTCGACGCAGAGCTCGGCAGGCAGTTTACTGGCCTGGCATCAGCCAGGACATTGCCAACACAGTCCTCAACTGCACAACATGCCAGAAGTTTCAACCAGCGCAGCCCAAAGAAACTCTGCAATAGCACAAGATCGTGACCTCTCCGTGGTCCAAGGTGGGGATAGACCTCTTTCGTGCCAATGGGCGTGATTACATGCTCCTGGTTGACTACTTCTCCAGCTACCCGGAAGTGGTGAAACTGTCGGACCTCACATCCAAGTCCGTCATCAAAGCCTGCAAAGAGATGTTTGCCAGGCATGGGATACCACTCACGGTAATGAGTGACAACGGTCCATGTTTCTACAGCCAAGAGTGGCCCGACGTTGCACGATCCTACCACTTTAGTCATATCACATCCAGTCCCCATTACCCGCAATCAAACGGGAAGGCCGCAAATGGGGTCCATATTGTCAAGCGGTTGCTGTGCAAGGCTGCAGACTCGGCCTTGGATTTCAACCTGGCGCTATTGGCAGACAGGGCAACCCCTCTGTCGACTGGTTTGTCTCCGGCGCAGTTGCTCATGAACCGCAACCTGAGGACGACTGTTCCAGCCATCCGTGTTCCAGACCTTGACCACCTCACGGTGCTGCAGAAGGTGCAGCGATCCAGGAACTAGCAAAAGATCACGTATGATGCTCATGCCACGGATCTGCCTGCGCTGGCTCCAGACGATGTTGTTCACGTTCAGCTTCCTGAGGGAGGTTGGTCGGCCCCAGCTGTTGTCATCAGACAGGCTGCTCCCAGGTCTTTCGTTGTCCAAATGGCTGATGGCTCCATTTTACTGCGCAACAGTAGGGCGCTGCGTAAAGTTCCCTGCCCATCACCCGACCGCACTTCTCAGCATGTCATCGTGCTTCCTCCGGATGTCTTGCACCACAAGGCCACCAATCTGGCAGCGATCCCACCTGACCACAAGGCCACCGTGATGGCAGCCATCCCGCCTGTCCAGGTGCCGGCGTCCCCCCCTCCACCTCTGCGGCGATCACTGAGAATCTCTCTCATCCCCTGGACTCCCGGGTCTTCTGACACACCAAAAATCGCCACCTCTGGACTCTGGACCACCTTCACCTTCAGGACCTCCGACATAATGTAGGCAAACCCCTGCCAGAATCCCCCAAGCTTCGGACATGCCCAAAACATGTGGACATGATTTGCGGGCCCACCCGCACACAGTCCACAGCTATCCTCCACCCCTTCAAAAACCTGCTCATCCTAGCCACAGTCAAATGTGCACTGTGGACCACCTTAAACTATATAAGGCTAAACCTAGCACATGACAAGGATGCATTAACTCTCCTCAGGGCATCCTCCCTCAGCCCAGCCTCCAACTCCCTACCCAACTCTTCCTCCAACCCCCAGGACTCCTCAATTGACGGCACAGACCCATCCCTCTGAAGCCCTTACCCCCTCCCCCTTTCAATGCCCATTATCACCTGCATACCCCTCCCCATTCCCATTCTCACCTGAACAAACCTCCCACCACCTGCACTCCAACGAAGATCCACCACATGGAAGCTCCTGCAACAAGAAGATCCACGTGGTGGATTCTCCACCCACCGACTGCTGCATGTGATGTTCCAGGGTCCGCTCGCTGGTGGCCTTGACCTTCCCTTCTGGTCTCTGCAAGCTGCACCAGACCTTCTTGCAAGTAAGTCTGACATTTGCATGCTATGTTGGGCAGCACAGTAGGATAGTGATTAGCACAATTGCTTCACAGCTCCAGCATCCCAGGTTCGTTTCCGGCTTGGGTCACTGTCTGTGCAGAGTCTGCACATCCTCCCCGTGTGTGCGTGGGTTTCCTCCGGGAGCTCCGGTTTTCTCCCACAGTCCAAAGATGTGCAGGTTAGGTGGATTGACCATGATAAATTGCCCCTTTGTGTCCAAACTTGCCCTTAGTGTTGGGTGGGGTTATTGTGTTATGGGGATAGGGTGGAAGTGTGGGCTTGGGTAGGGTGCTCTTTCCAAGAGCCGGTGCAGACTCGATGGTCCAAATGGCCTCCTTCTGCATTGTAAATTCTATGTTGGGCCAGGCGCATGCATGGATGGACCCCTTTTTTTTTTCATTTTCAAATTTTTTAAGCTTTAAAATTGTGCTTGTTTTTTGCATGCACAGGTATATGTCTACTTGTATTGGACCTAATCTTTCACAATTGCTGTATTAAGCTAACCTCACCCTGACTCCAGATAAGGTAAATTGAAGGACACACACTAATTTCCGTACACAATTCTACAATATGTTCCCTAATGCAGATCATCTGGCTGTAAGGGAACACTCTGCCCTTGTCTGTTCAGTGGGGATCTGAGAGAGATTATTCAACTTTTTTCTGCTTCACTTGTGATTAATGAAAGGAGAAATATTCTTCAATTGTTTGTTTTACAGATTTTTTGTTGCAGTTGAAGAATATTTTCCCTTTGAGGCGTACCCGTGGAGGAGTACTTTATCTTAGAAAGTATTGGAAAATTAAAATGTGCTTGACTCTTGGCTCTGTGTAATGAGAGTATATTCACACACAATTGGACAGAAAGGAAAGACTCACATTCATATTGCACTTCAGTACATCTCTTTGAAATGTCTGCAGGGACTGTGTAAAATGAGATATTTTAAGATACAGTGAATGTCGCTTGATAGACAATGAAACATTTTCTTTGCAGCTTGTGATTGAGTAAAGATTAATATGCTCAGCTTTAGTACACTGGTTATGTCAGTGGCCTGGACTTGTGACTGAAAATTCAGTAATATTTTGTTTAAATGTGATTTTTGCTATTATTGAGGATTAGTATTCATATCTTGAATGCATTATAAACCTAAGCTGTACCATTTTAGATGAGAGTAAATATTAGAAAAAAGCCTGAAAATCTACAGTAAAAGTAGAAAATGAAGTAAAACCACCACTGATCCATCTGCTGCATGCAACAATGGAAAAAGGGAAGGTTAAGGGACATTTATCTTCTCTTCCTAAAACTCAAATCTGGCCAGTCGTTTGGTCATACAGAACTTGTGTATTGACAAAAAAGGCATTGTATCAAATTTTTTCATCTTGCACTCATCAGGATGATCACAAGAATACTAATGTCTGGGGAAACAACAACTTTATACTGTATGAGAAGAGAGTGCTGATTGGTTGCCAAGCAGATTCCAATTGTTGGAGATGTTGCCATGTAGAATCCACCACCTAATGGTGACTGACAGTTAACTGCTAAGCCTTGTTTGATAATTTAAACCAGACAGCTTGACTCTGATTAGTGAGGCATTGCCCATAAGTGAATGGCAATCACTTATTTTGTTCATCTGAAACAGGTGCAATGTGTGCTTATGTTCTTTCTGTCTGCAAAGAATAAGGCCCTGGGTACTAATATATGTAATAGCATGGTGGAGCAGGAGCTAGCATTGCTGCCTCAACATGTCAGGGACCTGGGTTCAACAATTCCAGCCTTGGGTGACTCTCTGCGTGGAGTTTGCACGTTAAAAAAAATCATTTACGGGATTTTGGTGTCGCTGGGCCAGCAGTTGTTGCCCATATCTAACTGCCCTCCATTTCAGAGGGTATTTAAGAGTCAACCACGTTGCTGTGGATCTGGAGTCACATGTAGGCCAGACCAGGTAAGGAGGGCAGATTTCCTTCCCTAAAGGACGTGGTGAACCAGATGGACTTTTACAAGAATCAACGCTGGTTTATATTGAAATCAAATATTACATCTGCCGTGGTGGGATTCGAACCGGGTTCCCCAGAGAATTACCCTGGGTCTCTGGATTACTAATTCAGTGACTACACCACTGTTCCACTTCCTCCTCATTCTCTCCATGTCTGTATAGTGTCATGGGAGTGTCCCTTTAAGAAATGTTTTGCATTATCACATGGCTTTAGTGATGTCATTGTGTGGGTGGGGCTGGGCTGTGGCTCTGGGTTTTACTTTCATTTTGAGCTGGGAGCTGGCTGTGGCTCTGCGTTTTGCTTTTGGTTTACACAGTTGGGAGCTGGTTTCAGACAAAAGAAGGCTTCTCTTGTCTCTCTCTGCACATTAAAAGGTGTCCTGATCACTTGATAATTTAAAAATTATAACTGTTTTCTGGAAAGAATTCAATCCTACTGTTTTGGTAAAAGGGTTTTCCTTGCTTATCGGATGTTGTTATCAAATTGAAACTGTTGAAAGGGAAGTTATTAAGGGTTATAAACATAGAGAACTGTAACTGTGTGGGGTATTTATGTTTATAGTTGATTAAAATGCTTACTGTTTGTGTTTATAGAAATGATAACTGAATTCATAGAATAAACTTTGTTTTTGATTAAAAGTGCTTATCGCTTCTGTTGAATAACACCTGAAAGGTAGGCCCTTATGCTCCTCATAACCAAAATCTAGAAACAGTTTTGGGTCAGGTGAACTCCATGATATACTTTGGAGTTTGCTAAACCCTGGCCCATAACAATGGGTTTCCTCCGTAGCTCTGGTTTCCTTCCACAGTGCAAAGATGTGCAGGTTAGGTGGATCGGCCATGCTTAATTGCCCATTAGTGTCCAAAAGGTCAGGTGGGGTTAGGGGATAGGATGGGAGAGTGGATTTAGGTGGATGCTCTTTTGGAGGGTTGGTGCAGACTCGATGGACCGAATGGCCTCCTTTTGTACTGTAGGGATTCTATGATTTCAGTACACACAAATGGGCCACACGGTGAACCCGAATGACAATCTTAAATTGATTGTCAGCTTAAGTTTTAGCACACTGAGGATTATTTAGCAGATGTTGTCCAATCACCGAATCACATCTAATGTCGGACACTGTGGCTGGAATTTTCCAGTCGTTCACGTTGGCGGACTCGTCCGCTCACGCTGAAGGCTCACCCCCAGTTCCCTGGTGGCATTCAACAGGAAATGCCCTTGACACCATGAAATATGTGGAGGGGGGTGCACTGAAAATCCCGCCCTGTGTTTTGAGTTTTGCAAGCATGGACTGAACATTGTACAGTACAGCACAGAACAGGCCCTTCGGCCCTCGATGTTGTGCCGAGCATTGTCCGAAACCAAGATCAAGCTATCCCACTCCCTGTCATTCTGGTGTGCTCCATGTGCCTATCCAATAACCACTTGAAAGTTCCTAAAGTGTCCGACTCCACTATCACAGCAGGCAGTCCATTTCGCACCCTAACCACTCTCTGAGTAAAGAACCTACCTCGGACATCCCTCCTATATCTCCCACCCTGAATCTTATAGTTATGCCCCCTTGTAACAGCTACATCCACCTGATGAAATAGTCTCTGAATGTCCACTCTATCTATCCCCCTCATCATCTTATAAACCTCTATTAAGTCGCCTCTCACCCTCCTCCGCTCCAAAGAGAAAAGCCCTAGCTCCTTCAACCTTTCCTCATGAGACATATCCTCCAAACCAGGCAGCATCCTGGTAAATCTCCTTTGCACCCTTTCCAATGCTTCCACATCCTTCCTATAGTGAGGTAATCAGAAAGGCACACAATACTCCAAATGTGGTCCAGGGTCAGCATAACCCCACGGCTTGTAAACACAAGCCCCCTATTAATAATCGTTAGCGCACTATCAGCCTTCTTCATGGCTCTATCCACTTGAGTAGCAACCTTCAGAGATCTGTGGACATGAACCCCAAGATCTCAATGTTCCTCCACATTCCTCAGAGCCCTGCCGTTGACTGTGTAATCCGCATCCAAATTTTTCCTACCAAAATGAATCACCTTTTACTGATCAGGGTTAAACTCCATCTGCCATTTTTCGGCCTAACTCTGCATACTATCAATGTCTCTTTGCAGCCTACAACAGCCCTCCACCTCATCCACTACTCCACCAATCTTGGTTTCATCAGCAAATTTACTGACCCACCCTTCAGCCCCCTCTTCCAAGTCATTGATAAAAACCACAAATAGACTGGTTGGGCACAACGGGCTGGATTCACCGTTTCAGGGACTATGTCCCCACGCCATCGTAAAAGCTGGTGTGAAAAGGCTACATATTCCTAGCCCTGGAGGGGGCGAGCAGGAACCCGTCATTAATCTGGCAGCTTTTGCTGCAAATACGCCCGCAGTTCTGGGTCAGGGGCCATGCATGACAATGGCGGCGGCCTCCAGCGGCCACGTCCTACTCCATGGTGGACTCAGACCGCGGAGCTGGACCTCCTAATCAGTGCCCCGATCGACTGCGCTCCCGACCCAGAACGCCCGCCCAAAAATGGCCCAGTCCTGTATGAGGTCCACCCTGCCCTCCGATCGGCCCACTCCCAACCATGGCGGCTGCGGATTGAGTCCGCAGCCGCCACGCGAGTATCCCAAACGGCTGGGATCATATTAGATATAAGCCACCAGGACTTCGGCCAGTAAGGCCGCAGATAGGGGATACGCGGGTTCACCGCTCTTTGAGGCCCACAGAATCTGGGAAACGGCGTTGGTCCCAATTCCATGCGCGAAAGTGGATTCTCCAGCGCCGGACACTATTTCGGCGTCGGGGTGCGGAGAATCCAGCCCCACATTCCTCATCTGTGTGCTGGGCAGAATATCTTTTTGTATCCAGTTTTACTGGAATTGCTTTCTCAAGGTCCTACATCTATATTACTAACCTAAGATTCCTCTTCACAACGGCTGATTGTCTTTTTGCATTTTATTTTGGACAAACTTACAGTTTAGTTTAGAAAATTCAATTATGAAACTTCCGGGTATATAATATGGTCGAATGAAGTGTGTTGTATCGATGTACCCTTAAATATCATCAGTCCAATGATTTCTTCTTGTTTTGTACCTTAATATAAAGTTAAAATGTGATGATTGCGCATTGTTGGATCATACAGAATACCGACTGGCAGAGATGGGACCCACTGAAGAAACGGATCTTTCAGCCAATTAGAAATTTCCCATTTAGATTATTGAGGATGGCTTTGTAGAAAGCGATGCGGATGAGGAAAAGGGGCAATAATGTTTACCAAAATGAAAAACAAAATTACCCTTGGAGGGCGGCACGTGGCGCAGCCGTTAGCACTGGGACTACGGCGTTGAGGATCCGGGTTCGAATCCTGGCCCTGGGTCACTGTCCGTGTGGAGTTTGCACATTCTCCCCGTGTCTGCATGGGTTTCACTCCCACAACCCAAAGATATGCAGGTTAGGTGGATTGGCCACGCTAAATTGCCCCTTAATTGAAAAAAAAAATTGGGTACTCTAAATTTATTTTAAAAAATATAACATTTATGTTCCTGAAAGAAGGTGTGTCATTTTATGAGGGGGTGGAAGACTAGAGAAGGTCTGGGATTACTTGTATCCACTGAGAAACATTTTCGACTGTTACCATGGTGACCATCTGTTCATGATGTTATTCGCAACTCTGAACACAAAACAGCAAAGTAAAATTCAAGATACATATGAATCAAACATAATTTTATAATAAATATGTTTATTATCTGGAGAAATAAAATTGTTAAATAACGATTCCAGGTAGGGTAAAATTAAATCAGTCCAAACGTTCTTCCGGTTTTGCTACATACCTATAAGGTGCCAAAATAGTGCCAATAACCTGATTTCATCAGGGTTATGAAAACTGAAGCTTGTGGATGCTAACAATACTGGCTTGCAACCGAAAGAATGTCATGACAGAACCTCATTAAAATGAATTTTTGACACATTCTGTCATGTTCCGTGTAATGGATCCTTCTCGATAAATTCAGCTCCAAATCATCTTCAACAAAAACATCTGGTGGAATGGGAAGGGTGTCATGTCTGTCGCCTTCCCTCCTCCATTGGCAATTTACCAGCACCAGGTTAACTAGTTTTACCAGCATTGTGGTAGCTTACCTGCCCTTATGCCAATTAATAGCCAATTATGGGCCTCTCCCAACTGCCGTTAGCATTTCACCAATGATGGAGGGGTGGCACTTTACCAACTGAGGAGGCCATCTGGTAAAAGCTGGCAGCATCTCTATGTGCTCTTGAGACAGGGCGAGGAGGGTGGGAGGGCAGGGTCAGAGGTTTGGATGGCCTTCTGATCAGGCACCTTCAGGTTCATTGAGGGCACCACAGAATCAAGGTGCATCCTTTCTGGTAGAACACCATCTGCCCTTATGATCAACACCTTTGCCGGGCATGTCTGCTTGACCCTGGTGACCCTTGTAACTAGTTACCTGCATTCTGGGCCTCATCCACTGACATTCATATGGGGCCAATTGCAGTCCCAACAGTGGTCAACATGCCTGGTAGTACTGCTGGGACGAAAGAGATTATGGCCCTCTAATTGGTTGGTAATTCTTAGAGGTGGCACATGCTGCCTCAGAGGGGCCGAAACCATTACCCAAGAGAACTAATCAGTTGAACACCATTAAATAGAGACATGGCTTTCAGAGTTTCGCAGAGAGTTCTACCCCAACTTTCCAGCAGGTGGACAGGGCAATTGCCTTCGCATAAAATCCTGGCTTCTATCTCGAAATCTGAAATGAAATAGAAATTGTTGAAAATAGATAGCAAATCGATCACTGTCCAAAACACAAAATGTAAATCTAGACTTTGTGTGGAGCTTCATCATTATTATAGTTGTGATACCATCTCCACCCAAATATGGTAAATTTTGTCTTCACTTTTGGGTGCTGAAGGACTTGTGTCCTTATAACATTTCTTCAACAAAACAATTCGATGATAAAATAAAATTGTTTGGAAGAAAAAGGTAGTTAACTTTAAGCAACGCTCGGTTCTTAAAACAAATTGAATAAAATTGTAAAAATCTTTAAATATCAGTTAGTAAATTTTACCTGTCTATCAGAAAAAAGCATCAAACAAAATGCCTGCAGAATTTCTTGAAGTAGCAAACTCATGAAATTCCTGAGTAGATACACAAATTCAATACGTTACCAGGTTAGTTGTGTGGCAAATCCAGTTCTGTCCAACTCTGCTTTATCAAACTCAACCTTTCCATATTTAACAGGATAACAATGATCTGCCAGGATGCATGTAAATTAAAGGCAGATCTTTCTTGACTCCTTCCATCATATCTACTGGCCTAGGTTTCAATATAGTTTAGATAAAAATGGTGATGAACAGGTATTTTGCTTGTTAACAACAGCTGACATTCACAAGTAAATTATCTTATGTCAAGCTGATTCTCACTATATTTTGTCCATAGCATAAAGGTTTACAAACTAACCTACTGGTTATTGTCAAAGAATTTATGTCTTTACATATCTTCTTATCTATACAATTCAGCTATATGCAGGGAGTACCCCAGTTGGTTTTACTTTTCTTATTGTTGTTTTAAATCAGAAATATAGTAGTTTTGTTTTAATTTTTTCCTGAGGATCTTAGAAATATGTAGTTTAGAAAGTCTGGGGTTGGATTCACGAGTTGTGTTCCAAAGCAGTACAATTAAATAATTCATTTGCACTTTGTCTTGCAAGAAAATTATCCTTGCTAGATTAGTTTGATTTGCAGTTGTGTTTACGATTGATGAATAAATATTTGAAGATTGTAGATCGCAAAACGATGTAGACTAATACATGCAATCATTTTTAGAAAGGAACAATCTTCATCATCGCATAATAAAATTGGGACGGGCAATTAAATGCATCACGTTTGCCAAGATGATCAGATTCATTAAATAGTATGCCTAAATCTAAAGTAATCTCTTTGAAACCTGTAATTTATGTTAATTAGACTCACTGAAAATGTCTGGTAAAAATACTCAACAATCGCAAATAGGTTTGCAGATAAGAAGTAATGAGACACAAATGGGCGGCACGGTAGCACAGCGGTTAGCATTGTTTCTTCATAGCTCCAGGGTCCCAAGTTCGATTCCCGGCTTGTGTTACTGTCTTTGTGGAGTCTCCACATTCTCCCCGTGTTTGCGTGGGTTTCCTCCGGGCGCTCCGGTTTCCTCCCACTGTCTAAAGATGTGCAGGCTTGGTGGATTGGCCATGCTAAATTGCCTTTAGTCTCCAAAAAGGATAGGTTACTGGGTTATGGGGATAGGGTAGAGGTGTGGGCTTAAGTGGGGTGCTCTTTCCAAGGACCGGTGCAGACTCAATGGGCCGAATGGTCTCCTTCTGCACTGTGAATTCTACGATTCTATGAAGTGTGCTGACTAAAACTTAGATCCAAATTCCTTGATTAAATATCGCTATTTAGAAATTGTGCATTAAATCATGGATGGTGATGGGTCACGTAAAACTGTCGCACAACTGGTTTACTATTTACAATGGCTAAAATACTTTCTCCTGTAAAATGAAACAAGAGTCAGTATTTGGAAAAGAGCTGCTGGAGAGAAAATTTATAAATCCCAAGAGTCCAAATTGTGGTCTTGCCATATCACTCAGCAATAGAGTGATGCAGCATGTACGACAAAGGAAAGAGAGCCCAGCAACATATTTCAAAATTCAATCTTGTAAGCAATGTCATATGAAAAATCTTTTTGAAGCAAATTAACTCAAGTCTAATAGCTACAATATTAAAAAGAATATGTGAGCATTAGATTTCCATTGTTGAAAGTAGTAAAATTACATATTAAAGATCTCCATGGAGAGTAGTCTCAACTTCTCCAATCTATCTTCATAACTGATGTTCGCCATTCCTGGAATCATTCTCATGAACCTTCTGCGCACTCTCCAATGTCTGTACATCTCTCCGAAACACACAGAATTGGATGCCAAAGTCTAGTTGAGGCCGAACTAATGCCTCATACATGTTCAATATAAACTACTTCTAAATTATTAGTAAAGTCTAAGTTATAATATACTTTATTAGCTGCGTCCCCAATCTATCCTGTCATCGTCAATTACTTATGAATGTATGCACTGAGGTCCCTCTGCTCCTCTACCCTTTATTTTTATTGGACTGAATTTTACACTCCCCCACTTGTGGGTTTTTAGATTGGGGTGAGCGTGAAATAGCACAAATGGGCTTCCTGCCAGCCCTGACGTCTTGCCGATTTTGCACTGGGGCAGGTGATGCCCCACCCTTGCCCTCAAATTGTAGTCTGATAGGCGGATTTTCTGGGTATGGGGGAGTGAAAATAATCAGGATTAGGTCTTGGGCAGGGAGCTGTGGGTGCACCTATATCAGAAGCCCCCTTCTGACTCTGGACAACCCCCACTTAAGGTTTAACTGTTGCAGAATCGCTATTCACTGCTCCCCCACTCCCAGGCCTTCCCTTCCAACTCAACCCTGAGACCCCGAAAACATATCTTTTCCAGCACTCCTGGGACTTAGAGTCCACGGACTACATGAAGTCCTGTCTATTGCACCATCTGCTGCTGAAGGGACTGGAGTGCGTCCGGCCAAACTGATTCCTCAGAGTGATGGGTGGAAGTCCCTCCTGCAGCCTATGGTCGCTCATTTGCTGCGGGGCAGGTAGTGTCAATGGGGATGTATTTCCCGCTGACTCTTCGGAAGGCAGGATGGGCAACCTTGCCATCTCAAAAATCCTGGTCATTTTCTCTTCATGTTTTTCTGACCAAAATTAATAATTTCACATTTCCCCACATTTAAATTCGTCTGCCACTCGTCTGTGCTTTCCAGCAACTTGTCTGTGTCCTGTTGAACTTCTACACTATCCTCCTCACGCTTCACAGTGCTTCCATCATTGTTATCATTCACAATTTCTGATATTCTGCACTGGATACCTATAAAAATGCACTTTCAGAGACTTCATTAATGAACACAAAAGGTATTTATTAATCAGAGTTTTACAGCAGGCTCATGGCTGTAGACAGCTCTCTTGGATTGGAAAATTGCTCATGTCACTCCATTTTTTAAGAAAGGCGGAAGAGGAAACCCAAGGAATTACATACCATTCGCCTAACATCTGTGGTGGAGAAATTGTTGGAGACTATAATAGGGTAACTGAACACCTCAACATTTTTCAATTAATCAGGGGGAGCCAGCATGAATTTCTGAGCATGGTCTGGCAGTTTTAACCTGATCAATAAGACATCAAATTTCTGTCCAGTGAGTCCATCATCTGCTTCCTCAACCAACTGCCTGGCTACTTGTTTTCCCCATTTTGGTGTTACCCCCATCAATAATCTCCATATATCCCCATTCTTTGGCTCTGCTCCCATTGTCTTCTTAAAATTCCCCGTATTGAGGCCTGAAGCCAACACACATATCACATTCTCTCCATTATACTTCACATTTGTTGATTCTTGAATGCCCACTTACCCCTTTTTTCGACCTTCCAATGTAAATTCTTTCCTACCATTGTACCAAGAATCTCTCCGCTCTAGGCTGAGGCCCCACCAAAAGTTGTGTGTCCCACTCCTTATATTTGTTTACAAAGTTCTTGAAATCTTGGCCGGAAAATCCGGAAAGGCAGCTGGCTGGTTGCAGTCCGCTTTTACCACCGAGACAACACTTCAAAAGAAATTCCGCTCTCTCTTTAAAACATTGGCATCATTTGACAAAAAGCTAGCTGCATGTCCCAGATGGGCTGCTAATTTTTATTTTGGTCCATGGTATTTCCTGATACCCAGTGAAGTACTACACTCATGAATGATCATGCATTTCGCAACTTACAACTCGAAACAAAAATATTGACATTTATGTCGCAACTTGAATGAACTCTGGACATCTCAGTAGGCCTTATAGCCAATCTAGTATTTTTTGAAGTATTGTCACTTTTGTTATGTAGCTAATTTGGACACAGCAAAGTTCCAACAGCTGCAACGTACTGACCTGGTAATCTATTTTCACAGTGTTGCTGGAGTGACAAATATTGGCCAATGCACCAGTGCAGCTCCCCAACATTTTGCCAAAATAATTGTATGGGACCTGGGAGAATGGATGGGGTCTTGTTTTAACGTCTTGGCTGAAGGCTGGCAACTCCGATAGTGCCTCCCTGTGACCCAATCCAAATTTGCATTCTGCTCACTCAGGAGGACTAGACACCTCGTACATTTCCTCCAATGGAAGGACAGTTGAAAACATGAAAGAAATATGTTCTGCCGTGAATGTGGATTCACCTATGTTTCCCCCGTCATGTACAAAATTCAAGAACTTCCATACTTGCCAAACATTAGGGGGGCGATTCTCTGCACTCACGACGGTGCGGAGAATAGCGGGGGTCGTAAATTTTTACGGCCACGCTAGTCTGACGCCCTCCCGCTATTCCCCCCCCCACGCCCGCCTCCCGACACGAATCGCTGCCCGCCGTTTTTTTACGGCGAGCAGCGATACTCAGCTGGCCGATGGGCCGAAGTCCAAGCCCTTTACGACCGTTTTTAGGAACGTCAAACACACCTGGTCTGACCGTTCGTAAAAACGGCCGTAAAGTTCGGATCTTGGGAACCATGGCACCGATTGGCACGGCAGTACCACGGCCGTGCCAAGGGTGCCATGGGCCCGCGATCGGTGCCCACGGGTACTTACCCCGCGCACTCTTTGACTTCCGCCGCCCCGCTGTATCCATTCGCGGGGCGGCTGAGGGGCATCCCGGCCCGCGCATGTGTGGGTTTCGCGCAAATGCGCGATGACGTCATCCGCGCATGCGCGGCTGACATCATGTGACGCGTCAGCCGGCGCAAATTCTGGCAAGCGGGCTTAACGAAATTCGTTAAGCCCGCGATGCCGGAGTTCACGGCCGCGGCATGCTAGCCCCGACCGGGGACCAGAATCGGTTCCCGGTCGGGGGGGGCGGAGGCTGGCGTCAAACCCGCCCATTTTTGACGCCAGCCTCACGATTTCTCCCGGTTTGGGAGAATCTCGCCCTAGTTTCTTTGGGCTAAAGTTGCAATTTAATAATTGCTTATTGTCACAAATAGGCTTCAATGAAGTGACTGTGAAAAGCCCCTAGTCGCCACATTCTGGCACCTGTTCGGGGAGGTCCAGGAATTGAACCCACACTGCTGGTCTTGTTCTGCATTACAAGCCAACTGTTTAGCCCACTATGCTAAACCAGCCCCTAAATGCGGATGGCAAATTTGTAGATGGCAAAAGAAAATACTCAGATCCAGTCAATATGATTTCATTAAATGGATGCTGAACATGTGGGGTAGAGTAGTAGCAGCAATGCTGCAATAAAAAAACTGAAGAGATTTAAAAACGTAATCACAAACAGGATTTTGGATTATTAACCTTGCAAATGCTACAGAGTAATTTTGTGAGAACTCGGACTGGCGAGCTAATGGAAAGAGGTGGACTCTTTTTTGAAGGATGTTATTACAACATCAATTAGTTGCGTAAAAGCTCAGGATATAGTCACCTCTTTGAGACCTCACCAGATCTCTAATAGCAGCAATGTGCAGTTTCATATTTTGGATCTGTAGTTTTCCCTTTGCAGATGATATTATGATTTTTTTAAATCCCAGTTATTGACTGAAGGATTGAAGCCATGCTATTCCACGGTTTAAAATAAATGAAGCTGTTTCATGCAAGCAATACATTTGCATGCCTTGAATATTCATCAATGTGAAACATTTTTCCCTAAAGCCCTGCACTCAGGACAAAGTTAACACTTAACCGCCTTATCCTCTTGCAGTCCCATTACACATATGGTCCTGTCATTCACACATTGCATGCAAATGCACACAAAATCTAAACTTACATGTACTTTGGCTTCAATTACCATGAAGCTCTAAGGCTGACCATGCATTCACTCTTCTAGCATAGCTCCTCACTTACACATATACATTACTGATGACCTCAAAAGAGATTCCTGTTGAACATGCGACACTGTAGGCTTCAATGTCTTGGTGGATCGGAGAAAGTCATTTGCTGCACTGGACCCAGATTTGGCAGGTCACCCCACAGTTGCTCACCTCCTTTGCCACGACGAATCAGGCTGCCATGATCTGGCAGGAGGGCTTTCTGATGCCATCTTCATAAATGGACACCTCGCACTGTGCCCTGATGGCCGAGAGGAGAATGTACAAGGAGACATCACTGAATCATGGGATAGGTCTGGCTCAGCAGTCACACATCTCTCAATGACTATGATGCACTCAAGCACTGCAGTTCCTGACAATGATGCACAGCCTCCTTGTTTGTGCAGGAGGTCCTTTAATGGGTTACCCATAGATACAGCATTATCAACTCGCTATGCTTGCTTTTTTATGGGGTATGTGGGCGTTCCTTGTTCCAGGCCTACCCAGGAACCCTCCCACAACTCCTTTACCGTTACATTGATGACTATTTTGGTGTCGCTTCATGCTCTCGTCCGGACCTGGAAAAATTCATCAGCTTCGCTTCCAGTTTCCACCCCCCCATAACTTACACCTGGTCCATTTCAGAGACTTCTCTTCCCTTCCTTGATCTTTCTGTCTCCATTTCCGGCAATAAACTATCTACTAACATCCACTACAAGCCCACTGACTCCCACAGCTATCTGGACTACAGCTCTTCGCACTCTACACCCTGTAAGAACTCCATCCCTTTCTCTCAACTCCTTCGCCTCCGTCGCATTTGTTCCGATGATGCCACTTTCCAAAATGGTGCTTCAAAAATGTGTTCCTTCTTCCTCAACCGTGATTTCCCACCCACAGTTGTTGACAGGGCCCGCAACAATGTGTGGTCCATCTTCTACACCACTACCCTCGCCCCCTCCACTCCCTCCCAGAACAAGGATAGAGTCCCCCTCATCCTCACATTTCATCCCACAAGCCTCCATATGCAAAGCATAATCCTCTGCCATTTTCGCTAACTCCAGCGTGATGCCACTACCAAACACATCTTCCCTTCACTTCCTCTGTAAGCATTCCGCAGAGACCGTTCCCTCCGAGACAATCTAGTCCACGCCTCCACCATACCCAGTACCTCTCCCATCACCCATGGCACCGTCCCATGCAATCGCAGAAGGTGTAACACCTGACCCTTTACCTCTTTCATGCTTAACATTGCAGGCCCAAAATACTCATTCCAGGTTAAGCAGCGTTTCACTTGCATCTCTTCCAATTTGGTCTACTGCATTCGCTGCTCCCAATGTGGTCTCCTCTATATCGGAGACCCAACACAGACTGGGTGATCGCTTTGCTGAGCATCTCCGATCTGTGTGCATACAGGACCCTAACCTTCTCGTTGCTTGCCATTTTAACAAATGCCCACATGTGTGTCCTTGGCCTGCTGCAATGTTCCAGTGGAGTTCAGCGCAAACTGGAGGAACAACATCCCATTGTTGTATTTTATATTTTCCCCGCGTCTTGACTGTGATAGAGAAATACAAACATGATTCATTAGGTAAGCAAAACTGAACTTTATTTCCGAATTTAGAACTGACTGCTAGCAGTATGGCTGAGATTTGAAGTCGGAAAGCAGTCAATTACAAACTGCAGAGTCCGTCCCAAGTCTGCGATATTACAGGAAAAGAAGGCGATTCTTATACATTATAGGATCAAGATAACATGAATACAGCTCGGTTAGGAATTTGATCAAAAGTAAAACATAAGTAATAATCGTTACAATGGCGTCACCTTGCTGAACTTCCAGGGGACTTGAGTTTCATATCATTATCTTGTCTTTGTTTTAAGAAAGGGAAGAAGTTGTTTAGGAACAGGAAGAAATAGTTGTTCAGCTTGTTATGTATTAAGATTACTTCTAGGTTCAAGCCTTATCTAGACTCTCAGGACAAGCTGTCTATGTGTATTCTGAATCTGTGTCTTAGGTTAAATTCAATTGTACCAAGAAGACTTGACTAGTTTTCCCATCATGCCATTATTTGCTTCACACAATACCACACCATCTTCCAGTTAGGCACTCTACAGCTTTCCGGTCTCAACATCAAATTCAACAAGTCCAGATGATTAGCTCTCCCCCACCTCGACCCATTTGTTTTCATCCTATTTCATTTTAGCTATCTTATATCATTTCTTTCTTTCTTGTCTTTCTTAATATATATTAACTCCCACCACCACCACCACCGCCATCTTATCCACCTTTCCATACCCTTTCTCCATTTTTCTTTCCCCCCCCCCCCCCCCCCCCCCCGCACATGCACATCTGTCAGAGTTTACCCTCTGATGTCAGTTTCTCTGCTGTTTGACCTTTCACATCTTTTGTTCACTCTGGGGACTGCACTCTTTCCCCTTGGTTTCTGTGGCCATTAGCACCCCCTTTCCCTGGGTTTCTGTGGCTATGACTCATCTTTCATTCTCACTCCACAGAATAACTATCTCCCACTTTCTCTGTCTGTCAGCTTTGGCAAAGAGTCATTGGACTCAAAATATCAGCTCTTTTCTCTCCTTACAGGTACTGCAAGATCTGCTGAGATTTTCCAACATTTTCTTTTTGATTCTCAACTGATGGTGGGTTTCAAGAATGAAAGCTTTACCCACTGCTTAATCACACATACTTTCCATGCATGCTACTGGTACTGAGAATTTTAATTATAATTGTGTGGGAAATGGCAAAAGGAGAGAAAGGGGAAGTAGAACACAATGCCTGTTATGAGGTTGGGAATGGCATACTTGATAATAAAATCCCAACCAGCCTCTTCAATTCTGCATACAAGAAACTCAGCCTGTCCTTGAAGGCTGCCAAAGCAAAACTCATATTACCCCACATCAGCTCAACCAAATATTGCACCTCCCATATATGTTGAAGGGAGATTCTGGAATATACCTCTCCCAAAAGGTCACCTTCAATAAGGAAAGCCAACACCAGATCAAATTCCAAAGAGAAAATGCTGGGAAAATCTCAGCAGGTCTGCAGCATCTGTAGGGAGAGTAAAGAGCTAAAGGTTTGACTCCAGATGACCCTTTGTCAAAGATATCAGACAGAGAAAGTGGGAAATATTTATACCATGGATTCAGAATGAATGATGAGTCATAGCCACAGAAACCCAGGGAAACCATGTGCTAATTGCCACAGAAACCACGGGGAAAGAGTGTTAATGGCAGAACGGCAGAACCCAAAGAGAACAAAAGGTGTGAAAGGTTACACAGTAGAGAAATTAACATCAGAGGGTAAACTGTGACTGTTTCCCACTTTTTGTCTTATTAAATATGCTGCCAGACCTGCTGAAATTTTCCAGCATTTTCTCTTTAGTTTCAGATTCCAGCATATGCAGTAATTTGCATTTAACCAGATCAAATTCGCTAACTCACCCTTTCATAATCTACAGCATGGTAGCACAAGTGAATAGCACTGTGGCTTCTCAGCGCTAGGGTCCCAGGTTTGATTCCCTGCTGGGTCACTGTCTCTGCGGAGTCTGCACATTCTCACCATTGTAGCCATCTAAGATGGCCACCTGCAAAGGACCATGGGAATTATGGCCAACCCAGGACTCAAGACAGATACAAGCTTATGTGTGTCTGAAACACAGGTAATCAGACCTGATCGAAACCCCCGCTCATTTGCATTTTAATGGCCCATTTTCCCAAGACAATAGAACTCCAATCAAGCAATCGGTACAGCCACAGACTGATCGGTGCCACTCCCTTTATTCAGAAAGCCCAACTGTCAAGGTCAATGACGCTAAGGACCCGCCCAGCTACCAAGGCATCCGCCCATTTATTGGCCGAAATCAAAGACAGTGATCAGAGCCCTGTCGAACTATTGGGTCCAAGGTTAAGGACCGCCACAAAGAGCACAGAATCCCAGAGGAACAAAAGAGGACACAGCCATGTGGTTCTGTCTCTTTTGGATCCGGCCTGCGCCAGCCCAATTGCAGCAAGAACAGCCAGCTAAATTAAAGACCAACAATTGCTACCTGCCGGATGAGCCCAGCAGAAACAGAGCCACTTTCTTCAAACCAGAGAAGTGCCGTTCGCCCTGAAGTGAAGTATAGGTTATTGTAGCTGATAGGTGTAGTTTAACTCGTAGTAGATATTGTGTTTGCATGTTGAGGTAACGCTTGTGTATGTAGATAAACCATAATTTTAACTAACTAACTGGTTGTATGGTCATTTGATCAATATAAGAGAAGGCTTGTGGTTCACAAAGATAAATAGAAATACCCACAGTCTTGGCGACGTTGGTGGGAAAAACACCAACACCGTGTCTGCATGACTTTCCTCCATGGTGCTCCGGTTTCCCCCCACAGTCCGAAGACGTGCAGTTTAGGTGGATTGCCCATGATAAATTGCCCTTAGTGACCAAAAAGTTTAGGAGGGGTTATTGAGTTACGGGAATAGGGTGGAAGTGAGGGCTTAAGTGGATCGGTGCAGACTCGATGACCCAAATGGCCTCTTTCTGCACTGTATGTTCTATGTTCTATTTTCTACAGCTGGGAGTGTTTGACAGCAAAGATCTCCACAGGTCGACAAAAGTCTGAGTGCACCTTACTTCTGTACTGCATTGAGACCTGGACTGTGTATCATTGACAGATAAGAGTGCTATAGAAATTCCATCAGAAATGCCACCACCACATCCGCTGGATTCAATGGGAGGACCAATGACAAATTATGGTGTCCTTATTGAAGACAGTTCCACAAGACAAAATGCAAAACTCCTGAAGAACAACTTCAGGGAACTGTCCACTGTGTCTGGATGGCAGTAAACCATCTCCCTCATCAGATCCTGTTTTCTTAATTCTTAAATGGCCAATGTTCCAGCGAAGGACCAAGGAAATGCTTCAAAGACACTGAACTGTGCATCGATATTAATGATTGGGAAGAGCTTGCTTTGAATCATTCAAAATATTGCCAACTTGCCGATCAAGGGGCAACATTCTTTGCATCCCAACGTCTTAATGATGAGGGACAGTGTTGGCAGGGGAGGAAAGGCAATGAAGCAGGTTCTGCACTCCGGATCCCACTACCTCATTGGACATTCTGCCCCATGTGCTCAAGTGCCTGTGGTTTGAGAATCGGCCTGTTCAGCCGCTTGAGGAATCCAGGGCAGAAACTCGAAAACATCCTCGAATCGAGGGATAATCGATGAGGGTTGAATTTGTCCCCCCATTTTCTGGTACACAATAAATTTTAGACATTTTAACAAATAGAATTCATCATATATATATTTCCCACGATAAAGCAGGAAAAGTTGGTCAAGTTCCAAAGAACGTCTTTATATCTTTGGCTAAAATAAGCAATTTGCATTCTCAGTCAGCTCCATCTGCTTCTGGATTCCACTTCCGCAGCTGTTCATCATTCCTGCTAGGGCAGTAGAATTTGGTTCCTTTAGAATGATTGAAGTGTCTTAATTCCTGTGAGTCAGAAAATCACACCCTTCGCTCTTTTCCTATCTTGAAATAGCTGTTGCCAATGACAACTTTTATAGCTCTTTCTCAGGATGTTGCCATTGCCAGCATTTAGTTCTCGATCCTGTTGCGATGGAGAAGGTGATGGTGAAGGTGCTCCCACAGTGCTGCTGAGAAGGGAGCTCCAGGCTTTGCAACTTACTGGTGACGGTTCTCCCATGCACCCTGTTGCCCTTGTCCCTCTAAATGATGGAGATCATGGGTTTGAGAGGTGCTGCCAAAGAAAGCTTGGCCAGCATTGTATGTTGCTCAGGCAGGCACGCGCCCAACCCAGAAGCAGGTGAAATTCTGGGAGAAAACACGGGCTTGCATCCCAAACCCCTTGCGCACTGGTGCAATATTTCAGCCAGCGGGCGCGAATGAGAGCCAGTAACATACCGGCCAACAATCAAGCAGAACTATGAGCCCATTAAGGGGCCAAACGAATACAACTTGATGTGATCCATCTGCTTTTACAGATGGCAGGCCGATTAGCCAGACGGCCTTTACGTTTTATTTTCAACCTCGAACCAGGACAGGATGAACTGTCTGGGCTGAAATAAACTTTAAAAAGGGTTTGTGGACTCAGGTTTGTGTTCAGATATGCTGCCTGGTCACTCTTTTCCATCGCAATTTAATTTTTACAGGTCTACCACTCCCTGAGACAGCTCTGCAGTGGTATCCCCTTGATGGAGCACAGGAGAAGCGTCAGCCGGCATGTCCCCTTCTATAGGTACCTGCCCTCTTCCCGCACTCCTCAGCAGCCCTGAGCTTTTCCCAGTGCGTGCTTTCGGGCCCACTATTTGGCCAGCCAGCGTGAAATTATGTTCTGGGGGCCGATTGTGTCCGGAAGTGAGTTTTGTGCCCACTTCCAGCCTCTCTCCTCCCTACGACCCCCCCCCTTCTCTGAATTTGCCTATCCAACAGATAAAAGATTCAGACTTTGTGAAGTTGTATAATGGATCTTGGAGACAGTACATACTGCCACCATTGCGGGCCAATGTTTCCCGTGCGGGCCAACCATTCCCGTACCAGCCTCCCTGGACAGGCGCCGGAATGTAGCGACTAGGGGCTTTTCACAGTAACTTCATTGAAGCCAACTTGTGACAATAAGCGATTTTCATTTTTTTTCATTTCAATGGAGGGGGGATCGGATAGTTAAGGTGGCATGTGGTTTATCAGTCAAGTGGATTGCTTTATTTTGGGTGGTTTCCAGCATCTCGAAGACAGTTAAAGGAAGGGCATTAAAGCAAAAAGGAAAAGAATGAGGAAAAGAATTGAAGAAAATCAATTAGTTACAACAAGTAAAAACCTGGCAGCATGTTAAGAAAGGAGACACAACATGTGGTACACAAAGACAAAGATAAAGACCAAAGCAGATGGCGGAAATCAGAAATGCTCAACAGGTCTGAAAACATCTGTGGAGAGAGAGAAACCTCATAAACATTAAAGGAGCTTTCTTCAGAATTGAAGACAGACATAAATGAAATAAACTGAAAATTGCTTATTGTCACGAGTAGGCTTCAATGAAGTTACTGTGAAAAGCACCTAGTCGCCACATTCCGGCGCCTGTCCGGGAAGGCTGGTACAGGAATCGAACCGTGCTGCTGGCCTGCTTGGTCTGCTTTCAAAGCCAGCGATTTAGCTGAGTGAGCTAAACCAGCCCCTAGAGTAAATGTAATTTAAGCAACTGAAATGGGGAAGGGGAGAAGTACAAAATAGAAAGGATGTGATATAGCCGTGAGTGGGAGAGGGGCGCATAGTTTCCTGGAGGCCCCGGAGGTTGACGGTCAAGGCTGGGCATTGCCCTGTGTCACACTCACAATGGCCCCTGCCAAGGGGGAAAATATCTTTGGACTCTGGAATGGCTCCTACAGATTGGAGGGTAGCTAATATAACCCCGCTATTCAAAAAGGGAGGTAGAGAGAAAACAGGGAACTATAGATCAGTGAGCCTAACATCGGTAATCGGGATGTTGCTGTGGTCCATTATCAAAGATATCATAGCAGAGCATTTGGAAAGCAGTGGTATGATCAGGCAAACTCAGCATGGATTTACGAAAGGAAAATCATGCTTGACAAATCTACTAGAATTGTTTGAAAATGTAACTAGTAGAGTTCAGCAGGGAGAAGAAGTGGATGTGGTTTATTTAGACTTTCGGAAGGCTTTCAAAAAGGTCTCACATAGCAGGTTAATATGTAAAGTTAAAGCTCATGGGATTATGGGTAATGTGTTGAGATGGATAGAAAGCTGGTTAGCAGGAAGGAAGCAAAAGGTTGGAATTAATGGGCCTTTTTCTGATTGGCAGGCAGTGACTAGTGAGGTACCGCAGGTACCTGTGCTAGGACCCCAACTGTTCACATTATATATTAATGATTTGGAACTAAATGTATTATCTCCAAATTTGCAAATGATACAAAGTTGGGTAGAAGGGTCAGCTGTAAGGAAGATGCAAAGATATTTCAGCGGGATTTGGACAGGCTGGGTGTGTGGGCATATTCATCACAGATGCAGTATAATGTGGATAATTCTGAAGTTATCCACTTCGGTAGCAAAATAAGGAAGGGAGATTATTATTTGAATAGGTGGAAATTGAAAGAGGTGGATATTCAGCGAGGCGTTGCTGTCCTCATGCATCAGTCACTGAAAGTAAGTGCGCAAGAACAGCAAACAGTAAAGAGGGTTCCCATTGTGTGTGATGTGGGTGAGAGAGGGGAGATCCCTGGCACATGTGAGGGGTGGAGACGATGGCTGTGATGGGAGAGAGTACCCCTGATTCTTCTGTGGTGGCAGGGACTGCCAACCCATAGCTTGTGGGTGTGGTTCTCCATGCAGGTGAGTCGGGGGGTTGGGGGAACTATATTTTAAACGTAGATCAAGGCGTCCTTCAAAGATCTCTGTGGTGATGGTCTTGCCGACTATCTGGTACGCCCTACCTGAGTGACAGCATAAACCACGCTCCTCGAATTTGTGTGACTCAGGGCCAGGAAATCTGCTCTGAAAACTAGGCTGTGTTTCTGGAGAGAAACACACTGGTTTTCAGTCAATGCCTGACACTATGGGCGGGGTTTTCTGCACAGCACGCTGCACGTTTCTGGTGGCGGAAGGCGGTTTGCCAGAGGCTGGTGGCGGGATCATCTGGACCCGTCATTGTAAACAGGGTTTCCTATTTAATGTATCACTCATCTCCGCGAAACCCATGGTGGAAGTGTGCTGTTGGTGGGACTGAAAGTCCTGCCAGCGGGAACGGCCAGAAAATCCCGCCCTCTGACAGACTGCAGGAAAATTCCTCCCACCAACTCTGTGTCTCTCTCCACAGATGCTACCAGAGCTATTGTGTTTTTTCCAGCGGTTCC
Organism: Scyliorhinus canicula; assembly: GCF_902713615.1. NCBI lineage: Eukaryota > Metazoa > Chordata > Chondrichthyes > Carcharhiniformes > Scyliorhinidae > Scyliorhinus > Scyliorhinus canicula. Next base: position 163,388,216 of record NC_052150.1, on the reverse strand, counting down.
TGTTTTTATATTAAATATTGTAAACCATCAAATTAATCAGATGGTCTTGTGAGGTTTTCCATGAAGACTGGTTCATTTCTAGCTGCTACATTGCCTAAGAATTACTTTGCCTTCAAAAGTGACATTCCAGTCTGCCACAGAAATTAGTGAAGAAACTCATAAAGAGGTGGTGTTCATTGAAGTGCTCAATTATGTCATGAATGGCTGGCTTAAAGAGTGTGATGATGAGAAATTGAAGAAATATTTCACGTGCAGAAATGAACTGTGTGTCGATCAAGGCTGTCTCCTGTGGGGTTTAAGCGTCATTATTCCATTGAGGTTTAGAAAGAGATTGTCAGAGGATCTTCATCAAGAGATAGTCTGTTGCAAGAAGCTACTGTTAGCATCCTGCGAGGCTGATTGGGAATTTGAGGGGTGACAGGCAGAATGTCAGGAGACAGGTGGTATTTTACCACATTCTTGTACTCGGGATATCCTCCTTGGAATGGGGGTGTCCTGACTCAGATCGCCATTGCTGAAGTATGTCTTTTAAACCCACCCCTTAGCTGCTTCTTCCAGGCTCCTGGCTGCTCACACGGCTGAGTGCTGCCTGTGACCTTTGAATGCTCAGAGAGCCTGTGGTCATCTGGGAGCCCCCCCCCCCCCCCCCCTCCCCCCAGACTATCCCTCTGGACACCCTCATATCCCAGCTGTTCCATCAAGGGGATGGGAATAGCCAGGTTCAATCAGGGACCCACCGGGTGTTGGCACTCCTCAGAAACATTGTCCCATTTCAGAGGAAACAAGGAAGAGAATAGTAGAGCTCAGCCCAACCAGAGCACTGTATTCTTTGGAACCCTCCTTGGTTCCCTGCCCCTTTCAGGGGAGAGGCCTTACCAGTGACCCCCACCCCTCCGGATCACCAGCTGTCACCTCCTTGTCAAGCTGGCAGTGCTGACTGCCTCTGCCAGCACCTCCCAGGTGCTGTCAGGAGGGCAGGCTTAAGTCTGCGGCCCACCCGAGAGAAGAGGGTGTCTCTCTTCTCTTCACTGGCATGGAGCTGTTGGACCACTTCGGACTCCTGAGACCAGGGGGCAGGTCCTCACTAAGCCAATGTCGTGGCTGCAGTGAGTGTGTGGTAAATGGAGCGCTCAATAATTGCTCTAACAGTCAGGCTCTTTAGCACTAACTCCGGCCTCAGCGGTTACACCACCTGCTGGCTGGGAATTACTCTCAATTCATGGCGACAGAGTGCTGGCCCTTTTGCATGCCCTGACTCTCTTACCGAATAGCACCACCTATGGAAGTGCGTGGATCCGGGCACAATGGGTAAATCATGCAAGAGCTCCAAATCGAGCTCTGTGCCGGGCATCCTGGTGCTGCTAGCTGGGCACCCTGTCAGTGCCAGCTTGGCACTCTGACCATGCCACTCAGCATCGGGTACTGTTAGGATGTCTGGTTGGCATTTTCAGGGTGTCGGGGACACTGCCAGAGTGCCAGAAGCACTGCCAGGGGTCAGGCCCAGGCAGTGCCTTGGCAATTGGAGGGAGGATGTTCCCAGGAACAGGTGTTCCCAGGGGCCTCAAAAAGTTTGCGGCTTGAATGGGGATCAGAAAGCCGGGTGAGTATGAAAGGGGCAGATGATCAGGGCAATTGATCAAAATGCCGCCCCGATCTGTGAACAGCCATTTCTGTTGGCGAGATCAGCTCCCAGCAGGAAATCCCTCGTAGTGCGGCCATGGCAGAGAGAAACTCCCTGAGGCCAAAAGAACCTGGCAAAGTGCCTTGAATAGCCGGGTGATTCTCAGCATTGCAGCCGCTGAGAATCACCTTGCCAAACCTGCCCAAAAGCGGAATTAGTTTCAAGTCCGCTGAATCGCGCCCTTAATCTCCCAAATGGAATATTCTGGCTGGTGAATTTGACGCAATTTGACGGAATTTGCGGAATAGGCCAAAGATGTTTTGAAGATGAGATATGATGTCATCTGACCTGAATGTTTTGAGGATGTAGAATTGCCTCTGCAGCTGCAAAGACTTCCACTGTCAAATTACCAGAGTTTGCTTCAACTGGTCTGTTTAGTAGATGGAGTCAAATTTACTAGGAGGAGAGAAGTGCTTTTACTTCTGTTCTGCAGGCTTGTCACTTTTAGCTACATATTTTTCAGTAGACCAGTAGCTGTGTTTAGATGCCTTTCTCCGTCTCTCCCTGGGTTGAAGCTATTTCAGGATGGATCTGCCTCTAAGCAGCCTAAACAGCCGGCTGTCTTTTTTGAATGAACATGAATCAAAAATGGCTAATGTCATGCTGAGTCATTGTTCAAGATAAGGTAATTGGGAATTCCAAGGGAGTTTTGAATTATTTTTACCACTTGGCATGTTCAAAAGGGCCAGGTTTGTTCGCACCTTTGAGTTTCTTTCAACTCTTTTGGAACACTCATTGAATTTCAACTGTAGAGGGTGTCTCCTCTTTATTTGGCTGAATAGGTTCCAAGTTCGAATCTACAGGAGAAAGTTTCTTGACCTGAAGAGTAAATGAGGAAACAGTCTTTAAACTCAGTCCAATGTTTACAACATGTGACTTCTAGGACAGATTTTCTAAAAATTTCAAAATAAAAATATCTTCGCATTGAAATGCATGTTTCTGCCCAGTCCACTAGTTTGTCCAGGTCCACATAAAATCTGTTCCTGTCTTGCTCACTATTACCATGTTGCCATGATTTTTCTTTCATTAAAATATTTTGAAATTGTGCTCCTATACCTAAGTCTAGCTCATTTATATACAAGAAAAACAGTGGTCCAAATGCTTCCCCTGGGTGAACCCATTACATACATCTCTCCAATCAGAAAAACATCCATTCACCACTACTTCTACTTCCCATCCTTTACCCAATTACATACCTAAATTAGCACTGTCCCTTTAACATCTTATCCTCCTATTTTCTGGATTAGTCTGTCATGTGGTACTTTATCCAGTGTTTTTTTGCAGTCATCAAGACTGTGGAGCAGGTAGCATGGTGGGATTGTCATTGGACTCATAATTCAGAGATCCAGGGCAATGCTGTGAGGACCCAGGCATGGTAGATGGTAACATTTTACTTCAGTAACAAAAACATCTGGAATTACGAAACCATTGTCAATTGTCCTAAAAACCCATCTGATTCGCTAATGTCCTTCAGGGAAGGAAATCTGCCATCCTTACCTGGTCTGGCCGACATGTGACTCCAGACCCACAGCAATGTGATTGATTCTTAAATGCCCTCTGCAATAGCCCAGCAAGCCATTCAGTTCGAGGGCAATTAGGGATGGGCAGCAAATGCTGGCCCGACCAACAATGCCCACATCCCATAAATTTATTTTTAAAATCCTCTCTGTTATTCATCCAATAACTTAATCGAGTTCAACATAATTTGTCGTATTTATGCATGTTTCTCCAAGTGAGAATGAATTTTGTCCCTGTCAATGACCTTTACGAGTTTTCCCACCACTCATGTTACTGGCTAGCAGTAACCACATTTGTCCTTCTCATTATTTTTGAACAGGGTTGTAATGTTTGCAATCCTTTAATCCTCCGGCACCTCTTCCTTTTTCAAAAAGAATTGAAAAAGTGTGGTCAGAACTTTTGCTACCTCTACTCTAGTTTCCCTTCGCAACTGAGGATGCATTTCATCTGGATAGGGTGACCTGTTAATTTTGAGTAATCCAAATCCATTTTGCATCTCCTGTCTATCTATTTTTATCTTATCTAATATCCTCTTTCGTCTCCAACCGCAGCACTAATGTCCATTCTTCACAATGCGAAGACAGATGGAAAGTACTCATTCACTCCCTCTGCCACAAGGACATTTTTGATTTAGTTTCTAATTTGCCACACCATTCTTTTTCATTTTTCATTTTACTTTTTATTTGTTTATAAAATAATTTTTACTAATACTCTCACTTAGTCCACCTAAATCATTTTTAACTTACCTGTGCACTCTTTCTTCTGCTTCATTTTCGGCAGTGTTCCACAACCTGATACTTGCTATAAACGTATTTTGCTTTATTTTATACACAGGGCAGAACTTTACCTGCCCCGGCAGGTGTGTTCCACATGGATGAGAGGGACATGTAAAATAGGGTGGGCATCAGTCACATCACCTTCTCACCCACCCCCCCACACTCTCCCCCATAAGATACAATCGACAGCCCACCTGCCATATTTAAATTAATAATGAAGGGTGAGCTAGGCTTGTTATTTAAGTCTGTTTTGTTAAACTTAAATGTTTAAATGGTGTGAAGGAATGTGGGGTCACTCTTTTAGCCCCCACTCCTTAAGTCGAACAACCCTTCCAATCCGCTCCTTCCCTTCGACCCACCCTCACCCCTGTCCGTCTATCTCACCTATCCAAACCCTGCAGGCCCAAAACTTACCTTCTCTAGCATCCATTTCCTTTATTCCTGGAAGCTGCCACAAAAGCCTTCCTGACACTCCTAGAACTGATGGAGTTGCCGGCCAATTGGGTTGGTCAGCAGGTCTAGAGGATGGGAATTCAATCCCAATGAGGGGTGAAAATCACACTTAGCTGTCGCTAGTCTGTCCCATTGCCGTATGGGTGTCCCGACCCTACCACCCCCGCATCCCAGCATCCACTCTCCCACCCCACCACACCTGCACCCCAAACTCTGCCATACCACACCCCCCTAAACGGCCAGCATCGGGTAACGGGGATCATGCCCAAGGGCAATGCCCACAGTAGTCCCGACAAGGAGGCATGGATGGGGCCGTGGAGCATACCGCTGGTATGGGCAGCGCCAGCCAATGTTAATCCTGGCAGTAGGGATGGGCGCTAGGGCCAGAGGATTCCAAGGTGCCGGGCACCGATAGGGCCGGGGTGCCGGGGACAGGGAGGGAGGGAGACATGTGGGCAGAGTCCCCAGTGCCAAACGGGGCCACCATGTAGCCTGTGGGACCTGGTTGGTCACAGGGGGGCCATGGTAACGTGTCGTCCTTTCACCCGCTGCAGACAATGGATATTGGAATTTAACCAGCAATGGTGGCCTTCTTTCTTGTCACTGCAGCCCTAGGGGCTGCACTGTGGTTGTAGGAGCTGGAGCTGCTTGAGGAGGAGGAAGCTACAGCATTGGAGCAATTCCTAGAGAAACAGGATGCAGCCGCTGAGAATGGCAAGCTAGCCACCCAACAGGCCGAGGAGGAGGAGGAGATACAAAGGAGACAAACCACATGGATTGGTTGGAGCAACAGCTGGGTGATCTTAGGAGCATGCAGGTGGCAGAAAGTGTAATAGACAGGGGTTTTGGAGACACATCCAAGATGCAGACAGATAGATGGGTGACCACTGGCAGGGGTAGGCAAACAGTGCACGAATCCCCTATGGGTGTCACCCTCTCTATATGGTTGGGGTATGGCCTATCATGGGAAAACAACAGCAGCAGCTAGACTGGTGGCACCATGGCTTCCTCTGTTGTTCAGGAGGGAGAGTCAAAGCGAAGAGGAACAGTAGTTATAGGCCACTCTGTAGTCAGGCACTTCTGGGCCCCTGAAAGAGATGCCAGGGTGGTATGTTGCCTCCCTGGGTCCAGGATGTCTCTGAATGGGCATCGGACATTCTGTACAAGAAGGACGGGTTGCACCTAAACTGGAGGGGAACCAATATCCTGGCCGGGAAGTTTGCTAGCGTCATTCGAGGGGGGTTAAACTAGTGTGACAGAGAGGTGGGAACCAGAGCAGTAGGTCAGCTGGTGAAGTAACTGAGGGAGAGCTAGATACTAAGGCCAGTGAGACTAAGACAAAGAACAGGCAGGAAGACGTTGCTGAACACAGCGGGTGTGGTGGTTTGAAGTGCATTTGTTTCAATGCAAGAAGTATAACAGGTAAGGCAGATGAACTTAGAGCTTTGATTAGTACTTGGAACTATGATGTTGTTGCTATTACAGGCACTAGGGGCGCGATTCTCCGAGGCCGCGCCGGTTGGGAGAACATTGGGGGCCCGCTAGTTTTTCACGCGACGCCGGTCCGACCCGCTCCCGCGTTTCTCCCAACCGCCGAAATTGGTCCCATCGTGTTCCGCGTGGCGCAATCCGGAGAATCGCCCGAGGCACCCAAAATGGCGATTCTCCGGTACCCCCACTATTCTCCGGCCCGGAATGGGCCGAAGTCCCGACGCCGTGACCCCAGTTCACGCCGTCGCCGTTCACACCTGCTTTTTATAGTTGTGAGCCAGTCGTGCTGCCTGATGCTGAGCAGTGAGGAGATGAACGGACCGTAACGGAGTCTCCGCAGACTGAGTGATGCGCGATCAATGAACACAGAAGCGAAGGAGTAGTCCGAATCGAAGGCTTTAATCTCCAAGAAGCGTGCCCAGCAGCAGGAGTACAAAAAAGAACAATGGCTGCTGGGATACACGGTTTCTTATACTCCACCTCGTAGGCGGAGCTACTTTCCTCTCGACCATTGAGAAGACAACACTTGGGCCAATGGGCAGCGAGCCTTCTACACCAATAGCAGCTCACACTCCCAGGTACCGTAGTACCTCTAGTCACACTACCACACTGGGGAAGGCTTCCCCAGAGAACGCTGCGGCCAAGGGGGAGGGGTGGGAGTTGGGAGGGGGGGAGAGGGAGTGTGGAGGTGGGGGGGGGGGGGGAGAGGGAGTGAGTGGAGGGAGGGGGGGAGAGCGAGTGAGTGGTGGGAGGGGGAGAGGGAGTGAATGGGGGGAGGGGTGAGAGGGAGTGAGTGGACGTGGGGGGAGAGGGAGTGAGTGGAGGTGGGGGGAGGGAGTGAGTGGAGGGAGGGGGAGAGGGAGTGAGTGGAGGGAGGGGGAGAGGGTGTGAGTGGAGGGAGGGGGGAGAGGAAGTGAGTGGAGGTGGGGAGGAGAGGAAGTGAGTGGTGGGAGGGGGGAGAGGGAGTGAGTGGAGATGGGGGGAGAGGGAGTGAGTGGAGGTGGGGGAGAGAGAGTGAGTGGAGGGAGGGGGAGAGAGAGTGAGTGGAGGGAGGGGGAGAGGGAGGGAGTGGAGGTGGGGGAGAGGGAGTGAGTGGTGGGAAGGGGGAGAGGGAGTGTTGTGGGAGGGGGAGAGGGAGGGAGTGGAGGTGGGGGGAGAGAAGTGAGTTGTGGGAGGGGGAGAGGGAGTGAGTGGAGGGAGGGGGAGAGGGAGTGAGTGGAGGTGGGGGGAGAGGGAGTGAGTGGTGGGAGGGGGAGAGGGAGTGAGTGGTGGGAGGGGGGAGAGGGAGTGAGTGGTGGGAGGGGGAGAGAAGTGAGTGGAGGTGGGGGGAGAGGGAGTTAGTGGTGGGAGGGGGATAGGGAGTGAGTGGAGGAAGGGGGAGAGAGGTGAGTGGAGGTGGGGGGAGAGGGAGTGAGTGGTGGGAGGGGGATAGGGAGTGAGTGGTGGGAGGGGGATAGGGAGTGAGTGGAGGGAGGGGGAGAGAAGTACGTGGAGGTGGGGGGAGAGGGAGTGAGTGGTGGGAGGGGGAGAGGGAGTGAGTGGAGGTGGGGTGAGAGGGAGTGAGTGGTGGGAGGGGGAGAGGGAGTGAGTGGTGGGAGGGGGAGAGGGAGTGAGTTGAGGTGGGGGGGAGAGAAGTGAGTGGTGGGAGGGGGGAGAGGGAGTGAGTAGTGGGAGGGGGGAGAGGGAGTGAGTGGTGGGAGGGGAGGGGAGTGAGTAGAGGTGGGGGAGAGGGAGTGAGTGGTGGGAGGGGGAGAGGGAGTGAGTGGAGGGAGGGGGAGAGGGAGTGAGTGGTGGGAAGGGGAGAGGGAGTGTTGTGGGAGGGGGAGAGGGAGGGAGTGGAGGTGGGGGGGAGAGAAGTGAGTGGTGGAAGGAGGAGAGGGAGTGAGTGGAGGGAGGGGGAGAGGGAGTGAGTGGAGGAGGGGGAAAGGGAGTGAGTGGTGGGAAGGGGAGAGGGAGTGTTGTGGGAGGGGGAGAGGGAGGGAGTGGAGGTGGGGGGGAGAGAAGTGAGTGGTGGGAGGGGGAGAGGGAGTGAGTGGAGGGAGGGGGAGAGGGAGTGAGTGGAGGAGGGGGAAAGGGAGTGAGTGGTGGGAAGGGGAGAGGGAGTGTTGTGGGAGGGGGAGAGGGAGGGAGTGGAGGTGGGGGGGAAGAGGAGTGAGTGGAGGTGGGGGGAAGAGGGAGTGAGTGGTGGGAGGGGGAGAGGGAGTGGAGGTGAGGGGGAGAGGGAGTGAGTGGTGGGAGGGGGAGAGGGAGTGAGTGGTGGGAGAGGGAGAGGGAGTGAGTGGAGGTGGGGGAGAGAGAAGTGAGTGGTGGAGGGGGAGAGGGTGTGAGTGATGGGAGGGGGAGAAGGAGTGAGTGGAGTGGGTTGTCCAGCCCCGGCTGCAACATCTCAGCCGCCCGGCCATGGCAGGACGGTGACGAGGACACGGCCGCTGGTTGCCGTGTGGCTGATGGGTACAGCCCACTGACGCACCGGTGAGGAGGACGTTGTTAACTGACCGTTGGACGCAGATAGTGACCAGGGATTAGGCTGGCCGCGTGACAGCACGCAACCAGGCCACCGGGACACACAGGTATCCCGTGGCAGCCGGCTGCTGAGGTGTCGAAGAACCTCCGTCTAACATGTTGTTTCTCTGCCACCCACCACCCTTCTATAGGTGACCATGTATGCCAACCAGACGGCGATGTTCACCGCAGTGGTTGGGGCCACTGCACTGTAGTTGGTCATCCAGCAGCGCCGACAGCGACATCCCACAGTGGATGCAGATGCAGGGGCAGCTGCAGCAGCAGAGGAATTGGCCGCAGAGTGGCTCGTCGTCGCCGTACAGGCCGCAGGCGCTCATGGCCGGTATGTTCAGGGGGATGCCGAGGGGAACATTGACCCCCAAACGCTGAAGAAGGCACAGGATGCGGGCATTGATGTCGAACAGCATGGGGAGGGGAGGAGGAGGAGGAGGCGGAGACACTGATGGTGGAGCCAAGGCACCACCGGCGGCAATCGAAGCCTAGGGTGTACTGTGACCGGATGTCTTTCGAGGCGCTACCGGACGTCACATGCAGGAGGAGACTCTGGTTCAGCAGGGAGACGGTCGCACATATCTGCCACCTCGTGGCGCATCTCGCCCCACGTGGAACGGGAGGAGGACACGCTATACCGGTATCCGTCAAGGGGACGGTGGCACTTAACTTCTACGCTACCGGTTCCTTCCAGTCTCCGAGCGGGGATGTATCCGGGATATCACAGGCATCGGTCCACAGGTGCCTGCAGGCAACAGGGACGTGTTCACTAACAGGAAGGGCACATACTCGATGAATATCCAGGTGGTCTGCGACCCCCACAGGAGGATCATGCACGTGTGCGCAAGGTTCCTAGGTATGATGCCTACATTCTTGCGCAGTCGTTCATCCCTGCAATGTTTGAGGGACGACCTCCCCGGCTGAGGGGCTGGTTGCTGGGCAACAGGGGTTATCCATTGAGGTCTTGGCTGATGACGCCGATACGGAGGCCTCAGACCAACGCGGAGACCCTATGCAATGAGGCCCATGCAGCAACCAGCGGTGTGGTGGAGCCATGCTTCGGACTGCTGAAGATGAGATTCAGATGCCTGGACCACTCTGGAGGGGCCCGACAGGGTCGGTCACATTGTTGTGGTATGCTGTGCGCTGCACAACATTGCAATGCAGAGGGGAGATGCCCTGATGGAGCAGTCAGAGGGAGAAGCCAATGGCAGTGGTGCTAACACAATTGAAGAGGAGGAGGAGGAGGTTGAGGAGGAGGAGGTGGAGAAGGTTGGCGTGCAGCAGGGTGGGGCATTGGGCGCAGGACGCAGACACGACCCGGGTGCTGGTAATGTCCAGGAGGCTGCACGATGGCACCGGTCGAGGACAGCGGGCACGCGACGTGTTGGTGGCTGCAAGATTCACGCATCGCGTGGGAGGGGATCGCTGAACCACTACCACCTGCATCGCCAGTCGTGCACAAGGACAGCACACAACCGGCAACACCCCCCCTCCCACACTCCCTCTTCGCGTACACTGCTTCACTTCGACATCACCTTACCACTGCGGCACAACAGTATAGCACGACATTGATCAGTGCCATGTTGAATGATGACAGCCCGATCTGCGAAGAGCTGTGAGCTCAGAATCATTAGACAAAGTCTGACTCATGGCAATAGCTGAACCATCCATCTCGGTGGTCGCTGAGTTCATCAGGGACACTCCATCACATGCCCACGTGGGGTAGCTGGCGTCGGAGTGCTGAGGACTACGGTGTCCGACTGTGGGAGGGGGGGGGGGGGGGCGAAAGGACTGCACACCCGCACCAAAGTTTCACCGCTCGTCAACCCCAGCGACACTCGGTCACCATCAGGATCCCCGTGGCAACGGAAAAATCACACAGTCTTACACGTTAGGTGCAACAGTGAGTTTTAATGGTGAATATTATGTACAGATGCCCTAGCCTCTACAACTAAACTGTGCCTTGCACCGGTGCCAACTTACTATGCGTCCCTCTTCATTGCCTTACGTCTACCACTATGTCTAAGTGAACCCCCAGATGGTACAGCAGGAGTGGAGGCGGACTGCTGAGAATCTCGCCCCGCGATATGGCTCCCCGTCGGCACTCGTTTCCTGGGGCGACCCGGCCTTGATGGGCCAGGCTGCTCGGCGGGCGTGTCAGATAACGGGGAGCCACAATGCTCTGCCAGCTGCCCACCGGATGCCCCAGGGACAGGACGGGGGGAGGCCGAGCGTTCAGGGGCGTCCCATGATGGAGTTAATGGGACGGCCCCCAGAACCTCCTCCTCCCTTGGGGAGCCCGGTGGCCCCCGGGCCTCACTGTGGAACGGAGGTGCGAGTGGGGAGGTGCCCCGTCGCCCCACCGGCACCTGGTGCTGCCAGTCCTGGAGGCCTGCAACGGTCTCCACCAGGGTCCGAAGGTTCGCAGAGACGGAGTCCAGGGAGTGAGACATTCCCGCCAGGGACTGTGCGACCTCAACCTGTGAGTGCTTGACGCCATCCAGCACGTGCGTCAGGTGGTCGATGCTCTCCACGACTGACTGCTGGGACTGCCATGGCCTGCTGGGACTGGGCCATGGCGTGCTGGTACTGGGCCATGACCTGCTGAGACTCGGCCAGGGCCCGTAGCGCGCCGGCAATGTCATGTTGGCTCTGGCGCATTGCTGCCTGTGAGAGGGCAGCCCTCTCCTGGGCCATGGATGACGCGTGCACATGAAGCCCAACGCCTTGCATAACCTGACCCATGGCCGATACCATTTCACCCATCGGCCTGGGTGGCTGCGATGAGCGGCACCACTCCCTGCTCCTGGACGCGGTTCGACTCCTCTAACTGCGTCTGCAGCTGCTGGAAGATGGCCCTCATCCCGTCATTGTGTCCCTGGGTTTCAAAATGCATCGGCTGTCCGGGTGGGTCCAGTAATTCCAGGAACCCGGGAACCGTCTGGGAGTCAGCTGGATGCTAGGCCTGGCCTGCCCTCCGACAGTCCGGGCCCTCGGCTGCTCCGAACTCCACCTGCTGTACCGGCTCAGCTGTGTGGTGCACACCAGACCGTGACCCAGGAGCCTCATAACTTAATTGCCCAACCGAGGTGAGTGTCTCTGGCATGGTGGATGGTGTGGGAGACAGCAGTGCCGCAAGCTCTAGGTCCTCGTCTGTCAGTAAGTCCGGATTCTCCTGGTCCCAGTCATGGCTCGGCGCAGGGCGCATGCGGCCCATGTGCAGTTCATCAGTGGCTGAGTCCGTTGACTGCGTCGCCGTCCTCTGTGCGTCTGGGTCCACAGACCCCGTCCTGTCCTGTCTCGCAGCCCGACCTTCGGGCAACGCACAGCCATGAAAGTTGTCACTGTCCGTCCTCTGTACGTCCCGCTCGAGAGTCCCGGATTTGGACGATGGCCCTCCTGGCCGACCTCCTGCCACCCTCTGGTGTGCGACCCTAGGTGCGGTTGTCATCGCGGATGGTCGGCTGTATGTGGCGCCAGACGGCCCTGGACGTTCGTTGGCTGGCCCTGGGGAACAGAATGATACGGGGTTAGTTAGACACACTCGGCTGGGTGTCGGGTGGTCCAGTGGGCAGAGTGTGAGGGGAGAGAGGATGGGTGGTCCAGTACGTAGAGTGTGAGGGGACAGAGGATGGGCTGGGGTGGGGGGCTTCATGCAGGGTTGTCTCACTTGCTTCTGCGCCTCCAACCTCGCATTGCGCGACCTCCCGGGTGGCGGATCCCCCAGCGAGGTCCAGTGCCCTCTGCTCGAACACTGTCAGGGGGTGCAGGATGGATGAACCCCCTCCGGTTCTGTTGCGCTCCCGGCTGTTGTGTGCAGTCTTTTCCTGTTGGGTGGGGGGCATGGATAGAGCATCACAATTAGGCAGCATCATCAGGGCGTTCAGATATAGGCTACATTAGTGCTGGGTGGGGGGAAAGTTGCAGCCACACCATGTCATCTCACCAGGGGGTCGCAGCGCTCATGTGGGTCTGTGACAACGTTGTTCACCACCCTCCACTTACTCTCACCCCCCCTCCCCCTCATGCCCGGGGGGGGGGATGGTTGTGACCCGGGGGCACCCTCGTAGCACTCACCCTGGCAGCCCTGGTGAGGTCGTGGAGCTTCTTGCGGCACTGCTCTCCGGACCGAGGCGTCTGCCCCACAGCACTGACTGCCGTGCCCACCTCACGCCAGGCCCGTCGCACGGCACTGGAAGGGTGGCAATGCCCTCGTCTTGGGCAGAGGATGCCCCTGCGCTGCTCGACCTCATCCAGGAGGATCTCAAGGTCGGCATCTCGGAACTTCGGCACGGCCCTCCGTGGCTCTGTCATTTTCCTCCCTCTTCTGCTGCGGGTCTTTCTTTGCGTGGATCGTGCCTTTTAGGACGCGGCGCAACATCATTCAGGCATCGCGCACTGACGACGCGCATTTAATGCTACGCCCCCCCCGTGTTCCACGCGGCCCCGATGCTAGTCCATTCCCGGGGCCAGAATAGGTCGCGATCGGGGCCGTTTTGCGCCGTCGTTAAACTCGACGGAGTTCACGATGGCGAGGTCGCTCCGGCGCGACATTGGGGAATCGCGCCCTAGGTTTAGGGAGGGACAGGATTGACAGCTAAATGTTACAGGTTTTAGATGCTTCAGGCAGGATAGAGGAGGATAAAAAAGGAGTGGGGGAGTTGCATTCCTGGTTAGGGAGAATATCACAGCTGTACTGGGGGAGGACAATTCAGAGGGCTCATGCAGCGAAGCAATGTGGATAGAACTGAAGGATGGGAAGGGTGCAGTCACAATGTTGGGGTTTACTAGAGACCTCCCAACAGCCAGCGTGAGATAGAGGAACAGATAAGTAGACAGGTTGTGGAAAGATGTAAAACCAGCAAGGTTGTTGTGGTGGGTGATTTTAACTTCCCCAATATTGACTGTGAATTTCTTAGTGATAGAGGCATAGAGGTTTGGAGAGGGCAGAATTTGTAAGGGAAATCCAGGAGAGTTCCTTGAAACAACATGTAAATAGTCTAACTAAGGAAGTGACTGCACTGGACCTGGTATTGGGGAATGAGCTAGGACAGGTGATCAAAGATTCAGTAGGGGAGCATTTTGGGAATAATGACCATGATTCTGGTGGATAAGGATAAAAATAGTCCTCGGGTGAAGGTGCTAAATTGGGGGAAGCTAATTACAACAATATTAGGTAGGAACTGAAGAAGTAAGATAGGGGGCGGCTAGTTGAGGGTAAATCAATATCTGACATGTGGGGGTCTTTCAAATGTCACTTAATTAGAATTCAGGACCGGCTTGTTCCTGCGAAGATGAATGGTAAGTATGGCAAGTTTTGGGAAGCTTGGATAACAACTGATATTGTGAGCCTAGTCAAAAAGAGAAAAGGAAGCATTTGTAAGGGCTGGAAGACTGAGAACAGGCAAAGCTCTTGAAGAAGATAAAGAAAGTACACATAGAACATACAGTGCAGAAGGAGACCATTCGGCCCATCGAGTCTGAACCGACCCACCAAAACCCTCATTTCCACCCTATCCCTGTAACCCAATAATCCCTCCTTACCTTTTTAGGACACTAAGGGCAATCCACCTAACCTGCAGTCTTTGGACTGTGGGAGGAAACCGGAGCACCCGGAGGAAACTCACGCAGACACAGGGAGAACATGCAGGCTCCGCACAGACAGTGACCCAGCGGGGAATCGAATCTGGGATCCTGGCGCTGTGAAGCCACTGTGCTAGCCACTTGTCCTACCGTGCTGCTCCCAAATAGGAAATAATTAAGCAAGTAGTTAGGAGGGCTTTTAAAAGGTGTCATGAAAAGTCTGAGGTAAACAGGATTAAGGAGAATGAGGGTAGTCAGGCAGAGGGTTGGCCTGATCAAGGTCAGGGGAGGGATCTATGTGTAGAGCCAGAGGAAATGGGTGAAGTACTAAGTACTTTGCATCAGTATTCACCAAAGAGAATGACTTGGTGGATGATGAGGCTCGGAAAAGGTGTGTAAATATTCTGGGTCATGTCAATGTCAAAAAGGAGAAGCTGTTGGGTGTCTTAAAAAACATTAAGGTGGATAAGTCCCCAGGGCTGACGGGATCTACCTCAGAATATTGAGGGAGGCAAGGGAGAAAATTGCTGGGACCATGACAGAAATTTTTGTGTCTTCATTAGCTACAGGTAAAGTCCCAAAGGACTGGAGAAAAGCTAACGGTGTTCCTTTGTTTAAGAAGGGTAGAAGGGCACTGCATAGGGTCAACTCCACCTCCACGTGCGCAAGGCTCAGCCTGACGCAACTAAAAGTGGTACATAGAGCCCACTTAACAAGAACCTGTATGAGTAGGTTCTTCCCGGAGGTGGAAGACAGATGTGGACGGTGCCAAAGAGGCCCGGCCAACCACGCCCACATGTTCTGGTCTTGCCCCAGACTCGTGGAGTACTGGGCAGCCTTCTTCGAGGCTATGTCCAAAGTGGTGGGAGTGAGGGTGGAGCCATGCCCGATCGTGGCGGTCTTCGGGGTTTCAGAACAGCCAGATCTATTCCTGGGGAGGAGGGCGGACGCCCTTGCCTTTGCCTCCCTGATCGCCCGCCGTAGAATCCTGTTTGGCTGGCGGTCAGCAGCACCGCCCAGAGCTGCGGACTGGCTGTCCGACCTCTCGGAATCTCTCCAAATGGAGAAAATCAAATTTGCCATCCGAGGGTCGGACGACGGCTTCCACAGAACGTGGGAGCCATTCATGCAACTGTTCCGGGACCTATTTGTGGCCAATGTACAAGAGGAAGAATAGTCGGGGGAAGGTAGCGGGAGGGGGGGGGGGGGGGGCTACAGGTTCGTTACGGGGGTTCGATGGCTAGCTAAGGCCCAAAACCAAACTAAATAAACATGTTGGGGGGGGGGGGGGGGGGGGCATTTACTACTACGAAGATGCTTACCTGTAAATATGTATGTTAATTTTTGCGTGTTTGTTTTTTTTTTGTTTTTTTTCTCTCTCCTAACAATTTGTAATTTGTTCAATATAAAATATGAAAACTGAATAAAAACATTTATAAAAAAAAAAAAAAAGAAGGGTAGAAGGAATAATCCAGGAAATTATAGACCGGTGAGCCTTACGACAGCGGTCGGGAAATTATTGGAAAAGATTCTTATGGGCAGGATTTGCTACACATTTGGAAAGAAATGGTCTTATTAGTGATAAACAGCATGGTTCTGTGAAGGAGAGATTGTGTTTCACTAACTTGATTGAGTTTTTTGAGGACGTGATGAAGGTGATTGAAGAAGGAAGGGCAGTAGATGTTGTCTACATGGAATTCATTAAGGCCTTTAACAAGGTCCCTCATGGCAAACTGTTACAAAAGGTGCAGTCACATGGGATCAGAGTTGAGCTGGTAAGATGGATACAGAACTGACTGGGTCATAGAAGACCGAGGGTAGCGGTGGAAGGGTGCGTTTCTGAATGGAAGGCTATGACTAGTGGTATTCCACAGGGATCAGTGCTGTGATGTTTGTTGTTAGTATTATATATAAGGGATTTGGAGGAAAATATAGCTGCTCTGATTAGCAAGTTGGCGGACGACACAAAGATTGGTGGAGTTGCGGATAGTGAAAAGGATTGTCAGAGGATACAGAAAGATATAGATCGGTTGGAGGCTTTGGCGGAGAAATGGCAGATAGAGTTTAATGTGGACAAATGTGAGGTAATGCACTTTGAAAAGTCTAATACAAGTGAGAATTATACAGTAAATGCAAAACCATTCAGAGTATTGACAGAGAGATCTGGACATGTAGGTCCACAGATCACTGAAAGTGGCAACGCATTTGGATAAGGTAGTCAAGAAGGCATGTGGCATGCTTGCCTTCATCGGTTGGGGCATTGAGTATAAAAATTAGAAAGTCACACTGCAGCTGTACAGAACCTTGGTTAGGCTACACTTCGAATATTGCAAACAATTCTAGTCGACACACCACCAGGGACATAATTTAATGTGCAAGGGGGGAGGTTTAGAGGAGATTTGCGAGTGTCCGGAACTTGCTGCCAATGGAGATGGTGGAAGCAGATATAATAGCAGTGTTTAAGAGGCATCTTGATGAATACATATGAATAGGATGGAAATAAAGGGGTACGGATTCTGGAAGTGCAGAAGGTTTTAGTTTAGGCAGGCATCATGATGGGTGGACGCTTGGAGGGCCGATGAGCCTGTTCCTGTGCAGTACTGTTCTTTGTTCTTCTTTATCACCTCTAACAGAAGACAATGGGACTCGTCCAGTCCACCATGCAGTCCGAGGAGGAATGCTGAACTCCCTTCCTGATATTCCTGACTCTGCCTTTGAAGCTCCTATAGCTGAGAGATGGTCAAGCCCAGAGGCATGTCATCTGACAGGAGCTCAGAAGATTCCTGGGCTTCAGCATCCTTCTGAGTGCCAGTTCCCTGGGACATACCTGCCTCAGCCTGCTTTAGATCATCAGCTGTGAGCTTCATAACAGTGAATGATCCAGAAACCGGTCTACTACGTATTCCTCCCGAGGTGTGGATATCAGTGCTGGTGGCGAGTGTGGGTGAGAGCTGTGATGCTTTTTTGATGCTGGTTTCCGAGATGTTTCCCTCGGAGCTGAGCATGTCTGTGGTTTCAAGAGGATGGTCCGAGCTGGTTGCTGCAAGGGAAGCAAGATGGCAATAGTGCTTGACAGGGGCATAAGGATAGAAGAAACTGAACTCACGTGAGGATGGTGCCACGGCTGAATGTGTTGTGGGTTTTCACGTTTGTCTCTTTCCCCCACGTCACCCCAGCACAGGGACTGTCCTGCATCTCCCTGACCAGCTCAAGGGCAC
This sequence comes from Scyliorhinus canicula, assembly GCF_902713615.1. NCBI lineage: Eukaryota > Metazoa > Chordata > Chondrichthyes > Carcharhiniformes > Scyliorhinidae > Scyliorhinus > Scyliorhinus canicula. Next base: position 163,370,979 of record NC_052150.1, on the reverse strand, counting down.
CTTCCGCAGATGGAGTGAGGGTCTTCAGTTCGGGCAGCATTCCCGCAGGTTGTGCCTGCTCACTCTAATTGTGCTCGGGTTTGTCCTGCAATGAGACAGATGGGGAGGTTGTCGGCAGGACTCATGCCAGATCAGATGGTAATGATGTCTGGCAGCTGTGGTAGGTGATTGGGAGAGCAGGGATGTGAGGAGGAGAGGAGCCAATTGGTGTGGGTGGCCACTTGAGAATGGCGACTTACCCTGGCAGTGCAAAGAAGGTCATTTATCTTCTTCCGGCACTGGATCCCCGTCCTCTTACACAATGAGCTGGCACTGACTACCACTGCCACTGCCTCGCATGCAGGTTCCACCACGAGTGCGGCGTGAAACTCAGGAAATTTATTTTTTGCAAAGTGGCTGAAGATACACCAATTTTCCTCGCTGATAAAGCCGGTGGGATTCCCTCCAATCTTCTCGCTGAAACTGACACCCACTGTTTCTTTCGGCACCCAGAGAGCTCCAGATTGGGGCATTCCTTTATTCCTCCAATGAAAAGATGCTGCGTCTGTACCCAAGCCAACTTTCCCTGACAGTCTCCCAGTACTCATTTACTGTTTTCCTTGCCAATCTTTGTTTCCAGTCCATCCATAAAAGACCATTTCACAAATCATTGAAATGGAGCAGTAGCATAATTATAAGTATTGCATTATTGATCAATGATCTTGAAACCTTGCTTTTGGAATGCTGAGTAAATGTACCAGTCTTAATGGATATGCCAATGGCATCATTTTTATCACTCTATTTCTGTGCTGTAATTTTCTAAATGGAACTTGTGAAACCAATTTAATTTGTAAGTATTAGCATAGTTTGATTTCGCTCTATGGTGTCTTTATGTTTCAGAAGACAAATGTTGCACGAGTTTAAATTGGCCTGGCTTGATCATCAATTTTTGCGATGAGTTCAATTTCAGGAAAGGAACAATTTGCATTTTTCAGTTAAATTATTGTTTAGAATATTTCATATGTTTTCAACACCCTGGATCAATGCCATCTATTTCTCATGAAGAAGAGGATTTTCACACGGGTTATTCTTCAGGCAGAGCAATGAAATTGGGCTATGCCTTAGTCAAGATTCTGTCTATTTCTATGTAATGTCAGTAATATCTGTCTCATTGTGAAAGGCACTCGATAAAATAAAAATAAATCAACACAACTTTGTTTAAATTCTCCTTTTGTTCTTGTAAATTTCATTTAGTTATGTTGTGTTTCACTGTGATGTATGACTATTAATCATTTAGGAGTCATAAGGGAATTTGAGCAATATAGCACTGTCAATGGATGAAAGGAAGATAAGTATGTATCTGCAGCTTGTGCTCAGTACTTTTCTCCAAAGAATTGGATTAACCATGAATGTGAAACTCTGTAATAACTCACAATTATATTTTTTCAAAGCAGTTGAACATTGTCTGTTTTATTATCAAAAGATAAATCATGAAGAATTGAAAACCGTTGTCCCATAAACTTTCCTGACTCTAATGATTTTAACCTGCATTAGAGATTTTGACAATACTTTAAATGATCTTTTCATCCCTTCTGGTCATCCATCACTCGACTGTCCAATTTTATCAGTAGGTTGGCACGTAAAAGGCTTCAAAGACAGCATTAGCCAGTGAGTGTGGGATGGGTTGATGGATCATGGATTCAAAATCATGGATCCAAAATCAGTAATTAAGTCGCCGAGGTCAGGATTACTAGGATTTACAAGGATTGTAAGGGATTCTATGATAAATTTACTGTGGGCGACAGAGGTTAAATCTGTTTATTTTGCTTGCATTGTAGTGTACTTCCATCACCGGGCTTTCTATTGCTGGTTTCAATAGTGAACAAAACAAACAAATTGAAGATCAGTATGCATTGGCAAATTCTAATAGCTAAACAACATTTCAAAACCAAGTGTTTTATGTTGCACCTTTTGCACTTGGCTGGGTTTAACAGCAAGCGTGTGATAGCTCGAGCTGAAAAATCCTGCCTGACACAAATTAATTGGAGGCTGCTTAATTCAAACAAACTTCGTTATTGGCAAGATTAGTTTTGGATTTCTGGGTTAAAGAAAAGCGGTGCAATGTGTCTTATTAATGTCTGCACATTTACTTAAGCCAATATGAAGTGCACTCTCTTAGCGGGATTTTGCAGTCCTTCCCGCCAGTGGGACTATGTAGTTCCCTGGTTCCATACAAAATGGCGCAAACTTCGGTGGGACTGGAAGATCATACCGGCAGAAAATGGTGAACCGCCTCCGCTGTAGGAAAACACGTCGGTGGGGGGCGGGGTTGGAAACTCCTGGCCCTTGTTTGGTTCCATTGGTCATTCTCTGATGTGTTATGCTACTTTTGAACACCCTGATTTGCCATCTTTCCAGCTTGAACATAAGGTAGGCTGAGAAAAGGGGAAAGGCTGTTAGCCCCATCTTCCTTGCTATCTTAGTCTCCAGATCCAGAGTCTCTTCTCTTTACACATTAACCTTGAATTGCTTTAAAAAGATATTTGCATGGTCTACTTGGTATTTTCTTTCTGAGAAAGCACCTGATTAGCCCATTAGCTGTGAAAAAGTTCTACTTGGTCTTCCTTCTGACTTTCAATTTCTCATTTTATTTGCTAAGTTACTGGTATGTTGGCGTAGTGTTATGGGAGAGGTGTTTTCAGAACCCCAAAATGTATCATGGAGTTCAACCAACCCCCACCTTTAATGGATTGTTGCTTTTGAAGCACACGGCTTGTTCCCCAGGTATAGTATTACAATTATGGACATGTGGTTTTTAAAACAAAACAGTGTTTATTCCATGAACTCAAATTAACCTTTTAAATAAACATTGGATCTCTTAACACCCCTTACTTCAAAGATAACCCCGAAAATAATACAACACTACCCAATCCTGCAAACTGTTCCTTTACACATCCAAAATACTTCACCTTCACAAAAACAGTAACACACCAGGTCACAGTTAATATATATTTTCTGTTGGATGGCAGAGATATATCAGCTTGGTTGACTTCTGCTCCAGCACCTTGCTTTTTCTTCATGCAGCTCACAGCCACAAAAACCACAGTCACACCCAAACTGCTGTCTCAAACTGAAACTAAAAACTCCCAGAACTAACCTCAAAATGGCCGAACTGAACTCAGCTCCACCCACTCTCTGACATCACTATTTTCTTAAAGGTACATTGCTTAAACATCCATTTCTTAAAGGTACTCTCACATGACAGTAGCGTTCACCGATGCCCTTGCTTTGTGTCAGGCCGCACCTGACATTAGTGCCTCTGTCCTGCTCGAGTTGAGTGTTTAATTCTTGGCAAGCTAGTCATCCTATTTTGTGTTCCTGGTATTTAGAATCGGAGAGGCCTCTGGGGCACAATCTGGTGAGCAGCACACAGTTGCTGATGCACATCAGCTGGAGGCAGGAACATCCAAGGGAAACAGCAGTCGGAGGTCTGCTGGATCCCAGGACTCAGCTGGGTCCCAGTCAGATGCCAAGGCTCTTTACAAGGTTATCCCAGAGCTGATGCAGATTATCGGACACAGCCATGAGATTAAGTAGGGGATGTGAGCAACATTCCAACAGGTGCATAGCCGATTAGAGGAATTCTAAAGACTTTGGGCACTGTAGATAATGCTGACGATGTGTGGCACTGAGGCCAACACTGCTAGGGTGGTGACTGCAGTGGAAAGCCTGGGGCATGACATCCGCATTATGAATGGTGGTGTCCAAGGCATGGCTCACTCCGTGACGGTCATGGCTGAGTGCCTCGACGTTAGATCCCAATCACTGAGCGACATGTCCCAGACGCAAGTGGACATTGCCGTGGCACTGCAGAGCATGTCCCAGTCACTGAGGAGCATCACTGAGGGCATCAACACCATAGTACAGACATTGGGGTGCCGCTAGGACTGGCAGCGCCAGACGACGCAGAGACCTCTGGAGCTCACTTCAGCTGCCCCTCCATCCCATGGAGACTTGCAGGGCCCTACGGGCCCATCAGGGAGCAGGAAGCGCTGGAGCCCAACCCAGGGCCTGCCATCAAGGAGACAGCAGCAGTCTCCCGTTCTTTCCAATTCTCCACTCCAGACACTGACGCATCTCAAGGGCAGCAGGAAGAACATGTTGGCACGGTGACGCCGTGTAGATCCTGTGCAGAAGATGGGTGGGAGCACGCTATCATAGGAGTCAGACTTTGGCATAAACTGAGGAGCACCAGAGCTATCCTCACAGCAAGTTATCATCACTCTCCTGCCTTGTACATTACATTGACCCACTGACAATGCCAAAACAGGCCCATCACCCTGGGGTGATGTTACACAGATCCTTGGAGGGTGAAACCGGGGGTCATAGAGAGGTGGGGGTGTGGGTTGGTAAGCTGGAGAAATGAGGGAGGGGGAAAGAGGTGAATGGCAGAGGGTGGGATTGGGGGAAGAAGGGATTGTGGGGCAGGGAAGATTGGGTGGGTAGGAGGGAAGGAGGGATTGAGGGTCGACAGGTGTGAGCTGATGGAAAAAGCCTCATCCGAAGAGAATCGGATGAGGATGAGGGCCTCCCTGGTCTCCCTTGCCACCGCCTGTCCTCCATCCTCCGGGTCCACCTGTAGGTCCTCCCTGGATTAGTCCTCCACCTCCTCCTAATCCATCTCCTCCTCCTCCCCATATGAGGCCACATGTCCCTTCTCCTCCTCCTCCAGCATTTCTCCCTGCTGCTGTGCCAGGTTGTGGAGGGCAGAGAAGATCAGCACAGAGCAGGAAACCCTGTGGGGGGTGTATCACCAGAGTAGTGTAGGCATCGGATCCGGTTCTCAGCAGCCTGATACACCTTTCAATGACAGCACGGGTGGCAGCATCGGCCTCGTTATATTGGGTCTCCACCTTGTCTCCGGCCTCTGCACTGGCATCATCAGCCAGGACCTTAGCAGGTACACCTACCCCCACGAGCCAAAGCGTTATCCTAGGGTGGTCCTCAAAGACGCCAAGGATCTCTGAGTTTCCCGGGGTGTAGCTGTCATGCATGCTGCCTGGGAAGTGGGCATACTCTGGTGAACATATGCTATTACAATTCACCACTGTACTGTGTTGTATTATGTTGATGCCCTTGTGGGCTCTGTCTGTAGCTCCGCCCCCTCGGGGGTGGTATATAAATCTGTAAGCCTGTAGGCAGCACTCAGTACAGAGCAGTCGCAGGCAGGCACAGATCTAGCTGATTAAAAGCACTGTTCACTTCTACTCATCGTCTCATGTGAATTGATGATCACATCACGCCTGATCTGGAAGTGGTGGTCGCACATGAGTTGAACATTCAGGGAGTGGGACCCCTTCCTGCTAATCAAGGGCACACCCTGTTACCCCAGTGTGTGCAAGGCAACATGCATGCCGTTGATTGCCCTATGGATCTGGGGCATCCCAGTGATGGCAGATAATCCTGCAGCCCAGCTATCTTTGTGGGCCTGGCCCAGCTCAAAAGTTGATATCGTCGAATGCTTGGGCATAAAGGGCATCCGGATCCTCATGGATGCACTTGTGGGCTGTAGCTTTGGAAATGCCACACAAGTCCTTGCTCGAGCTCCGGAATGATCCGGTTGCATAAAAGTTCAGAACTGCGGTAATTTTCACGGCAACTGGGAGTGGGTATCCTGCTGTTCCACAAGGTGGCACGTCCGCGAGGACATGGCACAGGTGCTGCGCTGTCTCTTTGTTGAGATAGAGTCTCCTGTGGCACATGCTATCCGTCATTTCATCAAAAGATCAACGACGTCTGTACACATTGGGTCATTCTGGTGTACCCCTCTGGGTCACTCCTCAGCCTGATGGGAAGCCAGGTCTTCAGAGTGTGCTGTGGCATCCTACACATGGGGTGTCGTCTCCAGCCTGCGTTGAAACTGCCGCCTTCTCTGGTGGCTGGCCACCTGGGCTGTCACCAACACCATGAGGGCAGTTTCTGCAGGACCGACAACACCAGCCATATTGATGTATCTGTCAGGAATTAAAGAAGGAGAGAGACTGACAATCAGATGGGGCTTCCACCCAGGACCCTCACATCCCCCAAACTTGCCCCATCCTTACATGTCCCGCGTTCTCTCATAGTGCCATTTGCAGAGCCAGTAGAGCTGGAGAAACTCATTCTGCACACTCACCCCAATCACAATCAGCAGACCCTAGATCCCAGATCTCTGCCGGGAACATTAAGGAGGCCGTGCTCTGGTGCCCCCCATCCTCCACTGGTCCACACATTCACCCATTGTTCGTGAGAATGTTCTTGAGTGTTTGATTGTTGCCAGCTGCCTCTATGGTGCTGATGCTCCTAGAGTTCTGGCCCAGTGTTCAGGCTTCAGCGTTTCCTTGAGATGCAATGCACTAATTATTCCCTGAGGCATAGCACGTGTGCCCACGAGAAGCCGCTGAGAATGTTTTATTGGCAAAGATGGTCAACAGTAACAAAGATTTTAAAATCAACTACGCAGCATTCCACATATCATGTTGACCTTTAAACAACAAGGAAACATCACCGTTCCATATTGGTACCAATAGAAAGCATCATCCCTCGCAGGTTCCGAAACGGAAGTGGAAGACAAGCTTGAGAATGTGTTATCATGTCCAGAACTTTGTCATAGAAATGATCCGTCCAACAACTCATTACTTGTTCCATGTCTCAGTGTCATTCTCTGTGCAGCTATGAAGCTGTGCAGGCCCTCTCACATGGCCTGGAAGTTAAAGTGACCTTCAGCATCGAACCAAGAGCTCTGTCCCGGGAGCAGTTACTCCTATTATTCCCAGTTATTTTTATCAACAATATTTAAAGATGGCATGAAGGCCCCACAGACACAAAGCCCTCACCACCCCCCCCCCCCCCCCCGGCCCAGAGGCGACCCCGAACCGCAATGCTCCAGCCCCCTGAGCCAAACCTCCCCTGCCACCTGATCCGCACATCCCACACCAGCTCCAGTGCTCTTGAGCTGCATACCGGAAAATGGAAATGGCTACTCACGTTTTCACTTCCCCTCAGCAGCCATTACAACAGCTTAACATTTTTATCAAGGAGTACTGAAGGACATCCACGCGATTTCTCTCTGAAGAGGCAGGTAATTCCTGGGAGGCCATTGCATTTGACTTCAATCTCGCTAATGAGATGCAAATGAATGCAAATGAGGGTTAATGCTATGCTTGCCATATTTGGAAGAAATCCGGAATTCGCCAACGGGAGTGGGCAGGTAAGATTTCAAACTGATTTTCGCCCGGTACAAATCTCGATTTTGGTCTTTCCTGCTTTTTAACCAGTGTCCCCAGATCTGCACCGGACACAACAGTGGATAAATCACACCCATTGCCTCTGATTTCAAGCAAAAGCTGCTTCAAGTCAGCCTGGAAGTCCTCTTGCTACTTTTGCTTACGATGAGTTCTTCAGAAACTACACTGTGGTAGTCACCACTAGCAGTATTATATGTATTACGGTAAGACATATATACTAGAGGTACATGGGTAAATCCCTGCCTCCTGGCTCAACCCAGTAGGCGGTGTATAAATGTGTGTGCTCGCCGGTGCTGCAGCCATTCTGATAGCAGCTACAGGAGGCACAACATCTTTGCTCAATAAAGCCTCAATTATTCCACTACTCTAGTCTTTGTGGTAATTGATAGTGCATCAATTTATTGAGCAAAGATTTTTAAAATGATGGAGCTTCGCATCAAGCCTAATCGCCTGCAGCCGAGCCCTCAAGCAGCCAACGGCACATCCGCTTTTGACCACTGGCTAGCCTGCTTCGAAAGCTAACTCCGAACATCCGCTGCGGAACCCTCGGACACACAGAAACTTCAAGTCCTTTATTCACGGGTGAGCCCTAATATTTTTCCTCTCATCCGGGATGCGCCCACTTACTCCGATGCGATGAGCTCCTGAAGGGACTCTACGTTCGGCCAGTCAATCAACTATACGCTAGGCACCTCCTGTCCACGAGACAGCAACTCCCCAGTGAGTCCCTGGACGATTTCTGGCGTGCCCTGCACAACTTGGGAGGAACTGTGACTGCCAGGCAGTTTCGGCAGTCCAGCACACAGAACCTTTAATCCAAGACACTGTTCTGGAAAATACAGAATGTGTCATTTGAAACATAGAGGTCTGCCAACATCTGATCGAGGAGAGTGCAGGGAAAGATCCCACAAGAGGTTGGTGGCAGCTGAAGGGCACAGAAACTGTGGGCAGCAATTTCAGTCTATCAGAATGGTTATTACAACCTGCAGCAGGAGAAAGGCAACAGAAAAAAGTTTTAAAAAATCTCTTTGTGTTGTTGGAAAATTGTGATGGACTGCCCCTTTAAGACCCGAAGTCCGATCCTTATCAGAGGTCCCGATCAGAACAGCTGAAACAAAGAAACCAGCGTGGACTTCAGACTCCTCCCCTTTTTCTCCCCACGAGGCAAGAAGCAAGAACAAAGACACCAGCAGCAGAACACCAGCGGCACCCGAAGAAGCAAGAAGGACAGCTCAGCCACAGCAGCCGGAAAAGAGAAAACTGCACCAGGAGAGATGACCAGGAGGCTTGAAAGTGAAAGAGAGAGAGAGAGAGTCTGAAGGCCTCACCAACCAACCAGACAACATCAAAAAGTAAATAATGTTTTTAATTTAATGAGATAAAAAGAGTATGTTAATAATAAAATAATTTAACCTGAAAAAGTGGTTATTAGCTTACTTCACTTCCTTAAGAACGCAGGACCCTGGACATCAATGCCATTAAGGGGTAAGTAAGTAAAATTCTTCAGTGAAGGTAGGAGTTATACCGGGGGATAACTTGAAAGGAGAGTTTGACCCGAATCGCACTCTCAGAGGCCTGTACTGGAGTCAGGGAGGTAGTTCCCTGTTCGCGGTTTTTAGAATTGGCCCGTAAGGTTCTTTGGTATAAAGGGAATTCTAAAACATATAGGTGAATTTAAAAAACATGGCGCCCAGCGTGGAGGCCTAGAATATTAGAAGTTTCTAGGTAAAGCGAGGCTAGAATATTAGAAGTTTCTAGTTAAGCGGAGTAGGGGCTAGAATATTAGAAGTTTCTAGTTCCCAAGAAAAGCCTAGAATATTAGAAGTTTCTAGGTAAAGCGAGGCTAGAATATTAGAAGTTTCTAGGTAAAGCGAGGCTAGAATATTAGAAGTTTCTAGGTAAAGCGAGGCTAGAATATTAGAAGTTTCTAGGTAAAGCGAGGCTAGAATATTAGAAGTTTCTAGTTAAGCAGAGTAGGGGCTAAAGAATAAATCATCCTCAGAGTAAGGCGGATTGTGCGGACATTTTCTGGAAAATAGGGACGCTTATATTCAGAAACCAATAATCAATCGACCCTTAACTAGAGCAGGAAGATAGTGCCTTGGTCAGCCTTGGATAGGGCCCAGAAAGGGTACTTATCCTTAATTTCAGAGTGCACCTGAAAGGGACAACCAGGAACAGAACTAAAAATCCGAAAATGGCAATTAGGGTAATTCTCATGCCCTGGGATACGGTCAAGAGAAATGTAGAAATGAAAAGGGAATGGAAGAAATTAAAAGAGCAAAAGAAATCCTGGACAGGAGATATGTATCCAGACGGAGATATCTCCCTCTTTGTTAGAGTGCCAAAAGCCCTGCAATATACAGATTCAGTCCGGGTCCTTAAAGCACTTTGTCAGTTTGCATTTGAAAAGCGAGCTGAATCACTAATCGTATTTGGACACAGACAGAAGCATGCAGCTGCTCAAGTGGGCAAAGTGTGTTCCAAACTGATTAAAATCATTGACGGAGTAAACAGGACAGAAATAATACAGATCCATAGTAAACACAAAATTAACTCTGAAGTGGTAGGCAAATATATAAAACAACTGCAGAAAAATGAACCATTAGAAATGGAAAGTGACGAGGAATCAGGCCTAGAATCAGATAGCCGAGAGAATTCGGACTCCTGTGAAAATTTCCCAACGGGATACAATTTTCCATACCCAGATCCAAGTCTGTTTCAGGAAGAAAATTGGCCTCAGCAATCTGCCACACATAAGAAAGAAGCGTTTATCGATCATTTCGTTGAACCACAAGAAAGTGAAGAGGAACAAGGCATAGTTGGGATTATGGCGCCTCCTGTGATGGGACAGGAAGAATTATCATCCTCATCCGAGAATGAGGAAATAGTCAAACCAAAGAGAGGAATAGGGAATAGAAAAAATTCTAAACCATTAGAAATAGGGGATTATAGCGATCACTGGAAACACCAACAACCTTCCACTTATCAACCAGTAAATAAGGATGTACCGTATTATATGTATAATCCAGAAGCAGAAATGGTACACCATAGAGATCAGGAAGGATGGGAAAGAGAGGTTACAGCTAGGGGACTTAAAATAGGAGAAATATTAGGCGGAAGTCAACAAATTGATTCTTCGAAATTACTAGAATTACCAAACGTTACCCCCAAAGCTAAAATTTGGCAAATGAGCAAAGGGTATGACAGTTTCGGAAGAGCCATGAGTAGGGTAAGGAACAGCACAGAAACACAAGGCCAGATAATAGCAGCACTAAGACCACAGGAAAGGATACAGAATCGTCCAAGACCCCAAAAAACTGCTCCTACTCCAATGGATAGGGCAAGTTATGCTCCACGAGATAGCCAGGTACCAAGTGCAAGGTTTGAAGAATATATAGAATCGGTGGAAGAGTTTGCACAACATGGTACCCCCTATTTTGAGGAAGAACCGGTACGACGACGGATACATTTCTCCGAATATAGGGACCCAGATAGAGGTGCCCCTTTGAGAACACCATGCCCCAGAAGTGAGAAAATAGTTCAGTCATTTACACCAGGTCCAGAGGAAGGACAGGGAGGCATGGTACCGTATAAAATAGTAGCAGCCGTAATGAAGACAGCAGGCCCAAAGAAACATGGGGAGAGTAGAATTGAGTATTCACAGAGGTTAAAACAGTTAGCGAAGAAAATGGGGGCATCAGGAGAATCCACCAAATTGATTGATTTACATACAGTGGGAGAAATAGTTACAGGCGAAGTCGCAGATTTAATAAATGAGTTAGATTTGGGAAATGAGAGAGCTAATTTAATGAAAGAGATGACAGAGGCAGCATATGCAGGGGAACACCTCACACCATATATCGACCGAATATATGAGGTTAATAAGGAAGAGGGGGTCGATGTAGTCAGATTCCTGAGGGAATTAGGACCCAAGATTCCAGGAGGAAAAAGCCTCTCAATAATACTGTTAACGACCTCTAGAAGAGAAATAGGAAGAGAACTGGTTAAATTTGATTTGGCAGGCAAAGCATTTAAGGATAAACACACAAAAGGGGAACAAAAAAGAGCAGCTGCCCAAAATAATGTTTCAACACAAAATGCTCAGATTAGACCACCAAACCGACAGATACCTGACAAATCGGAACAAAATCCAGCACAACCAGCAATGCCACAACATGGGTATAATTTGCGGTCACAAGGGCCACCTCCACCACAAAATCTAGATTATTTACCAAGGGGACAATTCCTAGCCCTCAGTCGGGAGGAAAGAGACAGATTCATTGAGGATAGGAGAAGAAGAGCAGCTGGTCAGGGGAGGATTGAGCAAGGTAGATATCAACCACCAGAAGGGTATCCGGGACGCTCACGAGGGGGATTCCGAGGAGGAGGCAGAGGAGGCCCCGGTATATATGGACAGGATTCGGCTTCTCCCCTTAAACAGGCTATACAAAATCTAACAACAGAAACAGACAAAGGAGAATTAGTAGTAGTATACAAGGGGGAAAGATGTATAGTGGACACAGGGGCTGAGATATCAATGATAAGGGAAGAAGCTGGAAATCCGACAGGAAAGAAATACATAGTAGAAGGAGCATTAGGGAATAAGGATATTAGACCAGAAGTTAGATTGGGAGAATTACTGGCAATATCAGGAACTGATAATCTGATGGCAGGGAAAGATTTAATAAAAATAGATACTGGAAAAATAAGGATATTAAAACCAATTGATAACATGGAGGAAATAAGGAAACAGAAAGAGAAAAGTATTTTAAATGACGAAGCTTGGAAGAAGATGGAAGAAGTACTGATGGGAGCAAACCTAGCGATAGGTAAGAATGACACAGGTTTGCTTAGCCAGCAATTTCAACACACAATTCACGGGGGACAACACAGACCTCAAAAACAGTATCCTTTGCCTAGAGGAGCTAAGAGTGAGCTGGAGATAATAATCAAGGAATTGGAGCAGCAGGGGATTATTCAAGGGGTCACATATGCCTCAACAAATAGTCCACTTCAGGTAGTAAGAAAACCAGATGGCACATTTAGAATGGTAACAAATTACAAAGCTTTAAATAAAGTCACAAAGAAGGACAAGAGATATTTAATAAATCCACAAGCTACCTTAGAGCAAGTCGCGGGAAAAACTTACTTAACTAGTATAGATTTGGCGAATGGATTCTGGAGTGTTCCATTAGACCCAGACAGCAGGGAGAAAACAGCATTCACCTTTGGAACTAAGCATTATGTATATTGTAGACTTCCACAGGGATATGTTAATTCTCCAAATCACTTTCAGGCAATAATCAGGGAGCTGATTCAAGATGATTTGGCCTTAGTATATATCGATGATATATTAATTGGAGATGACGATCAGGACATACATGTGGAAAGAGTGGCCAGGATCATTAAGACACTTGGTGAAGCAGGCTTTAAAATAGGGCTAAAGAAATGTCAAATTGGGAGAAGCGAAGTCAACTATTTGGGTTATTCAGTATCGAAGGAAGGTAGAGAGGCCAGTATTGAAATGAGGAAGAAGATAGCTGAAATTACTGCGCCGGTTTCGAAAAAAGGGGTTCAAAAAATAATGGGAATGTTGGGATATCTAAGGCCAGTAGTGAAGGACTTCAGTCTCTATGCTAAAGCCATTTATCAAACCTTGAAAGGGGATTTTATTTGGACCCGCGAGGCCCAGAGAGGGTTAGATCAGTTAAAGGCAGCAATTGCGATATCGGGGTCATTAGTTGGGAGACAAGAAGAGGATGATTTAAGCATTAAATTAGACATATATAAAAATGGATATGGTATGGTACTTGCTAATCTTAGCAATCAGACACCTATCAAACATCTGACAGGAAACTGGTCGAGAGCTGAACAAAAGTTTCAAACATCGAGAAATGTCTAGCAGCTATAACAAAGAGAATAGCAGAGATAGAAAACTTGTCGGGTGGTAAGAAAATTTATGTCACCACTGAGTTTTTGGAGTTAAAGGAGCTAACCAAGAGACAGATTTGCCAGCAAGGCGCGAATACAGCTCGATGGGAAAGATGGGAAACCATTCTTCTAAACCCTGACTTAATGTTTGTTCATAATATTCAAAAGGGACAGAAACTTGATGAGCCAGTTAGTAAAACGGAGTTGGTGAATGCTTGGGTATTATATACTGATGGTAGTAAAGTCAAGAAGGACGAAGAACAAGCCAGATGGGCATTCATTTTAAAAAATTCAGGAAACATAGTAGTGGAGGAACAGGGAGTAATCATTGGATCAGCTCAGACAGCTGAGGTAGAGGGAGTATTGCAAGGGTTGAAGGAGTGTCACCAGCGAAAGCTGCAGGAAGTTACCGTTGTAACCGATAGCTTTTTCGTGCAGCAAGGATTGGAGAAAGATTTGGAGTTTTGGAAACTAAACGGTTGGACGAACGGTAGAAATAAACTACTGGAACAGAAAGAACAGTGGGAAGAGATAGATAAAATTTTAGCCGATATGGAGATCCAGACAATTCATCAAAAAGCACACACAAAAGGAATTGGGGAACTGTGTAAGGGGAATCAGGAAGTGGATGAATTAGCCAGACTTAGGACAATAATCTTGGGGACTCTTGGGAACTCAGCAGCCGACCATCAAATGATAATTAAGCAAGTACATGAAGCCACAGGACATGGGGGTCATGTTGTAGTCGCAAGGGAGTTGAAGAAGTTGGGACTTAAAATAGCTTATTGGAGACAACATTTAACTGCAGTAAGGAGAAAATGTGAGAGATGTATGGCCTGTGGAGGACAGAGAGGAAATAAAACATATGGGAGCATAAAAACTGAGAAACCAATGCAGGAATGGTCATTAGATTATGCAGGACCACTTTTTCCCAGAAGCAGCAAAGGTAATTTGTATTTTTTAGTCAAAGCTGATAGCTGCACGGGAGAAATTGACCTTAGAGCAACCAGCAAAGCAAATGGAGCCACAACCAAAAGGGTATTGGCAGAAATGATGACCTCCAGAGGTAGACCAGAATCGATCCGAATGGACAACGCGCCACACTTTAGAAACAATACTGTTATTAACTTTTGTGCTGACAGAGGAATAACAATCAATTGGGCCGTGAAATATGCACCTGAGAGTAATGGAATGGCTGAGAGGTCTGTAAGAAAAGTAAAGGATTGGATCATAAAGAATCAGAATAATAAAGGCTGGGATAAAGACATTGAAAGAATAGTATTTGATCTTAATAGCAACCTTGGAACCTCTGTCCCCCAGGGACAAGGAGACCCAAGTGAATCTGGGAATTATCAAGTAGGAGACGAAGTTTGGGTGAAGTTACCAACTAAGACTGCGGGGAAAATCATTCGCGAGACTGTAAAATGTAAAGACAAGATTGTTCAGATTCTGGGTACACATACAATTGAATTAGAGAAGCATGGTGTCTGGAGCAAAAGAAATTGTGTCACGCTTGAAACACACGACCCAGTGAGCATCAGAGGAGTTTGAGATTCTTCGAATCTCACTCAGGGGTGCAATGACAGAAGGAGGCTTGACTACATCAAGGATATGGAATATAAACCAGTTCAAAAAGAAATGATGGCAAAAGGAATCCGGAAGTCCTGGAGAGGGCACTTCTGGGATAATCCGAATTAAAGAATAGGGCCCTCTCCACCCTTGATCTGTTCATTTGCTTTTTCAGGTGGAAAAAATTAATAACAAACCAGGTCGCAAGAAGGAAGAGAACTACACTCCAATAACAAACCAGTTCGCGAGAAGGAAGAGAACTACACTCCAGAGAAGAATCTGTTCGACAGGATTGGGGGGAAACTAATGATATAATTGGCTACAAATTTGAGGGAATTAAATGCAAATTAGAATATCAAATTATAACTGGACAGTGAAACCCCCGGTCAGACATCTCTAACTGGACATTAGTTGATGGATGATCTGTGGTCTCCATGGGGTATGTACTACGCAGTGGAATCATTAAGGTCTCGGCAGCAGATAGCAGCGACTGACGAGGAACCCCAATATGATCAATGATAATAGGTTAAGAATTTCAGTAGCTTGATACTACGGCGGGAAAATTGTTACCAATGCAACAAAACAATATTGCATTGAAGAGCTATAATCGTTGATAAGAAAATTTTTTTTATTTTCATGTAAATTGATAGGGACTGTTGTATATATATGAGAAGGGGGGTATGTGTGTCGTTAAATAACTTGATCCGCATTTCTAAACTGTGAATGTTTTAATAGAGGGTTAGTTAGTATGTAATAATGATTGTTCCAAAAGCCAAGAAGCGATGTTTCGATATTGATATTAAATTGTTAACAGTTGAAAATATGTAAAGTGTAACACACAGTCTATTGGTTAGGTAATGTATAAGGTGTTAAGATAAGATAAAAATTTTACTATGTATAGAACAATAAGGAGAATTTGTTTGGGAAGAAAAAAAAAAAAAGAGACGGTTCAATGCGGTTTTGTAAATGCTGAAATGAAAAATATACACGTTGTCAGAAAGATGTTCTCTCATGTAAACCAGGGGTTGGCAGACTTACATGATTCACGACAATGTTGGACATTAATGGGGAAGTTAGGAATACAAGCAGGATCAATTGAACATTTTAAATTAATAAGACTAGGGGATCAGTGGGGGGTAAAAGATATCACAATTACCACATTCCAATCAGAAATGGAAAACAAGACTCGTATTGACACTGGTCTATGATATGCATACAAATGACAATGATCAGGGATGTAGGTTAGTACAATTGGATGGGGGGACAATAAACCAAATTATAGTAATGTTTCAAATGTCAAGACGGGGTGTTCTGGAAAATACAGAATGTGTCATTTGAAACATAGAGGTCTGCCAACATCTGATCGAGGAGAGTGCAGGGAAAGATCCCACAAGAGGTTGGTGGCAGCTGAAGGGCACAGAAACTGTGGGCAGCAATTTCAGTCTATCAGAATGGTTATTACAACCTGCAGCAGGAGAAAGGCAACAGAAAAAAGTTTTAAAAAATCTCTTTGTGTTGTTGGAAAATTGTGATGGACTGCCCCTTTAAGACCCGAAGTCCGATCCTTATCAGAGGTCCCGATCAGAACAGCTGAAACAAAGAAACCAGCGTGGACTTCAGACTCCTCCCCTTTTTCTCCCCACGAGGCAAGAAGCAAGAACAAAGACACCAGCAGCAGAACACCAGCGGCACCCGAAGAAGCAAGAAGGACAGCTCAGCCACAGCAGCCGGAAAAGAGAAAACTGCACCAGGAGAGATGACCAGGAGGCTTGAAAGTGAAAGAGAGAGAGAGAGAGTCTGAAGGCCTCACCAACCAACCAGACAACATCAAAAAGTAAATAATGTTTTTAATTTAATGAGATAAAAAGAGTATGTTAATAATAAAATAATTTAACCTGAAAAAGTGGTTATTAGCTTACTTCACTTCCTTAAGAACGCAGGACCCTGGACATCAATGCCATTAAGGGGTAAGTAAGTAAAATTCTTCAGTGAAGGTAGGAGTTATACCGGGGGATAACTTGAAAGGAGAGTTTGACCCGAATCGCACTCTCAGAGGCCTGTACTGGAGTCAGGGAGGTAGTTCCCTGTTCGCGGTTTTTAGAATTGGCCCGTAAGGTTCTTTGGTATAAAGGGAATTCTAAAACATATAGGTGAATTTAAAAAACAACACCTTCGTTACGGAAATGAGGTCTGCGTACGTCCGCCAGCGCCTATTGGAAGGGGGTACGCTTGATCTTGTGGGAACCAGGCAGCTCGCGAACTCGTTAACAGTAGCCTTCCGTAACGTCCAGTCGTACGATCCTGATCGCGTGGCACCCTCATGGGCATCGTGGGCCCCACCAGCTGCCAACTCCAGCTCACTGCAAACCTGCGCTGCGCGGCAGGCAGCCAACCCTGGGGGGGGCCCAAGTGCTATTTTTGCGGGCAGAACAAACATCCCCGGCAGCGCTGCCCGGTGCAGAGTGTGACTGCAACGGATGTGAAAGAAGGGACACTTTGTTTCTGTTTGCCAGGCCCGGTCAGTCGCCGCTGTTTCCAGGCCCAACGTTCCTGCACCCCCCACGTGCGACCCAGGGGCACCGCCATTTTCCTCCTCGCAAGCCACGTGCGGCCCGTGGGCGCCGCCACCTTTGGTACTATTTTGGATGGCGCCTCAGTACCCCTGATCGTCTGGAGGCTCGTCTGGCCGTTCATCGCCCGGCGCTACCTCCACCACCGCTGACCAGCCCGGGGCCTCCCAGCATCTGCCGCAGCTCGCCTCCATCACCCTGGACCAGTCCCGGCCCCGCAACCTCGCGACTGCAACAACGACGGTAAAGATCGATGGGCACGAGTCGTCCTGCCTTTTTGACTCCAGGAGCACAGAGTGCTTCATCCACTCCACGACGGTAAGTCGCTGCTGCCTCGCGGTACACCCCGTCACCCAGAAGATCTCCCTGGCCTCTGGACCCATTCCATGTAAATGCGGGGGTACTGCATCTCAACCCTCACTGTCCAAGGCGTAGAGTTAAGCAACTTCCGGCTCTATGTCCTCCCCCACCTCTGCGCTGCCCTGTTACTCGGCCTGGACTTCCAGTGCCACCTCCAAAGCTTAACCTTAAAATTCGGCGTACCCCTACCCCCCTCACCGTATGCGGCCTCATGACCCTTAAGGCCGATCCACCGTCCTTGTTTGCGAACCTCACCCCGGTCGCCACCAGGAGAAGATGGTACAGTGCCCAGGACAGGACCTTCATCAGGTCGGAGGTCCAACGGCTTCTGCGGCCAGGGGTCATTGAAGCCAGAAACAGCCACTGGAGAGCCCAAGTGGTGGTAGTAAAGACTGGGGAGAAGCACAGGATGGTCATTGACTACAGTCAGACCATCAATCGGTACACGCAGCTCGACGCGTACCCCCTCCCACGCATATCTGACATGGTCAATCAGATTGCGCAGTATCGGGTCTTTTCCACAGTGGACCTGAAGTCCGCCTGCCACCAGCTCCCCATCCGCCCGGAGGACCGCCAATACACTGCGTTCTAAGTAGATGGCCGTCTCTATCACTTCCTTAGGGTTCCCTTCGGCATCACTAATGGGGTCTCTGTCTTCCAGCTGAGATGGACCGAATGGTTGGCCGGTACGGACTGCGGGCCACCTTCCCGTACCTGGATAATGTCACCATCTGCGGCCACGATCAGCAGGACCACAATACTAACCTCCTAAAATTCCTCCAGACCACCAAACTCCTTAACCTCACATACAATAAGGAGAAATGCGAGTTCCGCACCAACCGTTTAGCCAGCCTTGGCTATATTGTGGAAAATGGAGTTCTAGGGCCCGACCCCGACCAAATGCGCCCCCTCATGGAACTCCCCCTCCCCCACTGCCCCAAGGCCCTGAAACGATGCCTGGGGTTTTTCTCCTACTCTGCCCAGTGGGTCCCTAACTATGCGGACAAGGCCCGCCCACTCATTCAGTCCACACTTTTTCCCCTGACGGCTGAGGTCCGCCAGGCCTTCAACCGTATCAAGGCCGACATCGCCAAGGCCATGATGCACGCGGTCAATGAGTCCCTCCCCTTCCAGGTTGAGAGCGATGCATCGGACGTAGCTCTGGCCCCCACCCTCAACCAGGCAGGCAGGACCGTGGCCTTCTTTTCCCGCACCCTCCATGCCTCCGAAATTTGGCACTCATCTGTCGAAAAGGAGGCCCAAGCCATTGTGGAAGCTGTGCGACATTGGAGGCATTACTTGGCCAGCAGGAGATTCACTCTCCTCACTGACCAATGGTCGGTTGCCTTCATGTTCAAGAACACACAGCGGGGCATGATCAAAAACAATAAGATCTTGAGGTGGAGGATCGAGCTCTCCACCTATAATTACAAGATTTTGTAACGCCCGGGGAAGCTCATCGAGCCCCCGACGCCCTATCCCGCGGTACCTGTGCCAGCGCACAAGTGGACCGACTCTGGGCTCTCCACTATGACCTCTGCCACCCGGGGATCACCCAGTTCTTCCATTTCATCAAGGGCAGCAACCTGTCCTACTCCATTGAAGAGGTCAGGACTGTTACCAGAGAGTGCCAGGTCTGCGCCGAGTGCAAGCCGCACTTCTACTGGCCAGATCGAGCACACCTGAAGAAGGCTTCCTGCCCCTTTGAGCGCCTCAGCATGGACTTCCCTCCACCGACCCCAACACGTACTTTCTGAATGTGGTCGATGAGTACTCCTGGTTCCTTTTCGCCATCCCATGCCCCGATATGACTTCTGCCACGGTCATTAAAGCCCTCCACAGCATCTTCACACTGTTCAGTTTCCCCATCTACGTCCACAGCGATCGGGGATCCTCTTTTATGAGTGATGAGCTGCGTCAGTTCCTGCTAAGCAAGGGCATTGCCTCAAGCAGGACGACCAGCAACAACCCCTGGGGAAACGGGCAAGTGGCGAGGGAGAACGGGATGGTCTGGAAGGCCGCCCTGCTGGCCCTGCGGTCTAAACATCTCCCAGTCTCCCCCTGGCAGGAGGTCCTCCCCGACGCACTCCATTCCATCCGATCACTCCTCTGCACCGCAACAAACGAGACCCAGCTTCTCTTTGCCTTCCCCAGGAAGTCCACCTCCGGGGTCTCGCTCCCAACATGGCTGACAGTTCTGGGACCCGTCCTCCTTCGCAAGCACGTACGGACCCATAAGTCAGACCCTTTGGTCGAAAGGGTCTACCTCCTACACACAAACCCGCAGTGCGCCTACGTGGCACACCCCGACGGGCGCCAGGACAGTCTCCCTCCGGGACCTGGCACCCGCTGGATCCCCTCCCATGGCCCCCGACCATGCACCGCTCCTTCCCCCCGGTTGCCTCATTCCCCCCTACCTCACTCACCCTCCCCCCAGCGAACCTCACCGCAGCCCCCGCCCCAGGACGGCCCGTCCTCCGGCTGGCTCCACTCAGGGGTGACGAAGACAAGGACAACACACTCCTGTAGTCACAGGTGACCAGGTCGGCGCCCACATCACCACCAGGACTGAGGCGATCGCAGAGGAGGATCAAGGCCCACTGACAGACTTAACTTGTAATTTTTTTCCACCACCCCCGTCTGACTCTTTTTTAACAGGGGGTGAATGTGGTAGTCACCACTAGCAGTATTATATGTATTACGGGAAGACATGTATACTAGAGGTACATGGGTAAATCCCTGCCTGCTGACTCTGCCCAGTAGGCGACGTATAAATGTGTGGGCTCTCCGAGCTG
This sequence comes from Scyliorhinus canicula, assembly GCF_902713615.1. Taxonomy (NCBI): domain Eukaryota; kingdom Metazoa; phylum Chordata; class Chondrichthyes; order Carcharhiniformes; family Scyliorhinidae; genus Scyliorhinus; species Scyliorhinus canicula. The sequence continues at coordinate 163,350,486 of NC_052150.1, read as the reverse complement.
CAGCCATTCTGCAGCTACAGGAGGCACAACATCTTTGCTCAATAAAGCCTCGATTATTTCACTACTCTAGGCTTTGTGGTAATTGATACTGCATCAATACAGCTCAAATTGCCCCAATAATTACTCACTTCTCAGCCACTCAACTCTCTTCTCGAAAACCCGCATCCCACAGGGTGTACAAGGCTGCAGCCTAGCATTTCCATGGACCCAGCTAACTAGCTCTACTGAGGAGGCAAACCACAGCTCACCACAGGCACTAAGTAGGCACCTCTTCAGTTTCACTGATCTGACAGTGTTTCAGCCTTGCCCCCGTCCCCACCAATGCTAACTTACAATAGCTCCACACCCTCACACATGTCAATAAGAACAGTAAGTGTCCACTCCTCCCCTTATTTAAACTCGATCTCCATTGTTGCTCTTATATCCTGGTCCCATATTGCTACTTGTGACTGCAGTTCTCCAGTCTTATTTACCACATACACTAAACCAATCTTAGTCTGCTTTTTATGCCCCCCCCATCTGGAGCTCACAAACTGTTTGACAGTCAAATATATTTCACGGCTGTTCAAGCCAGCAGCAAGTTCTATACAGTGGGGATCCTTGAGTGAGCAGATGGAAGAACTGTAAATGGTTTTTTTGTGACCATAGGTTTATGGAGTGAGTTTTAGCTAATCTAATATGCATGCATAAATGCAGCTGTGATTCCAAACTGCACTCTGCAGCATAGTTAAAACCATGATAATGACTTGTTTTGCTCTTTACTCCTTTCCTCCTGCTTTGCAAAGCCTTCTCAAAACATTTATCTTTGTTCTTATTTCCACCTGATCACATTCCTCTGCCTGTCCATTGTTTTCTTCTCCGCACTGAGATGCACTGAGGCACATTATGGATGTGAGCAACATTATATTTGTGTAAGTTATTTTCTCACTGGATTAAATTTAAGAGCAGCATCTGTCAGCCAGGAAACAACCCAGTCACAGCTCCAACAGAACTAAATACCTATTAGGCAGCTTGTCACTTGTCACAGAGTTTTCAATGCTTTTAATGGTGAAGATCCTGCTTCCATGATCTGTTCTGCCAGAGGGCCGGCAGCTATTCAGCTAGCCATTGCTGAGACAGCAGGAGGTCCAGAGCACCAGCCAACAATGAAGCTCAGCCAAGAAAAGGTGAGCCAGGCAGGTCTGTCAGAGTCTGTGAGGAGTTAAGGGATTCAATTAGACTCCAGGCCAGAAGACCGACCTTCCCTGCCCCTGACCTAACTGGGGGAAGTTGGGAAGGTGATAAGATTTCCACCCCATGCCTTCCTGACCAATTTTGCACTCTCTCCTGCCTCCATGCCTTCTACTGGAGTAGAGTGGAGTTGGGTGGGGGTGGTACCTAGGGTGTGGGGGTGAGGGGAGGAGAGGCATTAAATTCCACTCAGTGTTAAACCGAATTCTAATATTCAATAGAATATTATTGCAACTTATTGGCTATTGAATATTGTGGTGAATGTATTATGACAGCCTTTCACCATTGTATTGCATTGTACTATGTTGTTGCCCTTGTGGGCTTCACCTGTGGACCATTGTATTGTATTACACCACATTGTATCATGTTGGTGCCCTTGTGGGCTCCGCCCCTGGCTCTGCCCCCTTGAGGGGAGGTATATAGAGCTGCTGCTCTGCAGGCGGCTCTCAGTGCAGAGCAGTCGCAGGCAGGCACTGTTCTGGCTGATTAAAGGCGCTGTTCACTTCAACTCTCCGTCTCGTGTGAATTGATGGTCGCATCAAATATAAAATTATGGTCTGAGCCTGCACCCATCACCACTCTGGCCAAAGACTATGGTTGGGATTTTCCGGTCCTGTCCAGCACTGGACTAGAAATTCCCGTCCAAATTCAACAGGCCTTTTGCTGACCGGTTTGTCAAATCTTCTGTCCGGCCTGCGGCAATTCCTGCGCTGGACAACATGGGAAACCCCCAACCATATCGAAGAGAAGAGACAAATTCTTAATAATAATAAGGGGAAGATTTATGCGATAAAACTCATATGATGTGGTTGTAGAAAAATTGAGATTTTGTTTTATTTTAGTGGTTCTTTTAATTCAGTCACAATACGTGAAAAACTTAAAACCAGCACCAATTCAATTCATGTCCCCAAGCTGGCCTGATAACAATAATGGGCAGCATGGTAGCATAGTGGTTAGCACAATTGCTTCACAGCTCCAGGGTCCTAAGTTTGATTCCCGGCTTGGGTCACTGTCTGTGTGGAGTCTGCACATTCTCCCCGTGTCTGCGTGGGTTTCCTCCGGGTGCTCTGGTTTTCTCCCACAGTCCAAAGACGTGCAGGTTAGGTAGATTGGCCATGATAAATTGCCGTTAGTGTCCAAAATTGCCCTTAGTGTTGGGTGGGATTACTGGGTTATGGGGATAAGCCGAATGGCCTCCTTCTGCACTGTAAATTCTATGATTCTATGAATAATAGTAATCGATTATTGTCACAAGATATTGTGATAATTATGTCATTACTGGAATCTTTGCTGGTAGAGCTAATCTACAAACAGAAGGGTATACAATACGACCTGTTCAAAGTTGTTCATGACCACTTGAATTAATCTGAAGACAAAAGCAAATTACTACGGATGCTGGAATCCAAACCAAAAACAGAAAATACCGGACACCCAAAGATCTGACAGTCATTCAGACTCGAAACATTAGCTCCATTCTTTCTCCACAGATGCTGTCAGACCTGCTGAGATTGTTCAGTATTTTCTGAATTAGTCTGAAAATTGTTCAGTTACAGTGAGCCCTGTTCCCAGAAGGCCCTTGTACTACAGGTACGTGGGTAGATCCCTGCCTGCTGACTCCGCCCAGTAGGTGGAGTATAAATATGTGTGCTCCCTGTACAGCAGCCATTTCGTCAGCTGCTATAGGAGGCCACACATCTCAGTGTAATAAAGCCTCAATTGCATTCTACTCTCGTCTTCGCGTAATTGACAGTGCATCAATTTATTACACTGAGTTTTCAGAGATGGACCTCCGCATCAAGCCGGATTGCCTGCAGCTGCATCCTCAAGCAGACAACGCCAAAAAGGACTTTGAACATTGGCTACCCTGTTTCGAAGCGCACATCGGGTCTGCGCCAGACACAATTCCAGAAGCACAGAAGCTCCAGATCCTGTACACGCAGCTGAGCTCCAACGTCTATCCACTCGTCCAGGACGCGCCAACCTACACAGAGGCCATGGCGCTACTGAAGGAAAACAACGCTCAGCGGACTAACAAAATCTACGCCAGTCACCTCCTCTCCACGCGGAGCCAACTTCCCGGAGAGTCAGTGGAAGATTTCTGGCAGGCCCTGCTCACCCTCGTTAGACACTGTGACTGTGAGGCCATTTCGGCCACGGAACACTCAAATTTGCTGATGAGAGACGCATTTGTTACAGGCATAGGGTCTGACTACATCCGCCAGCGCCTCTTAGAAGGGGCCACGCTCGACCTCGCGGCGACCAAATGCTAGCGCTCTCACTTACAGTTGCATCACGCAACATCCAGGCCTATGCCCCCGACCGCACGGCCCAACCCCCTGTGCATCGTGGACCCCACAGATGGCCGTCCCATCGTGGACCCCATCAGCGACCGCACTCAGCCAACCCCACACCTGTGCCGCGCAGCAGCCAACCAACCCCGGGGGACCCAAATGCTACTTCTGTGGGCAGCCAAAACACCCCCGACAGCGCTGCCTGGCGCGGAGTGCCCTCTGCAAGGGCTGTGACAAGAAGGGACATTTCGCTACAGTGTGCCAGGTCCACTCAATCGCCGCTATTGTCCCAGCACCCCCCACGTGCGGCCAATAGGCGCTGCCATCTTCCCCTCCTCGGACCACGTGCGGCCAGTGGGTGCCGCCATCTTGCTCAGTTCACAAAAAGTGCCAGCTGTGGGCGTCGGCATCATGTCCCTCCCAGGACCAACGGGCACCGCCATCTTGCTTCCCCAGTACACGTGCAGCCCCAGGGCGCCGCCATCTTGCCTCCCCCAGGACACGTACGGCCCATGGGCGCCACCATCTTACCCGCCTCACGACCCCTGCCCATCGGGCACCTCATCAGGCCGCTCATCGCCTGCAACCGCCGACGACCAGCCGCGTCTCGCTTCGGTCACGATTGACCAGTCTCGACCACACAACCTCGCAACCGCTTCAACACAAGTGAAGGTCAAGAGGTATGAGATCTCCTGCCTGCTGGGCTCTGGGAGCATTGAGAGCTTTATTCATCCTGATATGGTAAGGCGCTGCTTCCTCGCGGTACACCCCGCTAACCAGAGAATCTCCCTGGCTTCCGGATCCCACTCCGTTGGGATCCAGGGGTACTGAATCACCACGCTCACCCTCCAGGGTGCGGAGTTCAGTGGCTTCCGCCTCTACATCCTCCCCAACCTCTGCGCTGCTTTGCTACTTGGCCTGGACTTCCATGCAACCTCCAGAGCCTAATCCTGAAATTTGGCGGGCCCCTACCATCCCTTACTGTGTGCGGCTTCGCGACCGTTAAGATTGACCCGCCTTCCGTTTTTGCAAACCTAACCCCAGATTGCAAACCCGTCGCCATCAGGAGCAGATGCTACAGATCCCAGGACAGGACCTTCCTCAGGTCTGAAGTCCAGCGGCTGTTCGGGAAGGCATCATCGATGCCAGCAACAGCCCTTGGAAAGCCCAAGTGGTAGTGGTGAAAACTGGGGAGGAAAACAAGATGGTCATTGACTACAGTCAGACCATCAATTGGTACATGCAGCTCGACGCGTACCCCCTCCCATGCATATTTGATATGGTCAATCAGATTGCACAGTATCGGGTCTTCTCGACAGTGGACCTGAAATCTGCCCACCACCAACTCCCCATCCGTAAGGCGGACCGTCCATACGCTGCGTTCGAAGCAGACGGCCGTCTTTACCACTTTCTTAGGGTCCCCTTCGGCGTCACCAATGGAGTCTCGGTCTTCCAACGGGAGATGGACCGAATGGTTGACCGGTAGGACTGTGGGCCACCTTCCCCTACCTGGACAATGTCACCATCTGCGGCCACAATCAGCAGGACCACGACGCTAACCTTGCCAAATTTCTCCACACCGCCACTCTCCTCAATCTCACGTACAATAAGGAGAAATGCGTGTTCCGCACCAACCGCTGAGCCATCCTCGGCTATGTGGTCCAGAACGTAGTTCTGGGGCCCCACCCCCATCGCATGCGCCCCCTCATGGAACTCCCCCTCCCCCACTGCCCCAAGGCCCTCAAATGATGCCTGGGGTTCTTTTTGTATTACGCACAGTGGGTCCCAGATTCTGTGGACAAGGCCCGCCCACTCATTCAATCCGCCATTTTTCCCCTGATGGCCGAGGCTCACCAGGCCTTCAACCGTATCAAGGCCGACATCGCCAAGGCCACAATGCACATGGCCAGCATTGCAGTGAAGCAGCCTGCGAACAGTCTCGCAGTCAGCATTGCAGTGAAGCAGTCTGGGAACGGCCTTGCAGTCAGCGTTGCAGTGAATCAGTATGGGAGCGGCCTCGCATTAAGCGTTGCAGTGAAGCAGCCTGCAAACAGTGTCGCAGACAGCGTTGCAGTGAAGCAGTCTGGGAACGGCCTTGCAGTCTGCATTGCAGAGAAGAAGTCTAAGAACCAGCCTCACAGTCGTGCTACAGGGAAGCAATCTGGGAACGGCCTCGCAGTCAGCCTTGCAGTGAAGCAGTCTGGGAACGGCCTTGCAGTCTGCATTGCAGAGAAGGGGTCTAAGAACCAGCCTCACAGTCGTGCTACAGGGAAGCAATGTGGGAATGGCCTCGCAGTCATTGTTGCAGTGAAGCAGTCTGGGAACGGTCTCGCAGTCAGCGTTGCAGTGAAGCAGTCTGGGAACGGCCACGCAGTCAGCGTTGCAGTGAAGCAGTCTTGGAACGGCCTTGCTGTCTGCATTGCAGAGAAGGGGTCTAGGAACCAGCCTCAGTTGTGTTACAGGGAAGCAGTCTGGGAACGGACTCACAGTCAGCATTGCAGTGTGTGGCGCTAACAATTATACTCAGATGAGAGACATGTATAATAGAGGCTTTATTGCTGTGCGATGCTATTCCTCCATCTGCAACTGTAGACTAGGGTCTGAGTGACTCACACGCATATTTATACACAAGCTCCCTGTGGGCGGAGCTAGCCAGCAGGGGCTTACCGGAAGAACCTGTATTACAGGTACAGACATACATCTCCCTACTGCAAGTACACATCACTACAGTGGTTATATCACCACACAGTGAAGCAGTCTGGGAATGGCCTCGCAGTCAGTGATGCAGTGAAGCAGTCTGGGAACGGCCTTACAGTGAGCGTTGCAGTGAAGCATTCTAGGAACGGACTCACAGTCAATGTTGCAGTGAAGCAGTCTGGAAACAGACTCACAGTGAGCGTTGTAGTGAAGCATTCAGGGAACGGCCTCGCAGTCAGCCTTGCAGTGATGCAGTCTGGGAACAGCCTTGCAGTCAGTATTGCAGTGAAGCAGTCTGGGAACGGCCTCGCAGTCAGTGTTGTATTGAAGCAGTCTGGGAAGGGCCTCAAATGCACAATCAATTGCACGAAAGACTCAGATTGGTAAAACTGTGGCTTTATTACAGTCAGATGTGTGGCCTCCTACTGCAGCTGGCGAAATGGCTGATTAGGAGGAGGACATGCATATTTATACGACTCCTTGTGGGTGGAGCTAGCCGACAGCGGCTTCCGGCGACCCTGTAGTGCAGGTCCTACCTTACATCCTCTAATACAGGTGCACAGTGGTTCACCACATTCACCCCCTGTTAAAAATGAGTCCGGCGGGGGTGGCGTGGAACTATATATAGTTTTGAAAATAATTTACAGTGGGGAGGGAAAAAAACAATGTCCATTTTGATAGTTCGGTGCCCGTCAGAGGTTCAGTCGATCCGGTGCTTTGACGATCCGCTGGGAGCAACGTAACGGTGGCGGCGATGTCGGTGCTGGTATCTCCGACGTCGGTGCTGGCGGTGTTGGTGCTGGACAGTAGTCGGATGACTCCGGTAGCATGCCTGGAATCTTCCTCGTCCACTTGCGTGGGCAGCGGAAGGAGGGATGGACCTGGTGGGGTTAATGTTGGGAGCACGGGGGGAGGGGAGGGTGGCGCCTGGTTGAAGGAGTCTGTTGGAGTGGAACAAGAGGGAGCCAGGTCCCTGAGGGAGACAGTATCTTGGCTTCCATCGGGGAATGCCACGTAGGCAGACTGGGGGTTGGCATGGAGCAAGTGTACCCTGTCCACCAAGAGGTCCGCCTTGTGGAACCGGACATGCCTACGTAGAAGGACCGGTCCTGGAGCTGCGAGCCAAGTCGGGATCGACACCCCGGGTGTGGACTTCCTAGGAAAGGTAAAAACACGTTCATGAGGTGTGCTATTGGAGTGTAGTGCATCAGGGAGGACCTCCTGCCAGCGAGAGGCTGGGAGGTTCCTGGACCGTAGGGCCAGCTTGACGGCCTTCCATACCGTCCCGTTTTCCCTCTCTACCTACCCGTTTCCCCGGTGTTATAGCTGGTTGAACTGCTGGAGGCGATACCCATGCTGAACAGGAACTGACGCAGCTCATCGCTCATGAATGAGGATCCCCTGTCACTGTGGATGTAGGCGGGGAAACCGAACAGAGCGAAGATTGTGTTTAGGGCTTTGATGACGTTGGCAGACGTCATATCAGGGCATGGGATGGCGAAGGGGAATCTGGAGCACTCGCCGACCACACTGAGGATATACGTGTTGCGGTCGGTGGAGGGGAGGGGCCCTTTGAAATCCACGCTGAGGCGTTCAAAGGGGCGGGATGCTTTCACCAGGCGCACGCGGTCTGGCCGGTAGAAGTGTGGCTTGCACTCCGCACAGACCTGGCAGTCTCTGGTGACTGTCCGTACTTCCTCGACGGAGTAGGGCAGGTTGCGGGCTTTGACGAGGTGGTACAGTCGTGTAACCCCCGGGCCCGGAGTTGGTCTACTTGTGCGCTGGCACATGTACCTCGGGATAGGGCGTCTGGGGGCTCGCTGAATTTGCCGGGGCGATAAAAATTATAGGTGGAGAGCTCAATTCTCCACCGCAAGATTTTATCATTTTTGATCTTGCCCCGCTGCATGTTGTTGCACATGAAGGCTACCGACCGTTGGTCAGTGAGGAGAGTGAATCTCCTGCCGGCCAGGTAATGCCTCCAATGCCGCACAGCTTCAACGATAGCTTGGGCCTCTTTTTCAACGGATGAGTGCCGAATTTCAGAGGCGCGGAGGGTGCGGGAAAAGAAAGCCACGGGTCTGCCTGTCTTGTTTAGAGTGGTGGCAAGGGCGACATCTGAAGCGTCGCTTTCTACTTGAAAGGGCAGTGTTTTGTCTACTGCGTGCATCCCGGACTTGGCTATGTCTGCTCTAATACGGGTGAATGCATGATGTGCCTCGGCCGTGAGGGGAAATTGAGTGGACTGTATGTGTGGGCAGGCCTTATCCGCATAGTTTGGGACCCACTGGGCATAGTAGAAGAACCCCAGGCAACGTTTGAGGGCCTTGGGGCAGTGGGGGAGGGGAAGCTCCATGAGAGGGCACATGCGGTCGGGATCGGGCCCCAGAAGTCCGTTTTGGACTACATAGCCGACGATGGCTAGGCGGGTCGTGCTGAACACACACTTCTCTTTATGATAAGTAAGGTTGAGAAGAGTGGCGGTGCGGAAGAATTTAGCGAGGTTGGTATCGTGGTCCTGCTGGTCATGGCCGCAGATGGTGCCATTATCTAAGTACGGAAACGTGGCCCGCAAGCCATAACGGTCGACCATTCGGTCCATTTCTCTTTGGAAGGAAGACCAAAACCCCATTAGTGATGCCGAAAGGAACCCTAAGAAAGTGATAGACCCGACCGTCCGCCTCGAAGGCAGTGTATGGACGGTCTGATTTCCGGATGGGGAGCTGGTGGTAGGCGGATTTCAGGTCAATTGTTGAGAAGACCCGGTACTGTGCAATCTGATTCACCATATCAGATATGCGTGGGAGGGGGTACGCGTCGAGCTGCGTGTACCGATTGATGGTCTGGCTGTAGTCCACGACCATTCTGTGTTTCTCTCCAGTTTTAACCTCTACCACTTGGGCTCTCCAGGGCTATTGCTGGCCTCGATAATACCCTCCCGAAGCAGCCGCTGGACTTCGGACCTAATGAAGGCCTTGTGCTGGGCGTTGTATCGTCTGCTCCTGGTGGCAATGGATTTGCAATCCACAGTTAGATTGGCAAAGAGGGAGGGTGGGTCAACCTTGAGGGGGCAGAAAACGGTGAGTGGAGGTAGGGGCCCGCCGAATTTGAGGGTGAGGCTCTGGAGATTGCACTGGATATCCAGGCCCAGCAATAGTGCAGCGCAGAGGTTAGGAAGGACGTAGAGGCGGAAGCCAGTGAATTCTACGCCTTGGACTGTGAGAGTGACCGTGCAGAACCCTCGGATGGGGACAGAGTGGGATCCGGAGGCCAGGGAGACACTTTGATTGGCAGGGTGGACAGCGAGGGAGCAGTGCCTTACCGTATCCGGGTGTGTGAAGCTTTCGGTGCTCCCGGAGTCCAGCAGGCAAGAGGTCACGTGGCCGTAGATTTTCACCATTGTGGAAGCGTTGGCGAGGTTGTGTGGACGAGATTGGTCCAGCTTCATCGAGGCGAGCAGCCGGAGGTCACCAGAGGTGTCAGATGGACCCAGATCATGATGTGTAGTTGGCGTTCCAGCCCCGTGGGGAAGACAAGGTGGCGGCGTCCGGAGGTCCTGTGAGGAACAAAATGGCGACGCCTATGGGCCGCTCATTGCGGGGGCGGGACAAGATGGCAGCGCCAAGTGGTCGCACATGGCCCTGGAAGGAGAAGATGGCGGCGCCCACTGGCCACACGTGGGTCCGAGAGGAAAAGATGACGGCAGCCGCTGGCCGCGCGTGGCCCTGGGAGGAGAAGATGGTGGCACCCACTGGCCGCATGTGGCCCCGAGAAGAGAAGATGGCGGAGCCCATTGGGCGTGCGGCAGGGGGAGGGGGCGATTGCAGGCGCGATAGCGGTGAATGCACAGGCCTGGCACACAGGTGCAAAGTGGCCCTTTTTACTGCAAGGCAAGTGGCGGCGCGGGCTGGGCAGCGTTGGTGGGGTGCTTCTGCTGACCACAGAAGTAGCAGCGGGGACCCTCCAGGTGCACAGGTTGGTGGGCGGTGCAGGCATATTGACTAGGAAGGGCCCCAGCCGGGGGGTTAATTTGCGGGGTCATGGGGGGGTAGGACGGGTGGGCCGCGCGGCGAGCGGGGTAGGCCTGAACATTACGAGACGTGACCATCATGGAGAGCGCTAAAGTTTTGGTCTCCGCAAGGTCGAGCGTAGCCCCTTCCAGTAGTCATTGTCGGATGCAGTCTGACGCAATCCCTGTTACGATTGCGTCGCGCATCACGAGATTAGAGTGTTCGGTGGCCGTAACGGCCTGACAGTCACAGTCCCGTATGAGTGGGATTAGGGCCCGCCAGAAGTCTTCGATTGACTCACCAGGTAGTTGAGAGCGAGTGGCAAGTATGTGCCTGGCGAAGATTGTGTTTGATTTCTGCGGATAGTTCTCTTTTAGGAGTGCCATTGCTTCCGCGTAACTTGGGGTGTCCTGGATCAACGGGAACATGCTGGAACTCAACCTGGAGTATAAAACTTGAATCTTCTGAGCTTCCGTCGACACGGGGGTCGCAGTGTTAATGTAGGCCTCAAAACAAGCTAGCCAGTGATTAAAGTCCTTTCTGGCGTCGGGCAAGTGCGGATCCAGCTGCAGGCGGTCTGGTTTGATTCTGATATCCATGTCTTAGAAAATCTGACTGTAATAAATTGTTGCACGATCAATTGCACGAATGACTCAGATTGGTACAACTGTGGCTTTATTACAGTCAGATGCGTGGCCTCCTACTGCAGCTGGCGAAATGGCTGATCAGGAGGAGGTCACGCATATTTATACGGCTCCTTGTGGGCGGAGCTAGCCTGCAGGGGCTACCGGCGAACCTGTAGTGCAGGTCCTACCTTACATCCTCTAATACAGGTGCACAGTGGTTCACCACAGCCTCGCAGTCATTGTTGCAGCGAAGCAGTCTGGGAACAGTCTCACAGTCAGTGGAATCCAGAGAGAAGTTTCAGCAGGGCGGAGATGCACAGCCAAAATTAGAAGAGACATAAAATGAGTAAGGAAGGCATAGAAAGTATAGACCAGTTAATTCACAAGTTAGTTTGGCAAGATTGGATGGTATCTTTTTAATGCAAGGAATCTGGTGAACAAAGCAGATGTGTTGACGGAACAAATTAAAAGATGGGGGTGTGATGTCATTGCTGTCACTGAGACATGGTTGAGAGAGTGACAAGATGGCCGGCTCAATATTCCAGGACATAGGGTCCTCTGACAAGAGAGTGAAGGAGGTAAAAGAGGAGTGGGTGTCACAATTTTGATCAGGGATCAATTACAGCAGTAAGGGGGGGGACAACATCTTAGAAAGTTCTTTGAATAAAGCCATATGGGTAGAACTTGAAAACGTAAAAGGAGCAGTCACATTGCAGCGAATGCTCTATAGGACCCGGACAGTTCGAGAGAAATAGCAGAGCAGATATGTAGACAAATTTCACAGAAGTGTAATATATATGGCCCTTATAGTGGGGGATTTCAACTTCCTCAAGATTAACTCGGGCAGTAAAACATTTGGAGGGAACGGAATTCTTAAAATACATCCAGGAAAACATTTTAAGCTCATACATAAAAGGTCCGACAAGAGAGGGGGCGGTTCTGGACTAATTTTAGGTGACAAAGCCAGGCAAGTGGTTGAAGTGTCAGTGGGGGAGCATTTTGTAGACAGCGAACATAACTTAGATTTGAGATTTTTCTGGAAAAGGACAATGATGGGCCTGAAATCAAAGTTCCAGACTGGGGGAAGGCTGATTTTAATAAAATCAGGTATGGTTTAGCCAGAGTGGACTATAAGTGCACACATTTAGGTAAATCGGTGACAGAGCAGTGGGGCACATTCAAGAAGGAAATAGAGAGAATACAGGGCCAACATGTTCCAGTAAAGAAAAAGCGTGGGGCCAACAAATGCAGTGAACCCTGGACATCGGGGGATAGACAGCATTGGATAAAGAGAAAAAGGGAGGTTTATGGCAGATACTGAGAGCTCAAAACAGCAAAAGCCCTAGAGGAGTACAGAATGGGCAAGAGGGAACTTAAAAAGGAAATTAGGAGAGCAAAAATGGGACATGAAAGGATACTGGATACTGAAGAAAATCCTAAATTGTTTTACAAGTGCATTAAGGATAAAAGGATAATCAGGGAAAGAGTAGGGCCCATTAACGGCCACGGTGATCATTTGTGTGGGGAGGATGTAGGTCGGATTTTAAATTAATACTTTGTGTCGGTGTTCACTCATGAGAGGGACAGTGTGGATATAGAAATCAGGGAGAAGGACTGTGATAAAATTTAAAAGATTAACGTAGACAGAGAGGAGGTTCTGAGTGGTCTGGCAGGCCTAAAATCGGACAAATCTCCAGGGCCAGATGAAATGTATCCCAGGCTGTTAAGTGAGGCAAGGGAGGAAATAGCAGGGGCACTGGCCATAATTTTCAATTCCACTCTGGCTACAGGAGTGGTGCCGGAGGACTGGAAGGTAGCCAATGTGGTACCATTATTCAAGAAGGGAGGAAGGGATAAACCAGGAAACTACAGGCCTTTCAGTCTAATGTCAGTGGTGGGGAAACTATTGGAAGCAATTCCGTAGGGCAGCACGGTAGCATGGTGGTTAGCATAAATGCTTCACAGCTCCAGGTTCCCAGATTCAGTTCCCGGCTGGGTCACTGTCTGTGCGGAGTCTGCACGTCCTCCCCGTGTGTGCGTGGGTTTCCTCCGGGTGCTCCGGTTTCCTCCCACAGTCCAAAGATGTGCGGGTTAGGTAGATTGGCCATGGTAAATTGCCCGTAGTGTCCTAAAAAGTAAGGTTAATGGGGGGTGGGGTTGTTGGGTTACGGGTATAGGGTGGATACGTGGGTTTGAGTAGGGTGATCATTGCTCGGCACAACATCGAGGGCCGAAGGGCCTGTTCTGTGCTGTACTGCTCTATGTTCTATGTTCTAATTCGGAGAGTCAGAATTAATCTGCATTTGGAGAGGCAAGGATTAATCAAGAAGAGTTCAGAATGGTTTTGTTAAGGGGAGGTCATGTCTGACCAACTTGATTGAATTTTTTGAAGAGATGACCAGGCATGTAGATGAGACCAAAGCATTTGACATGGTCTACTTGGACTTCAGCAAGGCTTTTGATAAGTTCCCACATGGGAGACCGGTACTGAAGGTAAGAGCCCATGGGATCCAAGGGAATTTAGCAAATTGGATCCAGAGTTGGATTAGTGGCAGGACGCAGAGGGTCATGGTCGAATGGTGCTTTTCTCACAGGAAACCTAGCTTCAGTGTTGTTCAGTAAGTTTGCGAATGATACAAAAAATGTTAGGGTGGTAATAAATGAGGAGGCAAGCCTTAAAGGAAGTCATAGATCAGCTAGTCAGATCGGTTGGCCAGTGGTAATTGGAATTCAATCTGGGTAAGTGGGAGGCGACGCACTTGGGCACGATGAACAAGGTAATGGAATACATGATGAATGGTAGGGCCCTGGGAAGCAGAAAGGATCAAAGCGACCTTGGTGCACAGGTTGGCTATGACTGAGAGGGTCAGCGAGTAGCCATCTGGGATGGCCACTTCCAGAACACAAAATGGACACTCGCAAAGAATATAGGGAACTGTGGACAATGCTAGAAAACAAGCAGGCACAGAAGCCTGAATGTATATTTGGGAAACTGCTCCCAGACGGATTTGAAACTATAGGTCGATTAGCATATTGATGGCCCATCTCCAGGAACAAAGGAATGACACTCAAGTAACCGATACTATAACAGACATCCCTGCGTCAGAAAGACACAAACAAAGCCAGGCCAACGGCCACCTAAGACACGCCCAGCCATCAGGGCACCCACCCCTTTAGTGGTCAAGATCGACAACAGTGATCGAGAAGCGACCCAATTAATCGGGGCCAAGTTTAAGGCCCGCCTAAAAGCGCGCAAAGCCCCTCCAGGTATTAGAAGGAACCCCCATGAGAGAATCTCTCTCTTGGACTTGGCTCTCAAAGCGGAGAGACCCGTCCACCAGCATCACCAGAAGCAAGTAAGTTCAAGGACAACGCTCGATACCAGACGGACGACCTTAGCTGTTCTCCTGTACCTCTTCAAACCCAACAACCTCAGATCCGTATAACAGCCATTGTTCCTCTAACTGAGTGGGCACCCGAAGTTAAGTACAGGCGTTAGCGTTAGAGATAGTTTAGTTTGTAGTACTTTGTGCATGTGTAGATCCTACTGTGTGTGCAAATAAATAGTATTGACTTTGAACTAACTAACTGGTGCATTGGCTCTTTGATCAGTATTCGGGTTGAACCTTGTGGCGGTGTCGAGAGATACCTGGCTACTCTGAAAGTAAGCATAATTAGGATTAAGGAAGGCGACCATATTGACTGTTATATTTATAGCAAGTAAACAGAGCAACAGAGGGAAAGTTGGTGAGAGGGAAGGTCGGTCTGAGGGAAGGTCGGTGAGAGGGAAGGTTGGCGAGAGGGAAGGTCGGCCTGAGGGAAGGCCGGTGAGAGGGAAGGTCGGTGAGAGGGAAGGTTGGCGAGAGGGAAGGTCGGTGAGAGGGAAGGTCGGTGAGAGGGAAGGTCGGTGAGAGGGAAGGTCGGTGAGAGGGATGGTCAGTGAGAGGGAAGGTCAGTGAGAGGGAAGATCGGCCTGAGGGAAGGCCGGTGAGAGGGAAGGTCAGTGAGAGGGAAGGTCGGCGAGAGGGAAGGTCGGTGAGAGGGAAGGTCGGTGAGAGGGAAGGTCGGTGAGAGGGAAGGTCAGTGAGAGGGAAGGTCGGCGAGAGGGAAGGTCGGTGAGAGGGAAGGTCGGTGAGAGGGAAGGTCGGTGAGAGGGAAGGTCGGTGAGAGGGAAGGTCTGTGAGAGGGAAGGTTGGTGAGAGGGAAGCTCAGTGAGAGGGAAGGTCAGTGAGAGGGAAGATCGGCCTGAGGGAAGGTTGGCGAGAGGGAAGGTTGGTGAGAGGGAAGGTCGGCGAGAGGGAAGGTCAGTCTGAGGGAAGGTTGGTGAGAGGGAAGTTTGGTGAGAGGGAAGGTCGGTGAGAAGGAAGGTCGGTGAGAGGGAAGATCAGTGAGAGGGAGGGTCGGTGAGAGGGAAGGTCGGTGAGAGGGAAGGTCAGTGAGAGGGAAGTTTGGTGAGAGGGAAGGTCGGTGAGAGGGAAGTTTGGTGAGAGGGAAGGTCGGTGAGAGGGAAGGTTGGTGAGAGGGAAGGTTGGAGAGAGGGAAGGTCGGTGAGAGGGAAGGTTGGCGAGAGGGATGGTTGGCGAGAGGGAAGGTCGGCGGGAGGGAAGGTCGGTCTGAGGGAAGGTTGGTGAGAGGGAAGGCCGGCGAGAGGGAAGGCCGGCGAGAGGGAAGGTCGGTGAGAGGGAAGGTAGGTGAGAGGGAAGTTTGGTGAGAGGCAAGGTCGGTGAGAGGGAAGGTCGGTGAGGGGGAAGATCAGTGAGAGGGAGGGTCGGTGAGAGGGAAGGTCAGTGAGAGGGAAGGTCAGTGAGAGGGAAGTTTGGTGAGAGGGAAGGTCGGTGAGAGGGAAGGTCGGTGAGACGGAAGTTTGGTGAGAGGGAAGTTTGGTGAGAGGGAAGGTCGGTGAGAGGGAAGGTCGGTGAGACGGAAGTTTGGTGAGAGGGAAGGTCGGTGAGAGGGAAGGTCGGTGAGAGGGAAGGTCGGTGAGAGGGAAGGTTGGTGAGAGGGAAGGTTGGAGAGAGGGAAGGTCGGTGAGAGGGAAGGTTGGCGAGAGGGATGGTTGGCGAGAGGGAAGGTCGGCGAGAGGGAAGGCTGGTGAGAGGGATGGTTGGCGAGAGGGAAGGCTGGTGAGAGGGAAGGTCGGTGAGGGGGAAGGCTGGTGAGAGGGAAGGTTGGAGAGAGGGAAGGTCGGTGAGAGGGAAGGTCGGCGAGAGGGAAGGCTGGTGAGAGGGAAGGTCGGTGAGGGGGAAGGTTGGAGAGAGGGAAGGTCGGTGAGAGGGAAGGTCGGCGAGAGGGATGGTTGGCGAGAGGGAAGGTCGGCGAGAGGGAAGGCTGGTGAGAGGGATGGTTGGCGAGAGGGAAGGCTGGTGAGAGGGAAGGTTGGCGAGAGGGATGGTTGGCGAGAGGGAAGGTCGGCGGGAGGGAAGGTCGGTGAGAGGGAAGGTCGGTGAGAGGGAAGGTCGGTGAGAGGGATGGCCGGCGAGAGGGAAGGTCGGTGAGAGGGAAGGTCGGTGAGAGGGAAGTTTGGTGAGAGGGAAGGTCGGTGAGAGGGAAGGTCGGTGAGAGGGAAGATCAGTGAGAGGGAGGGTCGGTGAGAGGGAAGGTCAGTGAGAGGGAAGGTCAGTGAGAGGGAAGTTTGGTGAGAGGGAAGGTCGGTGAGAGGGAAGGTCGGTGAGAGGGAAGGTTGGCGAGAGGGATGGTTGGCGAGAGGGAAGGTTGGTGAGAGGGAAGGTCGGTGAGAGGGAAGGTTGGTGAGAGGGAAGGTCGGTGAGAGGGAAGGTTGGTGAGAGGGAAGGTTGGAGAGAGGGAAAGTCGGTGAGAGGGAAGGTTGGCGAGAGGGATGGTTGGCGAGAGGGAAGGTCGGCGAGAGGGAAGGCTGGTGAGAGGGATGGTTGGCGAGAGGGAAGGCTGGTGAGAGGGAAGGTCGGTGAGGGGGAAGGCTGGTGAGAGGGAAGGTCGGTGAGAGGGAAGGTCGGTGAGAGGGATGGCCGGCGAGAGGGAAGGTCGGTGAGAGGGAAGGTCGGTGAGAGGGAAGTTTGGTGAGAGGGAAGGTCGGTGAGAGGGAAGGTCGGTGAGAGGGAAGATCAGTGAGAGGGAGGGTCGGTGAGAGGGAAGGTCAGTGAGAGGGAAGGTCAGTGAGAGGGAAGTTTGGTGAGAGGGAAGGTCGGTGAGAGGGAAGGTCGGTGAGAGGGAAGGTTGGCGAGAGGGATGGTTGGCGAGAGGGAAGTTTGGTGAGAGGGAAGGTCGGTGAGAGGGAAGGTTGGTGAGAGGGAAGGTCGGTGAGAGGGAAGGTTGGTGAGAGGGAAGGTTGGAGAGAGGGAAGGTCGGTGAGAGGGAAGGTTGGCGAGAGGGATGGTTGGCGAGAGGGAAGGTCGGCGAGAGGGAAGGCTGGTGAGAGGGATGGTTGGCGAGAGGGAAGGCTGGTGAGAGGGAAGGTCGGTGAGGGGGAAGGCTGGTGAGAGGGAAGGTCGGCGAGAGGGAAGGCTGGTGAGAGGGATGGTTGGCGAGAGGGAAGGCTGGTGAGAGGGAAGGTTGGCGAGAGGGATGGTTGGCGAGAGGGAAGGTCGGCGGGAGGGAAGGTCGGTGAGAGGGAAGGTCGGTGAGAGGGAAGGTCGGTGAGAGGGATGGCCGGCGAGAGGGAAGGTCGGTGAGAGGGAAGGTCGGTGAGAGGGAAGTTTGGTGAGAGGGAAGGTCGGTGAGAGGGAAGGTCGGTGAGAGGGAAGATCAGTGAGAGGGAGGGTCGGTGAGAGGGAAGGTCAGTGAGAGGGAAGGTCAGTGAGAGGGAAGTTTGGTGAGAGGGAAGGTCGGTGAGAGGGAAGGTCGGTGAGAGGGAAGGTTGGCGAGAGGGATGGTTGGCGAGAGGGAAGTTTGGTGAGAGGGAAGGTCGGTGAGAGGGAAGGTTG
The DNA here is from genome assembly GCF_902713615.1 of Scyliorhinus canicula. Lineage (NCBI taxonomy): Eukaryota > Metazoa > Chordata > Chondrichthyes > Carcharhiniformes > Scyliorhinidae > Scyliorhinus > Scyliorhinus canicula. Next base: position 163,332,733 of record NC_052150.1, on the reverse strand, counting down.
GTGAGAGGGAAGGTCGGTGAGAGGGAAGGTTGGTGAGAGGGAAGGTTGGAGAGAGGGAAAGTCGGTGAGAGGGAAGGTTGGCGAGAGGGATGGTTGGCGAGAGGGAAGGTCGGCGAGAGGGAAGGCTGGTGAGAGGGATGGTTGGCGAGAGGGAAGGCTGGTGAGAGGGAAGGTCGGTGAGGGGGAAGGCTGGTGAGAGGGAAGGTTGGAGAGAGGGAAGGTCAGTGAGAGGGAAGGTTGGCGAGAGGGATGGTTGGCGAGAGGGAAGGTCGGCGAGAGGGAAGGCTGGTGAGAGGGAAGGTCGGTGAGGGGGAAGGCTGGTGAGAGGGAAGGTTGGTGAGAGGGAAGGTCAGTGAGAGGGACGGTTGGCGAGAGGGAAGGTTGGCGAGATGCAGTCGGCGAGAGGGAAGGTTGGTGAAATGGAGTCGGTGAGAGTGAAGGGTGGCAAGAGGGAAGGTCAGCGAGAGGAAAGGTCAGCGAGAGGAAAGGTCAGCGAGAGGAATGGTCAGCAAGAAGGAAGGTTAGCAAGAGGGAAAGTCAGTGAGAGGGAAGGTCATTGAGAGGGAAGGTTGGTGAGAGGGAAGGTCGGGAGATGGAAGGTTGGTGAGAGGGAAGGTCAGCGAGAGGGAAAGTTAGTGAGAGGGAAGGTCAGTGAGAGGGAAGGTTGGTGAGAGGGAAGGTTGGTGAGAGGGAAGGTCGGTGAGAGTGAAGGTCAGTGAGAGGGAAGGTTGGTGAGAGGGAAGGTCGGGAGATGGAAGGTTGGTGAGAGGGAAGGTTGGTGAGAGGGAAGCTCAGCAAGAAGAAAGTTCGGTGAGAGGAACATTTGGATGTGCCTGGGAACGTCAGCGAGAAGGAAAGTCGGTGAGAGGGAAAGTTGGCAGTAACTAGGAAGGTCAGTGAGAAGGAAGGTTGGAGAGAGGGAAGGTTGGAGAGAGGGAAAGTTGGTGAGAGGGAAGGTTGGCGAGATGGAAGGTTGACAGTGACTGAGAGGGTCGGTGAACGAGAGGTGTTGCTCCAAATGACATTGATTGGGTTACTTGACCTGACAACTGAACTAGCATGAAACAATGTAAAAACAAAACTGATGCTAAACATGAATACAGGCCCTATTTACTGACCAAGGTTAAAGCTGAATTAATTAAAATGGGGCAGTTTTAAACAGACTTCCTGTGTTGATAAACAAAAACAAAAGTAAAACATTCTAAAGTTTTCAATCTTTATCCTTGGTTGCACTTGTGACTTTTTCTCACTCTTGTTACATGTTTATATTCATCTCAGTTGTCTTCTAACAACCTGATAAATAATTCAACAGCAATATGTCTGAAATCTCAAAGATTTTCATTCCACAGGAGAGTCTCCTATATATGGCTTGATTAGTCCCATTTTGCAATCCACAAAGATAGCTGGATCAGAGCAGAGAGGCAGTTGATCTGCTTGTGATTAAAGCCTGATCAAGGGGGTCTAGGGACTTTGAAACAACAGCCTGGATTTTGCCATTGTAATGACAGTGAGAATGTCAGCATTGACTTCATTATTCTGTCAAACATACAGCAACTTCTGACGTCTGCACTGGCCCAGTTTAATGTAGAATTCCAGAAGCTGCCGGCAGTGACTCCCATGTATACAGCTGACATCCTCATAGATGAAAATTACTCCAAAATCATGAGATTGACATGGAAAACGATGTTGGATGGATGGATTGGATTTGTTTATTGTCACGTGTACTGAGGTACAGTGAAAAGTATTTTTCTGCGAGCAGCTCAACAGATCATTAAGTACATGAAAAGGAAATAAAAGAAAATACATTTAAAAAAATACTTCATAGGGCAACAGAAGGTATACGATGTAACTATATAAGCACCGGCATCGGGTGAAGCATACAGGATGTAGTGTTAATGAGGTCAGCCCATAAGAGGGCCGTTTAGGAGTCTGGTAACAGTGGGGAAGCAGCAGTTTTGAGTGTTCGTGCGTGTTCTCAGACTTCTGCATCTCCTGCGCGATGGAAGAAGTTGGAAGAGTGAGTAAGCCCGGTGAGAGGGGTCTTTGGTTATGCTGCCCGCTTTCCCCAGGCAGCAGGAAGTGTAGATGGAGTCAATGGATGGGAGGCAGGTTTGTGTGATGGACTGGGCTATGTTCGCGACTCTCTGAAGTTTCTTGCGGTATTGGGCCGATCAGTTGACATACCAGGCTGTGATCAGGGCCGGCCCAAGGTACCGGCAACTCGGGCAGTCGCCATGTGCTAGGGGGCGCCAAAGACTCGGGTCCCGCGCATGCGCAGTTGGGCCGGTGCCAAGCAGCGCATGCGCGGTGGCCGCCCTCCCCCAGGGCGGCCCTCCCCCAGGGCGGCCCCCCCCTCCGTCCGCCCCCGCCCGCCCCTCAGCCCCACCCGCCGCCTCGGCCCGACCCGCCCCCCGCCGCCTCGGCCCGACCCGCCCCCCGCCGCCTCGGCCCGACCCGCCCCCCCGCCTCGGCCCGACCCGCCCCCCCCCCCGCCGCCTCGGCCCGACCCGCCCCCCCCCCGCCGCCTCGGCCCGACCCGCCCCCCCGCCTCGGCCTGCCCCGCCCCCCCCCGCCGCCTCGGCCCGACCCGCCCCCCCCCGCCGCCTCGGCCCGCCCCGCCCCCCCCGCCCGCCCCGCCCCCCCCCCCCCCCCCCCCGCCCAGGGCGCTGAAGTTCAGCTTGCCCGGGGCGCCAGCAACCCTAGGGCCGGCGCTGGCTGTGATGCAGCCAGATAGGATGCTTTCTATGGTGCATCTGTACATGTTGGTGAGAGTTAATGTGGACATGCCAAATTTCCTTAGTTTCCTGAGGAAGTATAGGCGCTGTTGTGCTTTCTTGGTGGTAGCGTCGACGTGGGTGGACCAGGACAGATTTTTGGAGACGTGCACCCCTAGGAATTTGAAACTGCTAACCATCTCCACCTCGGCCCCATTGATGCTGACAGGGGTGTGTACAGAACACACTAGTGTGTTCCAAACTATTAGTCCCATATACACCTCTTTGACACCCATACTTTGCTTATTTTTGTGTCTCATTGCTATCTCCTTTTGCCTTACGCCATCATTCTGATTATCATTCCAATCTCTCCAGCCCATAGAATATCACACACTTTCCCTTGTGTTTTGTGCACTTCCTCTTGCTGCCTCTGTATTGACTTAATGCCTATTACACCTCTAAATTTTTCCAGTTCTGATGAAAATTCATGGTAATAGTTGTGAGTCTCAACAGCTACTCGGTAGGTGAAAGTCAACAAATTTATTTATTCAAGTTTAACCATACACAAAGGAGGGGGGAAAATGACATCCTACTCTGTGGTAAGTGTCACTCGCCACTCACCACACTGACTTGGTCTGTCGCTGTCGCTGGGTCAAAACCCTAGAACTCCCCCCAACAGCACAATGGGTTGTCCCTACACCTCAAGGACTGCATCGGTTCAAGAAGGCAACTCACCACCACTTTCTGAAGGGCAACTAAGGATTGGCATTAAATGCTGGCCTAACCAGCAACACCCACAACCCATAAATGATTTTTTAAAAAAAAGAGGCCATTCAGCCCTTTCAGCACCAATCCTTCGAAAGAGCACCCCACCTAGGCATAATCTCCACTCTCGCCATCTACCCCCACTCAACCTTTGGACACTAAGGGACAATTTAGCATGGCCAATCCACCTAACCTGCACATCTTCTGACACTTTGTTAATAAAAAGCAGGTGCGTGTGTTTTGCGCTGTCACTCTGGCAGGGCGGGGTTTCATAGAGCCTTCAAGCCCGGTTACACAGAGATTAAGGTGCCCGTTTTAAATGGTGCCCTGATCTCAAAGCGAAATGAAGAGCCCCTCCCCCAGGACCACCATCGGCACTGGGGCTTCAGCGCCCCCCCCCCCCCCCTAACAACCATCGGCGTCATCAGGATTTCAGTGCCCTGCCCCAACGACCATCACCAGTATTGAAAATTCAGTATACCCCAGCACCATCGTCGTCATCCCCACATATTGGGAACTCTCCATACCTCAATGCCATACACTGGATGCCCTGCCCCCATGCCCTGCTGCTTGACCCCACCCCCTGGCACTACCATCCTGCCACCACCAGTTTGACATGACCACAAGGAATTCAAATTTACTGGTGATCTTGTGATGCGGTGAGTAGCACCCCTGTGTCTGCGCCACAAGCTGTGGGTTTAAGTCCCACTCCAAGGCTCGATGGCCAAGGAAGAAGAGCTCATAATGCTCATAACCAAACAGGTTAACTATTAGCTTGTATCTCCTTTACAGGGAGTAAGAGCAGGAGACACTCCTGGTCAGCTATGTGACGGAAAGTTACGTTGGAGCCTCTACCATCACTGCCCATTGCAGACATACATAATGTACATCTCATGGTCACACATCAGTTGCACGTTCATCAAATAGAACCCTTTTTGGTTTGTGAAGACCGGCCTGTCTAGGCCGCTGCTCATAGGGCGACAGGTATCCGTCAATCACCTCCTGGACCTAGGGTATCTAGCAATGATGGCAAACCTTATTGCCTCGTCAACCTGGTGTGCTCGGTTCACATTGAATTTGATGTATTGTGCCGACTTATGGGTTGTGTCGGTTTATAGAGAATCCATGATGACATGGATACACCAGTGTACCGAGGTCTGTGAGACCCCGGACACTCCCCACTCAGTGCCCGGTGGCGTAAAAGCTCACGGAAACCGTAACGTCCACCGGGAGCTGGTGACCTCCCCATAACCCCAAGGACCCAGGAGCACCATCATCCGGCAGATATGTCGAACTGTCCCCCTACTCAGCCGGAATCTTCGACGGCGTGCCCAGTGCCGGGGGGGTGGTCACCCCCCCTTGCCCCTTCCCCTGGGCCATTTGCAGGGTCGACAGCCCACGGGTCATGCCTTTGCATGTCCTACCTCGTCATACTCCCTCGTCAGCCACAGCTCTTGTTTCCTAATTTTTGAAACACAAATGAAACATGCGATTAGTAATTGCTCCCAGTGGAGGCAGAGCATCACGGAGACCCGGAGAATACCGGTTCAGGCCCGGTAATGAAATGCAGACAGCTTTTACTCTGGAGTAGAATGCATTGGCACCGCTGTTGAGGCGCCGGAGTATGCCATTCTGTCCGGTGCCTGGCACCAGTCACAACTTTGGCCTCGCGTGCAATTCTCCACCCAATCGTCTTTCCTGATTCCAACGCCATCTGACGGAGAATTCTGATCCTGCTATTTGATGAATTCGTAAATGTTCTGTTGGTTTAAAATGTAAAATTATGATGGTAAAACTGAGCACGGTAAATATTTAATAAACACTTTACATGCACTCTAATATGAGTCCATTTAGTATAATGCTATTGACATTGCTGCAATAGTAGACATGGGCATCTATACAACTGCTGTGAAATTCACTTTACATTTCTGCAAGTATTAGTTTAACTTATAATTGGCATATTGTCATCGGGTTATAAATTTTAAATCCATTTCTTTTATGTTCCTGTATTGTTCATTGTGTTCTTTATTATAATAGACATCAAATAATGTCCATGTCAAAGTATATCCGCTAATCACTTCAATTTAATGTGAGATGTCTTCTGAACATTTTCACACCTGGTTTATCCGTGAGATTTTCTAACAGTAGAATATTAGTAAATTAATCCTTCAACCTCTTAAATTGTTATTGTCTCCATTTCCTCACGGCTTTAATAATTTGTAGCATGAGTGTTTTTCCTTCTTTCCTTTCTTCCTTTTGTTTCTGCTGGAGGTTATGGATGTAACAGTTTTCCTGCTAGGTATAGGACCTCATTTATTCTCCATTATATATGGTTGCTTGCTCTGGTCCTCTGCTGGCTTCTACATCCTTGCCTCTTGTAATTATTTGATATCATCCACACTTGGCCTCTCTTTATTCCATTGGGTTGTGCCTATTTCTCCAGACTTGATGATTTTGGTTAATAATTTGGCAGCACTGGACTTGGATGTGATGCTATCACAGTCAAATAACCTGCCAACATTCATAATCCGCGGTCTGAGGACTGTAAGCACCCATGGAACTGTACCCTCATAAGACTCGACACGTAGACGAGGAAGGGACCAACGGAGAGATTTTAAAACCAAACACGCTTTTACTTTTGAATGGCTGAAATGGATCAATGTCACAAACCCTGTAATATCACACAGGTAAAGTGCAAGTGGTACCAAGAGGAGATCAGTTAAGATTGAAATAAATGACTGTTGCTTCATGTTGGGCCTTCCTTGTCAGTATGAAAACAATTTATTACCTAGTTTACGCTAGAATGGATCCGACGTTCACTATCAACCTGCAGAAGCATGACACAGTAAACTGTGCTTGTAATTTATATCCTGCAGTTCCACAGTGGCATGAACAGGCACCTAGTGGTGCCGTGCTGGGATGATGAGAGATACAATGACAACATATACCAAACATCAGCCCCTATGTCGAGTCCAGCTTGTGAATGTCAGGCTGTTAAATATCAAAACAGTTGAGTGTTTTTTCTTTAACTCAACTCGGTAGAATTTGTTGTGGTCAGCTATTTGGAATCTGTGAAAGATAAAAATACAGCTTCGAGGAGCTGCCAGTCATTTTGGATTTCACTTTAATTGACACTAATTCACTGACATTATACATCTGTCTCCGAATTCACATCACCGAATCCCCAGCTTGCTGAAATCAGGATTCCTGAGTTGGATTCTCCGATCCCCGACGGTGGAATTGCGTTCGGCGAGGTGGCGGTGAATCCTCAATGACGCCGAAATCGAGGGCGGCGCCGCTTTCCCGATGCTCTGCACCCTGAAGAATGGCGTACTTGGAGAGTATTCACGGCCTCTGAACGTTGGCTGAGCCCCGCCCCGCCCCAACCGGCCAAGTTCCCGGCGGCCTGGGTCTCTCATGGTCTTACCCATCGGGAATTCAGCGTGACGGCTGAAAATGAAAATGAAATGAAAATCGCTTATTGTCACGAGTAGGCTTCAATGAAGTTACTGTGAAAAGCCCCTAGTCGCCACATTCCGGCGCCTGTTCGGGGAGGCTGGTACGGGAATCAAACCACACTGCTGGCCTGCTTGGTCTGCTTTAAAAGCCAGTGATTTAGCTCAGTGAGCTAAACCAGCCCCAGGCTGCGGAATCAGTCCAGCCCTGACACAGCCGGGGGAGGGAGAGGGCCGATCCACGGGCAGTGGGGCTGGGGGCCCTGTGGTTGGGCGGTCCGGGGCATGCGAGCTGGCCGAAGGGGGGGACTATATTGCGGGCTGGGTCTGCGAGTGGCATCCGCCATGAGGCACGGCGCGGCCGCTGCAGGTCACCACCAAGTGCATGCGCTGCCACGGAGCTAGCAATTCTCCAGGCCATATCAGCAGCTAGAGCTGGGAGCTCTACGCTGCCTGGCTGCTAGCCCCCCCAGAACAGGGAATTGGTGGCCGTTTTGCGTGAGTTTTCCTACCATTTTAACACCGACGTGGGTACTGTAGGCTGGATTCACCATCCTGCCGTACCAGATTTCTGGTTTAGCATTACGCCTGCTGGTTATGGGGCAGCCCCGCGTCGTCGGGAAAACCCCGGTCTGCCGGCAAAACGGAGCATCCCACCGGCGGAGAATCGTCTCCAGAACGGAAAATCCAGCCCCCTATTCTAAATCATTCTTTCTCTGAACTTCAAAATTCTGGAGTGCCCTCAACCTTTCCTTCCTTTAGCACTCTCAAAGATTGGCATTGAAATTTGGTGCCAATTCATCACGGCTTCCTGTCAACCTGACTCAGTGATAACAGTCATTGTTGAATCAGAAAGTTGTGGGTTCAAACGCCATTACTCCAGGACAGAATCTAGGCTGACATTTTAGTGCGGTGCTGACGGAATATTGCAATGACGGAAGTGCTGTCTCTCAGATGAAACATGTTCAGGTGGACGTAAAGGACTCCACAGCACGACATGAAGAGGAGCCAAAGTTTATTTCTCAGCCAGTCCTACATAAAACAAAAACAAATTCACTGGTCCTTTTATTTTATGCGTAAAGTGGCTGTTTCATTTGCCGACATTTCGAAAATAATTAATCAGCTGCAAGGTGTTTTTTAACATCCTGAGGACCTGAAAGGCTGAATTAGTATGTTTTATCTGCTCTCTATATCCTTTTCAAGCAAAATGGAAAGCCATAGAATCATTTTTAGCCTTCTATGATATCTCTCAATTTTAACAACTGAGTTAACACTTTTAATTACCTATCAATGTAACAGTGCCAAAAGTATTGGGCGGGATTCACCGACCCTCAGCTGGGTCGGAGATCGTCGGGGGGGCGGCGTGAATCCCGCCCCCGCTTGCTGCCGAATTTTCCGGCGCCGGGGATTTGGCGGGGGCGGGAATCACACCGCGCCGGTCGATGGCCGCTGGCAGCAACGCCCCCCCGGCGATTCTCCGGCCCGCAATGAGCCAGGTAGTTGCCCATTTTTGGCGGGCCCCGCTGGCGTAAATTAGACCAGGTACTTACAGGCGGGACCTGGCTCTGCGGGTGGCCTCCGGGGTCCTCGGGGGGGCGCAGGGGGATCTGGCCGGGGGGTGCCCCCATGGTGGTCTGGCATGCGATCGGAGCCCACCGATACGCGGGCGGACCTGTGCCGTGGGGGGCACTCTTTTCCTCCACGCCAGCCACTGTAACGGTCCGTGAAGGCCGGCGCGGAGATGAACCACCCTGCGCATGCACTGCGATGACGCCAGCACACGCTGGTGCTCCCGCGCATGCGCCAACTTGTGCCGTCCGGCGGAGGCCCTTCGGTGCCAGTTGGCAGATGATTCCGCACCTTCGGGGCAGTCCGACGCCAGAGTGGTACACGCCACCCCTTCGCGTCGGAGTTGACCACCCCGCCGGTTTCTGAAGAATCCCGCCCAATGTCTCTTGACCTGCTCAGTGATAAGATACAAGATTCCAAAATGTCTGGTGCCGTTATACAATCGTGGCTGGAGACTGGCAAAACTCCACGGAAATGATAGCATTTACATAAGTGTTCCACTGGACACACATCGCAGTTAAAGCAAGAGACTGCGGAGACCCCACAAGTGTTCAGGGATAAGACATACAGCAGATAAATTCAGAAAACCATGATGTGAAAACAAGCTGGGCAGAGATGAGAAATGGTAAAGGTGAGAAGTCACCTGTGGGAATTGTGTACAAGCCCCTTCACAGTAACTGCATGGTCGGGTGGAGCACAAAGGAAGAAATAATTGCACCGTGCGTCGCAATGTGCCATTTTTTGAGGAGGCGGAGCATCGCAATACTGTGTCGCGATTTCGGCGTTGGGAGTATGGTGATATGCATCGCTGTAAATACACATGGGGTTCATGTAAATACACTACAACTAAGTAAACACTAGACGGAGCACCGGAGATGTCATGACATGCAGACATACAGTTAATGAACACTTAGAATAGGACACATCCAATGGGCAGTCAAGACACCCAGAGGTGATGCTACCACAAGGGGGCAACCCATATAAAAGGACAGGGCACACATGCTCTGTCTCTTTCCACAGGTGACACTTAGAGAGTAGGATGGGGCAGATCAGAAGCATCACACCCACCACGTGGCTTTAGCAGACTGGTTAGTTAGACTGAGTTACTATAGCAAGATTAGCAGGAGAGTTGAACTCATAGAGAACTATGCTAATGGTTCAATAAATCACATTGAACTTACTTCAAAGTCTGGAGTATCTTTTGGTCAAAGCTGCAGCCTGTGTTATCCCAGAGTACATTACCAATCAAGAAGCTGGTCTCTGCCCAATCGCATGCCCCGATTTTGGTGTACCAATGGAGAATCCCGTCCTCAGTCTCTCAGAATACCTTCTAACAACTTACCCACCACAGACGTTAGACTCGCCGGTCTGTAGTTTCCAGGCTTTTCCCTTAAACAAAGGCACAACATTTGCTGCCCTCCAATCTTCATGCATCTCACCTGTGGCTGTCGACAATTCAAATATCTCTCTTATGGGACCTGCAATTTCCTCCCTAGCCTCCCACAACGACCTAGGATACATTTCACCAAGGTCCCAGGGATCTATCTACTTTGATGCGCTTTCAAACTTCCAGAATCTCCTTCTCTGTCATATGTACATTCCTCCACTCATCACCATTTAATTCCCCAAGTTCCCTTACATCCATGCCTTTCTCAACAGTAAATACTGATGAGAAATATTAATTTAGGATGTCACCCATCTCCTATGGATCAGAACATAGATGACCTGGTAGATCCTTAAGAGGCCCGACTGTCTCCCTAGTTACTCTTTTGTCCTTTTGTTGAGGGTGAGCTTCTCCTGCATAAAGGCAGACTGTGAGCAGAATGGATGCTGACACACATTATAAGGACTGACTTCTGTTGGTCCTGTGTGGACTTACGTATGGGCTGAGGATACAAGCTGCACAGGATGTGAGAAAATATGTGGATGTCAAGGTGTGTGTGAGACAATCAGTGGTGATGTTGTTTGTGATGGCAGTGTGTGAGATCCCTGTGGGCTGTAATCCAGCGAATGCCTGATGGGCTTGCACAAGTGAGAGTTGAAAGTGAAGGGAAGGTTGACTCTGGCGGAATAGATGAGATTGTCCATCTTCTTTCTGCACTGGATGACACACCTCTTTGTAGGAGCATTGGCCCTGACTGCCTAGGTGATCTGTTCCCAACCTGATGAGGTTGGCAGACTTCCTTCTGCCATCACAGGGATAAAAGATGTCCTGGCGTCCCTCTTCTGTGTCGAGAAGTGCCTCAAGTGCATTGCTGCTTAACTCCTCACCTGAGGAAGGAGCAGTGCTCCGAAAGCTCGTGTTTGAAACAAACCTGTTGGACTTTAACCTAGTGTTGTAAGACTTCTTACTGTGCTTAACTTAGTGACAGTAGGTTTCTTCCTTTCTGGTGCCATCATTCGCCATGACCACTCCTGGGTTGCAGAAAATGAATGGTGTGCGTGAATGTGGCTTAAATAGCGCGAATGAGGTCACAGTGGGAGAGATGAATCCCAGCTCACCCTGACACAAGGTACAATGTACTTCATGTTCAAGCACAAATAAAGAGCTGGAAAGCAGACAAACTGGTGTGGAAACCTGCCACAACGGCCCCCACCACTGCATTTAACCTCTGGAGTAAAAATTCCACTCTAAAAACGTTGACTTTCAATAGATGTTAATAAATGTCTGCACGCTCTCCCCATATCAGCAAGGGTTTCCTCCAGGTGCTCCGGTTTCCTCCCACAAGTCCTGGAAGACATGCTGTTAAGTAATTTGGACATTCTGAATTCTCCATCTGTGTACCCGAAAAGGCACTGGAATGCAGCAACTAGGGGATTTTCACAGTAACTTCATTGCAGCGTTAATGTAAGCCTACTTGTGACAATAAAGAGTATTATTATTATTATATTAGTTTGTGTCTGATTAGCTCAGTGGGTCAGAATGTTTTAGGCTACAGCTCCATTGAGAGCATAATCTAGAGAGAAATTTAATGCCGTCTCTCTGTCGTGATTTTGGTGGCAGGGAGTGCATTTAATCAGGTGGGAAGGTGATGATTGGGTATCCCGCCACATCCCGCTTAAGTAGGGTGCTCTTTCCAAGGGCCAGTGCAGCTACAATGGGCAAAATAGCCTCCTTTTGCAATGTAAATTCTACGATTCTACGATTCTCCCACCAGCCTGAAAGTTTGTGGTCTGCCCCACAACCAATTGAAGTCCTGAAGTGCTATTAACTCAGAATCAGCTGGGGGAACTTCATTCAGGAAGCATAACAAGCAATCCACGTGGGGCTGTTTGTGGGCTCCCAGGGGAATGTCCATCGTTGAAAGGTACTGGTTTTCTGATTGAGGGACCCGGACATGGGAAGGAGGAATCTGCTGAGAGGAACTCCTATGCCCCTGCTTCTGACCCCCCTTCCTCCAGGATTCTCCAGCATCCCACTCCCCCTCGGATCCCACTGCTGATATCAATCATCTGTGGCCTGGGATCCAGGGATGATCCTCAGACTCAGGTAGCTATTGGACTGGCAGCAGCCATTGCCTCTCTGGTAATATAGAGCCTCCGTGGTTGGCCAGCAGCTCTCGATGGGCAGACTTTCTCTTCCCAGGCTTCTTGATACTGGGGAAAGCCTGTTGTTGCTCAGTTAAGTGCATGGTTGGCAATTAACTCGACAACTATTAGGCTGGAGTATTGTGTGCAGTTCTGGTCACCACATTATAAGAAGAATTTGATTGCACTGCAGCGGGTGCAGAGGAGTTTCATCAGGATGTTGCCTGGCATGGAACAATTAAGTTATGAAGAGAGGTTCGATAGGTAGCACGGTAGCATGGTGGTTAGCATAAATGCTTCACAGCTCCAGGGTCCCAGGTTCGATTCCCGGCTGGGTCACTGTCTGTGTGGAGTCTGCTCGTCCTCCCCGTGTGTGCGTGGGTTTCCTCCGGGTACTCCGGTTTCCTCCCACAGTCCAAAGGTGTGCGGGTTAGGTGGATTGGCCATGCTAAATTGCCCGTAGTGTCCTAAAAAGTAAGGTTAAGGGGGGGTTGTTTGGTTACGGATATCGGGTGGATACGTGGGTTTGAGTAGGGTGATCATTGCTCGGCACAACATCGAGGGCCGGAGGGCCTGTTCTGCGCTGTACTGTTCTATATAGGCTTGGGTTGTTTTTGCTGGAGCAGAGATGATTGAGAGACGACCTGATTGAGGTGTACAAGATTATGAGGGGCATGAACTGGGCGAATAGGGAGAAACTGCTCCCCTTGGATAGGTCAGTTATGAGGGGACACAAGTTCAAGATTAGGGACGGGAAGTTTATGGGGGCTTTGATGAAAAACCTTTTTACCCAGAGGGTGTTGACAGTCTGGAATGCACTGCTTGGGAAGGTGTCAGAGGAGGGTTGCCTCACATCCTTTAAAAAGTACCTTGATAAGCACTCGGCATGTTATAACATTGAAGGCTATGGGCCAAGTGCAAGCAAATGGGATTAGGTAGGTAGGACAGGTGCTTTTCATCCATTGGTGCAGACACGATGCGTGAAAAGGCCTATTTTGTGCTGTGTTATTGTGTGATTCTGAGATTTTGACTGAATTCCCCAAATTGCAAGGGTCCCTAGATTGTAGGCATGTGGACATCAAAATACAATCAGGACAGGCAGGGGCCTTTGTCTTCCATTCACTCCATGCTTAGCTTGTGTGTAACCATCACCCGTGGATTAGCTGCGTGCCCATTACCCTGGGAGTAGTCATCACTCCGACATACTGCCGCATTCCCTTGGTGCCATGGGTGTTCTGCTCACCAAAAGCTTTGGAAGGTGGGTTTCTTGGAGGCGAGGGATACCCACTGAAGAGATGGCACATGACCCTAGTTCAAAATCCATGTACAGAGGGTGAGGTGCAGTACAATGAGATTTAATACTCCTGGAACAAAAGTGTGTGAGAATATCGATATAGAGAGATTGAACTACATGGACGGGATTCTCCGTGAACCGACGGGGTGGGCCACTCCAGCGCTGAGAAGTGGTGTGAACCACTCCGGCGCGGGCCGCCCTGAAGGTGCAGAATCCTCTGCACCTTCAGGGGCTAGGCCTGCGCCAGAGTGCTGGCACCGCGCCAGCCGGCATGGAGGGGCTTGGCACGATGCCAACCGGCGCAGATGGGCCTCTGCCGGCCGGCGCGAGTTGGCGCATGCGCAGGAGCGACAGCGTGTGCTGGCGCCATCCCAGCGCATGCACAGGGGGGTTCTTCTCCACACCGGCCATCGCGGATGTTGACAGCAGTCGGTGTGGAGTGAAAGAGTGCCAGATCCCCCCCATGCCCCTCCGCCGAGGACTCTGCAGGCCGCCCGTGGAGCCAGGTCCCGCCAGTAAGAACCTGTTGTGATTTGCACCGGCTGGACCCGCCGAAAACGGGCGGCCAATCGGCCCATCGCGGGCCGGAGAATCGCCGGGGGGGGGGGGGGGGGGGTGTGGGGGGAGACGCTGCCAACAGCCCCCGACCGGCGCGGCACGATTCCTGACCCCGCCAAAACCGCAGCGCCGGAGAATTCGGCAGCCGGCGGGGACAGGATTCGTGTCACCCCCTGCCGATTCTCTGACCCAGTGGTGGGTCGGAGAATCCCGCCCATGCCATGAAGCAAATAAACCATCACTGAAGAATTGTACACTGTTCTTATCAACTTCAGTGAAGCAGGAGGTGCAGAAATGAATTCACCTGGGAACTCCTGAAACTGAAAAGAGGAACAGGAACTTAAAGAATTAACACAGGCAGTGTTCTGATCAGAAATACCATGCCAAATTGATCATCTGTGAGTAAAGTCTCCACTCTAGTTTTGGTAAGATAAGGGTCTAATGTTTGGACAGCAAAGTTTTGAGAGCTGGATTTTGGGGAAGGCCCAATTCTGCCAATGTTCCACCCAGTTTCTTTTCACTGAAATATTCTGCTTCATGTGATGGGTGCCACTTTCTTCACTGACACTCAAAAGCAAAAGATACTTCCGATGTAAGAAATTAGAATTCCCATCTCTCAATAGAAAGGGATTCCACTCCAACAATTTTCAAATTATCCTGCACCAGCTACAATCAATCTTGTATGACAAGGAAAAAATTGCAAGGGATCTTAATGATGGATTTATTAATGTATCTGATAATTTACATTGAATGTTCCTCCAAATACCGATCCGCATGAGGTGGGGAACAACTTTGATGTCTGCACACAGGTATGATATTCATCAAATAATATTCAGTGAAAATCCTTTTTACCACAGCAAGACAAAGGAACATAGAACATACAGTGCAGAAGGAGGCCATTCAGCCCATCGAGTCTGCACCGACCCACTTAAGACCTCACATCCACCCTAACCCAATAACGCCTCCTAACATTTTTTGAACACCAAGGGCAATTTAGCATGGCCTATCCACTTAACCTGCACATCTTTGGACTGTGGGAGGAATCCGGAGCACCCAGAGGAAACCTATGCAGACATGGGGAGAACGTGCAGACTCCCAGCAGGGAATCGAACCTAGGACCCTGGCACTGTGAAGCCACAGTGCTAACCACTATGCTACCATGCTGCCCAAGACCTATGAGAACAGAATTTGTTACCCTTCCTCCAAGGGAAGACTGTGCTGGGAAATTGTTGAATTTGCAAGCACGCTCATATCTTATTTCTCCTTCGTGACCAGTGAGTCACTGGTGTAATGAAGCCATTGCCACTTCCTAGGTCATCACAGGTAAATGTTTTGTTCTCATGTTTTTATCTCAAGATTTGTTAGGCTTTTATTCTAGAAGAATCTTGTTGGAGGCAATGACCTTTGATTGAAAACACATTAATTTACATACTATTAATAAAGATTAAGTAAGACTAAGACATAGCTAGAGTTACTCCATAAGATCCTTCTTCGTCATCTTCCTTTAGTGAGTCGCATCATTATGATATAGCTAAAATAAAAGCAAATTACTGCGGATGCTGGAATCTAAAACGAAAGAGAAAATGCTGGAAAATCTCAGCAAGTCTGGCAGCATCTGTAGGGAGAGAAAAGATGTGGGGCGCGATTCTCCCGAGTTACGAAAACTCGGGAAGCTGCCGTCAAAAACGGGCGCGTTTGACGCCAGCCTCCGCCCCCCCCCGGACCGGGAACCGATTCAGCTCCCCAGTCAGGGCTAGTATCGCGCGTCCGTGAACTCCGGCATCGCGGGCTTAACGAATTTCGTTAAGCCCTCTAGCCAGAGTTAGCGACGGCTGACGCGTCAGATGACGTCAGCTGCGCATGCGCGGATTGGGTCATCACGCATATGCGTGAAACCCGCGCATGTGCGGGCCGGTATGCCCCTCAGCTGCCCCGCGAATGGATCCAGCGGGGCGGCGGAGGGAGAAAGAGTGCGCGGGGAAAGTACCGTGCCAATCGGTGCCATGGTTCCCCAGATCGGGACTTTATGGCCGTTTTCACGAACGGTCAGACCAGGTGTGTTTTACGTTCATAAAAACGGCCGTAAAGGCCTTGGAAATCGGCCCATCGGCCAGGGGTGAATAGCTGCTTGCCGTAAGAAAACGGCGAGCAGCGATTCGTGTCAGGGGGCGGCCATGGGGGGGGGGGGGAAGAATAGCGGGAGGGCGTCGGCAGTGTGTCCGTAAAAATTTACGCCGCCCGCTATTCTCCGAATTTTCGTGAGAGCGGAAGAATTGCGCCCGTGACGTTTTGAGTCCGATGACTCGACAAAGAGCTTTGACAAAGGGCCATCGGACTCGAAATTTTAGCTTTTTTTCTCCCCCTTCAGATGCTGCCAGACTTGCTGAGATTTTCCCGCATTTTTTTCTTTCGATTATGATATAGCTCCTTACGCACATGCTCAGTCGCTATCATTAGAGTTAACCCTTTGCCCTGCACCTTCCCCTGAACTTTACCCCTCTAATATTGTACACACATATCCCTGTGCCTCCCCTCAAAGTCTCTTGTCTTAAAGGGAAAGTCACTTTTGTGGTTTCACCAGTCTTCCCAAATGGATGTGGAACTCCTACTGAGGTAGATGGGATTCCTGTTGCTCTGAAGTCAATTTTTGGGGGTGTCACTACTCCACGTTTCTGTCCATTGAGTTTGGAGAAGATCTGCTCCTTTGAATGAGGTTTGATTGTGTCTTTACCAGATTTTTGATCTTAGTTGCTGTAACTTCTCAATTACAGTTCCTTCACGGTCTTGGTTTCTGCTTTCCCTCTCTCCCCTTTATAGAATTGGAAGGTCCTAGCTCTATGTCTTATGAACTTATGAGCTTAACCTGGAAGGCTTCTTCCTTCTTCCAAGCTTGATGGTGGCCCTCAAACATGACATTTGTTAGTAAGGTGTGGGGCTGGGCTGGAAGTTGGGTCTTTAGCTTATAACTCATCAGAAGTTTGCACAGGGAAACCCCATTATTCTACAGTGTTGAATGATATAAGCAGAACAAGCTCAAAGTCATCATTTTTCTTCAAGAGACCTTGACAGTGTGTACTCCTCTTTCAGCTCCTCCGTCAGCCTGTGGGTATTTTGGGGAGCTTGTAACATGTACAAATCTACATGACATTTCAAAGGATTGAAAGCATTCATTGGCAAATTGTGGTCTGTTATCAGAGTTGAAAACATCAGGAATGGCATGTTCAGAGAATACTTTCTTCAAGAATGTAATAATGGCTTTGGACCCCTATCCAGTGGGAATAATAGTTAGCCACGGTACAAGAAACTTCTCCTTTTTGTAATAAAACATAGTCATGTCACCATATTCCTATGGCCTTGTTGAGATGAACAAGGATAGAAATGGTTTTCTGTTCCTGCCTGTGCGTGGCACAGCTGACACAGCTGGAGACGAGCTGTTCAATAGAGTGCAACATCCCAGGCCATTGTACTGACTGCTGCGCCCTGGCTCAACACTTGGTTCTGGAGGCCTTCCAGGTGGAGAGCTTTAAGTACCATCACTGCTGCATTAAATATAAGGAAGTTGTCTGCAATGCTGAAGTGCTCCATGAGTGTTTGTTATGGGAAGAAGACCTGAAATTGGAAAATGTGATTAAGATTTGCCATGCGAGTGAGTTGGCTACACAGCAAATCAGTACACTCACTTTGAACCATTTTAGCGCCAACATGGAAGAAGACACCAGCGCCATGAGCACTGTGATGCAGTTCAATATGAAACATGGTTTCAGTGCGTGCGGCCATTTTAAATGGCCAACAGGAGCCGCCATCTTTTTCCTGAAATGTGGCAACCAACATGGCCCACAGCAATGTCCAACATATGGAAGAGTACGTTCCATATTGAGAAACAATATTGAAAAACATGTTTTTCATGTTCTACAGTGGACCAAATCAGATCAGTTAAAGCAGTTGATGAGATGCCCCGAACTAACAGTTCTTCATTGATCTCATTTTAACCAAGGACCAGAAGAGTCCAACCAATAAAAGTGAAGAAGTACTTCCGAAAAGTCGTGACGATAGTAAGGACAAACCTGATGGAAAACTTTAGTGTGGATGAACGACACATTGATAAAATGCGACCTCGACATGGGAACGATGGCCAACCTCCTCAGCATGTCCAATTTGCACAGGCTGCACGTTAAACCGAAATGTGTCGATTAACTGAGACTGCCGCGGGCAGCACGGTGGTGCAGTGGGTTAGCCCTGATGCGTCATGGCGCCGAGGTCCCAGGTTCGATCTCGGCTCTGGCTCACTGTCCGTGTGGAGTTTGCACATTCTACCCGTGTTTGCAGTGGGTTTTACTCCCACAACCCAAATATATGCAGGGTAGATGGATTGGCCACGCTAAATTGCCCCTTAATTGGAAAAAATAAAGTGGGTACTCTAAATTTTTTTTAAAACTGAGACTGCCGATACAGTATAGTAGGAAGAGATTGAGATGCTGGGTGAGCTTGAATTAAGCGAGCTTGGCATAACATATCTGTTAGGAGTGGATGTATGTGAGGCACTGAACTTAGTTGAGCGGATGTACGTTCCAGACAGCGAGTGGCCAAATACTACAAATCTCAACGAGATGTGCTGGTGCAGTCATTCGATGAGAAACAAGCGAAAATCCAGGCAGAGGACAACAGAGCAGATAAAGAGATGGAAGAGCCAAAGGAAATTCCAGACATCTGGATAACAGTCTACAAGAAGGTGCATGCACATAATGGTATGATAAAGGAGCATGGCGAGTCCATATTAAAGCATGTACAAGATGTTAACGTTAAATGAGTATTATCAACCAATGAGCTTCTCTCTGGAGTTCACCTTTGGAGCTGTGGTGAATCATAATAGCATAATTCACACTGTTATCACACATGTTGTACTATGCCTCTGTAAGCTCGGCACACGAGCAGTTGCGCAGCTCTGCCCCTAGGGGGAGGTGTACTGGGAATGTACGGAAGTTTGTACTGGGCTCCACCCTTGGCTCCGCCCATGACTCCTCCCCCCCACTTGTTGTATAAAGCTTGGCAGTCGGAGCTTGCCTGCCAGTTTATCTAGAGTTCATCTCGTCACAGGCAGGCTCTGTTGTAAGACGATTAAAACCACTGTTCACTTCTAACCACGTGTCGCGTGAATTGATGGTCTCATCAGGAGCCAAATGAGTATTTTACAAATAAGGTAATTATGGAAGTTTACGAGCAGGAATCGCGGCCTGATAAGCTTGAATTTTCATTCTTTGCTGAACCAGAAATCACAGGATGCACAAGCTGCCAGACTGACTGGATGGAAGAAAGAAAACCATTAAAACAAAGCTGAAGCATAAGGGTCAGAGTACTCGTAAAGCAGTTACGAAAACTGTACCAAATGACACATTCTTCAATTTCTTCAGTCCTCCTGAAGTTCCACAGCATGGGAATGTTAAATAAAAGTTCTGCAGCAAAACTCGCTGCTGACTTTGAAATTGGTCGCCTCCTGCGCGAACACATAGTTCCATGTGCAATGTCATATTTACAGGAGAAGCCATTGCAGATGATACAGACTCCGATGATGAGCACTACAATGATATCCACGGAGACCATGGATACGATGGCGAAAGTAAAGGCTTGGAGGGTGAGTCAGGTGAAGACGACTATGAAACGTCGGTAAGGTTTTTTCACGGGAGTGATGGTAAGCTAGATGAGGAAGCCTGAGAAGTGCTGCTCCGGTGGTTTTGCGGGAATGATGAGTTGGTCACAAGGGATGCCCAATCTGCGCAGGACACCGAGAAGTGTGAAAGCTCTGAGATGATGCATGCAGAGATGGAAAGTACGGTTGCAGCAGCAGACACCTCGGAGAAAAAAAAACTCAGCTTCGAATAAACAAATAATGGAAGATATAATACCAGTTCTGGAGAAACTGGCTCCAGAGGCATATTGTGAATCATCTCAGGCCTCTGCAATGGTTCCGAAAGTGGACTCCCCAATGCTCAAGGCCATTCCACTGAAAGATGAGTTAGAGGAGCAGGTGGCTATATTGTATGTAGTTCTACGACGGCGGATGATATTACAAGATCAGGATGAGCCATTACTTGATTCTTCAGTAAGAAGTCTTACAACACCAGGTTAAAATCCAACAGGTTTGTTTCAAACACTAGCTTTCGGAGCACTGCTCCTTCCTCAGGTGCATGAAGAAGTAGGTTCCAGAAACATATATATATAGACAAAGTCAGAGATGCTGACGATACTTTGAATGCGAGCATTTCAGGTAATTAAGTCTTTACAGATCCAGAGAGGGGTAACCCCTGGTTAAAGACGTGTGAATTGTCTCAAGCCAGGACAGTTGGTAGCATTTTGCAAGCCCAGGCCAGATGGTGGGGGGTGGATGTAATGCGACATGAATCCACGGTCCTGGTTGAGGCCGTATTCATGTGTGCGGAACTTGGCTATAAGTTTCTGCTCGTCAATTCTGCATTGTCGCGCGTCCTGAAGGCTGCCTTGGAGAACGCTTACCCGAAGATCAGAGGGTGAATGCCCTTGACTGCTGAAGTGTTCCTCAACTTGAAGGGAACATTCATGCCTGGCGATTGTCGCGCAATGTCTGTTCATCCGTTGTCAAAGTGTCTGCATGGTCTCACCAATGTACCATGCTTCGGGACAGCCTTTCCTGCAGCGTATGAGGTAGTCAATGTTGACCGAGTCGCACAAGTATGTACCGCGTACCTGGTGGGTGGTGTTCTCACGTGTAATGGTGGTACCCATGTCGATGATCTGGCATGGGAGATTGCCATGGCAGGATTGTGTGGTGTCGTGGTCACTGTTCTGAAGGCTGGGTAGTTTTCTGCAAACAATGGTTTGTTTGAGGTTGCATGGTTGTTTGAAGGCAAATAGTGGGGGTATGGGGATGACCTTGGCAAAATGTTCATCTTCATCGATGAGCCGGTTGTTACGTGACCTCAAACTTTGGTATCTTTTTCGTGACGGAAGGAGGTGGAAGAGAGTATGTCCGGCGTGCGTGGGGTCCTAAATTATGCTGGTTCCCTTTCTGAGGCAGTGGGAATTATAGACAGAGTCAATAGATGGGAGGCTGGTTTGCATGATGGACTGGGCAACACTCACGACCCTTAGTAGTTTTCTGTGGTCTTGGGCAGAGCAGGATCCATACCAGGCTGTGAGACAACCAGAAAGAATGCTTTCTATGGCGCATCTGTAGAAGTTGGTGAGGGTCGTAGCTGACATGCCAAATTTCTTCAGTCTTCAGAGAAAGTAGAGTCGTTGGTGGGCTTTCTTAACTACAGTGTCGGCATGGGGGGACCAAGACAGGCTGTTGGTGATCTGTACACCTAAAAAGTTGAAGCTCTCGACCCTTTCTACTTCGTTCCCATTGATGTAGACAGGAGCATGTTCTCCACTACGCTTCCTGAAGTCGATGATAATCTCCTTCATTTTGTTGACATTGAGGGAGAGATTATTGTCATCGCACCAGTTTACCAGATTCTGTATCTCATTCCTGTACTCTGTCTCATCACTGTTTGAAATCCGACCCACTACGGTGGTGTCATCAGCAAATTTGAAAATCGAGTTGGAGGGGAATTTGGCCACACAGTCATAGGTGTATAAGGAGTATAGTAGGAGGGCTGAGGTCACAGCCTTGTGGGACACCGGTGCTGAGGATGATCATGGAGGAGGTGTTGTTGCCTATCCTTACTGATTGTGGCCTGTGGGTTAGGAAGTTCAAGATCCAGTCACAGAGGGAGCAGCCGAGGCCAAGGCCACGGAGTTTGGAGATGAGTTTCGTAGGAATGATGGTGTTGAAGGCTGAGCTGTAGTTGATAAATAGGAGTCTGACATTGGTGTCTTTGTTATCTAGATGTTCCAGCGTAGAGTGCAGGGCCATGGAGATGGTGTCTGCTGTGGACCTGTTGCAGCGGTAGGCAAATTGTAGTGGATCAAGGCAATCTGGGAGGCAATCGTGCCATGACTAACCTTTCAAAGCACTTCATGATGACGGATGTCAGAGCCACTGGACTATAGTCATTAAGGCACGCTGCTTGGCTGTTGTTTGGTACAGGGATGATGGTCATCTTCTTGAAGCAGATAGGGACCTCAGATTGTTGTAAAGAGAGGTTGAAGATGTCTGCGAACACCTCCACCAGCTGATCCGCGCAAGACCTGAGTGCTCGTCCGGGCCAGTAGCTTTCCATGGGTTGACCTTCGGGAAGGCTGCTCTGACGTCTGCAGTGGTGATCTTAGATTCAAGTTTATCTGTGGCTTCTGGGGTGGAGGGCTCGCTCTCGCTGACCTCTTTCTCAAAGCGGGCATAGAATGCGTTGAGCTCATCAGGGAGGGGTGCATTGGAGCCGACGATTTTACATGCCTTCATCCTGTAGCCTGTTATGTCTTGCAGACCTTGTCATAGACAACGGGGATCCGTGTGGCTAGCCTGGGACTCGAGCTTGGTCCGGTACTGTCTTTTGGCATCTTTGATGGATTTCTTTCGATCATATCTGACTTTCCTGTAGAGGTCAGGGTCGCCTGACTTTAACACCTCAGACCTAGACTTCAGCAAGCAGTGGATATCCGTGTTCTGAGGAGGTCGGTGCGGTTTTTTTGCTGTGGCACATTGGAACCGTCGATCGATGAGTCGAACGCCATATCCCATTCGTACAAGGGCATCTTTCAGCGTCTTAGATTGTTATGGGCCAGGGTTTAGAGCTCCCTAAATTGTATCATGGAGTTCACCTGACCCACAACTTTTAATAGATTGTGGTATGGGGAGCACACGGCCCACTCTAAGTAATCCTTACTTTCTTTTTAACATCCGTAAGACTTAAAAACACATTTTTAACAGAAAGACATCAGGTTTAACTTCACTACTGAGAGCAGTTACCACATTAAAATCAGCAAATGGACACTTAGAAGCTTGCAGAGATTCACACACATCCTGCTGTGATCGCAGCTTCTCCAAAACTAAAATGAAACCAAACCCACCCTGCAGCAAAAAGCCAAAAGTGAAAGTAAAAGGCTGACAGACAGCCCAGTTCCACCCACGCTATGACATCACTGAAGTAATAAATACTCATTTCTTAAAGGTACTCTCACTACAGATATTTATATACACACCCAATTATAAACACCCATTTTTTAAAGGTGCTCTCACATGTCAAGATGTCTGTTATTCTCTTCCTCGTCTGAGCAGATCCTGTGTATACGGAGGGCTTGTCCATAGGGGATGGCTTCTTTAATGTTTTTAGGGTGGAAGCTGGAGAAGTGGAGCATCGTGAGGTTATCTGTGGGCTTGCAGTAACGGGAAGTGCTGAGGTGACTGTCCTTGATGGAGATGAGTGTGTCCAAGAATGCAACCGATTTTGGAGACTAATCCATGGTGAGTCTGATGGTGGGATGGAACTTATTGATGTCATTGTGTAGTCGTTTCAGTGATTCTTCGCCGTGGGCCCAAAGGAAAAAAATGTCATCGATGTATCTGGTTGAAGGTCCTGTGAAGTCAGGAGACATGTTCAAACTTATGCATGAAGATGTTGGCATATTGAGGTGCACATTTGGTCCCCATGGCTGTTCCGTGTGTCTGGATGAAGAACTTGTTGTCGAAGGTGAAGACGCTGTGATCCAGAATGAGTTGCAGATTTGGAGTCTGGAGATTGGCAGTTGTCAGTGTTGAGTACTGAGGCTGTTGCATGGGGGATGCTGGTGTAGAGTGCCGAGACGTCCATTGTGACGAGAAATGTTTCTGGTTCAACTGGTCCATGGGTGCTGATTTTCTGTAAGTAATCCGTCGTATTGCGACAGAAGCTGGGCATTCCTTGTACGATTGGTTTCAAGATGCCGTTGATGTAGCCAAAGACGTTCTCACACAGGATCCATTACCTGATACGATAGGACGTCCTGGTGTGTTGGCCTTGTATATTATCGGGAGGCAGGAGAAATCCCCAACGTGGGGAGTACGTGGGATGAGAGCATGTATGGTGCTTTGAAGGTCTAGATCCAAGGTTTTGATCAGTGTGTTGAGTTGGCAGGTATGTTCCTTGATCGGATCTGCGGGTAACTGTCTGTAGTGTTCCTGGTTGTTGAGTTGTCGGTACACTTCTTTGCAGTAATCCGTTCTGTTCAATATGACAGTGGCCCCTCCTTTGTCTACTGGTTTGATGACGATGTTGCGGTTGGTCTTGAGAGCGCGGATGGCATTGCGTTCTGCTTGGCTGATGTTCGGGGCTGTCTTGTGAATGCGACTGATGAATCTGGCATTGACGCAACTTCTGATAGCTTGAGCATTCATGTCGAGTCTAGGGCCGCGGCCTTTTGGAGGGGTCCAATTCAACTCTTTCCTCTTCGGTTGCTGCACCGCAGATCTCTCAGTCTGCTGTTCCGGTTCATTGGTTGTCTCATTGGGTTCGCTGTCGGCCTCTTTGAGTCTGTGGAAGAAGTCCTGGAGCCTTATTCGCCTGATGAATTCCTTTCTGTCTGCCACGAGACTGATGGGGTCCATTTTGATGGTGGTGCAGAAATTGAGCCCTCTGCCGAGGACTTCGATTTCGTTTGGTTAAAGGGTGTAGTCTGACAAGTTGACAATAGATTTCCCTGTATTGTTTTCTACTCTGGTAGCGGGGGAGGCTTGGTTGCTGCTGGTGGTGATGCCGAGTTTCTCAAGCTTCCTGTTGGTGTGCATATAGGTGGTGTAATATCGTTGTCTCATCTGTTTGGTGGTGTTCCGCAGCTGGTCTGCTGTTTCCTGAATGCAAGTTGAGAATATGGACTCTATCTTTGTTTCCAGGTTGCGAGGTCTGCTGTAGAGCTGGTGTACGAGGTGGTTGAGGTACAAGTGATAAAAGTAGTAAATACTTTCCCAACAGTACTTACCTAGTCAGTTGCTTCCATTTGCCCCGCATCATTTTTGAATCCCGATCTCACCTCAGGAGCTCCAAACTCCAAGCTTGCACTCAAAGTTCTCACTGTACTCTCACGCTGTTTTCAATCTCCTCTCACACTCTCCTTCAAGCGCCCTCCTCTGGCATTCTCCTCTAGGTGCTACTTGTTGGTAATTCAGCAACAAAAGAGTCAATCTCTTCATCCTGTTTTCGGCTTTACCAATTAGGTTTCGGACCCTTAATGAAAACTGAAGTATAAGTCAACATCTCAATGACATCTCTTGGAGGCTGTGTCTTCATTCAGCTCCTGTCTGACCAGCACGTTGGCTGCTATGCTGTCAACAATATATAACAAAGTGCAATCTTGATACTTGTTCCCTTTACTCACAGGTCCTGAGGCATTATGAAACCGGGTAAAACATTTTCACCATTTTTTCCATTGCTTTGCCAGTCTGTGGCCCTCTATATTTTGAAATTATTCTGTTTGGGGCAATTTCTCATCTCCATCCCAGGTTACCTTTTCTCACTCTGCTTGTCTTGCCAGTTGCTAGTTACTTTGTGGTCTCTGGTGGGATGTTGTTCACCCACTGATCTGAACAGTTGCTGGTCTTCACTTAAGGTTTCTTTACTGTTTCTCTCTGGGTGTAGTCACTGCTTCCATCATCTAATGTTATGGTTTTATCTCAGGATTCATGAGCTTCTTATTCCAGAAGAGATCTTGCTGGAGGCTATGATTGTTTGTTGAAAACACATTGATTTACATATTAACTATTCAGAAGACATAGCTGGAGCTAATCTCTAAAATGCTTCTCACTCTCCGTGCTTCAGTGAGTGACAGCGCAGTGACAGAGCTCCGACAGGTTCAGAGGCTGTCATTAGAGTTAACACTTTGCTCTGAAAAAGTATCTTGAGTCATAGTGCGAGATAGGCAGAGGCCTGGGTGGTAATGAATTTGCTGTGATAAAGAGGGGGCAATAAAAATGAAAGGTAAAGACTTGGCATATTCATAAATATCATCCTTGTTAACACCACCATTGCCTTGGTCATCATTATCCTTTTGCACCCTGCCACTGAACCTCGCCAAAACATTGCTGAGTGCATTTCTCACAGGGAAATAAATTAGGTTATGATTAAGTTCCCAGAAAAGGTGATATGGAACCTGGAGTTCAACAGCTTCTGTGAACTTCAAAGTGCTATCAACACTATACTTGATACACAGGCACCCTGTAACTTCTTAGGCATCATAGCACTGTCACCACATCCAAATGGGTATTCTTCCACTATAACCTAGACAGTGAGTTTGAATAGTAAATGGAGAGCACCACAGCCAAGAATAATCTTTATTTGAAATCCAGGTGTGCACATATTTTACCAGGCGCCACTGGATAGCAACAAGAGTCCTGGCAGCGTTCTTACGGGTAAAGCAGCAATTTGCTTGTACTTCTTCCCATTTAACCAATGTATCCACTGCTCACAATGTGGGCCAAATTCTCCAGCTGTTGAGATTCTCTGTTCCCGACGACAGTGCACCCACACCCGTGGGTTTTCTGGCAGCATGGGATGGCTTCAATGGGAAATCCCATTGACAAACGGCGGGAGTAGAGAATCCCGCCACCAGCGCGCTTCCGAAAGCACGTGGCTGCGGTACCGGAGGATCCAGCCCATGGTCTCATCTATGTTGTAAACATGACTCAAGTTCAGATTGGGTGACCACTGTGCAGAATTCCTCTGCTCAGTCCGTAAGTATGACCCTGAGCTCTCCCTTTTAATTCAACACCCTGCTCTCAAGCTGACATTTCTGTCCTGGGCTTGCCGCCGTGTCCCAGTGAAACGCAATGGAAACTCGAGTAATACCACTTCAATTTCCAATTGGAAGCTGTATAATCTTCTGGGCTCAAAAGTGAGTTCAACAACTTCAGACCATGAACTGCCGCCATGTTGTACAGTGCGATCGCTGCAGGTCGTCAGCCATGCGCATGCGTGGCCCAGGACCTGGCCATTCTCCGACCGTTTTTGGCGTGGAAGCTGGGAGTTTCACCCGGCGACGCTGCTAGCCCCTTACTGGTCCCGGAATTGGTGAGGGGCCGCCACCAATTTTATCGTTGCAAACTTTCTGCTAATTCTCTGTCCGAGCCGGCACCTCCGAAATGGAGAATCCAGCCCTCTGTCTCTTGTTCCATGAAATCTTTGTTATTTAATCCCTCTAACTCCATTTTGTTCTTCCTCCCCCTCCCTGCTTTCAACTGTATAAATCACATTTCTTCCTTCATTTAGTTCCTGAGAAGAATCATACTCGACTCAAAACATTAACTCTGTCTCTCCCCACAGCTACTGCCAGACTTGTTGACTATTTCCAGCATTTGCGGCTTTATCCGATATGTCCAGCATCTGCAGTATTTTGCTTTTATTATACCACTAATTAGCAGCTAGGAATGGCTGCTCTTGGTTGATTTTTGTTCCTATCGAGAAAAGTGGTGCTGATACCACTTGCAGTGGTACGACTGTTGCTCTTTCTGAGGTCAATTAACTTCAGCACAAGCTAGGAATCAAACTGGCAACATTTGGTGCATTTGTGTCTGTTTTGTAACTGAGGCAACTGAAGGCCGTAATTTCCATGTAGACTCCCTAAGATCCAGTTTTGATCAGAGATTTGTCACAGTAAAACCCAATTAGTTTCATTTAATTTCCCTTGTGCTTGCTATCCATAAATTACCTAATTTATTGTGTTTGTGAACACTTTTCAATATTTCATTTTCGTTTTAGACAATGACATTCCATATAATAGTTTGCTGGTTAATATTTATTATTCTTTTAATAATCCCAGACTAATTGGCAGTATATCCCTGTTACTGAAATTCTAGATGTTTTTTGGCAGCTTTTTATTGATTATCTTTTGGTTAGGCTCAATCCTAGGGTTTTTCTTTTTCATTCCCTTTCTATCATTTGGACTTTGAAGGTATGAGCTCACTGAAGGATATTGTAATGAATACATTGTATAGCTGTGGTACCCCTTCACAGGGTAGTGTGGCAGATTTTCCTGCCATTTGTTTTATTAAATTAAATACTTCCTCATAGCACGCCTCAAGATGGAGGCGCCCATGTGGTTCCCGACCTACAGCAGTGCGGTACGTCTGTTGGTGGGCCTTGCATCCTTCCAAAGCTGCTGGTCCTTTGAGGTGGCTTGAAACCTTGGAAACCCAGCCACCATCGGGCCTGGAGACATCCTCTTAATTGGCTGTCTCCTGGAAGGTCTCTCAGCTGAGTATCTGATATTTAGAAACATGGAAAATAGGAGCAGTCATTCGGCCCTTTGAGCCTGCTCCAACATTCATAATGATCATGGCTGATCATCAAGCTCAACAGCCTAATCCTGCCTTCCCTCATAGCAAATTCCCTCATAGTGGGCAGATCCAAGCACTGCGGTTAGATTGCAGGAGACACCGAAATCGGGAAATATGCCGGGTGCCTACTGGTCCGCGATCTAACCGGTCCACTCCCATTAGCAGGTTCGGACCTCGCCATGATGTGGCGAGACACCTATTAACATCAATTCAGGGCAATCTCCATTTAATTAATAAGATGGACGCCCTGGGCTGGATTTTCTGTTTTTAGGACTATGTCCCCACGCCATCGTAAAAATTGTGGACTTTCACGCCACATATTCCAAGTACGGCAGGGGGCTAGCAGTGAACCTGTGTGAAACTAGCAGCCTTTGCTGCAGATATGGGCCCTTGCACTTCCAGATCAGAGGCCGCACATGCGCATGGCGGTGGCCTCCAACGGCCGCTCCGTGCTCCATGGCAGACTCAGACCGTGGAGCTGGACCTTAAACATAGTGCTCCCGATCGACTGTGCACCCAACCCGGCCCCCCCGCCCCAAAATTGCCCGGGCCCGTATAAGGCCTCCCTGTCTTCCGATTGGCTAGCCCCCGACCAGGGTGGCTAAGGGCTGAATCTGCAGCCGCCACGCTAGTATGTCGGCTGGCAGGACCATGTTAGATTCATGCCGTCGGGACTTCGGCCGGTCTGGGGCGGAGAATGGCAGAGCGGGCCTCCAGCAATGGCTACAGGTAGGTGATACGTGGCGCGGCATACTCTCCGCCCTGGCACCGGCCGCGATTTCGGCATTGGAGTGTGGAGAATCCAGCTCCCTATCTAACGGGCGTCCCGGGATCTAACCGACTCCCCAGCGAGAGGTCACGTGGCCACCGTTTAGCACTCTTATTTAAAAATGGGAACCTTGCGCAATGGCTGCTATGGGGATTGGAGAAGGTGTGTAGCAATTTCCGTCTTCAGGCACAGCAGCTGCTGCCCCACGGCTCGGGGGTGGGGTTGGAGGAGCCCCGGGATGGGGAGGGGGAGGGGGGTGGGCTGCTTAGGGGGCTGAGTGCCATCGGTTGGGGGTCGCCTCCGGGCTGGGGGGGTGGTGTGTGGCTCGGTGCCCATCCCACAAATGACAGGCCATCCCTCAAATTGTTGATACCCATAACAGCGGCAACTACAGCTTCTGCCTGTCTGTTCCACCAAACACATCCAGGACAGAGCCTTGTTCATGGTTATCTGCTGAAGGTCACTTTAACTCCCTTTAACTGTGGGCAGCCTCTGGTTACACAGCTGCAGGCCATTGCAAATAAGGAATTGGCATTATTAGTTATTTGAGCACTGCAAGCTCTCAAGTGGATTCTGGTGGGTACATGTGCCATGTCTCAGATGCCTAGCATGTCAAACAAACCGCGAGGCCTGGACACTTTGCCTAAATCACGGGGGACACAGAGGCAGCAACCAACAATCAAATACTTCTCGTAGAACAGGGCTTTGTGCATTATCCGTATCCTCCCCCCCCAATTCACCATCGCCCTTCCCCCAATCCCCCTTCCTCCCCAGACCCCCCTTTCCCCCCCAACTTCCCCTGTCCACCTCCTTCCACAATTGACAATGCCCACCCAATCCCCACCCTCCCACCTACCTTCCCCTCTTCTTCCCCCCATTCCCTGACCCTGCCTCACACCCCCCCTCCACAAGTACCCTTCCCAGTGTCTGTGTAACATCACTCCAGGGTGATGGGTCTGTGTTGGCACTGTCAGTGGGTCATTATATAAAGCGGGAGGGTGATGATAACCCACCGTGAGGTAAGCTCTGGTGCTCCTCAGTCCATGCCACAGTCTGATTCCTGTCTTTCTGCTGACTGCACACTCTCACCCTTTGCCTGCACATGGCATGCATCGGAGGCTACTGATTTAGGACCACCTGGAGGGCAGGTTGTGGAGGGAGCAGAAGGCAAGAGGTGGGGTTGCAGGCAGGCCAATTGTGAGGACTAACGTGACAGCATCTTCATGTATCATATGTAACACGTTTTTATCGTGAACATTCAAAACCCTAACTGTCCCGAGTTACCGATGGTGCCCCCTCTCCCCTAGTACTCACTCAGTGATCCTCAATCTGCTTAAGCTTCCACACTCTGCTGCTACGTCTATGTGTGTCTCCAGGATGCACATCAGAAGGGGAGGCAGCCTGCTGCTGTTCAAGCCTGTGGCCTCTGACGCCCCTGGCAGGTGTCCTCTGGAGGGCCCTGGCCGCCTTACCGGTGATGCTGTCAGACGAGATCTAGGCAAACCAGCTGGTGCGATGGCCAGTTCCGCCATGAAGCCCGTAAGAGATTATTTCCTGCCATAATTACCGTTAGATATGGGCCATGGCCTTGCCGTGTCGGCCGTTGGGAAGCCGCTGAGATGTTGCGCCCGCTAAGGCACTTCGAGTTTTTCCCGTTAGATCGCGCCCACAATATGGTGGCACCAGCTGCTTTCTGTGGTAAACAATTGCACAGGCTGACCATTCTCCGAGTGGAGAAATTGCTCTTCATCTCAGTCCTACTCTGTATCCTCAGACTGTGACTCCTGGGTCGGTATTCTCCCCTACCCGGCGGGGTGAGGGGTCCCGGCGCAGCAGAGTGGCAGCAACCACTCCAGCGTCAGGCCTCCACAAAGGGTACCTTTAGGGGCTAGGCCCGCGCCAGAGTGGCTCCCGCTCCGCCGACTGGCGCCAACGGCCTTTGGCGTCATGCCGACCGGCGTCGGGGCTGGCCGAAAGGTCTTCGTGGTCAGCGTGAGTCCGCGCATGCGCCGGAGCGTCAGCGGCTGCTGATGTCACCACTGGCGCATGCACGGTGGAGGGGGTCTCTTCCGTCTCCACCATGGTGGAGGCCGTGGCGGTGGCAGAAGAAAAAGAGTCCCCCCATGGCACAGGCCCGCCCGCCGATCGGTGGGCCCTGATCGCGGGCCAGGCCACCGTGGGGGCACCCCCCGGGGCCCGATCGGCCCACGCCCCCCCCCCCCCCCCCCAAGGACCCCAGGGCCCGCTCCTGCCGGCACAGAGGTGGTTTAAACCACGTCGGCAGGAGAGGCCTGTCGGCGGTGGGACTTTGGCCCACCGCGGGCCGGAGAATCGCCGCGGGGGGCCTGCCGACCGGCGGGGCACGATTCCCGCCCCCGCTGATTCCCGGGTGGCGGAGAATTCCGGCCACGGCGGGGGCAGGATTTACGAAGGTCCCGGGAGATTCCCCGTCCCTGCGGGGGTCGGAGAATTCCGCCCTGATTCTGGACATCCCCACCATCAGGAACATCCTACTTGCATTTACCCAGGCTAGCTCTATTTCCATTTTATAGGTTTCTGTGAGATCTCCCCTCATTCTTCTGAACTCATGTGAATGCAATCCTAACCGACTGAATTTCTCCTCATATGTCAGTCCTACCATCCCAGGAATCAGCCTGGTAAACCTTCTGCACTCCCTTTATAGCAAGGACATCCTTCCTCAGAGAAGGACACCAAAATTGCTGAAATGGTTCCGTCCCCTCATTTTTTTTTAATAGGGCACAAAATTTTCCCACTAAAGAGCACTTCAATCAACCCTTCCCTTTTCTTCACTCTGTTGAGAATTCTTTATTCAGGTATTTATCTATTTCCCTTTTAAAAGCTAACGTGGATTCAACTTCCGTCACTATTTCTGGATAATAAAACAAATCCTCACCTTCATTCCTTTGGTGATGAACTCAAATTGGTGACCTATAATTAGTGCTACACCCCAATGAGCGGAACTGGTCTCTGATTACTGGGCTGGTATTCAGTTTGTAGTCCGATGGAAATGAACTGACACCTCCCCCATAGCCTGCACACCCCAACATCTGAATTAACCTGTTTGGCTGGGAGCGAGCTGTGAGTTAGTCAAATAGCCTATTCATGTAATAAGGACTTTGGCACAGAAACAAGACAGAGTGTGTTCTGCTGGATGCAAAGCAGTGTAAAAAAAAAATTGCCTTATGTGTCACCAGCCACAGATGAGAACACAGGGCGAGATTCTCCCAAAACGGGAGAAATCGTAAAGCTGCCGTAAAACCCGGGCGGGTTTTACGGCAGCGCGCCCCTTCCCAAACGGGGACCGATTCTGGTCCCCGGTCGGGGCTAGCAGCCCGACGCCGTAGGCTCCGGCAAGACGGGCTTAACGAAAATCGTTAAGCCCGCTTGCTGGAGTTAGCGCCGGCTGACGCGTCATATGACGTCAGCCGCGCATGCGCAGTTTGGAAGACTCCAACCCGCGCATGCGCGGGTGACGTCATCGCGTTTTTGCGCGAAACCCGCGCATGCGCGGGCTGGGTTGCCCCTCAGCCGCCCCGCGAATGGATACTGCGGGGCGGCGGAAGGACAAGTAGTGCGCGGGCATCGGGCCCGCTGCCCGCGATCGGTGGGCACCGATCACGGGCCCATGGCACCCTTGCCACGGCCGTGGTACGGCCGTGCCAATCGGTGCCATGGTTATTAATAGCGAGTTTGTGACGCCGTTTTTACGAACGGCAAGACCAGGTGTGTTTGCCGTTCGTAAAAACGGCGGAAAGGGCTGGGACTTCGGCCCATCTAACAGCTGAGAATCGCTGCCGGCCGTAAAAAAACGGCGGCAGCGATTCGGGTCGGGACTTCGGCGGGGGGGTGGGAGAATAGCGGGAGGGCGGCAAAAATGTCGGGAAGGCCCTCCCGCTATTCTCCCACCCGTCGTGGGGGGCGGAGAATTTCGCCCACAGTACCTACTGGGTCATGTTCATGCAACATAAGCTCACTGATGGATACAAAATTGACACTTTACTTTTGAAACAAAATGGAGAATAGACACTCTGGACGGGATTTTCTATAGCCCCTCACGGCGTGTTTTGGGACGGTGACCCCCAGGAAACGGTATATAAGATAAGGCTCACTCAGGCAACATGTGATGAGCACACATCTCGGCTGCTGTACAGTTCCCAGATGATTAAAGCCTTTGAATCATCTATCTTCTCTCCTGTGTCGTGATTGAGTGTATCTCAAGTATCTTTTTCTATGAATGAATAGCTGCCATTATCCAAACAGTTGCAGAAACTAATTCACAATGCACTTACAGATGCCTTGGTTTCGCAGTAGAATTCTAAAGAATAGGTGTGAAAAGAATCCCGTTCTATTACAAGGATAAGCAAATGAGTCAAACCTGAACACCATTATATATTAATGGTCAAGGTGTCAAAAGACATTTCTGAGGACAATTATAAAGAGATATTAATGTCAGATCACAGAAGGCGGGATTCTCCCCTACCCGGCGGGTGGGCCGTACCGGTGCCGAGGAGTGGCGTCAACCACTCCGGCGTCGGGCCGCCCGGAAGGTGCGGAATCCTCCGCACTTTCAGGGGCCAGCCAGCGCGGAAGCGCCTCCACCGGCTGGCGCAAGTTGCCGCATGCACGGGAGCGCTAGCAGGAGCTGGCATCATCCCAGCACATGCACAGGGTGGTTCTTCGCCGCGCCGGCCAAGGCGGATCATTACAGCGGCTGGCGCGGAGGGAAAGAGTGCCACCACGGCACAGGCCCACCCGCAGATCGGTGGGCCCCGATCGCGGACCAGGCCACCATGGCGGCACCCCCCGGGGCCAGATCCCCCCCCCCCCCCCAAGGACTCCACAGGCTGCCTGCAGAGCCAGGTCCCGCCGGTACGTACCTGGTTTGATTTACGCCGGCGGGACCCACCGAAAACGGGCGGCCACTCGGCCATCGTGGGCTGGAGAATCGCCGGGGTGGGGGGGCCGCTGCCAACGGCTCTCGACTGGCGTGACGCGATTCCTGCCCCCGCCGAAAAACCGGAGCGGCGGGGCGGTATTCATGCCGCTCCCCGACAATTCTCCGGACAGGCGGGCGTCGGAGAATCCCGCCCCAGGTTTCTGATATAGGATATTTAATAAGACACGATTACGAAGCAGGAGACGGAAACTTCCTCCTGGAAGTAATAAGTCACTGTGAATCCGTCTTCAAGAACCTCCAATCTCAATTTCTTCAGTAAACCAAAAAGGGAATCGTGGGGTTACAATGTTTCCAGCTTTCCTCTGGAAAGAAGCAAGTGTGAAGGTAAGTCTTGAACTGTTAAGACCTAAGTGCATGCTACTTGTGTGTGTGTGTGTGTGTATGTGTGTATGCACACGAGTGTGTGTGTGCACGCGACTGTGTGTGAGTGAATGCTGGTGTTTGTGTCGGGTGTGCACTGGTAAACATTTATCCTTCCTTTTAAAGACCAATGAGAAGTCCTGTTATTTGCCTATTCTTCATAGTCACAGCACCTGGGGGCTTGAAACACTTCTTTTGAATCACATCTGCCTTGGGTCAGTCGAGAGATGGAGAAAGGGGAAACTACCCTACCGTCTCTCCGCCGTTCACAACAATTTAAGCAACTGATGGAATAGCTTTCCCAACACTTGGGTTAATATTGATCAATTTGCAGTTTGTTAGAAAACCATTGAATTTCCTCTATTTTTTGAATATCATAGAAGTTCTACAGTGCAGAAGGAGGCCATTCAGCCCATTGAGTCTGAACCAACCCTTCAATTTACCACTGTACCGATGTCTACCCCGCCCTACCCCCATAACCCCGTAACCTAACCTGCACATCCCTGGACACTAAGCGGCAATTTAGAATGGTCAATTCACCTAACCTGCACATATTTGGACTGTGGGAGGAAATTGGAGCTTCCGGGGGAAATCCACAGAGACACAGGGAGAAAGTGCAAATTCCACACAGGCAGTCACCCAAAGTCGGAATTGAATCCGGGTCTCTTATGCTGTGAGGCATCAGTGCTAACCACTGTGCTACCGTGCCACCCCTTTGTTTGCTTTCACGTTTCCCTGAGATATAGAATATAAAATTGGCTAGCTTTTGCTATTGCTTGGTCCCAATGATCTAAATGTTTTCCTGAACAATCCCTTAAACTATTCTGGTTTTGTATTTTACAACTCGACAACATAACCATGTTGATCTCAACCATCCCAGGACCCTGCCCATGTGTTTTCTTCTTGAAACTAATTCTGTCTTCACCTCTGGACTCACGGCGGGATTCTCCGTTTGCTGACGCCAAAATCGCGAAACGTGATTGGGCGAAGAATAGGTTCCGATGCCAAATTCCCGGCTGGCGGCGATTTAATGCCAAATCACGATTCTCTGTCACCTTGACAGCGGCGCCAATGCGTTCAGGAACGTACGTACAGTAAACACCATTTACATGTCATTATTCTCCGGGGCCTCCGCGATTCTCCTCCTCTGTTGGGCCAAATTCCCAATGGTGCCGTTCACTTGTGCTTTTAAAAGTCATGGAACTGGCATGGTGGCTGCTGAGGGAGAGAGAGAGGAGGTAGGACACGGAGAGGAGCCAATGCAGGCTGCCAGGCCAGACACTGGCCGGGCTGGTCAGGGTGGGGCGGTGCCCAGGCACAGACCGCCATTACTGCGGCCATCATGCTGCACATTCACTGACTACCCACCTTGGCCTCTAGTTGTGCAGAGTGACACCGGTCATATGGGTGACCCCATCACACACTCCGCCAGCCCCCCCCTCCCCGAGCCACACCGGTACCCTACCGAGCTGCCACCCACCAGCGGCCCATCCAAGGCAACACCCACAGTAGCCCCTACAGGGGGCACGGTGCATACCCCTGGCAAGGTCAGTGCCAGCCAAGGTAACCCTGGCATCAGGGACGGGCGCCAAGGCCGGAGGCCCCCACGTTTCCGGCCACCGATGGGCCCAGGAGTGCGGAGATGGGGTGGGGAGATACATGGGGGTAGAACACACAGTGCCAGCCGGGGCCACCATGTAGCCTGGTGGACCTGATTGAGCACCGGGGCACGCACCATGCTAAGAAGTTAGCCTTTCACCCCAGCAGACAATGGATATTAGAATTCAACCAGCAATGGTGCCCTTCCTGCTAGTCACCACAGCGCTGGGGATGCACTGCAGCTGTACGATTGGGAGTCTGACTCATGCAGCCCAGGAGGTCGGCTCAGTGGCCAGGGCACCCGGCCATGACGGCCAGTCTGGGTACAGGAATGGCTAAGGAGTAAATTTTAGGGGGGAATTGTTTTCCATCAGTGACAACACAGATACACTTTCCATCAGGAGTCACTGGATAGAAATGAGGAGCTGAATTCCTGTCTAATGTTCATCTCCATACATGTGGATACTGAGGCCATGGGCGGAATTTTCTGACCCCCCCGGGGGGGGGGTCGGAGAATCGCCCAGGGCTGGGGTCAATCCCGCCCCCGCCATGTCCCAAATTCTCTGCCCCCCGAGATTCGGCGGGGGCGGGGAATGCGCTGCGCTGGGCCGGCGGGCCCCCCGTGGCGATTCTCCGGCCCGCAATGGGCCGAAGTCCCGCCGCTGACAGGCCTTTCCCGCCGGCGTGGTTTAAACCACCTCTGGTACCGGCGGGATTGGCGGCGCGGGCGGGCTCCGGAGTCCTGGGAGGGGGGTGTGGGGTGATCTGACCCCGGGGGGTGTCCCCACGGTGGCCTGGCCCGCAATCGGGACCCACCAATCAGATGGCGGGCCTGTGTCATGGGGGCACTCTTTTTGTTCCGCCCCCGCCATGGCCTTCACCATGGCGGGGCGGAAGAGACCCCCTCCCCTGCACATACGCCGGTATGACGTCAGTAGCCGCTGACGCACCGGTGCATGCATGGATTTCCGCCGGCCAGCGAAGGCCTTTCAGCCCTGGCTGGCGGGGCGCCAAAGGCCGTTCGCACCGGCCGGCGGAGCGGGAACCACTCCTTTGGGGAGGCCCGACGCCGGAGTGGTTCACGCCACTCCGTCCCGCCGGGACCCCCTGCCCCACCAGGTAGGGGAAAATCCCGGCCCATATTGCTGAGATTAACAAGCACTACAAGACCAGGGATTGAAATTTAGAAATTTCTGATCTGGATGAGTAGCCACTTTAAAATTTTCTCTGAGAATGTATTTGGCCTTTGGCTTTAAGGCTTTTATTATAGTGACAGATTCTACACTTTAAAATTCTTTACCTTGGAAATAGTGCTACTGAATTGGACAAGATGCCGTCAGGAAATGATTGATACACCCAGGTCTGTAGTGTTGTCCCCATTTACTCTTAATATTCCAATGTGATCTGGCTGATGAAATCTACAGAAATTTTTCATCTTTCTAACCATTCCATCCAGACATCAATAACACGATTCTGATCACAGCAGGTTGATGGAAAAAGTGAAGTCGTATGGGGTTCAGGGTGCACTATCTAGATGGATAAAGAACTGGCTGGGCAACAGGAGACAGAGAGTAGTGGTGAAAGGGAGTGTCTCAAAATGGAGAAAGGTGACTAGTGGTGTTCCACAGGGATCCGTGCTCGGACCACTGTTGTTTGTGATCTACATAAATGATCTGGACGAAGGTATAGGTGGTCTGATGAGCAAGTTTGCAGATGATACTAAGATTGGTGGAGTTGCAGATAGCGAGCAGGACTGTCAGACAATACAGCAAAATATAGATAGATTGGAGAGTTGGGCAGAGAAATGGCAGATGGAGTTCAATCCAGGCAAATGTGAGGTGATGCATTTTGGAAGATCTAATTCAAGAGCGGACTATATGGTCAATGGAAGAATTCTGGGGAAAATTGATGTACAGAGAGATCTGGGAGTTCAGGTCCATTGTACCCTGAAGGTGGCAAAGCAGGTCAAGAAGGCATACAGCAAGCTTGCCTTCATCGGACGGGGTATTGAGTACAAGAGTCGGACGGGGTATTGAGTACAAGAGTCAGCAGGTCATGTTACAGTTGTACGGGACTTTGGTTAGGCCACATTTGGAATACTGCGTGCAGTTCTGGTCGCCACATTACCAGAAGGATGTGGATGCTTTACAGAGGATGCAGAGGAGGTTCACCAGGATGTTGCCTGGTATGGAGGGTGCCAGCTATGAAGAAAGGTTGAGTAGATTAGGATTGTTTTCATTGGAAAGACGGATGTTGAGGGGGGACCTGATTGAGGTCAACAAAATTATGAGAGGTATGGACAGGGTTTTTCCAAGCTTTTTCCAAGAGTGGGGGTGTCAATTACAAGGGGTCACGATTTCAAGGTGAGAGGGCGAAAGTTTAAGAGAGATATACGTGGTAAGTTTTTTATGCAGAGGGTGTTGGGTGCCTGGAACGCTTTGCCAGCGGAGCTGGTAGAGGCGGGCACGATAGCATAATTTAAGATGCATTTGGACAGATATATGAACGGGTGGGGAACAGAGTGAAGTACATCCTTGGAAAATAGGCAACAGGTTTAGATAAAGGATCTGGATCGGCGCAGGCTGGGAGGGCCGAAGGGCCTGTTCCTGTGCTGTAATTTTCTTTGTTCTTTGTTCTTTGAATGGCAGGTTTGCAGTATTTTTGCTTAGGTTTCAAGGTCTGACCCACAGTGGTTAATGTGCAGTCAGAATGACCATGGCAGTCCAAGATATTAAATGTCTTTGACCTTGACCCTCCTGGAGACAGATAAAACCGCAGCTCACCTTTCAGACCATGCTGAGCATTTTCCAAGCACTGCAATTTATTCCCAGCATTGTTTTTTAATTGATCTTTTGAATCATTAGTGAATTAGTGAAACAAAATAGCACTTAAAAAGATAAATGCTGGTGTTGTGTTTCCAGCCACGGAAGCAATCCATCACTTTGCAAAATTAGTAGCAAGTAAACCAAGGGGCAGAGTCACAATCAATCTGTGAGCAGTAATTAGCTTTACTTCTGGTTAACTTCAAAGCTGGAACTGGGCAGATTTGAACCAACGCATTTTTTAGGGGGTTGGGTTCATAAAATGTACAGCGCAGAAGGAGGCCAATCGGCCCATTGAATCTGCACCAGCCCTTGGAAAGGGCACCCTACCCAGGCCCACACCTCCACTCTATCCCCGTAACCCAGTAACCCCACCCCACCTTTTTGGACACTAAGGGCAATTTATCATGGCCAGTCCACCTAACCGGCACATCTTTGGACTGTGGGAGGAAACCGGAGCACCGGGAGGAAACCCACGCAGACACGGAGAGAAAGTGCAGACTCCGCACAGACCGTGACCCGTGCCGGGAATCGAACCTGCAACCCTGGAGCTGTGAAGCAACAGTGCTAAGCACTATGCTACCATGCTGCCCGTGCTGGGTTAGGGGCAGATGGTGTTAGAAGGAGAGGGAGAGTGTGGGATGTACCCACTGTCACAAATTTCAGGGTTAGGCCTGTGATATTTTAAGCCTAATATATATCCCACCAGCCAGCTGCCCACCATCAAATGAAAGGAAAAGGGCAGCTAAAATCCCCTGGCCTGGTGGCACCTGCCAGCCCCTTCCAGCTGAAACGTAAGTAATAATAATAATCTTTATTGTCACAAGTAGGCTTACATTAACACTGAAATGACATTACTGTGAAAATCCCCTCGTCGCCACATTCCGGCGCCTGTTCGGGTACACAGAGGAAGAATTCAGAATGTCCAAGTTACCTAACAAGCACGTCTTTCGAGACTTGCAGGACGAAACCGGAGCACCCAGAGGAAACCCACACAGACACGGGGAGAACATGCAGACTCCGCACAGACCGTGACCCACGCTGGGAATCGAACCTGGAAGCCTGGAGCTGTGAAGCAACGGTGCTAACCACTATGCTATCGTGCCTCCCAAGTGGCAGTGAGGGTGTCTCGGCAGGGTCTTGTGGAGGTGGTGGAGTTCTGGGCAGCAGAGGCTGAAACCTTCCTTTTGGAAAGTATGAGTACATTTTAATCTTGGGGCCCCTTCAGTCTTCAGAGTGGTTTTCCCTGAGCACAAGGTTATCATAGGGCCCCAATTTTCCTCCACATGCAATACTTCCATCTGTTTTCAGGGATCACTTCATGTGCCACCAAAGCGGTGGTATCAAAAACTCTGAGGAGCGGCAACTGGCCCTTTCCTTTTAAAGTGTCCCTGCCAGGTTTCCAGTGGACAGTGAGAGTTACTGTCATTCCATAATACACTACAGTGAGTAATCTGAAATCCACTTGCTCAGCTATAGGTTCCATGACACCTAATACTGACTTAAATACAATCAACAATAAGTGCAATGACCTTGACTCCTGATCTGTGAA
Source organism: Scyliorhinus canicula (assembly GCF_902713615.1). Classification (NCBI taxonomy): domain Eukaryota; kingdom Metazoa; phylum Chordata; class Chondrichthyes; order Carcharhiniformes; family Scyliorhinidae; genus Scyliorhinus; species Scyliorhinus canicula. The sequence goes on along the minus strand of NC_052150.1, from coordinate 163,292,552 downwards.
AGTGCATTATCCAACTCAGCTGCTTGAAGTATTATCGTCTGCGCCAGTTTGAACTGTTTTGATGGTATTTGCACTGGAGAAATGAAAAAAAAAAATCAATACAATCACCTTAACCTTTCACTTCTGACATACCATTGTCCAATGAGGTTTTGGACAGAATCCATCACACAATTTTGAAATAAATGCATGAGCAGTTCTTGACCTTTGTTAAACAAAATTTCAATTTGTGCTATTGAACCTTAACCCCCCAGTCGCTGAATCACCTCAGCTTTTCTTTTTAACAAATGGTACTGTCTGAAAGGCTCAGTGGGGATAAATCAATCACTGGAATTTGAAAGTGTAACGTAGAAAGCACTGGAGTGGAAAGTGGTAAAATCTACTTCTTCTGGCATTTCAAAATGTACTTTTCTTTCCGTACAGAGCCCAGCTCCTGTCTTTTTATTTTTCAAAATTCATGTTTAAAAGCAGCTGAACCAAATAATTGCCGAGGTTAAAAGAGACATCGGATTGAACTTCTCTGCTTTAAACTGAGATGTTGCATCTTCTAGCAGCAGATGGAGAGCACTGTGGACAGGTGTGTTTTGCTTCTCCACCCGTCATCAGCTGGCAGAGGAAGAAAGGTGAAGGAGAATTCTGACCCATCACACAATTTCTCTCCAGTTTGGTTCGGTGCCCAGGCAGATTAGGCCAGCAGAATCTGATCTTATCCGTGCTGCAGTCGCACCTTCCTAGATGCCTCAGATCTGCTCTCAGTCCCGGAACATCCTGTCGCGGTGTACAGAATGTAAGGGATTCAACCTCCCTCGCCAACAAAAGAACTTAAAATTTATTGTACAGATTGTTTGATTGTCACTCTCCACCAACACTGGTCCAAACAAATAGGCCAACACAGCATGCCAAGTGTGGACATGCAAATGTGTAAAACCAGCCTTTATGACTGGCACTAAAAATCTCTGCTTCCTGGACAAACTACTGCTTGATGTTCCTTCATTATTGTTAACCTGGTTAAAACTAAAGGTTAAAAGAAAGCCTCTAACCATCAGAAATCTGGAATTAATCCAAAAATTGCTGGAAACATGAGGCTGGATTCTCCAAAAATGGGGCTATGTCCCCATACCAGCATAAAAACACTGGCATTTCACTCCCCAGTTTCCTGTAAAAAATAAAGAGCTACTCACTTACCTGCGGGGGGCTGTCAGGGACCCGAGGAGCTTCCTGCAGCTTTGGCTGTGGATGCGGGTCCCTGCACTTCCGGTTCCGAGTCCCCGCATGAGCACGGCGGTGGACTCCAGCTGCCGCGCTGAGCGCCATGGACCGCGGACCATCACGAAGAATCAAGGTCCCTCTGATCGGTCCCACACCCCAGCTTCAGATCGGCCCAATCGCTGCCCCGGCTGCGCATAAGGCCACCCCTGGTGCTGGATCCCCCCCGCTCCCCACCAGGGCAGCCACAGACTGAGTTCACAGCCGCCGCGTGAGATTCCCGCCTGCCACACGTGGTTAGAACCACACCGTCTGGAAATCATCCAGTCGGGATCGGAGTATCACAGGGAGGGCCTCTGGCAATGGTGACCCAGCCGTGCGGCGTGATTCACGGACGAGCGATTCTCCGGGGCCCAGACAATCACCAGAGCGGCGCTGGGCGCTATCCGGTTAGGAACGCCGATTCTCCACCCCCGCGCCAAACGCAATTTCAGCGCAGGGCTGTGAAGAATCCAGCTGATAGAGTATTAATGGAAAGAGAAAAGTTGGGGGAAACATCTTGGGTCTGGCAAATTGCCAATGAAGAAAGAAGTCGTATTCCTCTACCATTTGTTTTAAATTTAGAGTGCCCAATTAAGGGGCAATTTAGCGTGGCCAATCCACCTAACCTGCACATCTTTGGATTGTGGGGGTGAAACACATGCAGAGAATGTGCAAACTCCACAGTGACCCAGAGCTGGGATCGAACACGAGTCCACAGCGCCGTACGCAGCAGTGTTAACCATTGCGCCACTGTGTCGCCACTTATTCCTCTACCATGACAATGTAATCAATAAGATGCTGAGTAGGAGGAGGAGGAGGAGAGGGAAGAAGAGGAGGCGATGCCACAGCCACGGAGGCGCCTGATGAGGCCTCGTGTGTACCGGCGCCGCTCTTCCTACCAGGGCCTCACGGACAGGGCATGCAGAAGGAGACTCCGGATGAGCCGGGAAACCGTCGCCCATATTTGCCACCTGATGGCACACCTGGCAGCATGTGGAACTGGGGTGGACACTCTCTCCCGGTGGCCGTCAAGGTGACAGTCACCCTGAACTTCTACGTGACGGCGTCCTTCCAGTCGCCGAGTGAGGACCTGTCCGGCATCTCCCAGGCGTCAGTGTACAGGTGCATCCGTGCAGTGACTGACGCCCTGTATGACATCGGGGACAGGTACATTCAGTTCCCCATGGACCGCACCCACCAGGATGCCCGGGCAGCGGGCTTCACCACGGTCATCAGGATACCCATGGCCCAGGGGGCGATCGATGGGGTGCACGTCGCCATGCGGCCACCATCGGCTGACAGGGCCATGTTCATGAACAGGAAGGATCCTACTCCATAAATGTGCAGGTGGTCTGTGACCACCAGATGAGGATCCTGCACGTCTGGTAGCCGGGCAGTGGACATGACTTGTTTATCCTGGCACAGTGGGTCACCCCCGGCATGTTCGAGGAACATCCCCGCCGGCTACAAGGATGGTTACCCGTTGCGGTCATGACTGATGCCGCCTATACAGAGGCCACAGACCAACGCGGAGCACTGTTACAATGAGGCCCATTGTGCGACTGGATGGTGGTCGAGAGGTGCTTTGGGCTGCTGCAGATGCGCTTCAGGTGCCTGGACGGCTCTGGAGGGGGGGCCCTCCAGTACCCGTCTGAGAGGGTCGGCCGCATCATTGTGGTCTGCTGCATCCTGCACAACATAGCCCAGCAGAGGGGCGATGTGCTGAGGGAGGAGGGGGAGGTGGAGGGAGAAGGGGAGGACCAGGACGAAGGGCACTCCTCTCCAGATGAGGGGGATGGGGACGGGGGGGAAATGTACGGGGCATGGGGCCTGGACAGAGACGTGAGGCTGCCCAACACCACTGGCTGGGCCAGCGAACACGGGAGGGGTTGATCGCCGCACGTTTCACCGATTAGGGGAGGGGTTTGCTGAGCATGGGCATGGACAGCAGAGTATATCAACACTGACCACCCTCACCTCCCCACCACTGTCCACCCTCACCTCCCCCGCCACCGACCACTCTCACCTCCCCACCACTGACCACCCTCACCTCCCCCGCCACCAACCACCCTCACCTCCTCCGCCACCGACCACCCTCACCTCCCACCACTGACCACCCTCACCTCCCCCACCACCGACCACCCTCACCTCCCACCACTGACCACCCTCACCTCCCCCACCACCAACCACCCTCACCTCCCCACCACTGACCACCCTCACGTCCCCCACCACCGACCACCCTCACCTCCCCCACCACTGACCACCCTCACCTCCCCACCACTGACCACCCTCACCTCCCCCATCACCGACCACCCTCACCTCCCCCACCACTGACCACCCTCACCTCCCCACCACTGACCACCCTCACCTCCCCACCACTGACCACCCTCACCTCCCCACCACCGACCACACTCACCTTCCCACCACTGACCACCCTCACCTCCCCACCACTGACCACCCTCACCTCCCCCATCACCAACCACCCTCACCTCCCCACCACTGACCACCCTCACGTCCCCCACCACCGACCACCCTCACCTCCCCCACCACTGACCACCCTCACCTCCCCACCACTGACCACCCTCACCTCCCCCACCACCGACCACCCTCACCTCCCCGCCACCAACCACCCTCACCTCCCCCGCCACCAACCACCCTACCTCCCCCACCACTGACCACCCTCACCTCCCCCACCACCACATCACCCTCACCTCCCCGCCACCGACCACCCTCACCTCCCCCACCACCGACCACACTCACCTCCCCCCCACCGACCACCCTCACCTCCCCACCACTGACCACCCTCACCTCCCCACCACTGACCACCCTCACCTCCCCCACCACCGACCACCCTCACCTCCCCCGCCACCGACCACCCTCACCTCCCCCGCCACCGACCACCCTACCTCCCCCACCACTGACCACCCTCACCTCCCCCACCACCGACCACCCTCACCTCCCCCCCCACCGCCACCCACACCTCCCCCACCACCGACCACCCTCACCTCCCCCCCCACCGCCACCCTCACCTCCCCCACCACCGCCACCCTCACCTCCCCCACCACCGACCACCCTCACCTCCCCCCACCGCCACCCTCACCTCCCCCACCACAGACCACCCTCACCTCCCCACCACTGACCACCCTCACCTCCCCACCACTGACCACCCTCACCTCCCCCACCACCGACCACCCTCACCTCCCCCACCACCGCCACCCTCACCTCCCCCACCACCGACCACCCTCACCTCCCCACCACCGACCACCCTCACCTCCCCCGCCACCGACCACCCTCACCTCCCCACCACTGACCACCCTCACCTCTCCCACCACTGACCACCCTCACCTCCCCCACCACCGACCACCCTCACCTCCCCCACCACCGACCACCCTCACCTCCCCCACCACCGACCACCATCACCTCCCACACCACTGACCACCCTCACCTCTCCCACCACCGCATCACCCGCATGCACACCACCCCTCCATTACACATCCACCTGCTGCACAACGGGTTGAGCTCACACGGTTGCCGGTGAAAGCGGGTCTGGTCCATGGCATGGAGGATGATGACAACCCGCTCTGCGATGAGCTCTGCGCTCTACATCGTTAGACAATGTCTGACTGATGGCCACAGTAACACCCACCACCTGGGTGACCCCTGTATGCAGGCTGGACACTGCGTTACATGGCCCTGTCATCTCACTGGGGGCGGGGCGGGGTGGCGTGGACGACCCCGGGGGGGTCACACTCACCGGAGCTCAACGTTCCATCACTCCTCACCTACACTGGCACACATCGGACAGAGCTCAGAGGCAGCTTTCATATGTGTAACAGTGTGTTTAATGAGAGAACATCTGTACATGTGCCCCAGCCCCTATAACTAATCGGCCCTGCACCCGTGCCGTTACTGAGTGTCTACCTTTCTGGTCTTATGGGCCCTATGACTACGTATAGGTGGTTCCCAAGACGGTACAGCAGAAATGGAGGCGGACTGCTGTGACTCCTGCCCTGTGACTAGGGTCCCCTTTGGCGGCCATTTCCTGGGACGGCCCGGCCTGGATGAGCTAGGTTGTGCTTCGGGTGACCGGGATGGCGTGCTGCCACCTTGTTCTGCCCGCTGCCCACCAGATGCACCAGGGAAAGTAGGGGGTAGTCCGAGGTGCTGCAGGGAGACCCAGAACGGGCCTCAGCACCTTCTCCTCCCTCGGGGTACCCGATGGCCCCCGGGCTTCTCCGTGGGACAGGAGTGTGAGCGGATCCAACACCCGAGGCACCCCCGGCACCTGGCACTGCCAGTCCTGGAGGCCCGCTCTGGTATCGACAAGGGTCTGCAAGTTTGCAGCCATGGAGCTCAGGGAGTTGGCCATCCCTGTCTGGGTCTGTGCAACGCTGGCCAGCACCTGGGCAATGGCGCCGATGCTCTCAGCGATGGCCTGCTGAGACTGGGCCACGGCCTGCTGAGACTGGGCCACGTTGCTGAGCGCCGCTGCGATGTGCAGCTGGGCCTGGCTCATGACTGCCTGTGAGAGGGCAGCCCAGTCCTGGGCCACGGAAGTCATGTGCACAGAAAGCCCCAGGCCTGGACACTCCGACCCATGTTTGACACCCTCGCCCCCATTGCCTCCACTGTGGACGCCATCTGTGTGGTGTCGACCTGGGTGGAACTCATGACTGTTACCAGTTCCTGCTCCTGCATGCAGATGCACTCCTCCACCTGCGTCTGCAGATGCTAGAAACCGGCCGTCATCCCCTTCTCTCGTCCCTGGGTCTCTTACTGCATCGGGTCTCTGGGTGGGTGTGGAAATTCCAGGAACACGGGACCCGTCTGGGCGCTGGTTGCTGGGGCGAGGCTGCCCTACGACCATCCGGCCCCTCGGCTGCTCCTACCTCCACCTGCTGTACCAGAGGGGCTGTGTGGTGCTCACCAGTGAGTGTCCCAGAAGTCTCATTGCTAAAGAGCCCAACCGAGGTGATAGTCTCTGCGATGGTGGAGGCTGTAGGAGACAGTTGTAATGGAAAGTCAGTGTCCTCATCGGACCCGAAGTCTGTGGTCCTCTGGGTTGCTGTGTCATGTCTGTCTGTCTCCTCAGTGTTGGTCACTTTGGTTGCAGTGTCGCGTCTGTCTGTCTCCTGTGTGCTGGTCCCCTGTGTTGTAGTGTTATATCTGTCTGTCTCTTCTGTGTTGGTCTCCTGTGTTGTGGTGTCATGTCTGTCTCCACAGTGTTGGTCCCCTGGGTTGCAGTGTCATGTCTGTCTCTCCTCAGTGTTGGTCCCCTGGGCTGTGGTATCACATCTGTCTGTCTACTCAGTGTTGGTTCCCCGGGTTGTGGCGTCACGTCTATCTGTCCCCTGTGTCTTCAACCCCTGGGTCGTGGTGTTGTGGCTCAACTGCACCGGAGGGCTGTTGTTGTGGCTGCACTCCCGTCGCTGCTTGGGTTCCTGGGGAGTGGCCGCCCTGGCATTGGCTGGGGGCAGGGTACACCTGATGGGCCGAGTTGATCCCGGGGGGGCTGGCACTGACTGGGGGCGGTGTCCACCTGGTGGGCCGGGTCGATCGCCGGGCGGTCCTGCAGGACACAATACAGCATGCATGGGGTGAGGGTGTGTGTGGGTGGGGTGAGGGGTGTGGTGAGGGGGTGGGGGGGGTGGTGTGGGGTGAGGGTGGGGTGAGGGGTAGGGTGTGGAGGTGGGGTGAAGGGTGTGGTGAGGGTTTGGGGTGAGGGGTGGATGAGCGGCTGGGGCCAGGCAGGAGGGTCTCACTTGGTGGCACACCCCCAATCTCGGCACGGGCAACCTCCTGGTCCTCGGGTCCACCAGCTATGTCCAGTGCCCTCTGTTCATGCAGTGAGGGGGCGCAATTCAGGTGCACCCCCTCCAGTTTTCCCACCGCTCTAGGCAGTTATGGACGCTTTTATCCTGGGGTGGGGGGCACACAAACATGAGCTGTGTGAGGTGGTCCGACACATGCAGCCCATCAGTTGGGTCTATGTTGGCATAGGTGCACAGGGCATCCATCTAATGCGGCTAGCATGGGTGGGTGCAGCCATGTGGGTCATGGCTGGCTGGCATTGTACCATCCCCCTGGGGAGGGGGTGGTGGTGTCCAGTGCCCTCTCCCGCAATCTAGAGTCCTACACCTCCGACCACGCGGCCACCCTCAATCAGGCGGGCAGACACGTGGCTTTCTTCTCCCGCGCCCTTCATGCCTCTGAAATTCGGCACCCCTCTGTCAAAAAGGAGGCCCAAGCCATTGTGGAAGCTGTGTGACATTGACGGTATTACCTGGCCAGCAGGAGATTCACTCTCCTCACTGACCAACGGCCAGTTGCCTTCATGTTTAGCAATTCACAGCAGGGCAAGATCAAGAACGACAAGATCTTGAGGTGGAGGATTGAGCTCTCCACCTACAACTACGATATCTTGTATCGCCCAGGGAAGCTCAATGTGCCCCCAGATGCCCTATCCCGCGGTACATGTGCCCGCGCACAAGTGGACCGACTCCGGGCTCTCCGCAATGACCTCTGCCACCCGGAGGTCAACCGGTTCTTCCACTTTATCAAGGCCCGCAACCTGCCCTACTCCATCGAGGAGGTCAGGACAGTGACCAGGGACTGCCAAATCTGCGCGGCGTGCAAGCCGCACTTCTACTGGCCGGACAGAGCGCATCTGGTGAAGGCCTCCCACCCCTTTGAGCGCCTCAGCATGGACTTCAAAGGGCCCCTCCCCTCCACTGACTGCAATGTGCACTTTCTTGGTGAGTACTCCTGTTTCCCTTTCGCCATCCCAATGCCCCGACATGACGTCTGCCACGGTCATCAAGGCCCTACATTGCATCTTCACCTTGTTCGGTTTCCCCACCTACATCCATTGCGATTGGGGATCCTCTTTCATGAGTGATGAGCTGCGTCAGTTCCTGCTCAGCAAGGGCATCGTCTCGAGCAGGACGACCAGCTACAACCCCCAGGGAAACGGGCAAGTGGAGAGGGAGAATGCGACGGTCTGTAAGGCCATCCTGCTGGCCCTTCGGTCTAGGAATCTCCCGGTAATAACCCTAATTTGGCAGGAGGTCTACCAGATGCGCTCCACTCTTTCTGGTCGCTCCTGTGCACTGCTAGTAATGAGACTGCTCATGAACGTGTGTTTGACTTCCCTAGGAAGTCCACCTCCGGGGTCTCGCTCCCAACCTGGCTGACAGTCCCTGGGCCTGTTCTCCTCCAGAAGCATGCGAGGAGCCACAAATCCAATCCCCTTGACGAAAAAGTCCTCCTCCTCCATGCGAACCCACAGTACGCCTACGTGACACACCATGACGGGTGCCAGGTCACAGTATCCTTCCGGGACCTGGCACCTGCTGGTTCCCCATCCACAACCACCACCCCTGATCTGGTACCGCCCCCCCCCCCCGCCTCCGGTTGCCTCCCCCACCCCTGCATCGTCCACCCTCCCACCAGCGACCCTCACCGTAACCCCCACCCCAGCAGCATCCGTCCCCTCACCAGATCCACTACTGGGTGAAGAAGGAGAGGACAACACGCTCCCGGAGTCGCAGGTACCCACATCGGCACCCACACCACAACCAGGACTGAGGCCATCGCGGCGGAGGGTCAAAGCCCCCGACAGACAAACTGTTGTTTTCACCCCCGCTGGACTCTTTTTCTGAACAGGGGGTGAATGTGGTAAACACCACTGGTCATACACTACGTGTATTACGGTACTGCCATTGTACTACAGTTAATACAGTAAATCCCTGCCTGCTAGCTCCTCCCAGCAGACACTGCATAAAGTGTAAACATGCAGGTAAACATGCAGGTTGAATCTGTGATTAAGAAAGCGAATGCAATGTTGTCATTTATCTCAAGAGGGTTGGAATATAAAAGCAGCGATGTGCTACTGAGCCTTTATAAGGCTCTGGTTAGGCCCCATTTGGAGTACTGTGTCCAGTTTTGGGCCCCACATCTCAGGAAGGACATACTGGCACTGGAGCGTGTCTAGCGGAGATTCACACGGATGATCCCTGGAATGGCGGGTCTAACATATGATGAACCCTGAGGATCCTGGGATTGTATTCATTGGAGTTTAGAAGGTTAAGGGGAGATCTAATAGAAACTTACAAGATAATACATGGCTTAGAAAGGGTGGACGCAAAGAAACTGTTTCCGTTAGGCGAGGAGACGAGGACCCGTGGGCACAGCCTTAGAATTAGAGGGGGTAAATTCAGAACAGAAATGCGGAGACATTTCTTCAGTCAGAGAGTGGTGGGCCTGTGGAATTCATTGCCGCGGAGTGCAGTGGAGGCCGGGACGCTAAATGGCTTCAAGGCAGAGATAGATAAATTCTTGATGTCGCGAGGAATTAAGGGCTACGGGGAGAATGCTGGTAGGTGGAGTTGAAATGCCCATCAGCCATGATTGAATGGCGGAGTGGACTCGATGGGCCGAATGGCCTTACTTCCACTCCTATGTCTTATGGTCTTATGGTATACTCTCCTGCGCTGCCTCCATTCTGTTTTCAGCTGCAGGAGGCTTAACATCATTTCCAGTGACATTTGTCATATCTTCCTGTACACCATGAGGCACATTGGATTAAATCTTAACCTAATTTAAGACTATGATAGTGTTTCAGTACTCGTACTGATGGCATTAATTAGGCAGGTTGACAGGCCAAGTTGCCTTGGTCATGGTTAAACATCCACACTGATGTCTACTCTCTTTCTGTTAGTTCAAAGCCAATAATTGTTCAAATAAATTGAACTGACTGGTTGTGCAAATTAACTAATTTTAATAAAACAGCGCAACTTGAATCTAATTGAACAGATAATTTGAATTAAACAATTTTGAATTCAGGGCAAACTCTAATGTCACCTTCTTCAGTGGACCTGAATTTGATTTCTCTTGTGTTATGTTCACCTTTCTGACTGGAGTTTCCCAGCCTGCAGTAAACTCTCATTACAATATAGGATTAAGGAAGCATTCAGTATCTAGGTTATAATGAAGTGCTGTTGCGGACTCTTGTCAGGAAAGCCATTTATTGATTTCATACAGCTTTTAGGCTGTTGTGACACTGTATGTGCAATGTAACAATGCTGACTCAGCGGCAATAGAATTTAGTGCAACCACAATCCCACCAGGTGTGACTACATTTCTACTCAGAGTGTGAGCTCGATAATGCTCAGTTACACTCTGTGTTTTGAGACTAAACTGTAAAAGTAGTTTACTTTCGCTAGCCGCACACATATCAGCTTCATCACCAGCATTACTAGGCATCAAGCAGTGCAGAAAGGCTCATACTCAGCGCAGTAACAAGGTTGTTTTGTGTCTAATCATTTAATATTAGTTATGGTATTGTAACAACAGAATAAGGAATACATTTAGAGATTGATTATTTTTGGAGGAAATATTTGTTCATATGTTCATCACATGCAGCTTGATGTAAGATAAACGGAAATGAGGATGAATTTGACATTCAATTGTTAACATAATCACTTTGTTACATTTTGTTACACTTGTCTGTGTCTAAACTCCCTGGGACAGATTTTCCTATGGACTAATCACCACAGTATAAGTTGAACATCCATCACTTTAAATTTTCACCCTTCCATCACAGTACACTGTGGGAGTAGTGTACACAATCTACAAGATGCATAGCAGCAACTTGCTAGGGCTCCTTCAACCCAGTCACCTCTATCACATAGAAAAATAAGGGCAGCGGAAGCAATGGAACACCAAGTTCTCCTCCAAATCACTCATCAGTTTGACTTGGAACTATATCCCTATTCCTTCATAGAGTCATAGATGTCGACAGCACAGGAAAGGCCCTTCAGCCCAATCCATCTGCACCGGTCAAAAACAACCACCAAAATATTCTAATTCCATTTTCCAACATTTGACCCATAGCCTTATATGCCTTGGCAGTTGCAAGTGCACATCTAAATACTTCTTAAATGCAATGAGGGTCTCTGTCTCAACCACCCTTTCAGGCAGTGAGTTCCAGACTCCCACCACCCTCTGGGTGAAAAGGTTTTCCTCAAATCTCTGAATCTCCTTCCTTTAACCTTAAATCTATGCACCCTGGTCATTGATCACTCAACCAGGGGTAACATTTCTCCCATCTACTCTATGTATACCCCTTGTAATTTTATACATCTCAATCATGTTCTCCCTCAGTCTCCTCTACTCCAAGGAAAACAGCCCCAATCTATCCAATCTTTATTTATAACTAAAATTCTCCAGCCTAGACTACATCTTAACAAATAATCTCATCGCCCTTTACACGTTTCTCCAAGAATGTGGATTCCAGAACTGCACACAATACTCCAGCTGTGGTCTAACGTTTTATACAGCTCCAGCATAACCTCCCTGTTCTTATACTCTGTGCCTCGGCTAATAAAGGCAAGTATACCATATGCCTTCTTAGCCATTGTATCTATCTGCCCTCCTAACCTAAGAGAGCAGTGTACATGTACACCAAGGTCCCTCTGATCCTCGGTACTTCTCAGGGTCCTGCTATTTATCATGTACTCCCTTACCTTGTTTGTCCTGCCCAAGTCCATTTGGATTGGATTGGATTTATTTATTGTCACGTGCACCGGCGTACAGTGAAAAGTATTTTCCTGTGAGCAGCTCAGCTGAAAAGAAAAGGAATTAAAAGAAAATACATAATCAGTCAACACAAGGTACACAATGTAACTACATAAGCACCGGCATCGGGTGAAGCATACAGGGGTGTAGTGGTAATAAGGTCAGTCCATAAGAGGGTCGTTTAGGAGTCTGGTGACAGTGGGGAAGAAGCTGTTTTTGAGTCTGTTCGTGCGTGTTCTGAGACTTCTATATCTCCTGCCCAATGGAAGAAGTTGGAAGAGTGAGTAAGCCGGGTGGGAGGGGTCTTTGACTATGCTGCCCGCTTTCGCTGGGCAACGGGAGGTGTAGATGGAGTCAATGGATGGGAGTTTCTTGCGGTCTTGGGCCGATCAGTTGACATACCAGACTGTGATGCAGCCAGATAGGATGCTTTCTATGGTGCATCTGTAAAAGTTGGTAAGAGTTAATGTGGGCATGCTGAATTTCCTTAGTTTCCTGAGGAACTATAGGCGCTGTTGTGCTTTCTTGGTGGTAGCGTCGACGTGGGTTGGACCAGGACAGATTTTTGGAGATGTGTACCCCGAGGAATTTGAAACTGCTAACCATCTCCACCTTGGCCCAGTTGATGCTGTCAGGGGTGTGTACAGTACTTTGCTTTCTGAAGTCAATGACCAGATCTCTTAGCTTTGCTGGCATTGAGTGATAGATTGTTGTCGCTGCACCACTCCACTAGGTTCTCTATCTCCCTCCTGTATTCTGATTCGTCGCTATTCAAGATCTGGCCCACTATGATCGTATCGTCAGCCATTGGTCTTATTTGCCACTGATCAGCCCATCTATATCCTCCTCTAATCTAAGGCTAGCTGCCCACTATTTAGCATCCCACCAATTTTTGTATCTTCCGCAAACTTACCGATCAACCCTCCGACGTTCATGTATAAATCATTTTTATAGCCCACAAAGAGCAGGGAACCCAACAGTGATCCCTGCTAGACATCACTGGACACAGGCTTCCAGTCAGTAAAACACCCCTCAACCATCACCCTCTGCTTCCTGCCACTCAGCCAATTCTGGATCCAATTTGCCAAGTTTCCTTGGATCCCGTGAGCTCTTACCTTCGCTATCAGTCTCCCATGTGGGTCCTCATCAAAAGCCTTGCTGAAGTCCAATTAGAACATAGAACACTACAGCGCAGTACGGGCCCTTCGGCCCTCGATGTTGCGCCGACCTGTGAAACCATCTGAAGCCTATCTGGCCTACACTATTCCATTTTCATCCATATGTCTATCCAGTGACCACTTAAATGCCCTTAAAGTTGGCGAGTCTACTACTGTTGCAGGCAGGGCGTTCCACACCCGTACTACTCTCTGGGTAAAGAAACTGCCTCTGACATCTGTCCTATATCTACCACCCCTCAATTTAAAGCTATGTCCCCTCGTGTTGGTCATCACCATCCGAGGAAAGAGACTCTCACTGTCCACCCTATCTAACCCTCTGACTATCTTATATGTCTCTATTAAGTCACCTCTTAGCCTTCTCCTCTCTAACGAAAACAACCTCAAGTCCCTGAGCCTTTCCTCGTAAGACCTTCCCTCCATACCAGGCAACATCCTAGTAAATCTCCTCTGAACCCTTTCCAAAGCTTCCACAACCTTCCGATAATGTGGTGACCAGAACTGCACGCAGTATTCCAGGAGCGGCCGCACCAGAGTTATGTACAGCTGCAGCGTGACCTTGTGGCTCCAAAACTCAATCACCCTACTGATAAAGGCTAGCACACCATATACCTTCTTAACAGCCCTATTAACCTGGGTGGCAACTTTCAGGGATTTATGTACCTGGATGCCGAGATCTCTCTGTTCATCAACACTACCAAGAATCTTGCCATTAGCCCAGTACTCTGCATTCCTGTTACTCCTTCCAAAGTGAACAACCTCACACTTTTCCGCATTAAACTCCACCTGCCACCTCTCAGCCCAGCTCTGCAGCTTATCTAGGTCCCTCTGTATCCTATAACATCCTTCAGCACTATCCACAACTCCACCGACCTTCGTATCATCTGCAAATTTACTAACCCATCCTTCTACACCCTCTTCCAGGCCATTTATAAAAATGACAAACAGCAGTGGCCCCAAAACAGATCCTTACGGTACACCACTAGTAACTGAACTCCAGGATGAACATTTGCCATCAACCACCACCCTCTGTCTTCTTTCAGCTAGCCAATTACTGATCCAAACCGCTAAGTCATCTTCAACCCCATACTTCCTTATTTTCTGCAATAGCCTACCGTGGGGAACCTTATCAAATGCCTTACTGAAATCCATATACACCACATCAACCGCTTTACCCTCATCCACCTGTTTGGTCATCTTCTCAAAAAACTCAATAAGGTTTTTGAGGCATGACCTACCCTTCACAAAACCGTGTTGAGTATCGCTAATCAACTTGTTCTTTTCAAGATGATTATAAACCCTATCTCTTATAACCTTTTCCAACATTTTACCCACAACCGAAGTAAGGCTTACAGGTCTATAATTACCAGGGTTGTCTCTACTCCCCTTCTTGAACAAGGGGACAACATTTGCTATCCTCCAGTCTTCCGGCACTATTCCTGTCGACAAAGACGACATAAAGATCAAGGACAAAGGCTCTGCAATCTCCTCCCTGGCTTCCCAGAGAATCCTAGGGCAATTCCCATCTGGCCCAGGGGACTTATCTATTTTTACACTTTCCAAAATGGCTAACACCCCCTCCTTGTGAACCTCAATTCCATCTAGCCTGGTCGACTGAACCTGAGTATTCTCCTCGACAACATTGTCTTTCTCCAGTGTAAACACTGACAACAAATATCCATTTAACGCTTCCCCTATCTCCTCTAATTCCACACACAACTTTCCACTACTATCCTTGATTGGCCCTAATCTTACTCTAGTCATTCTTTTGTTCCTGATATACCTATAGAAAGCCTTAGGGTTTTCCTTGATCCTATCCGCCAATGACTTTTCGTGTCTACGTAAAATGCTTTAACCTCATCTACAGACCATTTTAAGAATTCCGCTCCCTCTAAACATTTGATACTATGACTATCCCAGTTAATGTTGGGGAAGTTGAAATCCCCCACTATCACAACCCTATTATTTTTATGCTTCTGTGAAATCTAACTACGTATCTGCTCTTCTATTTCTCTCAGACCATTAGGGGGCCTATAGAACACTTTCAGCAATGTGATTGCTCCTTCTTGGTTTTTAGGTCCTACTCATATGGCTTCATTTGAAGAGCCTTCTAAGATGTCGTCCCTCCGTACTGTTGTAATTGATTCCCTAATTAAAACTGCAACAGCCCTTCATAGAACAGTACAGCACAGAACAGGCCCTTCGGCCCTCAATGTTGTGCCGAGCCATGATCACCCTACTCAAACCCACGTATCCACCCTATACCCGTAACACAACAACATCCCCCTTAACCTTACTTTCATTAGGACACTACGGGCAATTTAGCATGGCCAATCCACCTAACCCGCACATCTTTGGACTGTGGGAGGAAACCGGAGCACCCGGAGGAAACCCACGCACACAGGGGGAGGACGTGTAGACTCCACACAGACAGTGACCCAGCCGGGAATCGAACCTGGGACCCTGGAGCTGTGAAGCATTTATGCTAACCACCATGCTACCCTGCTGCCCCAAAATCATCTTTTACCTCCATCCCTGTCTCTCCTGAAAAGCCTATTTCCTGGAATTTTGAGCTGCCTATCCTGTGCCTCTATCAACCATGTCTCAGTGATAGCAATACCATCATACACACACGTTTTAATTTGCACCCTCAACTCATCTCCATTGTCCATTAGACTCCTTGCATCAAAATAAATACCATCCAATCTTGCCAAGCGTCCTTAACTGGTCCAGAAACTCTATGCTCTCCTGGCTCACTTGATGTCTCTTCTAATGTTAGTTTAAACCCTCCCCAACTACACTAGCAAACCTCCCTGCAAGGACACTGGTTCCATTTCAGTTCAGATCCAAACTATGCAACTTGAACAGGTCCCACTGTCCTCAAAAATGGTCCCAATGTCCTAGAAATCTAAAGCCCTCCCTCCTGCATCACCTCTCCAGACATGCATTCATCTGGACTAACCTATACATAAGAACTAGGAGCAGGAGTAGGCCATCTGGCCCCTCGAGCCTGCTCCGCCATTCAATTAGATCATGGCTGATCTTTTGTGGACTCAGCTCCACTTTCCGGCCCGAACACCATAACCCTTAATCCCTTTATTCTTCAAAAAACTATCTATCTTTACCTTAAAAACATGTAATGAAGGAGCCTCAACTGCTTCACTGGGCAAGGAATTCCATAGATTCACAACCCTTTGGGTGAAGAAGTTCCTCCTAAACTCCGCCCTAAATCTACTTCCCCTTATTTCCACTCACTAACGCGTGGCACCAGAAGTAATCCAGAGATTACAACCTCTGGGTCCTGTTTTTAAATCTACTTCCTCGCTCCCTAAATTCTGCATGTAGGACCTCATCCTGTTTCCTGCCCATATCGTTGGTACCAATGTATGTCATGCTTTCTGTCTGTTTGCCCTCTCCTTTCAATTCATCAATATAAATATGTTACTAATTTCGCAATAGATGTATATATGTTATCAATAATAGCCATGATTCTGTCAGGGCAGCTACAGCCCAGTCCATGGGCCAGAAAGCAGTGGTCAACACTGCCTCAGACATTCCTGGGAGCCCTGGTTTGGGTTTATATTAATTAATGAGCTAATGAATTGCTAACGAGGCTCCTTTCCGTTTAAGGAAAGATATCCTTCTCCACGAGTTGGTGGATATTTGGATGTCTAGCTGCTCTTCAGTCTCAAGAGTGTCCTTTCACCTCTGTCAGCCTGTCCCCAGTACCACAGAGGCAAATCCATTGATATTAATCCTATGATTCGTATTATGCGGGTGATCACTGACAAGATAGCTGTGGATCACCCCCGGTCAGATGCCTTGGTTGTTGCCTCTTTGTTTGCATGTCACCTTATCTTATTTAATTGAATGTCTGTGGCACCATACTTCCACTTACAATGGATCAAAGAGATGATGACATTTCTTAAACTTGAACAGATTAAGTATACCTTACGCAGATCGATTAAAAATTTGATTCTGTCTGGCAACCTTTCTTTTTCCTCTCCGGTTTGAATAATTCTGTTTATCTCTCTTCTTCTTTGTTTCTTTTTCCTCCGTTTTCTTCCAACTTTTTCTTTATCTGTACTTTATGATGTATCTTTTTGCAAAAACCAATAAATACAGTTTGAAAAATAATTAAACAAACACAATAGGATGCAAATAAATAATGACTGCTGGAGCAAGAAATATTGACGGTTCAGTATTGGGTGGCACAGTAGCACAGTGGTTCACAGCTCCAGGGTCCCAGGTTCGATTCCCGACTTGCGTCACTGGCTATACAGAGTCCACATGTTCTCCTCGTGTCTGCTTGGTGGGTTTCCTCTGGATGTTCCGGTTTTCTCCCACAGTCCAAAGATGTGCACGTTAGTTGGATTGGCCATGCTCAATTGCCCTTAGTGTCCAAAAAGGTTAGGTGAGGTTACGGGGATAGGATGTGGGCTTAAGTAGGGTACTCTTTCCAAGGACCAGTGCAGATTCGATGGGCCGAATGGCCTCCTTCTGCACTGTAAATTCTATGATGATCTATGATGATGAATGTTACAGGTACATCCTCATAGTTATTTTAAACTCTTGCTGTTAACATTGCATTGAACAAAATCACGTTTTTCAAAATCACGCACCCATTTTACCTATAGCTTGTAAAAAACAATAAAATCATCTTTTAAATAAGAGAAGAATCTAGATCATAGGCTATAGCCTATTTTTTTTATGTTCGTACTGAGTGAATATTACAACTTATTTTCTGCCCCCATCACAGGCCCAGTAATACATACCTGGAAGCAACTGAGAATGTGACCTTTTTACCCTTAGTTTAAAAGGGAGGCAGTTACAGACCACGGCCATCTAGTGCAAGCAGAGTTGCAGCCAACCACTATCAGGTGACTGGCAAACCATTTTCTACACTGGCTTTCCTCCTCAAAGATGACGGGTGGATATCACCCCTTTGCAATCACTTCAAGTAATTTTAAACTACATATCGTGTGGGTGGATCCTCAATTTCCATAACAATTTTCTAAATTTACTAGCTGACAACTATTAGAAGAAATTGTAGATTTAAACCAAGGCCCAAGAGACAGAAATTAATTTTGCTCATGTCACGTAACTTGGCAACACCTGTTATTATCTCAATTATCGGCAAGCATAGGCAGAATACTTTAAAATGAGATTGGTTTCTCTTACCCAGCCGCTGACACTCTGCTGAGCCCGCTGGGTATGTTTTGAGACTATAGTGATAGCTATAAATTAGTTTTTCTTCCTTACTCTTGCACAGCAAGACCGATTAAACACTGTAACAAACTTTCATCTCATTAATAGTATCAGATTTATGTTTCAAATTCCATTCCAATATTAATTTAAGTGTTTATCTGCTTCCATGAGGGCACATTATTATTAATGCAGCATACAAAGGAAATTCAGTGTCAGCCCGTAAAGGTTGGCCAATTCACAGCCACCGGTTTTCTGCCCCCTAAGTGAAAATTACAGCTTTTCTCTTACGTTCTAATATGCTTTTAGTATCAGTCTCTCGTTTATAGAGAGACAATAATGGACCATCCTAAACAAGAGGCAATTAGTCGATTATTTTCCTCATCCTCAAGCTTGCTACAAACTAATGTGCTTCTTTGTAACTAATCTTTATACTCTATGCACAAAAGCCTCCAAATAATGTTTCCTTCTATTTATTATCATTTATTACAGAATTTACCAGAGCTCAAAGTAGGTTGAGTAGCTCTCCAGACACATAGTGGGGGATGATAATGCATTTCTTTTTAACTGTGAAGTAGCTGTCAGCAATATTTTGGGGTGGATTTTCTGGGTTACGTCCGGTGCCACGTACTAGTGAGTATACAAATAAAAGGTTGGCCTAGATGAACGCGTGATTGTAATGATGGTGCAGGAGGGAGGGCTTTATATTTCTGGGGCATTGGGACCATTTCTGCAGATGATGGGACATGACAATGTGGATGGTTTGCACCTGAACCGAAATGGGACCAGCGTCCTTGCAGGGAGGTTTGTTAGTGCTGTTGGGAGGGCTTAAACTAACTTGGCAGGGGGGTGGGAGATTACTACTTTCCAGGTCCTGTGTTTTAATCTACTTCCTCGCTGCCGAAATTCTGCTTGCAGGGCCTTATCCCTTTTTTTTACCTATATCGTTGGTACAATGTGTACCAGGGTAACTGCCTGTTTCCCCCCTCCTTCCGAATGACTTGCAGCCATTCAGTGACATCCCTGACCCTGGCACCAGGGAGGAAACATACCATTGTGGAATCACTTCTGCCGTGTCGATAGGCCAGTCTGTTCCCCTTATAATTGAATTTCCTACCACTATAGTCCTGCCATTCTTCCTCCTACCCGCTTGAGCATCAGACCCACCCGTAGCGCCATGAAGTTGGCTGCCACTTCTTTCCCCTGCACAGTCATTTCTCCCAACAGTATCCAAAATGGCATACCTGTTAGAAAGAGGGATGGCCACAAGGGACTCCAGCACCGCCTGCTTTCTTCTACTCTGCCTGGTGGTCACCCATGCTCTTTCTAAATGTTCAATCATTATGTGCCATGTGACCTCCTCACTGAATGAGGTATCCAAGTCTTCATCAGCATTGAGGATGCCCCACACCAACTGCTGTAGGAGGCACGGGTAGTTAGATGGAGAGACCTCCTTGATCGCCTAAGGATGCAGAACAACTCTCCTCCAAAAGAACATCCAATACTCCATCTGAGAACCTTTGTCCCTTCTCACTCAGTCTCTGAGCCATCCTGAAATGTGCCATTTGTGTCAGCCAGCATATCAGACTTCTCTTGTGGAATTGGATGAGTGGAACTCGCAAATAATTAATTTCAGCACTTGAGAGCTAAATCTACAGTTGTTGTGTTCAGGGCCTAAAGGGGCATTCAAATCACAATAATAATCAATCATCCTGAAAATTGCTTTATAATTACATGTTTCCAACTAGGCCTTTTTTATTCGGATATCAACCATTTACCAACTATTTTCAGCCTTTGGCCAAAGTAGGCCCCACAGTGTTTCTTTTGCTATTCCGTTGCAACATAAGGTAATTCTTTTCAAAGTCCTCATAATGCAGGTTTAAAGAATAACAAAGAAAATCAGTTTGTGATCAGCCATGAATGGTCGAGCAGGCTCGATGGGCCAGATGGCCACCTTCCCCTCTGATTTTTTATGTTTCTACGTATCACAGGTGGGCTACCCAATACCCCTCTATCACAGTCCCAATCTGGCATATGACCCGTTCTACCAGGAAACAACTGAGAACCATCACCTCCACCTCAGGTTCAGCAGCGTTACAACCCCAGTCAATGTTATAACTGGATGGGAAGATCTCAGAATCCTGATCTCAGATCCCTGGCTCAAAAGATAACTTTTACTTTTTTTAAAAATCACATGAAGGAATAGCGTCACAGAGCACTAATTCGTTTTAACAACAAGGAAAAACATTTATTGAATATGAAAAATTGGATTATGATACAATACTCCTTTACTCCCTGCTTAACTTAACAAATATAAACACATTTTAAGGTTCACAAAGTATATCTTAAACTACAATGTTACAGTAGCAAACCATCGGCTCAAATCACAGGTTTGCTGTGGTCAAATACACTCTCCACTCTGAAACCAGTGAATGTGGATTTCTCCTCAAATGATTGTAACATGAGGGCTTCCAAACTTCACTCCCAAAAAATCTTCTTTTCAACAGTGCTTTCCATCAGAAGTTTGCATTCTGAAATACAGTCAAAGTTTCCCAAATTATCTTTCAAATAAAATTTCCACTCCACTTTTAACAAAGAATCCTGGGCGGGATTATGGGATCCTGAGGCTAAGTGTTGGCGCCGTCGTAAATGGCGTCGCATTTCTCGACGGCATCAACATGCCCTCAGGAGCAGAATTCTGACCCCTACAGGGGGCCAGCACGGCACTGGAGCGACCCATGCCGCTCCAGCTGCCAATCCCGGTGTCAGATGGGCACCATGGGTCTGCGCATGCGTGATAGGACTGGCCCCAACGCGCGCGTACGCAGTGGGAACGGCACGATTGCCACGCATGTGCAGTGGCTCCCTTATCCCCGCCTGCCCCAACGCAACATGGCATAGGGCTACAGGGGCCGGCATGGATCAAAAGAGGCCCCCAGCTCGAGAGGCCAGCCCACCGGTCAGTAGGCCCCGATCGCGGGCCAGGCCACAGCAGAGGCCCCTCCCCCTCACCAGGCCGCCCCCGGATGCATCCACGCCGACTAAGTGCAGGTGTGAATGGCGGCGGCGGGACTCGGCTTTTTTGCCGTGGCCGCTCGGCCCATCCTGAGCCAAGAATCGCCAGGAGGGCCCCGTAGAACGGCACCCAACCGGCTTTAATGGTGCTGATTCTCCGCTCTCCGGAGAATCAGGGGACCAGCTTTGGGGCAGCGTGCCCCGATTCACGCAATCCTGGCAATTCTCCGGCCCGGCCCCGGGGTGAGAGAATCCTGCCCCCTGCATCCAGATTTTGCAACTCCTCCTTCAGGATTTATTTGCCGTGACTGTTCACAATTGCTTTAGCTATTGATTACCAAACTCTGTTGATTGTCATCAAACTTTTTGATTTACCTCTGAAGTCTGCTTTCCCACTTTAACTCTGGTTACTGCAGCTGTTTCTTTTCTCACAACTCTTTTTCTGCTTATCTCTTGAATTCTCCTGAACAATACCTTGGTCTCTGTTCACTTAACGACAGTGTTCTTAAGGCATTCTTTCTGTCTCAATTCCCTGATTATGTGGACTGTATCTGGATCTTTGGGAAGTCTGCCTCTTTGCAGCTCCTATGTCCTTCCCAGCTTGTCTTTCCCTGGCAGAGTAGAGAGATGTTCATTCCCCGGTGTCCCGTCTTCACCTGAAAATAAATTAAGCTAAAACTAAATTTAGAAACCTTTCTAGTTCAAAAGGACCCCCAGTTAGTAAGCAACAGTAACAGGCATCTGGTAGCTTATTTACTTTTCACACCATAATCCTCTAAACCCAATATAAGCACAGTTTAAATTGAAGCAACCCACACACATACAAACACTTCTGTCCAGCATGAATCTGACTATAGGTTTTACCATTCCTTACACAGATACATTAAATTATACCCACTTAATACTAAAACTTATTTCCAATGGTTACCAATGCAAATATAAATCCCTCAAAACTACTTTTGTTTTCCCAGCAACTCTCCCTTTGAAAGAAATACATTGTTATAACTGTGAAGATTTGAAAAATGAAAAAATGAAATGAACATTGGTGTTACATCCACTTTGCACAAACATTACATCACAATTATCTAACCACATAACTTTTTACATTATGCAAGAAAGCTGTTCTTAGTTCACAATTACACGTCATATTATATAATTACAATTATTTAACCAAAATAAAGACAATGGAGTGAATTCTCCGCTGGTGGGATTCTCCATTCCACTACCACAATGGGAAATTCTTTTGCCTGGCGGTGGAACCGGAGAATTCTGCTGCCGGCGATGGCGCGGCACTAAGGAACATATGGCTAGGGAGACAGAGGATTCAGTCCAATAACTTTAACAGCATCATCCGAATCTATATATGGCAACATTATCGGAACTCAACTCTAATGTTTCTTTTTCTTCTGGTTTCCAGTTTTCAACTCAGAAAATAATGTTCCATATAAGTATACGCGGCAGCAGGGTAGCATGGTGGTTAGCATACATGCTTCACAGCTCCAAGGTCCCAGGTTCGATTCCCAGCTGGGTCACTGTCTGTGTGGAGTCTGCACGTCCTCCCCCTGTGTGCGTGGGTTTCCTCCGGGTGCTCCGGTTTCCTCCCACAGTCCAAAGATGTGCGGGTTAGGTAGATTGGCCATGCTAAATTGCCCATAGTGTCCTAAAAAAAGTAAGGTTAAGGGGGGGGTTGTTGGGTTACGGGTGTAGGGTGGATGCGTGGGTTTGAGTAGGGTGATCATGGCTCGGCACAACATTGAGGGCCGAAGGGCCTGTTCTGTGCTGTACTGTTCTATGGTTCTATGGTTCTAAGTCAACAGTGCAATTTTCCTTTTTGTCACTTGAAGGCATAGTTCCACTCTCAAACCCACTTTCCAAATTCATATGTAATAAATTCATCTTTCGATTTAACACAGTGAAAATATCATTTATGTGCATTAACATGTCCTTTCTTCTCTTGTCAAAATCTCTTTTAGCCGTTTCAAGAATGTTGTTAAAATGTTTTTTATGTTCACTCAGAATGGTATCATATTCTTGCTTTGTCTTTGAACTTTTTGTGATCTTATTGTTTCTCCCAGTCCCATTTCAAATGAGTTATTTTCAAGTTTGTTTAAGCAATGTCAAACACCTCCTCTCTTTGATGTTTCATAGTTCATTTTAATCCTTCAATTCATTTGTACAATTTCTGAACTACCTTAGTCCAGCTCTCAGTCAAATTTGAATGACCTTTGGCAAACATTTTTAAATCATTGTCTCTGGTCATTGACTCCGAAAGATCACTTTGCAATTTTAATATTTCTGGTTGACAATTTGTACTTTCTAATTTCGCAGGCATTTCAGTTCTTTTGTTATTGTCCATTACTGACTTCGATACATCTGCAATGTTACTGGGATAAGTTCTTTGCTCAACTCCACCACTATCCAACAATTAGTTTTTATTCACAGGAACAATTTTAGCATTGCAACACCCCATACCATCCATCTTGGGCTGGATTCTCTGTTGTTGGGAATGTGACCACATGCAGGCCTCAAAACTGTGGAGTTTCACACCAGAAAAACTGGCGTGAAAGGGCCACATATTCCAAGCCTGCAGGGGGCTAGCAGGGACCCGGCGTAGATCTAGCAGCTTTTGCTGCAGGTATGGGGCCCCCATTTACGGGTCGGAGGTCGCGCATGCGCACGCCGACCTCAAGTGCAAGGGTTATGGACAAGGAGATCACAGCAACACATGCCCCATCACAGTGATATATATCTTGAAAATAATGCCCAGATTGCGAAAACATTCACCGAGACGGAACACCATGTCCAGCTCAAAGGAAAAATTGCATCTTATCCTTTACTTGGAACCGCTTTGCAAAGATGTGCAGGCCAATGAAGAAGACGTGGATGGGTCTTTTCCTGAGAGTGAGGTGAGACATGTTTATATCATTGCAAAATGTAATTTTAAGAAAATGTAATACTTGCAGAAAATAATATTCTCACGTAGATATGTACAGGAGACAGAACAAGACAAATTCGGAAGAGAGACCTTTCTAGTGTGAGGAGGGTAAGGCTTTGTTCAGACAACTTTCTCCCTGCAGAGACATCTACTGGTACACAACAATGAACTAACTTTCAAATGTGACCAAGGTGATAAAGCCTTTGTGACTCCCTCTCAGCTTAAGAGTCATTAAAAAGACACATACTAGGGAGGAGAATGTTTGTCTCTATTGTGGCTGGAAATTTGCTAGCAATGGAACATCAGGGTGCGAACTGCACCAAGGCTTTCAGCATGACGGATTAAAGATCCATATTAGAATAAACATTGGGAAAACACGACCAGTCAAAATGTAACAAGCCTTTCATCAGTTAAAAGGCCCGGATGAACATATGAAGACATAAGCTGAGTTTATGATACGTTATATGTTTTGCATGCAACCAACCATTCTTAAGCCATCAACATCAATTAATAGGAAAGTCAGAGAAAAATCAGATTAAATCACGAATCGAAGAAGTTAAGCAAAAGCATGTTTCTACAAACAAACAGGTGCACAGGAACTAAGTTTTGAAATTGAAGATTGGGTCTGAATCAAAAGGCCAAATTACGATCAAAAATTTGCACTGTCTGTTATCAGCTGTTGCTCAGTACCAATGCTTAAATGTTGACTGACAACACCACGTGTAATGCAAGATGCTTGATATTTCAAGGACAGGGAATATGAGAGTACATTTCTTTTATCCTGTGAGTTCCTGGGATGTTAAACATCCACCTCATCAAGTTGATCACACAGAACAACAACATTAGATCCTTCATCCAAACATGGACAAAAGAGTTGAATTGTTGAGATGAGGTGAGAGTGACTGCACTTGACACGAAGGCAGCATTTGACCAAGTGTGGCATCAAGGAGTCCAACCTAACTGGAGTTAATGGGAATCCGGGGGAAAATTCTCCACTGGTTGGAGTCTTGACTGGCACAATGTAAAATGGATGTGTTTGTTGGAGGTCAGATACCTCAGTCCTCAAGGTGAAGCATGGTAGCACAAGTGGCTGACACTGGCTTCACAGCATCAGGGTCCCAGGTTCGATTCCCTGCTGGGTCACTGTCTGTGTGGACTCTGCACGTTCTCCCCATGTCTGCGTGGGTTGTTCCATACACCATAGAATATACAGTGCAGAAGGAGGCCATTCGGCCCATCGAGTCTGCACCGACCCACTTAAGCCCACACTTTCACCCTATCCCCATTACCCAATAACCCCTCCTAATCTTTATGGACACTATTGGCAATTTAGCATGGCCAATCCACCTAATCTGCACATCTTTGGACTGTGGGAGGAAACCGGAGCACCCGGAGGAAACCCACACAGACACGGGGAAACCGTGCAAACTCCGCACAGACAGTGACCCAGCGGGGAATCGAATCTCGGGACCCTAGCACTGGGAAGCCACAGTTCTCGGCACTTGTGCTACATTGCTGTCCACAAAATTCAACATTAGCCTAAATTCTCCATCTCGCACCACCGGAGTGACTGATGATGTGGAGAATCCAGTTTTGTGCAGAAACTGGGAACGGTGCCGGGCACCAATTCATTTCCGATGCTCTGGCACCCGCACTGGTATCGGGATCAAGATTTGCACCCTGCGCCAGTGGGAGAATGCAAATGGGTCATTAAGAGCTAATAAGCGGGCTGGGTACCTTGGGCAGAATTCTCCGATTGCGAATGCCAAAATCGTGTTCAACGATCGGTGGAGAATCCGTTGTTACGCCACAAATCGGGGGACGGCGCCGTTTTTAGGATGCTCCGCCCCCTCAAAAGCGGCATACTCCTCGAGCATGTCACTGGAGGCCCTCCCCCAATGGGCTGACTTCCCGACAGTGTGGACACGTATCCTCTCAAATTTCGTGAACCTGGCATGGCGGCTCTGGACTGAGTCCAGTTCCACCACAGTCGCTGGCGGGGGTGGGGGAACGTTTCCGTTGGCAGGGGGGATTCGGCGGAGGCTGGAGGGGGACTGCTGGGGGGGGGGATCCGGGGGTGGCAATGGGGTTACAGGGCGGCACTATCTGGCAGGCCAGGTCCACTTACGGTCAGCGCCATGTTGTACGGCGCAGCCTCCACAGGCAGCGACAGTACACATGCGCAGCCACGGACCCTACCTCTGCCATTCTGCGTCCGTATCTGCAGGTAAAGCTGGGGGCTTTATGTGCCACGGCTGTTAGCTCCCCACCGGGTGGAGCATAGGTGCGGGTGCAGTGCCGAGTTTTTGGTCATAAGACCAGATGCTTTCTCCGGACATAGCCACAAAATCGGAGAATCTAACCCAAAATTCTCCAGGCTCACATGATTCTCCAGTCCTCTGGACGAATAATTGTACTGGTCTTGACAATTGTGGACCTGACACAGTGTGCCTAGGGGTGGGCCAAGGGGGTAACTGTTGAAGGGCGTTGCTCCCCAAAATCCATCCGAGGGTTTAAAAACAAGTGCCAGGAATGACCATTTCTAACAAGAAAAGTTTTCACCATCTTCCCTTGGCATTCAATGGTATTACCATCACTGACTCCCCCACAATCAACATATTGGGGGTTACAATTGAGAAGGAACTGAGCTGGACCTGCCATATTAATACAATGGTGACAAAAACAGGTCAGAGGCTAGGAATCCTGCAGTGAGTAACTCACCTCCTGACTCCCCAAAGCCTGTCAACAATCTACAATACACAAGCCAGGAGTGTGACGGAATACTCTCCACATGTGGATGAGTGCAGCTCCAGCAACACTCAACATGCTCAACATCATTCAGGTCAAAGCAGTCTACTTGATTGGCACCCCATCCACTACCTTCATCATTCAATTCCTCCAGCACTGATGCACAATGGCAGCAGTGTGTACCATATACAAGATGCACTGCACTCCTTTGACAGCACCTTCCAAACACAGAACCTTTACCACCAAGAAGGACAAGAACAGAAAAGAAAAAGGAATACCACTACCTGCAGGTTCCCCTCCAAGTCACACACCGTCCTGGCTTGGAACTATATTACCATTCTCTGTTGCCTGGGTCAAAATCCTGGAAATTCCTTCCCAACAGCACTGCGGGTGCACCACATGGAATGTAGCTGTTCATGAAGGTGGCTCACCAGCAATTTCTCAGGAGCATATAGTGATGGCCAATAAAGGCTGGCCTTACCAACGATGCCCATATCATGTGAAAGAATATACAACAATATATACAATAATCACATATAGAAGAGACCTTCACATCTTAAAGACTATGGGCGGGATTCTCCTACCCCCGCTGGGTCAGAGAATCGCTGGGGGACGGCGTGAATCCCTCCCCTGCCGGCTGCCGAATTCTCCGGCACCGGTTTTTTGGCGGGGGCGGGAATTGCTCCGCGCCGGTCGGCGGCCGCTGCCAGCGCCCCCCCCCCCCCCCCCCCCCCCCCCCGACGATTCTCTAGCCCGCAATGGGCCGAGTAGCCACCCATCTTTGGCCGGTCCTGCAGGCGTATATTACACCAGGGATTTGCCGGCGGGACCTGGCTGCTCGGGCCGCCTCCGGGGTCCTCAGGGGGGCGCAGGGGGAATTGGGCCTTGGGGGGTGCCCCCACGGTGGCCTGGCCCGCGATCAGGGCCTACTGATCCGCTGGCAGATCTATGCTGTGGGGGCACTCTATTGTTCTGCACCGGCCGCTGCAACAGTCCGCGATGGCCGACGCGGAGATGAACACCTCCTGCGCATGCGCTGGGATGATGCCAGCACATGCTGGCACTCCCGCGCATGTGCCAACTCACGCCGGTTGGTGGAGGCCCACAGGTGCCGGTTGGCATGGCACCAAGATCCTCCCCCGCCGGCCGGCGCGGCGCAAACCACTCCGGGGCCAGTCTAGCCCCGATGCTGGAGTGGTTCATGCCACTCCTCGCCGCCGGGACCCCCTGCCCCGCCGGATAGGGGAGAATCCCGCCCTTTTTCTGTACTTAGCAAATACAGATAAGTTAATCTAAAGAAATGATTTAACTCAAAAGTATCAAATTAAAAGGGGTAAATATGTAATGTTCAATGGTTTGTTTTATCTGTGTTTAATTATGATGCTCTGGGAACTGATCCTGATACACTAGCTTGATTGCCTGTGATTGTCTGTTTCATGCCCATGTGTAGAACTAGGAAGTTAGGAAATCTAGAATATTCCAGAAAGCAGCTGGGCTCCGAGCTGTGATTGCATGTGCGTTTAAATCCTAAAGTTCTGAGATGTTTTAAAGATTTGTAAATAAACTTTGGTTATAGAACACGCGTCATCTCTGCATTGCTCTGAAATAAGTAAGTTATATAGCAGCTCAATTAATACAGAACAGGGACTGCTCTTGTTGCAGGATCTTGTCCAAAGGTACACTGTGATGAGGTGTCCCTTCTATGTAGTAAAGTGGGAAATGATCGAGTCATAGTGATGACGAGATGTCTCTCAAACAGCCTTTTCAAAGTGAAGGCATCATGGCTGCACACTCCCTGCATCCTACTCTTCTACCCTGCAGTTGCCTGGTGTAATAATATACATCTATGTATATAATGGAGTGCAGACAGGCAGTGACACACAGGATGACCAGTAAGCACACAGCACAGCGCAGCCAATCACCAGACAGGACACTACCACTATAAAGCCAGAGGGCACCAGTTTTCCCATTCTCTCGGGACCCAGCCTCTGAGACAGTCAGAGTTCATGAGCTAGCCAGTGCGAACACCATGTGGTAGCTAGTAAGTCTGGTTAGGCTACTATGCAGTCAAGTCAGCATAGTGTCAACCCACAGTTGAACAAGTATAATAGTTTGGACGTTAAATAAAATCGTGTTGCATCTTATCAAGTGTTGGAGGTCTGTCTCTCGCTACACTGCATCAAGTACAGTCCACATCGACCCAGCCTGCAGAACACATCATGGTACCAGTGAGTGATGCTGAAAATTGACGGACCTTCCTTGAGTGAATCAGCGTTGACCAGCAAACAGCCATCCGGTGACATGGAAAACGTCCGCCCTCCTCCGCAGCTCCATATCGCCGGCAACCTCGGTGCAAATTGGAAGATCATCAAACAAAAGTTCCAACTCTATCTCGAAGCCACCGACCTCGAGGCCACATCGGATGGCAGGAAGATCGTACTATTCCTCTCCACAGCCGGGGACCATGCCATCCACATCTACAATTCCCTTAAATTCACTGAAGGCAAAGACAAGACGAAATTTAAAATAGTCCTGCTGAAGTTCGACAGCAACTGCGACACTGAGGTGAATGAGAGTTTTGAACGGTACGTTTTCCAGCAGAGGCTTCAGGGTAAGGATGAACCTTTTCAATCCTTTTTGACCCATCTCCGCATCCTCGCGCAGTCATGTAACTATGACTCGACAACTGATTCCATGATCCGGGATCAGATCGTTTTCAGGGTCCACTCCGATTCCCTTCGCCAGCAGCTCCTGAAAGTCAAGCTCACCCTCACCATCACCATCGAAACGTGCGTTCTCCATGAACATGGTAACAATCGGTACTCCCACATCAGGGCGGCAGAAACGGCAAAGCTGACCTCCCACGAGGCGGAATGGGTGCAGGCCATCGCACAAATGCAAGGCCTAAGTATCACCGAGAGTGGCCATTTTGCGTGCTTTTCCCGGGCCCCTGCGCATGCGCGCCACGACCGAGGGGACGGCGAGACTGACGGCCAGCCTGTGCAGGTGTGTACGTCGTTCGACCGCATAGCGCATGCGTGATGGCGCACAGAACACGCTGACGTTGGCGTCGTGCCGTGTCCGAATTGTGGCTCCGCCCATTTAAAGCGGCAATGTCCGGCAAAATCACAACGGTGTCTGCAGTGTGGCAAGCTTGGCCACTATGCAGCCCTGTGCAGATCTGCTCCACTGCCCAGCAACCAGCAATCCCAACCACGGCGCAGAAGCATCCGTTCAATACAGCAGGCCATGCCAGACTCCGGCCCCGACAGCCTAACAGATGCTGATGCTGAGTGCCTCAAATCCCCATACCGGGTGGGCATCATTACGAAGCCTGCGCTGCCTCTCTCCAAGATAGTGAAGCACCACCCGATCCTCAGCATAGATCCCGACGAGTGGTGTTCTGTCCTCACAGTCAACAAGGCTCGCATCCAGTTCAAACTGGACACCGACGCATTGGCGAACCTCATCTCGAAATCCGATCTCGACACCTTCCGCGTCATACCAAGCATTCTTCCACCGGCCTGCCAGCTCCTTGACTACAATGGCAATGCCATAGCTGCCAGTGGCTCATGCCAACTCGGGGTTTCCAACAAGTCATTTTGTTTTAATTTTTTTTTATAAATTTAGATTACCCAATTATTTTTTCCAATTAAGGGGCAATTTAGCATGGCCAATCCACCTACTCTGCACATTTTTGGGTTGTGGGGGCGAAACCCACGCAGACACGGGGAGAATGTGCAAACTCCACACGGACAGTGACCCAGAGCCGGGATCGAACCTGGGACCTCAGCGCCGTGAGGCGGTTATGCTAACCACTAGGCCACCGTGCTGCCCTACCAACAAGTCATTTAAAGCGACACTGCGATTTGAGATTGTAGGACCCTGCTCGGTTCTCGGGCCTGCCAACTCCTGAACCTGGTTCAGCAAGTCCACACAATGTCATCCTCACAGGTGACGGCCTCACCTGATGAAATTGATGACATCATCACGCAGTACCACAGCGTGTTCGACAGAATGGGCAAACTCCCATACCGATACAAAATCCTGCTCAAACCAAACGGCACCCCTGTGATTCACGCACCACGTCGGGTGCCGGTACCCCCAAAGGATCGCCTCAAGCAGCTCTCCCAGAGCTGGTCCCAACTGATTGTGTTCGTGTACAGTTGCCTGACGGCGGCTGGTCCGCCACAGCTGTGGTGGTCAAGCAAGTGGCCCCGAGATCGTTCCTCGTCCGCATGGCTGATGGCTCTTTCCTATGACGCAACAGGTGGGCGCTGCGCAGAGTTCCACGCCCGCCACCTAACCATGATGTCCCGCCTCACACACTGCTTCCTCCGGACGCACCCTGCCATGAGGCCACCGATCTACCAGCAATCCTGCCGACCTCTGCGACCACCACATTGGCGGCGGTCCCGCCCATCCAAGTGCAGGTGGCCCCTGATCCACCCTTGAGGCCGTCAACCAGAATTCGTCGACCGCCACAAAGACTAAACGTATAGACTGAACTTTGCACAATTTTGTTACCTCATCGTTTTGACCTCCATAAATATTGCATTTACCATTTCATCTGCCCTACATCTGTAGTAGCGACACCTTCCTATGTATATAAGTTCATTTTTGCATTTTCTGTATATAGTCACGCACATATACACATCCACACGCACATGCACCTTAATATTTATTATCTAAACACAAACAAACAAAAAAAGGGGGGGAGATTTCATAACATACATCTTTGTATATAATGGAGTGCAGACAGGCAGTGATTGACACACAGGATGACCAGTAAGGACACAGAACACAGCAGCCAATCACCAGACAGGACACTACCACTATAAAGCCAGAGGGCACCAGTTTTCCCGCTCTCTCGGGACCCAGCCTCTGAGACAGTCAGAGTTTGTGAGCTAGCCAGTGTAAACACCATGTGGTAGCTAGTAAGTCTGGTTAGGCTAGCCTCAGGTCTCCAGTCAAGTCAGCATAGTGTCAACCCACAGTTGAACATGTATAATAGTTTGGACGTTAAATAAAATCGTGTTGCATCTTATCAAGTGTTGGAGGTCTGTTTCTCGCGACACTGCATCAAGTGCAGTCCACATCGACCCAGCCTGCCCAACACATCACCTGGTAGCAATAGCTGCCTTCATTATGGTGAGGTTATGATCGTATGTTGACGCCATTAAATTATATTTGCCCTTTGGCTCCCCCTCTACTGTCTAGCTAGCAGAATGTCTCCACAATGTTCCTGGTGGCTGCATAATACAGCCAATATCCTGATGTGGTGAATGGGTAATCAGGTAGGTGGTGAGGTGAGATCCCTTGACACCAGGCAGACCCATAGGTGCTAAGAATGACAAACCCACCGCAGTGAATGCCCTGAGATGTAGGCATAATGGTTGCTGCCAGGATAGCGGGCATTCACTGACATTATGATTTCTGCATTTCACACATCGGTTATACATTAATGGAATGGAAATCGTTGAGGTTCCTGTATCTCCCTTTATTGACATGGGGGACCAACATACTTACATGGAAACAATTGATTGCCCTCTGCATCATTGGGAATCCTTCTATGCTGGTAAATCCATGTGCTCATTCATCCTTAGATAACTCAGAATCCTTACAAAGGAGGAGGAGGCCATTTGGCCCATTGAGTCTGCACTGATCCCCTGAAAGAGCGCCCCAACCTATCCCCCATTACCCCTCCTAGCCTTTGGATTCGAAGGGGCAATTTAGCATGTCCAATCCACCTAACTTGCACGTCTTTGGACTGCAGGGGAAACTAGAGCACCCGGAGGAAATCCATGCAGAGATGGGGGAAAAGTGCGAACTCCAAACAGACAGTCACCTAAGGCCGGAGTTGAACCCGGGTCCCTGGCGTTGTGAAGCAGCAGTGTAAACTGTGCCACTCTGTCACCTTGCTTCTCTTTGCATTGAGATAATATAATGCAATCACTTCTGTATAATATGGGACCAATGTTGTCTCCTGGATACATTGATGGATGGCGTACTTGGAGATGTTCAATCGTCATTTGCTCCTGCCTGGGATGATCCTGTTATAGAATTTTAATATGGTTGTGACCTTGATGGCAACTGATAATGCTGGCCTCACACTGGGGTGAGCCTGCAGTTTCTGTTGAAGCAGGTTGCACTGTTCTGGAGCCAGATCCTTATTGAATCTGAGTCCGCTCAGGCATTGCTCCTGTGTGAGGTGAAATATCAGAAGTGTTCTCTGATGAACTCTATAGTGGGTGGGGCCTTTATCCTCTTCATGGAGATTTTTCTCTGCAGTTTTTTGTCCATTTGGCTGTCATGTTGTAGACTCAGGCACTGCAGCCATAACTCCCACGCCCCTTGCAGACTTGGTGTGCAGTGATGACCAAATCCTCTGCCTTTCCTGAATGGATACACCAATACACCAAAGCATTTCCAGAAACAAACCACAGTATTTCCACAAACTTTGGCAGCACTCAAAAATTCCTCACTTTTAAGTTGGATGCCTATCCTTTTAAATAGTACGAGTGCAGGGTTCCTCGTGCAGCTGAAAATATGTTCAGTTGAGAATGTTTCATGGAGTTCAGTTTTCCACAATGTTTACATATCAGACCAACTGAAAGAGTTGTCTGACTTCATAATCTTGACATTTTTGAAGTGTGCCCTTCCCAACATATACCACCAAGCGCAAGTGTTGCGTGAGCCGTTTTTTCACAACAAGGCTTCCGTAGCTTCACCATCAATGCCACAGCAGAGTTCAATTTTGTGGCGGAGTAACTTTAAGAAGCACATGATGTGATAAAAGTACAGCCAAACTGCAACTCCTCTGGTTATGGACAGAACAATCTCCCACGAGGCATTCCTGATGACTTTTGTGGAGTGATGTCCTTGAGTGCCTCAGTATATGCACCAGTGCCACAAAGACACTATTTGTAAATTGGTTTCTTCCTTAATCGGGAACCATCCATTGGTGATAAATACTGTGACTGTTTAATCTCTTTGCTTTCAGTTCATATAAAACAGAAACCCTTTAAGCATCTGCAGCAATGCTTTAAATCTTATTATCAGCGCATGCAAACATCCACAGGCTGTCTGTTGTATGGGGAGACATTCAGCATGAATATAAAATTAGAAGCAAATATGAAGCTCTGGAACAGCTATGGGCAAATAATGATGGATCTCCTGCAGCTCATCACTCCCTCTGGCAATGCACCTTGATCTGGAAGTCTCCCTCTGTAATCAGTAACACAAGGAGCTGCAGCAATCATGTAATTTCAACTGTACATGTACGCAGATCATAATGGGGGAAGAATTGTCCTGGTTGCTTTGTATGATGAAATCATAAACACATTCTTTTTGAATCTATTCACGTGTCACTGCACATATTGAGCAGAACAATTCCTCTCTCTCCCCCAACATTGTTGGCTCATTAACTCCTGAAGGCTAATTTCCTCAATGACGTCGTTAGTATCCACCGCTTAAGCAAACATAATTTCAAAAACTCATGTATTTATAGAAAACAAAGTAAATAATCATCATAATATTTTGTAACTGATTCTAAAAAAGGAGATATGATGATACTAATACTCTTTTCCTTCATCCTTTGGCAGAGACAATGTGGTTTTATGAAAGGGCAATCATGTTTGACAAATCTATTCAGGTTTTTGAGGGAGGAGGGTAAAGAAGGGGGAGAGCAGCAAGTGTAGTATATTTGAATTTTCAGGGGCTGGGTTCTCCCCTACCCAGCGGGGCGGGGAGTCATAAGAACATAAGAACATAAGAACATAAGAACTAGGGGCAGGAGTAGGCCATCTGGCCCCTCGAGCCTGCTCCGCCATTCAATTAGATCGTGGCTGATCTTTTGTGGACTCAGCTCCACTTTCCGGCCCGAACACCATAACCCTTAATCCTTTTATTCTTCAAAAAACTATCTATCTTTACCTTAAAAACATGTAATGAAGGAGCCTCAACTGCTTCACTGGGCAAGGAATTCCATAGATTCACAACCCTTTGGGTGAAGAAGTTCCTCCTAAACTCAGTTCTAAATCTACTTCCCCTTATTTTGAGGCTATGCCCCTAGTTCTGCTGTCACCCGCCAGTGGAAACAACCTGCCCGCATCTATCCTATCTATTCCCTTCATAATTTTAAATGTTTCTATAAGATCCCCCCTCATCCTTCTAAATTCCAACGAGTACAGTCCCAGTCTACTCAACCTCTCCTCATAATCCAACCCCTTCAGCTCTGGGATTAACCTAGTGAATCTCCTCTGCACACCCTCCAGCGCCAGTACGTCCTTTCTCAAGTAAGGAGACCAAAACTGAACACAATACTCCAGGTGTGGCCGCACTAACACCTTATACAATTGCAACATAACCTCCCTAGTCTTAAACTCCATCCCTCTAGCAATGAAGGACAAAATTCCATTTGCCTTCTTAATCACCTGTTGCACTTGTAAACCAACCTTCTGTGACTCATGCACTAGCACACCCAAGTCTCTCTGAACAGCGGCATGCTTTAATATTTTATCGTTTAAATAATAATCCCGTTTGCTGTTATTCCTACCAAAATGGATAACCTCACATTTGTCAACATTGTATTCCATCTGCCAGACCCGATCCCATTCACTTAACCTATCCAAATCCCTCTGCAGACTTCCAGTATCCTCTGCACTTTTTGCTTTACCACTCATCTTAGTGTCATCTGCAAACTTGGACACATTGCCCTTGGTCCCCAACTCCAAATCATCAATGTAAATTGTGAACAATTGTGGGCCCAACACGGATCCCTGAGGGACACCACTAGCTACTGATTGCCAACCAGAGAAACACCCATTTATCCCAACTCTTTGCTTTCTATTAATTAACCAATCCTCTATCCATGCTACTACTTTACCCTTAATGCCATGCATCTTTATCTTATGCAGCAACCTTTTGTGTGGCACCTTGTCAAAGGCTTTCTGGAAATCCAGATATACCACATCCATCGGCTCCCCGTTATCTACTGCACTGGTAATGTCCTCAAAAAATTCCACTAAATTAGTTAGGCACGACCTGCCTTTTACGAACCCATGCTGCGTCTGCCCAATGGGACAATTTCCTACCAGATGCCTCGCTATTTCTTCCTTGATGATAGATTCCAGCATCTTCCCTATTACCGAAGTTAAACTCACTGGCCTATAATTTCCTGCTTTCTGCCTACCTCCTTTTTTAAACAGTGGCGTCACGTTTGCTAATTTCCAATCCACCGGGACCACCCCAGAGTCTAGTGAATTTCGGTAAATTATCACTAGTGCATCTGCAATTTCCCTAGCCATCTCTTTTAGCACTCTGGGATGCATTCCATCAGGGCCAGGAGACTTGTCTACCTTTAGCCCCATTAGCTTGTCCATCACTCCCTCCTTAGTGATAACAATCCTCTCAAGGTCCTCACCTGTCATAGCCTCATTTCTATCAGTCGCTGGCATGTTATTTGTGTCTTCCACTGTGAAGACCGACCCAAAAAACCTGTTCAGTTCCTCAGCCATTTCCTCATTTCCCATTATTAAAACTCCCTTCTCATCCTCTAAAGGACCAATATTTACCTTAGCCCGGCGGGATGGAATGGCGTGAACCACTCCAGCACCGGGCCGCCCCAAAAGGTACGGAATCCTCTGCACCTTTAGGGGCCAAGCCCTCACCTTTAGGGGCTAGGCCCGCGCCGGTGTGGTTGGCGCGCCGCCAGCCGGCAGGAAAGGCCTTTGGCGCCATGCCAGCCGGGGCCGAAGGGACATCACTGGCCGGCGGAAGTCCGTGCACGCGTGGGAGCGTCAGCGGCTGCTGATATCATCCCTGTTAATGCGCAGGGGAGGGGGTCACTTCCGCGTCGGCCATCACGGAGGCTATGGCCGATGCGGAAGGAAAAGAGTGCCCCCACGGCACAGGCCCACCCACGGATTGGTGGGCCTCGATCGGGGGCCAGGCCACCGTGGGGGCACCCCCCGGGGCCAGATCGCCCCGCGCCCCCCCCCCCAGGACCCCGGAGCCCGCCCGCGCCGCCAGTCCCGCCGGTAAGGGAGGTGATTTGATTCACGCCAGCAGGACAGGCATTACAGCA
The DNA here is from genome assembly GCF_902713615.1 of Scyliorhinus canicula. Lineage (NCBI taxonomy): Eukaryota > Metazoa > Chordata > Chondrichthyes > Carcharhiniformes > Scyliorhinidae > Scyliorhinus > Scyliorhinus canicula. Next base: position 163,255,564 of record NC_052150.1, on the reverse strand, counting down.
GCGGGACTTCGCCCCATCGCGGGCCAGGGAATCACCAAGAATGGGGCCGCCGACCGGCGCGCTGCGATTCCCACCCCCGCCAAATATCCGGTGCCGGAGAATTCGGCGGCCGGTGGGTGCAGGATTCACGCCGCCTCCCGCCGATTCTCCGACCCGGCGGGGGTTCGGAGAATCCAGCCCCAGAAGGCATTCTATTAAATGCCACACAGGGGATTATTACATAAGGTATTGGAGACAGTATACTAACAAGGTTTGAGGATTAGCAAATGGACAGAAAACAGGATAGGTGTAAAAGGATCTTTCTCAGGATGTTTGGGTATAATTGGAAGGTTTCTTAAGTATCAGTTCTTGGATCTCAGCTGTTTATGTTCCATATAAGTAATAATCTTTATTGTCACAAGTAAGCTTACGTTAACACTGCAATGAAGTTACTGTAAAAAGCCCTTAGTTGCTGCATTCCGGTGCCTGTTCGGGTACACAGAAGGAAATTCTCTACGCTGCTCGCCTACTAGCCCCCAGCCAAACGGAGGACCGGTGTCCATTTAGCGCCAAATCGTCGGTCTTAAAACGCCACCGTTCCCATACCGGAGTCAGGACATCGCCTTAAAATCGGAGAATCCAGCCCTTTGTCTATTTGAAGAAAATTGTCAAAGAATATGTCTACAAGCTGAATCAATGTGACGGGCTTTACTGGAAATGTACACCTCAAAGAATTACATTTAAAAGAGGAGAGGCTGCCAGGATTTATACTTGGCAAAAATTACTGAACCCTTCAACGTGGACGGAACTCCTAGATAATGCCCCAGGTCATCCTGTCAATCTTGATGATTTAGCTTAAAATGTTCTGGTGGTTTTCCTGCGACCCAACATGACTTAATTGTTACAGCCCATGGATCAGGGGGCAACAACATTCAAGGATCATTATTTAATTATTACCATTTCCCAGCTCATCTCAAGAAAATTGATCATGGGAATGAGAGATCAGGGAATTTTGATGTGCCTTTAATATCCTCCAAGTATTGGTAATATTGTTGAATCACGGGATGCTTTAAAAAAAAAATTCATTCATGAGATGTGGGCATTGCTGGCGAGGTCAGCGTTTATTGGTATCCCCACAGTGCATTGTCATGTATGAATGATGTGTGGTGAAAAGTGTGATCTGAATGTGTGAACAAATTTATAGGATTTGACAACATTATCCCTAAATTCCAGTGGGAGATATTCAGCTTAGCAAAGGCAGTTGGGCTTTGAAGGGGTGGACGAGGGATGAAGAATTACTTGGTCCCATGAAGAATCACTGTTGAATGAGGATTTACTGCAATTAGAAAAACAAGCTGAAGAAAACAAGTCCTACTGTTGGAACACTGCCCCATTAATGTTAACAACAAAACAATTTTCAAGAATTTATTGAAGAAGCATTTGAAATCTTCACCGAGGCTGTACCAAAGATACAATACAACCCCAAAGTAAATAGGTCAATCATAGGATTGTGGAAAAGTTACAGCACAGAAGGAGGCCATTTGGCCCATCTTCTCCATGCCAGCCCTCAGACACCCAGGTGCTTCCTCGTCCCACCTTCATGCACCTGGTTCATAGCCCTGTAGCTTAGTGCACTTAAGGTGCAGATCCAAGTACCTTTTAAAATAGTTTAGGGTCTCTACCTCCACCACCAACTTGGGCAGCGAATTCCAGACACCCACAACCCGCTGCATAAAAAAGTTTTTCCTCATGTCCCCTCTACGCCTTCTGCCACTTATCTTGAATTTATAAAATATACAATCAATGATGACATTAACTGCGGCAAGCAGATGCAGCAACAGAAGAGAAAAAGACTGTCTTTGGATCATGTTTTCAAGGTCATGGATGATCCTGTCTCATTGTCCCATTAATTCCACCTGAATCTGACTGTTCAACCTGTGCTGTCTTCAATTCAAAACCCTAATCACTTGAACTCCAGTGATTGAGCTTTGTTATACAAGAGATGCATGTGTGCACTCACTCAGAAAGCATTTTTGAAAATCAGCTTTCACTGAACACTTGGAAATTAAAGATCCTCTTCCACTCAGCTCCCTGTATCACTCAACATCAACGACAAGTTTGTGGAAAATGTGGACAATGTAAAAATGTGTACGTCAACTCTTGTCAAAGGCAGATATGGATGGCAAAATTCATCATTGCCTCCTATATGCAAACTCAGCCTTCAAACAACTTAGGATAAAAGCATTTGAGGACCACAATCTCAAACTCAAAACTATTGTCATGGTCTACTGGGCAGGAGTAATCCCTATGCTTCTATATGCTTCAGAGACATGGACAATCTACAACAGGCATCTCAAGATACTGGAGAAGTTCTGCCAGTGGTGACTTTGTAAGATCCTTCAATTCCTTTGCAAGAAAGGCAGTCCAAGATGGGTGTCCTATCTCAAGATAACATGTTCAGCAGCGAAATGCTAATCGCACAAAACAAGATCCATGAGATGCTTTAGGAATGCTTTCAAAGCACTCCCTGTAAAGGCCAAACATCCCTTCAGCGCTGACTCATCGGAGTCCCTGGTTTGTGATCAACCAAAATGGAGAAGGTTTCTTCAAGAAGATAACAAACTCATTGAGAGGCTTCATCGGGAACACGCAGAGGCAAAACCGATGTACAATGAAGTGGGTGCACAATCCTCCAAACAACCAATCTGTCTGACCCTTCAAGCACAATCTGCCCCGCATGCAATCTGCAGATCGCACATTGGACTATCAACCATCTCAGAACTCAACAAGCTGGAATGGAAGTAAGGCATTCTTTATCCCAAGGGACTGCCTAAGAAGTAAGAGAGACTTGTGTTTGTTATCTGATTTAAATGTAAACTGCGTTTTTTACATTTAGTAATTTATTTTAGTTTCCATGTAATTTAATTTAGGAATGTACGGTACATACATGCACAACTTCTGATTAGTTTTTCCAGGAACAAAATGCTCAAGAGGATCAAACTCCAGTTCATACATTGATTCCTATGGGAGTCTTCCATTCACATAAAATCATTTCACTTAAAATCACGATTTCAAAGAATATAACCAGGACTTTTAGTGAGGAATTGCTGCCTGGGCCTCGCGCACCCAATAATTCATCGTATGATAATATCCAAAAGGCAAGTCTAGAGAACCTTTGGTGAAGTGTGCCCTTCCTTCAATAAGGAGACCAAATCTGTTCCAGATGTGCTGTCACCAGTGTCCTGTATAATTGCAATATTTCTTTGTGTCAATACTCCAATCCCTTTGTAACAGAAGCTTATACACCATTTGCCTTCCAAATTGATTGCATTAGCAGTTTCCAGCACCCAGCCATTCATATGTATGGAGATCAGTCTATGTGTCTGTACACATCTACCGGCACCATTATTACAAACAGGATGGTAAAGATAGGAAAAATGTGTCCTCTATTGCAGTAATCTTTCTTATGGTCTTTTCAAGAGAGTGAGCAATGTTTCACCGCAGTTTTGTGCTGGCAAATGAGCTTGTGAATTTTAAATAGCATAACTGACCCTCCAAGCAGATCCAGGTACCTGATCCAGATCCTCACTCGTATTAAAAATTTTCATTGCACAATGTAATTTAACATGAGTGACTTTGAAAAGCAGATTTTATAGTGTTCAAGATTTGAGTTTCTTTATATGTGTGTGCCTCAGTGGAAGCCAGGTGATAGAAATATTTTATTTGAAAGAAGAAGAAAATTATGACAAGCGGGCACTGTACCTCAAAATATGTTCAGTTCATTGTTGACATCATTTAGCTGTCTAGCCTTGTGTCTAATGCAAATAATGGCATTGAACATTCATGGGTAGAAAACATTACTGTCCTTTCAGGATCGAAAATCTGCTGTCTTACCCTTGCAGGCTTATATTTGACTCCAGACCCACAACAATGTGCATGACTCTTAACTACCCTCTGAAATGGCCTCGTTAAAAATTCAGCTGTGATAAACTAAGGATGAGTGTAGCTCCCACAAAACCCACAAAGCTCAACACCTTCCACGCCAAAGCAGCTCGCTTGATTGCCATGTCATTCACCACCTTATACTTTCATTCCAACCACCACCAGCTTTGAAAGTGTCAGCTGTGCGTACCATCTACAAGAGGCACTGCAGCAACGTGCCAAGGCTCTTTCAACAGAACCTTCCAAACATGTGACCTTTACCACCTCGAAGGACACAAGAACAGCAGACGAACAGCAGCGCTACCACCTGCAAGTTCCCCTCCAAGTCAGGTTCAAAATCCTGGACCTCAGCACAGTCGGTGCCCCAATACCTCAAGCACTGCAGAGTTTCGAGAAGACAGTTCAGTACCACCTTCTCAAGGGCATTTGGAACAGGCAATAAATACTGGCCTTGCCAGTGACCTCCAATCCACACGAACAAATAAAGATGCAAACAAAGGTAAAAGAATACTTTTGCCATTTTGATACTAGGTGCAAAAATAGGATGTATTCCTCCTCAAAGTTAACTTTAGTAGAATCATTGCAGATTGACTAAAACCCCGACATAACAGTTGTTATAGAGTGCAATTCTTTTGGAAAAGCTATCACCTTAAATTTAAAAGTGAATTTAATACTTGCTTTTGTACTCAATAACATAAATTTGCAGTGAGTCATGCAGCCGCAGGACTTCATCAGCTTTCACTATGGTGTGATGTGAGTCTGGCACATTTTAATTATTTTGATCTTTGAAAAATAACAGTTAAAATTACAGTTCCCCCTACACTGGAACTCTAACCTTTCACGCTTCATCATTTATTTAAAAAGGCAATATTTTTTAATCCACAACATAGATGAAAAAACTCAAAGGGTGAAACTGCATATAAAAAACTGAAAATGTGAGAGCCAAGGGGATTTCACTCTGCACTGCATCAGGAACTTGGCAGCCATTTTACTTTTGTTACTTTTTATTCTTAATTTGAAATGGCAACTTGTCACCTGCAATGAGCAAAAAAGACCTGAGGCGGAAATAATAGAAATGTTTTATTTAACATTTTTTCAATATTGAATGATTGAAAAAAAAACCTCAATAAAATAAAAATGATAGAAGTGAATAATAAGACCTTAAATACTGCACATCTGAAACAACAACAGGAAATACTGGAACTACACAGTGGTTCAACCAATATTTGAAAGACCAATCTAATATCATAGAATTTACAGTGCAGAAGGAGGCCATTCGGCCCATCGACTCTGCACCGGCTCTTGGAAAGAGCACCCTACCCAAGGTCAACACCTCCACCCTATCCCCATAACCCAGTAACCCCACTCAACTCTGAGGGCAATTTTGGACACTATGGGCAATTTAGCATGGCCAATCCACCTAATCTGCACATCTTTGGACTGTGGAGGAAACCGGAGCACCCGGAGGAAACCCACGCACACACAGGGAGGATGTGCAGACTCCACACAGACAGGGACCCAAGCCGGAATCGAACCTGGGACCCTGGAGCTGTGAAGCAATTGTGCTATCCACAATGCTACCGTGCTGCCCATGATAGGCACGATAGGCAGAATCTCATCGTGGGTGGGATCTAGCGGTTGCGTTGCACCTGAAAAGCAGCACCGGTAGTGTTATAACCTGCCTGCTTACCATTGGCTGGGGACTAATGACAATCCCACAATCCTGTGGGAGTATGAGCTTCCCCAATGAGGGGGGCGGAGAAATCATTAGCAGACTCCCTGCATAAATAAAGCTGGCCAGTTTGGGACCAGCAGAGAGAGAGAGGAGTGAGCTGCAAGGGAAGTTGCTGCTGTTGAATATATATGTTATCGTAAATAAATGTTATTTCTTTGTATCCTGAAGACTCGTGCTGGATTCTTTGTGGCCCTCACAAAACTGGCGATGAGGGTTAAAGTGAATAGCTGTCTACACTGCTGAAGCCACCTCCCTGGATTTTTGTTGGATACAGGTTGGAAGTTGTTTTCTATTACACCGTGTCTCTGTATGGGCGTTTGGATGTTTTTGATGCTGCGCTGGAAAGCTGGAACCAGTACGCACATGGGATGCAATACTATTTCCGGACAAACAATATCCCTGAAAACGAGCGCCAGGTGGTCATATTGCTCACTGCCTGTGGCCCGCATATGTTTGGGGTGATTAGGAGCCTTACGTATCCAGCTGCGCCGGACACCAAAACGTTTGATGAACTTGTGAACTTAGTGGGGCAACATTTTAACCCAACCGCATGCACGATAGTCCAACGTTACCGGTTTAATACCGCTGAGAGGACCCCAGGAGAATCCCTTGCCGACTTTCTATCCAGGCTACGCAGGATTGTGGAGTATAGTGACTATGGTGAGACATTATCAGAAATGTTACGCGACCGTTTGGTTTGCGGTATTAACAATGCGGCCACCCAGAGAAAGTTGTTATCCAAGCAAAAATTGACTTTTCAGTAGGCCATTCAAATAGTATTGTCCCGAGAGAGCGCAGAACGAGGAGTGCAGGAGCTACAGGGAATGGAGGTGCACGCCTTGGGGCGCAACCCCTTCCGTCCGAAAGCGTTCCCCTGCGGTACCTTGGGCGAGGCAACGGCCAGATCGACGCCAGTGGCCGTCGGACATTCCTCCCCGAAGGGAGCCTTCTCCAGAACCAATGGGTGAGGAGCCATGTCCATGTCAGACTTGTAGGCACCGACCCCGTCGCGGACGCAGGTCCTGGGGGCGCCAGAGGCACTGTCATTCCGACCGAAACTGGGGCCAGCCCAGGGGCCATACTTTTCATTTGGATGAACCTACGGCGACTACTCCCGAGGATGTGGAGACGGAGGACGACTGCCTGCAGCTGCATTGTGTGGCAGCTCCCTGTGTGGCCCCCATTAAAGTTGACAGTATGGGTCAATGGTCACCCACTTGAGATGCGGTTGGACACTGGCGCAGCGGTCTCCGTGATTACCCAGAGGACATTCGACCGCGTTAAACAGGGTACACAGACCCTTACATTAACTGACACACAGGCCAGGTTGGCCACCTACACGGGGGAACCATTGGACATTGCAGGAACTACGATGACCCCTGTTGTTTATGGATGCCAGGAGGGGCGTTTCCCACTTATCGTGGTGCATGGCCATGGGCCCAGCCTGTTGGGTCGGGACTGGTTGTGCCATTTGAGGTTGCAATGGCAGCACATCCTCCAAACAGTTACTGGAGGTGCTAGGACGATACCCAGATGTATTCCAGCCCTTTTGGGGAAAATAAAAGGGGCTGTAGCCCATATCCAAGTCGAACCAGGAGCCACGCCGCGCTATTTCCGGGCGCGCCCGGTGCCTTACGCCTTGCTCGAGAAGGTAGAAGGGGAGCTTACTTGTTTGGATACTTTGGGTATTATCAGGCCCGTCTGTTTCGCTGACTGGGCAGCACCAATTGTACCCGTAATGAAGCCAGATGCCACAGTTCGCTTGTGCGGCGACTATAAACTTACAGTGAATATGGCTTCCCGACTCGACTGGTATCCAATGCCTCGCATAGAGGACCTCTACGTGAAGCTTGCGGGTGGACATCGTTCACAAAATTAGATATGAGTCACGCCTACCTATAGTTGGAGCTGGACCCTGCCTCCCGGCCATATGTAACGATTAATACACACCGGGGCCTGTATGAATATACACGTTTGCCCTTTGGAGTATCCTCTGCCTGCGGTATTTTTCAATGCATTATGAAGGGCATTTTGAGAGGTTTACCACCTGTTGCTGTCTACTTGGATGACGTTTTGATCACAGGGACGTCGGAGCAGGAACATCTGGAATATTTGGAGGCTGTCCTTAGACGCTTTTCGGAGGCTGGAGTCCATTTACGTCGCACAAAGTGCGTCTTTCAGGTGAAGGAAGTAGTCTACCTGGGTTATCGGGTGGACCGCGAAGGTTTGCACCCCGTCGCAGAGAAGGTGCGTGCGATTCAACAGGCCCCCGCCCCGACTGACACTTTGCATCTTCGTTCGTTTCTCGGCCTCGAAAACTATTATGGAAAGTTCCTCCCCAATCTGGCAACTACGCTGACCCTGTTGCACCTTCTGCTAAAGAAGAATCACACCTGGGTTTAGGGTCAGCCGCAAGAAACCGATTTCCGGCGGGTAAAACAACTATTGTCGTCGTCTGGGTTACTAACCCACTATGATCCTGGAAAGCCTTTGCTCGTCACATGTGATGCATCCCCGTATGGTATTGGGGCTGTCCTGTCCCACAAGATGGAGAATGGGGCCAAGCGACCGATAGCTTTCGCCTCCCGCACACTGACTGCAGCGAAAAAAAAGTATGCGTAGATCGAGAAGGAGGGCCTGGCAGTGGACTCTGCGGTGAAACATTTCCACCAGTACGTATATGGCCGCCACTTCACTGTCGTGGCTGATCATAAGCCTCTCCTGGGACTTTTCAGAGAGGATAAGCCAATACCGCCCATTGCTTCCGCACGGATCCAGCGCTGGGCTTTGTTGCTTGCTGCATACGAGTATTCTCTGGAGCACAAACCAGGAACCGAGATAGGGAATGCCGACGCACTGAGCCGATTGCCTTTATCGACCGGCCCCATGTCGATCCCCACGACCGGTGAGGTGGTTGCAACCCTACATTTTATGGACACCTTGCCTGTCACGGCATCACAGATCCGTGAGCGGACCCAGATGGAGCCAGTCCTGTCAAAGGTTCGGCACATAGTCCTGTATGGTGGGCAGCATAGACAGCTCCCAGGCGAGTTGCGGGCATTTTCCTCCAAGCTGTCCGAATTCAGCGTGGAAGACGGCATCCTTTTGTGGGGGACGCGTGTGATTGTCCTCGAAAAAGGACAGGAGCTGATACTGAGAGACTTGCACAATGGGCATCCAGGTGTGACCAAAATGAAAATGTTGGCCCGAGTTATGTCTGGTGGCCAGGCCTCGACACCGACATTGAGAAGGTGGTCCAAAACTGCTCCATTTGCCAGGAGCATCAGAAGCTTCCGCCGGCCGCGCCCCAACATCAGTGGGAATGGCCAGGGCGGCCTTGGGCGCGCTTGCATGCGGATTTCGCCGGCCCTTTTCAAGGATCCATATTCCTGCTATTAACCGACGCCCAGTCTAAATGGCTAGAGGTGCATAAGATGGGAGGCACAACGTCCTGCGCAACAATCGAGAAGATGCGTTTGTCTTTCAGTACGCATGGCCTCCCCGAGGTGCTGGTCACGGACAACGGCACTCCGTTCACAAGTGAGGAGTTTGCGAGGTTCATGAAGATGAACGGCATACGGCACATCCGCACTGCCCCTTACCACCCGGCTTCAAATGGGTTGGCGGAGCACGCAGTGCAGACATTCAAACGAGGCGTAAAGAAGCAGTCTTCCGGGTCGATGGACACGAGACTGGCTCGTTTTTTGTTTTCATATAGGACCACCCCCCATGCGGTGACTGGGGTAGCTCCCGCAGAACTCCTAATGGGCCGGAGACTTCGCACCTGCCTTAGCATGGTTTTCCCAGACATTGGCACAAAAGTACGCCGCACACAAGAACGGCAGGGACATGGTTTTTCTCGGCATTGGCCGATTCGGCAATTTACGCCCGGTGACCCAGTGTTCGTTCGGAATTTTGCTGGTGGTGCCCAGTGGGTCCCTGGCGTAATCTTTCGCCAAACTGGCCCTATCTCTTACCTGGTGCATGCCCAGGGTCATCTCCAGTGCAAACATGTAGACCATGTTCGGTCCAGAAGACTATCACTTCCAAAGATTCCCTGCCCCCGGAGCTCATTTCTACAGCCACAGTGACCAGATGCAATGGAAAGTATTCCTCACAATCTTCCTCTGGTGCCTCACTCAAAGCTTGCGCAGGTCATGACAGAACCGCATGGAGATAGAGAGGCCGAGATGACGGAGGCAGCAGACTCTGACTCCAAGATGGAGACACAAGACACCTCAGAGGGGGAATCCTCGGGCCCACGATGGAAAACCATTGCACCGTTCATCACGGAAGCGCCGGTCTCCATCTCGTTACATACCGCCCGATACAGCACCTCGTGCAAATGGGGTCCGGCCTGCGGCAAAACGAGTCCGACGCCCTCCTTCGCCAGGGTCTTCGGTGGATTCCTTGGACTTTGGGGGGGAGGGATGTTATAACCTGCCTACTTACCATTAGCTGGGGACTAATGACAATCCCACAATCCTGTGGGAGTATGAGCTTCCCCAATGAGGGGGGCGGAGAAATCATTAGCAGACTCCCTGCATAAATAAAGTTGGCCAGTTTGGAACCAGCATAGAGAGAGGAGTGAGCTGCAAGGGAAGTTGCTGCTGTTGTGTATATATATTATGTTATTGTAAATAAATGTTATTTCTTTGCATCCTGAAGACTCGTGTTGGATTCTTCATGGCCCTCACAAAAGGTAGATGCTGGGAAATCCCACTTCTGGGATCTACCCAGCTCGCCACACATCATTTAACATGATCTCGCGAGATGTTGCGATATGAATCTCACCCACAATGGGCAGGATCACTTTCTGGCAGATCTGCATATTAAAGAGAGACTGCTAGTTTCACCCTAATAAAATGGCCTCTCTTCATACATCAGACTCCCCAGCAAGTGCTCACGCTGGCGCCAATTAGTACTCCTTTTGAAAAATGAGAACCTGGTGGAAGGGCTTCTGTGTGGAGCTGAGGAGGTGAGTCACCCTTTTTGCTCACAGGCAAAGAGCCCTGGGTGCTGGGTGCTGGGCCTGTCATCCCAATGCTCAGTAGAAGGTGGGGGACCCATGGCTGGGGGTGAGGGACCCTCTGCAGATGGGCTGCCATGGGTGGGGTGAGGGGTAGCTGGAGAGGCCAACCGCTTGAGGCATCACCATGACAACCTGAATCGTGTGTACTCGTTTCGGGTGCAACCCCTGTCCCAACTCGTTTGCCCCAATGACCACCCATTACCTCCACCGACTGCTGAGGCCTCTGGCTGCGCAGCTGCTGGCTATTGCGAATAAGGAACTGGCAATCGTGGTCAAGTGAGCACTTCGCACATCCCAAGTGGATTTCCATGGGTTTGCGGGCCAGGTAGCATGTGGGAGTCATTGCCTAGCATCCCAATCACACCTTGATGGCTGGACACTTTGTTTGCACACTGCGGGAGGCAACAGTACACATACAACATCCGAACACCAAGGGAATGGGGCACAGCTCCGGGGACATCCCAATGGCCGAAGTTGGGTGTGCACCCTGGGGAGTGTGGGGGGGGGGGGGGGGGGGGGGGGGGGAGGGGGGGGGGGGGGAGGGAAAGCCAGGAGAGATGGGCAAAAGATCTGGAGGTGAAGGAAGTGAGATATCATAATAGTTATGCGAAAAGGTATTTCATGTGATGTACAAACCCCACTCCCTATAGTCCATCCCCCCCCCCCCCCCCCCCAACCTCTCCCCTCCCGCGGTTCCCTCAGTGATCCTCAAAGTACTTGGCCCTCCTAGCTCTGCTACTCCATCCTGGTGCACATCTGAGGTGGAGGCAGCCAGCTGCTTACCTCATCTCGTCCTCTGGGGGCTTTGGGGCCGGAGAGCCTGGCTCACTTGTTGGCGGCACATGCACAGCCGTGGCGCCCTGTCCTGTGAGTTGGCTGCAAGACACGGGCTCATCAGAGGGAGGGAATTTGGGGGAGCTGGTGGCCACCCTTGCCATTCCATGGGACAGGTCAGGCTTGGCATCCGGTGCCCCATCTCCTGATCGGTGCCCATAGGGTCCTGGGATTCACCTTGGGATGGAGAGGCAGCTGGTTCGTGCCCCGGCTGCCCCTGCATCATCCGGCTCTGCCAGCCCTGGCAGCTCCCTAATGTCTGCACCATAGTGTCAATGCCCTCAGCGAAGCTCCTCAGTGACTGGGCCATGCCCTCCTGCGATTGGGACAAACTCCGTAGCACCTCAACCATTCCCATCTGTGAGTGGAACATGCCCCACAGAATCTCATCAAGGTTGGCCTGGTACTGGGTGACATCCCTCAGTGATTCGGACATTTTGACGAGACGTCGGCCATGGCCATCACGACTGCGCAACGCCTTGGACACCTTCACTCAGGGTGCCGACATAGTGCACCAAGCTTCCCACTGCGCCACCCCAGCAGTGTTGGCCTCGGTGCCACTCATTGCCGCCGCCATCTCCTGCGGCCCATAGTCTCTGAGACTCCACCAAGCGGCTATGGATCTGCTGGAGTGACCCTGCCATCTCCCTCTGAATGTCCAGGTTGGTACCTATCATCTCCACCAGCTCTGGGTACCTCTGTACCACATGCTCAGCATCAGACCTTCCGACTCCTGTCGCGCCTAGGGGTTCCTGCCTCCGCCTGATGTGCATCATTACTGGTGTGGTGCTCATCCGATTGTGCCCCCAAAGCCTGTCCACTAACATGTCCCACCGAGGTGCGTGCATCTGCGCTGGTGGAGGGAGGGGAAGACAACTGTTCCGTGACCGCGGTTGCATCCTCACAACTCCCCTCCGAGGTGTTCTCCTTGGAGTCAGGAGAGGGGGCCATACGGGATGGGCCGGCACCATCGGCTGGAGGACCTGCGAGAGAACAGATATGTGGTCAGTGGGAGGGATGGGTCAGTCAGCAGGGCAATCACTACTCACGTTTGTCAGGCCCCCAGGTGGAGCCATGTGGTTCCTCACCTCTGCGGCATCTGCCAGACTCCGCGTGGCCGACCAATCTGTCCTAGGCCACATAGGTCACCTGCACTTTTTGAAGCAGGTGAGGATTCTTACGTCTGGTACCCTTACACTAGTCTGGGCCCTCTCACGATGGTTATGTAAGAGCTTTTCCTGAGGAGACACAGAGAGGGCATCATTAGCCACACGTACGGTTCACAGTGGTGGGAGAGGAGGTGTGATGGAGCATTAGCTCCCTTGTGGCCGAATTTCCGGGACCCTCGGGGGAACAGGACATCCTTCCTGGCCTCCACAGTGTCCAGCAGCATCCCCAGGTCAGCATCTCTGAAACATGGGGGTAGACTCCTGGGTGCCACTAGTGTGAGCTGGCTGGGGTTGGCTGAGCAAATACAGTTTATGTGCTGCTCGACCTTTTCAGCGTTGTGGGGGGGGGGGGGGGGGGGGCTGGAGAGCATGGTTCCGACGAATTAGCTGGCAAGCCTTCATTTTTGAAGAGAAGCATGTGAGGCCTCGTTAAGTGGACAAATTAGCGTTGAATTGCATTGCCAGCCTCACTGGGCCAAGCGCAGGGAAGCTTGCAGCAATTCCTGCTCACTACCACACTTAGAAATCTTTCTGGAGATTTGCGTCCATTACATCTGTGAATATTTAGTGGAGGGAGATCATACCATGGCCAGGATTCTCCAATCCTGCGGCCAAGTTCTGAAGCCGGCTTGAAACGTGGTGCGAGCCACTCCGGCGTCAACGGACCTCAACTGGCAGCTATCCACCCCTTCCTGGGGGCTAGTACGGCGTTGGAGTGGTTTCCGCAGCTCGAGTGCCCAAAAGCCGGTGCGCCACGGCCGGCGCGGGTCCCCGCATGCGCGCCACGGCCGGTGCAATTTCGCACATGCGCGTGGGTTCCCGTCTCCGCACCGGCTCCCGGGCAATATATGGCGGAGCCCTACAGAGGCCCCATGGAACTAGCCCACCCTCCGATCGGTAGGCCCCAATCGCAGGCCAGGCTACCGTGGAGACCCCCCCGGACCCCCCCCCAGGATGGCCCCCGCAGCCAGAACTCCGAGGTCTCGTCGAGTGGGACCAGACGTACCCATGCCAGCGGGACTCGGGCCGAACTCGGCGGGCACTCGGCCCGTCGAGGCCTGGGGAATCGCTGGCGGGGGGGGGGGGTTTCAACGGCCCTCTACCGGTACGGAGGCGATCCCCCGGGCACCAGAGGATCGGCGAGCCGGCGTCAGGGCGGCGTGGCTCGATTCTAATGCCCCCCCCCCCGGCGATTTTCCACCCATGTCAGAGATCCTACGCACAGATAACGCAGACTCACAATTGCCCCCTCCCACACACCTGATTTTGACAAATAAACTTCTCAGAATAAGAAGAATCTGTTCGTTAAATTTTCTTTTTTTTTAAATATCAAGTACTTGGACTCATTCTGTTCAGAGTTAGAGAAGCTGGTGAGAAATACAAAGCTCTTGTTGCACTTTGTATATCCTAATTGATGTTCATTTTCCAAATAATTCAAGCAGTCATTTTAGTCCTCTGCCACTGGGACTTCAGTAGGGGGCTTTCTGATGACTTGCTATTTCTCTTTCTTTTAAACTTTTGAAAGTTATACTTCTGATTCTGTTTCTTTGAACCATGCCATCACATCATTTTGGAGGATTTACTGTCACATAAAAGTGATGCAGGCCAATTAACTTATCTGGTTCTTAATGTAGTAAATGAGCATAGTTTACTCCAATTTACCACTGGAGGCTTAAGCTAATACTAATTGCCGATTACCATGCAAATCTTCGCGTTCTTATGAATTTACAGTAAATATGAGCTGTTTATGCAACATTAACTGCCAAATCGTCATCCTTATGCAAAATAATTTTTTACTTTTATTATTTGCAAAATAACAAGAAGAAATACTGCCATGTTAAAACTGCAGGTCACATGCATTAAACTGTTAGAACATAAGTATTACAAAAACAACAGCAGATTCCATTATTTATGCTCCTTTCAATGACCTCCACATTGTCTCATATTTATGTGGAGGAAATTATTTTTTGACACAATAAAAATGCCTGCTGATAATGTGACCTGGAACATTCGGTACACCCATTACTGTGCATGCAAGAGGAACAAGTGACAGTACATGAACTTGATTTAACCTGACATTGGGCTTTGAATTCCACTACTATCAAGCCAAAGGAGGTTGTTCCGCAGTGGATAGCATCCATGCCTCTGAGCCAGAAGCTCTGGGTTCAAGTTCCATCCCAGGACTAGTTGTTCAAGGAAGGTGTATTCATAACATGACCAAACAGGTTGAGTATCACCCTGCAAAATCCTTCCAACTCACGCCAACGGCAGGCTGTAAGAGTGAGAGAGACTTCTGGTTTGCCATTATTGATGTGGTGTGGCTCCCCTCAAGCTATAAACGTCTGCCAACAGGCTAGTGACCTGTTCCAGGAAAAGATTTGCGATGGGAACAGATGAAGATCTGCACCACGAGATGAGGGAAACAGCAAAACAACCAATAAGCCAAGAAGATGAAGAAAGATACAGCAGTTTTGTTGGTGGAGTGGGACTGAAATTTGGGCCACTGAAACATTAGCCAGGGGCCGGGGTTCAATTCCGCCTCGGGTAATTCTCTGTGTGGCGTTTGCACTTTCTCCCCATGTCTGTGTGGGTTTCCTCCACATGCTCCAGTTTCCTTCCACAGTCCAAAAATGTGCAAGTTAGGTGGATTGACTATGCTAAATTTCCCCTTTGTGTCCAAAGATGTGCAGGTTAGGAGGGATTACAGGGATAGGGTGGGAGAGGGGGCCGCGATAGGGTGCTATTTCAGAGGGTCAGTGCAGATGTGATGGGCCAAAAGGCCTCCTTCTGCAATGTAGGAATTATATGGTTCTATGATTGTGGAAGAGCATGCGCTTACCCCTCCTTGCTCCACAGTTGGTTAAGTATATTTAAAAATTTTACCAAGGTGATTTGGGCCCAATCGCATGTAAGTCTGAGTTTCCTGAGTGCAGCTCGCATGGGATTCTTCAGGGTAAATCAATCTTGCAACAGAGGCCTCAAATATTTGCATTTTTTGGCCTTTTGCAATATGGCAGGAGGCACACTACTTCGTAAAGTGTCTGCACTTCCATTTTAGCATATCGGAGGTTTAAGAAGTTATTTAGCGTCTGATAAATGGCCAGATTTCCAGCCCGGTATCTTTCATTAACAAAAATAACATATTTGCAAACTCCTTCGAAAATGCTTGAAGCCCTGAAGGTATTTGTTATCTTCCATCTTACCATTGTTAAACCTGGACGATGCATGCATGCAATTTTGTAATAGTACAATCATCTGGGAAAAATCATTGGCCCAGGCTTCACTGGGCAAACAATGTGTGTGTATGAGTTCAGCAATTTGCTGGACAATTTGCCTCAATCCTCATTTAGCTTTATAAAAACAGGAGCTTGCCAACTGTAAATTCCACTTAATTGAACAAAAATTTTATTTTTCTTTCTGTCTCTCCTTTTCTCTCTTAATCCAATATTTAATGCCATCTCTTTATTCATCTGTCTGTACGTAATTTGAATCTACATTAATTTATTTCCCCATTGTTCATTTGTTTATTTCTTTATCTTTAAATCTTATTGATTAAGGAGATGGCCTATTGGTCCAATCTCCACCAAGGTCCAATCTGCCCGGATGCTCTCAATGTGCAATTACCAGGTCACCCTCCCAGAAACACTCAAGTTGGAAGGAGGCAAAGATTTAACTTATTGGTACGGTGGTATATCTGTGAGCAAGATTGTATGCAGATTGCGATGCGACCTCCAACCAGCTGGTGGCATCAGACCTTGGTCACATGGCGTGGCAGACTCATCAGTTGGTGGTAAGGCGTACACACGACAGTTGCACATCGGATAGTTCCACAGCAACCTAGTTTATATAGCATTCTGCCTGTTAGATATATTTTTCGTACGCGTACTCAGAAACCTGCCGAATCGTTCGACGGTTTAGTCACTGACTTGAGGCTGAAGGTCCAGTCCTGAAATTTCAGTTCTCTAACATACTCAATGATCTGCGACCAAACTGTATTTGGAATTTCAAATGACAAGTTCCCTGAGAGATTGCTGCAGGAGGAATATTTGGTGTTGGAAAATGCAATTAAGATTTGTCATGCAAGTGAGTTGGCTGTACAGCAAATCAATACACTCAGCTCAAAGCATTTTGGCGCCAGCATGGAGGAAGATGCCAGCGGCATCAGCATTGTGACGCAGGTCAATAAGAAACGTGGTTTCAGTGCGGGCGGCCATTTTAAGTGGCCAAGTGGGTACGCCATGTTATACCAGAAGTGTGGCAACTGACATGGCCCACAGCAATTTCCAGCATATGGAAAAATATGCTCCAGGCGGCCGAACGAATCACTTTGCGAAACAATGTTTGTCACGCCCTTCAATGGACCAGTCAGGATCCATTAATGCAATTGATAAGATACCCCTTTTAGAATTATTTTTTGTTGAACTCATCTCAACCAAGGAAACGATGAGATCGAAAGTAAAAGAGGAACATGCTTCACTGATCGGCTGGACGAACAGTAATGGTGCAGTGGATATCATAATGCACAGGTGGACAATTCCAGTGATGCCGAACGACAGACTGGTGAAATGGAAGCTCGACACGGGGGCAAGGGAAAATCTCCTCAGTCTGCACGATTTGCATGGGCTGCTGAAAGTTGTAAATCGTCCAAGGCTGCTGATAGACTACAACAGGAATGAGTTTCAGATGCTGGGGGAATGTGAACTCGAAGCATGGGTGCACAACAAAAGGCACAACCTACCATTCTCCATTGTCAACATGAAATGGGAGTCAATCCTAGGTGAGGATGCGTGTGAGGCCCTGAACCTAACTGAGCGGCTGTATGCTCCAGTCAGCACTGTGGCAGAAGACGACGATGACTCGCAGCTTGATACGGTGGCAAATTTATCCATGCAATACGAGCCACAGTGGAAATTGATGGTGATCTGCATCCAGGATCCAAAGAGTACTTTAGAGTTTTAGTTAGTGGCTTTCGAAAATGAGGATATGAAATGAAATGAAAATGAAATGCTCATATGCTCAGGATATGCTCAGTGGCATGATACAGGAGCATGGTGTGCCCATTCTGCAGCATCTACAAGATGCTGCCATACATTTCTCCGGAGGAACAGCCTATAGGTTTTAATCTGGAGTTCAAATTTGCATCGAACAAGTATTTAACAAATGAGGTGCTCGCAAAAAGATACCAGATGGAGTCACGGCCTGGTGGGTCAGGTTTCTTCACATTTACAATCACGGGGTACACAGGCTGCCTCATTGACTGGAGGAAAGGAAAGAATGTCACACTGAAAACCACCACAATGAAGCAGTCACACAACAGTCGTCCAAAACGATTCTGAAAACTGTTTTAAATAATTAGTTCTTCAACTTGTTTTACTCCCCCGAAGCATCTAAAACATGGAGTGCTGGATGAAAGCTTGGCAGCTAGACTTGGTGCTGATTTAAAGATAGGTCAATTTCTTCATGAGCATATAACTCCATAGGTGGTATCACACTTCACAGAAGATGATGATGATGACTATGAGGATATTGACTCCACGGATGAGGACGAATTTGAATATGAGGATATCAGTTTCGAGGATGAGGATAATGATGAATATGAGGATATCGACTCCACGGATATGGACGATGATGAATATGAGGATATCAGTTTTGAGGATGAGTATGAGGACATTGCTTCCAATGATCAGGACTACGATGTCATTTGCGAAGCTTGTGACTGCGAGAATGAAAGTGAAGGCCCAGGAGGTTGAGCTCGATGAGAATGACTGTGCAACGCTATTTCGGTGGTTTGGTGGGAATGACGAGGTAATCACAAAGGTGCCCAGTCTGTGCTGGACACCGAGAAATCCGAATACTCTGAGATGGTGCATGTAGAAATGGGCAGCTAGGTTCTGCAGCACACACCTCAGGCGAAACCGATGTAGCCCCAGATCAGCTGAAAATTGAGGGCTTTATACCAATTCTAGAAAAACTAGCTCCAGAAGCAATACGGGGAACCATGGAGGCCCCATGAAGAAGTTCAGGTAATGGAGTCCCCAGACTTGAAGCCATTCCACTGCAGAGCAAATTAAGACATCCTTCTGCAGCGCCACGACAACAGTTAATACAGCATCGGAATGCAGCTCCACGGTGCTGGATGACACATACATACTGTCACACAAGGAGGATGAGTCCCCACCTGGGATATCAGCAAAAGATGAGGTGTACATAGCGCTCTCGGGTGATGGGGAGTCATCATCTGGACCTCAACCAAAAGACAAAGGGGCAGCACCCAGTGGTGAGGATGCCAATCCTACCCAGACATCAGGATGTGAAGCAATCCAGACACTAGAGGGTAATCCATCCCAGTTACCAGAGGGCGAGGATCTGCAGCTGGTTGTTGAAGGTATTGGGTTAGCTGCCACCACACAGTCCCTCGGAAGCATGCCAACACAAGATGTCTCTCCAGACGACCCAAAACACACTGAATCCATGGCACAGGCCAGCAACAAGATGGGTGCTACCAGAGCCAACCGAAAGACTCAAAAGACACCTCGCAGAAAAGTTCAGAGGAGCGGTCACAAGCTAACCATCAAACCAAAAAAGAGGAAGAGAAGGAGAGTGGAGGATACAATGAGTCTCACTGAGGAAACCAAGAAGGGAGACGATGACAATGTTGCCGACAGGCCAGAGACCAAACAGCAGTAGCAGCAGAGAGCACCGTGAGAGCAGAGCAGTAGCAGGAGAGAGCATTGCGAGAGCAGACAGCAACCCCGCAGCAGCAGAGAGCACTGAAAAATGAAAATCGCTTATTGTCACAAGTAGGCTTCAAATGAAGTTACTGTGAAAAACCCCTAGTCGCCACAGTCCAGCGCCTGTCCGGTGAGGCTGGTACGGGAATTGAACCGTGTTGCTCAGCTGCTTTAAAAGCCAGTGATTTAGCCCTGTGCTAAACCAGCCCCAGTCCCACTCTGCGAGAGCAGACAGCAATGCGGCAGCAGAGAGCACTGAAAAATGAAAATCGCTTATTGTCATAAGTAGGCTTCAAATGAAGTTACTGTGAACAGCCCCTAATTGCCACATTCCAACACCTGTCCGGGGAGGCAGGTACGGGAATTGAACTGCGCTGCTGGCCTGCCTTGGGCTGCTTTAAAAGCCAGCGATTTAGCCCTGTGCTAAATCAGCCCCTGGCCCACTCTGTGAGAGCAGACAGCAATGCGGCAGCAGCAGAGAGCACTGCAAGAGCAGAGAGCAATGCAGCATTCAACAGTATCGGACAGAGGAATGGAAGAAGCTGAAAACACTAGGATGGCCAACACAAAAACCAGAGTTCAAGGCGCATCGACTAAAAAGATTAAAAAACAAATGACCGTCAGGGAAACCAGTCTTTCTGAAAGCTGATAGATGATCAGTGCGGTGTTGCTATCGGAGGTGCACAATGAGCTGTGCACAAAGGACACTTGTAACAGACATATCATGTAGATTAAAACACAGTTAAATCAACATAGTATGTAAATTGAAGCTCAGGTAAACTGTAAAGATACATGCCACATGTGTTGAAAGATAATGTAAATAATGATTCTACATATGACACATCTCCCATGGAAGGAGGATGTGGTGATATGTCTGTGAATAAGATTGTATGCGGATAGCAATGCGACCTCCAACCAGCTGGTGGTGTCAGACCTTGGTCACATGGTGTGGCGGACTCATCAGCTGGTAGTAAGGCGTACATACGACAGTTGCACATTGGATAGTTCTAGAGCAACCTAGTTTATATAGCATTCTGCATGTTACCCTTCCACATGTTAAATAATAAATCTTCAATCTAAGTAACTCATCAACAGTTCTGTGAGTACCATTGCTACAGCAAGGCCACAGAATACAACAATCAGGATGAGTTGAGCCATGCTAACAAATGCTAGACATTATGTATCGCCATAGAATCACATCCGGTTGTTTTCATTCACCTCTTGTGAAGATTTACCTTGAAGCCATCTCAATGTGCTTGAGAGTGCAGGCAAAGATTGTTCCTTGACCAGTTCCAGCAAGTGTCACTGGATGATAGTGGAAGTGCCAATTTTTCCTTCTCTTTGAGGTGAATAATCTAAATCCCGAAAAGCTCATTTTCCAAGCAGCCTTAATGAAAAATTAACAAAGTCAGTAAGGCTGCCAGTGGTGAAGCATGTTGGAGGTGCTGAGCTGGGAGTCCAGTTCTACTTTTTAAACAGATGGTGCAGCTTTAACTGAATCACTTCCACTTGCAGTATCTTTGTCACATCAGCTGCAATTAAGTTTTCTCTGATGTTGATCGCATTTGCATCTGCACCATTTCACCAAAATGAAATATAAAATATCCACGACTGCACTGAGCTGCTTCCAAGTTGTACTCCACAAAACAGAGTTATAAATTATACAGTCAGCAATGGGGAAAAATGTGGTATAAAGGCACAGCTCATTTATCTCAGTGGGATTTTTAAAAAATAGGACACTTAAGAAACATTTTGTAAATGGTTATTAGGTGAAAATAATTCTTCTATATAATTTGGAACAATTAAAGTATACAGATTCTAAAAAGGATAAGAAACAAATCATATATTCATGTCTATATGTGCTGTTTGATTTTTTTGTTAGCACATCTAAATTTAGCATGATGGGTTACAGCCTATTCCATAATGAAAGCATTTATCTTTGTTCCAGCGGTGATGTTGGAAGGATGAATATTAAAGAGACATTTTTTACGCTGGATTACAAATGATTGAAAACAGTGCTGCTTCTGAGAATCAGTCTGAACAACATCCACCCTCATTTATATATTAAGCGAGAATGCGGCTGGTAATTGGGGTTGTACATAGAATGACTTGTTGACTGGCTGTTGTTACTATCTCTCACAGCAAAATATCCCTGATTTCACTCACTTGAGTGGCATCTACTTTGCTGGCAACTCTTTTTTTAAAAATAAATTGAGAGTACTCAATTATTTTTTGTTCCAATTAAGGGGCAATTTAGCGTGGCCAATCCACCTAATCTGCTCATCTTTGGGTTGTAGGGGTGAAACCCACGCAGACACAGGGAGAATGTGCAAACTCCACACTGACAGTGACCAGGGCCGGGATTTGAACCCGGGGCCTCAGCGCCACAGTCCCAGTGCTAACCACTGTGCCACATGCCGCCCCTCCTTTCTGGCAACTCTAATAGAATTAGAAATTGTTATTTTGCTCTGATCCAACCAGAATATATGAAAATCAATATTAGGTTAAAGCAATATTAAACTTTATGTTTTCTCCTACAGCATATATCTAGAACAGTGCATCCTAAACATTCTCCCCCTTTGACTCAGACTTGGTGACCCTGGGAACCAGGGTTGCGGTGGGGGAGTTGGAGGGGGGGGGGGGGGGGGGGGGGGGGGGCTGGCATAGCTTCAGCTGCTGAGTGGCGTGGGATGTGGCAGGAAAGAAGTTCACTGTATTGGGAATTGTTTAAATGGCAGGGGCTTTTTTTGAAAAAAAATACACTTCCACAAGGTTTTTTTGCGGGGGTAATCATGCTGCAAAAATGTGTCCACTAGGCCCCACTGAAAAAGTAAATGCAAGGATTTAAAGATCAAAATTACAAGCAAAATTACAGTTTTTGTACTAACTTTCCTGATGTGATTCCAAACAGAAAATAGATAATTTCAATAATACAGCAGATACAGTAAGTTACTGATAGTTTGTAATGAAAATATATACACTAATTCTTGGAATAACTGATTCCAGAGTGTTGAATCTAATTCTGCAAAGTACTGCAGTTCACTGCCTTCATAATTCCTTCCAACAAAGCTTTCTTCTTTGACCAGTGTTACCTTAGTAACCACAGTGTTGATACCACAACATTTTCTTAATGTTCTTCAACGAACATAGTTAAATCTCATTGCTTCAGCTATGGTGGTGCAGGGTCAAAGGGCTGTACGACCTATTCCTGATCCTGTCTTATTGTTCTTATCCATTCCATGAAACCCACATTTCCCCTTGATACCCTCCCTATGATAACTGACATTATTGATGGCTTGTTCCCTCAGGCATCACTACCTCTCTGTTAATAATGGTGTATCATCTCCAAAAAAATAAAATCCCTGTCAACTCAATTCTCCTTTGCACCTATCTCTTGATTTCTAAGGGATGTGAAGGAGACAGGAAGGGTGAGTCAGGAAAGTGTCCAACTGTGCAAATCCACCTCCATTAAGGAGGCTCCAATCGGCCATATTTTCATTCTGGGGAGACAGCTGGGATGGTTTTGGGGTCACCGACTCTGGCCGCAGATCCATGGTGAAAGGGGAATCCTTCAGGCTGGGAGACCCAGCTCCATTCAGTGGAACATCAGCCCAGTCCTAATCATGACAGTTGGGCCCTCAAGTCCTCACCCCTCTTATACCCCTCACCTTACTTACCTCAAATACCTCCCATGTGCTCTCCATGCTCATATCTCACGTTCCCTCTTCAAGTACCCCCATAACCCTCATATCCCTCCATGCTCCTATGAATTGTCCATACCTACTCTCCCAGTGCCCACTATGTACAGAGCCAATGAACCATTGAAAAAACTGGCAGGTCTTTGAAATTCTCATGAAACTGCCACAATAATCAATGAGGCTTTAAAAATGTACTGTGATAATAATGATCAGCCTACCATTTCAAAAACAGGTCAATCAATCACAGCTTTCATAGTTCAAGTGGGTAAAGAAGGCAGATCCCAACCGCCTTCTAAACAAACACTGGCCTAGCCAGTGACACCCACAACCCTTGAATGAATAAAAAAAGTATCAATGATATAGAACAGTACAGCACAGAACAGGCCCTTCGGCCCTCGATGTTGTGCTGAGCCATGATCACCCTACTCAAACCCACGTATCCACCCTATACCCGTAACCCAATAACCCCCCCCTTAACCTTACTTTTTTTAGGACACTACGGGCAATTTAGCATGGCCAATCCACCTAACCCGCACATCTTTGGACTGTGGGAGGAAACCGGTGCACCCAGAGGAAACCCACGCACACACGGGGAGGACGTGCAGACTCACAGACAGTGACCCAGCCGGGAATCGAACCTGGGACCCTGGAGCTGTGAAGCATTTATGCTAACCACCATGCTACCGTGCTGCCCTATGAAGTTATTATCCACTTAACACCTCCACATCTTGTTTAAATAAACACATAGGCATCACAAATGATATCAAAGGAAGAATAACTTAATTCAAGGTAACAAAAATGTCAATCAAACAAAGCTATCACTCACTGCAGCTGCATAAACATTTCCTGCTGAGTTCAGTGGACCACCCATTTTTGAAGCTCAGCCAAATACTCATAATGAGACAACTTGGCAACTATATTCAGCAAAGTAGTTGGAACAGAATGTTTATCTAGAAAGTTTTATGTGACTTATAGAATTATTGACCATGATAGCTTTGTTTGAATGACATATTTATTATCTTATAATTAACCAGATCTTTCATTGAAGCCTCTGTGTTTATTTATGCCAGATTAATATGTGTGAAGTGGATAATAGATTTTTGTCATCGATGGTAGGAATTGATGTTATTGGTTGATTTCTTTATAGGAAGCTAAGAGAGGCAATGTAATTCATAGGGAAAATGAGCATTGCCCCATGATTCATAAAACTTTGAGGTGCCATGAACGACATCTAATGGGATTAGCTCCATCACAATTGTGGGGTAGGTGTTGAAAGTTCCACCACAGCAATGTAGCTGACAAGGATGGGAATGCTGGGAGTTGCTTGTATCATTAGCCCACACTGGTGAAAATTGCCAGAATCAGGAATGGTGGTGGGAATCCCAGTATTGAGTCTTGTCCAGCATTTTTAAAAGCTTCCGAACACTACCTGACTACACAAAAATCAAGGCCTAAGTTAAATTTTTTAGAACATTCCAAAATGTTCAAGTACTTTCAGATGGTCATCATAAGACTTTAAACTCCAGATATTTTATTGAGCTTAAATTCCACCAACTGCCGTGGTGGGATTGAAACCCAGGTCCACTGATTATTATCCTGGGTCTCTGGATTACTCGAACAGTGACCAAAGCACTATGTCACCGCCTCTACTATGGTGGAGGAAGGTTTAATTGAGGCATTCAAGAGGGCAATGAATTATTATTTGATTCGAAACATTCTGCAAGCATACAGGAATAAGTCAGGAGAACAGCACTAAGTCATAATGCTCTTTTGGAGAGCGGTGCAGACATAGAACATAGAACATAGAACAGTACAGCACAGAACAGGCCCTTCGGCCCTCAATGTTGTGCCGAGCCATGATCACCCCACTCAAACCCACATATCCACCCTATACCCAAACAAGCCCCCCCTTAACCTTACTTTTATTAGGACACTACGGGCAATTTAGCATGGCCAATCCACCTAACCCGCACATCTTTGGACTGTGGGAGGAAACCGGAGCACCCGGAGGAAACCCACGCACACAGGGGGAGGACGTGCAGACTCCACACAGACAGTGACCCAGCCGGGAATCGAACCTGGGACCCTGGAGCTGTGAAGCATTTATGCTAACCACCATGCTACCCTGCTGCCCTGATGGGCTGAATGGCCTCCTTCTGAGCTGTAGCAATCAGAGAATCTGTGGGTCTCAGAAGATGACTGTTTCATGGGAAATTCTGGGGTGTAGGGGGTGCGAGACAGCCCGCCCCCCAAAATAATTTCATGGGCTCCACATGGCTATGGCCCCACTTACAATTTACATCTTAATATGTGCGCATCGTGCCCAGCACAAGTGGAAGCAGGAGCCACTTCCAACCTCGCCATTGGCAACCTTGCTCTTTTCAATTAATTCTGTCCATAGATTGAAGGTATTGGATAGAGCCAGGCTTGTTTCTTATGTTCAGAGCCATGTCAGCTTTTGCTTCTAGCACTGCTGCCTCACAGGGACCCAGGATCAATTCTGGCCTTGGGTGACTGTGTGGAGCTTGCACTTCCTCCCCGTATCTGCTACGGGTGCTCCGGTTTCCTCCCACTGTCCAAAGATGTGCAGTTTAGGTGGATTGGCCATGCTAAATTGTCTCTTAGTGTCCAAAAGATTAGGTGGGGTTACAGGATTACAGGGATAGGGTGGAGGCATGGGCTTAAGTAGGGTGCTCTTTCCAAGTGCCGGCACAGACTCGATGAGCTGAAAGGCCTCCTTCTACACTGTAAATTATGTCCTTTTTGCTTTCTTTCTTTTATATCTGGCTCCCTGAGAACAGGATTTTTGCTTTCCTTTTCCAATTTGGCTTTTACTTCTTTTTTTTTAAAATAAATTTTGTGTACCCAATTCATTTTTTTCCAATTAAGGGGCAATTTAGCGTGTCAATCCACCTACCTTGCACATCTTTGGGTTGTGGGGGCAAAACCCATGCAAACATGGGGAGAATGTGCAAACTCCACATAGACAGTGACCCACAGCCGGGATTGAACCTGAGACCTCGGCGCCGTGAGGCAGCAGGGCTAACCCAATGCGCCACCCTGCTGCCCAACATTTATTTCTTGAGGACAGGTCCCGTCTTCATTTAATTGTGAGTATTTTCCTGCATTTTCTTATCTGTGTGATTTACTCTATCTGTGATAGCAGTTTACCTTTGCAATTCATAGAATCTTGTTTTTGCAAATTCTTCTGCTAATCACCAAAGTGTAGTTCTGTCAAGAAAAGCAATTGCAAATATTACCGTCACTTCAAAAAATAATTGCAATGAAAGGAAGCCAAATTCTCCATCCAGGTAAAACTTCTCCCAATAAAACTGTGCGCTGTTGGGGAGGTTAAGAAAGCTGCATACGCTAAAATGCAATGCAAGGTTGTCAAATGAGGCATTGATGGAAGATGACTATCTTCATACCTGAGCATGAGGGCAGCATGGCAGCACAGTGGTTAGCACAGTTGCTTCACAGCTCCAGGGTCCCAGGTTTGATTCCTGGCTTGGGTCACTGTCTGTGCGGAGTCTGCACGTTCTCCCCTTGTCTGTGTGGGTTTCTTCCGGGTGCTCCAGTTTCCTCCCACAGTCCAAAGATGTGCAGGCTAGGTGGATTGGCCATGCTAAATTGCCATTAGTGTCGAAAAAAGGTTAGCTGGGGTTAGTGGGTTACAGGGACAGGGTGGACGTGTGGGCTTGGGTAGGGTGCTCTTTCCAAGACCTGGTGCCAACTCGATGGGCCGAATGGCCTCCTTCTGCACTGTAAATTCTATGAAAACTTCCTTAAAACACAATTAAGAAACTGGTGGGGATTTAAACCTTCTATTACCGCTGTTTACAATCGCACGAATTTGAACACCAGGAGATAAACTGAAAATTAGTGTGGGACCACAGCATGAGATGATGGTGCAGTACCACAGCAAAGCAAAGCTTTTGTGACTCTGCATTTGGAGGATGCATGTCAGAAAGAAGGGCTGTGCGGTTGAACTCAAAATCCTTTACTCTGAACTGTAAGCTTGAAATGCAAAGTGAAACTCTTTAGCTCACGCCAGAAATAATTAGTTATAAAAGTACTTTTACTGAATAACAGGAGTTGAGCAGAATCCCTTTTAATAATCATCCACATTGTTTGAAGTGTTGATTTGAACAGTGCCCATGCTGTATATTATATTTTCTCACAATTAAACAACATATGAGGACGGCTGGTGGATAACCTGCCAAATACCCTAAATGACAGATTACTACTTGCCTCCAAGATATGATTCAAGGAATGCACTCTCCCTGAAGAGGTTCATATATCTGTCAAATACCTATTATGTTGTAAACCTAGCCCAAAAAGCATCTCTATGCGCAATAGAATGAAGATTGCAAATCATATGCCTACCAATTATGCCATGTTAGTGCAGTGGAAGTCGTTGCAGCAATCACCCTCTGTGCACTTTAGATTCTAGCTTATAGTACACCAGGCAACAAGGAAACATCATTGTGTGTCAGCTGTGGTTCAGTTGATAGCACACTTATCTCTGCAATCCCAAGGTTCTGTGTTCAAGTCCCACTTGATGGCTTAAATGCAATAATCAAGGCTGACACTTAGTACAGCACTAGCAGTGCACTGTTGGAGGTTCAGTCTTCTGAGTGAAATTTTAAACTGAGGCGTCATCTGCTTGCTTGGTGGATGTAAAAGATCCCATAGTACTCAGAAGAGCAGGGGAGATATCCCTGCTGTCCTGGCTGATATTTCTTCCCTTTATTAACATCATTGAAAACAGATTGTATGGCCTTTATTTTATTGCTATTTATGGGAGCTTGCTCTGAAGAAATTCTGGGAAAAGGGATTAGGTAGACATTTCAGATGTCTTTCATGTGTCGCTGCAGACTTGATGGGCTGAAGGGCCTCTTCTGCACTGTATTATCCTGTGATTCTGTAATATATATCAATAAGAACAGTGGTTCTAGCACTGATCCTTGAGGAATATCACTGTCTACCATCCCCTAGTCTGAAAAGCAATTATTTACCACTACACACTTTTTGTCCTTAAGCCAATTTGATCCAAGTAGACACTGAATCCCCTATTCCATGATTCTCCATTTTGTTAACCAGCCTTTTATGTTGTACTTTGTGAAAAGCTTTCTTAAAATCCATATGCACAACATCCACTGCAATCCTTTCATCAACCCTCTCTGTTACGTCATCAAAAAATTCCATTAGATTAGTCAAGCACGATCTGTCTTTTAGGAATTTATTCTGGCTATACTTAATTAAATAGTGCAAATGCTTACCTTGAACATTCCGAGAGATATACCTTA
Organism: Scyliorhinus canicula; assembly: GCF_902713615.1. Classification (NCBI taxonomy): domain Eukaryota; kingdom Metazoa; phylum Chordata; class Chondrichthyes; order Carcharhiniformes; family Scyliorhinidae; genus Scyliorhinus; species Scyliorhinus canicula. The sequence goes on along the minus strand of NC_052150.1, from coordinate 163,227,135 downwards.
GCAAATGTTTTGGGCAGCCCCCCAAATCCAACTCTGGGAAGCCAGGAAGTTACTGGCCATTAAATATTCCAGTCTTATCCTGTAATTCTAAGCAGACATCACCCTTTTAGTTCCAACAGGACCCACCGTACCTTTTATTTCACGCTTACATTTGAAACGCTTGTGGAAGGTTTTTGAGTTGTTTTTTATACTGACTGCCATTTTTCTTATTTTCTTTCTCAACCGATTGCATTTGACCTGGTTTTCACTTGAAGAATTTGTCTGATATGCACCCGTGCAGCTCCTGCTGCCAATATGGGGCCCTGCACTTCCGGCCGTGGGTCCGCGCATGCGCGCGGCGGCCGCCTGCGGCGCCGGCCCTGCTCGACATGGTGGACCCACAGAGCAGGACGATGCAGAAGAAGGTAGGCTCCCCCAGATCGTATGCGCCCACCGATCGGTGGCCCCTGATCGCGGGCCTGGCCATCGTGGAGGCCCCCCCCCCCCTGGAGAGTGATCCCCGCCCCCCCCACCAGGACGGCCACTGCAGCTGCAATGCCGAACTCCCACCGGGTGGAACCATAAGAGAACCACACTGGCGGGAACTCAGCTGGTCTACAGCGGAGAATCGACGCGGGAGCCTCTTTCAACAGCCCCTGACCGGCACGGAGAATCCGCGAAGGCGTTGCGGATCCGACGCACCATTCTCCACCCCTGTGCCGGGCGCGATTGCAGTGCGGGAGTTTGGAGAATCCTGGCCATAAAGTCAGCTCTATGCAATCCTGCAGCTAATGGATTGGCAGAATGATTCTTCCAGACACTTAAATATTCCATCAAGGCATCAAAAGACCAAGGTACATTAGCAAGAAGAGTGAACAAATTTTAAATGTTTTACTGGAACACCACACACACAACGACACCGAATTCACCAGCAATGTTGCTGTTCAAAAGGAAACTAAGAACACAGTTTGATTTGTTGATACCACCTGGCACTTCAGAGATTATTAAATGACAACTACAAGCACAGATTGCGAGGAGGGAACAAAACTCTATAAAGCAAGTATTCACTCAAGGAGAGCGAGTACTGGCAAGCAGGGCCGGCTCAAGGTACCGGCAACACGGGCAGTCACCCGGGGCGCCATGTGCTAGGGGGTGCCATCAAGGAGTGCGTGACCGGCGTCAGAGACCCGGCGCCGCGTAAAAGACTCGGGTCCCGCGCATAGCGCATGCGCGGTGGCCGCCCTCCCCCAGGCCGCCCCGCACAAACATGGCGGATGGATCCAGGCGCGCCGGTGGAAGAAAGGAGGCCTGCCGACAGAGAGACCGGCCCGCCGATCGGTGGGTCCCGATCATGTACCAGGTCACTCCGGCGCCCCCCCAACCCCCCCCCCCCCCCACCCCCTCCGGTGAACGGAGCCCCCCCCCCCCCGAAGGGCGCTGAAGTTCAGCTTGCCCGGGGCGCCAGCAACCCTAGAGCCGGCGCTGCTGGCAAGGTGCTACACTATCAATGATATTGCTGTTATCCGAGCGAAAACATGTCCAATATCGTACACCATGCAGACAGATGATGAACGGGTTTGGCAACGTCAACTATAGCTTCACAAAGTGAAATCGCTGAAACCCCTCAAGAAGTATTTCCACTGGAAAATCTAAACAGTGATATTTCTGAACAACACCAAACACAAAGACAAATTCAGATTCTGTTTCTGAGGACTTTCCAGTCGAGTCATCACTGGAGTAACTTCACAGGAAGTACCACCTACTGATGGAAAATAAGATACTTCCGAGGTCTCGAGTAGCCAGGTTCCAGAACATTGAGTACAACCCAAAAGAAATGGGTGTCCACCTGAAAGACTGTCATATTAAGTTGTCTACATATATAGAGATAATGCATAATTAGGACTGTTGTAAAAATGTTAAGCAAGTTGTCATTATACTAAAGAAGTAAAGGGGGAGGATAGATCCCTGTTGGTGGAACATCATGTAATGTTCAGTGACATCAGCAGAGTGTATTGCGAGGGCTTCCAGTTCTCCATCGTAGATTGTCTGAACAACATCTCCGATTAAACCCTTTATCGTGCTTGTGAGAAATCCAAGTGTGTGGCACATCCACACCTTTTGCCTTTGCAGCACTTAGAGAATTTAACACTTATCTGGTCTGGCCTGCATGTTACTCCAGACCCATAGCAATGTGGGGCGGGATTCTCCACGAACCGGCGGGGCGGGCCACTCTGGCGCCGAGGAGTGGCGTGAACCAGTCCGGTGTCTGGCCGCCCCGAAGATGCGGAATCCTCCGCACCTTCAGGGGCTAGGCTGGCGCCGGAGTGTTTGGCACCATGCCAGCCGGCGCCAAAGGGCCTCCACCAGCCAGTGGGAGAGCCGGCCATGGTGGAGGTTGACAGCGGCCGGTGTGGAGGGAAAGAGTGCCCCCACAGCACAGGCCCGCCCGGGGATCGGTGGGTCTCCATCGCAGGCCAGACCACTATGGGGGCACCCCACAGGGCCAGATCCCCCCACGCCCCCCTGGAGGACTTTGCAGGCCACCCATGCAGCCAGGTCCTGCCGGTACGGGACCTGTTGTGATTTACGCCGGCGGGACCCGCCGAAAACAGGCGGCCACTCAGCCCATCGCGGGCTGGAGAATCGCTGGGGAGGGCCGCTGCCAGCAGCCACCGAACAGCGCGCAGCGATTCCCACCCCGCCAAAATTCCGGCGCCGGGGAATTCGGCAGCTGGCGGGGGCAGGATTCACGCCGCCCCCCCCCATCGATTCTCCGACCCGGCGGGGGTTTGAGAATCCCGCCCGTGGTTGACTCTGAAATGGCCAAGCAAGCCACTCTGTTCAAGGACAATTCGGGATGGGCAAGAAATGTCCATATCACATGAAAGAATAAAGGAAAAAACATACAAACAGCAATTGCCTCGAAATAGTGAGAGCACGATACAGGGATAAATCTGTAGGGAAATCAAAGAGATGTGCAAGAACCAGAGATTGAGGAACTTTAATTGACCATATATCAATGGGAATGATGTTAGAGTAAAGGGTAAGGATGGGGAGAATTTTTTCTGAACTGCATTCAGGCGAAGATCCTTGACTAATATATTCTTGGCCCCTTTGGAAAGGAGGCATTGCAGGATCCGGTGCTGGGAAATGAGGTGAGCCAAGTAAACCAAGTGTCTGTGGGGGAACACGGGGAAAAATGATCATTGTATCATAATGCTGAGACCAGTAATGCAGAAGAACAACAGACAATCCAACATTGAATGTTAAAATTGGAAGGGGGCTAATTTGAACGTAATGTGATGGGATCTTGCCTGGATAAAATTGAACAAAGGGGCTGATTTAGCTCACTGGGCTAAATCGCTGGCTTTTAAAGCAGACCAAGCAGGCCAGCAGCACGGTTCGATTCCCGTATCAGCCTCCCCGGACAGGCGCCGGAATGTGGCGACTAGGGGCTTTTCACAGTAACTTCATTGAAGCCTACTCGTGACAATAAGTGATTTTCAAAGGACTGATAGGAAAACTGGAACCAATACATTATGGAAGAAATGCTTCAGGTCCAGGCCAAGTGCATCCCAACAAGGGTAAGGGTAAGGAAGCCAAAAATAAAATGCCTTGGATGATGAGGAAATTAGGGAAGATGATAAAACAAACAAAGAGGCGACATGATGCATAGAAAAAAGTCCGGAGTGATTCGCGCCCGTTTTCTGGCGGACGTGGGGACATAGCCCCATTACACAGCAGGGGCTGGTTAGCACACTGGGCTAAAAAGCTGGCTTTTAAAGCAGACCAAGGCAGGCCAGCAGCACGGTTCAATTCCCGTACCAGCCTCCCCGAACAGGTGCCGGAATGTGGCGACTAGGGGCTTTTCACAGTAACTTCATTGAACCCTACTCGTGACAATAAGCAATTTTCTTTTCATTTCATTTAATTTCATTGCATTATTGGAGAATCTCGGCCTACGTGCTGTATACCATTTCCTCCTGCGAATATTTCATCCAACTTCTCAATAGTTTGTTCTGTTGCCGTGGATTTCACGATAATTACTTCCGGCTATTCGGAGTGTGCATCCACAATCAGTAAGAACATGGCCTGGATTCTCCCTTCCTGAGACTAAGTGTTGACACCGTCGTGAAAACGGTGGAGTTTCGCCACAGCGTGATCGGGTCCCCAGCTGTGGCGATTCAGCCGCCAAGGGGCTAGCACGAGCGAATCGTGAAAGTCATCACTCTGTTAACGGACTGGCGGCTGATTCGCCGGTTCCGTTATTGATGCGCCGCCGCAGCTGCACATGTTTAATTCTCCCCCTCACACACACAAGCGTTGCAACCAAGATGACCACAAGGAGAGCAGCGCCGCAATTCTGGGATGCCGAACTGGAGACCCTCCTTGACTCTGTGGCGGAGTGGAGGCTGATACTGGACCCAGGGCCGGGACAGAGGCCAGCAGGCGCCATCGTTCGCCATGCCTGGGCAGAGGTGGCAGTCGCAGTCAGCGCCATCGGGGAAGTGGCCCGGAATGCAGACCAGTGTAGAAAGAAAGCTGCATGACTTCCTCAGGGCGGCCAGGGTGAGAACACAGCACTGTGCCCCTGGCACCAAGCACCCTACCCCCCCACACACATGTGACCCCCCCTCCCTGCCAGGGGCCCACATGGCTGCACCCACCCATGCCAGCTGCAATAGCCACCAATGCCATCAGAGACCCAACCCCCAGACTGCATGCGTCAGACCTTCTAACACTGTTGCTGTTTGTGTTTGCGCAGACGTACAGGATCCTCATCCGGTGGTCACAGACCACCAGAACGTTCATAGAGTTGGACCCCTTCCTGTTCGTGAATAACAGCCTATTATCCGCAGGTGGCCGTAGGGTGATGTGCACCCCATCAATGACCCCCTGGATCCGGGACATCCCAGTGACGACAGCGAAGCCCACTGCCTGGGCATCCTGGGGGGCGCGGTCCACAGGGCACTGAATGTACTGGTCTGCCAGGGCATACAGGCGTCAGTGATGGCATGGATGCACCTGTGCGCCGATGCCTGTGAGATGCTGGACAGGTCCCCACTCGGCGACTGGAACGACCCCGTCGCATGGAGGTTCAGCACCACCGTCACCTTAACAGCCACCGGTAGCGGGTGTCCTCCCCCACTCCCCTGCGATGCCAGGTGTGCCATCATGTGGCAGATGGGTCAAACAGTCTCCCTGCTTATCAGCAGTCTCCTGCAGGCCCAGTCCAGGAGGTCCTCAAAGGACATGTGGTTGCGGTACACGCATGGCCTCATCCGGCGCCTACTTGGCAGCACGTCCTCCTCTTCCTGTTCCTCCTCCTCCTCGGCCTGTCTGGTGGCGGCCCTCCAGCCTGAGCGGCTGACACCTGCCCCTCTGCAGCCCACTTCTCTGCTGCAGCCTCCGCCACCTCTCTGAGCCGCCTCAGCTGGCACAGGGCTGCGTGCAGGGCAGCGACTGCTGCCACAGCGGCCAACATCACTGGTTGGTGAACAAACATGATAATCTGCAGGGTGTGAGGGGAACACATGTAATCATGGCGCATGCACCCGTGCACTATCAGGTACCATGGGCTACATGGTGAATGAAAAATGAATGAAAATCGCTTGTTGTCACGAGTAGGCTTCAAATGAAGTTACTGTGAAAAGCCCCTAGTCGCCACATTCCAGCAGCTGTTCGGGGAGGCTGGTACGGGAATCGAACCGTGCTGCTGGCCTGCCTTGGTCTGCTTTCAAAGCCAGCGATTTAGCCCTGTGCTAACCAGCCCCAGTGGTGGCCCCTGTTGCCACCGCGCTCCCCAGTAACGCATGTCCCCCACCCCCGCATCCTGGCCCAGTCGGTGGTCCCGGTCCTGGTGCCCATCCCTGCTACCAGGGCCACCGTTTCATGGCACTGTCCTCACTGGGGGGTACTATCGGTGTGGCCCTGGGTGGTCTCCTGGTGGATGTTGCCAGTTGAGTGGGGTGGCTGGGGGGGGGGGGGGGGGCAACACCCACCCATACAGCCATGGATGGTGGATGCCCGGGGTAAGCCTGGCTGGTGTCCCCTCCAGGGGCCCGCGGTCTCCCCACACCAACTCCTACCTCCTCTCGCAGCCGCCTCAGCCAGCACGGCAACTTCACGATTTTTAAAAAGTGGTTAGAAAGACGCCATCGGGAAATCGGCCCATCCAGGGTGCAGAATCCCTGAGGCCCCAGAGAATCGGTCATCAGGGGAGGTAATGAGATGCATACTGTACTTCCAGTCCGCGCGGCGTGGGCCGCAATTTCGGCTAGTTGGGGGGTCCGGAGAATTTCGAATTGCCGCAAAATCGGCATCAGGCACGATTTTGCGTCAGAGCCGATTCTGTGGCCAATCACGTTTCATGATTTCAGCGTGATGTCACGGAGAATCCAGCCCCATATCCCTTGATGTGCCATCAATTGCACGAGAGACGAGTTGCTTTACAAAAGTTAGGCTTTAATAAACTAGAACTTAGCCCTGCGGTTGTCTACAATAAAATGGACGACCGCCGGGCGTTTGACTATTTATACCTCAGCAAGGAGGCGTGGTTAACTCAGCCTCTCGACCAATCGAGAAGCACATGACTGACCAGGGCCAATGGTAAGCCGGTGTTCTACCCCAATGGCAGACAGGTATGCAAATCATATCACCACATCCCTCAGCTGGTCCAATGTAGTTTATGGGTGCGATTCTCTGACCACATTGTGGTCAAGCAAGACACAATGCAGCCGTAAAATACCAGGAGAGACCTGCAGTGAGCCTCTCCACACCCTGCAAGCCTCGAGAGATTCACTGGAGACCCGCAAGACATCGGAGTCGGAACTCCTCCCCAAATGGATTCTAAGGGCTGGATTCTCCTGCCCCGTCTGCCACAAGAACACCATGGGCAAGCTGTGAAGAATTGACCTCGGGCAGGATTCTCCGGTTTCCGGGCAAACAGAGTATCCCGCCCCAAGTGTGGGCTAAACAGGTGAGAAACTCCCCAAGGCCCAAAAAAGTGACTAAGGGCCAACACCACCCAACGCAGAGAGCCCTCCCCACGTACCCAGGCTGCAGCGGGCCCTTTTACCAGGCCCGAGACCATGTACACAAGACACCCGCCCACAATACCACCAGGTGCTGGCTACCTCCCTGTGGCACTCATCCATCCTCCATCCGCAGACATGTCGCTGGAGCTGTGTCCCATCCCCTGGGTGTTCGGATGTTGGCTGCTGCGTGTGTGGTCTTGTCGTCTGCAGTGTTCTGGCACACTGTCTAGCATTAGGGTCTGTTTGGGATGCCAGGCAATGACTCCCGATTGACACATGGCCCGCCCACACATGGGAATATACTTGGGTTGTGTGACATTCTCAGTAATTTTTTTAATACATTTATAGTACCCAATTCATTTTTTCCGATTAAGGGGCAATTTAGCGAGGCCAATCCACCTGCCCTGCACATCTTTGGGTTGTGGGGCGAAACCCACGCAGGCACGGCGACAGTGACAAGCTCAGCTAACCATGATTGCCAGTTCCCTATTGGCAACAGCCTTCAGCTACACGGCCAGAGGCCTCTGCAGCCGGTCGGTGGTCGGTGGGGCAGACATGCAGGGACAAGGGTTGCCTCCACATGATCCAGGGATTGGCATGGAGGTGAAGCGAGCGGTTGCCCCCTGGTTTCCCCCCCCAGCCACCCCCCCCCCCCACCTTCCCATGGCAGCCCACCCCTGCAGAGGGACCCCCCACCCCCAGACAAGGGTCCCTCAACCCCTGCCGAGCACTGGGATGCCAAGGCCAGCACCCCTGGGCTCTTTGCCTGTGACCAAAGATGGCTACTCACCTGCTTGGTTCACCACAGAATCCCTTCTGTCAGGTTCACGTTTTTAAAAAGGAGTACTGATCAGCGTCAGGGTGAGCACTTGCTGGAGAGGCCGGTGAATGACAGGAGACTGTAGGATGATGGGTGGCTCTTGTTATTCGGAACAAAATGGGGCATAAGGGGTGATAATTGGTTTCTCACCATGCTATGGCAAGATTCCGAATTCACCGACAGGAGCAGGCCGGTTGCAAACTGTTTGGCGCCTGACGCGGTTCCTGTTTTTGACCTCTCCCGCTATTCACCAGCCTCATTACACTTGAGCGTGAGTGTAATGAGGCCGGAAGATCGCACCCTTTGAGAGGAGAGAGAGAGATAGGAACAGAGTACAAGGTTGAGAGTTGAACATAGGAAGAAGACATGAAGATGTGTAATGGTGGCGGGGGGTGGGGGTGGGGGGGGGGGGGGGGGTGGGGGGGGGGTAGATGTCAGTTGGACTGGATTGGGAGAGATTATGGCCCCATGGTAAATCATTTGGGTTTAAATCTCACCGCAGAAACTGTTGGAACTTAAATTCAATTAATAACTCTGAAATATAAAGCCAGTCTCAATAATGGTGACATGGAACTATCCCTCGTAAAAACCCATCTGGTTCATCGGCGCCTAACGGGAAAGACAATCAAAGAAAAAGTGAGGGAGTTGGGATGGAGAATAAAATCACGAAGTGATGAGAAGTTGCTCACTACTGAGGCTGAGAGAGAAAAGGAGGGAAACAAATGAGATATTAATCACAGCGGTATCTTTCCAGCATTTGAATGTTCTTGCTAATTGACAAAGTACATCGAGAGAAGCAATCATCTGGGTTACTTAGTAGCTCCACGTTAGTAATCCACTGGACTATCACCTCAGGCTCTGAAAGAGGCGGTCTATGTTTCAGAAAGGTTTAATGTTTAGCAAGCTACCTGGAGAAGCAAGAATGTCATTCCATGAACTCCCTCAGCGTGCTTAAATAAGCACCATCAAAATAATTACACAGCATGAAAATAATTGCATAATCACTGCTGTTTTGCAAAACGTATGCTTTAAAACTGTTGACATTATTCACCTTTTGTTGCAATAGCTTTTCTTCGCCCTTTTAAGCAGCAAAATGGTGGGCAGGCGCAACCCGTTCCTGAGGTGTTGAGAAGGGAGTCAGCAAAGGAACTAGCTATTTATAAACTGGAACACATCAAACTCTGAATAACAGCAAGTGACGCAGGCTTTGATTGTATAATATAACAGTTTGGAGTTTTTTAAAAGCAAATTACTGTGGATGCTGGAATCTGAAACAAAAACAGAAAATACTGGACAATCTCAGCAGGTCTAACAGCATCTGTGGAGAGAGGAGGCAGCTAATGTTTCGAGTCTGGATGACTCTTTACAAAGTGTCATCCATTTCATTTTTTTAAATGCGCAGGATAAGAGAAATAAGAGAAGTTTCTACACTTGCTTGTTTGTGGGTTGTAATATTACAATTTGCAAGAAAAAACATGTTTGAGTGACATAAGCTCAGAGATCCCATTGAGTATATGTTGCACAGCATGTAATTATAGGGGAAGTTAGGTTCGAACACGAGGGGGAAATGAAAAGGAGGATATGTTATTAGTATTAGACGCAGTCAGATGAACAGAGGTTGCTGTGGAGCATAAATACCGTCATAGACTCAGCACAGAAAGAGACCAATCTCCCTTGTATCGTGCAACATCTGCCATCCCATCAGGGGAATGGTATATGGACTCTTCCTCTGGGTTTCCTCCTACAGTGCTCTGTAACCAACCCTAAGAGATGTGTAGGAATTACCTTATTCTTTCAAGTTAATGTTCCCTCTTTCCCTGCAGGCAGAATCAGGACTCGGTGCGATACCATTCCTATTAGGATAGCCAAGATTGGTGGTTAAAGTGAGGGAAACTGTGGGTCCAGAAAGTTTATCATTGATCTCTCTGCAATGGAACCTCGTGAGATGCAATACAAGGTGATATGGAACAACTGCCTTCCACCTTTTTCAGACAAGCTAAGCCAGTTAAGATAAATAATAGCTCTTTTTACATTCCAATTCTCTGCTAAAGTAGACAATCTGCCAAAGTGGAGGTTAAGGTTGGAAATTTGGCTTTAAAGGGTGTGATTCTCCGTCCCTGGGACGCCCAGAATGAATTCCCCGATGGGACGGAGAATCGGGAGTCGGGGCAAAATCAGGATCGGTGGCGGGTACCGACCCAAACGCCTTGCTCTGAACCACCCCATCCGGCATGAACAAACTCTATGCCGCACTCCAGTGGGAGCATGTTACGACCATTTGCATCTATTTAGCAGAAACGGTGCCCTATGCGCCGCCTTCCCGTAATTCTCTGGTCCGATTGTCAGGAATCACATGGGCGCGATTCACTTGTGGTCTCCACAATCGTGGCCCTGATGTGGTGGACCACCCGGTGGGCCAAGGAGACACCTGTTGCCCCTTTAATCCACCGTGAGGCCCACCATGTCAGGGCCACGATTGTAGGGACCATCCGAGACCATCTGAGACCCAACCCCCCCTCCCTGCACCGCAAACTGGCCCTGAAACCCCCTCCCCCACCACACCACACAGCAGCCCCCAACCACCGGATTGCCTGGATGCTCCCCACACCACCAAGTATGGGGATGACCTGACCCACCAACCCCCACCCCCAGGACCCCTTTAATGGGGGAGACCTCTCCACAGGGACCCCTGTGATGGGGGGGGGGGGGCGCACAGGGAACACTGCAGTACATGGGCCCCCCACAGGAACCCTCTGACTATAGGGACCCCCCAGGAACCACCTGACTAAAGAGACCGTCCCAATCAAGAATCGCCTGACTAAGGGACCCCCTCCCCCCCGGGACCCCCCAACTAAGGGAGCCCCCTTTCCCCAAGAAAGGAAGCTAGAGGTCAGTCAAGACAAGGCTATGGGAAACATTTATTGCTTTAATACTTATCTTGCAGCTCCACATGTCCATTCCTCAAAGGAGAACAACTGTCTCTACGTCTGGTTTCCACAGATCCACTATCTGCAAGCTATTCGGTAAGCTTTCGGGTAGTGGTCTGTGTTTTATATGAAAAATACATAGAACAAGGTGGAGGCAAAGGTTATGATCTAAAGTTGTTTAACTTGTGCTGGAGTCCAGAAGACTGTAGAGTTGAAAGATAAGATGCTGCTTTTGGAGCTTGTGTTGAGCTTCAATAGAACATTAGCAGGCCAAGGGCAGAGAAGTCAGCATGGGAGCAAGGTGGAGAATTCAAATGACAAGCAATTGGAAGCTCAGGATTGTGCTAATGAACTGAACCCAGCAATGAGTATTCCCTTTCAGTGCCTCCCAAGCCTTTTGCCTAATTTGTTTGATGGCATGAAGTGTTGGTTTGCTCCACCAAATAAATCATGGATTCATAGAATGATACAGCACAGCAGGAAGTCAATCGGCCCTTCATGCCCATACCAGCTCTTTAAAAGGGCTATCCAATCATTCCCACTCCCCTGCCTTTTCATCATTGCTCTGCAATATTTTCCTCTTCAAACATTTGTCCAGTTCTCTGTTGAATTAGTGAATGGGCTTCCTCCACACTTTCAGATCATAACAACCCGCTGTTTAAACTTTCTTATTTCCTCATTTTGCCTTTGGTTCTTTTGTCAATTACCTGAAATATTTTGCCTTGTGAAACTGGAAACAGTTTCTCCTTATTTATTAGAAAGACGCTGACCATCTCTGCTAAATTTTCAGTTAACCCTAGAAGGAGGAAATCCTAATTTTTCGAATCTATCCACATCGCTGAAGTCTTTCAAATCTGGTCCGGGGGGGGGGGGGGGGGGGGGGGGGGGGGGGGGGGGGGGGGGCAGGGAAAGGATTTTCTGCTCCCGTTTCACAGGGGCGAAGAATCAAGGGAAGTCCAAATTCACACTCCTGCCCCGGCCAATGACATAGTGGGGTTCCCACCATGAACTCCATTAGCGTGAACTCCATGAGCATGCACGAAGATAAACTCAGCGGACCTCCCCATTGTATCATTCCACCACGTAGGGGTGCTGGTGGGGTTCACAACAGGTTTTGTAAAATGGGGTAATGCCGAAAAGAACCCGCTAGGGCGCATATGCAGGTGCATTCCCCCGAATGGAGAGGGTCAAGCTAGTCAGTACACTTTGGCACTGCCCAGGTGCTGTCCACTGGTACGGCCAAGGCACTGCTCCCTGGCACTGCCCAGACGCTGCCCTCTGATACTGCCCGACACGGCCGGGGGATGGCTTCTTTTGAGGAAGTTCGGGGTGGGTGGGCGTCTGCATCCGTGGGAGGTTTCTCTTGGGGGGGGGGGGTGTCTGTGTCCGTGGGGAGTTGGTCGAGGGGTTGCCTTGAGGAGGGGGGGACCAAGTTGAAACTCTGAAAAATGAGATAATTCCGCCAGGTATCATTCAGGTAAATGTCCCTTCTAAAGCCTTGCCACAATATGCCAGGAAGGGCCGAAACCAATTTAGTCTATAAACATTTGACATAATTTCCCATCTTTTATATTTTATGCCTCTGTTTAGAAAGCCGAGGATGCAGTAACAACCTTGTCACCTTGTTCTGCAATCTCCAGATTAAATTTCACTTGGCATGTATCTGCCCCAATTATCAGTCCATAGACACCAGGGTGGCCAACCCACAGCAGTGAGCCGCATGCAGCTCTTTAGCAGGCAGAGTGTGGCTGTGAAACTATTAAATCAACCATTGAAGGGAGGTAAATAGTCGGGTGCAGCCTCAGCTTCACAGAAGGAGGAAACCGGGGACAAGGCAGCAGTACTTGGAGGAGGGAGGGAGGAGTCATAGGGTCATAGAGGTCTGCAGCACAGAAAAGGCTCTTCGGCACCACTCAACAACAACCACCAAAGTTTTCTAATCCAATTTGCCGGCACTTGGCCCATCGCCTTGTATACCTCGGCATCGCAAGTGCACATCTAAATACTTCTTAAATGTTATGAGTGATCCTTTCAGACAGTGAGTTCCAGACTCCCACCACTCTCTGGGTGAAAAGGTTTTCCTCACGTCCCCTCTCAACCTTCTGCCCCTTACCTTAAATCTATGCTCCTTGGTCATTGCTCCCTCCACCAAGTTTCTTCCTGTCTACTCTATCTATGCCCGTCATCATTTTATACATCTCAATCATGTCCTCCCTCAGTCTCCTCTGAAAACAATCCCAGTCCGTCCAATTTCTCTTCATCACTAAAGCTCTCCAGCCCAGGCAACATCCTGGTAAATAGTTTCTGCACCCTTTCCAGTGTTATCACATCCCTCCTATAATGTGGATTTCAGAACTGCACGCAATACTCTAGCTGTGACCTAACCAATGTTTTATACATTTCATACAGCTCCAGCTTGACCTCTCAGCTCTTAAACTCAGTGCCTCAGCTAATACAGACAAGTATACCATTTGCCTTCTTAACCATTTTATCCACCTGCCCTGCTGACTGAGGTACCGGTGTACATGCACACAAAGATCCCTCTGATCTTTGATGCTTCCCAGGGAGGGAGGAGTTTTAACATCAAAGGCTTGTTCCAGCACTGTCACAAGAATTCTTTTGCAGCTTCCCGCTGGTCCTCCGTAAGGCTGTGTGACCCTCAGTGCTATTTTCTCCAGCTCCTTAACCCACCCTCTCGTTGCTGACCCTCCATTTTCAGACACCTAAGATCCATGTATAATCTTGCTGAATTATATGCTGCGTATATACTTAACTCTTCTGGAGGAGCTGTTAACGTTATGCCAAATCATCATCATGCTGGCTCTACCCAAAGACAGGCTATTGTGTCATTTTTTGCTGATGCTTCACCTTGAACCATTTTCTTGGTAGTGTTTAGGTGGTGGTTTTCCAGGGCAGGGCAAGGAAACAAATTCCAGATCTACCACATCTGGAACAGGAATCAAACCCACACTGTTGATGTTATTCTGCCAGCCATCTAGCTCACTGAGCTAAATGCACGCCCCTCCCACCCCACCCCCACCATGCCAAAAATACATTTGAAAACATGGGGCGGAATTCTCTTAATGGGGCTATGTCCCTACGCCCGTGGGAAAACGGGTGCGAATCACCCTGGACTTTCCTGGAGATTCACCTACCTGAGGGGGGCTAGTAGGGCCCCGGAGTGCTCCTCGCAGCTCCGGCTGCCGATACGGGGCCCTGCATTTCTGGCCGGGGGTCCGCGCATGCGTGCACCAGTGGCCTGTGATGGCGGCCCCGCACAACATAGCGGACCCACACCGCGGACCGGCGCTGACTATATAGCTCCCTCCAGATATCGCGCACCTGCCGATTGGTGGCCCACAATCGCGAGCCTGGCCGTCCTGGAGGCCCCCCCGGTACGGATCCCCCCGCCCCTCCGACCAGGGTGGACGCATCCGCAGCCGCCACTCCGAGTACCCGCCGGGTGGAACCATGAGTGAACCACACTGGCGGGAACTCGGCCAGTTGCAGGCAGAGAATCGCCACGGGGGCCTCTTTCAATGGCCCCCGACAGGCGCCACGTCCCCGGAGAATCGCGGGAGCTGCATCAGACCCGATTGCGGGTTTAACGCCCATTCTCCGGCCTGTGCTGAGCGCGATTGCGGTGCAGAGACTCGGATGCTAAATTGTGGTAATGCAGACCAATGTTTTAGACCAATGTAGACCAATATTTTAGACCAATGCAGACCAATGTTTTAGACCAATGATGCTGAATATTCAGAGTACCAGCACAAGGGCAACAGGGAGATGACTTGACTGCTGTGATTCCTCCACAGAGTTCAGTTCCGAACCTTAATTACATCAGCTTGGAGAGGATGACTAGCTTGGAGGTGGCTGTGTGGGAGAACTGTAGGGAACATCAATCTTGGTTTCTGTCCCATACCTTTCCATGGTCACTAACCCACTATGTCAGTTTGGACAAATTCTTAGAGCAGGTAAGCCCAATAACAGAAAACAACCTTAAACAAGGTAAAAAAGAAAGTGATGAGGTCCTAAAAGCAGAATACAGGAAGCTGGGAAGGAAGTTAAGAAATCGGATTTCAAAGCTAGTGATCTCAGGATCGGTGCCACGTGCGAGTCAGTGTAGAAATGACAGGATATATAGGATGAATACATAGCTGAAGAGATGGTTTCAGAAGGAGGGTTTCAGATTACTGGGGCATTGGGACCAGTTCTGGGGGAGGTGGGACCTGTACAAACCGGACGGGCTACGCCTGAGCAGGACTGGAACTGATGTCCTAGGGGGGATTTGCTAGAGCGGTGGGGGGGTTTAAATTAATATACCGGGGGATGGAAACCTATGCAAGGAGTTAGAGAAAGAGGGAGCAAGGACAAAAACAAAAGGTAGAAAAGTGATAGGTGGAGAAACCAAAAGCAAAATTTAAACAGGGCAATAGATAAAAATATTGGGAGCAAGATAAACAATGTGAAAAATGCAAACTTAAAGGCTCTGTGCCTTAATGCACGGAGCATTTGCAATAAAGTGGATGAACTAATCGTGCAGATAGATATAAATGGGTCTGACATAATTGGGATTACGGTGACATGGCACCAGGGTGAACAGAGATGGGAACTGAATGTCCCAGGGTTCTCAATATTTAGGAAAGACAGGCATAAAAGAAAAGGGGGTGGTGTGACTCTTCTGGTTAAAGAGGAAATTAACACAGCAGTGAGAAAGGATATTAGCTCTAACAATGTGGAATCTGTATTGGTAGAGTTGAGAAATACCAAGGGACAAAAAACATTAGTGGGTGTCATATATAGACCCCCAAACTGCAGTGGTGAGGTTGGGGATGGCATTAAACACGAAATTAGAGATGCATATAATAAGGGAATATTGGTGACCATGGGTGATTTTAATCTTCACATAAATTGGGCAAATCAAATTAGCCACAATGCCGTAGAGGAGGAATTTCTGGAGTGTATACGGGATAGTTTTCTTGACTAATATGTGGAAGAACCAACTAGAGGGCAGGCCATCTTAGATTGGGTACTGTGTGATGAGAAGGGAATCATTGCCAATCTGGCTGTGCGAGACCCCTTGGGGATGAGTGACCATAACATGTAGAATTTTTTATCAAGATGGAGAGTGAAGTAGCTGATTCAGAGACTAGGGTGCTGAATCTTAATAAAGTGAACTATGAAGATATGAGGCGTGAGTTGGCGTTGACAGATTGGGGAGAGTTACTGAAAGGGATGACAGTGGATAGACAATGGCAAACATTCACGGAATGCATGGGGGAACTGCAGCAACTGATCATTCCTATCTGGAAGGAAAGCAAAGTGGGTAAGAGGGCCAATCCATGGCTTACAAAGGAAATTAGAAACAGTATCTGATCCAAGGAGGAAGCATACAGATTGGCCGAGAAAAATAAGGGGCGGGATTCTCCAATAATCGCGTGATGGCCAGAACCTGGCGACAGAAACGGCGCAGATCACTCCGGCGTCGAGCCCCCCCAAATGGTGCAAATTCTCTGGCCCAGAATGGGCTAGTAGCGGCGTGATGCCATTCGCGACGGCATCACCCATCGCGGACGCACGCCGTCATTGACGCCGGGCAGCGTCACAGCACAGCACACAAAGACGCCCCCGCCAGAGACCCGACAAGATGGCCGCCCGCCACACAGCCCCGAGCTTCCAGGAGCGCGACATCGAGGCGCTCCTGGATGCAGTAGAGCAGAGGAGGCAGGCTCTGTACCCCAGACACAGCCACAGGCTTTCCCCATGCCTCAGCCGGCGCCTGTGGAGGAAGGTGGCAGAAGCCGTCAGCGCTGTGGTTGTAACACCAAGGACAGGCGCCCAGTGCCACAAGAAGGTGAATTGACCTCGTCAGGGCAACCAGGATGAGTACCCCCACCCCCCCCCCGCCATCCAATGG
The DNA here is from genome assembly GCF_902713615.1 of Scyliorhinus canicula. Classification (NCBI taxonomy): domain Eukaryota; kingdom Metazoa; phylum Chordata; class Chondrichthyes; order Carcharhiniformes; family Scyliorhinidae; genus Scyliorhinus; species Scyliorhinus canicula. Next base: position 163,210,455 of record NC_052150.1, on the reverse strand, counting down.
GCGGCACACCCCCCAGGTGCAACCAACCCTAACCCTAATGTGCTGTCGCCCAGCAACCAGCCCTTCAGCCGGGGTTGGAGTCCCTCGAACATGCCGGGGATGTAAGACTGCGCCAATACGTATGAGTCATGTACACTTCCCGGGTACCGGGCGCAGACGTGCAGGATCATCATGCGGTGGTCACAGACCATTTGAATGTTCATGGAATACGTCCCCTTCCTATTGGTGAACACGGCCCTGTTATCTGCAGGTGGCCGCACAGCGACGTGCATCCCATCGATCGCGCCCTGGACCATGGGAAACCCAGCCACGGCAGCGAAGCCCTCTGCCTGGGCATCCTGGCTGGCCCGATCCACAGGGTACTGGATGTAGCGGTCTGAAAGGCACATAGGGTGTCTGTCACTGCCCGGATGCACCGGTGCACCGATGCCTGTGAGATGCCGGACAGGTGCCCACTCAGTGCCTGGAACGACCTGGTGGCATAAAAGTTCAGGGCCACCGTAACCTTGACGGACAAGGGGAGAGGGTGTCCTCTCCCAGTGCCACACGGTGCCAGCTGTGCCATCAGGTGGCAGATGTGTGCCACGGTTTCCTGGCTCATCCGGAGTCTACTCCTGTATGCCCAGTCCATGAGGTCCTTGTACGACGAGTGGGCCGGTACACGCGGGGCCCTCCTCGGGGGTCTCCGTCGCCCTGACGTCACCACCTCCTCCTCCTTCTCCTTGTCCTGTCGGGCGGGGCGGCCCTCCAGCCTGGGCGGCTGCCACCTGCCCCTCTGCAGCACGCTCCTCTGCGGCAGCTTGCACCGCCTCCCTGGCACGCTCCTCCCCCATGGCAACATGTACAAGTGCGGCAGTCGCCACGGCGGCCAACATCGCTGGCTGATCAGCAAACAGAGCTTCCCGAAGGGGGTGGGGGTGGGGGGAACGACGACAAGTCATCATTGCCCTACCCCCCACCCACCCCCCCCCCTCTCCCTTCACCCTGGCACTCACCCCCCCCCCCCTCGCCCTCTCTATTCTCCACGGCACTCTCCCCCTCCCCGGCACTCGCCCTCTCCCCCCTCCCCGGCACTCTCCCCATGCCCGGCACTCTCCCCATCCCCGGCACTCTCCCTCTTCCCGGCACTCACCCTCTCCCCCCTCCCCGGCACTCTCCCTCTTCCCCCTCCCCGGCACTCTCCCTCTCCCCGGCACTCTCCCTCTTCCGGCGACTCACCCCTCTCTACCCCCGTCCCCGGGCACTCTCCCCCTGCCCCGGCACTCTCGCCTCTTCCGGCACTCACCTCCTCTCCCCCTCCCCGGCACTCTCCATCTGTCCCCCTCCCCGGCAAAGCTCTCTCCCCTCCCCGTCACTCCTCCCTCTCCCCCTCCCCGGCACTCTCCCCCTCCCCGGCACTCACTCCCCTCCCGTGGCACTCTCCCTCTTCCCGGCACTCTACCTCTTTCCCGGCACTCTCCCTCTCCCCGGCACTCATCCCTCTCCCCACTCCCCGGCACTCTCCCTCTGCCCCCTCCCCGGCACTCTCCCCCTCCCCGGCACTCTCCCTTTCCCCCCTCCCTGGCACTCTCCCCCTCCCCGGCACTCGCCCTCTCCCCACTCCCCGGCACTCTCCCTCGCCCCCCTCCCCGGCCCTCTGCCCCCTCCCCGGCAACTCATCCCTCTCCCGGCACTCGCCCTCTCCCCCTCTCCGGCACTCGCCCTCCCCCCCCCTCCCCGGCACTCTCCCCCTCCCCCCTCCCCGGCACTCGCCCTCTCCCCCTCCCGGCACTCTCCCCCCTCCCCGGCACTCTCCCCCCTCCGCGGCACTCTCCCTCTCCCCACTCCCCGGCACTCTACCTCTCTCCCCACCCCGGCACTCGCCCTCTCCCCCTCCCCGGAACTCTTCCCCTCCCCGGCACTCTCCCCCTCTCCAGAACTCTCCCTCACCCCCTCAACCCGGCACTCGCCCTCTCCCCCTCACCCCGGCACTCTCCCTCTCCCGGCACTCGCCCTCTCCCCCCTCCCCGGCACTCTCCCCCTCACCCCGGCACTCGCCCTGTCCCCCTCCTCGGCACTCTCCCCCTCCCCGGCACTCACCCCCCTCCCCGGCACTCGCCCTCTCCCCCTCCCCGGCACTCTCCACCTCTCCGGCACTCTCCCTCTCCCCCCTCCCCGGCACTCTCCCCCTCCCCGGCACTCTCCCCCTCCCCGGCACTCTCCCTCTTCCCGGCACTCTCCCTCTTCCCGGCACTCTCCCTCTCCCCGGCACTCACCCTCTCCCCACTCCCCGGCACTCTCCCTCTGCCCCCTCCCCGGCACTCTCCCCCCTCCCCGCACTCGCCCTCTCCCCACTCCCCGGCACTCTCACTCTCCCCCCTCCCCGGCCCTCTCCCCCTCCCCGGCACTCTCCCTCTCCCGGCACTCGCCCTCTCCTCACTCTCCGGCACTCTCCCTCTCCCCCCTCCCCGGCACTCTCCCACTCCCCCCTCCCCGGCACTCGCCCTCTCCCCCTCCTGGCACTCTCCCCCCTCCCCGGCACTCTCCCCCCTCCCCGGCACTCTCCCTCTCCCCACTCCCCGGCACTCTCCCTCTCTCCCCTCCCCGGCACTCGCCCCTCTCCCCCTCCCCGGAACTCTTCCCCTCCCCGGCACTCTCCCCCTCTCCAGAACTCTCCCTCACCCCCTCAACCCGGCACTCGCCCTCTCACCCTCCCCTGCACTCACCCTCTCCCCCCTCCCCTGCACTCACCCTCTCCCCCCTCCCCGGCACTCACCCTCTCCCTCCTCCCCAGCACTCGCCCTCTCCTGGCACTCGCCCTCTCCCCCTCACCCCGGCACTCTCCCTCTCCCCGGCACTCACCCCCTCCCCGGCACTCACCCTCTCCCCACTCCCCGGCACTCCCACCTCCCCGGCACTCTCCCTCTCCCCCCTCCCCGGCACTCACTCCATCCCCGGCACTCTCCCTCTCCCCCCTCCCCGGCACTCTCCCCCTCCCCGGCACTCTCCCCCTCCCCGGCACTCACCCTCTCCCCCCTCCCCGGCACACTCCCCCTCCCCGGCACTCTCCCTCTCCCCGGCACTCACCCTCTCCCCCCTCCCCGGCACTCTCCCTCTTCCCCCTCCCGGCACTCGCCCTCTCCCCCCTCCCCGGCACTCTCCCCCTCTCCGGCACTCTCCCTCTCCGGCACTCTCCCTCTCCCCCCTCTCCGGCACTCTCCCTCTCCCCGTCACCGGCACTCTCCCCTTCTCCGGCACTCTCCCTCTCCCACCTCCCCGGCACTCGCCCTCACCCCAGCACTCGCCCTCTCCCGGCACTCACCCTCTCCCCCTCCCCGGCACTCTCCCCCTCTCCGGCACTTTCCCTCTCCGGCACTCTCCCTCTTCCCCCTCCCCGGCACTCGCACTCTCCCCCCTCCCCGGCACTCACCCTCTCCCCACTCCCCGGCAATAACCCTCTACCCCCTCCCCGGCACTCGCCCTCTACCCCCTCCCCGGCACTCTCCCCTCTCCCCCTCCTCGGCACTCGCCCTCTACCCTCTCCCCGGCACTCGCCCTCTCCCCCCTCCCCGGCACTCACCCTCTCTCCCCTCCTCGGCACTCACCCTCTCCCCACTCCCCGGCACTCTCCCTCTCCCCGGCACTCGCCCTCTACCCCCTCCCCGGCACTCGCCCTCTACCCCCTCCCCGGCACTCGCCCTCTCCCCCCTCACCGGCACTCGCCCTCTACCCCCCTCCCCGGCACTCGCCCTCTCCCCCCTCCCCGGCACTCACCCTCTCCCCCCCTCCCCGGCACTCACCCTCTCCCCACTCCCCGGCTCTCGCCCTCTCCCCGGCAGTCATCCTCTCCCCACTCCCCGGCACTCGCCCTCTCCCCACTCCCCGGCTCTCGCTCTCTCCCCGGCACTCGCCCTCTCCCCACTCCCCGGCACTCGCCCTCTTCCCCCCGGCACTCGCCTCTCCCCCCCTCCCCGGCACTCTCCCTCTCCCCCCCCCGGCACTCGCCCTCTCCCCCCTCCCCGGCACTCTCCCCCTCCCCCTCCCCGGCACTCTCCCTCTCCCCCTCCCCGGCACTCCGCCCTCTCCCGACTCCCCAGGACTCGCTCTCTCCACCCTCCCCGGCACTCTCCCCCCCCCGGCACTCACCCTCCCCGGCACTCGCCCTCTCCCCCCCCCCCTGCACTCTCCCTCTCCCCCTCCCCGGCACTCTCCCCCTCCCCGGCACTCTCCCTCCCCCCCCCGCACTCACCCTCTCCCCTCCCCGGCACTCGCCCTCTACCCCCTCCCCGGCACATCCGCCTCTACCCCCTCCCCGGCACTCGCCCCCTCCCCCCTCCCCGGCACTCTCCCCCTCCCCGGCACTCGCCCCTCTCCCGGCACTCTCCCTCTCCCCCCTCCCCGGCACTCTCCCTCTCCCCACTCCCCGGCACTCTCCCTCTCACCGCACCCTCCCTCTCCCCCCTCCCCGGCACTCTACCTCTCCCCCCTCCCTGGCACTCTCCACCTCTCCGGCACTCCCCCTCTCCCCCCTCCCCGGCACTCTCCCCCTCCCCGGCACTCTCCCTCTCACTGGCACCCGCCCTCTCCCCCCTCCCTGGCACTCTCCCTCTCCCCCCGCCCCGGCACTCTCCCCCTCCCCGGCACTCTCCCCCTCCCCGGCACTCTCCCCCTCTCCGGCACTCCTCCTCTCCCCCCTCCCTGGCACTCTCCCCCTCCCCGGCACTCTCCCCCTCTCCCGGCACTCGCCCTCTCCACACTCCCCGGCACTCTCCCCCTCTCCGGCACTCCCCCTCTCCCCCCTCCCCGGCACTCTCCCCCTCTCCGGCACTCTCCCTCTCCCCCCTCCCCGGCACTCACCCTCACCCCAGCACTCGCCCTCCCCGGCACTCACCCTCACCCCAGCACTCGCCCTCCCCGGCACTCACCCTCACCCCAGCACTCGCCCTCCCCGGCACTCTCCCCCTCCCGGCACTCTTGCTCTCCCCCCTCCCCAGCACACGCCCCCCCCCCCCCCCCACCCAGCACTCGCCCTCTCCCCGGCACTCGTCTCCTTCCTGGCATTCGCCCCCTCACCCCTCCCCAGCATTTCTTCTGCGACCTCCCCGCGCCGGGACCTACCTCCACGCTGTCCGACATCAAACATCAGCACTGGTTGATGCCGTTAAAAAAGGTGGGTCACGCTGGCGGGACTTCGGCCCTTCCGGCCGGGAGATTTCGGGCAGCCCCGGGGTCCATAGCGTTGCGCCGGTCCCCGCATTCTCCGAGGCGGGCGGTGCGATTCACACCTCAGCTACTTTTGTGGGGTCGGAGAATTCGGAGAACGGCGGGGGCGGGATTCACGCCGGTCCCCAGAGATTCGCCGACCCGGCGGGAGGGTCGGAGAATCCCGCCCAAGAGGTCTGAGAATTGGGAGCAGTTTAGAATTCAACAAAGAAGGACAAAGGGATTGATTAAGAAGGGGAAAGTATAGTACAAAAGAAAGCTTGCAGAGAACATAGAGACAGACACTAAGAGTTTCTACAGATATGTGAAGAGAAAGAGATTGGTAAATAGAAATGTAGGACTCCTACAGACAGAAGCAGTGGAATGCATAATAAGTGACAAAGAAATGGCTGAGCAATTAAATGCATATTTTGGTTCTGTCTTCACAAAAGAGGAAACAAATCAGGGGCTGAATCCTCCCCTACCCGGCGGGACAGGGAGTCCCGGCGGGATGGAGTGGCGTGAACCATTCCAGCATCGGGCCGCCCCAAAGGTGCGGATTTCTCTGCACCTTTAGGGGCCAAGCCCTCACCTTGAGGGGCTAGGCCCGCGCCAGAGTGGTTCCCGTCCCGCCGGCTGGCGTGGAAGGCCTTTGGGGCCACGCTAGCAGGGCCAAAGGGACTTCGGCGGCCGGCGGAAGTCCGCGCATGCGCAGGAGCGTCAGCGGCTGCTGACGTCATCCCCATGCATGCGCAGGGGAGGGGGTCACTTCTGCATTGGCCATTTCGTAGCCTGTGGCCGACGCGGAAGGAAAAGAGTGCCCCCACGCCACAAGCCCGCCCGCGGATCTGTGGGCCCCGATCGCGGGCCAGGCCACCATGGGGGCACCCCCTGGCACCAGATTGCCCCGCGCCCACCCCAGGACCCCGGGCCCGTCCGCAACGCCAGTCCCGCCGGTAAGGGAAGTGGTTTGATACACGCCGGCAGAACCGGCATTACAGCAGCGGGACTTCGGCCCCTCGCGGGCCGGAGAATCGCTGGTAGGGGAGGGGGTCTGACCGGCGCGGCGCAATTCCTGCCCCCGCAGAATATCCGGTGCCGGAGACTTCGAGAGACAACGGAGTCGGGATTCACGCCGGCCCCCGGTGATTCTCCGACCCGGCGGGGGGTCGGAGAATACAGCCCCAGATAGCAGAAATGCTGGAAAATGAAAGGTTTAGTGAGAGGGAAGAACTGAGGGAGATCAATATTAGTAGAGAAATGGTGCTGGGAAAACTGATGGAATTGAAGGCGGATAAATCCCAAGGGCCTGAGAATCTGCATCCCATAGTGCGTAAGGAGGTGGCTCTGGAAATAGTGGACACATTGGTGGTCATCTTCCGGGATTCTATAGACTCTGGAACGGTCCCTGCAGATTGGAGGGTAGCTTACATCACTCCGATATTCAAAAAGGGAGGTAGAGAGAAAGTAGGGAATTATAGACCAATAAGCCTAACATCGGAAGTGGGGGAAATGCTTGAATCCATTATCAAGTTCTTTATAGCAGAACATTTAGAAAGCAGTGGCAGGATCAGTCAGTCAGCATGGATTTATGAAAGGAAAATTATGCTTGACAAATCTGTTGGAATTCTTTGAAGATGTAACCAGTACAGTCGACAAGCGGGAGCCAGTCGATGTGGTATATTTGGACTTTCAGAAGGCGTTTGACAAAGTCCCGCATAAGAGATTATTGTGCAAAATTAATGCGCATGGGATTGGGGGAAATGTATTGAAGTGGATAGAAAACTGGTTGGTCGAGAGGAAACAAAGAGTAGGGATTAATGGATCCTTTTCAAATTGGCAGGCAGTAACTAGTGGGGTACCACAGGGATCGGTGCTGGGACCCCATCTATTCACAATATATATGAATGATTTGGATGAGGGAGCAAAATGTAACATCTCAAAGTTTTCAGATGATACCAAGTTAGGTGGGAGGGTGAATTGTGATGAGGATGCAGGGATCCTACTGCAAGATCTGGACAGGTTGGGCGAGTGGGCAAACCAATGGCAGATGCAGTATAATTTGGATAAGTGTGAGGTTATTCACTTTGTAAGCAAAAACAGGAAGGCTGATCACTACCTGAATGGTTGTAAATTGGGAGAGGGGAGTGTGCAGCAGGACCTGGGTGTCCTTGTGCACCAGTTGCTGAAGGTAAGCATGCAGGTGCAGCAGGCGGTAAAGAAGGCTAATGGTATGTTGGCCTTCATTGTGAGAGATTTCGCATACAGAAGCAGGGATGTGTTGCTGCAATTGTGCAGTACCTTGGTGAGGCCACACCTAGAATATTATGTGCAGTTTTGGTCTCCTTCTCTGAGGAAGGATGTTCTTGCTCTCTTGGGAGTGCAGCGAAGGTTTACCAGACTGATTCCAGGGATGGCTGGACTGTCATATGAGGAGAGATTGAGTAGGTTAGGATTGTTCTCGTTGGAGTTCAGAAGAATGAGGGGGGATCTCATAGAGATTTATAAAATTTTAACGGGACTATACAGGGTAGATGCAGGGAAGATGTTACCAATGATAGGTGTGTCCAGGACCAGGGTTAAACAGTCTGAGGATTCAGGGTGAAACACTTTGGACAGGTTTAAGGAGGCATTTCTTCACACAAAGTGCAGTGAGCCTGTGGAATTCATTACCACAGGAAGTAGTTGATGCGAAACTTAGAATATATCCAAGAGGTGGATAGATATATATATATATGGGGCTGGTTTAGCTCACTGGGCTAAATCGTTTAAAATCGTTGGCTTTTAAAGCAGACCAAGCAGGCCAGCAGCACGGTTCGATTCCCGTACCAGCCTCCCTGGACAGGCTCAGAATGTGGCGACTAGGGGCTTTTCACAGTAACTTCATTGAAGCCTACTCGTGACAATAAGCGATTTTCATTTCATTTCATATAACACTTGAGAAGAATGGGATCAAAGGCTATGGGGAGAAAGCAGGATTAGGCTATTGAGTTGGATGATCAGCCATGATCGGGTTCAAATGGCGGAGCAGGCTCGTAGGGCCAAAAGGCCTCCTCCTGCTCCTATCTTCTATGTATCTATGTATGTAACAAGGACATTTTTCTTTTACTAATTAAGGATAAGCACAATATCGTAAATGACAGCACATTGTTTCAAACAGTCAAATAGAATCTACCTCAGAATCTACTAAATGATTCGGCCTGATACAATATTCTATTATTTGTCAGAAAGGTGAATCTATCTCCACCTCAAAGCATTATCTTGGTCACTGACTCTATATAATAGACATTGTAAGCCAAGTCACATGGGCACAAATTAATTATGTATTCTGCTTCATATCAGCATTCCTTTGTTGTCATGACTTAGGGCAGAGAGTTAATTTGCTTCGCATCATCTTGGATTTTAGAGTTATGAAGTAAAATGCTCAATTCCTGAATCATAAGAGATGTATATTATGAAGCTGAGTGCAATCATTCAAATCAGAACAAGAAATGCATCAAGAAATAGTTACATGGCAACATGCAGCTAAATATATACTGAAATATTTCAGTTGACGTTAATGTGATAAATTATTTTCAATTTAAGATCCCCAATGACATTTTAATATGTGATTGTGCTTGGGAAAACCACCTTTGAAAGCAAATCTCTAAAAACATCATCCATGGAAGTATAATGCACATGGTCTGTTATATGTTAGGGGCAGCACGGTAGCATTGTGGATAGCACAATCGCTTCACAGCTCCAGGGTCCTAGGTTCGATTCCGGCTTGAGTCCCTGTCTGTGTGGAGTCTGCACATCCTCCCTGTGTGTGCGTGGGTTTCCTCTGGGTGCTCCGGTTTCCTCCCACAGTCACAAAGATGTGCAGGTTAGGTGGATTGGCCATGATAAATTGCCCTTAGTGTCCAAAATTACCCTTAGTGTTGGGTGGGGTTACTGGGTTATGGGGATAGGGTGGAGGTTTTGACCTTGGGTAGGGTGCTCTTTCCAAGAGCCGGTGCAGACTCGATGGGCCGAATGGTCTCCTTCTGCACTGTAAATTCTATGATAATCTAATTTTGTCCCATCCTCTCAGGAACATGTTGGTGATCCATAATGGGAAGATCATTAATTGGTCGATGGTGGGGCATGGTACAAGACCCAAGTTTGACCCTGATCGCCAGCTATCACACACATATGCTTACCTACCATCATGAAGGACTTGATAGCTGTCATCAGAAATGTTAAAGAATTTTCAGTTCCTTAAAAACTAAAATGGATGCCAATTGCAGCACATCCATTTCTGAACCAGTCTCATAGATCACCTGATATTGATCTGGGAATTAAATCTGGGATATTCATGGTCATGGTGCTGAAGATAGTAAATCATTGGAAGATCTTGGCCGGGATTCTCCGACCCCCATGCTGGGTCGGAGAATCCCCAGGGGGTGGCACGAATCATGCCCCGCCGCCGGCTGCCCTATTCTCTGTAGCTGTTTTTCGGACGGTGATGGGATTCCCACCACACCGGTTGGGGACTGTTGACAACAGCCACCCCCCCCCCCCCGGCAATTCTCCAGGCCCCGATGGGTCAAGCGGCCATTCAGTTTTGGCCTGCCGGCGTGAATTACTCACCTCAAGCACGGCGAGACCTGGCAGGTAAGTGTGCGGGGATGGTCTTCGGGGGGGGGGGGGGGGGTCGCGGGGGGATCCGACCCCGGGGGCCCCTGTAGGGCTCCGCCATATTGCCCGGGGGCCAGCGCGGTGAAGAGAACCCCCCGCGAATGCACAAAAATACGCCGGCCGGTCTGCGCATTTGCGGAATCACGCTGGCCGTTCCGCGCATGCATGAACTTGCGCCGGCCCTTCGCCGTCGGCTGGAGCGGCGCCAACACCTCCGCCATCCACTTAGCCATATGGCCTGGGGGCCGGCATGGAGAAGAGAACCCCCCGTGAATGCGCAAAAATACGCTGGCCGGTCTGCGCATGCGCAGAATCATGCCAGCTGTTCCGCGCATGCGCGAGATCATGCCGGCCATTCTGCACATGCGCGAACTTGCGCCGACCTTCGGCACCAGCTGGAGCGGCGCAAACACCTCCGCCGCCCACCTAACCTCCGAGAATTCCTCACTTTCGGGGGCTGTTGACGCCGGAGTGGTTGGCGGGGGTTTTCGCGCCAGCGTGGGGAATTAGTCCCCAGGAGGGAGTATCCCACCCCTTGTTTTTAAGAAAATAAATCTGATTTTGAAATTAAGTTATAAATCTGATGATTTAATGTCCTTGGTAAAAGGAGACAAAGTCAGCCTCTGATTACTGATTCTAATCCAGTGAGATACCAGTCTCTCACAGAAATGGAATTGCTGACACTTTGTCCCCCACCTCAGTCCACACACAAATCCAGCCGGTTTGAAAGAACGGGTTTCATCATGACTGCTGTATGTAAAGCAGTAGAAAGACTGAATGCATTGATTTGGATTTGTTTATTGTCATGTGTACCAAGGTACAGTGAAAAGTATTTTTCTGCGAGCAGCTCAAACAGATCATTTATTACATGAAAATAAAATAAAATAAAATGAAATACGTAATAGGGCAACACAAGATACACATTTTCCAAAATTCCCTCATTTCTGGAAAGCACCCGGCAGGTTAGAAAACCGCAAATATAACAGCACTATTATTTATTTATTTTTAAAATTCAGAGTACCCAATCAATTTTTTCCAATTAAGGGGCAATTTAGCGTGACCTGCACATGCACATCTTTGGGTTGTGGGGGCGAAACACACGCAGACACGGGGACAATGTGCAAACTCCACACAGGCAGTGACCCAGAGCCGGGATCGAACCTGAGACCTACCGTGAGGCGGCAGTGCTAACCACTGTGCCCTGTGCTGCCCTAACAGCACTATTATAAATGGAGGGAGACAGAATTCAGGAGACGACAAAGTCAGTTAGAACATAGAACATGGGGGACTTCCGGTTGCGGCTATGACCAGCTAAGTCGCACATTTGGCAGCTCCTGCGACAAAGGTGTTTAAGGGCCGATTGGAGGGCCCCGACGGTACTGTAAAGACGAATCCCGGTGGGGGAAGGCTCCCTGAGGAGAGTGAGACCAACTTTATGGTCGGTACTCGGAGTGGGGCGACAAAAAAAGCGGCAGCAGCTCCCCGAAAAAAGCGGGGGAAGAGGACCAAAATGGCGGCCGGTGGCGCACTAGAAGATTGGAGAAAATGGGCGGAGGAGCAGCAGGCCGCTCTCCTCCGGTGTTTTACGGAGCTGAAAGTGGAACTCTTAGAGTCTATGAACGCGACGACCACAAGGCTGATGGGGGCCCAGGCGACCCAAGAGGCGTCGATAAGAGAGCTGCAGCAGGAGATGACTGCAAGGGAGGAGGAGGCCACGGTCCTCGTGGGAAAGGTGGAGGTGCACGAGGCACTCCACCTGAAATGGCAGAGCCGCTTTGAGGAGCTGGACACTCGAATGAGGCGGAAGAACTTGAGGATCCTGGGCCTAGCAGAAGGCCTGGAGGGGCCTGATCTCCCGAAATATGTAGCGGAGATGCTGAGCTCCCTGATGGGAGAGGGGGCCGGTCCATCGCCCCTGGAGCTGGAAGAAGCATATCGGGTCATGGCTAGGCGGCCTAGGGCGAACGAGCCCCCGAGGGCGGTGCTGGTGCGATTCCAGCGTTTCTGTGATCGGGAGAAAGTGCTGAGGTGGGCCAAGAGGGAGAAAAGCAGCAAATGGGAGAATTCGACGGTGCGGATATATCAGGACTGGAGTGCGGAGGTGGCAAAGCGGCGGGCCCGGTTTAACCGGACGAAGGCGGTGCTGCACGCAAAGAGGATCAAGTTCGGAATGCTGCAGCGAGCGCGCTTGTGGGTCACCTACAAGGACCAGCACCATTACTTTGAGACCCCAGAGGAGGCATGGACTTTTGTTCGGGAGGAAAAGCTGGACCTGAACTAGAACTTGGGAACGCCGGCGGTCGAGGCCGCCCGAGTACCCTTGACTGATCAAGTGGCCCATGTCTTTCTTAGGCCAGGTCGGAACTTGGTTAAAGTTGATGGATCGTTTGGTTTCTTTGAAACTTGTGTTATGGGGGGTTTCTTTGTTCCTCTTTGTGTGTCTCTTCCCGTTGCCAACTTCCCTTAATTATTGTTGTTGTAGGGGGGGCTTTTTTACTGTTTTTTGATCTGTTCTTTAAGGGTTATGGTTACTGTTCTGTTCGATGGAGGGTGATGGTTAAATACGTTATTATTGGGTAGTTATTTAGTTATTTAGTTATGCAGGCATAGTTATGTATTTATGTATTTATTTGAGATTTGTTATTTATATTGTTATATTGTTAAGTTGGGGAGGCGGGACGGGGGGGGTGCAAGTTGGTTATGCGTGTTTTCTTTTTCTCTTTTTTCTTCCTCTCGTTTTAAGGGGGCTTTTTTATGGGCTTGGATGGGGACGGGGGTGGAATTGAAGATGGCGGGGTAGGGTGTGGCCGGGCGAAAGCGCGGGCTTTCCCCTGTTTCCCGCGCGCGGGACGGAGGAAGGGGGAGGAGAGAAGAGTGGGGTGTGGCCAGCAATGGCGGTTTTTCCCGCGCTGAAGCGGGGTCAGAGAGGGATGGCAAGGGGGGGGGAGGCCCCTCCCCCCCCACATCGGGAGGAGTCGGAGTGTGGCAGGGGCAGCCGGGTCAGCGAAAACCAGCTGACTCTCGGGAGTACGATGGTGGATACACCGCGGCTAGGAGGGGTCCTAGCCAGGGGGGGGGGGGGGGGGAAGGGGGGTTAGGGGGGGATACCGGGTTGCTGCTGGAAAGGCCGAGGACGGGAAGGGAAGAACGGGAGGAGAGAGGGGGGGGGGGCCATCGCCATGGGGAACGGGTCAGAAGGGGAGGGTCGACCCGGGGCGAACAGGGGACAGGACATGGCTAATAGACAGGGGAAAGGGACGGGTCGCTCCGCGACCCGGTTGATTACTTGGAACGTGAGGGGGCTGAATGGGCCGGTCAAGAGATCAAGGGTTTTTTCACACCTAAAGGGACTGCAGGCGGATGTGGCAATGTTGCAGGAGACTCACTTGAGAGTAGTAGACCAGGTACGCCTGAGAAGGGGGTGGGTGGGTCAGGTGTTCCACTCAGGCTTGGACGCAAAGAACCGGGGGGGTGGCGATTTTGGTGGGAAAGAGGGTGTCGTTCGTGGCGGCGCAGGTGGTAGCAGATAAGGAGGGTAGGTACGTGATGGTGAAGGGTAGGCTGCAGGGAGAGAATGTGGTGCTGGTGAATGTGTATGCCCCGAATTGGGATGACGCGGGTTTTATGAGGCGCCTGTTGGGCCTCATTCCGGGTCTGGAGGCAGGGGGCCTGATCATGGGGGGGGACTTCAATACAGTGCTCGACCCTGGGCTGGACAGATCGAGTTCCAGGACGAATAGGAGGCCGGCAGCGGCAGAGGTGCTAAGGGGGTTCATGGAGCAGATGGGGGGGGTAGACCCTTGGAGATTTGGCAGGCCAAGGGCGAGGGAGTATTCTTTTTTCTCCCACGTCCACAGGGTGTACTCCAGAATAGACTTTTTTGTACTGAGCAGGGGGCTGATTTCGAGAGTGCAGGACACGGAGTACTCGGCCATTGCGATTTCGGACCATGCACCACACTGGGTAGAGGTAGAACTGGGGGAAGCACGGGACCAGCGCCCGTTGTGGCGCCTGGATGTGGGGCTGCTGGCGGACGATGAGGTGTGCGGAAGGGTCCGGAAGGGCATTGAGAGATATCTGGGCACGAACGACACGGGCGAGGTGAAGGTGGGGGTAGTCTGGGAGGCCCTGAAAGCAGTGATCAGAGGAGAGCTGATCTCCATAAGGGCACACAGAGAAAGGAAGGAGAGGCAGGAGAGGGAGAGACTGGTGGGGGAACTTATAGAAGTGGACAGGAGATATGCGGAGACACCAGAGGAGGGGCTGTTGAGGGAGCGGCGCAGTTTACAGGCCCAGTTTGACCTACTGACCACTAGGAAGGCGGAGACGCAATGGAGAAGGGCACAGGGCGCGGTCTATGAGTACGGGGAAAAGGCGAGCAGGATGCTAGCACACCAGCTGCGCAAGCGAGATGCAGCCAGAGAGATTGGGGGAGTGAGAGAGAAGGGAGGGAACGTAGTGCAGAAGGGGCAAGAGGTGAACGGGGTCTTCAGGGATTTCTACAGGGAATTGTACCGGTCTGAGCCGCCCAGGAGGAGGGGGGGAATGGAGAACTTCCTCGATAGATTGAGGTTCCCAAAGGTCCAGGAGGAACGGGTGGAGGGGCTGGGGGCGCCGATAGAGCTGCAGGAGCTAGTTAAAGGGATAGGCCAGATGCAGGCGGGGAAGGCGCCGGGGCCGGATGGGTTCCCGGTGGAATTTTATAAGAAGTATGTGGACTTGGTGGGTCCAGTGCTGGTGCGAGCCTTCAATGAGGCGCGAGAGGGGGGGGTTCTGCCCCCGACAATGTCACAGGCCCTGATCTCCTTGATCCTGAAGCGGGACAAAGACCCTGTACAGTGCGGGTCCTACAGGCCTATCTCCCTCTTGAATGTAGATGCCAAACTGTTGGCAAAGGTCCTGGCAACCAGAATAGAGGATTGTGTGCCAGGGGTAATCCATGAGGACCAGACGGGGTTCGTAAAGGGACGACAACTTAACACAAATGTCCGGAGACTGTTGAATGTGATTATGATGCCAGCAGTGGAGGGGGAGGCTGAGATAGTGGTAGCACTGGATGCGGAGAAGGCATTCGATAGGGTGGAGTGGGAATACCTGTGGGAGACGCTGGAACGGTTTGGGTTTGGGGAGGGATTTATCAAGTGGGTGAAGCTGCTGTATTCGGCCCCGATGGCGAGTGTGGTTACAAACGGGGGGAGGTCAGAGTATTTTGGGCTCCATCGAGGTACCAGGCAGGGATGCCCCCTATCCCCCTTACTATTTGCATTAGCGATCGAACCGTTGGCGATGGCACTGAGGGGTTCAGGGGGGTGGAGAGGACTGACAAGGGGAGGGGAGGAACATCGGGTATCACTCTATGCGGATGATTTGTTGTTATATGTGGCGGACCCGGAAGGGGGAATGCCGGAGGTAATGGAAATACTAGCGGAGTTTGGGGACTTTTCGGGATATAAATTAAATGTGGGTAAAAGTGAGGTCTTTGTGATACACCCGGGAGATCAGGGGGAGGGAATTGGGCGGCTCCCCTTTAAGAGAGCAGTAAAGAGCTTCAGGTACTTGGGGGTGCAGGTGGCAAGGAACTGGGGGACCCTCCACAAGCTGAACTTTTCAAGGCTGGTGGAGCAGATGGAGGAGGAGTTCAAGAGGTGGGACATGGTACCGCTGTTGCTAGCAGGGAGGGTGCAGTCAGTCAAAATGACGGTCCTCCCGAGGTTCTTGTTTCTGTTCCAGTGCTTGCCCATCTTTCTCCCCAGGGCCTTCTTCAAGAAGGTAACTAGCAGCATTATGGGCTATGTGTGGGCACATGGCACCCCTAGAGTGAGAAGGATTTTCTTGGAACGGAGTAGGGACAGTGGAGGATTAGCGCTACCCAATCTTTCCGGATACTACTGGGCGGCGAACGCATCGATGGTGCGCAAGTGGGTGATGGAGGGGGAGGGGGCAGCTTGGAAACGTATGGAGAGGGCGTCCTGCGGCAATACAAGCCTGGGGGCGCTAGTAACGGCACCATGGCCGCTCCCCCCCACAAGGTATACCACGAGTCCGGTAGTGGCGGCCACCCTTAAAATCTGGGGGCAGTGGAGGCGACACAGGGGGGAAGTGGGGGGTCTGATGGCGGCGCCACTGAGAGGGAACCACAGATTTGTCCCGGGGAACACTGGCGGGGGATTCCAGAGCTGGCACAGGGCGGGCATCAGGCAACTGAGGGACATGTTCATAGAGGGGAGGTTTGCGAGCCTGGGAGAGCTGGAGGAGAAATTTGAGCTCCCCCCGGGGAACACGTTTAGATACCTGCAGGTGAAGGCATTTGCCAGACGACAGGTGGAAGGATTTCCCTTGCTTCCCGATAGAGGGGTGAGTGATAGGGTGCTGTCAGGGGTCTGGGTCGGAGAAGGGAAGGTCTCGGACATCTACAAAATAATGCAGGAGGTGGAGGAGGTATCGATAGAGGAGCTGAAAGACAAGTGGGAAGCGGAGCTGGGAGAGCAGATAGAAGATGGGACATGGGCGGATGCCTTAGAGAGGGTCAATTCGTCGTCGTCGTGCGCAAGGTTGGGCCTCATCCAATTTAAGGTGCTGCACAGAGCCCATATGACGGGGACTAGGATGAGTCGGTTCTTCGGGGGTGAGGACAGGTGTGTTAGGTGTTCGGGAAGCCCTGCGAACCATGTACATATGTTCTGGATGTGCCCGGCACTGGAAGAGTTCTGGGAGGGGGTGGCGGGGACGGTATCGAGAGTGGTGGGAACCAGGGTCAAACCAGGGTGGGGGCTAGCGATTTTTGGGGTTGGGGTGGAGCCAGGAGTACAGGAGGCAGGGGAGGCCGGAATATTGGCCTTTGCGTCCTTGGTAGCTCGGAGAAGGATCTTGATTCAGTGGAGGGACACAAGGCCACCAAGTGTTAACACCTGGTTAAACGACATGGCAAGCTTCATCCAATTGGAAAGAATCAAATTCGCCCTGAGAGGGTCGGTACAGGGGTTCTTCCGGCGGTGGCAGCCCTTCCTTGACTTTCTGGATCAGAGATAGGAACTGGAGGCCGAAACAGCAGCAACCCGGGGAGAAAGGCGGGGGGGGGGGGGAAGGGAGGGGGGGGATAGCAACGAAGGGAGCACGTCAGCGGGGGGTCGCGGGCAATGACTGCCCGAGGCCATCGGCAGAAAGGGAGAAACGGTTTGCTTGCTAGACTGGTAGCGCGGGGGGGGGGGGAGGGTGGGGGGGTGCGCGCGGGGGAGGGCGTGGGGAGGATTTTCCAGGGGGGATTTGTTGTGTTATAATTTAAAATGTAGTAGGGGTAAATGTTTGTATCGAAAAATTTCAATAAAAATTATAAAAAAAAAAAAGAACATAGAACATAGAACAGTACAGGCCCTTCGGCCCTCGATGTTGTGCCGAGCCATGATCACCCTACTCAAACCCACGTATCCACCCTATACCGTAACCCAACAACCCCCCCCCCCCCCCTTACTTTTTAGGACACTACGGGCAATTTAGCATGGCCAATCCACCTAACCCGCACATCTTTGGACTGTGGGAGGAAACCGGAGCACCCGGAGGAAACCCACGCACACACCGGGAGGACGTGCAGACTCCACACAGACAGTGACCCAACCGGGAATCGAACCTGGGACCCTGGAGCTGTGAAGCATTTATGCTAACCACCATGCTACCGTGCTGCCCCCTAAGTTAGCTTAATATTCTTCAGGAAGTGGAAACAGGACATTTAGAAAATTATAATACAATTAGGCAGAGTGAAGATCGTTTTGAGAAAGAGATATCACGTTTGAAAAATAATTAGGGTCCTCTGAGGATGTTACAAGCAGGGTGTACATAGGGGGGCCAATGGATGTGGTGTATTTGGATTCCCAAAAGGGAATTGATAAGGTGCATGGAGTAACAGCGTTCGTGTTTTTAGTCAACTATGACTCTTGTTCAGAACCAATTCTGAAAAACCAGTCATATTTGACTTGAAACACTTTCTCCATGGATGCTGCCTGCCCTGCTGAGTATTTCCAGCATAGCCTGTTTTTATTTCGCATCTCCTGAATCTGCAGTGTTTTGCTATTTTTAATAAGAGCTCATGCTGTTGGGGTGATAATTCAACATGCAGAGGGGAAGGCTAAGAGGAATCATAGAATTTACAGTGCAGAAGGAGGCCATTCAGCCCATCCCCATCGAGTCTGCTACCGGCCCTTGGAAAGAGAACCCAACCTAAGCCCATACCTCCACCCTATGCCCACCCTATCCCTGTAACACCAGCTGACCTTTTTTTGGACACTAAGGGCAATTTAGCAAGGACAGTCCATCTAACCTGCACATCTTTGGACTGTGGGAGGAAACCGGAGCACCCGGAGGAATCCCACACAGACACTGGGAGGACGTGCAGACTCTGCACAGACAATGACCCAAGCCAGGAATCGAACCTCGGTCTCTGGAACTGTGAAGCAACTGTACTAACCACTGTGCTACCAAGCTGCCCCTGTCTGATAGAGGTGTTCAAAACCATGAGGGGGCTGGATAAAGTTGTTAGCGAGAAACTGTTCCTATTTTTAAAAGGATTGACAATGAGAGAGCACAGATTTAGAGCCGGATTCTACATCCAGCGATGCTGAAATCGTAAATTGCGATCAGTTGGAGAATCGGGCATCAGCCGAAAATTGACACTGGCGCCGGGCGCCCAAGGGTGTGCCATGCTCCAGAGCCTTGATGGTGCCATGAATGTACCACTCATTAACATATCAATAACAGGCCCGACCTGGTAGTTTCCAGCCTCCCGTGATGTTCCACCTCCTCCAGGCGGACATGACGCCAGCCTGGTTCATTTAGAACATAGAACACAGAACAGTACAGCACAGAACAGGCCCTTCGGCTCTCGATGTTGTGCCGAGCAATGATCACCCTACTCAAACCCACGTATCCACCCTATACCCGTAACCCAACAACCCCCCCCCCCCCCCCCAACCTTACTTTTTAGGACACTACGGGCAATTTAGCATGGCCAATCCACCTAACCCGCACATCTTTGGACTGTGGGAGGAAACCGGAGCACCCGGAGGAAACCCACGCAGACACTGGGAGGACGTGCAGACTCCGCACAGACAGTGACCCAGTCGGGAATCGAACCTGGGACCCTGGAGCTGTGAAGCATTTATGCTAACCACCATGCTACCCTGCTGCCCTAGTTTCGCTTTCAGTTGGAGCCTAGTTTAGTTTCGCTTTCAGTTGGAGAGCTGCATTCAAAGCAAGCAGATGTGTATTGATCTGTCTCTCTGCAATCTAAAGAATGTCTCCAGATCACTTGATGATTTCAAAGTAATACCTGTTTCAGTAAGGAATGCAAACCTACTGGGCGACCCCCCACCGGGCCGGAGAATCGCCGGGGGATGGCTGCATTTAAAAACGGGGAACGGACACCGTTGCTGCTGAAGGAGATATAAAAGGTAAAAAAAGTTTCCAAAATCACAAAAGTGGGGTAACAGCTGCGGGGAGTAGCAGGGGCGACCAGGAAATGGGCGGTGAGTTCAGGGTTCCCCCTCCCCCGGGACTGGGGAGTCCAGGAACGGACCGTCATTGCCGCAGCCAGCAAGACAGCCATCTGGCTGCACACTGCACTGACTGCCCACCGTGTCCCGGAAATGTGCAGAGTGCCACTGGCCATATGGGTGCCGCCCTCCCCTACCAATGCCACCACCCCCCAAGGAAACCTCAGACCCCAACCAACCTACCAATGTGAGGTGCATGGTCCAGTGCAGCTAGTGGCCCACCAGGTGCTGGCACCCCTCAGTCCACCCATCTGAGGTGCTGCCCTATTGCATGAGAAGCAAAGGAGGAGCAGAGAGCACCCTATACAGCAGACGCATATACCATGGTTTTCTGGCATCCCCCTGACACACTTCCCCTCTCAGGACAGGTGTCCCACCAGTGATGCTATCAGCTAGCCAACCCCACAGGACCAGCGGCCATCACCGAGCCCCACCTGTCCAACAATCCTGCCCCCAGAGAGGAAGGCACAGCCCGCTTTGCACCGAGTGCCCACGGCACCCTACAGCTACGGTTCTAACGGGTGCCCATGCCCCTCACCCAGCGCATTCCGTGGGTCCTGCCCACACGCATGCCACCAAGCACAGCACCGATCAGTGGCACATGATGCCCCTCACCACGCCCCACAACTGGGTGCCACCGTGCTGACCAGCTTCCACATGGCCCATCCAAGGAGGACACCCACAGTACACTCCACAGGAGGGCATAGGACAGGGGCTGGAGAGCGTATCGCTGGCACGGTTAGCACCAGCCACCGTCCTGCTGCCAGCAGGGATGGGTGGCGAGGATAGAGGCCCTGGTGCCAGGCACGAATGGGGACAGTGGTGCTGCCTGGAAGGAAGAGTGTTGGGGGGGGCAAAATTGGGAAGGGGAGGGGTCATTTGGAGCAGATGCTGTAGTGCATGCCAGGGCCACTGTGTAACCCAATGGACCTAGGTGGGCACGAGAGTACTCACCATGCTAACATGGCTGTCCTTCATCCCCAGCTGTCAAGATCAAAGATCCATGAGATGAAGGTGAAAGTATTCCCTTTAATGTGGAAACCTTTGGAATGCTTTTATCAAGGTCAATTTCATTGCCCTTTAACTTTTTCAAGCCTCTGCACATGCTTAGAAGCCTAAATGCTTTGAACTGCATTGTTTACATTCACTTTTATGGTCCATTGCTTTTTACAAGTCTCTTGATTGACAGGACCAGGTAATTCAGAGGCTGGTTTCTGTTCTTTATTTGAATAGCTCTACAGGTGTTCATTAACTCTGAAATACTTCCTCTTTTGAGCAGGTGCTCTATCCAAAGACATTATTTTAAAAGAGGCTGTCTCTTTATTGTGAAGAGCTTCTTAGAAAAAGCAGATGCCCTTTCTGAGTCGGCCCCGCACCTGCTCTTTCATAGTGCTCCTGATGCGCTGTTCACCACTTTGCCAGGCAGACCGATTCCTGCCCTCCATCTCCATGCTGAGCTGGTCATCATGGACAACACTGTGATGCTGGACTCATGGACCCTCCTGTGTCACTGTCTCAGTTCAGTACTGCGCCTGCACAGGTGCTCCTTCCTCCCTGGTGCCACACACCAGTGTACATCTGGACAGCACTGCCATGAGATTCGTGCAACCACCAACACAAATGTCTGAAGTACAACCGGGAGCGGAGTGAGAGATGAGGGGGGGGTTTGGTGACCTGATGAGGACAAGGTGGGGAGGGGGGGGCGGCAATGGAATGGGAGATAGGGAGAGGGCTCACAATGGCAGGCAGAGGGACAAGGAGGTGGATGAACAAATTAAACAATGCAAGGCAGAGGAGATGGAATTTGGGCCGCGACAAGTATGCATGGAAAGCTTACAAATGAGGGGTCAAAGGAATACCATATGGAATACCACATTATTTACTCAAATGGGAAGGATGAAGACTCCAGAAGAAGTGGGCCAAGTTCTTGAGGATGCTAGCCTTAGTGCTCTGGGTTGTTGACATCCTGAATGGTCTGCGGAGGTCAGGTGAGCTGGAGAGAGTGAGATGAGTGCCTTGGACTGGGATTTAAATATGGCGCCGGCACCTTTCAATCCATCAGCTGAGGGCAGGCGGATGAATGAGCTACTAACTTGCCAGGAGTGTCAGAGGAGAACTCGCCTGTGCATAATCAATATGCCTAATGGCCTATGCCTGCTCCTAATCCTTGTGATCTTATGAAATGCCTTGAGGCATTGAATAAAAGAAGAATGATATGAGGTTAAGTGCAACGCAGTGTTTATAAATGTGATTATTTCTCCTTCAAGTCATCTCTAAATGATTTCAAGTAAGTTTGAAAAATATTCCAAAAAGTAAAAAGAAGATTGCAAACATTTTTGGCATAATTTTTAAAAAATATTCCAATAATTAAAATAATTGAAGTGCATTGCAAAATATATTTGATGTAAACCAATTTGACATGGACAATATGGTGATCTAAAGAAATAGGTAACTCCTTTCATTTGACGACAGTTTGCATAACAATTGTGTTTATTACCCTATAATTTTAAGAGCAAAGAGAAGCAGTGAATGAGAAAATTCTCATCAAGTTGTTTCTTCCGTAGACATGTTATACAACCTACCCTGTTTGATAAAATTCTGACATCCACAAATTTAATCACTCAAAATTCCAGAATATTCATTCTCCCACACATGCCCAATATAGTGCAGAAGGAGACCATTCAGCCCATCATGTCTGCCCCGACTCTCTGAAAGAGCACCCTACCTAGGCCTATCCTCTGCCCGATCTCCATAACCCCACCTCACATTAACATTATTGGACACTAAGGGGTAATTTAGCGTGGACAATCGATCTAACCTGTGCATCTTTGGATTGTGGGACGATACCGGAGCACCCGACGGAAACCCACACAGACACGGGAAGAAACTTCAAACTCGACAAAGTCACCCAAGGCCGGAATCGAACCTGGATCCCTGGCGCTGTGAGGCAGCAGTACTCACCATTGTGCCACCATGCCGCACCGTTCAGCACTTGTTTCAATGCAACTTAACGGAAACCATGGGGGAAATTTAATAGGTATGAGGAAGTGAGCTTGGGTGCATACAGGTGATTAAATCCTCTAAAAATAACATTGTGTTATTTCTAGGTTTGAAGGAGAGTAGAGAATACCCAAGCAGCTGTAGGGATGGCATTGAAATATTCTAATAGACCGGGCCCATCTCTGTCAGGTCCTGTAAGACACAAGACAACAGGTATGATTAGACAACGGGCGTGGGGGCGGGAGCTGATGGGGGTGAGGGGTGAGGGGGGGTGGGTGAGGGGGGTAAGGGGTTTGCGGAGGTGTCCAAATATAGGCAACTGCTCTCAGCCGGGTCTCACTTGCTCGCCCGTGACCCCGCCACGGTTACATCCCTTTACTCTGGGCCACCAGCCATATTCAGGGCCCTCTGCTTGGGCATGGTGAGGGGCCGCAGTTCTGCTGGTCACCCTCCGGTCTTCTGCCGCTCGCAGCGGTTGTGCGAGGCCTTCTGCTGGGAGACGGGCAAATACAAACAACGGGCTGGATTCTCCGATTCTGCGGCTATGTCCGGAGGAAGCGTCTTGCCTTACGACCAAAATGTCGCCGCTGCCCCCGTACTGATGCTCCGCTTAATATGGGGCTAGCAGCGCATCACGTAAAGCCGTTTTACCTGCTGATATGGATGCAGAATAGCAGGGTCTGTGGCCGCGCATGTGCATCTGACTCGGCCTGCCAGATTGTGCCCCCGGACCACACCCCACCAGTGCCTCAGCCCT
This sequence comes from Scyliorhinus canicula, assembly GCF_902713615.1. Taxonomy (NCBI): domain Eukaryota; kingdom Metazoa; phylum Chordata; class Chondrichthyes; order Carcharhiniformes; family Scyliorhinidae; genus Scyliorhinus; species Scyliorhinus canicula. The sequence goes on along the minus strand of NC_052150.1, from coordinate 163,187,316 downwards.
CGCCGAAGTCCTCCCTGCCAGTGGATCGGCTCCCCCGCCGCCCCAGTGGCAGCATCATGCTTACTGTTGAAAATGAAAGCAAATGCTCTCCTAAAGAGCAAGAAGCATTAACCTGCATCTATTCATGTGAACATTGGCACATGTATCTCGAAGGAAAAAAGTTTACGTTCCCCATTGATCACGAAACATTGGTGACCACATCAGAATCTGGGCATCAACCCTCATGTATCTATAGATGGTCAGATCATCTTCCTAAGTACAACTTCATGGTCGAATATCTTGCAAGTTCAAGTAGCTGAGTAGCTAATATGCTTAGCCATGCTACTGTTGGAGAGTGCCAGCAATAACAAAGTTACTTGCCACATTGAAGACTACGTGACTACTGTTCGATTGGCACAAAACGTGAAGTCACACGGGATCAGGGGTGAGCTGGCAAGGTGGATACAGAACTGGCTAGGACATAGAAGGCAGAGAGTAGCAATGGAAGGGTGCTTTTCTAATTGGAGGGCTGTGACTAGTGGTGTTCCGCAGGGATCACTGCTGGGACCTTTGCTGTTTGTAGTATATTTAAATGATTAGGAGGAAAATGTAACTTGTCTGATTCGTAAGTTTGCAGACGACACAAAGTTTGGTGGAATTGCGGATAGTGATGTGGACTGTCAGGATTTAGATCATTTGGAGACTTGGGCAGAGAGATGGCAGATGGAGTTTAATCAGGACAAATGTGAGGTCATGCATTTTGGAAGGTCTAATACAGGTAGGGAACATACAGTGAATGGTAGAACCCTCAAGTGTATTGACAGTCAGAGAAATCTAGGTGTACAGGTCCACAGGTCACTGAAAGGGGCAACACAGGTGGAGAAGGTAGTCAAGAAGGCATAAGGCATGCTTGCCTTCATTGGCCGGGGAATTGAGTATAAAAATTGGCAAGTCATGTTGTAGCTGTATAGAACCTAAGTTAGGCCACGCATGGAGTATAGTGTTTAATTCTGGTCGCCACACTACCAGAAGGAGGTGGAGGCTTTAGAGATGGTGCAAAAGAGATTTACCAGGTTGTTGCCTGGTGTGGAGGGCATTAGCTATGAGGAGAGGTTGAATAAACTCGGTTTGTTCTCACTGGAACAATGGAGTTTGAGAGGCGACCTGATAGAGGTCTACAAAATTATGAGGGGCATAGACAGAGTGGATAGTCAGAGGCTTTTTCCCAGGGTAGAGGGGTCAATTACTAGGGGTCATAGGTTTGAGGTGCGAGGGGCAAAGTTTAGAGGAGATGTACGAGGCAAGTTTTTTACACAGAGGGTAGTGGGTGCCTGGAACTCGCTGCAGGAGGAGGTGGTGGAAGCAGGGACGATAGTGACGTTTAAGGGGCATCTTGACAAATACATGAATAGGATGGGAATAGAAGGATACGGACCCCAGAAGTGTAGAAGATATTAGTTTAGACGGGCAGCATGGTTGGCGCAGGTTTGGAGGGTCGAAAGGCCTGTTCCTGTGCTGTACTTTTCTTTGTTCTTTGTTCTTTTGTGACAGTGGTGATTTCACACGTGAATGCAAATATTGTTACACGCAAAGTGTTGAAGACAGAATTGGCAACTGACAGCGAAATGCGGAATGTAAACCAGTACCCAAAAATCGAGTGGCATCATGAAATAGAGCAAGAACTGGTCCTGTCCTACTGAGTACACAATGAGTTCACATTGTTTCATGATAACTGCATTGCATGTGAAACTCGAGCAGGGAACACAAAAGAGCTACAGAAATGTGTAACCTTGCCTATAAAGGACATCCGGGTGTCATTAAGATGAAACAATGTTCTTGTGAAGTCGTCTGGTGGCCAGCAGTACATCAAATAGATCATAGTTCATTGGAAAATGTGTAGCATGTACACCCAGTGAAAAATCTTTAAACCATGTCCACTACAACCAACCCCATGGCCAACAAACCAGGGCAACAACTCCAAGGAGGTATTTTTGGAGAAGTGTGGCACTCCCTAGAAGTCAACATGTTTTGCTTGTTCATAATCTACATAACAAATGGCTGGAAATTACTACAATAAATTCCATAACCACTGTTTTGGTTATTGATGTTCTGGACAGGTTGTTTGCAAAGTTCTGTTTTCAGGAGACTATGGGCGAGATTCTCCGCAAATGCGGAGAATCGTAAAGGCTGCCGTGGGACAGGCCGTGACCCACGGCAGCCTTCACGCCCACTTCCGGGGCCGATTCTCCCCCCCGGGCGGGGCTAGGAGCGCTGCCCCGTGCGTCACGGCGGCACGGTCTTGACGACGGTCATCAAGGCCGCACGTCAAGCGTCACGCCGGCTGACTCGGCCGATTACGTCAGCCATGCATGCGCAGTTTGGACAACGCCAATACGCGCATGCGCAGTTGCCGTCTTTCCCCTCAGCCGCCCCGCAAGACGTGGCGGCTTGATCTTGCGGGGCGGCGGAGGGAAAAGAGTGCGTCCGTTACGGGCCTATGCCCGTGGTACTGCCGTGCCAATCGGGCCCCCAGATGCCCCAAATGGGCATCTGGTGCCCGTTTCACGACGGCAGCGAGCAGGTGTGTTTGCTGCCGTGTTGAAATGGCGTGAAGGCCCGGCCGCTCGGCCCATCGGCCTCGGAGAATCGCCGCTCGCGTAAAAAACGGCGAGCGGCGATTCGTGGCGTGGGTCGGGCGTGGGGGGGGGAGGGAGAATAGCGGGAGGGCATGAAAAATGGCGGGAGGCCCTCCCACTATTCTCCCACCCGGCGTGGGGGGTGGAGAATCGCGCCCTATTACTGCAGGCAATGAATTGTCATTTGTTTCTATCAGTTCACAGACTTTCTAGCAAGCCATGGAATTCAGCACCATCAGACATCGCAATACAACCTACAATCAAATGGTATCGAACATTCCAACAGGTGATCAAGAGCAGTCTGAGAGTTAGGATGTCGGAGGGAAAACATTTGAAAAATCCAGTCCTATCCAACTTTACACAGATTGATCCACCCCACACTCTCTGCCCAGGAAGACACTGGACAAACGTATGACTGGTCATTACTTTGGCATACCACTGAACATTCTTAAGCCATCACTGCAGTCCAACAAGAATGTCAGAGTGAAAGCAGAAGAAATTGCAAACTCAACAAAGAAAACAAAAGGATACTTCAAAGGCACCATGATTGAAGTTGGAGATTCGGTTTGAATCCAATGGCCAAATGACAGCCACAAGTTTGCATCCTGTGTATCAGGATGAACGCTAAACAAGTAATTGCTCAGTACCAACACTTACCTGTTTGATGGCAACACAAACTGGAACACAAAACACTTAATAATGGTCAGACCAGGATACGATGGGCGAAGCAATTGTGAGGATGCGGTTCCTTTTTTTTCTCTTTTATTCTTTTGTGAATGTGAGCAGTGCTGACATTTGCTGCTCACTGTTGATTTCTCCTGATCTGAGGGAAGTGAAGAGTCAAACACATTGCTCTGGGACCTGAAGCCACATGTAGGCATGACAACTGATGATAGTTCAAGGTCACCATTACTGATGCTTCATATTTCAGATTTTTACTAATAGAATTTAAATTCCACCAGCTGCCATGGTGGGATTGGATCCCACGTCCCCAGGGCAAGAGGCTATGCCTCTGGATTGCTAGTCTAGTGCATTTGTGATGTTAGTCATTCACCTCATTGAAGTTCTCACACTGAATCACAACCTCAAATTCATAGTTCGCAGTACCATCGTAGGTAGACCTAGGAAACAGTTTCTGCATGGAGAGTATGAGGAGCTAGGCGATAAATTGAAAAGCAGAACCTCAAACGCTATATAATGTCTGCGCTATTACTGAGTCACATGTAAATTGGTATAAGGTACATCAAATTAGAGAGATGAATACATGGCTCAATACTGGTTTGGGATCAGTGGGTTCTTTTTTAAAAACGTATTTACAGGATGTGGGCATCGCTGACTAGGTCAGCATTCATTGTCCATCCCTAGTTGCCCTTGTGGTGGTGAGCTGCCTTCTTGAACCGCTGCAGTCCATGTGCATCCACGGGGCTTTTAGGGAGGCAATTCAAGGGTTATGACCCGGTGACAGTGAAGGAATGGTAATATATTTCCATGTGACGCATTCCGGTCGACTACGTCTGCAGGAAGTGTAACCAATGGCAGCTCCTCACAGACCGCGTGGTTCGGTTGGAGCCGTTTCGGACTTCACCAAACCCCCGAACCCCTTGACATGAATTAAAATGCATCCATTTTTCTTTGTGTGTTTTTGTTCAATAAAGAAATGTAAACTCTGTGCTTGACTGCCAAGCCAGAGAAATTTGTGTGCTCCTATTTGTACAGTTTAAGATGTTATAGATTATTTTTGGATTGTTTGAGTGAGAATAGTTTATTGAGGATAGTTAGAGGTTCCAGTTTTTTTTATTTTGGAATGCATGCCTGAATGTCGTAGCGCCCCGTAGAATTTTATAATAATGTATGTATTTAAAATGATTTTAGGTAAAATTGTGTTTCATAGGATAAAGCAGTGTAGAGCCTGTTTATGGGTGCCCCGTTTGGTCCGAGAACGAAGACGATGCGGTAATGCGATCCTTCATGCTTCGCGTTGAGGATCACAAGGTGGGAGTGTAGCCATCTGGGATGGCCACGTCCTGATTACAAAATGGACACTTTTCAAAGAATGCAGGGAAAATGGACCATGCTGAGAAAGCAAGTCTGTTGATTGGAGCTGTAGCTCCCAGACAAGACCGATACTGCAAAGCCATTACCATACTAATGAGCCATCTCCGGGGACAAAAGAGTAACATTTAAGTAAACAATACTAAAGCAGACACCCCGGCGCCAGAGGAGACTAGAAGAAAGAAGGCCAATGGCCACCTAGGACCCGGCCAGCAATCAGGGCACCCACCCCTTTATTGTAGAAAATCGATAGGAATGATCAGGATGGGGTGCAATTAATTGGAACTAAGTTCAAGGCCCGCCCAAAAGTGTGCGAAGCCCCTTTTGGGTATAAAAAGGATCCCCCAAGAGAGAATCGCTCTCTTGGCCTTGGCTCTCAGTGAGGAGAGACCTGCCTTGCAGCTGCACCAGAACAAGTAAGTCCAAAGTCAAGGCACGCTACGAGACAGGTGCTCCTAGCTACTATTCCATACCAGCTCAACCCAGCAGCCTCAGAACCAGACAACGGCCATTGTTCCTCTGACTGAGTGGGCGCCCGAAGCTAAGTATAGGCTTTAGTAGCAGTGATAGTTTAGTTGTTAGAGTTCTGTGCATGAGTATATTTGACTGTGTGTGTAAATAAATGAGCATTGATATCGAACTTACTAACTGGTGTATCGAGTCTTTGATCAGTATTTGGTTTTAAACCTTGTGGCGGTATCGAAAAGATACCTGCCGACTCTTGAGCAAACGTAATTAGAATTAAGGAAGGCGACCATATTAACCACCATAAACAGAGCCAATTAAAGAGAGAACACAATGAGCAACAGGAGCATGAAGGTGGCGGAAAGCATCATAGATAGGAGTTATAGAGACATGGTCACACCAAAGGTGCAGGCAGACAGATGGGTGACCATGAGAAAGGGAAGGCAGTCAGCGCAGGAATCGCCTGTGGCTGTCCCCCTCTCTAACAGGTAGACCATTTTGGATACTGTTTGGGGGGGGGGGGGGGGGGGGATTGCCTGTCAGGGGAAAACAACAGCAGCCAGAACAGTGGCACCACAACTAGATCTGTTGCTCAGCAGGGGGGAGCAAAATGCAGGAGAGTGCTAGTTATAGGGGACTCTATAGAAACGACACATATAGGCGCTTCTGTGGACATGAAAGAGACTCCAGGATGTCCTGGTCGATATAACAAGTGTCTTTAAGACAATAATAGGTTCTTGATTAATAAGGGGATCACGGGTTATGGGGCGAAGTCTGGAGAATAGGATGAGAGAAATATCAGCCATGATTGAATGGCAGAGCAGACTCGATGGGCCGAGTGGCCTAATTCTGCTCCTACATCTTATAGTGTTATGTTAGGATGGTGAGTGGCTTGGGGGGGAACTTCTTGGTGGTGGTGTTAACAGGTACCTGCTGGTCTTGTCCTTCGAGATGACAGTGGTCATGGGATTGGAAGGTGCTGCCGAAGTAACCTTGGTGAGTTGTTGCAGTGCATCTTGTAGATGGTACACACTGCTGCTAGTGCTCAGCAGTAGCAATGGGAGTGAATGGGTATAAGGGAAGCTAATCAAGTAGGCTACTTTGTCCTGGATGGTGTCAAGCTTCTTAAGTGCTGTTAGAGCTGCATTCATTCAGGCAATGGGAAAGTATTCCATCACACTCTCGACTTGTGCCTTGTAGATGGTGAACAGGCTTTGGGAAGTGAGGAGACAAGTTACTTGCTGGAGAATTCCTAGTTTCTGACATGTTCGTGTAGCCATAATATTTATAAGGCTAGTCCTGTTGAATTTATCGTCCATAGTAACCCCAGTATGTTGTTAATGTGTGGATTGAATCATGGTCATGACATTGAATACCAAGGGGCGATGGTTAGATTCTCTCTTGTTGGAGGTGGTCATTACCTGACTTGTGTGGTGCAAATGATACTTGCCACTTGTCAGCCCAAGCCTGGATATTCTCCATTTCTTGCTGGATTTGGACTAGGACTGCTTCAATATTTGAGGACTCTTGAATGGTGCTGAACATTGTGCAGTCATCTGGGATGATCCCCACATTTTAAAAAAATTATTTAGAGTACCCAAGTCATTTTTTCCAATTAAGGGGCAATGTAGCGTGTCCAATCCACCGACACTGCAGATTTTTGTGCTGTGGGGGCGAAACCCATGCAAACACGGTGAGAATATGCAAACACCACAATGGCCCAGAGTCGGGATCGAACCTGGGACCACGGCGCCGTGAGACTGCAGCGCTAATCACTGTGCCACTGTGATGCCATCATCCCCAATTTTAACCTTATGATGGAAGGGAGGTCATTGATGAAGCAGCTGAAGACGGTTGGGCCTAGGATAGGGAGGAACTTCTGCAGTGATGCCCTTCTGTTGGCAGGTTAGTGGCAGAGCAGAATCACAATATGATATCATAATGAAAGGGGGCATTGGCCACATCATGCCTTGTGTTGGCTTTTTGAAAAGAGTTATCCAACTAATGCCAGAATTTCCTTTTTGAATACTTAACCACTTCACTGTTGGTAGTTATTAATGAATCCCATCCCACCACCCTTTTTAGGTCATGCATTTCAGATCATAAAAGCTTGATGCTTAATATTTCGATATGTTGTCTCTGGCTCTACGTCAGGGCTGCCATATGAGGAGAGACTAAGTCGGTAAGGATTATATTTATTGGAGGTTAGAAGAGTGAGAGGGGATCTCATAGAAACTTATAAAATTCTAACAAGCTTAGTCAGGGTAGATTCAGTGGTGGGGGAGCCCAGAACTAGGGGTCATAATTTGTGGATAAGGGGGTAAACCTTTTAGGACTGAGGTGAGGAGAAATTGCTTCACCCTGAGACTGGTGTATCTGTGGAATTGACTGCCACGGAAAGTAGTCGAGGTGAAAATGTTGTGTGATTTCAAGAAGGATTAAATATGGTTCTTGGGATTAAAGGGGTTAGAATGAATGGCGAAACAGGCTCGAAGGGTGGAATGGCCTACTCCTGATTCTATTTTCTATGTATGTTTGTATGTACATGTCCTCTGTTTTGGACTCTTCTGATACTGTAAACAATTTTTCCTTATTTACTCCATCAAAATATTTGAATACTATACATCCCATAAATTATCACTGTAACGTTCTCTGCTCTGAGGAGAACAGACCCAGTTTCTCCAGTCTCTCCATGGGCAGAATCTTTCCAATGGTGTCTTTCCTGCCCTGTCACTGGAGAAGTTGGCAATGAACACATTCCCACTGATCAGGGATGCCCTCGGCCATTTAATGCCCCTTTAACACCTCCTAATTGGCTGGCAGCTCTGCAGTTCCAGCTATTCTAGGACACAACAAATTCTGGGGACTCGCGGCAAGGAGAGGAGGTCAGCCGAAGTCAGGGTGGAAGTGTGAGGTGGGGGGCGGGAGGGGGGGGGGGGGGAAGGCATGGTTTGAAAGGTAGACAAGGAAGGAGCACCCAGAGGGCCTACATCTTGGGGGGTGGGGGCAACCAATCCCAAAATGGGACCAATAATGGAGGTGTCCTCCTTTCCTGTACAAGGCATGTAATGGATAAGTTACAAAGCTTCCCCCGCAAACCAAGAGAGGAGTTGAACCAAAACACTGCATATTTTCAAGAAGGAGTTAGATATAATACTTGGGGTGAAGGGGATCAAAGGATATGGGGGTAGGCGGGATCAGGCTGTTGAGTTGGATGATCAGCCGTGATCATAATGAATGGGCAGCAGGGTAGCACAAGTGATTAGCACTGTGGCTTCACAGCGCGAGGTTCCCAGGTTCAATTCTCCGCTGGGTCACTGTCGGTGCAGAGTCTGCACATTCTCCCCATGTCTGCATGGGTTTCCTCCGGATGCTCCGGATTCCTCCCACAGTCCAAAGACGTGCAGGTTAGATGGATTATCCATGATAAATTGCCCTTAGTGACCAAAAAAGATTAGGAGGGGTTATTGGATTACGGGGATAGGGTGGAAGTGAGGGCTTAAGTGGGTCGGTGCAGACTTTATGGGCCGAATGGCAGCCTTCTGCACTTTATGTTCTATGTTCTAACGGTGGAGCAGGCCCGAAGGGCCAATGTTTCTATCCCTGAATTCTTCCTTGGAATTAAAGGAGGGGTGGGAATTAATTGGTCACGAGAAGGCCTCATCTGAGGTGAGACCTGGCAGGCCGCCTGACCCACCTCTGCACTGTACTTCTGTTATGATTCTCACCAATCTCCTCAGTGCCCTCTTGAAGTCCTTGTGACCTTCCTGGGACATAAATGGTAATTTGCAAAGTTTTAGCAGAACCGCTTGGAAGTGGTGCAGGCTCTCAGAGAGCGGTGTCAAGAGCAGTTAGTGCTTCCTCGAGAATCTCAAGGACTGCCACCCAGTACAGGGAGAAATTTGTTGGCCCCACAAAGGTAGCCGGATTGAATCCAGACACTGGTGCCAATACATTTACCATTCAGACTGCTTTCACTCAACTCATTACTTACCATTCTCTTTATCTCTCAGCAGGGTGTCACGGAAACACATTAATAGAAAGAAGAGCCTCTCAAAATACTCACACACCATCATAATTTACAATCACTCTGTCAGCTCACATAGCATGTCACAAGGGCTAAGGTTAACTTTGAATCACACGCCACATAGAGGAGCGATACGTCTGTCATTATACACACACTCATATAGGGCAAAGATCCATGATATCGACACACCTTGAACATTTTCATCTCTTCCTCCAAAGGACAAGTTCACCCATCTATTCCAGCCATGATATTTCTTTCTAAAGGTGAAAGAAAATGCTTGAATAAATAATAGGCTCCTCTGCTTTCAATGACTTAGAATATTCTGGTCAGGCCCCATTCAGCAGCCGTATGTAAGACATTCCTAAAAGGTGTACCTTTATTTGGATGACGGTGACAGAATGGATGTGGAAAGAATATAGAGCGGGATATCCCACGCAACCTGCTGTCTGTCTTGTTACCTGTGTGGTAGGTAACATGTGCTATTCAAAGCTTGGTCAGTGATGAGGTATTCTGAATCTCAATGAAGAAGACTCAAACTCGTCCAGTAGTAACAAAGGTTTATTGAGTAACTATAACAATAATTGCACGAGTTCTTTACTTTAACTTTGATACTAGTGATAAGGTTAACAAGATCTAACTACAGTAATTATACGTAACTACTCGAACCATCTGAACTAGTCTGCTATTGCCCTGCTAGTGCACCGGAGAGAGAGAGAGACCCAATGTGGTTGCCTTTTATACCCCTGTTGGTCCGGCCCTCTAATAATCATGTGGTGCTACTGATTACATATTAACCCCTTGTGTACATGCACATATTAGGGATCATTACATGTTTCATGGCGGGGGGGAGGCAGTCCGCCATTGGCTGACAGAGGGATCAGAAGATCCCGGAGTTGTCAACGGGGATTCCTGTTGAATGCACCCTCGCCACCATGAAACCCACGGCGGGGGGTGATGGGGGTTTGCGCCATCGGCGGGACTGGAAGATCCCATTGGTGTGAATGGCTGGAAAGTTACAGCTGATACTTCCTCTTTGTGGTAGAATCCAGTATTAGGGACACTGTTTAAAAATCAGGGGTTGCTGATTTAAGACAGAGATAAGGAAAACTTTTTTCTCTCATGGAGTTGTATGTCTTTGGAACTCTCTTCCTCGAAATGTGATTGAGGACAAACTTTTGAATGTCGTTAAGGCAAAAGTAGATAGATTCTTGATAAGCAAGGTGTTAAAGGTTATCGGGGGTAGGCAGGAATTTTAGGTTGAGGTTAAAATTAGATCAGCCATGGTATTTGTGAATGGTGGAACAGGCCCGAGGGGCTGAATAGCCTACTCATGCTCCTAATTCATATGTTCATTTGTATGTTCGTATTAGACCATAAGACCATAAATATAGGAGCAGAATTAGGCCATTCAGCCCATTGAATCTGCTCCACCATTCAATCATGGCTAATATATTTTTCATCCCCATTCTCCTGCCTTCTCCCCATAATGCCTGATCCCCTTATTAATCAAGAAAGTATTCTATTTGAGTTCTTCAATATAACATTTAGGGTTCAGCTACTGAACTGGAAAAAAATGCAACTTGTTCCATCAGTCCTTAGAAACCTTCCATTGAACCAGATCAATGAAATAAACTTGGTAACATCATTCAAACATGGAGGCACTTACGAAGAACCACCCAGTGGAAAATATGCTCTGCATTTGACTTATGCAAACAGTAGAAAATTGTGGGATTGTAATTTATGGAATCTAGAATAGACATTTGGTTAAAAAAGATTCTAGAGTCAGTTATCAAAGTGCCTGGCATTAGACGGCTTACCTTCCATAACTAAAATGGTGTTACAGGTTTATAGGCAGGGGACTATGAACATACGTTTGATCAAGTTTTCAAGTTTTAGCATTCTGTTTTAGTACTATGCATCCCACTTCCTCTACGAATATGCAATAAATGTTGAGAAGAATGGCATAGGCTATTCAGATGCGACAATAAAAAGTTAAAACAGAATCTAGATCAACTTTATCAAATGTTCTGAAAATGAGAAGAAGGAGGAAACAGTTTGTATTCCTTAACAGCCAAAGCTGAAGAGCTTTCAATGCTTTCTGCTTTCTGGAGCTGGTACCTCAGAGAGAACTTTGGCTCTCGTTGAAATTATCAGCAACAAAAGCCAAATAAAGAACTGCAAAATTTTCTGAAAGCCAAAGTATTCACTGCAGTTAAGCTCCTCTCTCTCACAAGTCAATAAAACTGACAGGAATGCAATGATAGTGCTGTGTGATTGACACTGAAAAACTAATCATGCGTAAATACAACTGGAATCAAATTACCGGAGCCAAATAGTGCACAGAAATGTTGTGCTGGCCATAAGAAAAGTGTTTTGGATTGTAAGAATAAAGGTGTTTGGGTTCAAGGTGGTTGTACAACTTGTATTAGAGTCAGGGCTATTTCTCTGCAGCGATTGTTACATTCAGTCAATGCAGCAGTACCTCAATAACAGAAGGATTCAATAAACGAAAGATATTCATTTCTCTGAGCAATGCCACATGATGTTTCGCCCTTCAGCCCCCTTCAGGATTCAATACCACCTATTCATTTAAAGTAAAACAGTAAGTATCTAGCGTAGCGGCCTAACCAGAGGGAGTTTGTTTGAATAGGCAAGATTCTAACTGGACAGCTAATGATGAAAAAGAAAAATCAATATAAATTCCTGTGAGGAATAAATGAGCCTGGCTTTTTGTTTTCTCCTTAAATAAAAGTCCATTAGTTCAAGATGACCTGTGATATGTTACTTAATGTCATTGAACAGTCAGGTTGTTTCTAACTCATTTGCCAAGCATTAGCTATGGGTCAATGCATTTATTTTCAGATCAGCTGCATTCTATCCATAAGTATTATGCTGCGTGCTACTCATGGCCCATGAAGCAGAGTACAATACTACTATTGATAACACCAATATTAGTGCAACTATTGGTCACGCATGTTAAATGTTACTCTGCTTCTGTGCAGACATTTGATTCAAACGACACCCTCAAATGCAATTTCAGGCTCTTAAATGAAAATAACTTTAGATTGGAATTTAATTCATCTCAACTTCAATTCAGTAACTGCTTCAATTATTGAGTCTTAAAACCAGGCAGTTTGCAGCAAAGTCACAACATGACCCCGACGAACGCATGATTTGAAATTTTTGATTTGCGATTAGCCAGCAGCAATGAGCAAGATCGGTTTGAAGCACAAAAATGGAAAGAATGCAAAATGGAATCATTTCAATTTTCATGCAATATTTATGATATTGAGGCTGAGGATAAATCATAAATTGACTGTGATTCAGCACTTTACATATAATTTATATGAAGGAAAGGTACAGCACTGGCATACTGAGCTTAATTCTGTTAGCTTTATAATGCTGACTTTCTAGCTTTCCACTTATTCCAACAATCTAACGTAAATTGATTGATTGATCAAGTAACACACAAGTTGGTGAAACCCAGGAACAGCAAAGCTTGCTCGATGTGGGGAGGAATAAAACTTGAATTTGCAATGACATTTGATCACATTTGACCATCTTCAATAAAGCTGCATCAATTTTAAATGTTAACTGCATTAGTCCAGGGTAAAACAGGATAAATAATTTCCTCAGCACAGCAAGATAGATGCTTTCCACAAGAAAATAATCAAGGTAGTCAGTCTGTTTTCTTTGTTCTCCTGTGCATGTCAAGGCAAGGGATGACAGCGCAGGAAATTGAACTTTCTTTCCCACACCCTGGGCGGGATTCTCCAATCCTGCGGCAGAGTGTCCACACCGTCGTAAATGCCGTCGATTTTTATGACGGCGTGAACAGGCCACTCCCACATCTAATTCTGGCCTCTACAGCAGGCCAGCACGGCGCTGGAGCGGTTTGCGCCGCTCCAGCTGCAGATCCTGGCGCAAACTGTGCGCCGCGGGATCCGTGCATGCACAGTTGCGCCGGCGCCAACAAATAGACACCAAAGCTGCCCCCCCCCCCCTCATCCCCACCCTCCACCAGCGCAGATAAACACACCTCGGTGAGATATGTTAGTGGACAGGCTTCTAGGGCAGAATCTAGTGAACACCACTGATGATGCACATTAGGTGGAGGCAGGAATCCCCAGGATAGACAACATTCTATGGGGCTTGTTTAGCTCACTGGGCTAAATCGCTGGCTTTTAAAGCAGACCAAGCAGGCCAGCAGCACGATTCGATTCCCGTACGAGCCTCCCCGGACAGGAATGTGGCGACTAGGGGCTTTTCACAGTAACTTTGTTAATTCCTGATTATTTTGCTGTCAGTCTGGATACAATAAAATCTGAGATGGATTTGCAGGTATCATATCATTTAATAATAACTAACTTGCAAGGCTGACTCAATCCATAGGACCTCAGGACACACACACTGTCTTCTGAGAGCCCAGGATAAAGAGAACCTCAGGACAGAGGAACACTGGAGATATACTTCAAATTACATCAAGATTCGCATACAAACTTCCCATTGGTCATTTTACACACCTCCTGACCTGGTCATATATCCTAATTGGCTCACTTATCCTGGGCCTCTTGTTACCCAGCATCCTTTTTACTATTCTCTCCACGAGGCAAAGCTCCCCTCCCTCTTCCTAGCCATGCTGTGCTCATCCCTTTGTTCTCTGTCTGTGAACACATTACCCTCAGGATTCTACTGTCCATCATATTCGTTTGTTCACTTCCTCAACTTCATTGAAGCCTACTCGTGACAATAAAGCGATTTTCATTTTCATTTTCATTCGAAAGGCTGTTTGATGCCAGGACCCAGCTGGGTCCCAGCCTGATGCTGAGCATGTGGTACAGAGGTACCCGAAGCTGATGCAGACGATAGGAAACAACCTGGACATTCAAAGAGAGATATCAACAACCATCCAGCAAGTCCATAGCCGATTGGCGGAGTCCTAGAGGCTACGGTTGCAGGAGATGGCACCGGCAACGCGCCTGCCCTGATGCAACATGGTGCAGGGCTACAGGGGCCGGCGCGTAGGAAAGGAGGCTCCCAGCCACAGAGGCCGGCTCACCCTCACCCCGGTTAAGTCCCATGTTGGTTATGACACCCATCTATTATTTTGTTCTGAGGAGGAGAACAGATGCTGGGAGTAGGAGTGGGGGAAAAGAAGGTGAGTCAGGCATTTAAAAAATCCTTTAGGCCTCCCATATCTCAGAAGTCATCTTCCTCCCTAGGCCAGTATTTCTCCCTTGATGTACTTATCTGATGCTACAGACAATTCCTTTGGATCCGAAACGCAGTCTCCTGCCATCAAACCCACTTCTTACTGACATTCAGATCTTTAGGTTGCTGAAGACCGCTAAAATCAGCCAGGCCGTTAAAGATGGGCCAACCAATCACTTTATCATGTTCCTGTTCAGCAGTTAAATTCCGGTCCAGCGAATCTGGAAGCAATAAGGCAATCTGCAGTGAGTGGAGCTGCAATCAGGATGAAGGCATCTTAGAATTGAGAATAAGTAAGAGAGATGGTACATTTGGGTGTCACCCTTCCCTATGATTGTTACATCCTCAAACCCCAAAACCCTGAGATATGTGACTCCGCCAATATTGCCCTCTTGAACATCCCTGGTTTTACAATTCCACCAATGGTGACCATGCCTTTAGCTGCCAAGGATCCATATGCTTATTAAATTTCTCTGTCCCTCTACTCCTCTTTCCTCATTTAAGATGTTCCTTAATACCTATCTCTTTGAATAGGTTTTATGAAGCTCGGTGTCAAAAATGTTCAATAGCACTTCTGAGAAGTTCCGTGGGCTTCTGAACACTGACATCAACTGAAATCTGGATCAGAAGCCCATAGTGTGGGAAAATATCACCCTTTGTAATTCTCCCAGGGACAATCAATCAATGGCCAATGGCCAGGCTTGGCATCCAATTGAGGACAACCAGAAGCCTTTGAGCCTCAAAGGAGCAGCAGTGAGGAGGGGAGCAGGGTGGTGCCGGGGGACCCCTTTACTGGGTGACCTGCCTTTACTGTGTTACCCAGGCAGGTAGGGAGCCTGCCTTTAGCACTGTGGGAACCTGGAGGCTTAACGGAAAAACAAGTTAATTATTTGCTCATTAATCATTAATAAGAGGTGGCAAATGGAGTTTAATGTGGAGAAGTGTGAGGTGATTCACTTTGGAAAGAATAACAGGAATGCGGAATATTTGGCTAATGGTAAAATTCTTGGTAGTGTGGATGAGCAGAGGGATCTCGGTGTCCATGTACATAGATCCCTGAAAGTTGCCACCCAGGTTGATAGGGTTGTGAAGAAGGCCTATGGTGTGTTGGCCTTTATTGGTAGAGGGATTGAGTTCCGGAGCCATGAGGTCATGTTGCAGTTGTACAAAACTCTAGTACGGCCTCATTTGGAGTATTGCGTACAGTTCTGGTCGCCTCATTATAGGAAGGACGTGGAAGCTTTGGAACGGGTGCAGAGGAGATTTACCAGGATGTTGCCTGGTATGGAGGGAAAATCTTATGAGGAAAGGCTGATGGACTTGAGGTTGTTTTCGTTAGAGAGAAGAAGGTTAAGAGGTGACTTAATAGAGGCATACAAAATGATCAGAGGGTTAGATAGGGTGGACAGCGAGAGCCTTCTCCCGCGGATGGAGGTGGCTAGCACGAGGGGACATAGCCTTAAATTGAGGGGTAATAGATATAGGACAGAGGTCAGAGGTGGGTTTTTTACGCAAAGAGTGGTGAGGCCGTGGAATGCCCTACCTGCAACAGTAGTGAACACGCCAACATTGAGGGCATTTAAAAATTTATTGGATAAGCATATGGATGATAAGGGCATAGTGTAGGTTAGATGGCCTTTAGTTTTTTTTCCATGTCGGTGCAACATCGAGGGCCGAAGGGCCTGTACTGCGCTGTATCGTTCTATGTTCTATGTTCTAATCCTTTTAATTCCAAACTTCCCTCAAACCACAATAAAATCATTTTGGCTAACAACAATTTTTTACAATAAACATGTCTTTAATTGTGTGGTAAATTTAAGTTTATATTGAACAGCAATTACGGTGATAAGTTAATGCTGTGTGAGGTATCAATTACGTGTAAAAGTTATAATATTCCAGGTTTACAATTTGTGCACTTGTTCAGAAACAGGTACCTGAATAATATTTACATTTCTGGTGTTGAATGAGCAACGAAATTTGACTAATGTATTGAGCCAGAGAATATTTATTCTTTTCAAAATAAGCAAACCATTTGGTATATTGTCTGACACCTCTTTGTATGACATTTGTACGATTTCCTTTCGAGATTTAACCAGCTGTCTTACAGGGCAGCCACAAGGATTCAATGCTGTGACAAATGTCATCTTGCTGGGTCATGTCACACCTATGTCCTTCATTCTGAATAGGTAATGTCATGTAGAACGAACCATTCGAAGATCATCTGAGACGTTAATTTTTTCCGATGTCTTTCCCATCGTGCTGTCACTGCTGTTAACAATAAGAGATTGTACCAAAGGAAATACAGAAGGTCATGATTAATGCAATAACTATAACAGAAGCTTTTTGGTGGCACTCAAGACCTTTAGACAAGCACGGTCATGTCAAGTGAAAAGGTCAGATGGCATTATGCTTTGCATGCAGACTATGGTTGAAAATGATAAATTCCGTTGAACGTGCGAGTGCCCTCGAACATGCAGATTAAGCAAGAAAAACAGAAACCCACCTGAACTCAGATGATTCTGTGTACAGGAGGTTGAGATTGTCCGGTTCTGTCAGCGATGGGCATCATGCCAGGCAAGATGGGAAAATGTGAAGGAGGGCCAAATATTGGTTTGCCGCCATGTAAAACAGGAGTACATGGGCACATGGCTTGACAAGGTAGATGCTAAGAGGTTGTTTCCCTTTGTGGGAGAGTCTAGGACCAGAGGGCATAATCTCAGAGTAAAGAGTTATCCATTTAAGACAAGGATGAGGAGGAATATATTCTGTTAGGGGGTAGTGAATCTGTGGAATTCTATACCACAGAGAGCTGTAGAGATTGGATCGTTAGGTATGTTCAGATGGACAGATTTTTAATCAGAAAGGAAATCAAGGATTATGGGGATAAAGCAGGCAAGTGGGATTGAGGATTCTCATGGAAGATCAATCATAATCTCATTGAATGGCGGGGCAGACTCAGTGGGCCGAAGGGCCTACTTCTGCTCCTGTGTCTTATGGGGGGGTGGACTGGACCACAGTGAGGCTTATGGCGCTGGGCTGAACTCATTGACATTCATGTGCCTGTGTCAAAGCACCTTAAAATGTGTGCCATTTTTGGGGAGATGGCGAGTGCATGGCTGTGCCAGCAGTGATTCAGAAGTCTCAAATAACGCTGCAAAGGGACTCAATTGAGAGGTTATGGCTGGGATGACAGATTCGTAGAGTCCCTACAGTGCGGAAGGAGGCCAGTTGATCCATCAAGTCTGCACTTACCCTCTGAAAGAGCACCCTATCTCAGCCCTTGCACCCATCCAGGGGCTGGTTTAGCTCACTTGGCTAAATCGCTGGCTTTTAAAGCAGACCAAGCAGGCCAGCAGCATGGTTCGATTCCCATACCAGCCTTCCCGGACAGGCGCCGGAATGTGGCGATTAGGGGCTTTTCACAGTAACTTCATTGAAGCCTACTCGTGTCAATAAGCGATTTTCATTTTCATTTTCATTTCATCCTATCCCTGTAACCCAGTAACCCCACCTAACCTTTTGGACACTAAGGGACAATTTAGCATGGCCAATCCACCTAACCTGTACATTTTTGGACAGTCAAAAGAAGCTGGAGCACCCGGAGGAAACCCACGCAGACATAGGGAGAAAGTGTAAACTCCGCACAATCACTCAAGGCCAGAATTGAATCCGGGTCCCTTGTGCTGCGAGGAATGCTAACAATTGTGCCACTGCACTGCCCGATAGGAACCAACTGGCCCCAAACAGACACCTGAGCCAGCTAATATAAGGTGAGCATTGCAGCCTTATTCATGTTTATTCCATCAGGCTGTAGAAACAAAAAGTCTGAGAACACAGACTATCAGATTCAAAAACAGTAATTCTCCCAAAATGAGACTAAGGACAAGATTCTCTGAAAATGGGCGATGTCCCCACGCCAGTGTAAAAACGCTGGCGTTTCACTTCCTAGTTTCCATTGAAAAAGATCAGTCGATTAACTCACCTTCAGGGGGCTAGCAGGGTCCCAGAGTGATTCACACAGATTTGGCTGTGGATACGGGCCCCCCGCACTTCCGGTCTGGAGTCCGCGCATGCGCACGGCGGAGATCTCCAGCAGCCGCGCCGAGCGCCATGGCAGACTCGGACCGCGGAGGCAGCTCCAAAATGTAAGCCCCCCCAAACGTCCGCACGCCCTAAGTTCCGTCCGACCCGATTTGTTCCCAGGCCACCCACAAGGCCCCCTCCCCCAGTGCCTGATTCCCCCCGCCCCCCCCACCAGGCCGGCTGCGGACTGAGACCGCAGCCACCATGCGAGGTTCCCGAACATCGATAGTGTGGCGATATACATCACTGTAAATACACAAGGGGTTAATGTAAATACACTACAACTAAGTAACCACTAGAGGGAGCACCAGAGACATCATGACATGCAGACATACAGCTAATGAACACATAGAATAGGACACGACAATGGGCAGTCAAAACACCCAGAGGTGACACTACCACAAGGGGGCATTTACACAACCCATATAAAAGGACAGGGCACACATGCTCTTTCTCTTTCCAAGGCGACACTTAGAGAGTAGGATGGGGCAGATCAGAAGCATCACATCCAACACGTGGCTTAGAGCAGACTGGTTAGTTAGACTGAGTTACTATAGCAAGATCAGCAGGAGTTGAAACTCAAGTAGGATAATTGTTAACTGTTCAATAAATGTGTTCAACCTATCTCCAAGTCTGAACCTTCCTTTGTCAGGGCATACATCAAGGAAGCAGCTTATGCTACATGAAGAAGCATAACACAACAGATAGGTGGTGAGAACCACACTGTCAGGAACTCGGCCGGTTGGAAACGGAGAATCGGTGGGCGAGCCTCTGGCAATGGGCATTACGGTAGCACAATGGTTAGTACAATTTATTCACAGCTCCAGGGTCCCAGGTTCGATTCCCGGCTTGCATCACTGTCTGTGCGAAGTCTGCACATTCTCCCTGTGCGTGGGTTTCCTCCGGGTGCTCCGGTTTCTTCACACAGTCCAAAGATGTGCAGGTTAGGTGGATTGGCCATGATAAATTGCCCTTAGTGACCAAAATTGCCCTTAGTGTTGGGTGGGGCTACTGGGTTATGGAGATAGGGTGGAGGTGTGGGCTTTGGTAGGATGCTCTTTCCAAGAGCCGGTGCAGACTCGATGGGCCGAATGGCCTCCTTCTGCACTATAAATTCTGTGCTCTATGAACAATGGCCCCCCAGCCGCGTGGAGTACTCCGCGAACACGCCGATTCTTGGGTCCCAGAGAATCGCCGGACCAGTGCCGGGCCCGATTTCAGCGTGAAAGTTGATTCTCTGCCACTGCGCGGGGCGGTGCGGGGCTACAGTTATTCCAGCCCAGTAACTTCACCGCTGTTAGAAGACTCCTGAATGACCCGCTTATGGACTGAACTGATCTCTCCACGCATCTTCCCTACTGAGTAGTACTACATTCCGTATACGACACCTAATGTCATCTATGTATTTAAATTGTGTATTTATCATGTATGGAATGATCTGCCTGGACTTTATGCAGAACAATACTTTTCACTATATCTCAGTACACGTGACAATAAATTAAATCAAATCATTGTTTCCACAAGGATAAACATGAAGGATTGAGTTGGAAACATTCCATTCATCCTGGAAAACAGGCAAAAAAGGAGAAGAAAAGCCCGTCACTGCCAGGCTGGGTAAAGGCAGAATCCTCACCCTGATGATCAAGGGCTAGCGGGGCCCACTGAACACCCTGATGCGAACTCTGCCAGAGGCCTGGTGCTAGGCATCTGGCAAGCTCAACAATGCACAGAAGAAACTCTCGTACCGCCAGAGGAATGACAGACGGTGCTGTAGACACCGTCACACATGTCTTGGGATCTGGTGGCTCACCAGAGGAGTTGACGACGCTTGGAAGAGGAGGCCATTCCTTGTCAGTGGCTCTCAAAGTGACGGCAATCCTGAACTTCTCTGTGAGTGGCTCATTCCAGGGTTCCACTGGGCACCTCTGTGGGATTTATCAAGAAATGCTCACAAGTGCATTCGAGAGATAATGGGCAGATTTCTCCGTCCCGCGTTGCGGCATGCCGTCAAGATTCTCCGTTTCGCCGGCTCGTCAATGGGGTTACCCATTGTGAGGCAGCCCAATGCTGTTGGGAAACCCCTGAGATGTCTGCAAAATGGAGAATCCCGACGGCAGCGAATTCAGCCCTATATATGCCCCATTTAGCAAGGTTCACAATTATGTCCAGTCTCACGAGATGGAGACAGCAGGGCAGAAAGAGCACTGGGATTTGCAGCTATCTCTGGATTCCTACAGGTGCAGAGTTCCACAGCGACAATCATGTGGCTTTAAGAGCTCCCTGGTGGCAGCCACGGCAATTCATGAACAGGAAGGGCGTGCACTCACTCAATGTGTAGCTGGTCTGAAACCACCAGAAGCAGATTATGTAAGTATGTGCGGGATCTCCTGGAAGTTTTTTTAGAAGACTCATACATCATGCAAATTTCCCAGCTGCCACAGATATTTGAGGGCTCCCAGTACATGCAAGGTTGATTCTTCAGTGACAAAGATGACCCACAAAAAAAATAGGTTGCTGATGATGCCAATCAATAGTCACAAAGAACATCAGAGGAGAGATATAATGATGCTCATCCTGCAACATGTTCATTTATGAAGCAGACCATTTGCCAAAAAACCTGTCAGAATGAGAGATGGAGGAGTTACATGTCTCCTCCAATAAAGAGGACTTGTGGAGGGCTGATCTGGATGAGAGTGAGCAAGTGAAGGATCCAAAGGAATAGGCCACAACACAGGCCTGACTAGATGGGCATGCACGTGACCTGCTTGTAGCTACAGATTCCAGTAGGAGGATGACAGTTCGCTAATTGTAGCCACTTCGCTCTGCGCCTTTCATGCTGTGTCCACATAACCACCTCCAGTGTGATTCTCACCATGTTAATGCAGCACATTAGGGCGGAATTCTTCGTGGCTCGATGCCGAAATCAGGATTGGCGATCAGGTGGATAATGGCTTCCGACGCTGGAATCGGGGCAGGCGTCGGTTTGATGCCGGTTCGCGATTCTCCACCTCCTCCAAGTTGGCATCATCGGGACGTGCGCCGTGTGCAGTTGGAACGTCATTGGCGCGTCATCGGCCGCCCCACCCACAATGCTGTGCACCTGATGGACCGAGTTCCAAACGGCGTAGCCCATGTGTGGTCCCATCGGTCAGGGACCCGACATGCCGGCCATGGGCAGTGTCCAGCGCTGCCACACACATCCGGGATCTGTGCTGCTGGCCGGTGGAGGGGGGGGGCTTCTGTTAGGGCAGGGGAAATGGTGGGGGTGAACAGGGGGTGAGTTGTGGTGAGCGGGTTAGGTTTCTAGCATGGTCAGTGCCATGTTTTCCGGCGGGGCCATTGCAGGCCGTTAGCCCTGCGCATGCGTGGCCCTGGACCCGCCCGCCAATTCTCCAGCCATTTTCTGTGCGATCCATGGGTGGTTCAAGCGGCGCCGGTGCTAGCCCCTCACTGGTGCCGGAATTGGTGAGGTGTTTGTGCCAATTTTCCCCTCGTAAACCACAGTTGGTTCTCCGTTGGCGCTGGCACTTAGCCGCTGGTAAAGAGAGTTCCCCCCATTAATCACTAAATGAGCAGTTACACTAGTATCACAATGACCTCATCCTTGAAAAGCATTACTATCGCTGAGCTCCCCACGATGAACATCCTCTGGGGGGGGTTACCCTTGATCAGAAACTGAACTGGACTAGCCACATTAATACTGTGGCTACCAGAGCAGGTCAGGGGCTTGGAATCCTACAGCGAATAACTCACCTCCTGACCCTCCCCAAAGCCTGTACACCATCTGGGAACCCCGCCATCTGGAGATTCCCCTGCAAGTCACTCACCTCCCCGACTTGGAAATATATCGCCGTTCCTTCATTGTCGCTGGGGCAACATCCTTACACACCCTCCCTAACAACACTATGGGTGTACCTGAGGTTAGGTGGATTGGCCATGCTAAATTTCCCGTAGTGTCCTAAAAAAAGTAAGGTTAAGGGGGGGGTTGTTGGGTTACGGGTATAGGGTGGATACGTGGGTTTGAGTAGGGTGATCATTGTTCGGCACAACATCGAGGGCCGAAGGGCCTGTTCTGTGCTGTACTGTTCTATGTTCTATGTTCTATCTATAAGGCACAGGTCAGGAGTGTAATGGAATACTTGATGAGTGCAGCTCCAACAACACTCAAGAAGCTCAACACCATCAAGGACAAAACAGTCCGCTTGATTGCTACTCCTTCCACAAATATTAAATCCCACCATCGACGAACAGTGGTAGTCGTGTGAACCATCTACAGGATGCACTGCAGTAACTCGCCACGGTTCCTTAGACAGCACCTTCCAAACCCACGACCACTGCCATCTAGAAGGAGAAGAGCAGCAGATTCCTGGGAACCCCGCCATCTGGAGGTTCCCCTGCAAGTCACTCACCTCCCCGACTTGGAAATATATCGCCGTTCCTTCATTGGCGCTGGGGCAACATCCTTACACACCCTCCCTAACAACACTATGGGTGTACCTATTCCTCAGGGACTGCAGTGGTTCAAGATGGCAACTCACCACCACCTTTTGAAGGCCAACTAGGTATGGGCAATGAATGCTGGCCTAACCAGCGATACACGCATTCCATAAATGAAGTTTTTTAAAAGACAAGGGTTCACACCTCTTCATCCTACTCCAGTATTATATACATCCCCATGACACAGTCATCAGTAGCCCTCAGTGATGGGTACAACACAACAGTTTACCTCACCTTTCAGTGAACCATGAGAGGTTCAGTAAATGCATAGTCTGATAAAGATGAGGCATTAATAATCATGGGTGCGACCTAACGGAAAGGTTTCTAAGTGTGGTAGCGAGCAGGAATTGCCGGTTGTTTCCTAACGGTCGACCCGCCAAGGTTGCCACCGGTATTTAATGCCAATTAGAGCCGGTAATGATGCTCCGGAAATGACTGTCCACTACCCGATTCACTTGGACCACATTCGACAACCCCTTGCTACGGAGTGGAGCAGCACTTAAATCGATCCCGCAGAGCAAACCCCAAAGTGTACGCAGCCATGCCACCGTGCAGACCTGCTCCACGATTCGGCGATACTGACCTGGCGAGATTGTTGGATGCGGTGGAGTCCAAACGGGATATCCTGTTCGGCAAAGGGGGTCGAAGGGTTAGCCAAACGGCAGCCAGAGCTGCCTGGGAGCCAGTGGCAGCGGCTGTCAGTGCAGGGAGCATCACAAGGAGGAGCATCACCCAGTGCCACAACACATTCAACGATCTCCAGCAGGCTGCATTGGCGAGTTTGCATCGGCTCCCTGGCAGCGGTCGTGCCTGTTACCCCGCCATAACCTCTGATGTGTTGGGTAAGCTGGGTCTACATGGACTGTGTTTGATGCAATGTAGAGAGAGACAGGCTTCCAACACTTGAAGAAATGCAACATGATTTTATTGAACAACTAACTATAATACATGCTTAACTGTGGGTTGACACTATGCTGACTTGACTGGAGACCTGAGGCTAACCTGACCAGACTAAATGACTACCACATGGTGTATGTTCTAGCTGCTGCTCACGAGCTCTCACTGTCTCAGATGCTGGATTCCAAGAGAGCGGGAAACTGGTGCCCTCTGGCTTTATAGTGGTCGTGTCCTGTCTGGTGATTGGCTGCTGTGTCCTGTGTGCTCACTGGTCATCCTGTGTGTCAATCACTGCCTGTCTGTGCACCATCATATACCTGGATGTATATTATGACATCTCCGCCCCCCCCCCCCCCCCCCCCCGCCCCCCCGCTTTTTTTTGAAAACAATATGTGTTCAGGTCACTAAATAATGAATATGTGTACAGGAACCTGACTATGTACATGAATATATTAACATATACATGGGAAGGTGTCCAGTGGAGATAGAGGGCAGATAAAACATGAGAAAAAACAATATGTATAGATGTGTAAACGGATCACAAGGTAATGCAACATTCAGTCTATAAATTCAGTCTCTGAGGCGGGCGACGAATTCTGGTTGACCGCCTCAAGGGTGGGTCAGGGGCCGCCTGCACTTGAATGGGCGGAATGGCCTCCAATGCGGTGGTCGTAGAGGTCGGTAGAAGAACTGGTGGATTGGTGGCCTCGTGGAAGGGCGCGTCCTGAGGAAGCAGTGTGCGAGGCGGGACATCACGGTCGGGTGGCGGGCGTGGAAGCCTATGCAGTGTCCGCCTGTTACACCGGAGAAAGGAGCCATCAGGCATGCGAACGAGGAACGATCTCAGGGCCACTTGCTTGACCACCACAGCTGTGGCGGACCAGCCATCGTCAGGCAGCTGAACACGAACTCGGTCAGCAGGCACCAGCTCGGGGAGATCTGTGGCATGGGCGTCGTACGTCAACTTGCATTGGGCCTGAGACTGCTGCATCCTCTGTATGACCGGGAAGTTGTCAAGGTCTGGAATGTGGATAGCCGGCACTGTCGTTCGTAGTGTGCGGTTCAATAGGAGCTGCGCTGGGGACAGCCCAGTGGACAGAGGGGTTGCTCTGTCGGCCAACCACGCCAGGTTGAAATCAGAACCTGAGTCAACAGCTTTTGCACAATAGTCTTTTAATGATGTGGACCCCTTTATCGGCCTGCCCATTCGACTGGGGGTGGTGGGGGCTTGTTGTGATGTGCCGAAAGTTGTACAGCTGGGCAAAATCTGACCACTCCTGACTGAAGAAACAGGGGCCGTTGTCACTCATCACCGTGAGTGGGATCCCATGCCGGGCAAAAGTTTCCTTGCATGCTTTGATGACCGCTGCTGACATGAGGTCAGGCAGTTTGACCACTTCGGTTGGAAAAGTAGTCCACTAGGAGGACATAGTCACGCCCCTTGGCATGGAACAGGTCAACACCAACTTTAGACCATGGGGAGATCACCAATTCATGTGGCTGTAGAGTCTCTTTAGGCTGAGCCGGCTGGAATCGTAGACATGTCGGGCAGTTGAGGACCGTGTTAGCGACATCTTGGCTGATGCCTGGCCAGTATACTGCCTCTCGGGCTCGACAGGGACACTGTTTGACCCCCAGATGACCCTCGTGGATTTGGCCGAGGGCCAAATCTTGCATGCTCTGTGGGATCACAATTCTGTTAAGTTTCATAAGGATGCCGTCTACTACCGTTGGATCGTCCTTGACATTATAAAACTGGGGACACTGCCCCTTTTGTCAACCATCCATGAGGTGCCGCATGACCCGCTGGAGCAGAGGATCCCTGGCTGTCTCCTCATGAATTTGCACGACCCTCTCATCAGTGGCCAGAAAGTTGGAGGCACAGAAATGAACCTGCTCGTCTATTTGGCAGACAAAGTCAGTCTGCTCACACGGTGTGGTGATAGATCTGGAGAGTGCATCGGCAACAATAAACTCTTTGCCCGGGGTGTACACCAGGTCAAAATCATAGCGGCGGAGCTTGAGGAGGATACATTGTAACCGTGGTGTCATATCATTGAGGTCTTTTTGGATGATGTGAATCAATGGCCTGTGGTCCGTCTCAACCGTGAATTTGGGGAGGCCATACACATAATTATGGAACCTGTGGCCCAGGCATTCTTTATCAATCTGAGCGTATCATTGCTCAGTGGGCATCATGGCTCTAGAGGCATATGCAACTGGGGCCCAGGAGGAGGAGTCATCCAGTTGGAGGAGCACTGCCCCAATGCCAGCCTGGCTCGCGTCGGTGGAATTTTTGTTTCCTTGGCGGGGTCGAAAAACGCCAGCTCTGGGGCCTTGGTGAGTTTCACCCTGAGCTCACGCCACTCTTGCTCATGAGTGGGTAGCCACTGGAAGTCCGTTGTTTTTTTTACGAGATGGCGGAGGGCTGTGGTGTGCGACGCCAAGATGGGGATGAACTTCCCAAGGAAGTTGACCATCCCTAGAAAGCGGAGGACCGCCTTCTTGTCCTCTGGGGTCTTTATGGCGTTGATTGCCAAAACCTTGTCTGCATCTGGCTGCACGCCTTGCTGCGAGATGTGGTCGCCAAGGAATTTGATTTCTGATTGACCAAACGAGAGTCGTAGGCCATGCTCGTGGATCCTGCGGAACACCCACTTGAGGCGATCGATGTGTTCTTCAGGGGGTGTAGACCAGATAATGACATCGTCGACGTATACTCGCACCCTCTCAATGCCCTCCATCATTTGTTCCATTATGCGGTGGAACACCTCTGAGGCGGAGATGATGCCAAAGGGCATTCGGTTGTAACAGTAGCGACCGAACAGGGTATTAAATGTGCACAGCTTTTGACTGGACGCGTCCAGCTGTATTTGCCAAAACCCCTTGGAGGCGTCCAGCTTCGTGAAGAATTTGGCATGAGCCATCTCGCTGGGTTAGCTCTTCTCGTTTAGGTATTGGATAGTGTTCCCTCATGATGTTGCAGTTCAAATCTTTGGGGTCGATATAGATTTGAAGTTTCCCTGATGGCTTCTTGACGCACACCATGGAGCAAACCCAGTCCGTGTGTTCCATGACCTTTGAAATGACGCCCTGGTCCTGGAGGTCTTGCAGCTGATGCCACCAGGTTCAGGAGTTTTCAGGCCCGAGCACCGAGCAGGGAAGCTCTGTTGGTTCCTACGATTTCAAATCGCAGCGTTGCTTTTGATGACCTATTGGACACCGCAAGCTGGCATGAGCCACTGGCAGCAATGGCATTGCCATTGTAGTCGAGGAGCTGGCAGGCCGGTGGAAGAATGCTTGGTTTGACACGGATGGTGTCGAGGTCAGACTTTGAAATGAGGTTAGCTGAAGCGCCGGTGTCCAGCTTGAAGCGTATGCGAGCCTTGTTAGCCGTAAGGGTGGCACACCACTCGTCGTCCAGATCAATGCTTAGAATTGGGAGTTGTTTCACCATCGTTGAGAAAGGCAGCACATGCTTGGTGATGATGCCCATCCGGAATGGGGATTTGAGGCCCTCAGCGTCGGGATCTGGTACACTGTCGGGGTCGGAGGCTGTCACGGGTTGCTGTACTGACCGGAAGCTCCTGCGCTGTGACTGGGATCACTGTGTGCTGGGCAGTGGAGCAGATCTGCAAAGGGCTGCATAGTGGCCAAGCTTGCCACACTGGAGACAGCGTCGAGATTTTACGGGACATTGCCGCTTTAAGTGGGCGGAGCCACAATTGGGACATGTCATGACGCCGATGTCTGGACGTTCCGTGCGCCATCGTGCATGCGCAGTGTGGTCGAACGACGTGCGCGGGCTAGTCGTCGGTATCGCCGTCCCCTCGGTCGTGGTGCGCATGTGCCTCAGGCCCTGCATTTGTTTGATGGCCTGCACCCTTTCTGCCTCGTGAGGTTTTGCCTTGCCATTTCTGCCGCCCTGATGTGGGAGAACCGGTTGTTAGCGTGCTTGTGGAGACCGCAGGTTTCGAAAGCGATGGTAAGGGTGAGCTGCTTAACTTTTAGGAGCTGCTGGCGAAGAGAATCGGAGTGGACCCCGAAAACAATCTGATCCTGGATCATGGAATCGGTTGTCGAGTCATAGTTGCAGGACTGCGCAACGATGCGGAGATGGGTTAAAAAGGACTGAAAAGGTTCATCCTTACCCTGAAGCCTCTGCTGGAACACGTATCGTTCAAAGCTCTCATTGATCTCAATGTCACAGTGGCTGTCGAACTTCAGCAAGACATTTTTAAACTTCGTCTTGACGTCGCCTTCAGCAAATGTGAGAGAGTTGTAGATGTGGATAGCGTGGTTCCCGGCTGTAGAAAGGAAGAGTGCGATCTTCCTGGTATCAGATGTGGTCTCGAGGTCGATGGCTTCAAGATATAGTTGGAACTTCTGCTTGAAAATCTTCCAGTTGGCACCGAGGTTGCCGGCGATGCGGAGCTGCGGGGGAGGGCGGACGCTGTCCATGTTACCGGATGGCTGATCGCTGGTTAAAGGCAGATTATCTCAAGGTAGATCCGTCAAACTTCAGCATTACTCACTGGTACCATGATGTGTTGGGTAAACTGGGTCTACGTGGACTGCGTTTGATGCAATGTAGAGAGAGACAGGTTCCAACACTTGAAGAAATGCAACACGATTTTATTGAACAACTAACTATAATATATGCTTAACTGTGGGTTGACACTATGCTGACTTGACTGGAGACCTGAGGCTAACCTGACCAGACTATCTGATTAGCACATGGTGTTTGTACTAGTTGCTGCTCACGAGCTCTGACTGTCTCAGAGGCTGGATCCCAAGAGAGCTGGAAAACTGGTGCCCCCTGGCTTTATAGTGGTTGTGTCCAGTCTGGTGATTGACTGCTGTGTTCTGTGTGCTCACTGGTCATCCTGTGTGTCAATCACTGCCTGTCTGCACTCCATCATATACTTGTGTGTATATTATGACACCCTCGATGATCCTGGGGTTGGCACAACCCCCCCCCCCCCCCAGCACAATAGAGCACCTGTGCCCCAGCACACCCTGGCACCAACCTGCGTACTTCATCCAGG
This sequence comes from Scyliorhinus canicula, assembly GCF_902713615.1. NCBI lineage: Eukaryota > Metazoa > Chordata > Chondrichthyes > Carcharhiniformes > Scyliorhinidae > Scyliorhinus > Scyliorhinus canicula. The sequence continues at coordinate 163,158,421 of NC_052150.1, read as the reverse complement.
CCCAACAGCGGTGCCCACGCCTGTATCCCACGATACTCCCTCTTCCCCGTGATGCACAAAGCGTGTGGCTTGCGATGCCCTCTCTTTGACCCTGCAGGACAAGTTGGTCCATAACAGATGGGAAAGGGCCCAGGTGGGAGGAAGGTTGCCGGATATCAGAGTCCTCATTCACTATTAGGAAAGGGCCCTGAAGGTCGCATGATGGGTGGCCAAGGACAGATCGCTCACCGATGTCGAGCTTGGCCTGTGCCGTAGAGGTGAGCATCCACCAGCCCCACCCAGATTATGCCAGACATAATGGTCCTTCTCTCTCACTGACCACAGATTCATTCTCTCGCAGGATATCCATTTGATGGTGCTGGCCCCTTCTGGGTGCGCCCCCCCCCCCCAACCCTGCCTCCCTTGAAAACACCTCGGAGGAGAGCATTGAGGATGCGACCATCAATGTATCACAACTATAATCCCCACACTCCACCAGTGCAGAGGCACCCACCTCGGTGGGTGGAAGTGGTGGACAGTCTTCTGGGAAACAATCTGGTGAGAGCGTCCAGGAGGGTCATCTGTCGGAGGTCTGCTAGGTCCCAGTCAGATGCCAATCCTCTGGACCAGGTTATCTCAGAGCTAATGCAGATGGGAGTGTGCAGCGAAGAGATTCAGAGGGAGATGTCAGCGAGTCCCAAAGGCTACGTGTGCAGGAGATGGTATCGAGGCCAGCACTGCTTGGGTGGCAACCGCAGTGGGGAGCCTAGAGCATGATCATCAGCATCATGAGTGGTGGTGTCCAAGGTGTTGCTCAATCAGTGACGGTCATATCGACAGCATGTCCCAATCACTCAGGGCATGTCCCAGACACACGTGGAGCTTGACAAGGTGCTGGGGAGAATGTCCCAGTCTCAGGTGGGCATTGCAGAGGTGCTCCAGAGCATATCCTAGCCACTGAGTAGCATGCCCCAGCCACAGGAGGGCATTGGCGAGGCACTGCCTAGCATGGCCCACTCACAGAGGGACATCGCTGAGAACATCAACACCTTGCTGCAGACAATGAGGAGCACCAGGGTTGGTGCTCAATCCAGCTGCTCCTCAGTCCAAAGGTGACCCTCAGGGTCCAATAGGCACCAACCAGGAGGAATGAGTGCTGGATATCAACTCGGAGTCTCCTTCTTAGTCCTTCGAAGTCGGACTTCTTACTGTGCTCACCCCAGTCTAACGCCGGCATCTCCACATCTTTTTTCAATTCTTTTTTTTTTTTAAATTTAGAGTACCCAATTATTGTTTCCAATTAAGGGACAATTTAGCGTGGCCAATCCACCTATCCTACACATCTTTGGGTTGTGGGAGTGAAACCCACGCAGACACGGGGAGAACGTGCAAACTCCACACGGACAGTGACCCAGGGCCGGGATTCGAACCCAGGTCCTCAGCACCGTAGGCAGCAATGCTAACCACTGTGCCACCGTGCTGCCGCATCTCCACATCTTGATAATAGAGATCACATGTCAGATCTATTGCAGTCGTGTCCGGATCCCATTTAAGAGACGCATATTTCCATTCCAATAGTCTTACAAATGCACACTAAAGCCAGGTATACTGATGCCATTATAAGTAGCACATTCCCATAAGTAGTACACGGGCACAGTTGTCCTAGATCTGGGCATCTCCCTTCCAAGGCATGCCATGTGCAGGTGATGGGTGTGAGCACCCTGCCAGCAGACAGAGAGGTGTCAGACTATGGCATATTGACAACCCGCTGACAGTGCTTACACAGGCCCATCACCCAAGACTGATGCAACACAGACATTGGGAGGATGGAACAGGGCCGATGGTGGTGGGGGTGTTGGGGGGGGGGGGGGTGGGGGAGGTTTATGATTGTGGATTGGCCATAGGGGTAAAGGGAGTAGAGGGGGAGAGAAAGTCAGATCTGGTGCTGGGGTGGGGGTAACGGTGGAGATGGACGTGGGTAGGATGGGGAGAGGGGGTGAGGTGACAGACGAAGCCCCGTCCTATGAGAAGCGGGTGAGGATGAGGGTCTTCTTGCCTTTCGGGCATGCTGGACCCTCACCGCCGCCACATTCACACCTCTTTAACCTGGGGTTACCCCTATCTTTGGATCTGTAAAGACTTAATTATCTGCAAATGCTCGCATTCTAAACATTGTCTGGCATCTTTGACTTTGTCTATAGATATGTTTCTGGAACATACCTCTTCATTCACCTGAGGAAGGAGCAGTGCTCCGAAAGCTAGTGATTGAAACAAACCTGTTGGACTTTAATCTGGTGTTGAAAGACTTCTTACTGTGCTCACCCCAGTCCAACGCCGGCATCTCCACATCTTGATAATAGAGATCACATGTCAGATCTATTGCAGTCGTGTCCAGATCCCATTTAAGAGACGCACTTTTCCATTCCAATAGTCTTACAAATGCACACTGAAGCCAGGTATACTGATGCCATTATAAGTAGCACATTCCCATCTTGATTGATCATGTGAGAGATGGCAGAGACTTAGACACACTTCTGACCCTGTGCTGCACCCTCTTTTGTCCAAGTGAGCCTTCGGATGCCTCTGCACTCACATCATAAGGAAAAGGTTCTGGGGAAACTGAAAGGTCTGAAGGTGGATAAATCACCTTGACTGGATGGACTCCACCCCAGGGTTCTAAAAGAGATAGCTGAGGAGATTGTGGAGGCATTGGTGGTGACCTTTCAGAAATCACTGGAGGCAGGGAGTGACCCAGAGGACTGGAAAGTGGCAAATGTAACACCACTGTTTCAGGAAGGAGAGAAGCAGAAGATGGGAAATTATAGGCCGGTTAGCGTGACTTTGGTCATTGGTAAGATTTCAGAATGCATTATTAAAGATGCGATTGCGACGTCCTTGGAAGTGCATGGTAAAATAGGACTGAGTCAGCATGGCTTTGTCAAAGGGAGGTTGTGTCTGACAAATCTGTTAGAGTTCTTTGAGGAGGTAACAAAAAAGTTAGACAAAGGAGAACCAGTGGACGTGATTTATTTAGATTTCCAGAAGGCCTTTGACAAGGTGCCACATCGGAGACTGTTAAATAAGTTAAAAGCCCATGGTGTTAAGGGTAAGATCCTGGCATGGATAGAGGATTAGCTGGCTGGCAGAAGGCAAAAATTGGGGATAAAGGGGTCTTTTTCAGGATAGCAGCCGGTGACTAGTGGTGTGCCTCAGGAGTCGGTTGAGGACTCTGGGTCTGTACTCATTGGAGTTTAGAAGGATGAAGGGGGGATCTTGTTGAAACTTACAGGATACTGCGTGGCCTGGATCAAGTGAACGTGGGAAGGATGTTTCCACTTGTATGAAAAACTAGAACCAGAGGACACAATCTCAGACTAAAACTGAGATGAGGAGGAATTTCTTCAGCCAGAGGGTGGTGAATCTGTGGAACTCTTTGCCACAGATAGCTGTGGAGGCCAAATCACTTAGTGTCTTTCAGACAGAGATAGATAGGTTCTTGATTAATAAAGGGATCAGAGGTTATGGGAGAAGGCAGGAGAATGGGGATGAGAAAATATCAGCCATGACTGAATGGCAGAGTCTACTCGATGGGCCGAGTGGCCTAATTCTGCTCCTATGTCTTATGGTCTTACATTTGTAACCTTTTGATAGGGATCGGAAGGCTCAGAGAGGTCCTTTGCGTAACATCATGGAAGTGGTCGGTGAGGTTGAATATTGGGGTGATGTTTAGATGTAGACGTGGACATGAAATAATGCTGCAGGCAGACAGAAGCATATGAGGGCTGTTAGTTTTTGTCCCAAAATCAAGCACACTCAAACCTGTCAGTAGGCGATTGGAGGTCAATGAAAGAAGCACCATCTCCATGTGCGGTTTGATTAAATCCTCTCAGATGCACAATGATCACTACAATGCAGAAGCATGGGGGAGACTAAAGCCGCTTGCATGTTCTGTATGTTCTGAACCAATGAGGAACCACGACATGAGCCTCTGAGGCAGAAATCAGGAATGTTCTGGCCAACCACAAAGCGCATAAAAGCTCATGCTTCTCTCAGGTCGCTACTGAACAGTGAACGGACAGACACTGGTCCCTTAATCAAGTGATGAGGTGCCCCCACATCCCAGGAGTCCCTGCCAGTCGTTGCTTACATACCAGCAGTGGCAACATGAGGCCCTAAAGTGGGTGTCAGTTGCCCACTTGAGTTTTATTAGCATCTGGTGGGAAGGCTGTCTGGAAGCCTTCCCTCCCCGACTTAATCAGGTGGAGGCGGAAAAGTGTTGGGGTACCCATCCTACATCCTTCTGCCTGATCAAATGCCCTCTACCCCCAAACATGCTTCCGGAGAGGGCATAAAAATGGTGGAACCTGGATTCACCTTACCTATATCTCTCGGCTGTTTGTGGAATGAGCACATAATGAGTGAAAACAGTTTTTAGCTAAATATGGATGATTTGTATAAGTGAGCTTAAGACAATATCAATCTTAATATTGAGGGCTGATGTTAGGTGTGAAATTCATTCATTCATTCATCTCTTTGATAGTCTGGAAGATCAGCTGACACAGTTTCGGAAGATCCAGCTTATTTCTGTTCCTTCGTGTTCTCTAGGCACTTATGTTCCAGTGATCAAATGAGGACAGCATAGCCATGGAGCTATGGAGCATGTAGGTAATATAACCATGATTGTAACCAGAATGATTAGAGTAGACTGAGAAGAGAGAAGGGCACTTTTCCAGTTGCCATGTTGTTCTGATCTTGTGTGTATGTATCTTTGATGTATTATGATGGGCAGGTAGTATGCATGGAATATAAAAATCAAAGGTACTGGATGTAGTACAGTGCCATTTGATGTCTCATTATGGACCTGATTCTGCATTGTTACAAATGCACATGTCTGTACTTCAGTGTTTAAAGAATCAAGACAAATTAGAGCAAGAAAGCAGTTCCAACACTTGGTAGAAAAATGGACAGCAATCCTATTCCCCATTCTATGACAGTGTTAGCGCTAAACAGTCTGCTGATATTATCTAACCCCATATAAAAAAATGATACTTTGATGAGCTGCTGTTGCTGTCATTCCACCAATGTGATCTGCAGGAGACAAGAGGTACATGGAGAAAGCTGGATGGCAAGAAAGAATTCTTTCAGTAATTGTACTGCAATGCTTTATGGAAATAAAAACACATCAGGTACTAATTTGCCAGGGGTTTCTTCCATGTGAAGTGACCGTTTGCTTGAAGTTACTGTTGAATTGTTTATCACAGCAGGGATTGGCATGCGTGGGACTATAACCAGTGCCAAACCTCAACAGGGTTTGTGGATTTACATGATCAAATCTTTTGTAAGAGTTGATCAGTGAAAATCAGCAGCTTAAATACACCATTCTGCTGACAAAAGTGCACCAATATACTCTTTACTCCTCCTTGCAAAATCAGGCCTGCCACTTACCTGACAACCCATGATTTACTCAAAGGTCTCTTTATAAAATAAATGGAGTGACTTTGGTGTCCACACTGTGGTCTATGAAACGTGGCTTATGATGCGGGCTGCCTTTAAAATCCCAGAAGTTCGATTTTACTTGAAAACAAGACCATCAAGGTTTAGTATGAGCTATAAAATATGTAAGTTTTGATTGCATACTGAAGTTGTTACACTGACACAATTTATAGAAAACGTAACAACTTCTGTTCCAGTCAGTTTTGCCACAATTTATTTCTGACTCCTGCCATATAACAATCATTATTTTTCAGCACAGAGTATCATACAGACACTTGTATGTAAACCCTAACAAATTTCAAGACAAATATACAATACAGTAAATAAAAAGGTAATATTCCTGCTTGAGAGAATATAGTACAGATTTTTTACTTCTATAGTAACGCTTTACTGCATTGACTTTATTTACATTAGGAACTACATTATATACAATATCATTAGTTGATAGAACCAAATTTATTATGGAAAAATATTATTGCATTATACAGTTCTATAATTCCATTTTATATGGAAAATAAACCTAACAAAGCAGCACTGGATGAACAGTCTTCAGTGCAATTCTATCCACTTACACCATACTCTGCTTTATTTTTACACAAAATACAAATGCTTTAAAGATTACGTTTCTCAAGTCAACCAAAAATCTAGAGAGCAATTAACAGCATAAAATACAAATGTCATACATTCAAGTTAACTAAGAAAGAAGATATCTGGAAAACAATTATTATGGAAAGTGTGGTATAAATCTATACACTGGAGTTGAAACCGTGAAAATCATGAATATAGATCGGGGGCCCCAGTGTTCTAACAACAGACTGCCCCATCCTAAGGGCAAATTCGAGGAGACCATCTAAAAAATACCATGACACTTTCACCTAATTATTGTTAATACTAAGGCAGATGGAATCTAGGACATGAAAAACAATGATAGTGCACAGGGCATTGGGCGTCATCATCTAAGCACTTCATTGCAATAAAGCTAAAGTCTGACAGGGACCTACATGAAATACATCACCTCAGAAAGACCTTGGGCTGGATTCTCCAAAAATGGGGCTATGTCTCCACGCCAGCGTCAAAACGCTGGCATTTCACTCTGGACATTCCTCAAGAAAGTCCTGAGAGATTCTCCCATCTGCAAGGGGTTCTTGCAGCTCTAGCTGTGGATATGGGGCCTCGCACTTCCGGTCGGGAGTCCGCGCATGCGCACGGTGGCGGCCCCGCGCCGCACCATCTAACCTGCCCGATCGCCCCCCCCCCCGGCCGCCCATAAAGCACCCCCCCCCCCCAGGTACTTGATGCCCCTACCCCCCACCAGGGCAGCCGTGGACTGAGTCAACAGTCGCCACCCAAAGTTCCCGATGGCTGATACGTGGTTAGAACCACGCCGTCGGGAACTCAGCCAGTTGCACGTGGAGAATCGGGGGGGGGGGGGGGGGGGGGGCTCTGTCAATGGCCCCTTATCCGCGCCGCGTAGATCGTGCGCGCGCATTCCCGAGAAATTCTCCAGGGACCGGAGAATCGCTTCAGCGGCGCCAGGCACAATTTCCGTGCAAGCGCCCATTCTCTGCCCCCGCACCGAACGTGATTTCAGTGCGGAGGCTCGGAGAATCCAGCCCCAGGTTCTTCTATAGTTTATCTTCTTGGCTGTCCAGTGGATACATGTTGCTGCCATGATGAACCAAAGTATAGAAGGTTATTCTTAACATCTTATTCATTGTATTTTTCTTCTCAGCAGGTTGTTTCAGGTGTTGGGAGAAGACCGATGTTGCAGATCGTGCCCTGGGAACAGGGGATGGAGCAAAGGGTGAAGGTGGATAGCTGAAGCAGCGGCGGCTGCGGCTGGGTGAGGGGCAAACAGAGTTGGGCAGAGAGTGGTGTGCGGAAGCGGGTGAAGTGCCAGGTGGGCTGGGTGGATAGCCGCTGCAGGGATGAAGTGCAGGGGGTGGCCAGCTAGGAAGGCAGCGGGGTGAGCAGGAAAAATGGTCTGAGTAATCGGAGAAAATGTGAAGGGTGCAATGTATGGCTGGGTGAGATGGTGAAGCTGGGCCATCGCTTGATGGTGGGCATTAGGGTGGAGAGCAGCTGTGAGGGTTGCTGCAGCATGATGCTGGAGGAGAGTGTGGTGAACGGTGGTAACAGAAGAAGCAGCGGCAGCGGCAGCGGCAGCTGCTGTAGCAGATGGCTGCGGAAGGGAAATAGGTTGAAATGCTGGCACTGGAGAGAAAGTAACGGATGCAGCCGATGACGGGAATGTCTTGACTTGTTTGGAGAGAAGCTGCTGCTGGATATGCTGCTGTGCCTGTAACTGTAATTTGCTATATTTTTCCATTTCTTCAGGTGTGAAGATTATGGGTTGGCTAGCCAGAGGGGGTGAGATTGATTTACTGCCCTCCATAAATGGAGGATCCATTTCATCAACACTCTCTGAGTTAGTGTTGTAATAATCAAACATAACCTCTCCCATTGGAACAGAATTGATATCACCCGAATTGTAAAATGTCTTTTGGGAATTCTCCTCTTTGACCACCATTGAATCATCAGTACAAACAGAACAATCAACACTGGATCTACCTTCAGGGACTGGAGTAACATTTTCTTCAGCAGGCTGTACATGATAATTGGTCAGGCCTGCCTGTTCTTCCTCAGCGGTTTGTGTTATACTGCACATTGACCCCTGTCCTATGTCTGTTTTATTTTCATTTACTTCTTTCAGAACAAGACTCTCTTCTTGGTTGATTGCAGACACGGCTTCATTTCCATTCTCTTTTGAGAGCTCAGGCTCATCTGCTTTGTCACTGTTATCCCCTTTGCTAATGTCATTTTTTAAACCTACCTTTTCTGTTGGAGCTAATTTTCCAATTAAAGACACCAATGCCATGTTATCCATGGAGGGAGGAAGACTGGGGCTACAATAGCCTTTTGAATGATCTTTCAGGTTTACTACCAGTGCATTTGAAGTTGATGTTAGGTCAGCTGTGCTAAATGTTTTCTCTTCAATTTTGTTGCGTTGCATTGTTTCTAACAGGTGTTCTGTTGTCAGGGGCTTTTTTACATCCTGAATCATTTCCTTCAATGGGAGAATGGAGCTACCAATGCTCTCATTCTTCTGGAATAAGCTCGGTGACATTGGGGTGTAATTCTGTATTGTATCTTCACTCTTTATTGTTCCATGGAACACTCCTGTTTCTCTTTTTACCTCATGATAGTGACGGTAGCAAAGAGATGGCTTTACATGATAGGCTCTGTCTTTTGAGAAAGACCTAGTACTGCTGTGTCTTGCCTGCCTCTCACTAGGCAGCTCTTGCCTGCATTCTTCCTTATTTTGAGATGATGACCTTCTCAAACTGGGACGACTACTGCTTAAGTAATCTCGAATGGGACTTTCTTGTCTGTTCCAGCAATGCTTTGACCTGCTCCTATATCTACTTCTACTTCTGCTGTGAGCTCGGCTGCTGCTGGAGTTTCTGCTACCGCTGTGCATTCGGCCTTTTGGACATGTGTGTTGCCTTTGGGAGCTGCCTCGATTCCTGCTTCGACTGGCACTTCCTTTCCTGTGGTAATGGTCATTATCGGAGGATAATGATGACATTGATGAACGGCTGTGCCTTTTCTTTTTAAGTCTGGAATGACATTTGTAACCATAATGTGACTTGTGATGTCTTTTTGAACAATACCGCGACCGACTTCTATGACTGTCGTCACTTGATCTGTCAGAATAATTTCTGCTACTGTGACTAGTCCTACTGCGGTCACTGGAGGTATCAGAAGATGACCTGAATGATGAACCATGGGAAGATGAATCGCTTCTGGATTTTCGACAAGCACTTCTATTACTTTCCGAATCATCTTGATAGCTGCAACGCGAGGATGATTTACGACAATTTCTGTGGCGTTCCTCAGTACTATCAGTGCCATGACTGTTCAAATTTAGACTGTCATGTGTTGACTTGTGCACCTTTTGGCCTTCGCACATTTCTTTGGAACTACTTAAAGAATTAGTTGGTGAAACTTTCTGCTTTTTGTTGCTTAAATCAAAAGGAAAAAATGATTGTTTCTTAATAATGCTGCTATCGACTTGTACCAGCTCTTCACTGCGCTTTGGGGTTAGCTTGAAATGTTTTTCCTCTTTTGAATCTTCTTCTGCATTCTGGGATACTGGGTCTGTTTCCTTACATGCGTATTTACCCTCTTTTTTCAGATTACGGTTATATATTTTTCCTTTCCTTTTTTTGCTCCCATTGTCTGCTTGACCAGCCTCCGATTTCTGCTTCGACTTCCTGCTAGATTTCTGGTGGCTCTTTCTTTTCTTTGATTTGCGTGATACTCCACGTTTTCTCTGCTCCAGATCTTCCTCATTCTGTACACTTCTGGTTTGTGCTTTCTTTACTCCCGTCTCATTATCCCCTCCGATAGCAACCGTTGCACTTTGCTGCTTACTTGGTTCCGGCCCTGGGATGCCATTTGCTCGTTTTTTATTTCCTGACAGTTTAAAATCAAAATACAATGGATTGCAGCTGTATGAAAGGTATGGTTCAGTCTGAGTGAAGAGTAGAAGTTCAGAGGGCCACTGAAGCGTAGTTGATTCATCTCTACTTAGCACGGGAAGAAAAGGCTCAGTTACTTTCTTTGGCTTGCTTGAGGACTCCATTCTCCCCAACCTTTCATCAGCTGTCTGTACGGGCTCTCTCTGTTTTGCATTCAACATTGATGGTTCTTCACCTTTCGGCTTGCAAACATCCTGATCCAGTGGTTTCCCATCCTCTTGTTTGGTTGCCTGCTGACAAGCTGGTGGATTTAATTGTGGCACACTATCTGTGACCTCGAGCTTTACATCCCTAACTTCTGAGACCATGGAACATTTGAAGTCAGTGCTACCCGTCTGAAACTCTTTGATGTTGTCACTGCGAGTTGTCACTTGGTCTGCGTCTGTCTTCTCAGATGATTTCATGAAAAATAAGAAAGGGAAATTTGGTTTGGTTTTACAGAGAGTAGGAGTGTAACAATAATATTCCTTTTCTTCTTCATCCTTATTTTCCTTCAACATGAGTGCTTTCAGCTTTCTAACTCTTGCAAAGGGATTACTCCTGATGCCACTGTCCACCTGAGATTGTTTGGCTGCCTCATTATTTTCAGTGTGTGCAGTGTTATTTATCCCTGCAGGTACCACGGGCATCTCTGGTTCAGCTGCTACCTTCCCTTTGTGATTCTGTGGTTCATTTCCATGCTGCTTTTCTTCAATGGTGTCATTGAAAACTGAAGCAGACGACTCTAGCTTCAATGGAGCTTTTTTGGAGAAAGAAAATGAGACACTACCCTTGTGGGCGGGGATACATGCGCTGCTTTTATTTTTGAACAGACTAAAGGGTTTTAAGCCTAACTGGCCTTGTATCTGTGCTGCAGATTTATCAGGAGCACACTGATCACCACATGGGGAACATTGCAGGCTATTTTCCAGATTCTTTCTCAGTGTTTCTTCTTTTTTGAATGAAGCCCTGGTATTGCTCTTTCTTCCGTTATCTCTGCCTTTGGCAATGGATCCAGCAGGGTTTCTCTTTGAGTGACTGTCAATGGCCACTGTTGTAGGTTTGAACATCGGGCCACTTCCTGGAGCACTGTGTAAAATCAAACAAAATGTCTGAAAAGTCACATTGTAACAATGAGAGAATAAGGTGCAAAAATGTAGCTTCATTTCATTTGATTCCTTTATTTGGATAACTATCTCGATAGTTTTTTTAGATTTTCAATATTTGGGGATTTTCCACTGACCCAATAATTAAGAAGACAATTTGCTCTACTTAAATATGCTTCAATGTCCAAACATTGTGTAATAAAATTCATCAAAAAATGAAGTTAGTGAATTTTCTTTTGCATTATTGTACTTTAGAGGTGTGCAAGGATTACGGCTACACCTTAAGAATATTCCAGTGTGGCAGAAACACAAGGCCGATCTGCTGTAGCCTTCATAGACTGAAACAGTAATTGTTATTGCTTTTAGTTTCACACTGAGCATATCATTTACAGGATTCCCGCAATGTCTGAGCTTTACCTTGGCATAACAAGGTTGCTTTTACTAATTACTTGCATCAGTGGGCGATTATTATTCACAACCCGCCTTCAATCAGAAGTTTATGTTGCATTATTAAGCTGCTGTCGAGGGGTATTCCATTGATTAACCACCTCCCAAGTGAAAATGACTGCAAATTGGGTACATTAATTTTCGCTCACTTCAGGGGATTCCTGATGTCTGCAGAAAGGAGTCAAAGGTGAAAAATTAATATCTCCATAACTACTCCGATGTTTTGAATGTCAATTGAAAAGGGACAACAAAAAAGTTCATAGAACCTAACTATCAGTCAATTAGATAGTTAAATGAGCAAGGTAGAGCTTGTGCAAAGCTTAGAACAATATATCAAAGGAACTTTAACTTGTACTATTTTGAAAATCTGTTCTATTGTATAATTGGTAGTTTTTAGACATCTTGTGCAAGTAATGAAAGAGTCTTATTTTATCATATAACCATTTTTATGAACGTAAATGAGACTGCAGAGCACATAAACATAAATGCACAATCTGTATTGGCTTAAAGTCAATGAAATATGCATTACTTTCAGTTGTACCTATCACCCTATTGCCCTTATATTGGTCCTAATGTCATAGAAATTCTCAATGTATCCTTTATCTTGAAAGTCCTGATCTAATCCACAATTCCCAGTACGATTTTCAGCAGATCCATTCTCCTAGTGAGTGTTTTGTTTTCAAGTAACACTATTGGCTGGTGAACAATCATGTGATCTGTAGTGATATCAGTGGAGCGGTTTGCGGGCTTTTGGGGAGTTCACCATCTTACCCAGTAGAAGCTACATTGCTTAATAAACCCCTGCACTAATGTTTTTACAAACTTAGAGTATGGCATATCCACTTCTTTTCTCTTCACGGTAAACAAGAAAATATAACAGAAGAGAAAAATCGTCATGAGGATTTGGGCCAGCGAAAACCTTCAACGAGAATTCGGGTTGGAAACAATTATCGACGAGTCTGTGTCATGTAAAAAAAAAAGGCAAAGGTAAAAAAAAACTGTTCAGGCCTTGGGAAGCCATTGACAAGTAAAACAAGTCGATCACGAACACCGCTAGTGCAAAGAGGGTTTTGAAAATAAGTCTGGACACTGTGAAGCGTTGTGGCATTGTCATTGGACTAATAATCCAGAGACCCAGGGTCATGCTTTGGGGACCCTGCCTCAAATCCCACAGTGGCAGATTGTGAAATTTGAATTCAATGAACATGAGAATTAAAAGTCTAATGATAACCATTGTCAATTGTCGTAAAAAACATCTGGTTCACTAAGGTCCTTGAGGGAAGGAAATCTGTCACCCTTACCTGGTCTGGCCTACATGTGACTCCAGATCCACAACAATGTGGTTGACTCTTAAATGCCTTCTAAAATGGCCTAGCAAACCACTCAGTTCAAGTGCAATTGGGGATGGACACTGACATCCCGTGAATGAATAGAAAAAAACCTGAGCATACTTTTAAGCAAAAAAAACAAACTTTCAGGCATACTTACATGTTTGTCGTGGGTAGAAGTTGCAGAGACTGTGCACATGGCACTGTAGACGGGCAATGGAACCTAGAAGGCTGCCGACTGCAATCTACTGCTCATGAATCGATAGTCCAGGCAAGGGAAGAATTGGTTTTTTTTGTGGGCTTGGAGATTGCTTGCTTCAAGAAACAAAATGGAAGGGAGAAAGGCTGATGAAGCGTAGTCTAAGGAAACGGGATATTAAAAATGATGGGAGAAAGTGGCACCATGGATGTGTTTGGTGAGAATAATGAGGTATGGAATTCTTTTGAAGAAAAGTTCCAATTGCATCTTGTAGCAAATCAAACAACGGAAAATCTGATGATTGCGACTTTCCTTGGCTCAGTTGGGCAAAAAACGTAAATTAAAAAAAATAAATTTAGAGTACCATATTATTTTTCTTTTCCAATTAAGGGCAATTTAGCATGGCCAATCTACCTAACCAGCATATATTTGGGTTGTGGGGGTGAAACCCACGCAGACATGGGGGGGCAATAAATAGTTGTTACAAAATCTGGTTCACCCAGCTAAACCAGTAGTAAAGACTGACAAAGAGTTAATGACAATCTTGGGAGGGCATTTCTCTCCTTATCCGCTGATGATAGCTTAAGGATTCTGCTTCCATTGTCATGCTCAAATGCAAAGAGAAAGCATTTTGCAATTTGGAGCAACACTACTTCAATTAGCAAAGTACTGTGAATTTAATTTGATGATACACTTCGAGACAGATTGGTCTGGGGAATCAGAAATATAGCCAACCAAAGGAAAATGACTGAAAGTGCATTGACCCTGAAACCTGTTGTGGAAATCACCACTTCCATGGAACTTACAGCGAAAAAGGCTTTGTTGAGTGGAGTCCGAGCAGAACATCATAAAATGGAGGCTGCTAAAAGCAAGTCCACAAAAAATCTACCTTGTCATCGATGTACTCAAGTGAGACATTCAACAGAGAGAATGTTGGAGAAAGGAGAATAAATGAAAGTTTGTGGTAAAGCAGACCACATTGGCAAGGCATGTTGGTCATGTCAATTTTCATCAGCACAAAAAAAGTGTAACAAGAAAAATACAGCCAAGTCTGTTTGTCGAGTTTACCAGTTTAGTGACAAAACTAAAAATTCATTTGAGGACTAGGTGTCAAGTCAGCTTCAAGAATTCAAGCTTCGTACCTTGTAAGTACAAAATTATTAGCAATGCTTTTGGTTTTACCAAAAACTTGATGGAAATACTGTTAAGATGGAAGTACAGATGGATGCTGCAGTATCACTCATACCTGAGACAATATACCGTCAGAAGCTAAAACATCTATCTTTACAATCATCAGATGTTGTCCTAAGGACATACACAGAAGAAGTTGGACCACTAAAAGGATGCATCACAGTGGAAGTTAACAGTCAAAAAGTGGAGTTGACTCTCCAAGTTGCCAGGGAAACTTCCCAGCCTTGTTTAGTGTATCATGGTTGAGACAAGTAAAACATGACTGGACCGTCATGAACCAACTAGTTGATTAAAAGAATGACCTGCAACAACTTCTGAACAAGTAAACAAAGATGTTCGAAGAGTCACTGGGCTCAATGACTGAGTTGAAACTAAACTCAAGATCAAGCCATACACCATAAGGCCAAAAGTGGAGGAAGGTGAAAGAAAGGTTAGTTCAGACAGGAGTCATTAAACCCATTACCACCAGTAATTGGGAGACACCAATAGTTCTTGTGTTAATGCATGATGGTTCAGTAAGACTTTGCAAAGAATTTAAAGTCGCAATCATCCTGGTATTGTGTGCATATTTACTGAATATTTATTCGCTGGAATCTCAGAAGACCAAAACACAGATCTTTCTCAGGCATATCTTCAGATGAATAATGACTGCAGAGTCATAACCGTTACTTATGGGTAAATGCAGTGAAGATGTTACCAATGATGGGTGTGTCCAGAACCAGGGGCCACAGTCTGAGGATTCAGGGTAAACCATTTCAGACAGATATACAGAGACATTTCTTCACACAAAGAGTGGCGAGGCTGTCGAATTCATTACCACAGGAAGTAGTTGATGCTAAAACATTGAATATATTCAAGAGACGGCTAGATATAGCACTTGGGGGGAATGGAATCAAAGGCTATGGGGAGAAAGCAGGATTAGGCTATTGAGTTGGATGGTCAGCCATGACTGCGATGAATGGCGGAGCAGGCTCCAAGAGCCAAAAGGTCTCCTCCTGCTCCGCTGTATCTATGTAACCACAGTGACACATAAAGGACTTTTCCGTTATCGGAGACTTCTATTTGTGATAGCTTTGGCACCTGCTCTTTTTCAGAGACCCATGGACCTGAGTGGACTATTTGGTGTGCAATGTTACCGAGATGACATTCTTATTACAGGTTCAAATGATGAAGGACACAGAAGGCATTTGGAAGCTACCATGACACAATTTCAAAGTTACAATCTTAAAGTCAAGAAAGAGAAGTGAATTTTTTAAGTCTTCTCGCAACAATCTGGGTCATATGATTGACAGAGATGTTTTACATAAAGAACCAAAGAAGATGGCTGAGATCCTGAAGCTCAACATTCACAAAATGTGATGCAATTGTGGTAATTTTTAGGATTGCTCAATTATTATGGCTAATTCGTTCCTAACTTAGCAACGAGACTGAAGCCATTACATACTGTGTCAAACAAGCATGGCACTGGACCAAAAAATGTGAAAATGCTTATCAAAGTGAAATGAAATGAATTAAATGGAAATCACTTATTGTCACGAGTAGGCTTCAATGAAGTTACTGTGAAAAGCCCCTAGTCGCCACATTCCGGCGCCTGTTCGGGGAGGCTGGCACAGAAATTGAACCGTGCTGCTGGTCTGCCTTGGTCTGCTTTAAAAGCCAGCGATTTAGCCCAGTGTGCTAAACCAGCCCCTGAAAGTGTGAAAGACGTTTTAAAGAAGTCAAAGGTATTGGTCCACTACAATCCAAAGCTGCTTTCAATGCAACACCCTATTGGGTTGGCGCAGATGTCTTGCACATAAGGGGAGGAACAACCGATAGCTTTTGCCTCAAGAACATTAACTGGTGTAGAATCGAATTACGATCAACTAGAAAATGAAGAACATCATTTTTGACATAAGGTTCCACCGTTATCTTTATGGACGTCATTTTACACTTTCGACTGACCATCGACCTTTAACTACGGTCTTTAAGCCGTATAAGGGCATTCCTTCTTTAGCAGCTAGTTGATTACAAAGATGATCTTTGATTTTTTTCGGCACACGGTTATGATATCCAGTATCGTAAATCAGAGCAGCATGCCAATGTGTATGTTTCATCGAGATAGTACAAGGCAAACAAGATCAAGAAATTGAACAAGAATCTGACAAAAGTTTTGTAAATATCTCTTTTAGGTGGCTATGTACCTGTGACTTCATCACAAGTACAGAGATATACAGGAAGCGATCCAATGTTGGGGAAGGTTGTGGATATGGTCCTAAAAGGTATGTTAACAAATGTGTATCAGAAGAATCCAGACCTGAAGCCCTACATCACAAGAAGGCTTGAGTTAACAGTTCAGAGTGGAGTTCTGTTATGGGGGATTCGAATGTTGATTCCTCCGTGCCTGTGTAACAGAATCTTTGATCAGCTACGTGAAGGGCATCCTGGTGTGCTGAGGATGAAAGTATTGGCACGTAGTTATTTTTGGTGGCCAGTGTTAAATGACCAAATTGGGGAAAAGGTGGGTAATGCCAGTCCTGCACAACAATGTGGGATTCTCTACCTCTGCAACCTTTCCATCTGTGGGAATAGCCGACACAACCATGCCAGAGTATACCTCTTGACTATGCTAATCCAATTGAGGGACATTGGGTGGAATTCTCCGACCTCCCGCTGGGTCGGAGAATTGCCGCGGCACCGCGTGAATTGTGTGACGCCGCTCCGACGCTGGGACGCCATTCTGTGATGCGTGGCGCCCGGCCGCTCGCAGAATTGCCGAAAACGGTCGCAGCAGCGATTCTCCGGTGGAGCAGGGATTCTCCGAGCCGGATGGGCTGAAGTCCCGTTGGCGTGACCGGAAGTCATGTTAGCGCCGTTCTAACATTGTATAAATCAGCGTTAGCCAGTTGTGCTGGCTAACACTGCGGGAGGAGGTGGGTGATGGCGTGGAGCAGGCCCCGGGGGGGGGGGGGGGGGGTTGACGGCATTGGGGGTGGGGAACCCGGGAGGGGGAGCGGCAGGGCCGTGTCTGCGGGCGGTGTGGGGGAAGTTGCTGGGGGTGGGGTGGGCGGGAAGGGGAGGGCCACACATCCGGGGGTGTTGGGGTGGGGCACACATCCGGGTGTGTGGGTGGGGTTTGGGATGGGGAAGGAGCGGTGGGTGCGACAAAGGCTGCAGGCGGCCACGGCCCACCATGGCAGGGTGGATCCAACGGCCAGACCCCATGACGGTGGACACACTGCTGTCCACCCAACCTGTTCACTTCGCGGCGAAGGCAGCCCGGCCGTCCTAACGTGTGTCAGACACCCCTACAACGCCCCCCCCCCCCACCTCCCCACCTCCCTCCCCGCCCCCCCACCAAACTGGCCGCACCCACCAGCGGGTAGGTCCAGGGAGGCACATATGGGAGCCCCCCGGTGCAGGCACTGCCACCAGACGGTGACCCTGGTATAGGGGACACCAATAGGTCTCAGGGCACCGACGGGGCAGGGGTGGGGCGCGTGCTGTCAACCGGGCCGGCCATGTAGCCCATGGCACCTGGTTTTGGAGGGTTGTATACCAATGCTGAAACCCTGTCGAGGACGGTGTCGAGGGTAGTGGGATCCAGGGTCAAGCCAGGATGGGGACTCGCGATTTTTGGGGTTGGGGTGGAGCCGGGAGTGCAGGAGGCGAAATAGGCCGGTGTGCTGGCCTTTGCGTCCCTAGTAGCTCGGCAAAGGATCATGCTACAATGGAAGGATGCGAGGCCCCCAAGCGTGGAGACGTGGATCAACGACATGGCGGGTTTTATCAAGCTAGAGAGGGTCAAATTCGCCCTGAGAGGATCGGTACAAGGGTTCTTTAGGCGGTGGCAGCCTTTCCTCGACTTTCTGGCTCAACGATAGGGTACGGGGACAGTAGCAGCAGCAACCCGGGGGGGAGGGGGAGGGAAAAGCGGGGTGGGGGGAGACGACGACTATGTTTGTTTATTTAATTTTAATTTATTTTTAAGTTCCCTTGTTGTTCATTGGGGTTGGGGGGGTGGGGGGATGTGATACATGCGTTGATACGGTCTGGGAGGGTGTTACAGTTATTATGGGGTTATTTTGTTGCATTTCATTGTTTATTGTTATATTTTCTGTAAAAAATTCCAATAAAAATTATTGTTTTAAAAAACGTTCTAATTTCACACATAAATTCTGCATGTGTAACAACACAAAGCTCACCAGCGATACTACTCTTCATGAGGAAATTGAGAACACAATTTGACCTCTGAATACCACCAGATACTTCAGAAATTGTCAGATGCCAACAACAAGCACAAATTGCTAGGAGAGAGCAAAACTCAAAAACCCGTGGAAATGAGTATTAGCTAGGAGCGAGTGACAAATGGACACCAGCCATCATCCTTGCAAAGACGTGTCTGATATCTGGGGCTGGTTTAGCACAGGGCTAAATAGCTGACCAAGGCAGGCCAGCAGCGCTGGTTCAATTCCCATGCCAGCCTCCCCGAACAGGCGCCGGAATGTGGCGACTAGGGACTTTTCACAGTAACTTCATTTGAAGCCTACTTGTGATAATAAGTAATTTTCATTTCATTTCAGATCTCACAATATCCAGACAGATGATGGAAGAGCTTGGTGACGTCATGCTGAACAATTACTAGCTTTGTGAAGTGAATGTACGGAATCTTCACCAAATGTATTCACGTCGGAACGTATGGACAGTGATATGGCAGAACTGAAATCTACCACTGAGGAAATTCCCAAATTTGTTACTGCAGAATCTTCAGTACCAATAGAAAGAGATACCAAGATAGTTTCTCAAGAAGTACCACCAACAAGTTAACAAGAAGACACTTCTGTAATCTCGTTGGGCCAAATTCCTGAATGTCAAATATTACCTAAACGAGACAGACGTCCTTCAAAGACTCTATCTTATTAATTTAGAAATGTGGAGATAATGTGATAGTGTAATGTAGTAAATATTTAGCTGCGTTTGCTCTTTAAAATGTTCACTAGAAAAAGTCACTGGCACTAAAGAAGTAAAGAGGGAGAGTTGTTATGTATTCAAGTAACACTTCGGCTGGTGAAACATCACGTAATCTGTAGTGACATCAGTGGAGCGTTTTGTGGTCTTTTGGGGAGCCCATGATATTACCCTGTAGAAGCAACATTTCTTAATAAACCCTGTATTGTGTATTTTGTGCAGACTTAAAAGCTTGGCACCTTGAATTATTTTCTCTTTGCAGCAAACAACAAAAATATAACATCGAGCCTTTGCCTATTTCAGGCATCTCAAACTCTTGAATCCTTTGGTGAAACATGTATTGAGCACCATCTCTAAATTCGTGCACTATTTACTTGACTCTTTACCTTGGTTTTACAATTTTTAAAAAGTGCATTATTTAAATTTCATTCCAACAAAATTATGAGAATAATAATGTGCAATACTCTGAAAATGTACCATAATACTAGGACTAGTAGCAAGAACTAAACTCACCAATATAATGATCTGTGTTGTAACCCCATGCAATGCATTTTAAACAAATGCTTTAATTTTACAACATGCATTTGCTCTTTGGTCATTGCACAGAATAAAGGATGTCCTCAGAAAGGAACCAACGGCATCACCAGAAAGTGCTCTTAAGTGTATTTTCTGTTAGTCTGCAGCCATTGTCTGCTCCAGTGTGGGTCTTCTACAATTGCTAATTACATTAACTTCAGCATGGCAGTTATTTAAAAACTATAGTGGCCAGTTTCAAAAGAAAATTAATTTACGGGATGTGGGCGTCGTTGGTTAGGCCAGAATTTAGTGCCCATCCTGAGTTGCTCTTCAGACAGTCGTGGCAAGCTGCCTTCTTGAACTGCTGCAGTCCCTGAGGTGTAGCACCCACTGTGCTGATCGGGAGGGAGTTCCAGGATGTTGTCCCAGCGACAGTGAAGGAACGGCAATACATTCTCAAGTCAGGGAGGTGAGTGACTTGAAGGGAAACATCCAGGTGGTGGGGTTACAGGTATCTGATGCTCTTGTCCTTCTAGATGGTAGTGGTTGTGAGTTTGGAAGGTGTTGTCTAATGAACCTTGGCGAGTTACTGCAGTGCATCTTGTAGATGGTACACACGACTGCCACTGTTCGTCAGTGGTGGAGGGTTTGAATGTTTGTGGAAGGGGGAGCAACCAAGCGGGTTGTTTTATCCTGGATGGTGTTGAACTTCTTGAGTGTTGTTGGAGAAACACTCATCCAGGCAAGTGGAGAGTATTCCATTACACTCCTGACTTGTGCCTTGTAGATAGTGGCAGGCTTTGGGAGGTCAGAAGGTGAGTTATTCACTGTAGGATTCCTAGCCTTTGATGGGCAAGACCCATCTTTTCTTCTAGATCTTTCTGGCTGCTGCAAGTTTCCGTGGTATCAGGAAACATTCACTATTGGAAATGTCATGATGCTATTACCCCGTTGGAATGACATCTTGTCTTCACATATGTCTCTTCTCTCCATAACGATGCCATGCCCTTGCTGGTGAGACACATTTACTGGCTGTCGACCAAGCAGTGGCAACATTGACCTCATGACTCTGCGCAAGAGCATCAGCATAATGGCAGATTCTCACTGTGTGGCCAGTTTATAGGCAGGCCAGTGGTGTGTGAGAGTTGTAAATCTAAAAGTGGTATTAAGTTTACTTACTGTCCCAAGAACTGGGTTGTAACATAAAAGCATAATGATAAAAAAATATTGCAATATTATTTTTACTGCACAGTAACTAAAATTAATAAATGGTCTTTACTTATTTCATAGTACCATGGCTTTAAAATTTGACAAATATGTATCTCTACTAATTAAGAGTGTAAATTGAGTTTGACTATCGAAGCAAACATTTATATTTCAAACAGTGATGTCTACTAACCATTCTGACTGTTTCCGTAGCTCTGCGAGCTGATGGAGACGTTTAAGTGCCTTTTCCTGTTTCTTTTCATCTTTTCTTGATCTTGAAGCTACATTTCGAGCAAATTCTCTTTGTTTTAGTTCTTTCAGTCTCTGTTCAAAAATGCAGAATGTGCAATGATCAGTCGGTGTTGGTTACCCTAAATCCTGCACAATTAGCTTCCAAGTGGAATACACGTTTACTTCAGATTGAGCAAAATGTCCCGAGCAGTTTCAAACAGCAATGGCAACAAATAATTTGTTGCTGGTTTCCAACTGGATTTCACGTCTGCAAATGGAGGATGGGCTACCCCCCCCCCTCACCAACCACCCTCACTGCGAATGTTAAAAAGGGCATGATGACGTCAGGTATGCCAAATGATGTCATCAACACCAGTACCCAAAATTTCGGAACAAAGACGGCACGGGAATTGGCAGATGCAGGAATTCGGAAAGGAAGGGACCTTTGAACTTGTCGCCATGACCGACTTCCATTTCATGGCATTACCCCACTGCTGCTTGATGCCCAGTATATGATCATGATTGGGCCTGGAGCCCCCATTTACACCACTAACTGACCTCCTTCCCACTGGAGGGATGGTAATTGGACATCCAATTCCTGATTGAATGAGCTGAGATGGTTATCCCACCTTCCTCACCCTACCGAAAAACCATCACCCAGCCTCAACTGTGCCATCTTTCACTAATTAAAGAGTGAAATAAAAAGGATCCAATAGGAACATAGAACATACAGTGCAGAAGGAGGCCATTCGGCCTATCAAGTCTGCACCGACCCACTTAAGCCCTCACTTCCACCCTAGCCCCGTAACCCAATAACCCCCCCTAACCTTTTTGGACACGAAGGGCAATTTACAGATCATAGAATTTACAGTGCAGAAGGAGGCCATTCGGGCCATCGAGTCTGCACCAGCTCTTGGAAAGAGCACCCTACCCAAGCCCACACCTCCACCCTATCCCCATAACCCAGTAACCACACTCAACACTGAGGGCAATTTTGGACGCTAAGGGTAATTTAGCATGGCCAATCCACCTAGCCTGCACATCTTTGAACTGTGGGTGGAAACCGGAGCACCTGGAGGAATCCCACTTAGCATGGCCAATCCATCTAACCTGCATGTCTTTGGACTGTGGGAGGAAACCGGAGCACTCGGAGGAAACCCACGCATATATGGGGAGAACGTGCAGACTCCGCACAGACAGTGACCCAGCGGGGAATTGAATCTGGTACCCTGGCACTGTGAAGCCACAGTGCTAGCCACTTGTACTACCGTGCTGCCCAACGGAGCTTTGTTTTTTTCTTAAAAAGATAATTTAATCCAAATGTAAACTATAACAACTCCACCAAATCATCTAATCTCTTACCAGACCACAGCAGACAGAAAAACTGGAGCCGTACAGCTCTGCTTTTGTCCCAACTATATGTAGGAGACTTTGTTTCAATTGCTAAATCTCAAAAGATTTGGAGAGCAACTCGCTGCAAGGATTTCTTAATGTGGTACGTATTGCATTGCATTTCTTACTCTTATGTTGATCGTCTGCGATAATATTTTGGGGAAAAGCAGAAAAGAAAACAGAATTGCAGCCTGTCAAGGAAGAATTTAATGTTTTTCTGGCATTGCAGAAAGCAGGCAGTGGAGAGCAAATGCCATTTCCAGTCCACATGACAATTAGCAAAACAAAGGAAGCAGCAATAAAAACAGAAGACCAAACTGCTCATAGCATGTTTACACTAATGATACAGGCATCAAAGAAATAGGAGACAGGAAGAAGTACATCTATATACACTAGTATAGGGGGAACTCCTTCAGATGATCAGTGTTTCAAAAATTAGAAGTGCCTTTGTGCAGTGTGTTTTTCAATGTCACACCATAAAAACAAAACAAAGCCCAAATACGAGGTAGTGAGAGAACAAATGAACACACAGGAAAAATTATATTTCTATGCTGAGGGTTTTAAAATCAATACATGTACACAACAGCAAGGGCAATTTTTCTGACTTTCTTAATGAGTAATTGAATAATTGACTGTGATGTATTTCAAGGCTTGTGAAAGGTATTGTTTCCCATTTAACTCATCCAAACAATGTGATATTTTCAAAAGTCTTCGCAACACCAAACATCTGGGCGGGACTCTCCATTTCTGAGAAGTGTTGACGCCGATGCAGAATTCGTGGACTTTCACAACAGCAAAACTGGCGCTGAACCTGGATCGATTCAGCAACTGTGGAGGGGCTGGCATCGGCGCCACGTGGAACATAATTGATTCCAAGAAAAATGGTGCGGGATTCTCCGGGACACTTGGGAGGCTTACAAGCTGCAGCCACAATTACACATTGCAATCCCCACAACCCTCATCCCAGCCAACAATGTGGCACTGGTTGTGTAGGAGCGCACCCATACAGCTGATGGGTCAGCTGGGGCCAGACGGCACCTAAGGGGTGGCCTGGGGGAACACCTATATGACTCATGGTCCTAAGTTCAGAGTGGACAGTCAGGGGCGTGTGCAGCTGCATGGCTGCCTTTCCAGCTGCAGAAATGGTGTTTCGTGTCCGTCCACCGCGACCCCACAACCCACCTCCTGGCTATATCCCACAATTCCTCCCAGCCCCGGCAGTAGCCCGTGGCCAACGGCACATCTGTCAGCAAACTCAATGTTGGACACTTTCCATCCCCCCCCCCCCCCACACTATCCCTCAGCATCCACGACGCCGGTTCCATGATTTTTAAAAGCACAAGTAAATCGCGCCGTCGGGAACTCAGCTCATCGGAGGCGGAGAATCGTGGAGGCCCCAGAGAATACTGTGTCAAGCCCGCTAATGATATGCAAACGGTGTTTACTGTACGTGCATTCCGGACCGCATTGATACCTCTGTTGAGGTGACGAAGTTTAATGATTTGGAGCCAAATTGGCGGCCGCTGAGATTTTAGCGTTGAAACCTCTTCTCCGCCTAGTCGTGTTTCACGATTTTGGCGTCAGCCAACGGAGAATCCCGACCCCTTTCCTCGAGGTTCAGGAAATAGGAATAATTAGTTGTCGATAATGTTTTTAAAAATAAGAAATACTATGAGTCAGTGACATGACACCAGACCAAATAATTGTTTCTGTTCCATGAAGATGTTGCTCTCAAGGTGGTTTGATTTCAAAATATCAGCCTTGTCAGCTTCCATGAGAATTTAAAATTGGTGGAAATATTCACCATTTGAATATTTAAGACAATTCAATGTAGTGCAAAATTGTACTATGTGACTTAAAGTAAAATTGTTGCTGTTCTATTGAACTGATTCGCTAAAGCATATTTCTCCCTGCTAAGTTCCAGTTCTGAAGAAGTCATATTGGAGTTGAAAGGTTAACTCTGATCCTCTCTCCACTCCAACTATTTACAATCTATATCAACGACTTGGATACAGGGATAGAAGGTTATATAGTCAAATTTGCAGACAACACAAAAATAGGTGGGACATTAAGTTGCAATGAGGAAATAAGAACCTTACAAATGGATATAGATAGGTTAAGAGAGTGGGCCACAATTTGACAGATGGAGTTTAACATGGACAAGTGTGAGGTTATCCATTTTGGTTGGAAAAATGGGAAGGCAACTTATTATCTAAATGGGGAGAGACTTCGGGGTGCACCTTTACAGAAAGATCTGGGGATCCTTGTTCATGAGTCACATAAAACTAGCATGCAGGTACAGCAGCTAATAAAGAAAGTGAGAGGAACGTTGGCATTTATAGCCAAAGGAATAGTATATAAAGCTAAGGAAGCGTTGTAACTATACATGAGACCACACCTGGAATACTGTACTCAGTTTTGGTCCCCTTATTTGAGGAAAGATGCAGCGGCATTGGAGGCAGTTCAGAGGTGGTTCACTAGATTGATTCCAGAGATTAGGGGTTTGTCGTATGAAGAGAGATTGAACAGTTTAGGCCTATAATCTCTAGAGTTTAGAAGAATGAGAGGAGATCAAATTGAGGTATACAAAATGGTAAAAGGTCTGAATAAAGTAGATGTGGAGCAAATGCTTCCTCTAGTGAGACATTCTAGAATGAGAGGTCATCGTCATTGGATAAGAGGTAGCAAATTTAAAACAGAGTTCAGGAAAATCTACTTCTCACAAAGGGTTATGAATCTGGAATTCGCTACCCCAGAGTGCAGTGGATGCAGGGACAGTGAGAAAATTTAAGGAGGAGTTAGACTGATTTTTAATTGGTAATAGGTTGAAGGTATATGGAGAATGGACAGGACAGTGGAGTTAGGCCAGAATGAGATCAGCCATCATTGAAGGGCAGAGCAGACTCAATGAGCCAAATGGCCTAATTCTGCTCCTATATCTTATGAACTATTATCATCCAAAACTGATATGAGTGAGGTCAACTACAGTACAGGATATCTAATGCTCAGAGCATGCTTGTTGGTGGTCGATATCACTATGGGAGGAATTCTCCCAAGTCTCTGCTGTTGGCTTCAAAGGTGGGCTGGGGTAGGGAGAGCAGGAGGCCCAAAAATCAGTTTTACGCCAGCGTGAATTTGCCATGGCATCTTCTGCTGGTGTCCGCCATGGCAAATTGGGAAATCCGCTGGAGGCCGGTGGAAATCACAGCATTCTTTGAGATGCTAGTGGGAAAACATGCCAGTGCAAAACATGCTTGGAACAAAGTGGAGTGCAGATATCAGGACTCAACTGAACAATGCCTAGTGCTCCCTTTGCGGTTCATGATGGAGGCTGCTGGATCGACAGGTAGATTGTCCAGATTTGATATCCAGGAGTGTGGTAGTCACCACTGATGTATATACTGTATATATATGGGTTTTACGGTAAGGCCCCTGTACTACAGGTACGGGGGTAGATCCCTGCCTACTGGCTCCGCCCAGTAGGCGGAGTATAAATATGTGTGCACCCCGTACAGCAGTCATTTCGTTAGCTGCTGTAGGAGGCCACACATCTCTGTGTAATAAAGCCTCGATTACATAATGTGGTGAATTATAAACCTAGTAATTTACACTGTGTTCTATTATATGTATTGTGTCTTTGTGGGCTCTGTATACGAGCCGTTGCGCAGCTCTGCCCATAGGGGGAGATGAGGAGTTTGTACTGGGCTCCATCCTTGGCTCCACCCATGGCTCCGCCCATGGCTTCTCCCACTAACCAGAAGTATAAAGCTCTGAAGTCGTGAGCCTGCTGCCAGTTCATCTCGTCGCAGGCAGGCTCTGTTGTAAGATTATTAAAACCACGGGGCAGCACGGTAGCATGGTGGTTAGCATAAATGCTTCCCAGCTCCAGGGTCCCAGGTTCGATTCCCGGCTGGGTCACTGTCTGTGCGGAGTCTACACTTCCTCCCCGTGTGTGCGTGGGTTTCCTCCGGGTGCTCCGGTTTCCTCCCACAGTCCCAAAGATGTGTGGGTTAGGTGGATTGGCCATGCTAAATTGCCCGTAGTGTCCTAAAAAGTAAGGTTAAGAGGGGGGGGGGTTGTTGGATTACGGGTATAGGGTGGATACGTGGGTTTGAGTAGGGTGATCATTGCTCGGCACAACATCGAGGGCCGAAGGGCCTGTTCTGTGCTGTACTGTTCTATTCTATTCTATTCACTGTTCACTTCCAATCACGTGTCTTGTGAATTGATGGTCACATCAATTTAATAATCTTAGGAAACTTGAAGAAAAGTACTATAGAATCAGCCTTCAAACCTGACCAACTATAACTCGACCCGCAGGATGCAGAGGCGAAATAAATCTTTCTACACTGGCTCAGATGTTTCAAAGCCTACCTGGCTGAATCAAGCACTTCAGAAAATACAGAGGAGCAGAAACTCAGCCTACTGCACGCAAGGGTGAGCCACCGTAGCTCTACTCAACTTAACACTACTACCTCGTATACGGAGACCCTGGCCATGCTCGATCGAATGTTCGTGAGGTCCATCAACGAAGTCTACGCGCCCCGTGGAATCACTGGACGAATTCCTGCGCGATTTAAATCTTTAGCTTTAGCTAATCTGCGATTGCCCGATCTGCGCAGAGTGCAAACCGCACTTCTATAGACCAGACAGGGCCCACCTGGTAAAGGCATCCCGGCCCTTTGAACGCCTGAGCATCGATTTCAAAGGGCCACTCCCGTCGACCAATCGGAATGTGTACTTCCTGAACGTCAGCGACGAGTTCTCCCATTTCCCCTTTGCTATCCGTGCCACGGTATGACCTCCCACACAGTCATCAGAGCTCTGCACAGTATCTTCACTCTGTTCGGGTTCCCCAGCTACGTACACAGCGATAGGGGTTTGTCCTTTATGAGCGACGAGCTGCGTCAGTACCTGCTCGACAAGGGCATCGCCTCGAGCAGGACTACCAGCTACAACACCAGGGGGAACGGGCAGATGGAGAGGGAGAACGCAACGGTCTGGAAGACTGTCCTACTGACCCTCCGGTCCAGGAATCTCCCGACCTCCCACTGGCAGGAGGTCCTCCCCGACGCGCTCCATGCTATTAGGTCCCTCCTATGCACAGCCACCAACCAGACCCCGCACGAACGGCTATTTGTTTTTTCTAGGGACACTATGACGGGGGTTTCGCTCCCAGCATGGTTGAAGACACCAGGCCCGGTTCTCCTCCGGAAGCACATCCGGGCACACAAAACTGATCCACTCGTAGAAAGAGTGCTCCTACTCCACTCAAACCCCCAATACACTTTCATCGAATACCCTAACGGCCGTCAGGACAATGTTTCCCTCCGGAACCTGGCGCCTGCAGGATCCAACTCCACCATCACTACCGCCGAGGTACCCCTCACACTACACCCCACCCAACCCTCCGCGCCCTGCGCCCCCGCACCTACAGGCTTACTGCCCGTGCTCCGCACCCCCGCACCTATAGGTTTCCAGCGTTCCCCGTCGCCAGTCGAACCAGTCGGGTACGAAGCTCGGACCGAATCACCCCCGAGTCCACTATCATACACTTGCCTACCGCCCCCACCCAGCCACCCGAAGAGGCTGCAACCCCGGTGCTCCGCCGATCCCAAAGGACGACTCGGCCGCCGGACCGGCTCAATTTGTAGACCCATAACCCCCCCTCCCCCCGACTTGATATTTTACAGGGGGTGAATGTCGTGAATTATAAACCTAGTAATTCACACTGTGTTCTATTATATGTATTGTGTCCTTGTGGGCTCTGTATACGAGCCGTTGCGCAGCTCTGCCCATAGGGGGAGATGAGAAGTTTGTACTGGGCTACAAACACAGTGGCTCCGCCCATGGCTCCTCCCACTAACCGGAAGTATAAAGCTCTGAAGTCGTGAGCCTGCTGCCAGTTCATCTCATCGCAGGCGGGCTCTGTTGTAAGATTATTAAAACCACTGTTCACTTCCAATCACGTGTCTTGTGAATTGATGGTCACATCACATTCTACTCTCATCTCGTCGGAATTGATAGTGCATCAAGGAGGAGGTCCATCTTCCAGTCTCAGAGTGTTCCTGAATATGGGTGGCATTCTGCCCTACCCGGCGTGACGGAGTGTCCCGTAGTAGGGGAGTGGTGCCAACCACTCAGGGGTCGCGCCTCCCCAAAGGTGGGGAATTCTCCCCACCTGTGGGGGCCAGCCCCGCGCCGGAGCGGTTGCCACCAGAAGACCGGCGCAAAAAACCGGCGCCCCCGGCAGACGGGCTGGCTGAAAGGCTTTCGCCGGTCCGCGCATGCGCCGGCAGTGACGTCAGCGGCAGCTGGCCGCTGACGTCACTGCCGGTGCTTGCGTGATGTGGGGTTCTCTTCCGTCTCCGCCATGGCGGAGGCCGTGGCGGACGCGGAAGAAAATAGTGCAGCCAGGGCACTGGCCCAGAGTCTGAGCGGGAGGCCCCGATCACGGGCCAGGCCACCGTGGGGGCACCCCCCGGGGTTCGATCGCCCCCCGTCCCCCGCGGACCCCGGGGGCCTGCTCGCGCCACTGAGCCCGCCGTTCCAGAGGTGGTTTAAACCTCGGCGGCAGGAGAGGCCTCCCAGCGGCGGGACTTCGGTCCATACGGGCCGGAGAATTACCGCAGGGGCCTCTCCGATTGGAGTGGCGAGATTCCTGCCGCCGCCACTTTCTGGGTGGCGGAGAATCTCTGCCACGGCGGGGGCGGGATTTTATGCGCCCCCAGGCGATTCTCCGACCCTGCTGAGTTTCGGAGAATTTCGCCCGTGATGTCTGCTTTTCCGGAAGGTTCATTTTCATTCTCAGCAGATCTACCTTCATCTTGTGGAGGACCATCCTCTTTCTTCAATAATGGGTCAGTGATGTTGGTCACATTTTCAATATGGTGCCTGGATATGACAGGCCATCAGGTCTGCCTCGCCAGAGAATGTGGTGCAAAACGCCCGGTTGCATAATGAATGAAGTCGGGGCTGGGAGATTTGGAATGTTTTCCCGCTGGTCTTTGCAGTGGGTAACACACCACATTCCCGCCCTGCAACACGGAAGTCCCAGGGTGGGAGAATTCTGCCCTATCTTTCTAATCCGCATACAATTTAAATAGTTTACCAAAGCACATTGGCAAAGTAAGTTTTCTGGATATTCAAGTGCATAGTTGAATTATCACATTGCTCAAGCCAAAAGTAATTATATAAATGGCCAATCACCTGAATAAACTAAGTGATAAATTAAAATGTAAGATAGCGATGTTTGAAAGCTTTTTGGCATAGTTTTGCAGAATCCCAGTGTGGTGAGATAACCACTGTAGTTATGTGTACTGCAGTAGGGGGATGTATGCCTGTACCTGTAATACAGGTTCCTCCGGTCAGCCCCTGCCGGCTAGCTCCGCCCACAGGGAGCTTATGTATAAATGTATGAGAGCTGCTCAGACCCTTAGTCTACTGTTGCAGATGGAGGGACAATATCGTACAGCAATAAAGCCTCTATTGTACTAGTCTCTCGGCTTTGAGTATAATTGTTAGCGCCACACCCAGAATTGATACAGCCTGCAGGCCATTCAGTACACCTTGTCTACACTGACTCTCCATAGGGGTAATTTAGCTCATGCCACTCCCTGCCTTCCCCATTTAGTCCTGAACATTCCTCCTTTTTAGTTAACAATCTAATTCCCTCTTGGTGCCTCGATTGAAGTTGCCTCAACCTCACTCTCAGGCAGTGCGTTCCAGATCCTAACTACTAGACCACAAAGCTTTCCCTCATGTCGCAGTCGCCATTATTTAATTTTCCAATTACCTAAATCTATGCCCACTTGTTCTCAATCCTTCCACCAATGGAAACAATTTTCCTCGATGTACTATGTCTAGACCCCCTTTTTAATACTCCTCTCAACCTACTCTTCTCCAAGAAGAACAGCTCCAACTTTTCTAATCTATTGAGGTTCATCATCCCTGGGGCCATTCTCATGAATCTTTTCTGCACCTCCTCTCTCATGCATTCATATATTTCCTAAAATATAGCACCCAGACAAGGTACAATACACGAGCAGAGGCTAAAGCAGTGTTCTCCACAAGTTTGACATAACTTCATTGCCTTTCTACACTAAGTGGCTATTAATAAAGTTTAGGATGCTGTATACGTTATTAACTGCTCTCTCAACCTATCCTTCCATCTTCAATGATTCACGCACAAATATACCCAGGTCAGTCTGCCATCCGCACAACCTTTGGAATTGTTGCAACACCATGGCTATTGCCCGGTCAATTCCAGCCCCAGTTGGCCCTAAATTGCAACACATGTGATATTAGCTTTTGTTTAAAATACCCGAGGTCCTTAGTTATGCCCTATAAACTATAGTCACCAGGTTTGCAACTTTACAACATTCCACCAACTTGTCTATGTACTTTTCAAATTCTCCACCATCATAGAAACTACAGTGCAGGAGACCATTCAGTCCATTGAGTCTGCACTGGCCCTTGCAAAGAGCACCCTACCTAAGGCCATGCCTCACCCCATCCCTGTAACCTAGTAACCCCACCTAAGCCTTTTTGAATACAAAGGGCAATTTGTCATGGCCAAACCACCTAACCTGCCCATCTTTGGACTGTTGGAGGAAACGGAGCACCCGGAGGAAACCCACGCAGACACAGGGAGAACGTGCAGACCCCGCACAGACAGTGAACCAAGCTGGGAATCGAACCTGGGACCCTGGAGCTGTGAAGCAACTGTGCTAACCATTGTGCTACCGAATCGCCCAATTCTCTAGCATCTGTTTTAGCTCGCTATGTCAATCTGTTGTCTCTTTTCTGCGATGTATTTTGTAGAGTGGAAATTTTCCCAAAGGGACTTATCTATGTAACACTCTCTAGGTAGTGAATACCCAGTTCCATTTAAAATTTCAGTCAGGATCCTGGATACAGGAAATGTCATATCTGCCTTCACGAGGGCAAGTGCATCTGCAGCCAATGTACTTTCTATCACGTTTATCTTTTTAGTTTCCCATGCCAAAGGGCAACGTTTACTTTCCTCCTGCAGGAGAAAAAATATAAATCCTCCTGCACCCAAAACGTCATCATAGAGATTAACATAAGGGGCAGGATGCTCCGCCGGTGCGATACTCAGTTCTGCCTGTGGCTTTCCCGGCAGCGTGGTTTGCCCACAATGGGAAATCCCATTGGCAGGGGTTGGAATGGAGAATCCTGCTGCCAGTGATGGTGCGCCACCGAGGAACACGCAGCTGGCGGACTGGAGCATCCAGCCCAAGATCTGTCATCGTAAACAGTTTCCGTTGCCTAATCTCACCTAAAGATGGGAATTTCAAAACTCAATTGTTCAAATGGTAATTTCATTCTTCCATTTGTCATAGATTGATGCGCAGAAAACAATGGTGGGCAGTCATATCCTGACGCTCTACCCTTGGATTCAGTCATTTATTTTCTAAGTTACTCTAAATCACTCTTCAGGTTTAGAATTCAGAATAGTCTTCGTCCGAAGAAATCTTACTTCACAAGCCTTTTTTTAAACAGGCAGTAATCATTCTCTGCTACCATTATTAAGCTCTGATGGCAAGTACATAAAAGAACTAGGTAGCAAGTCTTGGATTCTTCGACGACAAGTTTATTGTGTTCATTAATAATTTCTCCAAGAACATCACAGTGCCACCTGCATCCCCTTTATATTCGGTGTGGTCTATTAAACAGCGTGTTCAGTCTATTTAACACTAAGCGTAATCTATTAAACAATTAAAACCCTAATTCCAATTTACGTACCAGGGAACAATAACTCTTTCCTAACATCTGTCCTATCAGAGTGATGGTGTAAACCATGCCCACTCACTTTTTTTGGGAAAGAGGCTCAAGATTCGGTGAGAAAACGGATCTGTGGCTCCTCAAATATCACCAGCCTTAATGATGGAGGAGCCCAGCACATCAGTGTAAAAGATAAGACTGAAGCATTCATAACAACCTTCAACTAGAAGTGCCGAGTGGATGACCCATCTCGGTCTTCTCCGGTGGTCCCCAGCATCACAGATGTCAGTCTTCAGCCAATACTATTCACTCCACGTGATATCAATAAATGGCTAAAGTCACTGGATACTGTAAAGACTCTGGGCCCAGACAATAGTCAGACCATAGTAGTGAAGACTTATGCTCCGGAACTTGCTGCATCCCTAGCCAAGCAGTTCCAGTACAGCTACAACGCAGGTATCTACCCGGCAATGTGGAAAGTTGTCCAGGTGTGTCCTGCACACAAGAACAAGGCAAATCCAACCCAGGCAATTACTGCCCTATCAGTCTACTCTCCATCATAAGCAAAGTGATGGTAGGAGTCATCAAAGAAGCCATCAAGTGGCACTTACTCAGCAGTAAACTGCTCACGGATGCTCAGTTTGGGTTCAGCCAGGGTCACTCAGCTCCTGACCTCATTACAGCCTTGGTTCAAAAATGGACAAAAGTGCTGAATGTCAGAGGTGAGGTGAGATTGACTGCCCTTGACATCAAGGCAGGATTTGACCAAGTATGGAATCAACGAGCCCTAGCTAAACTGGAGTCAATGGGAAACAGGGGGGAAACCTCCCCGTTGGTTGGAGTCATACCTGACAGAAAGGAAGTTGGTTGTGGTGGTTGGAGGTCAATCATCTCAGCTCCAGGACATCACTGCAGGAATTCCTCAGGGTTGTGTCCGATGCCCAACCATCTTCAGCTGCTTCATCAATGACCTCCCTCCCATCGTAAAGTCATAAGTGGGGGTGTTTGCAGATGTCTCCACAATGTTCAAGACCATTCGTGAATCCTCAAATAATGATGCAGTCCATGTCCAAATGCAGCAAGACCTGGACAATATCCCGACTTTACTTTCAAATGGAAAGTAACATTCACTACACACAGGTGCCAGGCAATGACCATTTCCTAAAAGAGAGGATCTAACCATCCCCTCTTGACTTTCAATGGCTGTACCAGCACTGAACCCCCCCATAATCAACATCCTGAGGGTTATGATTGATCAGAAACTGGACTGGACTAGCCATATTAATACTGTGCTACCAGAGCCTACGGCGAGTAACTCACCTCCTGACCCCCTCAAAACCTGTCCACCTTCTACAAGGCACAAGTCAGGAGTGTAATGGATTATTCTCCATTTGCCTGGATGAGTGCAGCTCCAACAACACTCAAGAAGCTCTACACCATCCAGGACAAAGCAGCCGCTTGATTGCTCCTCCTTCCACAAACATTCAAACCCTCCACCACCAACGAACAGTGGCAGCCGTGTGTACCATCTACACGATGCACTTCAGTAACTCACCAAGGTTCCTTAGACAGCAACTTCCAAACTCATAACCACTACCATCTAGAAGGAGAAGAGCAGCAGATACCTGGGAACCCCACCACCTGGAGGTTCCCCTCCAAGCCACTCACCACCGTGACTTGGAAATATATTGCCATTCCTTCACTGTCGCTGGTTCAAAGTCCTGGAACTCTTTCCCTGACAGCACTGTGGATGTGCCTACACCTCAGGGACTGCAGCGGTTCAAGAAGTCAACTCACCACCACCTTCTGAAGAGCAACTAAGGATGGGCAATAAATGTTGGCCTTAACCAACGATGCCCACATCCTGTTAATTATTTTTTTTTAAATGTGTGCTCGGCCTCCATATCGGAATATAGAACCTCAAGAAGTCTGGCATTGAGTGCGCTGCATTTATTGAAATTCAGAACTTTCACAATTCCTTTCAATGCCTCTTCAAGATCGGATGGAATTCCTTTTAGTTCCCATGCCTCATGGTAAATAAAACAATTATTCCAAACAATATCCTGACCAGCTGCCTCCTTAATCCTTATTTTAACTCCTCTGTTTTTCCCAGTCATGTTGGCTGCCCCTTCCTTTGTGCCTCCTCTGTAATTAATCCAGTTGATCCCGCACGTTCCATCCACATAACTATTCAATGCTTCAAACATCTCAGCGCCAGTCTGATGGTTGGTAATGTCAGGCAGCACAGTAAATCCTCAACAAATTCATTGTGCCAAACCTACCAATGTAAGTCAGCAAGGTTGCACAATCTGAAAAGTCTGTACATTTATCCAGTTGTATTGAGAACTTCTATGCTGACTTTAAACAAGAAATACGCTGGGCTTCTAAAATAAATCACAAATTTGGCCACCCACTGTGTTTTCACTAAGTGGGATGAAATTCAGTTTTTCAGCGATCGCTCATCCATTACCTACATCCTTTGAAAAATTTCAAGAGGGTTGCCCTCAAACGCACTATGCTTAGTGTCGTGGAAATAATAATAGTCAGAGGTTTCGAGCTTCGTTTCAGATAATTTATTTGGACACAATTGTGGAGGGGTTGTAACGGTCAGAGACAACTCCAAACACCTTACCTTACAAGTTTAAGAGCAAAAATTTAAGACATGAAATTAACAGCATCGAGGACAAAAACAGCTTCTGCTAGCCATGTTTACATTAAACAAGGCTTGAGAATGTTAGCTCGCATGCTTTTCTGCCTCTTGCTAAAACAATTCTAAAGCAACTTGGCAGCAAGAAAAAGGCTGCAGCTGCAGTATTTATTTACATTATTCGACCTTCCAAGTTTTGTGCAGAAGCAGTTATAAAATATAGCCAAGCAATCCCATCATGCTTTTAGCAAGTGCCTTTTCTTTAATAGCAACTAGAAGCGGCAACTAATCCACACACTAAATTCCCTTCTACACTTAGCCTTTAAATGCCTTTGACGTTTTGAGGGCTTTAAACTTTCATTTGCCAATACTCAGTGCGGGGGACCGGAGAATTGGCACCAATCGCGCGCGCGTGGTTGGTTTGGCGCCGGTCGGGGGGCTATTGAAAGAGGCCCCCGCGGTGATTCTCCGCCGACAACTTTCCAAGTTCCCACCGGTGTGATTCACTCATGGTTCCACCCGGCGGGAGCTCAGAGTAGCGGTTGCGGACTCAGATTGCGGCCGCCTTGGTGGGGGGGATCTGTCACCAGCGGGGGCCTTCAGGACGCCAGGCTTGCGATCAGGGGCCACCGATCGGTGGGTGCACGCGATCTGGGGGGGCTATATTGTCGGGGCTGGCCCGCTGTGTGGGTCTGCCATGTTACGCGGGGTCACCGCCACAGGTGGCTGCTGCGCGCATGTGCGGACCCACGACCGGAGGTTCAGGGCCCCGTTTTCGGCAGCTGGAGTTGCGAGGACTACTCTGGGGCCCTGCTATCCCCCTTCAAAATGGCGAATCATTCTGGACTTTCTCCAGGAAAGTACAGAGTGATTTGTGCTCATTTTCTCGCGGGCGCAGGGACATAGCCCCATTATCAGAGAATTCCGCCCATGGTTTGCATTCTGATTTACATTAGCACAATTAACAATGCCATACCTCAAGAAATCATCCTGATACTGCTTTGTTCCCCATTTCAATTTCTTCTTCAGGGGTTATTCACCAGAGGCCCTGGAACTCTCTATAGAGCGCTGCTTTGTCTTGCCCTGGACTCTCCTGTGCAGTTCTCTCCAGCAGACTCAGTTGTGAGATCCTGGCCTGATTGTGTCTTTGGTCCTCCCTTCCTTATTACAAAACGATCCATCTGCAGTTCTTCACAGTCCTATTGCTTGCTTGCTGGCAGCTACAAAATGGAGGAATCTCTCCTCCATGATTTATGTTTAAAGCACGGATGTCTACGTGCATGACCTACTCTCTGCTACCGCTTCTGGCGGGAAGACTCCATCATTCATGCTTAAAAGCTGATCATGGCCGATATTCTTAACAGCCAGTCGTGTCCAATTGGTGCTTCTCCCACGGTTAGGAACACCACGGCAGATCGCTCCACGACCGATCACTCCGCGATCCTCCCATGACCCTCCCGCAGGTCGTGACCCGCAGCTTGAAAATCTCTGCATAAACAGACTAAGGGATTCCATAAAAAATAGATCAGATCAAAGCTCTGCCTGCCGGCACATCCAGTTATGAATGATGGTGGGCAAATACACAACTAACAACAGAAAGAGGGACATGAACATTCCCATCCTCACTAATTCCATGTGAGTGCAAAAGACAAGGCCAAAACACTTGCCATCTTCGAGATGGATGATCTATCTCAGCTTCCTTCTGAGGTCCTCACTTTCACAAATGTTAGTTTTTAGCCATTTTGATTTACCTCACATAATATCATGAGCAGCTGAGCACACTAGATACAGCAAAGGCCATGGGTTTTGACAACAAGTGATGCTGACGACATCTGCTCTAGACCCAGCCATGCCTCTAGAAGTTCTTCCAGCATGGCTACAACACTGGCATCTACTCAACTGTGTGGAAAATTGCCCAGATATGTGCTGCTGGCAAAATGGAGGAAAAATTAAATCTGGTCAGTAATTCAACATCAGTACATTCCGAATCATTTGCAATGTGATAGCAGGGACTGCATGGCGACAGCACTCATCAACACCTGCTCACTGGTGCTCAACTTGAGATTCTGTATGTCCACTTAGCTCTAGTCCTTGTTACACTCCTGGTGCAAACAATGAACAATGAGGTGAGGGGAGAGTGACTGATCTTGACATTAAGTCAGCATTTAGACATTAGATGTGGCATCAAGGACACTGCAATATGGAAATTAATGGGAATCAGAGGGGAAAGTCTCCACTGGTTAGAAGATGATTGTGGTCATTGGAAGTCAATCATCTCAGCTCTAGAATATAGCTGCAGGAGCTCCTCAGAGCCGTGTCCCTGGTCCAATTCAGCTGCTTCTTCGATTACCTTTCCTCAGCATAAAATCAGAAGTAGGGATGTTCACTGGCAATAATATCTAATCAGTTCTCAGAGAATGAAGCAGTCTGCATCCATAAGCAAAACCTGAACGTCATCTCGGCCCGACTTGATAAGTTTCAAGTAATATATGCAACACACAAGTGCTAGATGTTTTCAATATCTGACAAGAGAGATTCTAACCACTTCCTCTTGATATTCAGTGGCATCACTATCCCCAAATGCTCCACTATAAATATCCTGGGGGCTACCACTGACCAAAACACCTACATGGGCCAGCCAACAAAATACTTATAGTTACAAGGGTAAATTAGAAGCTGCATTTTCTGTGGCAAGTAACTCAATTTCAGACTCCCTGAACCTTGCCTACCATCAACAAGGCACAAGTGAGACACGTGACGCATTGCCAGGATGGGTGTTTCTCCAACAACACATAGGAACTCAGCACCATCCAGGAAAAAGAAGCCCCACTTGATTGGCAGAGCATCCACCACTTCATATATCCGCCACCGCCCCTCCCCCTGCGCCCCCCCCCCCCCCCCATTATTGGTGCACCACCTCTTCAGTGTTTACTATCTATAAGAGACAGTGCAGTAACTCACAAAAGCATCCCCCAAAAACACAAACTTTGTTGCCTAGAAAAGGGAGCAGCACTCCCTGCAAGCTTTCCCCAGGCCACACACCATCCTGACTTGGAAATATATCACCGTCCTCTCATTGTTTTTAGATCAATATCCTGGAGCCCCCAACTTAACATCACTGTGGCTGTACCTTCACCGCATGAACTGCAGTAGTTTAAGGTGCTGGCCAACACCTTCTCATGGGC
Organism: Scyliorhinus canicula; assembly: GCF_902713615.1. Classification (NCBI taxonomy): domain Eukaryota; kingdom Metazoa; phylum Chordata; class Chondrichthyes; order Carcharhiniformes; family Scyliorhinidae; genus Scyliorhinus; species Scyliorhinus canicula. The sequence continues at coordinate 163,120,284 of NC_052150.1, read as the reverse complement.
AATTAGGGATGGGCAATAAATGTTGGCTTCGCCAGTGATTCCCACAACCCATGAATACATTTTTAAAATGGGTTTACGGGTGGTAGAGCAGGGAACTGAATTGAATTAAATGAAGCTTTGATACTTTACAACAGGGTACTGTAACCTCCAATTGTTTTGGGACTGTTTGTTCCTTTATAGTGCCTCACAACAAAAAGCTTTATTGCTGTTTTTGAGCTCATCATCGCAGAATTATATACCTAACCTGTTCTAAGTGTCTGTGTATTTCATTATGCAGAACTGACAGTATACTTGGAAAATGACATACCAAAGAAACCTCTAGAGTATTTCTGGACAATATCATATACTCATTTCCAATTGTCTACTTTGTTTAATCAGGTGGAGTAAAAAACATAGAACTGATGGAGCTGATAATGCAGTCGAGGGACAATTACACCAAGTGCATGGGAGAGAAACTGACAATTTAGCATAACAGCTTTATATCCCACTCGGTGTTCCTGGTTGCTTGAAACTTACTGTTAATGTTTTAAATTCCGAATGATTGGAGACTAACATCTCTTGGTTGGATCTGACTTCAAAACAAAAATGGTAAGAATGCAGAGTGGCTCTATATTGAGAAGATGTTCACTGAGCAGTCCTGTCTCACCTAATTATTTAGCGTGTGAGAGAGTTCTAATTGCTAAAAGTTGAACATTGTGGTTTAAGTGCCAGCTGAAGCATTGGTGCCCCATTGTGGAACTCTGATTCATCACTGCTGAGAGAGGAGACTTTTCTCTGTAGTTGACGAGGATCTAAAAATCAAGAAGGGATCTAACCTCAACTCCTAATTAATTATCACACACATTTATAATGTTGAAAATATTCCTCCAACCATTAAACCATTGCATTGTACAGAAACTAAAGTACCAGAGTTTTTATTGAGTAAATTATTTTATGGCAAATTAATTTAATAATCTTTATTGTCACAAGTACGCTTACATTAACACTGCGATGAAGTTATTGTGAAATGCCCCTGGTCCCACATTCCGGCACCTGTTTGGGTACACAGGGGGAGAATTCAGAATGTCCAAATTTCCTAACAGTGCTTCTTTCAGGACTTGTGGGAGGAAACCAAAATCAGTGGTTTATTTCTATTCACACATAAATATTTTTGTAGGGCAGCCTGGTGGTGCAGTGGTTCACACTGCTGCCACACAGCAGGTTCCAGGCTGTGGGTCCTGTCGGTGTGGAGTTTGCACATTCTCCCCGTGTTTACGTGGGTTTCATCCCCACAACCCAAAGATGTGCAGGGTAGGTGATTGGCCATGCTAAATTGCCCCTTAATTGAACAAAAGGAATTGGCTACTCTAAATTTAAAAAATATATATATTTTTGTAAATGCTGTTCAATACTGAATTTGTTTGTCAACTGGAATCACTACAAACAGCTCAATAAATAAGCAAATTAAATGTTGTGAACAAAAGGACATATATCATGAAAAACAAGGACTTGGGGGTCAGTGGGTTAGTTGCAAGTTAGAATGTTATGCAATCTAAGGATTATGATGATGAATGTTCAAAATTGTGTGGGTTTTAGTTTTCAAGTTTATTGTACCATCTGATGCCAAGATTCAATATGATAATCTAGGCATCTTTTTTAAATCAAATTTACTCCATAACATTACACATTGTTTTTTCCCCAATCAATGAATTTTTCCATTTATTATATATATTCTGAAATGCAATATTATTTTGGCAAACACTTAAAATTCTATGCCAAGTCTGTACTTTTTTTCCAGGTTTATTCACTCTTCAGATGATACATAGATACATTATTAAATTTTGATTTTTAAAAAATATTTGGAACGTACAATTAAGTCTCTTGAAATCTTTTGACTTTAATACGACTATTTATGATTCATTCTCTCTACCCCGAGGCAGTATATATTTCATTCATGTTGAAAGCACGAATGGCTAACCTTCTCTCAGCGAATTTTAACTTGAGAAGTCGATGGCATCCCCAATGCCTTGGGCAATATGCTGTTCTGTGGAAGACAGTGTTACGCAAACGCCCATCCAACATCAACAGTGGGACCTTGGAGTTTATCCAAAATAATTAAACTCATGGGGAGTGTGAGATAACTATCCATATACAGTGAGGGAGTCTCTAATAACAGCTTAAAAACAGGTGATTTATATTTAGAAAAGAATAGAACACAATGACCAGGAGTTGGCACCGGGTAATGGCTAGGTTACTGGACTAGTAGTTCAGAAGCCTCGACCGATGATTATAGAAACATGAGTTCAAATGCCTCCACAACAGCTGGGAAATTGAAATTCAGAATAATAAGCTAACGTTAGTAACGGTGCGCATGAAATGACCCTCTGGTTCACTATTGCTCTTTAGGGAAGAAAATCTGCTATCTTCACTCCAGGCCGGTCTCCAAAGTGGACCGTACCAGTAATATTCAAAAAGGCGTCTCATCTCCAACTCTTCAAGGTTGATTTGGGGTTGGCACTAAATGCTGACCATGCGTGACATCTGCATCTCGGAAGTTAAAAAAAAAACAATGCAATCAGTTCCCCAATAGCTGAGTTGGTAAATTCAGCAGGAAGTTAGAATGAAGAGAGCTGGGTTGATTGGATATAAGGTGAAATTAACAGTGCAAAGGAACTGCCTTGACTTTCATCAGCGGGTTTGCAGAGTGACCTCCCATTCGAGATGAACTCCTGGATTACAAGAAACATCTGCCAGATCCGGTAATAATAATATTAATCTTTATTATTGTCACAAGTAGGCTTACGTTGACACTGCATTGAAGTTATTGTGAAAATCCCCGAGTCACCACACTCCGGCGCCTGTTCGGGGACACTGAGGGAGAATTCAGAATATCCAATTCACCTAACAAGCACATCTTTCGGGACTTGTGGGAGGAAACCAGAGCACCCAGAGGAAACCCACATAGACACGGGGAGAATGTGCAGACTCTGCACAGACAGTGAGCCAGGCTGAGAATCGAACCTGGGACCCTGGCGCTGTGAAGCAACAGTGCTACCCACTGAGCTACCATGCCATGCTGATTTCTGTAGGAAAGTAAATATATGGACAGCCAATGGGTTAGGATCAGGGTCAAGCAGTGATGTTTCCCACAACTCGGGCGTCCAGCGCTCACTGAAGAATGGCCACTTGGTAAAGTACTGGAGGATGTTCTGGCACATTTACAATCCTAACACGAATCACCACCTTCGAGGAAGGAGGTGAGCAGGCTCTATTATTGAGCAGGAAAACAATTAAAAACACTTTTCGAGGATGGTTTACTGCTGCATTTTACAAAAAAGAGTAACTGAATTATGGACCTATCAGTACAAAAAGGAGGCCACTGTCTATAATGCCCGTGTCAGTGGTAGCTTCCTCAATGAAGTACTGTACACAGAGCCTAGGAATGCCTGGCACACAGAGCAGTAGGCAGGCTGGTGCTGACAGGAATGGGGAATGGTAAAACTGTGAATGTAGCCAAAAGATACTGGGCAAAGTTACAGACTGCACTCTTCTCCAAAGGGAGAGGATTCTACAACATGATAGCATAAAATCTGATAAAATACCATTGGATACAGAGTAACTCAGAGCAAGACAAAATTGGAATCGTTATATAGCAGAGGTTATAAGGTGAAAGCGATGGAAGAATCAGATGCCAAATCACAGAATGCAGTGTAATAAACTAGCAAGAAGGTTTTCTATGAGATTGTCATCGAACTTGAGATGTGTCCCTTGGGTATTAGTACCTTGGGATAGAATATTAGAGCTGTAACCAGTAAGGCTGGAATTTTTGGATGGACATATAATTGTGTGCATTCCCCTGAATATAAATCCCTTCAGCATATTAACACTCCTGAAGGATAGGATAACCTCCAGGCAATGAAAATCAATAAAACAGTATTTCAAAAGAACACGAGGACAAAAAGTATTGGGCCAGAACCTCATCTAACTACTCTCAGACTACCGGAGCAGTTTTTTCACAGAATAATCATGAAACCTAAGGGTGAGTTTTGACCTTCGGCAAGAACGGCGTGACTAGGAGTTAAAATTGTTGCTGGCTGAACCTTTCTCTTGCTCCCATTATTTTAACTCACAAAATTTTGGCTGTGTGTCAGGCATCAATCTTGGGCAAGCAAGGTCCTAATTAAAGGATCCAAGTTCTGCTCTAATGTCATCATATCCAATCCCATTATATTTTATCTCACAATTGTAGGTGCCCTACCAGACCCAGAGTCCCTAAAAAAAATATGTGGCACTGGCTCTGATGACCTTTTGTTGCCTGGTTTGTGAAGAGAGTTTCCAGCTTCCTGGCTAAAGGAGGGGCAGGACTGGCAGCTCAATGTTCTGTGGTACAGATGCTATAGGAAAGATAGAACAGGAGGCTAGAGAGGAGGGGGAGTTGCGTTTTTTATTAGGATAGTATCACGGCAGCACAGAGAGAGGATATATCCGAGGGTTCGCCCACTGAGTCTATATTGGTAGAACTGAAAAATAAGAAGGGTGAGATCACTTTGATAGGACAGTGCTATAGGCACCCAAATAGTCAGCGGGATAATAAGGAGAAAATATGTAAAGAGATTACCGATAGCTGCCAGAAAAATAGGGTGATAATAGTTGGGGTCTTTAACTTTCCCACTATTAACTGGGATGTGGAGATGCCGGCGTTGAACTGGGGTGAGCACAGTAAGAAGTCTTACAACACTAGGTTCAAGTCCAACAGGTTTGTTTCAAACACTAGCTTTCAGAGCACTGCTCCTTCCTCACCTGAGGTATTAGGTGGGAACTTTCAAAAGTTGATTGGGAATGCCTATTTGCAGGCAAGGGGACAGCTGGTAAGTGGGAATCTTTCAAAAAGGTGTTAACTAGGGTTCAAATGAGCACATTCCTCTTAGAGTGAAGGATAAGGCTGGTAGAAAGAGGGAACCTTGGATGACTCTGGATATTGAGGCCATGGTCAAAAGGAAGAAGGAGGCATATGACATGCATAGGCAGCTGGGGTCAAATGGATCCCTTGAAGAGTACAGGGCTTATCGGAGTAGAGTTAAGAGATAAATCAGGAGGGCAAAAAGGGGACATGAGATTGTCTTGGCAGATAAGGCAAAGGAAAATCCAAAGAGCTTTTACAGATAATAAAAGGTAAAAAGGTGACAAGGGAGAGGGTAGGGCCTCTTAAGGATAAACAAGGTCATCTATGTGCAGATCCACAAGAGATGGGAGAGCTCGTAAATGAATATTTCTCATCAGTATTTACTGTTGAGAAAGGCACGAATGTTTGGGAAATTGGGGAAATAAAAAGGAGTATACATGTTACAGAGAAGGAGGTGCTGGAGGTATTAAAGCACGTCAAGATAGATAAATCCCCGGGACCTGATGAAATGTATCCCAGGACATTGTGGGAGGCTAGGGAGGAAATTGCCGGCCCCCGAGCTGAGATATCTGAATCATCGACAGCCACAGGAGAGGTGCCTGAGATTGGAGGGTAGCAAATGTTGTGCCCTTGTTTAAGAAGGGCTGTAGGGATAAGCCTGGGAACTACAGACCGGTTAGCCTTACTTCTGTAGTAGGTAAACTGTTAGAAGGTATTCTGAGGGACAGGATCTACAGGCATTTAGACAGGCAAGGGCTAATTAGGGAAAGTCAGCTTGGCTTTGTAAGGAGAAAGTCATGTCTCACAAATTTGATTGAGTTTTTTGAAGGGGTAACTAAGAAGGTAGGTGAGGGCAGTGCAGTCGACGTTGTCTACATGGACTTTAGCAAGATCTTTGAAAAGGTACCGCATGGTAGGTTGTTGCAAAAGGTTAAATCTCACGGAATCCCGGGTGAGGTAGCCAATTGGATACAAAATTGGCTTGGCGACCGAAGCCAAAGGGTGGTTGTACAGGGTGGTTTTTCAAACTGCAAGCCTGTGTCCAGCGGTGTGCCTCAGGGATCGGTGCTGGGTCCACTGTTATTTGTTATATATATTAATGATTTCGATGAGACTGTAGGAGGCATGGTTAGTGAGTTTGCAGATGACACCAAGATTGGTGACATATTTGATAGTGAAGAAGGTTATATAATATTGCAACAGGATCTTGACCAATTGGGCCAGTGGGCCGATGAATGGCAGATGGAGTTTAATGTGGATAAATGTGACATGGTGCATTTTGGTGGATCAAATCAGGCAGAACCTACTCAGTTAATGGTAAGGAGTTGTGGAAAGTTACAGAACAAAGAGATCTAGGGGTACAGGTTCATAGCTCCTTGAAGGTGGAGTCGCAGGTGGACAGGGTGGTGAAGAAGGCATTCAGCATGCTAGGTTTTATTGGTCAGAAATTGAATACAGGAGTTGGGATGTCTTGTTGAAGTTGTACAAGACATTAGTACGACCACACGTGGAATACTGTGTTCAGTTATGGTCACCCTATTATCGGAAGGGTATTGTTAAACTAGAAAGAGTGCAGCAGAGATTTAGAAGGATGCTACCAGGACTTGATGGTCTGAGATATAAGGAGAGGCTGGATAGGTTGGGACTTTTTTCCCTGGAGCAAAGGAAGCTTAGGAGTGAACTTATAGTCTATAAAATAACGAGGGGCATCAATAAGGTTAGTAGTCAACACCTTTTCCCAAAGGTAGAGGATTCTAGAACTTGAGGGCATAGGTTTAAGGTGAGAGATACAAAAGAGACCAAAGGGGAAATTTCTTCACACAGAGGGTGGTGAGCATCTGGAACGGGCTGCCAGAGACAGTGGTAGAGGCGGGTACAATTTTTTTCTTTTAAAAAACAGTTATACAATTATATGTGCAGGGTGAGTATAGAGAGATATGGGTCAAATGTGGGCAAGTGGGACTAGCTTAGTGATAGGAACTGGGCAGCATGGACAAGCTGGGCCAAAGGGCCTGCTTCCATGCTGTAAACATCTATGACTCTTATGACTAAGATTGCAAATTGTGATACTTTTAATGACTTACAATCCTTTAGAAAGCTTACTTACAATTGCTGCTATTCTTGCTTCTCTGTTCTGGGTGGCGTGAGACTTGGCTGGTGGCTGGGCTGGGTGGGGGAGGGGGGCTGCAGCAGCCATAGCTTTAGCAATGAAAGACACTACAAAGCCTCAAAAAGACACCAGACTGGTGAAGGAGGGTCGCTGCATACTGCAGGCCATATCCACCACACAAGGCATACAGGCAAAGAGTCACCTTATTGGACCTCTCTGAGGAACAGTGTCACAGATCTCTGCAATCTGCTGTAACCTGGTCCGGCTGCCTGTTGGTTAGGGGTCATTCCATGCCAGTGGTCTTCAAGGTCACCACAGCCGTGCTCTTTATGGCATTGCATCCTTTCGAGATAAATTTATCGTGGGTTAATTTCAGGAGGGGGCGGGATTTTCCAGCCCTTCCCATCGGTGGGATCTTCCAGTCCCACCCACAATTTGTCAATTGAGATTGTCCATTGTGTATCACTACATTACTTACATTTTGTTTCTCCTGTCAGGAGGCCAACAGTCACATCTCCCAATCTGCAGTTCGCAGCTGCATTGAGAAGGTGCCCAATGTTCTCTTTGCTGGGGCACCATGTTCCCCATTTACCTCAACAATCTACAGGACACAACCACTGGCTCTGCAGAAAGGATTGGCTCCCTTTGTATGTAGGGTATGATGGACTACATACATAATCATTACAGCACCAGAACATGTGCCAGCAACTTTCATCAGCAAAAAATATCACACTATCATTGTATAGCTCGTGACCAATCACAGGAACCCCATCTTATAGGTCTGTCCAAAGAAACTGCAGAGCCGCCAGCGAATTTATATCCTATTTTTACATTTTATAACCTCCCACTATTCGTCTATATAAGGAATATGGCATGATGGCTGACTGATAACAAGGAATAACCCCTTCGAGCTAGTTGTCGATTCTACTGTGCAAACGCTCCATGCTCAAGTGGGGGAGGCGACGGTGTTGTAGTATTGTGACTGGACTAATGATCCAGAGACTCGGGTTAACGGTTTGGGGTTCTGGGTTCAAAACCCGCCATGACAGGTGGTGAAATTTAAATGAAATAAAAATATGGAATTAAAAGTCTAATGATGACCATGATTTTGTCAGTTGTCGTAAAAACCCATCTGGTTCACCAATGTGCATCAGGAAACAAAATCTACCATTTTTATCTGGTCTGCCCTATGTGTAATTCCAGAACCATAACAATGCTGTGGTTGACTCTTAAATGTCCTCTGGAATGCACTCAGTTCAAGGGCAATATAGGATGGACAATAAATGCTGGCCCAGTCAGTGACACCCACATCCCATTAATTAATTTTTAAAATTCGATCAAAGATAGGGCACAACCATAATCCTTGTAGAGCTCACACCTGGAAAGTTCAGGTAGAGGTTAAAGTCAGGGCTCTAGATACTGGTTCACTGCAGTTCACTATCTGAAGATAATGCAAATCATCCAATATTAGGAAGAGATTAGTGAAAATAATGTTACACAATGGATAACCACAAAGGCAAGATTATATTTCTGAAATTAAAATATGGCAAGTTTCTTTTTCCTCATGCCCAGGAGTTGGAAGCCAGCAAGTTCAGAACATACAACAATACTGGAAGTTTAAAAAGCGAACAATTATCTCTAAGTAACATTTTGGAATACATAAAATGAAAAGATTAAGGAAATTACTGATAAAACTGCAGCAACGTCAGGATATAAATTGATTTTACAACCAGGATATATAACATTATATGCTACGGCCCTGGTGAATTGGAGTAAAATATTCGTTGTCTTTTGTGACGAATGTTAACATTTTGGTGGTAATGTTTAGTGCTTTAAAGATTGTTGTTGGGAAGTTAATGTAACTAAAATGCAGGGCTTTAGATATTGCCAGGAAACTTAAAGGAAAATGGATGTTCAGAAGATTATCCATGATTGTTTAATAGAGGCAGAATAGTAGAGATGGAGCCATGAAGTAGCAGGTGGGCTTACTTAACCAGAGACTGGAGAGTGGCTGTCCGCACTGCTTGCAAAGAATTCCAGTCCAGAGGGATTTTCTGTTTTACTAGTAAGAGCTAAATCAGTTTAAAAGCCTTCAGTGGATCCTGAAAGGCTACATCATCATGAAGATGAGTATAGCTTAAACAGGTTCTCTGGTTTCAATTCATCAGTGTATTTACTAAGCGAAGTTGTTAATCATAGTCCAGATTTTGTAGGTGCTTTGCAGCCAACAGAGAAGCCCTAAAACCTGCTTGCTGCAATTAAGGCTCAGGAGAAGTCCTGGGGACCTGTGAAGGTGGATAAAGGTCGCTGATTCCATGCTAGAGGCTGTTGAAGCTAATGCAAACCCAGGGACACATTTGATTCAGTTAGGAAACTGAAGTTTAGAGGAAACCTAGAGGCAGTGCCAGCATAGTGAAGTGAGCAGACTGCAAAAAAGTGTTGAAAGAGTGCCAGCAATTAGAGGTAGGAGTGCAGCTTTGAGAATCCTGTGAAATCCAGGCTCATCGAATCACAGAATCATAGAATTTACAGTGCAGATGGAGGCCATTTGGCCCATCGAGCCTGCACCAGCCCTCGGAAAGAGCACCTTACTTAAACCCACGCTTCCACCCAACTGTGCAACCCAGTAACACCACTTAACCTTTTCTGGGGCACTAAGAACAATTTGGCATGGCCAATCCACCTAATCTGCAAATCTTTGGACTGTGGGAGGAAACTGGAGCACTCAGAGGAAACCCACGCAGGCACGGGGAGAATGTGCAGGCTCCGCACAGACAGTGACACAAGCCGGGAATCGAACCTGGGAGCCTGGAACTGTGAAGCGCCAGTGCTAACCACTGTGCTACCATGCCGCCCTCAAGAGGAGTGATTGAACAATCAGGAGGTAAGCAGGCACTGAGACAGAATGAGTCAAAGTGGGTAAATTTTGACGGAATTCAGAGGTAATATATTTGAAAATTAGGGTTTGAAATGTCTTGTGGGGTTAACAGAGTTTCAGTTAGGTTTTGTGACTCACAGTGGTCACTGACATCTGGGTGGGTTGCTGAGAGATCCATGGGATCTGTCTTCATTGCATCTTACATTTAATGGAGGCCAAACCTTCCGGCGATGACATCATTAATTACACAACTGGGGTTTTATAGAACATAGAACATAGAACAGTACAGCACAGAACAGGCCCTTCGGCCCTCGATGTTGTGCCGTGCAAAGATCACCCTACTTAAACCCACGTAACCCGTATACCCGTAACCCAACAATCCCCCCATTAACCTTACACTACGGGCAATTTAGCATGGCCAATCCACCTAACCCGCACATCTTTGGACTGTGGGAGGTTTTGCGCCGTATTTTATGGCAGGGCAGGCCTGATGACACGTAGTCTGCCGTTCAATCCAGATGCCATATTGATAAGGCAGCCTACATCACTGACACCACTGAAGAAAGAATGTGGCTCTCCTGAAAATGAAGGTAGATCTCTGGGAGCTTGCCTAAACCAGGGGATGGACCCCTGAGAAGGAAGGTGGCTTTCCAGGAATGCACTGAGGCTGGAAGATGACCCCTCCAGGACACTGAATATGGAAAGTCCACCTTTGGATGATGTTCGAGTACACGGGTATACGGAGGGCAAATTCAGAATGTCCAAATGACCTAACAGCACGTCTTTTGGGACTCGGGGTAGGAAACCGGAGCAGCCGGAGGAAACCCACACAGACACGGGGAGAACATGCAGACTTGACACAGACAGTGACCCAATCCGGAAATTGAACCTGGGACCCTGGATTTGGATAAGTGTGAGGTTATCCATTTTGCCAAAATAATAGAAATGGAAAGCAGAGTCAAAATGCATCTAGGCAGAGGGATCTGGGTGTCTTTGTTCATGAATCACAGAAAGTCGGTTTGCAGGTACGACATGTAATTAAAAAGGCAAATTGAATATTAGCATTTATTGCAAAAGGACTGGAGTTTAAAAGTAGAGAAGTGTTGTTGCAATTGTACATGGTGTTGGTGAGACCACATCTGGAGTATTGTTCTCAGTTTTGGTTTCCTTATTTGAGGAAGGATGTGGTGGCATTCGAGGCGGTTCAGAGGAGGTTCAACAGATTGATTCCGGAGATTAAAAGGTTGAAGTATGAGGAGAGATTAAACAGTTTGGGCTCATACTCACTGGAGTTTAGATGGATGAGAGGGGATCTTATCAAGGTATACAAAATAATAAAAGGAGTTGATAATGTAAATGGAAACCAAATATTCCCCCTTGTGGGGCAATCTTGAACGAGAGGTCACAGATATAGGTTGAGAGGCGGTTAGATTTAGAAAAGAAATGAGGAGGAACTACTTTTCGCAGAGGGGGGTGAATTTGTGGTACTCACTGCCCCATAGTGCAGTGGAGTCTGAATCATTAAATGATTTCAAGAAGGAGATAGATATATTTATGATAGGGCGGCACTGTGGCGCAGTGGTTAGCGCTGTTGCCTCACAGCGCTAAGGACGCACGTTTGATCCTGGCCCCGAGTCACTGTCCATGTGGAGTTTGCACATTCTCCCCTTGTCTGCATGGGTATCACCCTCACAACACAAAAAGATATGCAGGGTAGGTGTTAAATTGTTAACATGTTAAATTGCCCCTTAATTGTAAAAAATTGGATACTCTAAATTTATTTAAAAAGATATATATTTCTGATAAAAACCCAGTTGAAGGGATATGAGGAACAGGTAGGGAGGGGAATTTGAGACCAGGAAGAGATCAGCCATGATCTGATTGAATGGCGGAGCAGGCTCGAGGGGCTGAATTGCCTACTTCTGCTCCTAATTCCTATGTTCCTATGTAACTGTGCATATTAATGCAACAAAGTTTACATTTAGTGAATTAAAAGGGCTGATTATTGAGCAAGTACACCCAAGTAAATTAAAGAACATGTAATGTTTAGGTATCTGAAACTCTTCACACACCAAGACTTGTTACAGATAAAGCCCACAATACATTTAATGTAATTCTTTATACCAAAACATAAATTGACTGTTTAAATTTTACTCCAGGAACACTTATTTGCAATAACAACATTCCAATGTACTCAAAATGTCCAGTTAGATTAAATCAAAGTGGTACAAGGCAAATTACTTCCTTTATAAAAATATTAATGAATGTAGGACTCAGTGGATAAGTATTGCACATAACAGAAAATTTCAGCAAGGATTAGGACTACACTGAAGCCTGCAAAGTGGCAATGTGCTCTTGGTTTCTGATTTTTATATAAAACTGGTGAGAAGAACAAGGACAAATTGGTAATTAAAATGAACTATTGGTCAGATAACCAAATAAATTTCACACGTAAGTAAACAACTTTCATATAATTCATGTATAAACTGTTATGTTCTTCACTCAGGACAAAGGAATATGAAGTCGTAGCACGTGGGGTTCAATGCAAGTAACAACGAAGGTTCATTAAATAGCTGTTAACTCTACAAAGGCTTGACCTAGACTGAGGCAAAGCTTGCAAAGCAACCGATGACGTCACAAACTACACACGTGACTCAAATCTTAAAGTGACCATGGAACAACATAACAATAATGCCAAATATACAGGCTGAGATTCTCCACCGGCGTGAATCTCTATTATGCCGGTGCCTGGGGGTTTCCCGACAGCGTGAGGCTGCCCCACAATGGGAAACCCCATTGACTGGCTGGCGTAACGGAGAATCCCATCGGCCGGTCGGGGCAGAAATGTGGCCCAGCAGGGTGGAGAATCCTGCCCATAACATCCCTCCCCCTTTACTTCTAAGGTCCCATGAGAACAATTAACCATAGTACCTTTTGATGCACGATCAATTGCACAGAGACGAGAGTTGAATACAACTGAGGATTTATTACACTAAGATGTGTAGCCTCCTGCAGCAGCTGGCAAAATGGCTGCTGTATGGGGAGCACACATATTTATACTCCACTACTGGGCGGAGCCAGCAGGCAGGGACTACCCCCATACCTGTAGTACAGGGTCTTACTGCACATCTCCTAATATATACAACAGTGGTGATTACCACATTTACCCCCTGTTAAAATTGAGTCTGGCGGGGGTGGCGGAGAACTATATACAGAACAAGTTGAATATACAAAGGCAAAAAAAAATTTTTGAAGCCCAGTTCAAGGTGCTTTAACAGTCCCAAACCAATTAAAGGTTTAGCCGGTCCGGGGCCTTGATGTGACTTTGGGAGCAACGCAGTGGTGGTCTGATCCTCGGTGACTCCGGGAGCGTGCCAAAATCCTCTTCATCCTCGGGCGTGGGCAGGGGAAAGATGGATGGTCCTGTGGGGGGTGCTGCTGGGTGCGCAGGGGGGGGGGGGGGGGGGGGGGGGGGAGTATGGCGCCGGGCCGGAGGGGTGTATGTGTGTGGAACCTGCTGTGCCAGGTCCCTGAGGGAGACAGTATCCTGGTGACCATCGGGGTATGCTATATAGGCATACTGAAATGAACTGAAATGAAAATCGCTTATTGTCACGAGTAGGCTTCAATGAAGTAACTGTGAAAAGCCCCCTAGTTGCCACATTCCGGCGCCTGTCCGGGGAGGCTGATACTGGGGGTTAGCGTGGAGTAACTGCACCCTTTTCACCAACGGGTCCAGCTTTTGGAGTCATACATACTTACGTAGGAGTACGGATCTGGAGTTGCGAGCCAAGTCGGGAGCGACACCCCGGATGTGGTCTTCCTGGGGAAGGCAAAGAGACGTTCATGGGGTGTGTCATTAGTCGCAGTGTATAGGAGAGACCGAATAGAGTGTAGTGCATCAGGGAGGACCTCCTGCCAGTGGGAGGCCGGGAGATTTCTGGACCATAGGGGCAGCTGGACGGCCCTCCAGACCGTCCCATTCTCCCTCGCCACCTGCCCGTTTCCCCGGTGTTATAGCTGCTCATCCTGCTGGAGATGATACCCCTGCTGAGCAGGAACTGACGCAGCTCATCGCTCATGAATGAGGATCCCCTGTCACTGTGGATGTAGGCGGGCTAGCCGAACAGAGCAAAGATGATGTTGAGGGCTTTGATGACGGTGGCAGACGTCATGTCGGGGCATTGGATGGTGAAGGGGAATCTGGAGTACTGATCGGCCACACTGAGGAAATACATGTTCCGGTCGGTGGAGGGGAGGGGCCCTTTGAAGTCCATGCTGAGGCTTTCAAAGGGGCTGGAGGCTTTCACCAGGCGCGTGCGGTCCAGCTGCAGGCGACCCGGCTTGATGCGGAGGTCCATCTTCTGAAAACTTTAGTGTAATAAATTGATGCACGATCAATTGCACAAAGACGAGAGTTGAATACAACTGAGGCTTTATTACACTAAGACATGTGGCCTCCTACAGCAGCTGGCGAAATGGCTGCTGTATGGGGAGCACACATATTTATACTCCGCCTCCTGGGAGGAGCCAGCAGGCAGGGACTACCCTCGTACCTGTAGTACAGGGTCTTACCACACAGCTCCTAATATATACAACAGTGGTGATTACCACACCTTTACATATTCATCAAAACACAGATACAAGGGTAGGCAATGAACCATTACACTAATAATACAGTTAATCGGAAAGGCGATTTAGTGGGCATCTATTCTGCACTGGATGCCTGCACACTTTAAAGATTCGGGTTGATCTTGACCTCAGAGGTACTGTCTAAGTCTTCAGAGGATGTCTCTACCCTGGAAGGCATCACAGTCTCTTTTGCAGAAGGAAGATAAGTAGCGCCAAGGGCTGTTCGGCAATCTCGGTTTGCACTGAATGACCAGAAGTCGCAGTCACACGATCTGGTAGTATGGATGGTGGTTCATCCTGAGGTAATTCTGGCATACACAGTACTGGCACATTAATGTGTCTAGCCAATAATTGATCTGCGTGTCACCTCCACACAAGCTCATCTTCAGTCTTTACTTCATAGGAGACAGGGTCAGTTGAGCCAATACAGTAGCAGGAACTCACTTCATGAAGGGGGCATAGCTGCGCGCCAAAACTTGATCTCCTTGTCGAAACAAGCGTCTTTTGGAATTACCTTCTTGTCTTAAGATTTGCAACTTCTTATTGCACTCCATTATACTCCATTATTTCACACGTCTCCTGCGGTAACAGCAGATCAAATGTAGCTCTCAGCTTCCTCTTCAGCTATAATAAAGCTGGGAAACTCTGCATAGACACATGTGTGGTGTTGCAATATGTTGCCAAGAAACTGTTTAGATGGCGATTTAACAAACCTTGGTCTTTGGAGGCTTTCAGTGCATGCTTCAAGGGCCAGACAAACCTTTTAGCGAAACAATTCGTGGGTGGGTGGGAAGGTGCTGATTTTATATGTTGGATATCGCTTATCTTTAGATCGTTCTCAAACTCCAGGGGCGCAATTCACATCCCCCACGCCGGGTAGGAGAATCGCGGGGGCGGCGGGCGAGTCCCGCCATGTCGCCCCGGCACCCACACGCGATTCTCCCACCCACCCAAACTGCCGCGCTGAGATTTACGGCTGGCTGCTCGGAGAATCGGCGCTCGCCATTTGTAACGGGCGAGCGGCAATTCTCCGGCCCGCATGGGCCGAGCGGCCTGCCCAATACGACGGGTTCACGCCGGCGCCGACCACACCTGGTCGCTGCCAGCGTGAACAGCACGGGAGCGCTGCGGGGGCGGCCTGTAGGGGGGGAAGGGCGGATCGAGCACCGGGGGGGTGCTCAAAAGGGGTCTGGCCCGTGATCGGTGCCCACCGGCCCCGCTTTTACGCGGCGCCAAGGTCCGGCGCGTGTAAATGATGCAGCGCCGCTCCTAGCCCCCTGGGGGTGGGAGAATAGGGGGCGAGGAGCGGCCTCCGACGCTGGAGTGAAACACTCCGGTTTTCACTCAGGCGTCGGCACTTAGTCTCCCGTTGGGAGAATCCTGCCCCAGAGCTGTGAATCATGGACCGTTTTCACTCACCATTTGTTCTGGTTTCCCAAATCTGGCGAAAAACCCATCAAACTTTTTGATGTTTTTGTTTGCAGTTGTTTACTACATTAGGATCACTTCAAGCTATTTGGCATGTGCATCTATGACAACCATGAACATGCGCCCCTTATATGGACCAGAAAAGTAAATGTTTTGAGGTTGTCAAGGCATTTTAGGCAGTGCCATGGGTGCAATGAGGACAACAACGGTGAGTTATTTACTCATGTACATGACTGGCACAGTCTTGCTTTTTCCTCAAACTGGTGTTGATTCCTGGCCACCAGAAGTAGCTCTATGTGAGTTCCTTCATTCAAACTATACCTCGGCATCCTTCATGTTATTGTTCCAATACTCTTCGTCACACGTTTGGAGGAATGATTACTCGAGGAATGTAGAGATAATATTAAAGACAATTGTTAAAGCCTGCTTGATGCCAATGAAAGAATACTCTTATGTGGCCCAAAAATAGTTCAGGGCCTGTCATCTGTCAGCAATTTTAAGTGGCGACCACACAAGTATTGGCGAAATTTTCTCACACCAAAAATAATACTCAGTACCTCCTTCTCCTTCTCTGGGCATCATTTAATTCAGCACGTGTTAAGGAACACAATGCAAAATCTATTGGTCTTTCTTCCCCTGGGGTACATGTGACACCACCTCCCCAACTCTGTATGACGCGACATCTCAGGCTAGTTGTAATGGTAACTTTCGGGTGAAATGTACCAACATTTCTGACTTCTCCAGTGCTTCTTTAACTGACTGATGTACTTTTACTCACTCCAGTATTCATTGTCATGCTTGTTTTATGCACAACAAATGATATAATGGTTGAAGCAGGGTCGCTTGATTCAAAATACATTTCCTAGAGTAGTTAATTAACCCTAGGCATGATTTTAACTGTGTTACATTCATTGGCCATGCGACGTCCATGATGACCTCCATTTTCTAGTGCCCTCTGTAAACCCTTGCCGTCGATCACATGGCCTAAATATTGTATTGACATTTGAAAGAAGCCACACATCATTCCTGACACAAAGACTGTCTGAAAGCATTTTAACGTGGCTTTGAGTAAGTTTTCCGTTCGTTGGTACCAGTGATCAATATGTCATCCAGCAGACAACTTAAGATCCGGTCCATGGACCTTTAAAACAAAACAAGTGCCGAAGTTATACCAAAAGATAATCTCTGATAGTGAATAGACCTTTGTCTGTTATAATGGTGAGCAGGCGTTGAGATTTAGCTGCAACATTCATTTGTAGGTCGGCCTAAGATAGATTCATCTTGCTGAACTTCGGTCCTTCTGCTAGGTCGGTGATCAAATCCTCAATCAACGATAGCGGTGAGGAGATCTAAGACTCCTGTATCCACAAGTCTCAAGAATTAAGATTCTACCTTTGGGCATATGGCGTAGGGTACTGCTCTTAGGCTAGCTGTTTTGTTGGATCTTAGGTGCCACCCTGTACTCCTTTCATGAACCACGGTGTGTCCTCAAATACACTATTTCTACTACTGTATTTCTCTAAGATGCTCTGCAGATCTGTTTTAGATTCAGCTGATCTGGTCAGAGCACTCCGGTTTAACTTTATCTTCTCCAGCCAAGAGTGGCCCAAGAAAGGTGGAAAAGTTTGGGTGGGATTCTCCGACCCCCCGCCAGGCCGGAGAATCGCTGGGAGGCGGGGTGATTCCCAACCCGCCGCCGGCTGCCGGATTTTCGGCGGGGGCGGGAATCGCGCCGCGCATGTCGGGGGCAGTTGGCAGCGGCCCCCCCCCCAGCGATTCTCCGGCCCACAATCGGCCGAATGGCCGCCCATTTTTGGCGGGTCCCGTCGGCGTAAAATACACCTGGCCCGTACCGGCGGGACCTGGCTCTGCGGGCGGCCTGCAGGGTCCTCGGGAGTTCGCGGGGGGATTTGGCCCGGGGGGGGGGGGGGGGCACGGTAGCCACCGATCCGCGGGAGGCCCTGTGCCATGGGGGCACTCTTTCCCTTCGCGCCAGCTGGTGTAACAGTCCGCCATGGCCGGCGCGGAGAAGAACCCCCCCTGCGCATGCGCTGGGATGACGTTAACATTAATTTTTAAGCTTTTTTTCTACAGTGAATGTATTTGAACAAGCATGTGACAACTGTTAATAGGTATGAAATGAAACTGCAAAGAGATAAAAGATAAAATAGCAATGAACTTCAAAACTTTAAACAATTTGTATTAAGTTGCAAACAAATATAACTCAGTTGCATCAATTAAATTGTAAATGAATAAAAGGATATTTTGCTGACACATATTTTTCATGACCCCGGCTCGACCTGGGCG
The DNA here is from genome assembly GCF_902713615.1 of Scyliorhinus canicula. Taxonomy (NCBI): domain Eukaryota; kingdom Metazoa; phylum Chordata; class Chondrichthyes; order Carcharhiniformes; family Scyliorhinidae; genus Scyliorhinus; species Scyliorhinus canicula. The sequence continues at coordinate 163,102,047 of NC_052150.1, read as the reverse complement.
CCGTGGGAACCGCACATGCGCAGTGGTGCCGGCGCCTATGCGCGCATGAAGGAGGCCTTCAATGCGCCAGCCCCGACGCAACATGGCGCAGGGCTACAGGGGTCGGCGCGTAGGAAAGGAGGCCCCCAGCCAGAGATGCCGGCCCGCCGATCAGTGGGAACCGATCGCGGGCCAGGCCGCATCGGAGCCCCCCACCCCGGGGTCGGAGCCCCCCTCCCCCCACCCCACAGGCCGCCACCCGACCCTTCCACGCAGAGTTCCCGCCAGCTGCGAGCAGGTGTGGACGGCACCTGTGGGACTCGGCGTTTCCACTACGGCTGCTCGGCCCATCCCAGGCCAAGAATCGGGGCCGACCGTAGAGCGGCCTGCGACCAGCGCCGCACCAACCACGCCGGTGCTGATTCTCTACTCTGCGGAGAATCGCGTGCCAGTGTCGGGGCGGTGAGACCCGGTCACGGGGATTCTCTGGCCCGGCACCGGGGTCAGAGAATCCCGCCCATGGTGTGGCAGCACTACAGTTTACCCACTTAACTTTGGTTAAACTATGATGGATCCTCTTAGAGATATTATTGTAGGTCCTCAAGATGACATCTGCTGCTTTCAATGGTAGATGATTCAATTTTTGCTTACCGGTGGTCTCAGGATTTAGGGAGATGGTAGCCCATATCGACCTCCTTTTCATAGGCTGTCCAATTAATTTTGGAACCAGAACTGTTGTTCACCTTGAACTGAAAGTACATTGACCTTCAATTCCTCATTGGATTGATGTGTTGTTCTTATTATTTTTCTCTTCCACACTGTAAATTATTTTGGTGGAATTATTTTGGTTTTCCCTTCTGGTATGTCCTCTTTCTTTCCTTGGACATTCTTTTCTCGAGGAACTGGTTTGCTCCAGCAAGCTTGTGCTGTGTAGCTCATTTTTCCACAATTTTTGTATTGCCAATCTTTGTGCAAGCATTAAGCCACTGAATAGCCCATTTTCACACAGCATCGACACACCTGTTGCTGGGTAGATTTTCTTTGGGCAGCCATTTTATGGATTTTTATGCCTGCTCTGAGCTGAGAAGCCACCTTAGCAGCAAGTTCCACCGTAACAGCTACCTCTAAGGTTATTCTTAATTTTTGTTCAGTTAGCAATCTCTGCTGTGTGGCCTCATTCCTTGGCCCACAAACTGCGCGGTCTATAATCATATTATCCAGAGAATCACCAAATTTACTATACTCTGCGAAGCACCTTAGGGTCACAACAAATTGTGCTCTCTTCTCTCCTTCTAACTGATTTTTTCTGTGAAACTTAAAACGCTCCGCAATTATTAATGGTTTGGATGAATAATGATCTTCCAGTATCTCAGTTAATTCTGAATATGTTGCGCTACCAGGTTTATTGGGTAGGACTAGAATTCGGAGTAGCATCCAGCAGAGGGCAGCAGAGTGGAGCTACTGATTGGCTGTTCCAGGGAGATTTGCATACGTGCAGTGCGGTCAGCGTAATTTGAAAGTGGTTTGTAGAGGGGCTGGTGTCAAGTGACAGTTAAACCCGAAACACTTCCTCAGTGTTTCCCCCCTACCTCCTCCTCTAACCAAAAAAAAAACAACCGTGGTTGTCGGGAAGGTAGGTTTATCTCTTTAAAAACTTACCTTGAAGGGTGACATCACAGCAAAGCAGTGACCTGATTGGCTGGTAAGGAAAGTGCTCCAATTAGCAGTAGCTGGGATAAATTTAACTCTGTGTGTTGGGAAGTATTGTGAGTGTAAGTAAAATCCTTATTCCTTTAATTTATTCATTTTTTTGATACTTTATTTGTAATCACTTAAGGTAAAGTGTGAAAATGGCAGGAGAACCCACACCCGTGTTATGCTGGCCGTACTCAATGTGCTCTTCCCCTTAGTCACATTGAGTTTATTATCACGTACCTTACTGGCTTTAGTTGCTGCCTCTTTACTGACCTCTTCCTTCCTAATCTGGTTCCCATCAAACAGTGTTAGCAAAAGCACTAAGGGAAAGAGTAGACAGGAAAAAGATGATGAACGCAAAGGGACAGGTGGTCTGAGGTGCATTTGTTTTAATGCGAGAAGTGTAGCAGGTAAGGCAGATGAATTTAGGGCTTGTATTAGTACCTGGGAATATGATGTTATTGGTATTACTGAGACTTGGTTGAGGGATGGGCAAGACTGGCAACTAAATATCCCAGGGTACAGATGCTTCAGGAGGGATAGAGAGGGAGGTAAAAGGGGTGGAGGAGTTGCATTACTGGTCAGAGATGATATCACAGCTGTGATTAAGGAGGGCACGATGGAGGATTCGAGCACTGAGGCAATATGGATAGAGCTACGAAATAGGAAGGGTGCAGTAACATTGTTGGGACTTTACTATAGGCCTCCCAAAAGCGAGCGTGAAGTAGAGGTACAAATATGTAGACAGATTATAGAACAACATAGGAGCAATAGGGTGGTTGTGATGGGAGATTTTAACTTCCCCAACATTGAATGGGACTCATGTAGTGTTGGAGGCATAGATGGAGCAGAATTTGTAAGGAGCATCCAGGAGAGTTTTTTTAGAGCAGTATGTAAATAGTCCAACTCAGGAAGGGGCCATACTGGACCTGGTATTGCGGAATGATCCCGGCCAGGTGGTTGACGTTTCAGTCGGCGATTACTTTGAGAATAGCGATCACAATTCTGTAAGTTTTAGAATACTCATGGACAAAGACGAGAGTGGTCCTGAAGGAAGAGTGCTAAATTGGGGAAAGGCCAACTATAACAAAATTCGGCAGGAGCTCGGGAATGTGGATTGGGAGCAGCTGTTTAAGGGTAAATCCACATTTGAAATGTGGGAGTCTTTTAAGGAAAGGTTGATTAGAGTGCAGGACAGACATGTCCCTGTGAAAATGAGGGATAGAAATGGCAAGATTAGGGAACCATGGATGACGGGTGGAATTGTGAGACTAGCTAAGTTGAAAAAGGAAGCATACATAAGATCGAGGCAACTCAAAACTGATGAAGCTTTGGAGGAATATCGGGAAAGTAGGACAAATCTCAAAAGCCTTTTATTCGTATATAAGGAGCAAGAGGGTAACTAGAGAAAGGGTTGGCCCACTCAAAGACAAAAGAGGGAATTTATGCGTGGAGTCAGAGGAAATGAGTGAGCTTCTTAATGAGTACTTTGCATCGGTATTCACCAAGGAGAGGGACATGATGGATGTTGAGGCTAGGGATGGATGTTTAAATACTCTAGGTCATGTCGGCATAAGGAAGGAGGAGGTTTTTGGTATTCTAAAAGGCATTAAGGTGGACAAGTCCCCAGGACCGGATGGGATCTATCCCAGGTTACTGAGGGAAGCGAGGGACAAAATAGCTGGGGCCTTAACAGATATCTTTGCAGCATCCTTGAGCACGGGTGAGGTCCCGGATAATCCAGGGAATTATAGACCTGTGAGCTTGACGTCAGTGGTAGGCAAACTGTTGGTGAAGATACTGAGGGATAGGATCTATTCACATTTGGAAGAAAATAGACTTATCAGTGATAGGCTGGATGGTTTTGTGCAGGGAAGGTCATGTCTTACAAACCTAATAGAATTCTTTGAGGAAGTGACAAAGTTAATTGATGAGGGAAGGGCTGTAGATGTCATATACATGGACTTCAGTAAAGCATTTGATAAAGTTTCCCATGGCAGTTTGATGGAAAAAGTGAAGTCGTATGGGGTTCAGGGTGTACTAGCTAGATGGATAAAGAACTGGCTGGGCAACAGGAGACAGAGAGTAGTGGTGGAAGGGAGTGTCTCAAAATGGAGAAAGGTGACTAGTGGCGTTCCACAGGGATCCGTGCTCGGACCACTGTTGTTTCTGATATACATAAATGATCTGGACGAAGGTATAAATTGTCTGATGAGCAAGTTGCAGATGATACTAAGATTGGTGGAGTTGCAGATAGCGAGGTGGACTGTCAGAGAATACAGCAAAATATAGATAAATTGGAGAGTTGGGCAGAGAAATGGCAGGTGGAGTTCAATCCAGGCAAATGCGAGGTGATGCATTTTGGAAGATCTAACTCAAGAGTAGACTATATGGTCAATGGAAGAGTCCTGGGGAAAATTGATGTACAGAGAGATCTGGGAGTTCAGGTCCATTGTACCCTGAAGTTGGCAACGCAGGTCGATAGAGTGGTCAAGAAGGCATACAGCATGCTTGCCTTCATCGGACGGGGTATTGAGTACAAGAGTCGGCAGGTTATGTTACAGTTGTATGGGACTTTGGTTAGGCCACATTTGGAATACTGCATGCAGTTCTGGTCGCCACATTACCAGAAGGATGTGGATGCTTTAGAGAGGGTGCAGAGAAGGTTCACCAGGATCTTGCCAGGTATGGAGGGTGCTAGCTATGAAGAAAGGTTGAGTAGATTAGGATTGTTTTCATTGGAAAGACGGAGGTTGAGGGGAGACCTGATTGATGTCTACAAAATTATGAGAGGTATGGACAGGGTGGATAGCAACAAGCTTTTTCCAAGAGTGGGGGTGTCAATTACAAGGTGTCACGATTTCAAGGTGAGAGGGGAAAACTTTAAGGAAGATGTGCATGGAAAGTTTTTTACACAGAGGGTGGTGGGTGTCTGGAATGCTTTGCCAGCAGAGGTGATAGAGGCGGGCATGATAGCATAATTTCAGATGCATCTGGACAGATATATGAACAGGTGGGGAACAGAGAGAAGTAGACCTTGGAAAATAGGCAACAGGTTTAGATAAAGTATTTGGATCGGCGCAGGCTGGGTGGGCCAAAGGGCCTGTTCCTGTGCTGTAATTTTATTTGTTCTTTGTTCTAGATTAAAATTTTTACTCACAATTGTGCTAAGGAAAGCAGGAACTGCAATATTTTCAGAAATCTTGTTAGCTAAGGTGTCGTTATGAACTCTTTCTACATAAGACTTCCCAGGCAAAATCTAATGGCTGCGCTGCAGCCAAAATGGGGTGCGACACGGCTCGTAAATCTCACGAGAGACCTCTTGCGAGATTTACCTGCTCTCCACTTCTCGCGAGGTCTAGCGGGATAAGTAAGCAGCATTTTGATATGCATTCGCTGGAGTTACACAAGGTAACCCCCGAACGGTCGCCGATTAGTACTGCTGTCCACAAATAGGGACCAGGTGTACTGGCATTTGGATGGGTCTCTCAGGAGATCGAAAGCCACTGGGTAGCTGGGCTCTGGCCAGGGTGGCACCCTGGCACCCATATGCCACCCAGGCATACCGGTACTGCCAGGATGCTAGACTGGCAGCTCCAAGGTGATCGAGTGGTATTTTGCTCACGCCAGAGACCGGGTCGGGGGTGCCCTGCCCTTATTAGATAGGGCGTGGGGGGCTTCATGACTCCCTTACAGGTGAGTTGGGGCATTGGGTCGTGTTGGAGGGCTTTGAGATCGGGACGCTATTGGCGAGCGGAGTTCCTCAGCGCTAAGGCCCCAAAATGAAACAGAGTCCCGTTATATAGCGGGGTTTTTCTCAGCACTACGAGCGCCTGGAAACACCCGACTAAACACACTCGACACGGGACTCTGTTTCATTTCCATTAAATCGAGCACCTAATCTTTGGATTCTTCATTGAATGGGCCACTAGCGGCAAACTGTCCAGCAAATTTACAATGATGCTGGGAGCTGCTCACCACTTCCCTCCAGGAGCTTCCTTTAATATAAATCTAGTTTATATTGTAATGTAAGTCAACCGCAGCAGCTTGTCTTGGATTTAATGCGATGCAAGAAATCTCTCCGTGCCTTAATCAAACTGCACAGATGGAGATTTCTGCAGCCTGAACTCCTCGGGGTGCCGGTTTGAATTTTAGGTATGGGCCTTTTTTTTCCTGTTCTGTGCCACAGCCTTACCGGTCTGATGCCAGCTGCATTCTGCTGGCCTGCTGTTGATTCTGCCTCAACATCGAAAGCTTCAATTTTCTTTTCTTGCTTAAAAAGAATTTTATCCCATCCTTGCCGCCAGTATTCTTTTTATCCCGTGATGTTCTGCCCTCTCAGGACAAAAGAACTTGAAGTTGTAGCATGTGGGGCTGAATGCAAATAACAACGCAGGTTCATTGAATACTTATTAACTCTACAAAGGCTTCATCTAGACTGAGGCAAAGCCCGCGAAGCAACCGATGATGTCACAAACTGTGCACATGACTAGACTCTTAAAGAGACCATGCAGCAACACAACACCAATCCCAAATAGATAACACAAACATTAGTCAACTTTACTTTGATACCTTGCAAAAATGAAAAGCAATAAGCACAGTACATATTTCTCAAAAATCGTTGAAGCTAAACAATTTATCTCTTAATCTTGAAGTGAATGGACAAAATAATAATATTTGAATATTGCAATTTGTAAAATACATAATTTAACGTGACTTGTTTGTCAAGCTTTTGGGAGCATTGGCAGCTTGAAGCTTGTTCCTGATGTACCATCAATTGGACGCGAGACACGATGAAGATCCAAACTGTGGCTTTAATCAGCTAGTTGTTAGCCCGGTGGTCGACTACAGAGTAAGGCCGACCGCTGGGAAACCTAGGTACTTATACCCCACCTCGGAGGCGGGGTCTACTTGCCTCTCGACCAATTGGTGAGCAGTCACATGACTAGTCCCAGCCAATCAGACGAGAGGCACATGACCAGCCAGAGCCAATGGGAAACCAATGCTCTGCACCAATGGCAGTGCTCCCACTCATATCACTACATTCACCCCATGTGGAGAAAGAAGGCGGGGGGGGGTGTGAGGGGAAGAGAGGGGGGGGTCCGAGGACTGCTGGTATGAGTAGAGATAATCAATAAGATATGGGCTGCCCACTGGCTCGTGGCAAAATAAATAATACTACATAGTACATTTGGATGCAAAAAAAATTACAATAGAGTCCAATAAAGTCCCATGGTTGCATCAGATGGAAATGATCAGCCTGTCGGGTGCCCGTGATGTTCTGGAGGACCGTCGCAGTGGAGGGTGACGTCGGGCCGATGGTCGTCCTTGCCTCCGGGAGCGTCGGTCGTAGATGTGTCTCCGTACCCCAGGCCAGTGGTGGAGACGCTGTAATCGGGGAAGAGGGGGCATGTGCGCTGGGGCGTGGGGACGCAGGGGGCGCTGGGGGGAATTGGGGTTGTGGGGGGAGGTGTTGATGTAGGGGGAGAAGGCCGCACGCCGGCTGGTGCCAGGTCCCGAAGCGAGACCATATCCTGCCGACCGTCGGGATACTCCACATACGCATATTGCGGGTTGGCGTGGAATAACTGGACTCGCTCAACCAACGGGTCGGACTTGTGCACCCGCACATGCTTCCGGAGCAAGATGGGCCCGGGGGTGGCCAGCCAGGTCGGGAGAGTGGATCCTGAGGATGACTTCCTGGGGAAAACAACAAGACGTTCATGAGGTGTTTGATTAGTGGTAGTACAGAGGAGAGACCGGATTGAATGAAGGGCGTCGGAGATGACCTCTTGCCAACGGGGGATAGGGAGATCTCTGGACAGTAGGGCCAGCAGGATGGTCTTCCAAATGGTGCCATTCTCCCGCTCGACCTGACCGTTACCCCAGGGGTTATAACTGGTCGTCCTGCTAGAGGCTATGCCCCTGCTGAGCAGGAATTGACGCAGTTCGTCACTCATAAAGGAGGACCCCCGGTCGCTGTGGATGTACGCGGGGTAACCTAACAGGGAGAAGATGGATAGGAGGGCCTTTATGACGGCTGTTGTGTTCATGTCGGGACAGGGAATGGCGAAAGGGAAGCGGGAGTACTCGTCGATAACACTCAAAAAATATGTGTTACGGTTGTTGGAGGGGAGTGGACCCTTGAAGTCTATACTGAGACGTTCAAAGGGGCGGGATGCCTTGATCAGATGCGCTCATTCAGGGCGGTAGAAGTGCGGTTTGCACTCGGCGCAGACGTGGCAGTCCCTGGTGACGGTCCTGACTTCCTCAACGGAGTAGGGCAGGTTGCGGGTCTTAATAAAATGGTAAAAACGGGTGACCCCTGGATGTCAGAGGTACATGTGGAGGGAGCGGAGGCGGTCAATCTGCGCACTGGTGCAGGTACCGCGGGATAGCGCATTGGGAGGCTCGTTGAGCTTACCTGGACGATACAAGATATCGTAGTTGTACGTGGACAACTCGATCCGCCACCGCAAGATCTTGTCGTTCTTGATCTTGCCCCTCTGTGCATTTTCGAACATGAAAGCTAATGACCATTGGTCTGTGAGGAGGGTAAACCTCCTGCCGGCCAGATAGTGCCTCCAATATCGCACAGCTTCGACTATGGCCTGTGCCTCCTTTTCCACCGAGGAATGGCAGATTTTGGAAGCGTGGAGGGTTCGTGAGAAGAAGGCCACGGGTCTGACCGCTTGGTTCAGGGTGGCACCCAGAGCTACGTCAGATGCGTCGCTCTCGACCTGGAATGGGAGGACTCGTCGATAGCTTGCATTGTGGCCTTTGCGATATCCACTTTGATGCGGCTAAAGGCCTGGCAGGCCTCCATCAACAGGGGAAAGGAGGTGGACTGGATGAGGGGGCGGGCTTTGTCGGCGTAGTTGGGAACCCACTGGGCGTAATAGGAGAAGAAGCCCAGGCAGCGTTTGAGGGATTTATAGGATTTCATAGAATTTACAGTGCAGAAGGAGGCGATTCGGCCCATCGAGTCTGCACTGGCTCTTGGAAAGAGCACCCTACCCAAGGTCAACACCTCCACCCTATTCCCATAACCCAGTAACCCCACCCAACACTAAGGGCAATTTCGGACACTAAGGGCAATTTATCATGGCCAATCCACCTAACCTGCACATCTTTGGACTGTGGGAGGAAACCGGAGGACCGGGAGGAAACCCACGCACACACGGGGAGGATGTGCAGACTCCGCACAGACAGTGACCCAAGCCGGAATTGAACCTGGGACCCTGGAGCTGTGAAGCATTTGTGCTATCCACAATGCTACCGTGCTGCCCTTATTTGAGGGAGTTGGGGAGAGGGAGTTCCATCAGGGGGCGCATACATTTGGGATCGGGGCCTATCACTCCGTTACGCACTACGTAGCCAAGGATGGTTAGACGGTTGGTGCTAAACACGCACTTATCCTTATTGTAAGTTAAATTAAGGAGTTTCACGGTTCGGAGGATATTTTGAAGGTTGATGTCATGTTCCTGCTGGTCGTGGCTGCAGATGGTGACGTTATCGAGATATGGGAAGGTAGCCCGCAAACCGTGCTTATAGACCATTCGGTCCATCTCCCGTTGGAAGACCGAGACCCCATTTCTGACACCGAATGGAACCCTGAGGAAGTGGTAGAGGCGCCGATCTGCCTCAAACGTGGTGTACTTGCGGTCACTCGTGCGGATGGGGAGCTGGTGGTAGGTGGACTTAAGATCCACCGTGGAAAAGACTTTGTATCTTGCGATCCTGTTAACCAGGTCGGAAATACGGGGGCGAGGATACGCGTCCAGCTGCGTAAACCTGTTGATGGTCTGACTGTAATCAATGACCATCCGGTTTTTCTCCCCAGTCCGAACTACCAGCACTTGGGCTCGCCAGGGATTGTTGCTGCCCTCGATGACTCCTTCCTTTAATAGCCTCTGGACGTCAGACCCGATGAAGGTCCGGTCCTGGGCACTGTATCGTCTGCTCCGAGTGGCGATGGGTTTGCAATCTGGGGTGAGATTAGCAAACAAGGAAGGGGGGTCCACTTTGAGGGACGCGAGGCTGCAGACAGTAAGGGGGGAATAGGGCCGCCGAATTGGAAGGTCAAGCTCTGCAGGTTGCACTGGAAATCCAGGCCCAAGAGTGCCGGAGCGCATAGACGGGGGAGAATGAGGAGTTTGAAGTTTTTGAAAACCCTCCCCTGGACCGTGAGGTCCGCTATGCAGCACCCGGTGATTTGGATGGAGTGCTAACCCGAGGCCAATTCAATCTTATACTTAACTGGATGGATGGGGAGCTTTCCGTGCTCCCGGAGTCAAGTAGGCATTTCGTTTTGCGTCCGTTGAGCTGGATCGTTGTCGTAGTCTTGGCGAGCGAGCGTGGTCGCGACTGGTCGAGTGTGATGGAAGCAAGTCGTGGAGAGAGTTCCAGGTCATCCTTGGTGGCAGAGTAATTGCTGGCAGGGCCTTCTGTGTTGGCCCAAGATGGCGGCGCCCAGGACCCGCACGTGGAATCGGGGTCCCAAGATGGCGGCGCCCAGGACCCGCACGTGGCGTCCGGGGCCCAAGATGGCGGTGCCCGTGGGAACCTCGTGGCGGCTGGGGGCAGTGTCAGTAGCGTCTGCTGGCCAGTCGGGGCAGCCGGGAGCGGGGTTCAGGAGGACCGTGGGCCCGTTGCGGGGGCTGGGAGGCGGGCCGGAGTGGTCGGTGTGCGGAGCTGGGCCCTAGGGGGGCCCGGGGGGGGGGGGGGGGGTGGTGATCCGTGGTCGCTACGCGGGACAGCAGCGACCGACTTGGTCTGGCAGACCACCGCGTAGTGGCCCTTCTTCCCGCAGCTCTTACACAGAGCGGAGCGGGCTGGGCAGCGCAGGCTGGGGTGCTTGGAGAGGCCACAAAAATAGCAGCAGGGCCCCGCTAGCTTGTCGGAGCGACCCGCAGCGCAGGCCTGGAAGGTGGGGGTCGGGGTCAATGGAGGACGGGGGTGGCACCTGCAATGAGGTCCAGGGGGTTGCTGCGCGGCCGGGGGCGTATGCGCGGGCGTTGCAAGGTTCCGTGCCTCAGCTAGGCTGAGGGCATTCTTCTCCAGCAATTGTTGGCGGATAGAGGAGGATTGCATGCCAGCAACGTAAGCGTCTCTAATTAAAAGTTCCATGTGCTCAGTCGCCGAAACTTGGGGACAAGCGCACATTGTCCCTCGAGCCGTGAGGGCCTGGTAGAACTCGTCGAGTGACTCACCAGGTAACTGTTGTCTCGTCGTCAGGAGATGCCGTGCATATACTTCGTTGACCGGCCGGAGAAAATGTCCTTTGAGAATCTCCATGGCCGCGTCATAATCGCTTTCGTCCTCAATCATTGAATATACCGCCGTGCCCACACACGAGTGGAGGATGTGGAGTTTCTGCTCCTTGGTGGGCTTGCTGGCTGCAGTTGTCAGGTAACTGTTGAAACATGCCTGCCAATGTTTAAAGGTTGCAGGTGGATTTGAAGCATGCGGGCTGGTGCGGAGGCAGTCAGGCTTGATGCGTAGCTCCATTCCAAAATTCTAGCTGATTAAATTGATGTACCATCAATTGGACGCGAGACACGATGAAGATCCAAACTGTGGCTTTAATCAGCTAGTTGTTAGCCCGGTGGTCGACTACAGAGTAAGGCCGACCGCCAGGAAATCTGGGTACTTATACCCCGCCTCGGAGGCGGGGTCTACTTGCCTCTCGACCAATTGGTGAGCAGTCACATGACTAGTCCCAGCCAATCAGACGAGAGGCACATGACCAGCCAGAGCCAATGGGAAACCAATGCTCTGCACCAATGGCAGTGCTCCCACTCATATCACCACAGTTCCAGAATCTCATTTCTGAATTTAGTGGCGAATCAGCTTCTGTTTCAGTGGCTTTCAGACATATTGAAGGAACTCTGAGGCATTATTTATAATCTTTATAATTTATAATGCTGTCAGACAAGAATTGAAGTGCAGAAGTTGGGAACATAGGCTGTCAGGGAAGGACACAAGTGAAATGTGGAACTTGGTCAAGGAACAGGTACTGCGTGTCTTTGATATGTATCTCCCTGTCAGGCAGGGAAGAGATGGTCGAGTGAAGGAACCATGGTTGACAAGAGAGGTTGAATGTCTTGTTAAGAGGAAGAAGGAGACTTATGTAAGGCTGAAGAAACAAGGTTCAGACAGGGCGCCGGAGGGATACAAGATAGCCAGGAGGGAACTGAAGAAAGGGATTAGGAGAGCTAAGAGAGGGCATGAAAAATCTTTGGCGGGTAGGATCAAGGAAAACCCCAAGGCCTTTTACACATATGTGAGAAATATGAGAATGACTAGAGCGAAGGTAGGTCCGATTAAGGACAGTAGCGGGAGATTGTGTATTGAGTCTGAAGAGATAGGAGAGGTCTTGAACAAGTATTTTTCTTCAGTATTTACAAACGAGAGGGGCCATATTGTTGGAGAGGACAGCGTGAAGCAGACTGATAAGCTTGAGGAGATACTTGTCAGGAAGGAAGATGTGTTGCGCGTTTTGAAAAACTTGAGGATAGACAAGTCCCCCGGGCCTGACGGGATATATCCAAGGATTCTAAGGGAAGCAAGAAATGAAATTGCAGAGCCGTTGGCAATGATCTTTTCGTCCTCGCTGTCAACAGGGGTGGTACCAGAGGATTGGAGAGTGGCGAATGTCGTGCCCCTGTTCAAAAAAGGGAATAGGGATAACCCTGGGAATTACAGGCCAGTTAGTCTTACTTCGGTGGTAGGCAAAGTAATGGAAAGGGTACTGAGGGATAGGATTTCTGAGCATCTGGAAAGGCATTGCTTGATTAGGGATAGTCAGCACGGATTTGTGAGGGGTAGGTCTTGCCTTACAAGTCTTATTGACTTCTTTGAGGAGGTGACCAAGCATGTGGATGAAGGTAAAGCAGTGGATGTAGTGTACATGGATTTTAGTAAGGCATTTGATAAGGTTCCCCATGGTAGGCTTATGCAGAAAGTAAGGAGGCATGGGATAGTGGGAAATTTGGCCAGTTGGATAACAAACTGGCTAACCGATAGAAGAAAGAGAGTGGTGGTGGATGGCAAATATTCAGCCTGGAGCCCAGTTATCAGTGGCGTACCGCAGGGATCAGTTCTGGGTCCTCTGCTGTTTGTGATTTTCATTAACGACTTGGATGAGGGAGTTGAAGGGTGGGTCAGTAAATTTGCAGATGATACGAAGATTGGTGGAGTTGTGGATAGTGAGGAGGGCTGTTGTCGGCTTCAAAGAGACATAGATAGAATGCAGAGCTGGGCTGAGAAGTGGCAGATGGAGTTTAACCCTGACAAGTGTGAGGTTGTCCATTTTGGAAGGACAAATATGAATGCGGAATACAGGGTTAATGGTAGGGTTCTTGGCAATGTGGAGGAGCAGAGAGATCTTGGGGTCTATGTTCATAGATCTTTGAAAGTTGCCACTCAAGTGGATAGAGCTGTGAAGAAGGCCTATGGTGTGCTAGCGTTCATTAGCAGAGGGATTGAATTTAAGAGCCGTGAGGTGATGATGCAGCTGTACAAAACCTTGGTCAGGCCACATTTGGAGTACTGTGTGCAGTTCTGGTCACCTCATTTTAGGAAGGATGTGGAAGCTTTGGAAAAGGTGCAAAGGAGATTTACCAGGATGTTGCCTGGAATAGAGAGTAGGTCATACGAGGAAAGGTTGAGGGTGCTAGGCCTTTTCTCATTAGAACGGAGAAGGATGAGGGGCGACTTGACAGAGGTTTATAAAATGATTAGGGGATTAGATAGAGTAGACAGTCAGAGATTTTTTCCCCGGGTGGAACACACCATTACAAGGGGACATAAATTTAAGATAAATGGTGGAAGATATAGAGGGGATGTCAGAGGTAGGTTCTTTACCCAGAGAGTAGTGGGGGCATGGAATGCACTGTAGTTGAGTCGGAAAAGTTAGGGACCTTCAAGCAGATATTGGATAGGTACATGGATTAGGGTAGAATAATTGAGTGTAGGTTAACTTCTTAAGGGCAGCACGGTAGCATTGTGGATAGCACAATTGCTTCACAGCTCCAGGGTCCCAAGTTCGATTTCGACTTGGGTCGCTGTCTGTGTGGAGTCTGCACATCCTCCCCGTGACTGCGTGGGTTTCCTCCGGGTACTCCGGTTTCCTCCCACAGTCCAAAGATGTGCAGGTTGGGTGGATTGGCCATGAAAAATTGTCCAAAATTCTATGATTAACCTAGGACAAAAGTTCGGCGCAACATCGTGGGCCGAAGGGCCTGTTCTGTGCTGTATTTCTCTATATATCTATCTATCTTAGTAGGGGGGAGGCTCATTTGTTCCTAACAAGTGTGTTGCACAGATTAACTAGAGAGCTAACTCATCCCCCACGATGCTATGCAATTCTGTTCTGTTGAACACCTGAACAATACCAGGTTGTGCACTGTATAATGGTTTTCTGTACCTAGTGTAGCCACCTGGGGTGGCCATGTCCCGATTACAAAATGGACACTTTGCAGAGAATGAAGGGTAAAATGGACAATGCTGAGAAAGCAAGCAGGTGCTAGGTTTGTCTGTTGATTGGAGTTGCAGCTCCCAGACAAGACCGATACAGCAAAGCCATTAACATACTAATGAGCCATCTCCGGGGACAAAAGAGTAACATTTAGGTAAACGATACTAAAGCAGACACCCCGGCGCCAGAGGAGACTAGAACAAAGCAGGCCAATGGCCACCTAGGGCCCCCCCAGCAATCAGGGCAGCCACCCCTTTATTGAAGGAAATCGATACCAATGATCAGGAGATGGTCCAATTAATTGGGACCAAGTTCAAGGACCGCCCAAAAGCACGCAAAGCCCTCTTTGGGTATAAGAGGAAGCACCCAAGAGAGAATGTTCTTCTTGGCCTTGGCTCTCAGCGACGAGAGGCATGCTTAGAAGCTGCACCAGAACAAGTAAGTCCAAAGTCAACGCACGCTACGAGATAGACACTCCTAGCTACTATTCCATACCAGCTCAACCCCAGCAGCCTCAGAACCGGACAACGGCCATTGTTCCTCTGACTGAGTGGGCGCCCAAAGCTAAGTATAGGCTTTAGTAGCAGTGATAGTTTAGTTGGTAGAGTTTGTGCATGAGTATAATTGACTGTGTGTTTAAATAAATGAGCATTGATATCGAACTTACTAACTGGTGTATCGAGTCTTTGATCAGTATTCGGTTCTGAACCTTGTGGCGGTATCGAAAGATACCTGCCGACTCTTGAGCAAACGTAATCAGAATTAAGGAAGGCGACCATATTAACCACCACAAACAGAGCCAATTAAAGAGAGAACACAACGAGCAACACTAGCTGATGCTTTCCTTGTAAATGATCTGGGTGTGTAGCAAAGATAATAAAGTCTCAACACCTGCCCACAGTGGTTAATGTTGTCACTATGCCAATAAACTCTAACCCTGATATGGTATTATCTAGAGGTAGGTGACAACCCTGTTGGTTATAAGAACATAAGAACATAAGAACTAGGAGCAGGAGTAGGCCATCTGGCCCCTCGAGCCTGCTCCGCCATTCAATTAGATCATGGCTGATCTTTTGTGGACTCAGCTCCACTTTCCGGCCCGAACACCATAACCCTTAATCCCTTTATTCTTCAAAAAACTATCTATCTTTACCTTAAAAACATGTAATGAAGGAGCTTCAACTGCTTCACTGGGCAAGGAATTCCATAGATTCACAACCCTTTGGGTGAAGAAGTTCCTCCTAAACTCAGTCCTAAATCTACTTCCC